>NC_056055.1:146121792-147410292 GCF_016772045.2 Ovis aries | reverse complement strand
GAAAATACATTTGCAAGTGTCAAAACATTTGGTTTCTGGCAAGAAATGTGTTTAGAGATGGAGTTAGGATTATGAGTTTGGTCGGGAGGGTGAGGAGATAGAGAACAACCTAGTAATAAACTGTGGGCTACAACATAAAATCTATTCTTAGAATACTCTCAGGTGATAAGGACACATTTTCCTGGTGGAGGAGGGTGAGTGAGGGCCTTAAGGGCTACGCTCTCGAAATTGATCCTATGTTAAATCACATGTAACATTATTTAAGATACTATTTCTACTAGAGTATATGTTATTCATTCTGCCTCAATAATTTTGACTTAGGTATAGGCCTGATTAATTTATACTTCTACAATTTAGAAATTGTGTTAAATATGTACCTAAACTTTAGGAATTTAACTTCATGATTATTGAAAAGATACTGCTAACCAATATACAGTGTAAATAGTATCTGAGAGAATATTTTAACCTCTGTATAAGATAAATTCTTTTTAGGTGATTTTCAATAGCCTAGAATCACCCATTTGTAACAAATAACTGTCACATTCAATATAAAAAAAAGGCTATTATTGATCAAGTATAGCTCCTAAAAGTTCCTAAAAGGTCAAATTGAACTACTAAAGTTATTCAACATACTTGAGGGCAATTAGACCTAATTCCTTCTTTATAATTGAGAAATTCTAACATTAAGTTGGCTTTTTCTTTCGAATAGTCACAATTTTTTAACTGTTTACGCTATTTCACTTGATCTTTCAGAGGTCCTTGGGCATCTAAGGATAAAATAAAATGTCAGAGTCCAAAACTGAGCAGGTAACATATACCTTCGCACTCTCATGCCTCAGGTTGAAAGTCAGCTCTAGGTTTGTGAGAAAGTGATCGGAAAACTCAGGATACATGTCCAAAACCTCTAGCAAATCTTCTCTCTGAATCTTATGCAAGTCACAGTATGTGAGTGCTCTTACATCTGCGTTAGACTTTCCAGGTTTGGCATAAAGATGGACCATTTCTCCAAATATATCATTTTTTCCTAAAAGATCAAAATGAGAAAAGGAAAAAAAAAGAAATGAAAGAAATCTGAACTTAATGTTTTACTTCTAAAAGTTGAAGGGGACCACTGACCTATCCCTGAACCAAACATTTCCCATGTAACACCTGACTGCCAACAGACACTTGGGCAGCACAGTCCTAGAGCCATGTACGGACTGCCTCAGTTGCATTTGTTTGCTGACCAGCATCTTACCTTTCAGAGCTCTGGTCCTGGTATAATCCCCATTATTTCCTAGTTTTGATTCTAGGCTAAGCATCTGGAATGCAGCAAACATGACTTTGGTCTGCTATATTTTTGGCAAGAGCCTGCTGCTGCTGCTGCTGCTGCTAAGTCGCTTCAGCCGTGTCCAACTCTATGCGACCCCATAGACGGCAGCCCACCAGGCTCCTCTGTCCCTGGGATTCTCCAGGCAAGAACACTGGAGTGGGTTGCCACTTCCTTCTCCAATGCATGAAAGTGAAAAGTGAAAGTTAAGTCGCTCAGTCGTGCCCGACTCTTAGCGACCCCATAGACTACAGCCTGCCAGGCTCCTCTGTCCATGGGATTTTCCAGGCAAGAGTACTGGAGTGGGGTGCCATTGGCAAGAGTCTAGTGTGGTCTAATTCCGTCACTCTAGGAATAAAGGAAAGGCTGCGGTGAGTCACAAACTTTCTATCTCAGAATGGTCTCAGGAGGTGATGCCAAGCATGGGTTACGGTAGATCTCTTTTAACTTAGAGGACTAGGGGTACGATTTGAATACACCCAGTTGCCTTTAGTAACTACTTTTGGAACTGCCCTTAATAATACATCTAGTTATATTTTCAAACTGTATGGCCTTTATTCCGAAGGTGTGTCCTTCCTGCTCTTTTGCCAAGCCTGGGGTTATTTCAGTGTCTGGTTTCTGATGGGCACCTCCCATCCCCTCTGCCTAGCCATGTGTCACTTCTTTCCTAGGTCTCCTTCAACTGTGAGGAAGAGAATGACAGTAACAACAAATGCTTATTGAAGACTAAGCAGGTGTCAGGCTCTGCCTCAAATGCTTAGGTGCAATATCTCACTTGATCCCCAAAATAACCTAATGAAAAAATTACTAATTATTATCCAAATGTTATGAAAATGAAAGAGGATTACAGAGTGTAAACGGATTAAGTCAAGGTCACCTTCTTAGTTGGGTGAGATCAAGGTAGAGAGAAAGCAGCCATAACTACATCCCATGCATTCTGACTCCAGTTAAAATCTTTGCACAGTTGATATATCTCATCTCCTCCCATTCTTTTCCCTGAATGTCATGGCCACTTAGATCTTTCTGTCTCTGAAGCCAAGATACTTAAAAATTGTACCTATGAAATACACGTGCAGTAACTACTGATGGAGTATTGATTATGTAACTTTGAAAGGTAGGAGATGGCAGTGTAAAATGTACCTTCTTACATATATACATATATCCTAAAGTTACTTTTCAGATTTAGAAAAACCTTAGTGGACCTGTTACTTATCTTTTTGGTAAACAAGTCCATATATACCCAACTATGGAAACTACCAAAGACTTTTAAACAAAAAAATTCGAGGTAAGAGAAAAACTCTGTGATGTTCTTATTTTAAATGTGAATGTAATGGGGAGAAATCAGATGCCATATCTTTATAAGAAAAATTCATGTTGGAGAGAATACTTTAACTTTCATTTAAATAAATACTTAGCTTTTAAAAAAAATTGAATGAGGAATCGTAATTTCTGAGGCTTTTAAGTGAAGATTTACATGGAAATGGAGACAGGAAAGGAGAATCTCTTGAAAGTCTTTATAGTTTTGATACGTTAGTACAGATATTATCAGAGAAAAGCTCTGAACTAAATTCAGCATGAGCTTTGTATTTGTATTTTACATGATTGTAAGTGAGCAAAGAGTAAGCCAGTCACCATGTACAGCTTAACTACATTCTAAAATTACTATTTTATAAAGCAAGACAGCTTGTTACCTTCCTGTAGAAGTTAAGGCTGGCTGATTTGAAGATCAGGAATGCAATGATGCATGCTTCTTCCTTGGCAACAGACTAGAACTGTCAAGGCCAAATCAAGTGAAAATCTCACTTTACTCTAGCTGCTAAGTGATTTAAAATATATTTTTATTCTTGGTCTGCTTATTGGATTATAAACCAAATTGTACCTCTGATCAAGTTTGAGAAAATTTTTTAAAAAATTTCTCATCATGATATAATTACCAAGATATATAAATCTCTCAAACATCTTCATTCATGTATTGGGTTCTGTGTTAGGCTCACTGGTTCTATACAATAGAGAAGAAAACAGACAATATCCTCATCCTTTGGATGTTAACATCAAGAGTCAAGTAAAAGGAAATCACTGAATTATGTGCTTTTTATTTAAATAGAACCAGATTTAATCCATGGGGAAAAAATGAGTGTATATGTTCCTAAACATTGGGAGTGGGTGCTCCCAGGGAGACAGAGCCTTAAACTTACTGGCTAGGGGATAGGAGAGAACAAAAACTGATCTCATTTCTCTCTGCCCCCTTGTGCTTTCCCATTGTTCTAATATTCCAAAGAAATCCTAAAAGTTCACACTGACTAAATTTATTTTTGAAGAGGCAGATTGGAGAGATGGACTTTCTTTTGCACCCAAACCAGTTTAACTTATGAATTTTTATCTCCTCAACACCTTGATCCCTGTGTGTTGTTTATAGCCGTATATTACTCATAACCTAGGTAAGGACTCATATAATTCTATTTGATGGGACACAGTAGTAAAGTGTACAGCAAATAGATGAATTCATCAACATACAAACCTAGTTGATGACAGGCATTGGCACATGCTAGCAAGTATGCTTATTACATATACATTTTATTTAAGGTGATGAGGACTCAGCATGAATCCACGATCCTGTAACACGAAAAGGAAAATGCCATTTTCATATATTTGGCCTCAAAGGCTTAAGTGGCTGCCAAGAATGGAAGCATTTACACACCAGAGAACAAGTGAGAGAGTCAAGAAAATGTATTTTCTGCAAGGTTAATATGATTTGAATTGAATTTTAAGTAAAGCTTTAAAATTATTCATCAATCTTAAACAGTACTCATAAATAAATAGGAAAGTCCTGTTTTCTGTCATTTTAAACTACGCACTACACTGGCTAAAAGCTGAATTTGTGACTGCCCAATTTTAAAACACTCACCCAGAATAGCTACCACAATGTCATCTTTGAGGATTTCAATGGAGCCTCTGGATAAGAAATAAAGAGCAGTGAGGACATCCCCACAGTGAACCAGGGTGTCTCCTGGAGGTGCATGGGTGGTCTTGAACTTCATTGCCAAAGCTCTAAGGCAACCTTTACTCGCCCCCCGAAAGGCTTTGCAGTTTTGCAGCAAAGTCTGGTTGAGATGTAGACAAATGTCAGCTTGTAAACATTCTGGGAAACCCTTTAGGACCTGAAGAAAAAAAGAGAAAGAGTTTCATACTACCAGCACACAGAGGACCTCCACCTGAAATAAAGTATACTTCTTGTTCACAGCACTTCAGGTGTAGTAACTGTCACACAGGAGGTCTCACAATGCTTCTACTTCACCTAACTTGATGCATATTTGGTTAGCTAAACATGTCAGAATTTGAACTCAAATATGTGTTCTCTGAATTAACTGCAGGCATTCAGACTCAACACAAATGCTGTCTCATTAAAATATAATGCCTACAACATTTCACACTGCTTCTCATTGCCTGCATTATGTTATGTAGCACCATACTGTGCACAGAGATAATGCAATGTGACAATTAATAAGACATAATTAATGAAAGGTGGTACAACTAGAAAGACAGCCTTCTGAAGGAATCTCAAGTCAATTTGGACTGCTATCTCTGGTATACATCTCAGTTATAATTAATATAAATAATGATCCTGAAATAGCCATGGTATTTGCAAATGTCATATACCAGAGAGGGCTCTTAGCTAACAATACATTGAGTATTTACATTTCATAAGCACATTATTTTACACTAAATATTTTGATAAGTACTGAAAACAGAGAAAGGAAAGGAGAACAGCAAAAGTACTTTAAAAGTGCAGTTCGGTTTTCAGAAATAGAAATTGTGCCAGAATTTATGATGCATACATAAAGCTTCTAACAGCTCTATGGTCTTGACAACCTATTCAGTGACTAAATAAAAATTTGTAAAAAAGATTAAACAATAACTTGTGACAAATGTTACTCACTTTAAACTGAATAAAATTTTGTTATTAAAAAAAATGTCCCATATACAATGAGTCAAGGTACCCAACTCTTGCTTCTCTGTATTTCTTAGCTATTTTGGGTGGCATATAGAGATTTTTAACTCTCAGGTTGACTTTCCTCTGTCAGTAAAAATAATTCATTTAAATATTCTTTGGAGTAGGGGGAGGAGGCATTATAAGTGCTTGATAATATAATTTTAGGATTTCTGACCTTTTGGGGTCAATCTTGTTATTGCTGTACACTATAGCTAAAGTAATAATAAATTACTTATTTAAATAAATAATAAATTTGTGTATGTAATTCTAATACATGTGACCCATAGAAGAACTTCAAATTAAATCATATTTTAGTTAACTTATATATATGAAAGCATCTGCAGGACGACTGTGTGAAGCAATTGGTCAGACTGGCTGTGACGTGATACAAAAGAATCATTGAAAGCCCTGAAATACTACAGCCACTGTTTCCCATTTTGCTTCCTTCATTGTAGAGTCACTCACAGAAATAGCTCAGGAGTGTTTTAGAAGAAAAGCCACATTGTATGTGTTCTGGTCGTGAATTTGCCACAGGTTGATGCTTGTGCAAGTCACTTTATCCATCTGTGTTTCTTTGACAGAGAATAAGAGCCTTTGCAATATCAAATTTGTCGTAAAGTACCATCTATTGTGTGCCAATTGCAAGACACCGCTTATCCAGCTGCATAAACCCAGACTTTTATCCTGAAGTTCCTGTAGGACCTAGCTCAGACCCAAAGAATGAGCTCTCTCTCCCCTTAACTGTAACCTTCAGGCTTCACCTCCATGACTGGACTCCTGTCGCATTTCCTACTTAGACCAGAGATCTCTCCAGAATGATAACTCTGTCCATTTCTGCCTTTGGGGTTGGAGACCTTTTTCCTACTCTTTATTGGGATTATAAGCAACCCAGCTCCTCTCATGGAAGTAGTCCTGTAGTTTGCTGATCCTTCTATCAGTCTAAACTAATCATATTGGCTTTGGCAAGTGATGTTAGACTAGAGATAAGCAGGTTTGGATACTGTCTTCTGCTATGGTAGGAACAGACTCCAGTTCACTGGCTTCTTTGCATATGATTTACTTTTCCTGGCTAAAGCCCACTATTGTGATCTCAGCATAACTCTCAGGTATCCTTATACAAATAAAAACATAAGGAACATTATTCCAAGAAACAAGTTGGATATGCCTATTTTTTTCTTAGGATTTATCTATAATATGGTACAAAAAGGCATTTTATATTTCACACAAATTGTGGAGATACTGGGCTTCCCCTGTGGCTTAGTGGTGAAGAATCTGCCTGCAATGCAGGAGACTCTGGAGAGGTGGGTTCCATCCCTGGGTCAGGGAGATTCCCTGGAGAAGGAAACGGCAACCCACTCCAGTATTATTTCCTGGAAAATCCCATGGACAGAGGTGTCTGGGAGGCTACAGTCCATGGGTTGCTGAGTCGTATACGACTGAAGCCACTGACCACCACTAGTGGAGATACTGCTGCCATTATAGTAGTCAGAATGAGGATGCTGAACTTACAGCTGCTAGCTTTGTATTTTTCCTGAGGTTTCCAAGGTATATTTTCTGAGTATAACCTGGTTATAGAAGAAAAAATTGTGCATGCACACGTGTGTGTATGTGTGTGTGTGTGTGTGTGTATGTGTATGCGTGCTTTGAGCTGGAAATGCACATGAGATCGAGGTAGGGGTTGTACACTTACTGGGTGTGATATGAGCTATGGAATCAGATAGGCATGAGTCGAAGTTTTAGTTCCATCCCTTACTAGCTGTGACTTTTATCAAGTCAATTAACTTTTCTTGAGATTCATTTTCCTTTACTGTAAAAATAGTATCTACCTCACAGTGTTGTGCCCACAATTAAATGTGCTAATGAATGTAAATCATCCTGTGCATTGTAGACATGCAATAGAAAGTTTACTTCTCACTTTTCCTGTGAGTTTTTTTCACACATATTTATTGTTCCTAAAGAACTGTTACATTCTCTTTGCTAGAAATTGAGAGATACAGTGCCCAATGTATTTTGTTGGTCTCATTTGGTGACTAGGAAATGCACCACTAAATTTTGTGTTCCATTGCCTCAAGACAGTTTTAATTCTTTTTCCTTTCATCTAACTTTTGTTTCCTCTTTATGACTTGTGTTAAACATTTTGGCTTGTAATTTTGCACTCAGGTTTTCACTGTGAGTTGTCTTAAATCCTTTTTGAAAGTAGTCAGTTGCTAGATCAATTTAGAACGATGTTTTTGGAATTCTAGTATTCTTAGAGTCATCCATGGAGCCTTAAGGGCACTTGGGAAAGTTTTTCAATATCTTTCTCTTATCAAGTGTCTTTCTCATGTGTTGTCAGCTCCTAACACCAATCTTAATAGAAGCAACAATCACTGGAGAAAATAACTCTAGTAGGAGGTACCATGGGGCTTCCCTGGTGGCTCAGTGGCCTAAAGAATCCACCTGCCAATGCAGGAGACACAGGAGACAGAGCTTTGTTTGATACCTGGATTGGGAAGGTTGCCTGAAGGAGGAAATGGCAACCCACTCCAGTATTGTTGCCTGGAAAATCCTAGGGCCACAGGAGCCTGGTGGGCTACAGTCCGGGCTACAGGCCATCACAGAAAAACTGGACATGACTTAGTGACTAAACAACAACTAAGGAGGCACTACAGAATTCTGTGGAGAGGCCTTTGTTTGTATGTAGTGGGGGTAAGATTCGCAGATCTTGGCGTAAAGGACTTGTCTAGATTAAGGAACCCTCCTATGATGTTAGCCCTTAACTGACTTTCTTAATTTTCTTAAGTCAATTACATAGAACTCAGTAGAAGCTAGGATTTATTCACTGAATCTCTTCCTAGCCCAGAGATTTGGAAGTCCTAAGTAAGTCAGCGGCGTTGGAATCTGGGTTATGCCTAAGTAAAGGGATTTTACAATGGGAGCTATAAGAGAGGGAGCTGTCTTGAAACAGAGGTAGCGGCACATTGAAAGGGTGGGAAGAAAGGTAGGGTTTAAGTGGGTATTTATCCAAGGCACCCCTTCCATTGGGCCCAGCCATGTTGCCTTTCTTGCTTCCAGTTGATTTCCTTTTCTGGTCAGGTGGTTCCTCTGCTGAACTACCTGATTTGGAACTTCCTCATTTAGCATTCGAATAGTGGCATTTTATTGAGCCTTAGCAGATAAAAGCCTTAGCATTTTATTTAGTCTTTAGCCTGGCTAAAAGAGAATCTGTTTCAAATACATAAGTACAGACCGGGACACAGGTTGGTTTAATGATTATTGCAGTCATGCTGCTACACTCTACACAAGCTTCTTGTCTGTCAGGCTCTGGAGCTGCTATGAGGGTACATAGCACCTTTTGCTGTGCAGATGGAGCCATTGTTGTACCGAGTTAGCCTGATGTCAGACTAAGGCCATTGCTCAGTTTCATGGCCTGCAGCTTGGAAAAGCAGTCTTCATTCTTTTAACAAATATTTATTATCTACTGTATACCAGGCACTATACTAGGCATGAGCGCATAACAATGAATAAAACATTCTTAAAATATCCCTGGTCCTCAAGCCTCTAAATGCTCTGATTAGAAAAAAATATATATATAAGGTTACTCAGAATTTCCCACATTTTCATGCCAAATCAGACTTTTATAATGCAAGTTTTCAATACTAATGGATGTTCAAAGGAACTATCAAGGTAATAGCTAATTTAAGGTGAGTAAAAAGTTCCTGAAAGTTTCAGAACATTTTTTTCAAGGCTGATAAAAATTCCATATCTTAATTATGATATAAAGTCACTTGAATATTTTATAAATGCAAAATTAACTTCCTTTTACTTGAATGTAGGTAGATAAAATTCCATGAAACTCTCAAATTATATAAGACAAATGAGACATTTGTTCTTTTAAGTGAGTAAAAAGTGCTTTCTGTGCCTGTGCAATCCATCCTATAACTTAGTACTAGAGAAATCAAATTTAAGGGACATTCAAACAGAACCACCCAACAACCACAAAACAAGATAGAAGTATTAAATCAAAGTCAGACTGAAGAAATGACAAATGGAGACAGCAAAAATGTAAATAACTATTCCACATGAACCATCTATCAAATGCTATTATTCCTTCCTCAGATTGAAGATATAAGATTCAATGTTTGCTGTTTCTTAGCTTGCATTGCAAAACACTCTCTTTTTGTGGTGTGTATACTGGCTAAGTTCTGTTAGAAGAATGTCAACAATTGAGTTTTTACCAAAAAAATAAACCAAACCAAAACCCTCCTTCCATAGTGTTTTGAACTCTTGTATTTCATTTTGAAAAAAAAAAAAAAAAAGATCTAATAGAGGTCCCCTACTTAGATAGCATTGGAAAGCTGACCTATGCTGTAATAAATGGCTTTTGGTTTGTTTCACTTAGCAGGGCTCCAGAGAGGGCCATTCCTAAAGGCAGCCTGAAGAGGGCACATGGAGAAAGACAGTCTGAATGCGGCAAATGGTTCCCCTAAACAGCAAATTAATCATAGAAACAACTTTGATAACTGTGACAACTAACAGTAGGAAATCTCCTTGGGTCCTTAAATATACTTAAATCTTGATAAACTAGTATTAATCAAAACATAAATTAACACTCATTAATGAAACATTAAAACTCAAGTATGCTTATCAAATAGATTATGCAAGAAATAAATCAAATCTTAAATCTCTACTCTAAATCACAGCCTTAATATTTTATACCATTTAAAAAATTCTAATATAATTATTACATACTATGTGGACATTCTAGATTTGATAACATCTTTAAAAGATACTAAACCTCACTTTTCACTGTTTCTAGAAGATAATGTTCCTTAATGGATTTCACAATTTTGAGGTCATCCCAGATTATATTATTTCTACGATTATCGTTTATCATTAAGGGATAGGGAGAACACATCTTTCATCTTTCCTGGGTGATTACCTGTTTATCCACTGATCAAGTCAGGTACATTCTTTTAGCAGTTTTAAACATACAAATATATATAGTCTTAGTCTGAAATCTCAAACTGCTTTTTCATCTCCTTTCTTATTTTACTTTCATGTGGCTAATGAGAAGAAAGAATTGTTTTAATGCATAGCACTATCACATGTGGTCAGATTGCTGGCAAAGCAGGGTATTAGAGAATCCATGACTAAGGGCTTTTATAAGTCTTGTGAAAATTAACTAATTTTCTGCATGCAACTTTTCAACATATATCATATGGTTACATCATTTAGGCAAAAAACATGAGCAGAACAAAATGCTGCTGCACACAGACATGGAAAACTGTCATAAATCCTGAACCAGTTGTGCTACAAGTAAATTTTCTCTGAAAAATGAAAACAGAGTCCTCCTTCCTGCATCTTCCCCTTCTCCCTTCCTTGGCCTGCAGTTCACATCCCCAGTTAACAGCTTAATTATGATATGTTCCTTTGCTTTCAGAAGGACACTAAAACTTTAACCTGATCCCAGTTAAGTCAGGGCCTAGGATGAGCTGCAGTGTGAGTGATGATGTATAGGCAGAGGGGATTTACTACTTTTACATACATAGTCTTGCTACTCCAACTCTGGAGCCCTTCTGCTAAATCAGCAAAGGCCTGACTTAAGAGGGTACACTAGGATTTTTGAAATAAGGTCTCGGGGGAAACCCTGGAACTCAGGAAAGTTTCTAAAGGCAACAGAAGGGATCCGCATCCTGAAAAACAATTTCAGGACCTTCCCCTCAACCTCCCAATTATTTGAGAGAGGGAGTGAAGGAAGAGATGAAGGAATACTTCATAAATACTTTTTAACAAATGGACGGATTTTAGATGAGCTGAGCTTGCCTACAAATTAAGGAAAAGGGCAGTGCAGTCTGCCATGTAATGAAAAAGTGATTTAAGTACCACTTCACATCTGATATATCATTTTGAACTTGAATCTAGCTTTATGTTTCAGAAAATTTTCTCATATGTAATATGTTACAATCATGTTTTGATTTATCAGCTTCATATAAGGACTATAGAAGGGTGATTTCCCCATTTTTTCACACGAAACTAAAGAATAAGTGCATTAAGGGTTTCCCTGGTGGTTTCATGGTAAAGAATTCACCTGCCAATGCAGGAGATGCAGGTTCAGTCCCTGGATTGGGAAGAGCCCCTGGAGAAGGAAATGGCAACCCACCCCAGTATTCTTGTCTAGGAAATCCCAGTGACCCAGGAGCCTGGCGGGCTACAGTCCACGGGGTCAAAAGGAGTCGAACATGACTAACTGCATAAACAACAACAAAAAGTTCATTCAGGGATTTTATTTGTGGAAGAATTAAGACTCTAAACTTAGTCCAGGATTCCTTCAACCCTTGTGACTTGCCATAGCTGTTCATCAGAGTGGATTTCTACAGTTGCTACTAGTATGGTGAAGTACAAAATGTTTTCCATTCATTCATCGGTTTTATCAATAAGCAACAAAGAACAGAAATGTGGCATAAATGCTATTTTTTTTTTGTACTGGTTATGGTATTTGTTTCCCAGAAAGATTAAAACAATTCAGTTGTTTTCTAGGGAAAGTGATGGTTCTATTGGCAATTTTATAACTTTTTTCATAATAGCAGAAGCTCTCAAAATAGCAGAAGTTTTCTTCCTCCATCTATTAGATTCCGCTTCTGTAGAATGTGTTTAGTCTTGTTACCCAACACTCCAAATGTTCCATATTGTTGTGTTCTTGTACATTCCTACTTCTACAAATTGAGTTTCAAACCAGCTGTGTAAGTTCCAAAACATATGTACGTCAGCTGTACTTGTTCATGAAATCACATAATTCAATTGCATTGCACATGAATGAAGTAAGTATGACTAAAGAGAGAGCAGGGTTCCCCCATCCCCATGAAAATAAAACGACATGTTTTGGAAAACTTCATAAAAGTGAGTCCTTGTAAACAAATGCAGTCATAGATTCATTTTGTATTAGGTGTGGGTACTTAAACATTTATAAAAGTGGAAATGTTATATAGACCATTAACTCTAAAAAAAATAATTAAAAAGTGACTAAAAATCAGAAACATGAAAATTAAGAACAACACTCTATGATAACCTTTGTATCAAAAAATACGTAATTTAGAATGCAGTAGAAAAATTCATATCAAAATCCATGGAACCACAGAAAAATTTACATCGAAAGGAGAATATTAGTCTTAATGTCTTAGTTATTTCAGAAAGAAAGACTCAAAAAAACTTAAAACAAATGTAAAAATAATAGAACAAGACAAAGAAATAAAAAAGAGGGTAATGAAGGCAAATGCTGAAAATGAAAAGAATAGTAGCAATAATAAATTAATCCAAATGCTAGTTCATAAAAATACAGTGAAATAAGTGAATCTTTCAAAGGCCCGCTAAAGGAAGGAAAAAAGAACAAAAATATGCAAATTTAGCAATGATAAGGCAGAGGTAGCTACTGATATGGAAAAAGACTGAATAAATGAGTTAAAAGAGAATCTTTGAAGCCATTTTGTAACAACTTTGAAAGCCTAGATGTAATGCATTAATTTTTTCCCAAATATGAATTATCAATATTGACCAAGAAAGAAACAGAATAAATAATTACCATAGTAGAGATTGAATGGTGGTTAAAGAACTACTATTAAAACCACCACGACCACATAGTTTAACAGATGATTTCTTTAAATTTAAAAAGCTTATAACTATAGAACAATATCACTGTAAAATAGATGCACAGTTATGAATAATTTACGGGCTAATACAATCAACAAAATATCAAAAATATCTGTGACCAAGTAGGATTTATTTCAGAAATGCAAGGATTTTTTTAAACTAATAGTTTTAATGGTAAAATTATTTTCAAAAAGTCAGCTACTACTATTCAAAACTGTTTTGGAGAATCTAGTGAATTCATATGGAAAATAAATAGGATTTTTTCAAAAGAGAATGGATGTATCTCTTTTTGTTGCTGATATGATACTTAGAACATCCAAGAGTAAATCCTCAAGGACCTCTCCTCCTGTTTAAACAAAGCCAGCCCAAATCAGACTAAAACAAAGTAAAGGAAAAGTCCAGTAAGAGTGAGGCAGATAGGGAATTCCCTGAGAGTCCAGTGGTTAGGACTCTGCACCTTCAGTTCCCTGGGGGTTGGGGTTCAATCTCCGGTCAGGGAGCTAAGAGCCTGCAAATCGTGTGGTAAGGCAAAGAACAAATGAAAAAACGAGACAGACAATATGTTAGCATGGCTATAAGGAAGAAAAATAGCAGGTAAAAATGGAAATGTATAATGTATTTCATTTGGTTGACTAAGATAGATAAATTTAAGAATGAATTTAATAACAAAGGTAAGAATATCTAAGAGCATTAGAAAAATCTTACTGAAGGAGACACAATTATTTTAGGCTCTAAATCAGTGGCTCTCAATCCTGGATACATGTTAGAACAGACATAAAAATACTGGTGCTCTGACATAGCTATAAACAATTCTGGTATAAATACGTGTTGCAGAGTAGGTCTGAAGCACTAACATTTATATATTCAGATGATTTTAATGTGCAGCAAGGAACTTAATATTGAAATTTCAAAGTCATTTAAAAATTAATATAAAATTCATAGAAAGAAAAGGGTTAGCAACAGGTATTTGATTCATTCTCTCTCCTTCCTGAGTAATACCTGGAAAGAAAAGTGACTAGATAATGACAAAGATTAATGGCCTGCTCTTCACAAGCACACTAAAAGTGTGGGGCAGCTCTTATCTATGGAGTGGCATTTATCTGTGGCAGGGTGTGTCTAGTTTAAATTGCTTACAGTAAACAAATATTTCATTGATTTATAGGACATTACTTTTTAGAAAATGTCCTGTAAGCTATGTAACTTCCAGACTCTAAAATGTGCATGTCTGATGACCAAAAGTGCTTCATTCTGCATGGTTTAGGGTCCTCCTATGTTAAATCTGATTTAAGTTTTATGCAGGATACTTCAAGCGGAATGCTTGGCTGGATGAATCACAAGCTGGAATCCAGATGGCTGGGAGAAATAAAAACCACCTCAGGTGTGCAGATGATACCACTTTAATGGCAGAAAGTGAAAAGGAACTAAAGGGCCTCTTGATGAGGATGAAAGAAAAGAGTGAAAAAGCTGGCTTGAAACTGAACATTCAAAAAACTAAGATAATGGCATCTGGTCCCATCACTTTGTGGCAAATAGAAGGGGAAAAAGTGGAAACAATAACAGATTTTATTTTCTTGGGTTCCAAAATCACTGAGGGCTGTGACTTCAGCCATGAACTTAGGATGCCTGCTTCTTTGAAGAAAAGCTATGACAGACCTAGATTAAAAAGCAGAGACACCACTTTGCTGACAAAGATCAGTAGAGTCAAAGCTATGATTTTTCTAGTAGTCATGTATGGATGTGAGAGTTGGAAGAGTGAGGCTGAGCACCAAAGAACTGATGCTCTCAAATTGTGGTGCTGGAGAAGGCTCTTGAGTGTCCCTTGGATAGCAAGGAGATCAAACCAATCAACCCTAAAGGAAATCAACTCTGAATATTCATTGGAAGGATTGTTGCTGAAGCTGAAGTTCCAATAGTTTGGCCACCTGATGCTATGAGCTGACTCATTGGAAGAGACTCTGATGCTGGGAAAGGTAGAGGGCAAAAGGAGAAGGGAGTAGCAGAGGATGAGATGGTTAAATAACATCACTGACTCAATGGACATGAATTTGAGCAAACTCTGTGAGATAGTAGAAGGCAGAGGAACCCAGCGTGCTACAGTCCATGGGGTTGCAAAGAATCGGACATGACTTAGTGACTGAACAACAACAATGTTAAAACTTAGAACACATACTAGAAGAAGGATCTCCATGCCTTGATTTGTCTGATGATTACATATATTCTCGACTAAACTTTGATATTGGTTACAAGTTCTGATTTTTGTGTGCTAGAAAAAACAATCTGATCTCTGGGTTATCTCAAAAGCCCAAATGGAATATGTCATAATTGAACTAAGATAGTCATATATTTTCTATGGAATAATAAATACTCTCAAATGCCCCCCAAAATAAGAAAAGCAAAATTAGTAAGAGTTGACTTGCCTTGTCAGATACCAAAGTGTGATATAAAGCTATTAAGCATAAATCAGAATTTATATTGCCATGTGCGTCATCGCTCAGTTGTGTCCGACTCTTTGTGACCCCATGAACTGTAGCCTACGAGGCTCCTCCGTCCATGGGATTTTCCAGGCAAGAGTACTGGATTGGGTTGCCATTTCTTTCTCCAGGGGATCTTCCTGACCCAGGGATCGAACCCAGGTCTCCTGCATTGCAAGCAGACGATTTACCCTCTAAGCCACCAGAGAATAGAGCAATATGGGAGTAAAGATATTTGTGCTGAGTTGCATCTGACTCTTTGAGACTCCATGAACTATATAGCCTGCCAGGCTCCTCTGTCCATGGGATTCTCTATGCAATAAAGCTGGAGTGGGTAGCTATTTCCTTCTCCAGGGAATCTTCCCTACCCAGGGATTGAGCCTGGGATGCCTGCATTGCAGGAGGATTCTTTACCATCAGAGCCATCAGGGAATATATATTTAAATTATACCTAATAATTTAATGTATAAATCGGGTGGTATTTAAAACCAAAAGTCCTATCTTCCATCCATGTGAAGATAATTTATAAAACTTCAAACAGATTCAGAATTTTCTTCCTTGATCATATAACGGAGCTCAAAGCCTAGAAAACTACTTGTGTAATCCACAGGTTTAGTGGGACCTTTGTGAAACAGGACAGGATCTCTGAAGTATACAGGAAAAGCTGACTAATTGGATGATACTAAAAAACAAAAAAATTAAAATCCAGACAATATCCTAAACAAACTCAACATATTGGAAAGACACTAGGGATAAATTGCAATCTAGATGAGAGACAGAGCATCAATGTCTATAAATGACAAAGAATTCTTTAAAAATGGCAAGGAAAGGGTTACCAAAATCCATACAAAAATGTTATGAATAAGTAATTCATAGGAGTGACATCTCAGTTAACCATTCTTGCCTTATTATAATAAAGCATTCTGAACTTGGTTCTGGTGTTGCCTACTCCAGCACAGCTCATACATAAGGCAGGTAAAATTAGAATTAGACTCTGGGCCAATGTTCCCATCTTAGAAAACATGACTAAGCCCTGTTTTCCTAGTGTCTACACACTGACTCACAGATAAAACTAGGTAAGGGCTAGCTGTGAACCGCTATGATTCAAGCACAATAATTACACTTGCATGGAGTGAGTCTTTGGTTTTCCCTCCCACCATGGTGGCTGTTTCTCACTACTGATATGTTTCAGTTCTGTGTGAATTGTCGAGCATTCTGAGTTAAGAAGATGGCCAGGAGAGTGAGGAAAATGATTTAGCATGGCTCCAGAAGTGTTAAAATGCACTATACAAGGGACTGGGCCCAAAGTGAGGAAGATTCTTACCAGATGGTCGCTAAACTGAGTGTGGAGTTCTTGGGGTAGCACACCTGACTAACAGCAGCCCAAGATGCAAACGAAAAGATTCTTTTGGAATATCTGGCATGAAAGAGGCATGATTATATATCTTTTTTTCCATTCACACTCATCTCCATGGATAGTAATATGTCTAACCATGAAAAATAATTAAATGTAGTTTTCCTGAGCCTGCTGCCTTAAGGCTATATGGTCAATTGGCCAAGATGAACTACTTGTGCTTATTTTTGCCTTTAAAAAATGATTTTAAAATATCTGGTCTAGTGGGTGGAAATTTACATATCCATTTTCAATATAAATTCTCAAGCTCTTGGTAATGTCTTGGGAAATTCTTTAACTAAATACTGGACTTTTATTTTGGGATAAATTGTGGATGGTTTGATTCCATTAAGCTTGATAAGTGCCAAGTTCCTCTAATATTTGAATTTAATGGACCTAAATTCATGTTTCCAAAGAATATTTTAAAAGTGAACATTGATGTCTTTATTTTCCATTATTGGCTCACCTGTACTGATTATTAATTGATCCTAAACTGTACTGAGCTTGAATTATTCCTGTGTTCCAAAGAAAGCATCTAGAAACATAGATCACTCTTTAGCATAAGAGACTGTACTTGAATCCTGTTTGAATAGCACCATAAATTTTGGAAGTTGAAAAAAACTTGAAACATTATTTCTGCCTTCCTACTACCATAGGAAGAACGTGAACAGAGAAACTGAAGCATAGAAGTGTGTTCATTGCCTCAGTGTGGTATTTCTGCAATGACTATTTTTCATGTGTAATGCCGCAGACCATGCTGCCATTATTTCTCTTGACTCAGGAATGGCTCAGGATCAGATCCCACTGTCGAACTTGATTTGCTTAAAGCAGTTTGGTGCTCGATGTAAACAAGTCTTTCTTAATAATGGTTGGAGACCAGCCTGAAGTGACCGTAATCATTTGTGAACCATGATTTAACATATACCATTTGTAATCTGAAAATACCAGATGCTTGTCTTAAGCTTGATATTGTTCATGTCAGGGGGCTCCAGATGGTATAATTATTGTGCTCTGTGGCATTTTTGAGACTTTAGGATAAAGAGCCTGGAGGAAAAATAGGAAGGACATGAGACTTGCCCTCTCTTAAACACCTGAGGTTCAGGTGCTAAATACAATTGTCAAGTATGTGTGTTAATAGTAGATTTCTTGCAAGTGGAAAATTTCACATATCCAGTTTCTGCTGATCCAGGCAATTCCTGTCAACTAATCAGCATGATGATGAAAATATCTTTTAAGGTTCATTGTAGACAGCCATTACTTTAATTCCACTCTTAAACAGCAACTATTTCTTTACAGAAAAATAAAAGATGTCACCAATCCTCAGTGTCATTATCATTTAAATGCAGGTTGTTTTTTTTTTTTTTTTTCCAATTCCCATGCTCCCTTTTTAAATATGTGAGTTTAAACTTTCCTATCTAAGTGTAGAGAAGGAGCATATGTCTTTCATATTAGGAGACATTTGTAATGCTCTCTGTACCTTGATTGCTAATTTTGAACTGATGCTTTTTAAACTATTACTGATCAAATAAAATTATCAATCTAAATTGTAGGCTCACCTATGCAAGAATTGTACTATGCTGCTTATATCTTTAAACATGAGTGTTTTTATTTTCTGAAGACTTCTTGGTAACAGGGTCCCTGCCCATTGGATGGCTAGTCAGACTTGAAAGGCATCATATTTGTAATCATTTTATTGTAGCCTTATAATGAAATAGTCCAAGGCTTTTCACTGACTATATCAACTTCGGTATATAAAGTATCATTAGAAAAAAGTAAAGGGTAATAAAAATATTACGGTAGAGACAAGATATGCTATTTTATAAATTTTGCTTTATATCCTGTGTGGCTTACTGTCACAAGGATTATTTTATCTGAGTTGCTGGATTAGACATTGAAAGAGCTCAAAATTACATTTCACTGCGGTGCATTAAAATAGGATATTAGTGGAGTATATTTGAAAGTGACGGCCTGGCACGGATGAAGTTATTTAAATAAACATAGGGAATGGGTGCAACAATAGTTTTGATGGAATGCAGTTAGATTGTAGATGCAGGTTAGTGTTAGTAGTTGCTAGTTAAATAGATGGTAGTTAGTAGTAGCAGCAAGCAGTTAGTAGTAGTAGTCTGTAGTCAGAGTTATCAGATAACAGAGGAGCAGGAAAGGAGTCAAGGAAAGAAATGAAATCAGATTTTTATTAAAACGTCCTTAGAAATCACATCAGCTCCAAGAAATAGGAATTTCTATTAAACAGTATGTCATTCTTCATGATTCTCTTTTCCATTTTCATTGGCTTTGCTCATTCGGTCCATTATAAGTGCGTGTTTTGTCACTCAAGAGTCCCACTCTGGGGCTTCCCAGGTGGCTTGGTGGTAAAGAATCTGCCCGGCAAGAGTCCTACTGTAATTCTAAGCAATTTTAGCCCACTAGGTTGTTCTTGATTGAAATCTCTAAATATTCTCCCTTGTTCAACTCTTCTCTGACCCTATACCTTCTTCGTTCCGAGGAATTAGTCTCTGCTTGACCGAAGGGGCTGGACCATGTGGTACGTACGAGTGCCACTGAGTCGCCTTCTTTATTCCTCAAAACCAAAGCCTCCATCATTTTTCTTTCTTCTCCTACTTCTCCTTAAGGAAACTTTGTCTATCTGGCTGCTAAAGAATGTATTCTTCTTTTTTAGGTTCTTATTTCAACTCCTTTCTATATCTGTTTCTCAAATTTTTCTGCATCAACACCCCAGACTAAAATACTCAACTGTTCTCCCTTCTTCTTAAAATAAATTAAATAAAGTTGTTTTTAGATTATCTGCTTTAATTCTGCCTTGGATGTCTCAAAACAGGGCCTCTATTCCTGTCCTTGTCTTTACCTGAAATGGTCTCCTTGGTTTCTCTGCCATCCACAATTCTACCATTCACTTACTTCAGTGGTTTTTGAATAATACTCAACAAAGAAATAACTGTTCCACAAAGGAGACTCAGAGGGAGCAAAAGAGTGTGCAGCAGATAGGTTAGACTCTACATCCTCAAGCAGAAAAACTCCCATAATAATTGCTTCACAGATTTAGCAAGGGCAGTTTTGGTGCTTTAGAACTATTTGAAAATGACATGTTCAATGAAATTACAGACAGGTTAAGTGACTTGTCCAAGATTAGTGGCATATTGATAGCTAGTACTTGGGTCTTCTGAATTTTTATTCTATATATATATTTTCTATTATTTAGGCATTATTAGAGGGCCATTTTTAGGTAAGGAGTAACAGTTTTCATTGAATGTTCAAAAAGGCTTTTCTTCCATGCAAATATAATTTTAAATTATGGAGTGGTTTCTGTCATTAATGATTTATTTCTCTCCATCCTGAATGATGGATAAATCATGGTTATTGGTGTCCTTATTCATCCAAGCCACGTTCCTTCACGTGCATGGCTTGATTCTACGATGACATGGAAGGTGATTTTCAGTTTTTGGCAGTGTTGTAACTAAAATCAATGTTAGATAATGTTTGAAAGTTTCAGATTGGGTTATAAGACAGTTTTGATTTTTTTGGGGAAATCCATTGAGGAACCTTCAGTCCTAATCTGAAAGAGTATTGCAGAAAGAAAAGTATTTTCCAAACTTGACCTATGGACATTTCTGAGCTAATTTTTACTAATTCTAAACCTGACATAATTTGCAAAAGGACATCTTCCTTTCACTAACTTCATTATTCTGACTGCTTTCCTTTTGCAATCTGAACCATTTGGCTCAACTGAGAGGAAGCCCGTAAATATTCCCAGAATGCTTTTGGTTCTGGAACACTCTGGCAATAGATGTTCCATTAAAAGCAAAAAAACAGGGAATAAGGAATATGGCTCCATGTTTTAGGTAACTTCTTTGTAATGTTTTGTGACCTATCAAGCAATCAAATGTGTGGGGCTATGAAAAAGAATTTTCAGTCAATTAATAGAGTGTGAATAAACATCTTGTACTTCATCTGGACATGGTTAAACAGCAAAAATGGCCTGAAATGTTTCATGATAAATCATATTTAAGGTTATACTCAAATGAAATAACATGGAATGCTGATGTAAAATACAACAGTTTGATGTATTTTTATGTATCACAGTACATAAAGTTAAGTTGTATTAAATTGTTATTAAATCACAATTTAGTTAACAATAAAACTAATAAGACACAGGGATTTAACAATGTGGTGTTAGAGGTAAAAAAAAAAAAGATTTTTTTTTTTAACCTCTCAGTAGTCTAAGAATAGGGTTGCTTTTTTCTAATCAACTTTCTTTTGCACATTGTGCTTAATTAGCAAGCATCTTCCATTCGCTGAGTTTTCAGAGTTATATTGCACTTAGATCTTTTACTCACATTGCAGTCACAAGATGAGAAATGTAGACACTGTGTACAAACAAGAAGGTCGTGCAAAGTCAAGCTCTCAAAACCACATGCAAGACTCAGTGGCACATGGTTTAGAGCTCACACAACTCCTGGATCATGTAATACAGGCATGCAGATGAGAGGAAAGAAAAGCACCTACATCATGAAAATAGAGGATGATGAAAGAGAATGACATTTTCTTTATGACAATTATCTAATGCAAACCGTATACCCATAACCTTTACCAGAGTGGAGGAAGGGGCAGATAAGTGACTTTTTGTGGGTGGGTGGGGGGAAACTATATAAATATTATTAGAGGTCAAGTTGTTGTTCAAGTTAAGAATTTCTGTTCTGTACTTGGCCTCTTCCAGGTTATCTTCCCCAGTTTCTTGCTTTGTATTTCCTCTGCTACACCATGCAAAAAAGATCAGAACTAACATTGGAAATCATTTAACAAGCTCTAAACCTGACAGATCACAAGGGTGTTCTCCACAATTTACACGAGAATTAAATTGGATATAAATACCTCCTGTTCTTACCGGTGGGTGTTGTGATTCCATGTATTAAGGTGTGAAGCAGACAGGAAAGAGATAAATCTTTCATAAGTACATTGTAAATAGGCAAGTGGTATATAAACCAAATTCATAGGTAATAGAGTCAAACAATGAAAGGTAAATAGTTTTTACAAAATAGACTTTATCACAAAAAAAATGGTCACAAAACTAGAGTAATATGGAGAGGGGAAGTAAAATAAATAAATGTTTAACTATTGTTATTGAAATAATCTGGCAGAATGGAACAACAAAATTGAGTGACATGTGTTTTGATTAAAGATTCTTGACACTGCTTGAGCCAACCCAGCTTTAGAGAATCCCCTGTAGTTTCTGAATGTTGATATCTTCATTAAACAATAATATGAATGGAAATAAACAAAAGTGACCAATTTGTAGGTACTTTCTTAAGAGATTAAAGTGTTACCCTGGTGAGATCAACTTTGCAAATGAATTTTCACAAGTAAATATGGGATAATTAGAAATAACTCATGGAATTAAGTTATGGTTTTGTATGAAATGTGCTGATTGATTAGTTCCTCAAATTAAAAATTTTATAATGGCATGCCATTATTTCTTAATCAAATAAATCATGCACAGCTATGATAAACCTATCATATGTAAATATATATTTCAAACTGGCAGTATTTGCAATGCTTTCTGTACCTTAACTGTTAATTTTGAACCTTTATTTTTTTTGTTAGGCTATTGCTGATGAAATAAAAAAATGTCAATCTCAACTGAGTAAGTTGTATGAAAGAGTTGTATCATAATGTTGCTGTCACTAACTTTGAAAGATTTCATTTTCTAAAGAACTCTTAGAAACAAGATCCTTGCCCAGCGGAGGAACAGCTAGATGGGAGGGTATCATAATTCTAATCATTTTTTAATAGGTCTATGATACGCTATTGAATTTGTATTTATCATATAATTTATCTTTAGTAATCAATATCTATAGACAAATAGCTAGGTCAAAAAGATATATGTAACTTTCCTAATAATAAAAGGAGCTCTTTAGATCAATTAATTTTACTAGTTGTATTGATTTTTAAGCATTGATAGAGGAGGGACGGTTATGAAAAGTTGATGTTGAATTTGTTTAAGAGTTATGAAAGCATACATATTTCCCCCTTGAAAGGAAAGATGCATTAAACCAGATACAGTAAAAGGGCACATATTTAATTGATGAAAATATAGAAAAATTGTCCTTAACAGAAAAATGAAACTTCCTATTATAAAATGTTTATGGTATACTTAAGTTCCTTAACCTCTCCCACAGATCCTTAAAATGTCATATTTAAAAAAAATATTTCTGTTTGGAGGCATTATAGTTATTATTGTTTACTTGTAATATCTTAATGCACAAGGATCCATGTATTTTGCGGGCTCTGGCAGCTAGGCCATGTGGTGAAAGCCCAAGTCCTAACTCAGCAATGCTCTCTCTGACCAGAAGTGGGCGCTCTACTACACACAGTTATATCAGTTTGCATCATGTTATGCCTTCGCCACACAGTATAACTAGATATAGCACCATGCAATGCCATGAGTTGAGAATGAAAGACTATCTCCAGGGGAGAAAATAAACATCCGAGAAAGGAAAACAAAAGCAAGGGGTTCAAAGCTGGTGAAACTGTTTTGTTCATTTTGGCTGTAGCTATAATGCCTGAGGGGCTCCAGTTTTGGAAAACAGTAGTACATACCATGTTCATGTCAATGCCATTGGTGTAAGTCCATGCGTGCTGGAAATATTCTTCAAGCCGCTGCCTCAGAGGGTTGGGGATTTGGTGAAAGCGAATGAACTCCTTTACTCGCAGCATCTGCATATGGTACCTGGCAGTTCCCGAGTACAGTCTTTGGATAATTGCAGATACATTCCCAAAAATGCTTGCATACATTAGTGCTGGATTGGATAAAAAAAACAAAGTTATGGGGGAAAGACTGCACTTGGGGATATTATATCTTATCAGAATCTCAAAATGCAGATTTTTTTTTTTTTTGTAATCTCAATCCATTTGTGAGGGGTTATTACTGGCCCATGGGGAATAAAGTAGTTAAGTGAATACTGTTGTAAAGTTTATAATTTTGATGTTAAATCTGGAGAGGAAAAATATCCCAAATCATCATGGATTCTATATTAAAGTAAAAACTCAGACCGTTTACAATATCGACCTGTAACCAATCTAGACTATTGACTAGAATCAGCATTTTATTTGTAATGTAACAAGAAGGTACATCATGGGGTTACCACAGATCTGTATTCTGGAAGTGGAGTAAAAGTTTTAAAATTGTGACAATTCTACCTCAGCCTCAGGCCTAACCTGGTAATATTAAATGTTTACTATAAAATTTAAGGATTTGCTAAGGAATAATATTTTTTGAATTATTTACTCATTTATTTGGCTGTGCCAGGTCTTCACTGTGGTATGTGGGATCTTTGCGGCCTGTGGGATCTAGTTCTCTGACCAGTGATCAAACCCAGGACCCCTGCATTGGGAACCCGGAGTTTTAGCCACTGAACCACCAGGGGAGTCCCCATAAATTGTTTCAAGGAAATCACAGTTTCCTTAGAGTGCTTCTTCATATGTAATTTTTAATCTACTAAAATTTATTTTTATACTTTCTAGATGAGAAATATATCTTTGGCTTAGACTATGAGAATATAGTTTTGTTTTTGCAGAGAAAAATAGAATGACTTCTTTGTTCTTTCACCTATGGGAAGAAAAAAACCTAATATTCATTACTTAGAATGCCATTTCTAAAGCTTCCTGGGCAAAATATTTATAATTTAACATAAGCTCTTTAAATATCTTGTCTTTCTTTTTATATTTGTGTTTAGTTTCTAATAATCCTAAAAAAAATTCCATATTTTATACAGAAAGTCACATGATGACAATGGCCTACATCTTGCTTTGGGCATATTCAGACACTTAGAGAGGAGGTAATGGAACTGTAATGTATCAAGCAGGTGGGGGGAAAGGAAAACAAAAACAACAGCAACTCCTCGAAGTATTTGTTCAACAATAGTCACCCAACATATTTTTTTCCACAACATATTTTACAAACCATTGCCTATATAAACCACTTGATCATTTTTAAGGTAATTTTTGGCCAGATTTAGTCTGTGTTTTAAAATGATTTATCTTCTTGGTCATTTGCTTTCTTTTCCATCTTATTTCTGTCTCTTGGTTAGCATGGTCCTAGTTTACCATAGATGTCCCAAGTAAGAGAATGTCCCAGACAAATGGGTGGTGCTTTATCTATGTAAAGGAAAAAATATTGGGGAAATCTATAGGAAGGCTGAATTGGGGTTTGTGAAAGACAGTAAGTCTCATTAATATAGAAAACCTGTTTAGGTTGTATCTTCCACAGGCATGAAAAAGAAAACAAAACAAAATAAAACTTGGGCATAATTTGAGTAAATGAACACTTAAGAAGGGAGCTAGCAATACGTGCCTGAAATGGATTACCACGATTCAAAGAGATTTATGTAAAAAATATATTTTACTCTGCCTAACTTTAGCATATATTTATGCTTGCTGATAAGTGTCCAAAGTATCTATCATGTTCTCAGGAAATGGTTTGGTACAGATTTTCACTTGATTTAATTAGAGGGCCCATAATCAATGCTAGTTATTTTACTTAAACCACATAATTATGCAAAGAAGAGTCAGGGAAAACATTCTTTTTTTGTTTTTAATAAATACTGTGTTTTTATCTCCATACTGCCATAAAAATGAACCAAACATTAGTTTGATCATGGACAGGTATTTCTACTCATTGATAGGACAGCAAAATCTAGATCATAAGTACATAGTTGAATACATGAATAGCATATATTTCTCTAAGGAAATTCTATGCTAATGACTTTAAATTATAATAAAGGCATACTTTTTTTTTCTATATTTTTAGGAGGCAAATGGAGCTAAAGGCAGTAAGCAAGAAAAAAAGCATAAAATGATTCTATTTTGTATATATTATTTAGCTAATGCCCATCAACTGGCATAAAATATGAATCAAAAGCAAGTTGGCAGACCATACAATCATTTCTCTCAACTCAGTATTTTGTTTAGCCTTCCTTAACAGGAAATTCTTTCACCAAAATGATTTGCTTCACCTTGAGGTACTATACAAATAAAACAGGTATAATTTAAAACTTCAGCACGCCACACTCAAAATCTGAGAAGCTCACCAAACTAATGAATTTAGAAAGTGAAAGCGATGTTGCTCAGTCATGTCTGACTCTTTGCGCTCCCATGAACTGTAACCTGCCACACTCCTCTGTCCATGGGATTTTCCAGGCAAGAATACAGGAGTGGGTTGCCATTTCCTTCTCCAGAGGATCTTGCCAACCCAGGGATCAAACCTGGGCCTCCCACATTGCAGGCAGACTCTTCACCATCTGAGCCTACCAGGGAATCCCAGTGAATTTAGGGTCATCGGGTAATAGTTGAAACATACTGATGAAATAAAAATGCTTTCCTACCTAGTATGCAAATTTAAAAAGATAAATGTTGATGATGTATAATTTAGGTACAACAAAATGAATCTGTTTTAAATGTACAGCTCAGTTAGTTGACAAACATACACACCCCTATTAACAGAATCAAGATATAGACCATTTTCATCATCCCAGAAGATTCCACTTTGTCCCTTGGGTGCTTGCCCACTTGTTTTCTAGGCTAACTCTAGACAATCACTGAGCTCCTTTACATCATTACAGATTAGTCTGCATTTCCTAGAGTTTCATATAAATAGAATCATAACGAACATATTCATCTATGTCTGACTTCTTTTCCAGTCATATTAGTTTTGAAATTCTGTTTTGTTTGTGTCAGCAATCTGTTCTTTTTTTTTTATTACGAGTAGATTTGCATCACACGGTTCTACCAACTTCATTTATCTCTTCTGTTGATGAAATCTCACCGTTTCTAGTTTTTGGCTATTAGGAATAAAACTGTTAGGAACATTTGTGTACAAGTCTTTGTGTGGGCATACATTTTCATTTCCCTTTGAAAGAATTAAAATTAGAATTGCTGATCTGTGTGGTATGTCTGGACCTCCCTGGTGGAATAGTGGTAAAGAATCTGCCTGCCAGTGCAGTAGACTAGGGTTTGATCACTGGGTGGGGAAGATGCCCAGGAGAAGGTAATGGCAACCCACTCCAGTATTCTTGCCTGGGAAATCCCATGGACAGAGAAGCCTGGGGAGATACAGTCACTGGGGCTGCAAAGAGCTGGACATGGCTTAGCCACTGAGCACACACGCCGGTGGTTATGTTTAAGGAACTGCCAAGCTACTTCCCAAATTTGGTGTGATTTCACATTCTCACCAGCAATATTTGAGAATACCAGCTGTTCTCCAACCTTCCGAACATTTGGTGTTGTCTTATTTTAACCATCATAGAGCATTAATTGCATTTCCGTGACAACTAATAATATCTCTCCATGTATTTACTGGCCATTAACATATTTTCTTTTGTGAAACGGCTGTTTAAAACTTTTTCTCATTTTTTAAAAATTGAGTTGTCTTCTTATTATGGAGTTGTAAGAATTCTTGATATATTCTAAATAAAAGTCTTTTTCTAGATCTAAGTATCGAGAGTATTTTTTTTTTAGTCTAGCATTTGCTTGTTCCTCTTAACAGTGTCCTTTGGAAAGCTGAAGTTACTAATTTTGATGAAATCCAAATGCTTATATACTTTGTTTAATTTTCTGATATTTAACAGAGAAGTTATAGGAGTATTGTAAGGTTTCAGTTTCTCCATCATGGTTAGAAGCAGAAATCCAGTTACTTTGTTTTACACATTATAAAAACAAGAAATTCTCCTAAGATGTTTGTCAAGCAGGTCAGAGATAAAATATATTTGCCTTTATATACTGGTTTATAGGTTTAAAAAAATCAAATGTGTATATTATATTTATAATATTTGAATAAAGATTATACTTATATATTAATATCAGAACTAATAGATATAAATATGTGATATTAACTTATATTCTCACTTATTTAATTCCACTTATACCTTTATTTTTCACCTTGAATAGTGTATATTTTTAAAAAGAATTCTATGGTTACTGTTCTCTGTACATATTCAGCAGTAAAATTGGTGACTGCCTCTGCAAATAGAAGTTTTAAAAAATGTATCTATAGGTACCTGAGTTATTTGAATTTAATTAGATGATAGCCTTTAATGTTTAATTTTTAGTTTCCTTGAATTGTATTGCTGCTAAAAGGACTGCAGATTACTTTGTTTGGCTTAAAATTTTTATTTTAGAATGAAGATTAGTTTTAAAGAAGCTTTGGGAAAAAAGTTCAACTTGATAACTGACGGTAACAACTTTAACTTGCAGTAGTATATATACAATACTTTATATTTATATTTTGGATATTATATTTTATTTTTAGGTTTAATCAAAGCACTCATATAATTGAAGGGTATGTACTTAGTATAAAATAGAACTAAATACAGAAAATTAAATCATTTCTTAATACAGTTGGGTCTAAATGAAAATATCATGTGTAGATATACACAAATACATTAAATGGCTATGAAAATTTCAAGGCATGCTTATTATTGCTGTTTCCAATCTTATTTTACCTTTTATGGCATAATAGCTCATGATCCAATTCTCTAGAAATATGTATAATTTTTTTTTTCCTGTCTGATGCTAAGCTTTACATAATCCCATTTTGATTAAGTTTTGTAGAAGCAAGTCTGTTATTCAAATGAAAGATATTATGTGGAATATGGATATATCTTAGTCAACCCAATTAACTAGAGTGTTTTTCCTTAAAAGATAGAATTCCTCTGCAGGAAACAAATATTCTTCCTAAACAAGCAATAGAAATAGCATAATGTCATATTCAAAAAGGCAAAAATATAGGAAGGAAGGGAGGAAAGTAGAGAGGGAGGGAGGAAGAAAAGAAAGAAAAAGGGAAGGAAAAAGACACAAGGAAAGGAAGAAGAAAAACTGGCAGTAATCCCCGATTTAAGGATTAAATGTTGGGACAGATGAGCCTGGCTGGCTACAGTCGACATTGTCACAAGTGACTAAACCACCACCACCACAGAGCAAGCAAAGAACTGAGTCTCTAACTTAAAATAATTTACACGATAAATAGTACCATGCATTTCACTTAATCCTGGAGTGAACATGTTAAACTTTAGTGCTCTTAATATAAGAAATGAATCGCCAGTCCAGGTTCGATGCATGATACTGGGTGCTTGGGGCCAGTGCACTGGGACTACCCAGAGGGATGGTATGGGGAGGGAGGTGGGAGGGGGGTTCAGGATGGGGAACACGTGTACACCCGTGGCGGATTCATGTTGATGTATGGCAAAACCAATACAATATTGTAAAGTAATTAACCTCCAATTAAAATAAATAAATTTATATTTTTTTTAAAAAAGGGCTTCCCAGGTGGCGCTAGTGGGATAGAACCCTCAGGCAGGCCAGTCCAAGTTAGACATATAAGACAGTTTGATCTCTGGGTGGGGAAGATCCCCTGGAGAAGGGAACAGCAATCCAGTCCAGTATTCTTGGCTGGAGAATCCCATGGACAGAGGAGCCTGGCGGGCTACAGTTCACAGTGTCGCACAGAGCCGGACATGGACTGAAGCAACTTAGCATGGCACAGCTCTTAAAAAATTCTTCCTTGGAAATTCTGTTTGAAGATTCAAGTACTGTTTTCTTTTGAAAAGAGCACGCTAAGCTGCTAAGTCGCTAAGTCAGTTCAGTCGTGTCCAACTCTGTGTGACCCCATAGACGGCAGCCCACCAGGCTTCCCCATCCCTGGGATTCTCCAGGCAAGAACACTGGAGTGCGTTGCCATTTCCTTCTCCAATAATTTATACACAGATATAGAAATATATATATATATGAAAAGAGCATATATATATATATATTTCTATATCTGTGTATAAATAATTAAAAACATACTTTTTTTCTTTTCTTTGTTACCAATGCCACTAAAATTGATAGCCACTGTAAAGTATTATTCCCTGGTGGCTCAGAGGATAAAGCATCTGCCTGCAATGCAGGAGACCCAGGTTCGATCCCTGGGTTGGGAAGATCCCCTGGAGAAGGAAATGGCAACCCACTCCAGTATTCTTGCCTAGAGAATCCAATGGACAGAGGAGCCTGAGCGGGCTACAGTCCACAGGGCTGCAAAGAGTCGGACACAACTGAGTGACTTCACTTCATAAAGTATTTACTAGCAGCTGCAATCACAGAATGGTTGGGCCTGTGTTTGTTCTGTAAGATTCAGTCTCTCTGGAATGAATTTTTCTTTTTTTTCCAGTGGGCTCCGCTTCCATTTCCTTCTGAGTGTAATTCTGCTTTTTGGTTTGTAGCAAGACTTAGCCTGAATTTTCAGAATATTTTAAGAGTTATTTAAATGTAATGTTATTTGCCTATACTAGTTATTTCAATATACTAATATGAATCTATTTAAGTTTCATAAATAAAGCTTACCTAGCACATTTTATTACTCAATATATTAGCATTCAAAAATTAACTCTCTGGGTCTATTTTCAAATTTGTATGCAACCTAAGGGTGATGATGCTCGTTTTCAGACTTTAAAATCCATCATGCTTTTGTCAGTTGCTGCATGGTATAAACAAAGTTATTTTTAGTGGTTCCAAAGTGTGATTTTTTTAAATTAATATTAAAACATCTTTAGTTTTACACAGTTTTTTTCTTATTCCAAAGAATATAACTTTTAAATGATGCTCATAGCATTACCCATTGTAGGGTAAAGGGCAATCACTTAGGTCCTTGGCATAATGTCACAGACAAAGGAATTTTTAGTCAAATGACAAGGAAAAATGTATGTATGTATATGTGCATATGTGTATATATGAAAGATTAGCTCACATTATAATTAGTAGGGTGATATTTACATATCTATATCTATCTACCAATGTCTGTGTATCTAGTTATGTGATGTAAAAGAGTCCTTCCTATTCTAATCTGGTCTCAGCTTGAAATATTACAGAATATAACCATTTGTAATAAATTACAGACACATTTTTTTTAATATAATACAGACACATTTTTGCATCAGTAAAAGTGGACTTCAAGCCTCAATTCCTGAATCCCAAGGACCATGTCACTCTAGTTTTATGTTCATAGTTTCCTGCAGTCATGCAAGATCTTTGGTGTCTTCCCTCACAGAGAGAATCAGATTTGGTAAAATAAAATACCCATATATTTAATCCCATTATCTCTACAACTTTCTATAATTTTTTCTTTGCCTTCTTCTAAATGTTTTAGAGACATTGATTTTGTACTATTAGTTTATCCTAATAGATAACAAAAGTGAAATCTACTTACAGCCAATCAACATAACACAAATCGAAAAGATTTTCTCCGAATTGGTGTTAGGAGACACATTCCCAAATCCCACACTCGTTAAACTGCTGAAGGTAAAATAAAGTGCTGTGACGTATTTATCTTTAATGGATGGTCCAGAACTTGAGTCACTGTCATTGTAACGTTTCCCAATTTGTTGTCCTAAGGAATCCAACCAGCCGATTTTGTCAGTCAGGTAGGGCCTTTCTACATTCCCAATGGCATACCAAATGCAAGCCAGCCAGTGAGCAATCAGGGCGAATATGCACATTAAGAGCATTAGAACTGCAGCCCCGTATTCTGAGTATCGATCAAGTTTTCGGGCCACTCTCACAAGACGAAGGAGTCGAGCTGTCTTCAAAAGACCAATTAATGTTGTTGTCTGTGGAAATAAACGTGCACGATCAGAAACAGTTGGTAGACAATTCAGTGTGTGTTCCTGTGTAGCAAAGTAAGTAGAAATAGGTTACAAAAATATGGTAGCACTGAAGATAGTTGCGTATTTGAATTAAACATCAAGGTTAGTTTTTTTCTTTTTTTTAACATTTGCTTTGGAAAGTACTTTGAAAGTGTGTGGTACATTAATTCACTATCTCGGCATGTAATTCTTTTGGGACAGAGACCATGCTTTGTTTTGCACTTTAACCATTTGCCTGGCACATAATGGGTACTCAGTAAATCATTCATTCACTGACAATCATCCCAGTGTGTTATTGGTGGGCCCAGCAAGTGGGATTATAGTGTTGAGCAAATGGACATGGTCATTTTTATAGTAGAAAAAGATATTTATTTATTAGACAAAAGTGTCACTTTTTATAAAGAGAAACAAGGCCTACTGTCTATTGGGGAGGAAATAAACATTTTTAAAACAAATAATAAGATCATTTCGAGAGTGAAAAGTGTGACAATGATAATAAAAAACAGAGCAATATGATAGAGGGTGTTCAGGAGCTTGGGTTGGGATGAGAACTGTTTTAGAAAGGAAGGCCAAAGAGAATCTTGCTGACAAGCTGACATTAGAGTTTAGAAGGGTTTCAATGAAGAGCCAGTCAAGCAGATAACTGGGAAACTTATTGGATGATTGCATGCATGCATTAAGTACTATGTTCAGATTCAGTTTTTCCTTTTTAAATGTGTTGAATTGATAAATTGTTTCTTGATATCCCAATGATATTATGTATTTTGCTTTGGGATGTGATATGGGTAACTAATTGCATGACTATTATTGACCAGGTATCTAAAGATAGGACACTTCTAAATAATAACAGGATACTTAACTGGTTGTTTGGATTTGAAATCTGTAAACAAATTTGGATTTGAAATTTGTTAACAAATTGCAAGTTCATTTGTTAGGTTTCCTAAATAATGTCACCTATAAGTACTATATAATTCGCAGGGTATATAATTATTCCATGTTACATGGTATTTACCAATCAATTATTGAGTCATTTTATGTGTTCATTTTGGTGTTTATTTCTCAAAGTACATTCATTTTTGTTAAGAACACATATTTTAATTAAAGAAATAGCATGCGGCAGAACTATCATCCTATATCTTCATATTGATTTGGTGAGAAAAGAGCTCTAAATATCAAGAAAATACTTTCATTAACATTCTAAAATCAGGGTTACAGTTTTTTTTTTTTTTCCTTATTTCAGAGCGGTCACAAGGGAAGGAAAGATTTCTGTCTCCCCTGAATTCTTTTCAGTTAGCATTCGAATCTTCTAGAAAGGAGTTTGGGTAGTTGTGATGGTCTTATTAAAATTTGGATTCTGGTCATTGCTCACTTAGAAATGGGAGAGGCGAGTCTTCTCTGTTCCCAAAACTGAGTTATTATTTTTTAGGGTGTAGTAAGGGAAACAGTGTTTTTTCATCACAAATTTAAAATTATGTCTCTTCAATGAATAAATGGTGAATTTAAATGAGTATGAGGTGGGTTTCTGGGAGAAAAGATAACTTTCTACTATTTATATTTTCAAAGTTTCAGTGTAGCAGTTATGAGTTAGAACTTCGGAACAAACTTAGGTTTGAAATTCTGCTTCCATAACAGTGTCACCATAGACAATTTACTTATTTAATCTTTAAGCATCAATTTCTTCTTTTGTAAATGGGCATAATAATGCCTCCTTCTAGCATTGTAGGTAATACCCAGTACATTGTAACTGTGTTTTTATTGTAATATCTCATATGCTTTTGTTTCCATCACTAAGCAGTAACTTTGTATTGTAAAATGGGTTGTTAGAGCTACATATTTCCCAAACTTGTTACACTGATATCAGGAATTTTGAGTGGAAGCTTTTGAACACTGGTCTTTCAGCTCCCCTGGGAAATTGTAGGGATTTTTCAAAGACAAGACTATCATTTAGATGCACTGACTGCTCAGACTCTTTAACAGAAATCAACCTGTTTCAGCGTAACTCCATTTCTACACTTCAGAGCTTAAGTTTGCACATTTATTTTTCCTCCAGTTTTGATTCCTATTTACTTATGTGGAGAAATCAGAAATACTTGAGGGTTATTGTTCAAAACTGCCTTTTTTGGGGAGCAATTTCTGAAACTCAAGATAAATGAAATATAATGAAATTTGTATAGGTATTTTGTTAATGAAGTGAAATGCTTCAGAATAAATAAGCTGTTTTAACAACATGCTGTGATAAAAAGTACTAACAACTCTTTTGGCTACAAAGATGGTAGAGCAAAATGACGCTATGAAAAGGAGAGGAATCCAATCTGCTGTATATTATGCTTCCTTTTTGCCCTCCTCTCAAAAGAAACCTCTGGTGTTTCTTCTACCATTATGTCGAAATGAGGTGAAATCTAGATGACAGTAAGTTTCCTGAGAAGGTAAATAAATATAATAACACACAGTGACATATTTTCTGTACCAAAAAAAGCTAAAAAAGTAAGGTACATGATAAAGTCCCAAAGGAGCTGACACAAGGAGCTGCAGGAGAGGAGGACAGAGAGGAAGAGGCAGGGGAAGAGTGAAAGTGTTGGGGGTAGACAGCACTTTCAGTTGCATCCTAAGGATGAGTGAATATTGGCTTCAACAGTCAAAGCCATTCTCTTTTGATTCTTTAACTCGTACCAATTAACAAATGCCTTTTCTGCGGTTATCAAGATGCTGCCAATATGCCTGGGCATTCTTCCTTAGCTGTGTACAGCACACCTTGTAGATGACATTTAGGCTAGCAATAACTCTTTTTTCTTTCTTTAAATATCTCTTTAAAGATTTAGGGTGCTTTGCCCCAGATAATACAATAAAGAGAAGTGATTGCACCAAAATCTCGGAAAAAAATGGGACAAAAAAAAGATCAATCCCTTCTTTTTGATTTGTCAGGCTATTAGTTTCCATTGTTTAGTTCAATGAACTATCTTTGTATTATCCGCAAGTCAAAAATGGGACCAACAACTACCTTATAATTGGTAGTTTTTGGCTTATTAGAATATTTTCAGAATGCATAGTTATCTCACAGTATATCTAAGTTCATGTAATACCCAGACATACTATGAAAATCTACCTTAGTGAGTGTTTTTTCAATTTTTGAAAATAGAAATAAAACTATCTTGAAACTAATGACAAGAACTTTGAAAATAGTAAAGGTAAAGAAGTTTCTCTTAGGTGGTATTTCTTGATTTTTTTCACTGGTTTTAGAAAAATATTCTTTGTTTGTTGTTACTTTTGGTAGAGAGTGAAAAGCATATAAAAGCTCACTAGAGGTAAGAGTAATCATTATGATGTAATATAAAGACAGAAAGACAATAAATAAGATCTACAAAGAGGTGAACTGTTTTGCAGTAGGTCAAAGCAAGGTCCATTGTTTTCCAGTACTGTCTATTAATATATAACAAAAGAGATATAATACACTTTAACAAGTCAATTTTCCACCTCAACAGTACCTATGCTAGTTCAGAATTCAACTCCTTTACCCTGATTGAACGACATCTCAAACTCTTTTTGCCTGAATACCACAGTAAAGAAGACCATCCTAATACTTTCATTTTGTCACAATTTTTAAAAAATGTAAAATGATTCTTCCCCTGGAAATTTAATTTTTTAAATTTTTGAGTAGCTGATGAATATCATCCTATTTCAGTTTTTTAAAAAATGTACCCAGATACTTTTTTTTTTAATATATTGAGGTAAAAGCTACTTTCCCTTATTAAGTACAACTTTCTTAACTGAGTTTTATATTAAGAATATATACTTTAAACAACTACAATTTTGTCAATATGTTAGATAACAGGCCCAGACTAAAAAAAACTATGAGATTTTTTTTCTACTATTTTACAGTAGTTCAGGCATTCTCTCTTAATGTAATAGAATTATTTTTGAAGAAAAACAATGTTGTTTTGAAATTAAAATAGGTGAAGTATTTAACAACTCTCTGCTTATGAATAAGTCTGGCTACAGTTAAACTGAGAAAGCATCATCAATAGGAGGAAATCTCATGTTTGAGCATTTTTCAAAACAATTTTAAAAAATAATTCTCTTTAGTAAGCATTAAAAAAAATCTTACATTGAAAATACTTTATTTCAGGGTTTAATCCCTACAATCCTTGCCTATCGTAAGTAGATAGAATCATTCTTTTATGAATGAGGAAATGTAAATATGCGCTCTTTGGTTCTGGCTGCTGGTTGTTAGATGAACGTCACTGAAACTTTCTATTTAATCCATCATTCTGTCCTGTTTATCAAGTGATGTATATTTTTAGTCACTCAGTTGTGTCCAGTTCTTTTTAACCCCTGGACTGTAGCCCACCAGGCTCCTCTGTCCATGGGATTCTACAAGCAAGAACACTGGACTGGGTTGCCATTTCCTCCTCCAGGGGATCTTCCTGACACAGGGACTGAATCTGTGTCTTGTGCATTATAGGCGGATTCTTTATCTGCATAATCTGAGAAGCATAACATTTGGGTTCAAATGGGAAAAGGGGGTTCCTGGGTGGCTCAGATGGTAAAGAATCTGCCTGCAATGCAGGAGACCTGTGTACGATCCCTGGGTTGGGAAAATCCCCTGAGAAGGGACTGGCAATCCACTCCAGTACTCTTACCTGGAGAATTCCATGGACAGAGGAGCCTGGTGGGCTACAGTCCATGGGATCCCAAAGAGTTGGACATGACAAAGCAACCAACACACACAAGGTGGAAAAGGGAACACTTAATGAGTAATAAATTTCATAATTCCACACTCATGGTTTGTTTTAGACTTCATTTCTATTCCCATTAAGTTCTAGTACTTGCAAACATCGTTCAATAAATTGCCCACTAAAACACAATAATACTGAAACTAATTTTTATTTTTTTTGTTCAGCTTGAGTCATATTATTTTAATATCTCTAAAACACATTCACTAATACAAACAAAGAGCTGTATTTTGAGTGTGTAAAAAACCATAGTCGGGTGGGGCACCTAGCTTAGCCTTTCTTTATTTGTACCAAACCTCATAAATTTCTCAACAAACAGGCTTTTAAAAAGAAGATTTTACAATCTCCAATATTTAACATCCTTTACTCTCAAGATACTTTTATTTTTATTTTGTTTTAAAATTAACATTCTATTTTGCTGCATTTTGATCTTACTTTCTCTTTAGTTATAGTAACACAGAAAACTGATCATCAAATTATTCTAAATAGTAGTCTGCAAATGCTGCAGTAAATAAACAATTATGAATAATATGTTATTTTTTATAAAACATATATATGGAATTTGGCTTGTTCTGGAAACATTTAACCAAAACTTATTTTGTCTTTAGCAAATTTTAGTCAGTGGATCACATATAAGTAATGGATAAGTGAAGAACTTTATACAACATTTATTGATGGAATACTCTTATTATTCCTTAGTTCAAGAAGTATTCCATTGTGGATTCTTTGTCTCTTAATTGTCATGCCACAGACTTTTAAAAACATGACCAGATACCTCAAATACAATCAGCTGAAACTTCTGCTATAATTCCTAAAAAGTACCTAATGAGAGACATAGTTACTTTATGTGTAGACACATATAAGCATGCAGGCCTGCAAAATGTTCATTGTTATTTCAATTTGAACATGAGTATGTCTAATGTTTTAGAAATTCATTTCAAACAAACTAATGACAACTACTGTAGAGATCAGGTTCAAAAGGAATACTGACAAAATGATCAAAGTTTCTATAACAGAGGCCTGCTTTGCTTTCCCTTGTAACCATTCCATGATTTATGTATCACACTAATGAAGCAAACATATCAATGTGAGCAGAAACAACTCCTCTCTGTTAAAACTCCCTGTCAAAAGGCTTTGCCTTCATTCAGAATTCATGAAAAATAACAGTGAAGTGTGAAAGGGGAGAGGTCAGTTAATTAATCAAAATACTACTACAAATTTTCAGGGGAGTAAGAGTTTAATGAAGCATGTAACTAAACAGAGAGCTTTAGAGTCTAACTATTAATATCTCTGAAGTAACATTTAACAAAAAGAAGCACACTATGGAAACATTTGAAGCAGATAATGAAAAGTTGACTTTTTGGAGACAACCAATAATACTGTTGTTGAAATAACTCCAGAAAATTGAAGAGACAGAGCCAAAGAGAAAACAATGCTCAGTTGAGGATGTGACTGGTGATGGAAATAAAGTCCAATGCCATAAAAATAATACTGCATAGAAACATGGAATGCTAGGTCCATGAATCAAGGTAAATTGGAAGTGGTCAAACAGGAGATGACAGGAGTGAACATCACCAGGAATCAGTGATCTAAAATGGATCGGAATGGGTGAATTTAATTCAGATGACCATTATATCTACTACTGTGGAAAACTATCCATTAGAAAAAATGGAGTAGCCCTCACAGTCAACAAAAGAGTCCAGAATGCAGTACCTGGGTGCAATCTCAAAAATGACAGATGATCTCTATTCCTTTCCAAGGCAAACCTTTCATATCACAGTAATCCAAGTCTATGCCCCCAAGAAGTAATGCTGAAGAAGCTGAAGTTGAATGGTTTTATGAAGACCTACAAGACCTTCTGGAACTAACACCCAAAAAAGATGTCCTTTTCTTCATAGAGGACTGGAATGCAAAAGTAGGAAGTCAACAGATACCTGGAATAGGAGGCAAATTTGGCCTTGGAATACAAAACGAAGCAGGTCAAAGGCTAACAGAGTTTTACCAAGAGAAAACACTGGTCATAGCAAACACCCTCTTCCAACAACACAAGAGAAGAATCTACATATGGACATCACCAGATGGTCAGTACTGAAATCAGATTGATTATATTCTTTGCAGCCAAAAATGGAGAAGCTCTATACAGTCAGAAAAACAAGACTGGGAGTTGACTGTAGCTCAGATCATAAACGGCTTATTGCAAAATTCATACTTAAATTGAAGAAAGTAGGGAAAACCACTGGACCATTTGGGTATGACATAAATCAAATCCCTTATGACTATACAGTGGAAGTGACAAATAGATTTAAGGGATTAGATCTGATAGAGTGCCTGAAGAACTATGGGTGGAGGTTTGTGACATTGTACAGGAGGCAGTAACCAAGACCATGTCCCAAAAAAAGAAATGCAAAAATGCAAAATGGTTGTCTGAAGAGGCCTTACAAACAGCTGAAAAAGAAGAGAAGCTAAAGGCAAAGGAGAAAAGGAAAGATATACTCATTTGAATGCAGAGCTCCAAAGAACAGTAAAGAGAGATAAGAAAACCTTCCTAAGTGATCAATGCAGAGAAACAGAGGGAAACAATAGAATGAGAAAGACTAGAGATCTCTTCCAGAAAATTAGAGATACCAAGGCAAACTTTCATGCAAAGATAAGTACAGTTAAGGACAAAAACTGTATGTACCTAAAAGAAGCAGAAGATATTAACATGAAGTGGCAAGAATACACAGAAGAACTGTACAAAAAAGATCTTCAAGACCCAGATAACCAGGATGGTGTAATCACTCCTCTAGAGTCAGATATCCTGGAATGTGAAATCAAGTGGGCCTTAGGAAGCATCACTACGAATAAAGCTAGTGGAGGTGATGGAATTACAGTTAAGCTATTTCAAATTGTAAAAGATGATGCTATGAAAGTGCTGCACTCAATATGCCAGCAAATTTGGAAAACTCAGCATTGGTCACAGGACTGGAAAAAGTCAGTTTTTATGCCAATTCCAAAGAAAGGCAATGCCAAAAAATGTGGAAACTAACACACAATTGTACTCAGCCCACATGCTAGCAAAGCAATGCTCAAAGCTCTCCAAGGAAGGCTTCAACATTACATGAACTGAGAATGTCCAGATGTTCAAGCTGGATTTAGAAAAGGCAGAGAATGAGAGATCAAATTGCCAACATTTGTTGGATCAACCAAAATGTAAAAGAGTTCAAGAAAAACATATACTTTGGCTTTATTGACTGTGTGGATCACAACAACTGAAAAATTCTTCAAAAGATAGGAATACCATACCACCTTACCTGCTACCTAAGAAATCTGTATTCAGGTCAAGAAGGAACAGTTAGAACTAGGCATGGAACAATGGACTGGTTCCAAATTGGGAAAGGAGTACATCAAGGCTGTGTATTGTCACCCTGCTTATTTGATTTATATACAGAGTACATCGTGAGAAATGCTGGGCTGGATGAAGCACTAGTTGAAAGCAAGATAGCAGGAAGAAATATCAATAACCTCAGATATGCAGATGACACAACCTTATGGAAGAAAGCAAAGAGAAACTAAGGAGCCTCTTGATGAAAGTGAAAGGGGACAGTGAAAAAGCTAGCTTAAAACAACATTCAAAAAACTAAGACCATGGCATCTGGTCCCATCACTTCACGGCAAATACATGAGAAAGCAATGGGAACAGTGAGAAACTTATTTTCTTGGGCTCCAAAATCACTGCAGATGGTGACTACAGCCATGAAATTAAAAGCCACTTGCTGCTTGGAAGAAAAGCTATGACCAATCTAGGCAGCATATTAAAAAGCAGAGACATTACTTTCCAACAAAGGTCCATCTAGTCAAAGCTTTGCTCTTTCCAGTTGTCATGTACAGATGTGAAAGTTGGACTATAAAGAAAGCTGAGCGCCAAAGAATTCATGCTTTTGAGCTGTGGTGTTGGATAAGACTCTTGAGAGTCCCTTGGACAGCAAGGAGATCCAACCAGTCCATCCTAAAGGAAATCAGTCCTGAGTATTGATTGGAAAGACAAAAGAACTGACTCATTTGAAAAGACCCTGATGCTGGGAAAGATTGAAGGAGGAGGAGAAGGGAACAACAGAGGATGAAATGGTTGGATGGCATCACCGACAGGACGGACATGTGTTTGAGCAATCTCCAGGAACTGGTGATGGACAGGGAAGCCTGGCCTGCTGCAGTCCATGGGGTTGCAAAGAGTCATACACGACTGTGTGACTGAACTGAACTGAGTAATATTGTTCCTTTGCATCAATGATATTGAGGTAATTTGCTATGGATGGCATGATGTTTGATAATATAAAAATTAAGAAATAGAGAATCTTTTCCTTGATGTCTGGATGGCATTAGCATTAGGAAGATATTAATGACACTGGAAAGCCCCATTACTGCCACTATTCATTTTCAGTGACAATAGATCTTGTGTTATTTGTATATTACATACATGGCACAGAGCACAGCTATATCAGTCAACATTTGTAGTTATCACTGTTCTTAGGTATATAAATATTAATATATGCAGATAAACTTTTCTATTATCTATATAAATGCATGTATATATGTGTATGCAATATACATGCATAGCTGTGAAATCCTTTATTAAAATGCAAATTTAAAGAACTAACATTATCTTATTTAATATTTAATTTATTGTTTAATTATGGGCTTCCTCATTATCACTAGGTACAAACATGAAATTAGAAGACCACTGCTTCCCGGTAGGAAAGCTATGACAAATCTAGACATGTGTTAAAAAGCAAAGACATCACTTTGCTTACAAAGGTTCATATTGTCAAGGCTATGGTCTTTCTTGTAGTCATGTACGGACATGTGAGAGCTGGACAATACAGAGGCAGAACACCAAAGAACTGATACTTTCAGTGCTGGAGAAGACTCTTGAGAGTCCCTTGGAAAGCAAGGAGATCCAACCAATGAATCTTAAAGGAAATCAACCCTGAATACTCTTTGGAAGGACTGTTGCTGAAGCTCCAATACTTTGGCACCTGATGCAAACAAGTGACTCATTGGAAAAGACACTGATGCTGGGAAAGATTGAAGACAGAAGGTGAAGATGGTGAAAGAGAATGAGATGGGTGGAAGGCATCACGGATTCAATGCACATGAACTTGGGCAAACTCTGGGAGATAGAGAGGGACAGGAAAGCCTGGCATGCTGCAGTCCACGGGGTCACGAAGAGTTGGACATGGCCTGGCAACTGAACAACAACAAGCATCTGATAACTTTGCTGTATCTTTTTATGCAGCCATGCCTGAAGCATTTACACAATCAGCTAGGTATTTTGTAATGAACATTTCTTTTGTTTTTCCTTTATATTAAATATGGGTATTATATATTTATGAAATTAAGTGTGTAAGAAGGCTATATTATCTATGACTTCTATTTAACAATAGTAGAAAGGGTCATTAAAAATATCTGTTATGTTGGTTCTGATAGGGCTGGGAACCAACACCTTATACCTTTATGCCTCTAATGGGCTTCTCTTCTAACTAGCCTGACCCTTATACCTGGAAAACTCCCACTGGTAATCAAAAACCTCCTCTTCATGCTCACATGTCCTCCTATACATTGTAATATTAGAGCTGCCATCAGATAATACTCTGGGGGTCTTTTCTCACTCTTTCCTATAAACTCAGAAATGGCAACCCACTCCAGTATTCTTGCCTGGGAAATCCCAGGGACAGAGGAGCTGCATGGGCTATAGTCCATGGGGTTGTAGAGTTACACACAACTTATAGACTAAACAACTACAACAGAAAGCACGGTTCCCAGTAAATGCTAATAGAATGAATGAATCTACTTGAGAAGGGAGTTACCGTACCCTCTCCTGGAAATGAAAAAATTAATTAAGTCAATTCTTATTAAAATTTACTTGAAACTGTAATCGGTAAAGCAAAAGCAGATAAAATTGGGTTACTCTTTTTATAGTGGAGGTGGATGGTTCTGAGTCTTATCAGCCTGTCTTGCTGCCAATCCTTGAGGGCCTCTCAGACCCTCAGGCACCTCCATGAACCCTCAGTTTGAAAAACACTGAACTAGATTACCCCTCATCAGAATGACCTCAAGTTTAGTGATTTTAGATCTTGTCATTCAATTTGGGGACCAAAATCCAAAGAAGTGTTTTCCTTCATATTCATATGATGAAACTTCCCAAATTAATCTTTTACTTTGAAAGTATTTGTTTTTTCCCTGGTGGCTCAGATGGTAAAGTATCTGCCAATAATACAGGTGATGTGGGTTTGATCCCTGACTCAAGAAGGTCGCCTAGAGAAGGGAATGGCAATCCACTCAGTATTCTTACCTGGGACCCATGGACAGAGGAGCCTGGTGGGCTATAGTCCATGGGATCTCAAAGAGTTGGACATGACTGAAACTCCAGTACTTTGGCCACCTCATGCGAAGAGTTGACTCGGAAAAGACTGATGCTGGGAGGGATTGGGGGCAGGAGAAGAAGGGGACAACAGAGGATGAGATGGCTGGATGGCATCACTGACTCGATGGAGGTAAGTCTGAGTGAACTCTGGGAGTTGGTGATGGACAGGGAGGCCCGGCGTGCTGCGATTCATGGGGTTGCAAAGAGTTGGACACGACTGAGCAACTGAACTGAATTGAACTGAACTGAACAACAATATGATATATTATACCCTTTGGGGAAAATTTCATTCTGAAATATCACTACATCTTGAAAGGGCTGATTATAGTTATAAAATATAGTTTGCATAATAAGGAGTAAATGTATCATGCAGTCCAATCGATCACTGGCCTTGTTATCCTTCATAGTTGATTCTTCATGCTCCTTTCAGACCACCCCTCCCACTTGCTAGTTTTGATGCCCACATACTTCTCCCTACCACATACCCCAAGCTCCTATGCTTTGCAAGACAGTTTGAGTTGCTTGTGTGTGTGTGCAGTTGTGCTGGACTTTTTGCAATCTTATGGACTGTAGCCTGCTGGAAAACTGTCCTCAAAAGATTTCCTTCTGTCTCCTATTTTTCCAGGAATCCTAACTGCAACTAGCTAATCTAAAAACTACTATACGATAGTAGACACCTGATAAATCTTTGTCGAATAAGTGGATAATTAAGGTATTTATGGATTAATGTGGTAGCATTTAAGTTTTAAAAGGAATACTTCTTAAAATAACAGGGATTTAATCCAAAGGGATGGGAAGGATAAAAAAGTAACCTTTGGCAAGTGATTACTATGTACCTGGTACTGGTCTAGTCTTTTCACATACACTACTTTATGTTTAGATATCACAAGAATCTACCTCTCATCATATAACAGAAGAGAAATGAAGTCTTAAATGAGTTAAAATATATGAGTTAAAATGCTTAAATATAGCAAGTAAGTGGCACAGAGGTGAATCAAACTCAAGTCTGTCCGACTCCAAAGCCAGGATCCTTCCCATATCATATCACATTTTAAGAGTGAGGAGCAGGTTTGGAGACATGGGGGAACCTAGGAAATAATATGTAACAGAGTAAGGAACTGGCATTGCTTTTCTTGATGCAAACTTCACTTTCTCTCTGATACTATACGAGAAAGGTTATCCAGACACCATTTTTTCCCCCAAGATTATTGCATCCTATATTAATGTGAACCACATAAATTTACTCGTTTCAGCTCACTTGAAGTTCTGTCTGAAACAGTGATAACCTGAATTACTTATTTTAGGAAATCTTTATTTTCAAGTAATATAGTAACTGAATCTAAACTGATCATGTTGCAATCTAGAAATTATCCTAGAATAATCAGCATATTCTAATATTCACTTGTTTGATTGCTACTTATTAAATATCATTAGTAAATTAACTTCCCATAACAATCTTGTTTGTCTATTTATTTGTTTCCCACTCTTTCATTTCACTAAGCTGAAATTTATTTAATGTTGGTGTACATATTTTAATATTTGAAAGAGTGAGATTTTACTCTTTATCAATAGGAACTTATTTGGTATAATAACATGGATTTACCCATAATAAGAGGTTCATAAAGATAAATACTGTTAAAGAAGTATTTTGCTTTCTTGTCCTTTAGTTAAAAAACAAAGTTAGGAGTATCTAACATTAAAATTTCAACTAGTTTAATAGCAGCTGATTTTGAGTAGTTTGCTGAGTTTTACATATATTATATTTCATTAGAGTCTCAAATTAAAAAAAAACTTAAGGGAAGTAATATTATCATCCTTATAGATGAGGAGAGTCAAGTTTGAGATTTTGTCTAAGTTTTGTAGAATCCAGGAAGAATATATTGCTTAACTAACCTGCTCTTTATTCATCCAGTTTGATGGGCATGTTCTATGGGAGACAATTTACCTCTAAACCTATTGTCCCCATAGCTAAGGAGGATTCTCTTGCCCTCAAGCCCTAATAGGTCAGAAGCAACCATCTACAGAGGGTGTTTGTTTATGATGTTTATGATATTTGATCTCCTCTTGGGAAAAAGAAGATAGTGAGGTCCTAATGGACTTGGAACATGCTCAAGTTCCAAGCTGAGTCATACTTGACCAGGCGGCTGTGTGGGTGCAGGAGGGCTAAGAGGAGCTACTCCACTTTCAAGGTCAGGAGGGGTGGCTGTAAGGAGATACCCCTCGTCCAATGTAAGGAGCAGCGGCTTCACTTTGCTGAAGCAGCCGTGAAGAGATACCCTACGTCCAAGGTAAGAGAAACCCAAGTCAGATGGTAGGTGTTGCGAGAGGGCATCAGAGGGCAGACACACTGAAACCATAATCACAGAAAACTAGTCAATCTAATCAGACGTACCACAGCCTTGACTAACTCAGTGAAACTAAGCCATGCCGTGTGAGGCCACCCAAGACAGGCGGGTCATGGTGGAGAGGTCTGACAGAATGTGGTCCACTGGAGAAGGGAATGGCAAACTACTTCAGTATTCTTGCCTTGAGAACCCCACGAACAATATGAAAAGGCAAAATGATAGGATACTGAAAGAGGAACTCCCCAGGTCAGTAGGTGCCCAATATGCTACTGGAGGTCAGTGGAGAAATAACTCCAGAAAGGTTGAAGGGATGGAGCCAAAGCAAAAACAAAACTCAGTTGCGGATATGACTGGTGATAGAAGCAAGGTCGGATGCTTTAAAGAGCAATATTGCATAGGAATCTGGAATGTTAGGTCCATGAATCAACGCAAATTGGAAGTGGTCAAACAGGAGATGGCAAGAGTGAACGTCAACATTCTAGGAATAGGCAAACTAAAATGGACTGGAATGGGTGAATTCAACTCAAGTTAAAGTGAAAGTGAAGTTGCTCAGTCGTGTCCGACTCTTTGTGACCCCATGGACTGTAGCCTACCAGGCTCCTCTGTCCATGGGATTTTCCAGGCAATAGTACTGGAGTGGATTGCCATTTCCTTCTCCAGGGGATCTTCCCAACCCAGGGATTGAACCCAGCTCTCCCACACTGTAGACAGAAGCTTAAGGTCTGAGCCATCAGGGAAGTCCTGAATTTAACTCAGATGACCATTATATCTACTACTGTGGGCAGGAATCCCTTAAAAGAAATGGAGTAGCCATCATGGTCAACAAAAGAGTCCAAAATGCAGTACTGGGATGCAATCTCAAAAACAACAGAATGATCTCTGTTTGTTTCCATGGCAAACCATTCAATATCACAGTAATCCAAGTCTATGCCCCAACTAGTAACACTGAAGAAGCTGAAGTTGAATGGTTCTATGAAGACCTACAAGACCTTGTAGAACTAACACCCAAAAAAGATGTCCTTTTTATTATAGGGGACTGGAATGCAAAAGTAGGAAATCAAGAAACACCTGGAGTAACAGGCAAATTTGGCCTTGGAATATGGAATGAAGCAGGGCAAAGGCTAATAGAGTTTTGCCAAGAGAACACATTGGTCATAACAAACACCCCCTTTCAAGAACACAAGAGAAGACTCTACACATGGACATCACCAGATGGTCAACACTGAAATCAGATTGATTATATTCTTTGCAGCCAAAGATGGAGAAGCTCTATACAGTCAGCAAAAACAAGAACAGGAGCTGACTGTGGCTCAGGTCATGAACTCCTTATTGCCAAATTCAGACTTAAATTGAAGAAAGTAGGGGAAACCACTAGACCATTCATGTATGACCTAAATCAAATCCCTTATGATTATATAGTATAAGTAAGAAATAGATTTAAGGGACTAGATCTGATAGATAGAATGCCTGATGAACTATGGACAGAGGTTTGTGACACTGTACAGGAGACAGGGATCAAGACCATCCCCATGGAAAAGAAATGCGAAAAAAGCAAAATGGCTGTCTGGGGCAGCCTTACAAAGAGCTGTGAAAAGAAGAGAAGTGAAAAGCAAAGGAGAAAAGGAAAGATAAAAGCATTTGAATGCAGAGTTCCAAAGAACAGCAAGGAGAAATAAGAAAGCCTTCCTCAGCGATCAATGCAAAGAAATAGAGGAAAAGAACAGAATGGGAAAGACTAGAGATCTCTTTAAGAAAATGAGAGATATCAAGGGAACATTCCATGCAAAGATGGGCTCAATAAAGAACAGAAATGGTATGGACCTAACAGAAGCAGAAGATATTAAGAATAGGTGGCAAGAATACACAGAAGAACTGTACAAAGAAACAACTTCGTGACCAAGATAATCATGATGGTGTGATCACTCACCTAGAGCCAGACATCCTGGAATGTGAAGTCAAGTGGGCCTTAGAAAGCATCACTACGAATAAAGCTAGTGGAGGTGATGGAATTCCAGTTGACCTATTTCAAATCCTGAAAGATGATGCTGTGAAAGTGCTGCACTCAATATGCCAGCAAATGTGGAAAACTCAGCAGTGGCCACAGGACTGGAAAAGGTCAGTTTTCATTCCAATCCCAAAGAAAGGCAATGCCAAAGAATGCTCAAACTACCGCACAATTGTACTCATCTCACACGCTAGTAAAGTAATGCTCAAAATTCTCCAAGCCAGGCTTCAGTAATACACGAACCGTGAACTTCCAGATGTTCAAGCTGGTTTTAGATAAGGCAAGGAACCAGAGATCAAATTGCCAACATCCACCGGATCATGGAAAAAGCAAGAGAGTTCCAGAAAAACATCTATTTCTGTTTTATTGGCTATGCCAAAGCTTTTGACTGTGTAGATCACAATAAACTGGAAAATTCTTCAAGAGATGGGAATACCAGGTCAGGAAGCAATAGTTAGAACTGGACATGGAACAACAGACTGGTTCCAAATAGGAAAAGTGGTACATCAAGGCTGTATATTGTCACCCTGCTTATTTAACTTCTATGCAGAGTACATCATGAGAAACGCTGGGCTGGAAGAAGCACAAGCTGGAATCAAGATTGCTGGGAGAAATATCAATAACCTCAGATATGCAGATGACACCACCCTTATGGCAGAAAGTGAAGAGGAACTAAAAAGCCTCTTGATGAAAGTGAAAGAGGAGAGTGAAAAAGTTGGCTTAAAGGTCAACATTCAGAAAACGAAGATCATGGCATCTGGTCCCATCATTTCATGGGAAATAGATGGGAAAACAGTGGAAACAGTGTCAGACTTTATTTTTTTTGGGCTCCAAAATCACTGTAGATGGTGACCTCAGCCATGAAATTAAAAGACGCTTACTCCTTGGAAAGAAAGTTATGACCAACCTAGATAGCATATTGAAAAGCAGAGACATTACTTTGCCAACAAAGGTCCATCTAGTCAAAGCTATGGTTTTTCCAGTGGTCATGTATGGATTGGGAGAGTTGGACTGTGAAGAAAGCTGAGTGCTGAAGAATTGACGCTTTTGAACTGTGGTGTTGGAGAAGACGCTTGCGAGTCCCTTGGACTGCAAGGAGATCCAACCAGTCTATTCTAAAGGAGATGAGTCCTGGATGTTCTTTGGAAGGAATGATGCTATAGCTGAAACTCCAGTACTTTGGCCACCTCATGCGAAGAGTGACTGATTGGAAAAGACTCTGATGCTGGGAGGGATTGGGGGCAGGAGGAGAAGGGGTTGACAGAGGATGAGATGGCTGGATGGCATCACTGACTCGATGGACGTGAGTCTGAATGAACTCCGGGAGTTGGTGATGGACAGGGAGGCCTGGTGTGCTGCAATTCATAGGTCTCAAAGAGTCGGACACGACTGAGTGACTGAACTGAACTGAACTGACCCTTTGTATTGTAACCCACCAAGTTCCTCTGTCCATGGGATTTCAGGAGTCAAACCCTCATCTCCTATGTTTCTGCATTGCAGGCAGATTCTATACCTGCTGAGCAATTGGGAAAAATCTCTTAAGTGGAAAAGGACCCTGAATTTTAGTTTCTTTTGTATCTTTTCTTTTTGGCCATGTTTTGTGGTTTGTGGAATCTCAGTTCCCTGACTAAGAACTGGAATATTTCCTCCCATATCAATAAAGAAGAGTGCCACAGTAATCAGTAGCCATGAGGCTGCAGCCCATCCCTAAGGAAAGCCCTGAGGGACTCAGGATGTGAAACACACAGAAGATTGGCTCCAGACAGCTTTGATGCATATGAAAGGAATGATTTCAGTGAGCCCAGACTCTTACATCTTCCTATACATAGAAAAGTGCTAAATTCCTTAACTGCAGCTCCAATACTTTGGCCACTTGATGCGAAGAGCCGACTCATTTGAAAAGAGCCTAATCCTGGGAAAGACTGAGGGCAGGAAGAGAAGAAGACAACAGAACAAGAAGAGGAGGCGATGGTTGGATAGCATCACTGACTCAACAGACATGAATTTGCCCAAACACCAGGAAATAGTGAACAACAAGGAAGCCTGGAGTGCTGCAGTTCATGAGGATGCAAAGAGTTGGACACGATGAGTGACAACAACAAACTCCTTAACTTGGAATATCTAGTTTTCTTTAATTAACAATAATCTTCTGATGTTCAGGCTACCTGCCCTTTTTGGCAAAACTATATAACCTGGCTCCTCCACTCACCTCCTCAGAGCAGTTCTCTCAGGGTTACCTGACATGCTGTCTCTTGGGCATGATGTGAAGTCCTAAAAATTCCCACTGCATAAAACATAACTCTCAACATCTAGGTTGCGCATGTTTTTTAAGTTGACCATTACCAAGGACTGATCACGGGACCACGGTGGTGAGACATCAGGTTGCAGTGAAAGCATGCAGTCCTAACCACTGGACCACCAGGGCATTCCCAAAACTGAATCTTAAAAATTCAAAACACCAAGCTTATCTTTCTCAATCTAATCCTTTAGTCCTATTTTCACACCTTCTGTAAAACTTTCCATTAGAGAATCCAGGAAATTTATTTACAATAACTTAGCGACTAAGCACAGTAAAGAATCTGCCTGCAATGTGGGAGACCTGGGTTTGATCTTTGGGTTGGGAAGATCCCCTTGAGAAAGAAATGGCAACCTGCTCCAGTATTCTGGCCTGGAGAATTCCATGGATTGCATAGTCCACAGAATCACAAAGAGTTGGACATGGCTGAGCGACTTTCTCTCACTCACTCACTCACTCAGCAACCAAGCACAGCACAACACATACAGTGGCAATAAAATAGAGGAGATTTTAGGAGAACATGATTTGTTTTGGTTCAAAGAACCATTTGAGAAGAATCTGATTAAAATTATGGCCTTTTTAATCTAGAAAATGCACATCCACTGTCAAATTTCCTTAAAATTTCCAACTTTATAAGATATTGGAGACACAAGAAGTGTTTTCAAACCTAGATAGTATTTAAGAGAAAGGGTTTTGGATTAAACATCTCAGGAGATTCCTCTTACACATAATTTGAACATAAAACAAGTCCCTCCTCTCACAAACCACTATTATGAGTTAAGAAAGAAAGATGCATCTTCATCTTAGATAGTTTTATATCTATAAAGTTGATATGTAGAAATTATACATCCTGGGAATATGCCATGGTCTTCCCTGGTAGCTCAGATGGTAAAGAACCTGCCTGTAATTCGAGAGATCTGGGTTCAATCCCTGGGTTGGGGAGATACCCTGGAGGAGGAAATGGCAACCCGTTTCAGTATTTTTGCCTGGAGAATCCCCATGGACAGAGTAGTCTGGTGGGCTATAGTCCATGGGGTCTCAAACAGTTGGACATGAATAAGTGACTAAGCACAGAATGTAACACTTGTCTCAAAGTTTAATTTGTTTTTTAAAGGATAGTCTTTATGTTTCTTAGCAAAATAAGAAAAAAAAATTGCTAATCATTTGCAGTGGCAAAAAGGTTTCATTTCATTTTATAGCATTTCCAGTTGAAAATGAATTTTATCTGTGAAATATAGAAATTTGTAAAGCAATAACTTATTTTGTAGTTAAAATAGCTTCACTTTATACTTTCAACCTTTTAGAAAATAAGATTCTTAAGCAGCTCTTACCTCATCAGAACCCGATCCAAAAATCAGCAAGTCAAAAGGAATTGCTGCAACCATGTCAATCAGGAACCAGCCTTTGAAGTAGTGTATTGCTATTTTGGCTGGATCACTTACCACTTCTTCATTCTGATTTACATATGTTGTTCTGAAGTTGATTAGAATATCTATGATAAACATAATATCCACAATCAAGTCTACCACATTCAATGGGCTACAGGCATAGCCACATTCTCGTCTTTTCTGTTCTTCTCTGTCATTGAGGAGAAAGGCTGCAGAATAGGGGGTGAATATAGCAGTGTATATGACCAACAGGAGGATAAGCCAATCCCAGACGGCCTTGAAAGGACTGTAGTGCAATATCGTGAACTTGTTGATGCGTGGCGTCTGCAGCTTATATTCTGGTAGAACATCTGCTCCTAAAGAGAGAACCTGAATAAAGAAAAGAGAACCATACACTACATAAAAATGTGATTACTTAATCTACAAACCTATAAAAATATTAAGCTAATTATACGGCAAAATCTTTTAGAAAAAACTCATGTAATTATGAAGTATGTACATTTAAAGGAACCCCACAATTTAGTATATTTGACCCCAGAAAACTTCATTGGCATTCCTTGATAAATATAATTTTTACTAAAAAATAATAAATATTGTCTCTGAGGTACTAAGGAATGGTTATTGGTTCCTTAGGAAATAAAAAACATTGCTATTTTTAGAAAATCATAAAATCAGTTTGATACATGGACATTTCAGTTTTCAAACTTAAGAAAGGACTGACTGCAATGATTAGAAACAGCCTACTTGGATCCATGGTCTTATTTAATTTAAATATATTTAATTTATAATTAAGCCTTGATAAATTAAACCTAATTCATTCAAATCTTCAATTAAAATTTCTCACTTGCAAATCTTTTTTAATATTGGAAAAAGTGACATGAGATTAAAATAAACAAAATGAGTCTTTTCCCTAAAAGGCTGAAGGAGTATTTTATATTCTGAGACAATTACACTTTCACTTGAACTCCTTCATCACATTTAGGGAACTGTGTAAAAAGAATGGTGCAAGGAGACATTCAGAATATTGACCTGGAAAAGCTGCAAGATTCTCAGCCACCAAGGCTACTTAAACTCTAAGATTTATTTTATTTAATAAAGCATTGCAAGGATTAAAATCGTTCACCTTTAGAGCTTCAGTTTCTATGAAAAAAATGAGAGCTAAACTTGAATTGCACTCTACTCAGTAGAAAATTTCCATGTAGATTTTAACTTGATTATAATAATTTCAATTTTAAATCTTATTTTTATATACCATATGAAATTGTCATATACTATATCTTTTTTTCACACATAATGAACCATTTAAAGAATTTGAGAAGTTAAATAACCCCAACTGAGATACAACAAGACTTTTAAATACAACCATAGTTCAGTTAAAATGGACAACACTGTTTTTAGATTAACAGCTATACTAATTCAATTAGCTTTGGAAAAAAATAATAAAGAAATGAGAGCAAAGCCCAGAGTAAATCTGAACTACAATTATATAGTGGAAAAGGTATTTTTATTATGAGAAGTGATAGGAATTACTTATTAGTAGAAGAGAACTCTGAAAAATGTGTTTATGAAATACTAAATATCTTCAGAAACCAAGATTTTTATCAATATCTATATGTAACTCCCAATATCAAAATAAGAATAATGTTTAGAGAATCTGTCAGTTCCTAAGTGCAGACAACTCTATCCTGTTATGCTTTGTATAAAAACCAGTGTATGATATTTTGGTCTGGAAGGAATGGATTATCTTGTAAGGTATCATTATGTTATGTTCCTTTTTCAAAAACAATGAACTACTCAGTATTTAGAAAGTAAAATCCGAAACGTTATTTTGACTCTCAGAGTCATCTATAATATAGACCTGTTCTACCTTCTCAGTTCCTTTTCCTGTTAGATTCCTCTGCGCACTCAGTGTACTCTGGCAAACCATAACTAAAATTTCTGAGATCTTCCCAACTCCCTGAAGTCACGAATTTCTCTCATTAAAAAAAAAAAAAAGGGTAGATAATCATCCAAAGGAAAAAGAAAGTTATTTTTAAATATATGGATATATCCTGAGCTTGCTTCCTGATTAATTTCATGCTCTTGATACCGATTTTCCACATTGGACAGTTTGAATACTTGTTTTAGCAGAAGTGTACGTTAGAGTACATCCAGCATCGTACAGTTGCCCTTGAGATGTAAAAACTGTGGGTAGAACTCTTTGCATCCCAAGTATGCAAACTTTATGTAACAGTTGGATGACTACTGTGCTAAGAGGGGAGTCTGAAAAATTAGGAAGACATTGTTCCTGACATCATAGAATCAAGTGTTTATTGGGAGAAATATGAACAAGAAAATGGGAGCCCTACTGAGGTCCACCCAGCTCCTGAGATTGATGGTAGCGCTGATGGGGTGGGGGAGCAGCCTTCATAGAGGAATTTCAGGAAAAGATAGTACTTGAACTAAGCCTTCAAGTAGGAAGTGGTTGGAGACGATGAAGTTGGAATGGGAAGGCACTTACAGGCAGAGGAAACAGAACGAGCAAAGGCAGGGATGCATAAAATGCTATGTTGTGTGTTCAGGAGCTATAAGCTGCCTTATCTTGTTGACGGATAAAATGCAAGGGAGTAGTGGTGAGATGGCAGCAGAAGACCTAATGTGACGTGACTGGAACCTCAGGCTTTCGCCTTTAAGTTAGGGTTACTCACATTTGAATAAAACACAGACTCCTTTCAAAAGGAAATACTTAGTACAGGACTCCAATGATTATTATATTATTCTTATTTATAATGTTAGGTAAATATGTATAAGGGGCTTCCCTGGTGGCTCAGTGGTAGAATCTGCCTGTGATGCAGGAGACTCGCAGGAGACGTAGGTTTAATTCCTGATCTGGGAAGATCCCCTGGAGTAGGAAACGGCAACCCACTCCAGTATCCTTGCCTGGGAAATCCCATAGACAGAGGAGTCTGGCAGGCTACAGTCCACGGGGTCATCAAGAGTCGGACACGACTGAGTGACTAACAGTTTCACTTCTTTTTTTCACTTTCAAGATGTCTTATATGGATGTTTAGCACTCCCAAGAGAGAAGTAGAACTATCTAGTCCTCTTAAAGTCAAGGACTAGAAGTGGTAGAGCATTACTCCTGTTATATACTGTTGGTTAAAGCAATCATGGCCTAGCCTAGATTCTAAAAATGTGGTGAGTGGCTTTACCTTTTGATAGGGGAATGGTAGGAGTGTGGAAAGAAGGGATCAACTGGAGCCATCTTGGAGATAAGCTGTCACAAAAACTGTTGACAAGTATTGTTTTTAGATGTGATCATGATACTGTGCTATATTTTAAATAATAGTCTGAGATTTTAGGGATACATAACATATTTGTGGATGAAATACTATATGAGGTGTGTTCCAACAAACCCAGAATGAGGGAAGGGAAAGGTGAATGGAAAAGTCTGGTTATAGGCAACAACAATAGATGTATGTTGACTTTCATTGAAACCGGGCAAAGGTATATACAATTCTCTCTATTTTTACAATATGTTTAAACTGTTTACAGTAATAATAATAATAAAAATAAATATAAAATCTCACTCAGAAAAGGCCAAGATATTGAGGATCGGTATCAGTTCAGTTGCTCAGTCGTGTCTGACTCTTTGTGACCCCTTGGACTGCAGAATGCCAGGCCTCCCTGCCCATCACCAACTCCTGGAGCCTGCTCAAACTTATATTGAGGATGGGCCTACACATATCACAGGGTCTCACTCCTATCAGAATGGAATTGTTTCCTTGTTAGGCAATTAGGAATTCCTTTTTCTACAACAGAATGTTTACTTTGTTCTCCATACATCTAATTCATATTATGTTTATTTCTATTCAGTCCACGGATCCTACACATAATCACAGTGATGCCCAGCCTTGAACTGTTTCTCCTTAAATGTTGTCAAATTGGTGGCTGGGACAAATTATGTTTTAAGATGATAGTTGGACATGCTAAGTCTGAAGATGCCCATTTCTCTGAGTATACTTAGCTACATTGCTCACCAACTTACATTAAAATACAGCCACTTTTCAAGACTCAACAGGTTAGGCCTCTTCTTAAAATACTTTATCAGTATTTTATATTCAAACTTTTCTCTGGATTGATACAAGAAGCATGTTTCTGCATTGTTTCCTCTTAAAAGTTGTTGTTTAATGTTTATGTTGTTTAATGTCATTTTTGTAAATATTTGCATTATATATATTTATAATTCATTTTTCTATCTCTTTTTAATTTTTTTACTTTACAATACTGTATTGGTTTTGCCATACATTGACATGAATCCACCACAGGTGTACCTGAGTTCCCAACCCTGCTCCCCCTCCCATCTTTCTGAGTCATCCCAGCGCACCAGCCCCAAGCATCCTGTATCCTGTATCGAACCTAGACTAGCTTGAGATATCAAAAGTTTTCATATCTTTTTATTTAAATGATATTGAGTTATTTCATTACTTTTTTTTTAATCTTGAGAAAACCTATATGAGTTTAGAATTGCAGTACTATTATTTCAAAGGCTTCCCTGGTGGCTCAGTGGTAAAGACTCTACCTGAAAATCCAAGAGATGCAGGTTTCTGGGCTAGGAAGAGCCCCTTGAAAAGGAAATGGCACGAAAAACCAAAAAAAAAAAAAAAATACAAACCACAAAAAAAACAAAACAAAAAAAGGAAATGGCAACGGCAACCCACTCCAGTGTTCTTGCCTGGAAAATTCCATGGACAGAGGAACCTGACAGGCTACAGTCCATGGGGTTGCAAGAGACAGACAACACTTAGTGAGAAAACTACCACCATTATTTCTATTTCCCTTTATATTATTTTAATTGCCCTAATGATTTAAATGCATGTATCTTTGATAATGACACCTCATACTTACTTTGGAATTAGATAAATGTGTGAATTGTAAGTTCCCAAGAAAATAAAATTAAATATGACAGTGCCTGGGAGGCATTCTGTTGGAAATAAAATATTAGATAGGTAAGTAGTTGTTCTAAAAAAAGGTAAGTAGGACTCTAAGGGGTCAATGGTTGAAGAGAAAAAGTCTGCTACACAGTCTATTAGTCTATTACATTTCTTTAAGAGCCAACTTCTCCCACACATTTGAGAAATAGCACATTTTAGAAAAATAAAACATGATTAATTGAACTATTGTAAGGATTTTAAGAGAGAAAGCAAAGGAGGGAAGAAACCTCACTGTATAAAAAAGGGGAACTCCATGGTCTCCAAAAAGACACATTTTCTTCCCTCAAACCACCAATTAATTGCACAGTATAATACAGCCTAAAATATGGTTTTCTTTACTAAGTACAGTTTTTCTCTTTGCTAGCACATTACTATTTGTTTAACCTCGAATGGTTAAAGTGTTATATAAAACCAAAATCTTTATAGGAAATAGCACTATTTATTCAATGAAGATCTACTGCGAAACTTTTGTGCAAACACCAGGATTAATAACCACTCTTCCTTTTTGAAAAGTGCAATAGGGAACGATTAAGCCTTCTAAAAGATTATACAGTACTCTGGCAGCTGTTAAACACCATGCTGAGGTGTTGGTAGAGACTGCTCGTCTGTTATTTATCCTTTACTCGGGACTCGAAGTTAACTAATAGGCCAGCTATATTTTTATCTATCAAGAATAGTCAGTAACAAAATGAATCAGATAGATTATATAGCATCAGAAAAGAAACTCCCATGGCTTTTAAGCATTTGATTTGAGAAATAAAGTAAAACCTGAGTATTTTCACTGAGTCGAGTAGTTCCACAAATGATTATCAGGATATTTAAATAAAAAGATGAAAAACAGTTACACAATAAATCAAATCTGTAGCATAGGAAATTTTTAAAAATAAATAAAATTCTAAAATTCGGTAGTAGGATCACTGTAGCATTCTGTATTCAAATAATTTTCTAAAGCTTAGACATTTACTCATGTGTGTGTTTATGTGTGCTCACACATGTGTATCTCTGTGTGTGGATTGGATTCTGAAGATTGTATGAATTTGTGAAAATAAGAGTCATCTAACTAAATGCCAGGTTTAGTGCTTTATTTTTGTATGTTCCGTGCACATTAATATGAAAAATATCTTCTTCTCAAAATACGTGTGACTCTCAGAATATGAAAGAAATAGGTTAGATAATATCATAAACACTTGTAATACTCTGATGTTACTTCAATATATGCATATTAACAAATGACAGGCTCTTCCAGAACCATAAACTCCTTTTAACTTCCACACCACAGCTAGCTGGGCAGTGGCCATTGGTTCTGGCTCCATATTCAATTAATTTTGAATCAGCTCCTCCCCTGTTGCAGCTTGTCTGAGGAGCTTGGGGAATCACCTTGCTGCTGATACCAAATGCTTTCTGGCCTAACATTTGCTTCCTTATCAGCCTCTTCTCTCTTTTTTTTTCTCTTGGAAACTGTATGCATGCACTCTTCTCTCCATGTATTTTATCTTTCTTTTTAAATGGACACAATTTAAGAAAAAATGGAAATCTGGAGAAATGGAAAACTGGCACACCAGTTCAGAATCACAGAATGAATAGCCTTAAAGACGGGAGAGAGAGATACAGGGTTTAGATAGGACAGTTTGAGATAAACGTGCCAGATACCAGTTTAAGGAGGTACCTGGTAGATGGTCAGGACTGGGCTCCAGAAGAGGTTGGAGTCTGACACTTCATCCTGTAGAGACAGAGGCTGAAGTTCTGGAAAGTGGACTCATTTGCCAGGAAGGTGTCAAGACAGAGAGAATCCACTAAAAATAACTAAAATGTGGGATGGAGAATAAAGGCAAGGGAATCTTCCTGGGGCTTAGCAATTTACCTGAATATACATAGTAAACACTCAAAATAGTTGAACGGACATGTTTGTAGCTTAAGAAAAAGAGACAATGAAAGTGGCAAGACAGAAAGTTCATGAGAGAAAGGACTTTGATAGAAACAGCTGCTGTTGCCAAAATGTGTTGTTCTACCCTCCACAGAGTAGAGTTGTTGCTAGAATGTGTCTGTCCAGCCAACAGTATGCTACTCAGCTCCATCTGCATCCAACTATAGCCATCTGTCATGAATAGCATTTCTTGGCCAAACCCAAGCAGGTGTGTCCTTCCTTATTCACTCTTTTTTTCCTTCAATGGCATAAAGCCAGATGCTTCCAAGTCTTCAGGTCCTTAAATCCTATGGGGTAGGAGAGTCATCAAGTGTAGGAAACCTGGGTCACCCAATCATCAAGTGGAGGAAATTATTCATTGCACAGAGACACTAGCTTCTGCTATTGCTTGAGGATGAAATATAATATTGTGGCAAGCCTCAGTGATATGGGCTTCCCAGGTGGTGCAGTGGTAAAAAATCCACCTGCCAATGCAGGAGACACAGGTTCAATCCCTGGGTCAGGAAGATCCCCTGGAGTAGGAAATAGCAACCCACTCCAGGATTCCTGTCTGGAAAATTCCATGGACAGAGGAGTCTGGAGGGCTACAGTCCACGAAGTCACAAAGAGTAGGACACGACTGAGCACACACACACCTCAATGATATGAGGGTTTATTACTTCTAGGAGCTAATATTACTCTAATACTTGGATCTCTAATAAGACAAAGATCTCAAATAGGCAAGAGAAAAATATCAAGTCCACAGTGTATCTCATCTCTTCCCTCTGCTCTCCCTTGAGGTTTAGTTTAATAAAGTCACATCACTGGTGTTAACAATGAGTGTAAACATGCAAAAGATCAACAGAGCCACATCTAAATCTAGCTAAAGCACATGAACCAGCACACTCATTAGTTTGGTGACTTTTTCAAGGGTGGAGTGAGTAAGGAGTAAAGAAACCACAGTGGAATAGATAGGCTCAAGCTCACTTTGCTCAGTCAGACTCTTTCTGCCCAGGAACCCCCCAGAATCATTATCACTGCCAAGAACACAATGGGGAGTGAGGTGCTTTTTCTAACACCTCCCTCGTGCAGGGGAAGACCACACTCCCAGCTGCAGCTGCCACCACTGCAACTGGGAAGGAGCAGAGCTGCCCCCCTCAATGTCCTCTGCAGCCTATTTGGGCCCCTGCTTTTCTTCCCTTGAAATATGATGCACCTGATGACACTGGATCCTGAGAGAGGACATGTTCAGCTCAACAATGCTATCTCTTGGAGAAAGAGGAGCGTTAACATTGAATTAGTTACCAAGGCGGGTACTGAATTATGACATTCTATTCTCTCAACAGCTTTTTGAAATAAACATTGTTATCTTCATTTTTATAGACATGGAAACTGACTTAGAGAGGCTGAATAATTTATTCGAGGCCCCAGAGTCAACTACAGTATTATCAATCATAATAACTCTTAACTTTACTGAATGCCTATTATTTACTGAAGGCTTAGTAGGCACTATCACTTTTAAATATGACAATTTTTACATTGGAGGTGCTTGTTACGAGTTCAATTATGTCCCCAGCAAAAAATATGCTGTTGTCCAAATGCCCAGTATCTGTAGAGTATAACCTTATTTGGAAATAAGGTCTTTGCAGATGTAACCAAGGTAAGATGAGGTCATACAGGATTGAGGGGAGCTCTATCTAAGGACTGGTGTCCTTAGAAGAAGAGGGGAAGAGAACACAGAGACAGACACACAGGAAATGCCATGTGATGATGGAGGCAGAGATCACAGTGGTGTGTCTATAAGCCAAGGGACACCAAGACTGCAAGAAACACAGGTGCTGAGAGAAAGGCATGGAATAAATGTTCCCGGGGCCTCCAAATAGAGAATGCCCCTGTTAACACCTAGATTTGAGCCTTTCAGCTTTCAGGACTGTAAAAGAGTAAACATAGGTTGTTTTAAACCACCTAGTTTGTGGTCATTTGTACGACAACAAAGGCAAGTAAGACAATGCCATTGTTTATTCCAGTCTACAGATGGAGAAAACAAGGTTAGCTCACTTGCCAAGGTTGTCCGGTTCCGTAAGGCCTGTGTTCTGATCTGCAGCAGCACGTGTGCCTCTGTTCTCAGTTGTGTCCCACTCTTTGTGACCCCCTGAACTATCGACTGTCGGGCTTCTCCGTCCATGGGATTCTCCTAGCAGCAATGCTGGAGTGGTTGCCATTTCCTACCCCCGGGACCTTCTTGCTCCAGGGATGGAACCCACATCTCCCGTGTCTCTTGCATTACAGGCAGATCCTGTATCACTAGTGCCACCTGCCATGCTAGTGTTAGTTGCTCAGTCGTGCCCGCCTCTTTGCAACCCCATGGACTGTAGCCGGCCAGGCTCCTCTGTTCATGGAATTCCAGGCAAGGATACTGGAGTGGGTTGCCAATTCCTCCTCCGGGAAAGCTTCCCAACCCAGGGATCAAACTCACATCTCCTGCATTGGCAGGCGGACTCTTTACCACTGAGCCACCAGAGAAATCCCAGATGGCCATAATGGGCACAAAAAATTAATAGAAAGACCATTTTAAGTTAGAAATCCACAATCTGTCAAATATTGCAGAATAAACAAGACTCCAGACTAAGACAACCCAGTTACATACCCCAGCTCTACCATGGCCATTTCAAAAATCTCCTGAGTATCAGATTTCTTAACAGCAAAATGAGGACAGCAATCTCCACCTCACAGGCATCTGTAAACTAAGTAAGGCAAAAAACATAAAGTTCTACATATAACTCCTGTCTCACTATAAACATCCAGTAAGTGAGTATTACTATTATGTTTTAGGCATATTTAACTGGCACAGCTCTCAATGTAATTATAAATAACATTCAATGTCAATTTAATTAGTGACTGAACCCAGTTCTCTGATGTGACTCTTGGAGCAAGTCAACTATGTAAAGATAGAGACAGCAGAAGACAGATGGTTAGGCCTCTTGGTTGTGTGTGTTTGCTGGTAAGATAATATTTTTTCTTTATGAATATCTGTTATGCTATATTGGCCTGTGGATCAATACACAGAGTGGTAATTTGGAGAATCAACTATTTTTTAAGAGTCCTCAACACTTTGAAAAGACCCAGTTTAAGCAAGCAATTGGATATTTCCTCATAAAAGAGTACATGCCGTGGGACTAGGGGACATTTAGGTGGCCTTGTTGGAATGCCTGTCATAAAGGAAATTGAACATCTGATGGGTTGTTGGAGGAAATTACTTTTGAGATCTTCAGCGATACTCTATTTTGTTCTATTTTACTCTATTATCTATTTTGCTATAGGTAAGGAAATGGTCCTCTTAAAAAATGAATCAGTAAGTATCTGTGGAGTCCCTATTTGTTTTAAATTTTGAGTATACTTTCTAAGGATCCTGTAGAAATTATACATGCAACAAAATTGGTGCAGCCAATCTCTGAGATTCTATAATTCTACTATTTTGCTTACCTTGCACTGGTTTTTATTCAGTTACACTCAGTTAGATAAACATTAGTATGATTTTGCTGTATTTGATCATCTACAGGACAGGCTTAATATATTTTAAGGAAAAAAAATCAGGAAGAATCTTCATAAAATTCCAGGATAAAATTCTCATCACAAGGAGATTTCTTCTTATTGTATCTATATGAGATGATGGATGTTGGCTGAACCTTTTGTGATAATCATTTCACAATATATGTAAATTAAACCATCGTGCTGTATGTCTTAAACTTGTGATGTATGTCAATTATTTTTCAATAAAATGAAATACAAATTCCAAGATGATGGAGAAATGAAAATGTGTGTGTTTGTATATGAGCAAGCACAAGATTATCTGATGTAAAGTATTACCTTGGGGTATATGAGTGGGTTTGAAGTTATTTTTTAAAAATTAAGCTGCATGGTGTTGTTTACTTCTCAGGGACTATGTGTTTATGTTCCTTTTTGGGATTCTTAAAGTCATCTAGGACTTATAATAGTTAAAAATCCTGACTTAGGACATAAACTTCTATGTGTCTCTGAATTCCAAGAACCACAAACACATTTATAATATCAAGTGAGTGGACATAAGATAGAAAGACAAAAGAGAATAAGAATTATTTAGACAGGAAAGGAAGTATAAATTGATGGGGGGTGGCACTAGCAGGAAATATGCTCAAAGTTAAAGTCAAAGAAGGCGTCTTGACTGAAGCACAGGTGAGCTGTTTCTTCATCATTGACAGAGATTTTCTGAGTACAGTTGACCCCTGAACAACACAGAGGTTAGAGGCACCAACCCTACTCCCAGTTGAATATCCATGTATAACTTTGATTCTCTATATTCATTGTTCCTCTGTATCCAAGGTCCCATCCAATGGCAGATTGTGCAGGACTGCACAATCTGTATTTCTTTTTAAAAAAAAAATTTTTTTTGGACTGTAGTATTTCTATTGAAAAAATTCTGCATAGTATTTACTACTAAAAAAAAAATTCTGTGAATAAGTGGACCTACACATTTCAAGCCTGTATTGTTCAAAGGTCCAAATGTATTTACAGGATGAACAGCCTACTAAAAATCTAAGGCTTGTGCTTTGCCTTTAAATAACTTGGCTTCAAAGATGGTTTCTCATTCCTGCAAATTTTCCAAATGAGAAATGCTGTTCTGTTGAGGTTGAGAACATCCAGTTTTCAAGTAGCCTTAGCAACTGTGACCTTCCTACCAAATTTGCAGTAGACAGGTTTTCCTTGGTTGGGGCATGTCTGATGACTAAGAGTCGGTAAAACTCGACTCTAATGGCAGGAATCCAGTCCAGTTGTTTACTTTAGAAACAAGTTCTTGGAAGGCCATGATTTGCCTCCTGGATTTGTTCTTTTTGGAGGTCTGACAAGTTTCGTTAGGGACCCAGAAGTGCAATGAATAGAAAAAGACAGAATATCTATACATCAGCTCAACACGACCATAAGAAGTAAAACAAGATGGCTTCTGCAAAAACAGGTGTTAAATTACCAATTTTTCTTTTACTTCCTTCCTCCTTCCCCCGTATTTTTTCTCCTTTTTTATCTCCCTCTCTTCTTTCTTTCCAAAATGAAAGGGTTTAACAGAAGTCAAACTTTTGCAAAGAGGACTTGTGAATTACTTCATAAATTCTTTACTGTATTCTAAACTTCCTGATGGGTTTAACCATGTTTTCTATATGTATCTTGTTCTTTTGCACTTCAAACCGCACCATATCCATCGCTGCTTACACAGTAAATACCCAATATGTATTTTTACTTGGATGATTATCCTGTGACAGAAGTGGTCAAAAATCATAAGAGGAAAGTTGGTTATGCGACAAATTATTTTCCTGTTATATTACATTCAAAAGGCTTAAGAAAAATGTCTTTCTAAGACTCAGAGACAGGTCCTAAATATGGTACGGTCTGCCCAGTTACTAAAATTGGGATTGTTTTCTCCATGTTTAAACAACGACAAAACAAGCAAACAAAAATGAAAAAACTCCTCACAAACAGCAACAACAAAAAAGGTTGAAAAAACATTCTATATACTAAAAATTACTGAGCAAACCTGCACAATAAGAAGAAATTTGAAAATGATACTAAATTTTAATTGTGATATATTCTCTCTTCTTCTAAGAGAGAAAACAGGCCAAATGTTTCACCAAAAACCATGACAGGTCTTGAAATTTAATCTGAGACTGATTCTATCATAGCTAAAAATAATTATATTTGAATGCTGGCTAGAAGTGGCAATGAAATAACTTTTTTTGAGAGCTAAGTATTAATCAAAGTCTTTCAAAGTCATGCAGAGGCATCTTGGGTAGTTCATTCAAGAAAATCAGATTTGATTTTTTAAGTACATAACTTTAAGGCAATGGGCATATGAATTATCTGAAATAAGTAAAAAGAAATACATACGGCACTTTTGATTACTTAGGTGACTTGATGTGGAAGCATAATTTTGTAGCAGAGATTCATTAGTTTCTTATTTTTGTGTATCACCTGACAGGAGTAACTTCCTAGGAGGTAATTTATCTTGATTTTAAATGGTTTTGAATTCCATTTTGAAATACTATACTTTATATCTCATTAGGAATTTTTCACCTTGACATTCTTTGAAAAAAACCTACTAAGATATTTGACTCCTATTTATGTCTCCTGGGGTGAGGCGTGAATTTGATAATGCCAACCTGAAACAAAAAGGACTCTGCAAGTGACACAGAACAAATGAAAACTAAGCCAGTTTATGCCTTCTGATGACAAGTATGACTTTCTCCATAACCTTTATCCTAATAAATATGTAGTAATATGATTATATTCATGCTCTAATCTCCCTTATTTCTTTGTTCTTACAACTTTTATGTCTTATTGATAGATAAAATATGCCAGTTTTTTAAAACTTACATTTTCTCTTTTGTCAGAGACACATATGAATAGCAAAAGACTATTTCATTTGAGACTTTTTGTCACATTTTATATGGTAAATAGAAGCAATGTCCTATTTATGGCTCATTTCATATATAACCCTTCTTACTAAACTTGCCTTTTGATAAATTTGTGTGTCTCATATATAAAGTGAAAGGTGCTCAGTCATGTCTGATTCTTTTTTGTGGCCCCATGGACAGTAGCCTGCCAGGCTCCTCTAGCCACTGAACTCTCAGGCAAGAATACTGGAGTGGGTTGCTAGTCCTTCTCCAAGGGATCTTCCCAACCCAGGGATTGAATCTGGGTCTCCCGCGTTGTGGGCAGATTCTTTACTCTCTGAGCCACCAGGGAAGAGACAATGGAAGAAATTTTATACTGGCATCTAAATCAGTGGTTCCCCAAGCCATGTATTTCAGAGTTTGGTAAATGTTTTTTAAAAAATGGGGTGTATTACAGGGTTGCCAGGATTTTATTTAATCAATTACAAAGTTAGGGAAAGCAGGTGTCTTTTTCTTACTTTCATCATCACTTCATAAGATATATTAATATATAAATTAAGGAAGGACAAAGTCTTAGAATAAAAGGTAATAATATTACATAAGTAAATTTAATTATATGGAAAACTCACTATTCTGCTTCATCTTGCTTGTTTTTTTATGGACAGTGCAAATAGTGTCATCATCAGGTACTGCTCTGCAGACCAGGGTTTTGAAAAATTGTCATATAAATTATCTCAATTATAAAATACATGGGTCCGGTTAAGTGATCTCTAAAATCTCTTCCAGCCCTAACATACTCTAAGTTTCTGATTATTACTGGATTTTGGTACTGAAATTTACTCTACTAGTCAAGAGTGGTTATTGTGTTGCTGATATTAAATACAAGCTCTATTGTGAGCATAAAGATTTCCAAAATATAAATGTAGGTTTTTTTTAAAGCTTAAGGATACATCTCTACACTTATTGCCTAGGCATCTGCTTGGTAGAGAAGGACTTGGTAGCAGCAAGTCATTGAGGACAAAGATTTCTGCCCAAATATATTTAGTGTTTAATCCCGCTGCCCTAAAGTGAAAGGTGCCTCAGATCAATAATTTTTGTCACAAAGATTATTCTGCATAGGGTCAATTCAGTGAGGTATGCTGAGTAATGTTGTGCTTATATTTCTGTTGAGGGTATAAGCAGGACATGACTATAGTTAACTGTATATTAATATTATGCATTTACTCTCAATCCACTTACTATCACATAGATGTACATACAGCCACATAGTCATGCATCTCTTCATTCCATTTTCATCTTTTCCTTTATGAATTTTTAAGTAGCAATGGATCCAGGAAGAGGCATTTATTTTCCTAGATAATAGACTGGTTGCAATTCAATTATTTCACAAATCTATCTCCAATATTTTTCTTTATAGAGTGTTCCTTTGAGTTAAACTCAATCTCTGAAGTCAACCAGAATTTACTCAGCATTGCACAAAGTCAAACATCTCACTAGTGTGATGTCTTATTTCTCTTTGCTTAACTGGATTCATCTACATTGCCACTATAAGCACAGAAGATAGGGGTTAAACTTATAAAAGTGGATTTGAATGAATATATAAATATAATGTGCATTGTGTGTATTAATGTTAATATGTTGGCTATTATCTGAAAATAGCAAGAGAGACAGTACATGTTAAATGTGTTAGGGAACTCTTGCTTGGCAATGGTGTATCATGAAAGAAAACTTAGAAGATATCAAAAACATATTTCAGTAATCCACTGTACATGTTGTTTATTTGGAATGATTAATTCTTGGGTAAAGTGGCAGCTCAGGCTGCCATCTTGGCTAGTATACTTCTCTGGTAACTAGTTTTGGTTTCTTACTCAATTTGAGGACTGGTAATGGGCTTCCCAGGTGGAGCTAGTAGTAGGAAGGAGCTAGTAGCTAGGAAGATCCCCTGTGCGAAAGCATGGCAACCCACTCCAGTATTCTTGCCTGGAGAATCCCATGGACAGAGAAGCCTGCTGGGCTACAGTCCATGGGATCGCAAATAGCTGGATACTACCGAAGCAACTTAGCACACACATGTGCAAATGGACTTTACTTGATTGCCACTCAGCAAAAATACTCAAAATTATCTAATTGCAAGTCAATTTTAGAATAATTTAACTGGACACTAAGATTATAAATAAGCTGTGGAATAAGGACAAGTAATTCTAAAATATTAAATATCAAATAGAGTAATAATGAATAATAATAAAGGGAAGAATCACTCACAAATGAAGAGAGATGTTGTTTTATCAATCTGCTCTTTAGGGAAAGAAGTGGATTACCCCATAACCAGCATGTCATTTCCAAATAATTCTTTTTGACTTCAGGGTGGATTTTAATTCCTTCCTATGACAGTGAAAGGTTTTGTTCCGGGAATTCACAAGATATTAAAAGAGAAACCATATAGCCTAAAGGATCCCGCATTGACTGAGGACTTGGAAGGCTATGTAAATTTTCTGTCTTTCAGGGAGAGTATAGTCAGAAGAAGTCATCATGTCACGGAGAAGCCATCATGTCACGGAGAAGCCAGAAGTGATTCTTTCACCAAAGCTGTGAAATCAGTGTCAACTGAATTCTAAGTATAATGAAACAAGCTTGATCAGCTGGTGGCCTTGTACATTTCAGCTGCTCAAGTGTTTTGATGCTACATTTCTTGGTCTTCTGTACCTTAAGAATAGCCACTTTGACAGTGGTGGGCTAAGCAGTGACTCCATTTAAAATGTGTTTGGTTATGCATCTTGACATTTGTTTACCTTAAATCTGAGAAATCTGATTACTGATTACTTAATATACTCCAAGTTCTACTTAGAGAAGAAAACTTAAGCAGCAATCTTAAAGCATTTAAATATTTGGAACACCAAAACCACCAAAATATAAATAAAAATACCAACACATTCTGACCTTATGCCTTTGTATTAAGAAATACAAAGCTATTAAATCAACACAACTGAAAGTAGTAATTTGAAGTTAATTATTCCAAATTATGCAAGATTATTGACAAAATGTCATGGCAGAAGAATTTAATTAATTTAAAATCGCTTTAAAAAAGCGATTCTTTTTAATAATGTATTGAAAAGTTAAAGTGGCGTGTAGTGGCTAAATACTGTTGTATAGATGTTTTAGAACATTGAGAAAATGTCAAGACAAACTTTTTTAAGACATTTTTCTTAGAAAGTATTTTTAAGACTTTTTTGAGGGCAAAAGTATATTTTAATAGCTAAAATTTCAGGAAACATAAACTGAGCAATGACTACTTTTGACCTTGTGCTAGAAATGCTGTCAGAGATGTCCCTGCACTCAAGTTGCTCTTGAACTGACCCGGGGAATGATTGTACAAACTAATAATTTTCATAAAATGTGCCAAGGGCCAGCCAAGCAAGACCCATCAATTGCTGCGGGCCATCTAGGGATGCTTGACAAGGGTGCTATTTGAGTACATTTTGAAGGGTAAATGGGACTTTCTCTTTTTTTTAAGTTGGAAATGACATGATTTTCAGGAAGAGGTCACGACAGTAGTAAAGTCTGGAGACATGCTCGTCAAGATCATTCAGCAGGACAAGAGCTGTGGTCTTTGAAGCTTTCTGTGAATAGGAACTACCTAGAAAGCTTGTTAAAGGCTGTTTTCCTCTCCTTTGCCCTCTGAATCTAGGTGAGACTCAGGAATATGAACTTTATCAAGCATCTAGAGTGAATCTAAAGCAGTGTCTCCTGGTATATAGTCATGTGTTTGAAGATGTGTGTATTTGTGTGTGCATCTATGTTGTATGTGTGTTTAGTCTGTGTGTGTATGTAGTTGAGAATGGGTAAGGGGATGTGGAGATGGTATGGATGAAGAGATCTGTGGGGGTACATCATGCAAAATGCCAGGCTGGCATCACGCACAATTCAGGGCTGGATGAAAAGAGAGCACATCATGCAAAATGCCAGGTTGGATGAATAATAAGCTGGAATCAAGATTTCAGGAGAAATATCAACAACCTCAGATATGGAGATGATACCATTCTAATGGCAGAAAATGAAGAGAAACTCAAGAGCCACTTGATGAAGGTGAAAGAAGAGGATGAAAAGGCTGACTTGAAACTCAACATTCCAAAAACTAAGATCATGGCACCCGGTCCCAACATTTCATGGCAAACAGAATGGGGGACACAATGAAAACAATCACAGACTTTATTTTCTTGGGCTCCAAAATCACTGCGGACAGTAACTGCAGCCATGCAATTAAAAGACGTTTGCTTCTTGGGGGAAAAATATGATAAACCTATACAGTTTATTAAAAAGCAGAGACATCACTTTGCCAACAAAAGTCTATATAGTCAAAGCTATGGTTTTTCCAGTAGTCATTATGTATGTGAGAACAGAACCACAAAGAATGCTGAGTGCCAAAGAATTGATGCTTTTGAACCTTGGTGCTGGATAAGGCTCTTGAGAGTCCCTTGGATAGCAAGGAGATCAAATCAGTCAATCCTAAAGGAAATCAACCCTGAATATTTATTGGAAGGACAGATGCTGAAGCTGAAGCATCAGTTCTCTGGCCACCTAATATGAAGAGCCAACTCATTGGAAAAGACTCTGAAGCTGGAAAAGATTGAGGACAGGAGGAGAAGGAGGTGACAGAGGATGAGATGGTTGGATGGCATCACTGACTCAATGGACATGAGTTTGGGCAAAATCTAGGAGAGAGTGAAAGACAGGGAAGCCTTGTGTGTTTCAGTCTGTGGGGTCGCAAAGAGTCGGACACAACTGAGCCACTCAACAACAACAAGAGACTATGCTCTGTGTATAAAGAATCTTGTATGCCCCATTAAAATGCTTAGACTTGCTCCTGAGGACAATTATCACCTTTTAGATGACATAAGATTTGCTGATTTTAAAGACCACTTTGCTATAGCAAGGATAGTTTGGTTGGAAGGGATCAAAATTAGGATCTAAGACTAATTAGAGGTTCAGTTCAGTTCAGTTCAGTCGCTCAGTTGTGTCCGACTCTTTGTGACCCCATGAATTGCAGCACGCCAGGCCTCCCTGTCCATCACCAACTCCCAGAGTTTACCCAAACTTATGTCCATCGAGTCGGTGATGCCATCCAGCCATCTCATCCTCTGTTGTCCCCTTCTCCTCCTGCCCCCAATCCCTCCCAGCATCAAGGTCTAAAATTAGAGGTAGTAGTTATAATTTCAGAGAAATGCTAAAGCCCTGAATTAAGTCCCTCAGTGTGGTAGGCAGCCTCTGTGATGGCCCCCAATGATTTCTGTCTCCTAGGAATTAAGGTCTTCATGTGATCCCTTCTCCTCTATTTGCCTGAGAAAGGGATGTTACCCATTCAAGTATTCTTGCCTTGAGAATTCCATAGGCAGAGGTGCCTGGTGGGCTACAGTCCATGGAGTTTCAGAGTCGGACACAGCTGAGCAATTAACACTTTCACTTCCCCCCAGGTGTAGGCTGGACAAATCAATTTGCTTCTAATGGATAGAATATGGCAGATGTGAAGGGCTGCCTCCTTCAGTATTAGGTTACTAAAAGCCTGTGGCTTCAGTCTTGTGCGTGCTCTCTCATTCTCTCTTGGACTGCTGCTCTGGAGGAAGTCAGCTACCACGTGTGAGGTAGCAGTGTGGGAGGGGCACATGGTGGCCTCAGCAGGGAATCTCCTGAGGCCAGGCATCAGCCTTGTGAGTTTGAAGCAGAGCCCTCTCTAGTCTAGTTTTGAGATGACTGCAGCCAAGACTGTCACTTCACTAAAGCCTCGTGAAAGACTCTGAGCAGAACCACCTCCTAATTAAGCCTTTCCTTGATTTCTGGCCCACAGAAGCAGTGAATAATATATGCTTATTGTTTTCAGTCACTAAAATTTTGTAATTCTTTTTTTTCTCAGCAAAAGATAACTAATACACTGAGAATTTGCATCCTAGTCATCATATATCCCACAGGCCCCTGGAGACACTTGGTATATATGTGTGGGGTTGACGCTGTTTAATGATGGCATTTGTGTACAGAATGCTCTGTAGGAGGATTTTTCCAGGAGGATATTACTGCCTCTAATTGACAGTAAAATTCTTTCAAATTGCCTTATAATAATCTAGTTTTGTCTATTATTCTAACAAAATATATTTTTGTAATTTCCAGTACAGTTCTGGAAGACCTTATAATGAACTTTTGATAGCTAGCATGGCAAGAGGCCAGAGTATGGGGCCTGCATTCCCAGACTCCACCTAGCTTGTCCCTCACCCTGGATATCAAGCCAGTTCTTGATTTATGTAACAGGTGTTACAGTATAGCTGTTATTGGAGCCAGGGACTGTTGAGATATACTGCACATTCTTTATGATAAAGATGATATTATTATGTACTCCTATAGCTGAATTTCACGACTTTATAGGATATTTATAACTCTTAAATAACTGCCTTTTGTTATGCATTTTTCCCCAAACAGTTGACAGAGAAGAGGGCAAATTTAAAATGGAGTCCTTGAAGGCCCCCGCCCACCCTCGATGTGTACTTGCTCAGTCTCATGAGTCATGGACTGTGTGCATACAGTTGGCTTAGATGAGCTGGCACCCTTGAAACTGTAGCAGCTGCACTAAACAATTACCAGGCTCTGACTGAGAAAATTTCCCACGGGGGACAAACAGCCAGCTGGGCATTGCTGGTGCTGTCTGGTGGACGTTTGTTAGTTTGTATGAACACTGAAATTCCTAAGGCAGCAATCGATGGGTGAGATAATTCAGCCTAGAATACATTAACCCAGAAAACTGCAACTGGAGAAGACCCTTTTGTGGGGAGGGAGGAACTCTGCTTTCAGCAAAGCAAATTGCCAGGGCTTGTCCTGAACATTTAGAACCTGGATGAAACCTCTGAAACTTGGCATCTCATTAAAGGAGTCTGGCGCCCATTAATGAAATTCAATCTATCAGTCCTCAGCTTTCTCATTGTAACCTGCTGAAATAATGTCCTTAAACTTTCTGGTCAAAATTGCACTGGAATTTTATACACAGAGCAAACTTCTAGTGTTAATTTTCCAAGACATATTCATTATACCAAAGGCTGTATCAAAATATTAATATTTGCCTGGATTACTGTCAGATAAGAATACCTCAGAGCACCTTTAATGCATTTGGTAATTCAGAAAAACTCATTATCTTGAAACTATCATTTACATTGTTATGAAGACAGATGCTAAAATGAGGTGATTTTTATAACAGATTTTATACCTTTAATGTAATATATATTTAAAATAAAAGTTATAACTCTTCAAGTAATTAAGGATTTCTTACCAGTTCGTTTTAAATTATTCCTGTTTTGCTAAGCTATATATCACTTGCTCTGTATCTTTAAAAGTACAATGCATCTTATTAGCGCATTTAAAAACATCTTTAAATACAACTAATCTCAAGATAATCAGTGAAACAGCAGTTAATGCCTATACTCTCCGCAGAAAACATTGTGTATCATTACCTTACGAGTTGAAGAAAAAATACTTTTCTAGAGAATATTTGCAAACTTGAAGCTTCAAAAAATAAGATCCAGTTGTTACCTCTAGTAGCAACATAGCTTCTCAGATTTTAAAAGTGGTTATGCATACGACTGCATCTCACATACAAACTTTTATCACAGCAATAAAAATGCTCATTGGTCAGGGGCAGGAGAGGCACCCCCTGAATCTCAGTTACGTTTCATTTACCTCAGGAGTTAGGGAACAGGACAAGAAAGGCTTAGGCTAGCCACAGAAACCCTGTCACTCACTAGCATCTATTAAAACTATATGTAAAGGTAGATTTTCTAATTTCAAGGAGAAGAAAAATAAGAGTGAAAGAAAGGTATAAAATTCCTGCCCCCGTGTTGTTCAGTCACTCAGTTGTGTCTGACTCTTTGCAACCCCATGGACTGCAGTACCTCAGGTCTCCCTGTTAAAGGCAGTATCTTGAAAGCTTAGGAGTTTATGTTCATTCCTGCCATGATATCTCTTAGGGCTGGGAGTTCACTTCCTCTCTTGGACTCACTCAGCAGGAAACTAGGGCCCAATATGCGTCACAAGCTTTCAGAGCTTAATGAATCTTTGGGGAGTAGAGGAGCAGAGGGCTCAAGAGGCAAAGCCAAGCCGTAGGGTTTGTGGAGTACAAAGGTGCCTGGCCGCGGCACCAGTCACATTCTTATTCTTTTGGCTCTTTTTCCAGTTCCAGTTCTATCTTTCCCAGCAAGCAGACTTGAGGGGAAAAAAAGGAAAAAAAAAAAAAAAAACACACAACAAAATAAAAACTCAACAGGGTCTTCCCTGTAGGCTTCAGAGATAGAGTAGAGAAGGAAAGGTTTTAAATGGGAGAAGTTCTGCTTTTTATATTTTCTTATTTTTTTGCAGTTGGCAAGCCCTAAAAAAAATCAGCCTGTCATTTCTGTCTTCACAAGGAATAATGTACATATATGAAGTAAAAATAAACTCTATAATGATATGTTGCTCTAATGCTTCCTTATTTTCAGTCTCTTTATATTACTGGATAGAATATTGTTCAGCAATTAGAAGACAAATGGCATAACAGATTTAAGAGGGAGTTTAGTTGAAATCTGGTTCTACCTTGCCTCCTCATATACCATCTAATAACTCTTCCTATTAACCATCTAGCCACCCATCCATCCACCCATCCACCCATCTACCCGACATTTATTGAGCACCCACAGTGTATCAGATACTGAGAAAATCACGGAAAACAGAAAAGACCTCATCTCTGTCTTCACCGAGTTTACATATTAGTGGGGGAAGGCATAACAGAAATAACTATACAAAGATTTGATTACAAATTGTGATACATGTAATAAGTGATAAAAGGAAGAGAGTGTAACACTGGATGAATTTAGCTTAATCTGGTGGCAGTTGAGGAAATGGTATTTAAGCTGAAATGGGTTAGGTATACGGTGGCACACAGATGACCCTAGAGACAGGTCAGAATCACATACCTGGAATAACTGCCTTGAGGCTCCCAATCATTTCCTGGACCAAAGATCTACACTTCTGAAAGAAGCTGCCTCCATCTCTCATTAATACTTCACCTCTTCCCACTTAGTAGCTCTTGACAGCTTTGGGAACTTCAGTGGTTTTCCCATGTGGATTACAGTATTGCAGATTTTTAGAGATGGAAGTGGGCTCACAGCTTTTCCTGTGAACGTCACGTTCTGCCTTTGTGGGGGGCATCCTGTAGACTCCATCTACTTGCTTGGCATACAATTTTTATATTTAATATGAATTATTTGTAATTAGCATGTTCATTCCGTGGCTTTTCTAAAGTAATCCTTGAATGTCTATTTTGGCCTCCACTCTAATAAGCTAAACATTTCCTTAACTCCTTTTGCAAATTCTCTCCCGCACTTCACCTCAATCCACTTTAGAGAATGCTGAAAACTATTTTGAACCAGGTTCATCATCGGAATGAATTCAAATTCTAAATTGCATAAGTCTGAATGAATTTGGTTTTTAAGGCTTTATTACACATAGCTTCCAGTCCAATATGAAGCCACTGAGTCATGAGTCACTGCAATTTATAGTGCTAATTTAATTTCAAACCTGCTTACCTTTGGTCTAAGGTAGGCCCTTGGGCAGGTTAAGCTCCTGACCTACTTCAGAGTTTCTTTTATGCTTTGGAATTCAGCACATTTTATAGAGCAGGTAAATTCCAGAACAGGTCATTAATCATTGTAGCTCCCTGGGCTTCCCTGGTGTTTTTAAGAAGGAAGCAGCAGTGATACAAATGATACAGGTGGGGAATTTTTATTTTGAAAGCTTCAGATCTATTCACAGAAAGCACTAGGGAGGGGAGAGAGGTAGCGTACTCTAAATTTAGGTGAGTGGAGATGACTCAATTACTGGAAAACATTAACTTCCTCTAACAGTAATGGAAATGAGGATGCAAAAGTGTTCTTTTAAATTATATAAAAAGTCATTCAATATCTTGGATTTACATCTAATATTTGCAAATTGAATAGAAATTATTTATCTTTTAAAACGAGTGCTATTTGTTAGCTAAAGGATACCCTTACACATCAGTCAAGATTTTATATTATAGTAACAATCTGAACTTGAATTTTTCACGAAATGGAAGGCTTTATGCACTTTATATGGGCTTCCCTGGTGGCTCAGTTAGTTGGGAAAGAGTCCACCTGCAATGTGGGAGAGCTGGGTTCGATCCCTGGGTTGGGAAGATCCCCTGGAGGAGGGCATGGCAACCCACTCCAGTATTCTTGCCTGGAAAGTCCCATGACAGAGGAGCTGGTGGGCTACTGTCCATGGAATCACAAAGAGATGGACACGACTGAGTGACTAACACTCTATGCACTTCATATAGTCTTGTGGATTCCAAGGAGGCATATTTATTACTAATAAGAACAAATAATTTGTACCCAAAGCACAACTCAAAATTCAGTTTGAATGAGCAATTAGCTTTCAAAATTTAAGCATAAATCAAGTAATAATACATAATTTGATCCTTCGTCAATTTTTATAGATTAAGTAAAATTTGTATGTACAGTCATAGGACAAATAAGCACTCCAGGGACATTCCTCTGAGGAGACTCTGAAGGACCTAAGATAATTTGGCACAGAAAATAAAAAGTAGGAGGTCATAATGACAATTATTATGAGAAAAGAGCTTTGTTCTGGATGCTCCCTTCTCAGTTCCACTGCTTGGCCTTGGCCCAGCCTCATCCTCACGTCCATAGCACCCTCTCCACTATTCCAAACACTGCTCATCATTCACGGTCCAGAACAAGTTCTCTATTTTCCATGAAGTTTCTCCTGATCATGCAGATAAAACCTTTATCTGAATGCTAATTTCAAATATAGTCTGGCCCATACATGTTACTCTTTAATTATAGACAACTCTGTAATGTATTTTCTAATTATGTCATGTGTTACAATCTCCCTACCTAGACTTATCCGAGGAAGTCACTGCGGGGGACTGCTCATGCATAGCAGGTACGTAATGTCTTGCGTCATGTACACGACAACTGATGTCTCCCAAGAACGGAGGCAGTGGAATTAAACTCAGAATATATTGTTAGGAATCATGTGTTTGTGCGTGCACGTGTGATGCATGTGCATCTTGTGAAAATTGTTCTGGCTTGTATAGAGTATAGACTGAAATCAGAACTTCAGAGCTGCATTAAATATTTTAACTACCTTGGGATGCTTTTGGAGAGATCTTGATATAATCCCTACTAATGCCTTTTTAAAGTTCTATTAATTCCTGACTTTTTGTCATTTTTAGAATGGAAATAAGTGCAGGCTGATCCTCAAGATAGAGGGACAGAATTCATTTTAATTTCTACTTCATGACAATGTCATTTTAGATTTTATTTGAAGGTATTGCAAATGAAACTTGATATTCTGTGAAGAATGATTTTGCCAAGGAGACCATGATTTCTCAAGGGTTTAATGAAGCTATTTCAAGACTTTAGGAAAGAAAATCTCTAGTTGAAGGCAGGTTTTAGATTAAGCTACAAAAAATGGAATTCTGATTCATTAATATAAAATTTTTTTTAAAATCTAGGTTTATTGAAATGCTATTATTTTAAACAGCCACCTGTGGTGTATGTACTTTTCTTAGTTTTCCTGATGAGTCACTATATTGCAAATGGTCCAGTCTATAGTGAACGCAGGAAGTCCACCACATTAATAATTTATTTTGAATCACTAATGCCCATTCTTCAGGAGAAGCCTGTGTTACTGAACCCCTAACTCCTTCTGAGAGTACAGAAAGGGGAATAATTATGCCAAAGGGGATTGGGTGGTGGAGTGGTAGGAGGTTGGGGAGGATACAGATAGAACCAGAAGGCTTGCTTTTTAAAAATATCTTTTCTTTCACCACTCATCCCTTTACCTCCATCCCCCATGTTTCCATCAATTAAATATTCATTTGAGTTAATGAGTTTTGGTTTTAAGGGGCAAATATATCCCAGTGAGAATAAAATTCCATTTTCCAGGCACCTTTTATTTATTTATTTGGTGGTCCAGCACAGCTTGTGGGATCATAGTTCCCTGACCAGGGATTGAATTTACCCCACCCGCACCCCAGTGAAAGTGCTGAGTTCTAACCACTGGACCATAAGGGAATTCCCTCATGCACCTTTTTATATGAAATACTCTAGCCAAATTAGTGACATCCAGAAACGTGTTTTATTTTTTTTTAAACACAATGAGATGAACTGAGGGAATTTATTTTTAAACAGACTCTGTTAATAATATATTTATTTATACATACGTTTAGAACATGTGGTTAGTCTATCAGAGAGTTATCCATGAGAGGGAAGGAGTGTAAGGGGGTGGAATACAGGCCAGGTAGAAGGATCTACCTTAGAGAGCCAGAAGTACTAGGTTTAAAAGTCTCTGCACTGTTCTCTGTGTACACCTTGTGACCTTGCTGCCCGTGTCTCGAGCTGGTTCCCATCCTATACCTTCTTTTGTGTTGCAGTGTGGGCATTCCCTCCTCTGTCTCCTCCAGACTAGACATGATATCCCTTCTCTGCTCACTGTTAACTCCTTTCTCCACAGTAGAGTCTTTATCACAGTTCATTAAGGATCCTGCTAATCGTCCTATCTTTGCCCAGTTGATCTGATGGCAAAGATATGTCACCACTGTAGCCAGACTTCCTAACACCATGGAATGTCAGAGCAGACATTCCACGTGTATCTGGAGAATGCCTTGGACCTAAAGAGTGCCTACATGAAGGAAAATATTATTCTGACTCAGAGGCTAGTTAGGGATCCAAGACAAAGAAGGATCAAATAATGTAGCCAAGAACACTGGCAGTATTGAGTAACAAGGGCTAGAACTTGAATCCAGGTGACATTCTCTTATCTTCACTCAGAATAATGCTATCAGAGGCCCAGTCTCTCAGCTCAGTCCAGACTTTCCAACTCAAGGTTTGTTTTCTGGCATAGTATCTCCCCATTGTTTCTTGCCTTTTCCCTTATTCGTGAAAAATAAAAAAACATATGAAAGGAGAAATACAGTTAATTTTCAAGTGTCTTATTTGACCTGCTTAGCACTTATAAGAAACTCAGAAATATTAAATGAATGGCCAAATGAGGTCCTTATTCCTTCTTACCATAAAAACATCATAAGTTAGAATTTTCTCTTGTGAGTGCCAAGAATGTACCATGTAAAATGACATTTTATTTAGCCTAATTACCAGTTGATCGAAATTCTAGGTTCTTTGGGGGCATATTTTTAAAAGATGTGATATGTTCTATTTCTCAAGGTATAGGGAGATGAAAGAAACTCATGCCCTTACACATACACACAAGTTATCTATCAACTCTTTCCAACCCCATAGGTTGTAGCCTGCCAGATGCTTCTGTCCATGGGATTTTCTAGGCAAGAATACTGGAGTGGATTGCCATATCCTCCCCTAGGGTATCTTCCTGATCCAGGGATTGAACTCACATCTCCTACATCTCCTGCGTTGGCAGACAGACTCTTTATTTTTTTTTAGCACTGATCCACCTGGGAAGCCCATCTATCAGTTATCCATCCACTAAGAGATACAAAGCATTGTGGAAATAAATTATTTAGTTGTGTGGAAATAAACCAAGTATTCTTAGAGTTTAAAGATGGGAGAGATTGGTACTTCCCTGGTGTGGTGGCCTGGTGGTTAAGACTCTGAACTTTCACTACAGGGGACACGGGTTCGATCCCTGGTCAGGGAACTAAGATCCCACAGACTATTTGGTGTGGCCAAAAAACAAGAAGACAAATGATGGGAGAGCTCAATGAAAGCTGTGAAGCTTGAAAAATTTACCTGGAGATAATACAAATTTCAGGAATGGGTAGGATTTGATATATAAAGAAAAGGATGATAATCCTGCAAGTCTAGGAATCACCTGGAACAAACCTCCAGGCCTTGTCATAACAGGAGCAAGTGGACCTGAAAGGGGATAGTTGCCTAGTATGCGTCTGTGAGCAGTGAGTCTACAAGAGGCAGGGAAGGGGGGAAAGTACACATCGGGTTAACAGGGCTTTGAGGAGAGGAAATATTCAAATGTCTTCTTCTGTGTGTGTGTGTCTTTGCTTTCCAGAAAGATCAGAAGAGTTGGTTCCAAAGGATATATGTTAAAGTTACTTCATGTGGGTTCTAGTACAAAAAAGCAATTAACCATTAAAATAAAGTTTTCTAAGACAGTGTTGGAAATAACTGTTTCAGACAGTTCCAGTACTTTTAAATAGATACATTAAGCTACAGGTTGAACCAGAATCAAGGTGTGCAGCAGGTCACTCAGGTTAAGCATTAAGCCAAAGCAAGAGAAGAGAATGCTATAATTGATGTCTGCTGCTTTCTACAGTTACAGAACCTTGGGAAATTGAAAATGTTACAGAAGCAGGTCCTCCTAGGCCTTACAGATAATCAGGAAACTTTCTTTTCCTCTACTGGGTACCCACACTAAACTAAATATTTCCCTGAAAATATCAAAGTCTATTCTCAATGCTTTCTGGAATACAAACTGAATATCAAGTGCCAACTGAACATAATTATTGCAACATATTTCAACTATTATCAGGTTAATTTTTACATGTTGTAACTTAAAATTCCTAAAACTGTTATGCACTAGTGATTGTGCTCTGAGTTTATTCTCAAGAGTTGATGATGAGGAAAGGATAATAAGGAATTAACTCTCCATAAGCTATGGAAATAAAAATAGAAGGCAGAACAAACAATGAAGCATATTTCTGATCTTAAAATGTTCTCAAATTTCATTTGTGAATTTCATAAATTTTAAAATAGTTAATTTATATTCCATATGGATGAGAAGCAAAGATATGTGTGTTTATCATGTCAAACATATTTTAATAAAAATCTTATATTAAAACCAATAATTTCAAAATGTTACACTGTAACCTCTTCAAATACTGTAGACAAGGGGCCATGCTGGCTACATCAAGTTTCAGGTTATTTATTCCATGTACAAGGCATGAATTTCTGTATTTTGTTATTTGGTCTTCTTTTTCATTTTTATTGACCTTTTTATTTTGTATTAGTGCATAGCTGATTAATAATGTTGTGAAAGTTTCAGGTGGACAACAAATGCTATGTAGTCTTTTGATATGAATTGTAATTTTACATACAATGAAAGTGATCAATGCAAAGAAATAGAGGAAAACAATAGAATGGGAAAGATTAGAGATCTTTTCAAGAAAATTAGAGATACCAAGGAAAATTTCATATGAAGATGGACACAATAAAGGACACAAATGGCATGGACCTAACAGAAGCAGAAGATATTAAGAAGAGGTGGCAAGAATACACAGAAAAGCTATACAAGAAATATCTTCATGAAGCAGATAATGATGATGGTGTGATCACTTATCTAGAGCCAGACATCCTGGAATGCAAAGTCAAGTGAGCCTTAGGAAGCATCACTATGAATAAAGCTAGTGGAAGTGATGGAATTCCCACTGAGTTATTTCAAACCCTAAAAGATGATGCTGTGAAAGTGCTGCACTCAGTAAGCCAGCAAATTTGGAAAACTCAACAGTGGCCACAGGACTGGAAAGTTCAGTTTTTATCCCAATCCCAAAGAAAGGCAATGCCAAAGAATATTCAAACTACCACACATTTGCACTCATCACACACGCTAGCAAAGTAATGCTCAAATTTCTACAAGCTAGGCTTCAATGTATGTGAACTGAGAATTTCCAGATTTTTAAGCTGGATTTAGAAAAGGCAGAGGAACCAGAGATCAAATTGCCAATGTCCACTGGATCATAGAAAAGGCAAGAGAATTGCAGAAAAACATCTACTTTTGTTTTATTGACTATGCCAAAGCCATTGACTGTGTGGATCACAACGAACTGCGGAAAATTCTTCAAGAGATGGGAACAGCAGACCACCTGACCTGCCTCTTGAATAATCTTATGCAGGTCAAGAAGCAACAGTTAGAACCAGACATGGAACAAAAGACTGGTTCCAAATTGGGAAAGGAGTACGTCAAGGCTGTATATTGTTACCCTGTTAATTTAACTTATATGCTGGGAAAGACTGAAGGCATGAGGAGAAGGGGATGACAGAGGATGAGATGGTTGGAGGGCATCACCAACTTGATGGACATGAGTCTGAGAAAGCTCTAGAAGTTGGTGATGGAGAGGGAAGCATGGTGTGCTGCAGTCCATGGGGTCCCAAAGAGTAGGACACAACCGAGTGACTTAACTGAACTGATACAAATAAAGAGAGATTCTGCAACATGAATTACTGTTCTTGACAATAATTAGTAATTCTTTTTTCAATGATAAAAATAATATCTTAAGAAATAGAAACTCACTGCTTTTTCTGTTGCTTTTTTATATTCTTGTATATTGTGTTTCTCCTTGACATTTAATATCAAGTTTACATTTGAACCTGCTGGCATAAAAGTAGTGTTAGATTCTTTTTTTCTGAGAATATTCTTGGAACAAATGAGTAATAACAGTCTAAATTTTAGTGACTGTGTTGAAAAAAAAGTTGTTTGCTTCTCCACAAAGTTAATTTTATGTTATCAGTTCAGTTCAGTTCAGTTGCTCAGTCATGTCCAACTCTTTGTGACCCCATGAGTTGCAGCATGTCAGGCCTCCCTATCCATCAGCAACTCCCAGAGTTCACCCAAACTCATATCCATCAAGTCAGAGATGCCATCCAGCCATCTCATCTTCTGTCGTCCCCTTCTCCTCCTGCCCCCAATCCCTCCCAGCATCAGGGTCTTTTCCAATGAGTCAACTCTTCACATGAGGTGGCCAAAGTATTGGAGTTTCAGCCTCAGCATCAGTCCTTCCAATGAACACCCAGGACTGGTCTCCTTGAGGATGGACTGGTTCTGGAGGCAAATAATAGACTGCTCATGTTCGTAAGAGTAGCCTGCTGTCTGATTGCTTGGTTTTAACTAGTTATGAAAACTCTGATTTCTTTTGGTAGTATCTCTGTTTATACTTCTTGAGACATTCATCTTGTGGAGAAGAGGGTTGAGGTTTGAAGGAGTTGTATCAGCAGACTGATGGAATTCTGGGACTCTGACAGTTTTAATGGAAAGGAGAAGATGCAGGAATTAAAATGGTCCTGCTCCTGAGTGGGAGTGTCAAGTGAGAAAAACCCTGGAATCCAAGCAGAAATAAAGGTTCTAGTCTTGGGTGTGTAGTTAACAACTTGTGAGGCTCTGAATAATTCACTTACCTGAAAGTTTTCTATAGAAATGGGAACTTGATGACCAGAATCAATGAAAAACTCTAAGCAGTTTTGGTAAAGGAAAGCAAAAAATAAATAGCAGAGCTGCTAAGTCGCTTCAGTTGTGTCCGACTCTGTGTGACCCCATGGACGGCAGCCCACCAGGCTCCCCTGTCCCTGGGATTCTCCAGGCAAGAACACCGGTGTGGGTTGCCATTTCCTTCTCCAATGCAGGACATTGAAAAGTGAAAGCGAAGTTGCTCAGTCATGTCTGACTCTTAGCGACTCCATCGACTGCAGCCTATCAGGCTCTTCCGCCCATGGGATTTTCCACACAAGAACACTGGAGTGGGTTGCCACTGCCTTCTCCAAATAGCAGAGCTAGACCGAAGTTTGTTTAGAGTGCCTGGCCCTTTCTAGTTCTTTAAGATCCACACACATACCCTTAAAAGAAGGCTAATACATAAAAAGCTACTGAGAATGAAGCTGGTTTGACTGAATTGGGGGGTGGTATGGAAGTCCCAATGCCCCATCCTGCTTATTGGCACTTAGCACTCTAAAGAGCACTAGTTTCAAAATTACTGAAACAATCGCATTAAGGCAAGTTTTATATTATGTAAAGGAAGTTTCCTTAAAAATAGCATTAGGATATTTCAATTACATTCTGTTTTTTCCTTATTGCTAAGTCAAAAACGTGGCAAAGAAACCAGAGAGACCACTGTCAGGATGGACCTAAGTGATCTAATGTGGGAGAATTCTTTCCTTGGCAGTTTAATATGCCAGACAAAAACACTGCATGGAAATGATATAGGGACAATGGCATCTGTGTCTCTGTTGTTTTCCTGGACCTTAAAAAAAGGGAGTTTGATGATTCAGGATGGAACAAAACTGCCTTCAAAGTGAGAGTCTTTCAACCTTCCTGCACAATGATTGTTTACGTCTCTTCCTCAGTGATTCTAAAGGAGTACTTTGGATGCGAAAGGAAGACAAACTTGGGATAATGTGTGTAAGAAATATATTCAAAATCTTAAATGGCTAATAGAAGAGCAAGCCACACGGTTATTCTAATTTATTATATAAATAATATTAAACAATTCTAAAATGCAAAAATATGGTAATGAAGACTCTCTGTTTAAATATCCAGCAGGTTTATTCATGCCTTAGCTTTTACTCACTTTTAAGTAATAGATTGCGTAGAGTGGAAAGGAATAGTTATTCTTTGGAAAATATTTTTTTTAAAGTTAGCTTTATACTGAAATTCCATGCTTGCAATTGTCCGTTTACTAGACTTAAAGTGATGTGTTCATCAGAGTCTATTCATTCATTTCTAAGAAAGAAGACCTAGGAAAAAGAAAGAAGTCTTTCTTCACAGGAAACAAGGAGTAGGCTGGTAGGATCTGACAATGGTAGGAAAAAAAAGGAGAGGGCATGAGAGGTAATAGAGTAGTCAATTTTGGAGGTAATTGAGGTGCCTGCAGGTCGGAAAATGTAGGTGCCTGAAATCAGTCTTTCCCAGTACCAACCCATGAATAATGGATATAGCTATGGGCATAGTTTACAAATGACAGCTTATCACCGGAAACAGGATTGTACAGCTCAACTGAGAGCTGCCAGTTAACCATAAAACTAGATTATTTCTCACTCCTACATTCTTTTCCCCTTTTGACTTGCATTGCTCAATCTCACCTAGTGCTGTTCCCACGACCTGAAAACTAAGCCTATGTTCCTCATGATGGTATTGGGATTTCTCAGTTTGACTCTTCACTTCAAATGAAAGAAGGATCAACAGGCACCAGAAACTAAATCTGGCTGCAGACTTGTTTTTAGTATTTTCTGCAACATCTGAAATGGAGAACTGAGACACCCACAGGAAACTGAGGAGCCAAGGAAATGTGGAAAATAGCATGGTTACGTCCTCTGGTTCTCACACTGCAGGTTCTCCCATTCTGGTTCTCTCACCTTGTCTCCGGTCCCACCATTATGGTACCATCTTTAGTGCCACTGACCTTAGGACACGGCCAAGGAGCAGAAAAAGAGGGTTCTCCATTCTCAGCTCTATGGCCAGCTTTAGCTATGTTAATCTCAGAATAAAGATTTAGACACTTTTTATGTGTGACTTTGCATCCCGTATTTTTCCATTTTTACATTGAGTAGGCTTCAAAATACAGGTGTACTTATAACCAATACATTTAAAACAGAAAAAGAGATTAAACATGGTGTTTAAAACAGAGAAGGAACTATGTATGGTGCTTTTTTCCAGTTATTTTAAACTGAGCTGTGTATTTGGTACATGGTTAAGAAAAAGCCTGAGTCGACTTCATTAAAGCAAGGATGAAAAATGTACTTCCTATTATATACTGTCTACTTCACATCACCATTACCTCATGCTAATCCTAACCTTCTTTCTTTTGAAAGTTTTAAAATTTCTAATATTATACATGCTTGTGTTGAATATAGCCCTCACAGTTACCTGCAAAGAAAACATTTTGTCTAGGCTAGTATTTCCTAAAAAATCTTCCCTCATATATGAGTTCAGGATATTGATAGATGTTATATAAAGAAAAAGACAATTAGAATGGATTCTGTTATCAAAAATGTTCAAAAAATGTTGGGTAATTTTTTCAGAGTTCTTTAATTTAGGACTTCACAGAACTTTTATTGTGTTAATTTTCCTAGTTTGCCTTAGGCAAATTCTCTTAAATGGACATTGTTTCTTAGAGGGTTTACCTGAGAAATCAATATGGCAGTACCATTTCCTGGACTCAGTAGCTCCCCCATGGAAGTAAGCCTACTTCTCCAACATGAATTGTGTAAATATGAATTAGTATGTTTTACTTAAAAGACTACTACTACTACTAAGTCACTTCAGTCGTGTCCGACTCTGTGCGACCCCATAGACGGCAGCCCACCAGGCTCCCCCGTCCTGGGATTCTCCAGGCAAGAACACTGGAGTGGGTTGCCATTTCCTTCTCCAATGCATGAAAGGAAAAGTGAAAGTGAAGTCGCTCAATCGTGTCCGACTCTTAGCAACCCCATGGACTGCAGGTCACCAGGCTCCTCCATCCATGGGATTTTCCTGGCGAGAGTACTGGAGTGGGGTGTCATTGCCTTCTCCGGCTTAAAAGACTAGTATATTGTAGTTTAAACATCACAAAGATATATAACTGAGCCAGTTACCTCATTGAGAAATATATGGAAAGAGTAATAATGCACAACAATAATGAGGAAATAAAAAAACTAGGTCTCTACTGGGTTCTCTTTTCAGCTCTAACTTTACAGGCAGAATAAAAACATTTGGCCATATCCCTGTTTCCCAAATTTTCCTGATCTTAATAATGTGGAATGGGAATTGTTAAAAATTCACAGTCCTTAGGCTCCATTGAAACTGAATTTCAGAGGGTGGCAGGACAGGGAGAGAGGGAGAGAGAACCAGATGATTCCATTGATCAAGAAGTTTCAAAAAATAAACCAAAAACCTAGGGAAGGTGATATTTAAGTTTCCTTTAAATTTTACAATTCTATGAAGATTAACTGCTTTTTAAAGAACTCTTTTGGAGCAATTGAGTTTTAGAGGCTTTATTATCTAACTACATATTTTCCATTGTAAATGTGATTAGCATAATACAGAGAAGTAGAACTAAAGGGGAAAATATATTATTTTTACCACGATTTACCAGCAACATAACCAATGGGATCTTTTATTATTATTTTTATTTTTTTATCTTACTTTCTTATTTGGGATTTTCTTCAAATTAGATGCCATGGTTAGTCAAGGAACAGTCCACAACCATTAATAGTACAAGACATTGGGTTGCTTGGGTCTGTGACAATTCCATGCCTGTTCTGAATTTCCATACCTGATAAAAATCCTTTAGTTAATTCTTATCCTATGAAACATGAAAAATTTACTGCTTCTGCCCACTCTCATTTGGCAACTCACCTGGAAGTATATTTGTCCCAAACTCTAGGCCATCAGGCAAAAGTACATAGAAACTCCCAGTTCAGTGCTTCCTTTCTGTCCCAGAGTTTGACTTTAACCCAAGGCTTATACTAATGGGGGGGATAAAAAGGGAACCATCTCGGCAACAGATAACTGCAGTCTCTGTCTTGGTTGCCATAGGAACCAGGCTATTGCTCTGTATGCTAAGCTAAATTATTTTTACCTGTCTCTTCTGGCCATTGGTATTTTACTTCTTTATTTCAATCATCTATTTTCAATCTGATTTCTTTGGCTAACAAAACTTTTTAAGTGGGTATTTTTCGTCCTTCCATTAAAAAATGTCTAATGAATGTAGAAAACCAAACAGGTGCTTTTAAAAAGCAATTATACATAAATGCTTCCTTTACATGGTAGGGTGAAGTGCCGATCAGTGATGTGATTCCTTCATCATTTAGAATATAGAGAAGTATAACCTTTGAGGTAATTTAGATGTCTAAAACTGAAATGAAATTTTATTTTAATTTTGAATATGTCAGCAAGTGATCGATTTTGATGTGCATATAGAAATTAGTAAAAATAGAAAATTAGGACTTCCCTGGTGGTGGTGTGGGCAGAAACATGCTTGCCAATGAAGGAAACATGGGTTCCATCCATTGATCCTGGAAGATTCTACCTGCCTTGGAGCTACCAGGCCTGCAAGTTGCAACTACTGAGCCCGTGTGCTGCGACGACTGAAGCCTGCGCACCCTACGACCCATGTTTTTCAACAAGAGGAGGCACCGCAATGAGAAGCTTGTGCACTAGAGCTAGAGAGTAGCCCCTGCTCTCTGCAGCTAGAGAAAGCCCACACACAGCAATGAAGACCCAGCAGAGCCAAAAAAAGAGAAAATTAATGTTACTTTTTAAAATTATACACTTTTTTCAAAGTAATGAACATCATCTTAATATTTAATATGTATATAACATACAACATGTTTGCACGAGTCCGTTGCTACCTAAATGCCTGGCTACATTATGTCTTCTCATCATTGACTAGGTTATATAATATATTTATTTGCCCAGGGAGAACTAGGAAATATAATTGAAGATCTCAGAGATCCAGGCTTTGTATTCAATCAAAGGCCCCTGAAGGCAAAGACATTGACGTATACATTTCTGTAGCACCATTGTACATACACTTTGACTTATATTTAGTAAGCACTCACGAATATTGAATCAATAATTATCCTGATGAGTGTGCTTTACTCCTACTTACAATATTTACGTATATTGTTTTCCATTTCAGTTTAGACACAGGCCAAATCCAGAATATGGGGAAAATACTAGATGGTGATTTCTGTTTTGCTGAACCAAGTCTGATGGCATTCTATAAACAGCGATAAGACAATAGATGCAAAACTAATGTCATACTAAACTGGAAGTGTCCAGAGGCACTTTGGGACTCCTGCATTACATTTCAAATTTTACTTGCTCTTTTGTGATTGTTAACTATTTATGGAGAAGGAAATGGCAAACCACTCCGGTATTCTTTCCTGCAAAATCCCATGGTCAGAGGAGCCTGATGGGTTACAGTCCCTGGGGTCGCAAAGAGTCGGACATGGCTAAGCAATTTCACTTTCACTTTCTTTTCATGGTAGCTCAAGATGATTGGTATGGTTTTTATTGAGGTTTGCATGCTCCATGAGTTTAGGCAAAAAATGAGGTTTACGAAAACATTTAAATCATACTGTAGAAGTATTATGCATGCTGTTTTTTGTAATTTCAAGACTACAGCATCAATGAGGATTTATAAAAATACTGTTGAAAAATCGACTTTTCAATTAAGTGTTATTTTTAATTCATGACTGTGATAACTGATTTATAAGATATACATTTAGTCACAGGCCCCAATCCTGGACCAGAACTCTTAAACCTTTGGAATTTCTTACATCAATGAAATGATTTTGAAAAGACTCTAAGTCACCTAAGAACAAAGTGGGGGTCAACAGAGGAAGCAATCACTTGATCAAAGGGTTGGAACTTTCAGGCCCCTTCCTGTGCTCCTCACCTCCAGGGAGGAAAGGGCTGGAAGTTGAATCCATATACAATAGCCAATGAAATAATCATTCATGCCTATGCAATGAAGCTTTAAAAAGAACCCTAAAAGGAGAGGGTGCAGAGAGCTTCCAAGCTGGTGAAACGGAAGTCTACCTTATGCCATCAGGCTGAGCCCAAACATTGCGGGGACAGTAGAGCCTTCATTCAGGGTCTCACCCTATGTATCTCTTCACCTGGTTGTTGATTTGTAACATATTCTGTAATAATTGGTAATCAAGTGAATAAAAAGGTTTCCTAAATTTTGTGTCTCTAGCAAGTTAATGTAAGTAAAGGAGGGGCTGTAATCCAATTTACATCCACTTGGTGAGAAACACAGGTAACACTTAGAATTATAATTGGCATCTGAAGTGGGGGGCAGTCTTGAGAAAGTGAGCCCTTAATCTATGGCATCTGACATGATCTCTGGGTAGACAGTGCCAGAACTGAGTTGAATTGTAGAGCACCCAGATGGTGTCAGAATGTGAACTGCTGTCAGAATTAAAATGACATTATTATTGAAAAGTATTGATAACTTTTAGTTGCGTTTGGAGGACATTTTTATTACTGTCATAGAGGAAAGTTTAGGGCTAAGTTTATCTAATTTGAGCAAAACTACAGAAAGCATTAACAAATTTTGTACTATTAAGCTTGAGATGATATATAATTTTTTAGATTTATGGAGGTATAATTGATATACACAAATTACACACATTTATCTTTTTAAACATTAGCTAATAATATGAAATCAATGCTGTCTCTCCATTATAAATCAATCTCCACTGATAAATAAGTACTGAGTTACAAATACTGTTTTGGAGTTCTGTCAAAAGTAAGTATAAACTGGGGGCACTGAATGACATGAAGAGATAATGAGCATATTTACAAAGGAAAAGGTTCAGTGGAAAGTGAAATGCTATATACTTTGAGCTCTTTTTGTTAGTTTTATTAGTGTAATTTTGCTTTTCCTGCCACTAAGTGGCATGCCACCAACAAAAAACAAAACCTTTATCCTAACAAAAAATTAGCTTAAAAAATGGGATATGAACTTAAACAAGAGATAATGAATCATTAAGGATCACTTTATTTGGCTTTTTGAAGAGTTTGAGGAATTTTAGAGAAAATATACCACATTCTCTTATTTCTATAGACTCACTCCTCTAATTAGTAGCAAACTCTTAGATCATGATATTTTTCCATACCAAATGTTACAGGCATTTTTTACAGTAGATTTAGGGGACAGTTAGGAAAACAAAACAGAATTAAAGAGGATATACTTTAGAGATTAAGAACTTCATTTTGGAGTCAGATGATCTCAGTCTGAAAGCTACTTTTGTCATTTACTATGTGACCTAGGCAAGGTGCTTCCTTCTCTCTAAGCTTGATTCCTCTTCTATGAAATAGAGATGATTACAATAGTATCAACTCATAGGACTTTCATGTGGATTAAAATCGATAATCTGTTAAACCACTTGGCATACAGTCTGACACAGTAAATGCTCAATCAATGTCACCTATTATTAAATCTATCTTAATTCTATTTTCATGCCAATAATATACTTAAATAAATCCCAAATAATGAGAATTTATTTTAGGTTTAAAGTTGAATGTATATTTCAAAATTACATGACCTTCTAAACATTCAGAAATTTCTTTCTTGTGATCTAAGTTTCTGTGTGATTATTCTGAAAACTAATTATTTTGAGTATTCTCCTTAATAAAGCTCTAGGGAAACTATACTTGTGGACTAGTATTCTCCTCCTCATTATATGTTTTTTCTTTCTGATGATCACAATATGGGTTTCTGTTAAGCTCACCAGATATTCTTTTTAAGTAATAAAGCAATAAGTTACAGAATAACTTGCTCATAATTTGGCCAGTACTATATATAAAGGAAACTCAAACTACCTTTAGTTTCATAATATGGTCCTGTAGCATTTATCATACTAGCACTTGCAAATACTATTATTATATATTCTTGTCTCATTTTTCTCCAGGTAGTACTTGACTACTGGTACTAGGTTTTATGGGCTTCCCAGGTGACACTTGTGGGAAAGAACTCTACTACCAATACAGGAGATATAAGAGATGCAGGTTCGATCCCTGGGTCAGGAAGATCCCCTGGAGGAGGGCATGGCAACCCACTCGAGTATTCTTGTCTGGAGAATCCCATGGATAGAGGAGCCTGGTGGGCCACGGTCCATTGGGTTGCAAAAAGCTGGACACAACTGAAGCGACTTAACACACACACACACACACACACACACACACACACTAAGTTTTATACTTCTGTGTCTCTAGAGCTTATCCAACATATTTATTTATCAAGTATATGTGTGTGTTTGTGTGTATGAGACACTGTTAGTCTGAATTCTTATCTTCAACAATGTAATGGGCCACTGTTGTTTTGTTTTCCTTCCATGGAGCCCTTCATTTCCCACTGTATTTTTCTGGTGTGGTCCTCAGTCAAGGAGCTACACTTCTTCCACCACAAGGATGAGCACAAGACTCAAGCTGGCCAATCAGAGTTCACTTTCTCAGAAACTGATGTGGACACTGGTGGAGAGAAAGCCCTTCGTATCAGATCACGAACTGTGAGCATTATATAAGACAGGAGAGTCTAAAGACATGCTTCCATCAGATGGAGAGTGAAGTTATTAATGAGGAAAGCAAGGCAGAGAAGAGAGAATTCATCAGTTATTCAAAAAATGAATGTAGTCATGGCCCAAAGCATCTGCCCCTGCACTTTTTGGTTATGTGACCCTGTAAGCTGACCCTCCTCCTTTCATTTTTTGCTTAAAATGGTTTCAATCAGGCTTCTATAACTTGCATTGTTATAGCATTGACTGATAGATAATATGAGACTAGTCAATAAAGTTATAGAATCCACAGTGCCATCTTCTTAAACCTGACATTACAAAATTTTGTAACAGCTAAATCTGAAAACGAAATAGTACATTTTATATAGGCTGGTGCACAGGGATGACCCAGAGGGATGTTGTGGGGAGGGAGGTGGGAGGGGGGTTCATGTTTGGGATCGCATGTACACCCGTGGTGGATTCATGTCAATGTATGGCAAAACCAATACAGTATTGCAAAGGAAAATAAAGTAAAAATAAAAATTAAAAAAAAATTAGCCTAACATTTGAACTATAACTAGCCTCAGTAATAAGAGAATCATACAAGGTAACAAAAGTTCAGTTTGCTTTTATGGTAAAGGGGGCAGAAATAGTCAAGAATTTGATCTTTTACTAAGAACCACAGTGGAAGTGAGAAATAGATTTAAGGGACTAGTTCTAATAGACAGAGTGCCTGATGAACTATGGACGGATGTTCATGACATTGTACAGGAGACAGGGATCAAGACCATCCCCAAGAAAAAGAAATGCAAAAAAGCAAAACGGCTATCTGGGGAGGCCTTACAAAGAGCTGTGAAAAGAAGAGAAGTGAAAAACAAAGGAGAAAAGGAAAGATATAAGCATCTGAATGCAGAGTTCCAAAGAATAGAAAGGAGAGATAAGAAAGCCTTCATCAGTGATCAGTGCAAAGAAATAGAGGGAAACAGTAGAATGGGAAAGACTAGAGATCTCTTCAAGAAAATAAGAGATACCAAGGGAACATTTCATGCAAAGATGGGCTCGATCAAGGACAGAAATGGTATGGACCTAATAGAAGCAGAAGATATTAAGAACGGGTGGCAAGAATACACAGAAGAACTGTACAAAAAAGATCTTCACGACCAAGATAATCACGGTGTGATCACTCACCTAGAGCCAGACATCCTGGAATGTGAAGTCAAGTGGGCCTTGGGAAGCACCACTATGAACAAAGCTAGTGGAGGTGATGGAATTCCAGTTGAGCTATTTCAAATCCTGAAAGATGATGCTATGAAAGTGTTGCACTCGATGTCAGCATATTGGAAAACTCAGCAGTGGCCACAGGACTGGAAAAGGTCAGTTTTCTTTCCAATCTCAAAGAAAGGTAATGCCAAAGAATGCTCAAACTTCTGCACAATTGCACTCATCTCAGATGCTTAAAGTAATGCTCAAAATTCTCCAAGCCAGGCTTCAGCAATATGTGAACTGTTAACTTCCAGATGTTCAAGCTGGTTTTAGAAAAGGCAGAGGAACCAGAGATCAAATTGCCAACATTCGCTGGATCATGGAAAAAGCAAGAGAGTTCCAGAAAACATCGATTTCTGCTTTATTGACTATGCCAAAGCCTTTGACTGTGTGGATCACAACAAACTGGAAAATTCTGAAAGAGATGGGAATACCAGACCACCTGACTTGCCTCTTGAGAAACCTATATGCAGGTCAGGAAGCAACAGTTAGAAATGGACATGGAACTACTGGTTCCAAATAGGAAAAGGAGTACGTCAAGGCTGTATATTGTCACCCTGCTTATTTAACTTCTATGCAGAGTACATCATGAGAAACGCTGTGCTGGAGGAAGCACAAGCAGGAATCAAGATTGCCAGGAGAAATATCAGTCACCTCAGATATGCAGATGACACCACCCTTATGGCAGAAAGTGAAGAGGAACTAAAGAGCCTCTTGATGAAAGTGAAAGAGGAGAGTGAAAAAGTTGGCTTAAAGCTCAACATTCAGAAAACCAAGATCATGGCATCCGGTCCCATCACTTCATGTGAAATAGATGGGGAACAGTGGAAACAGTGTCAGACTTTATTTTTTTGGGCTCCAAAATCACTGCAGATGGTGACCTCAGCCATGAAATTAAAAGACGCTTACTCCTTGGAAGGAAAATTATGACCAACCTAGACAGCATATTAAAAAGCAGAGGCATTACTTTGTCAACAATGGTCCATCTAGTCAAGGCTATGGTTTTTCCAGTGGTCATGTATGGATGTGAGAGTTGGACTGTGAAGAAGGCTGAGCGCCGAAGAATTGATGCTTTTGAACTGTGGTGTTGGAGAAGAATTTTGAGAGTCCCTTGGACTGCAAGCAGATCCAACCAGTCCATCCTATAGGAGATCAGTCCTAAAAGAGACCTAAGTGTTTATTGGAAAGACTGCTATTGAAGCTGAAACTCTAATACTTTGGCCACCTGATGCGAAGAGCTGACCCATTTGAAAAGACCGTGATGCTAGGAAAGATTAAGGGCAGGAGGAGAAGGGGACGACAGAGGATGAGACTGTTGGATGGCATCATCAACTCAATGACATGAGTTTGGGTAAACTCTGGGAGTTGGTGATGGACAGGGTGGGCTGGTGTGCTGCAGTTCATGGGGTCTCAGAGTCAGACATGACTGAGCGACTGAACTGAACTGAGAACCACGTAGTGAAAGCGAACCTTTGCTTTTTATCCACCCAACTTTTCTTCTAATCCAATTGTTTTCTCTTCATCCTTCCATTGGAATTTGGTAGGAATTAGCCAACTTGGAGGCTTCCCATGTGATTCAGTGGTAAATAATTTGCCTGAAATGCAGGGGGCTGCCTGCCAAGCAGGAGACACAGATTTGATCCTGGGTCGAGAAGATCCCCTGGAGAAGGAAATGGCAACTCATTCCAGTATTCTTGCCTGGATAATCCATATACAGAGGAGCCTGGCGGGCTATAGTTTTTGGGGCTGCAAGTGTTGAACATGACTTAGTGACTAAACCACCACCATCAATACTGTACATGTTAATACTGCTGCTGCTGCTGCTAAATCACTTCAGTCGTGTCCGACTCTGCGACCCATAGATGGCAGCTCACCAGGCTCCTGTCCCTGGGATTCTCTGGCAAGAACATTGGAGTGGGTTGCCATTTCCTTCTCCAATGCATGCATGCATGCTAAGTCGCTTCAGTCGTGTCCGACTCTGTGCGACCCCACAGACAGCAGCCCACCCGGCTCCTCTGTCCATGGGATTCTCTAGGCAAGAATACTGAGTGAATTGCCATTTCTTTCTCCACATGTTAACACTAGCTCTCAATAAATGTTTGCTGAGTGAATAAAAAATACATAGATGTATGAACGAATGAATAGCAGTATGGTCCCTCTCAATGAGCTCACTCTATCTGGAGAGGCAAGTAATTGGCTAACTAGTAATCAGCCAATGTACGATAGAGATAAGATCCAAATGGTGAGAGAGTATAACACGAGCAGAGATGAACTGTTCCTTTCACTTATGCCTTTTTAAAATATCTACCCTATTGTTTATGCTCAGGGGAGTGTTTAGAACTCACTACTGAATGACTGATGAACAAAACTCTGAAATCTTTTGAAAAAAGGGTTGCCATAAAAATTTAATAAATAATAAAACAAATAAGAACGTTAGATAAAGGAAACACTTCTGGCTGCCTACAGCAAATAGGTTGAGAATATCTTGACATTCTATAATCCAAAGTGTCGCAAAGAATCAGACATGGCTGAGAGACTTGTCACATAGGCAGGCACGTTGACAAAGAGGACTTCTACACAGTCATAACAAAGAGAATAGCAAAGTCTTTGAGTTGCTATCAAGTCATTTCTAGATACGTGGGGACAAGTGATACTACATTTGTGAATATGGGTATCCCAGTGATAACTATGATCAGGAAAGTTCATAAACACTCAGTGAGGAAACAATTATAGGGTGTCTCTGCTTCAAGTGTGTGTGTGTGTTGTTTTTTCCTCAGAGGCTAGTTTTATAAGAGGAATATCTCAATATTTGATCTCCACCTTGTTAGTATTCTTGCCTCGAAAATCCCAAGGACAGAGGAGCCTGGTGGGCTATAGTCAACAGGGTTGCAAAGAATTGGAAGCGGCTGAGCGTGCACACACATTTGTTTGGTCTGACATGTGCACAACAGGAAGGTTTGCTGCTGAGAGCAAAAGGAGGTACTAGTTTCCAGTCGGGGAAGGCAACGGCATCCCACTCCAGTACTCTTGCCTGGAAAATCCCATGGACGAAGGAGCCTGGTAGACTGCAGTCCATGAGGTCTCGAAGAGTCGGACACGACTGAGCGACTTCACTTTCACTTCTCACTTTGATGCTTTGGAGAAGGCAATGGCAACCCACTCCGGTGTTCTTGCCTGGAGAATCCCCGGGACGGGGGAGCCCAGTGGGCTGCCATCTCTGGGGTCACACAGAGTCGGACACGACTGAAGCGACTTGGCAGGAGCAGTGTCCAGTCTCGACTGTTGTCCGGTTTCTCATCACTTCTGGCTAGATTCACAGCTACCTAAGTGTTCTGCCTCCAGAATGTCCTTCCGATCACTGTATTTACATTGGTAAAAATAAAGTGATCCTTTATAAAACAATATCCAATTCGAACCACCCAGCATCTTAAAAGGATTTTTGCTTGCTTCTCCAACTGGGATATTTTGGAAACTGTGGGGATGGGCACGCCATGATGATTTGGGTGAGAAGTATGAGAAGCTGTTGGAAAACTATGGGGCCTTGTGAGCCTTAGTCCTTCAGTGGTAAGTAGTTTAAAACTTTTTTTTTTTTTTAATGGTAAAACAAATACTATAATGTTGCAGATTTAAATATAAGAGTCTTGGGAATTTTAAAGAGAAACATGAGACCTTAAAAGAATGCCAACGTTTTGATGGCAGCTATTGCATTTTACTCAATCTCAGATGCAATTTTTGTGAGAAAGGTAATGAAGAACCAGCTAGAGGGGAAAGTTCCAGCAGCTCCTGACCTGTAATAAGCCCCTGCTCAGCCACATATCTTCCTGGCCCAACCTACTCTTTCTGAGAAGACACTCAGACTTTTCTACCTCTGCAACTTTGTTCTTGTTTTTTCTCCACCTGGGGGTCTCATCTCTTGCCTCATTTGCTTGACAGCTTCTCTTGCCTTCCTTCCTTCCTTCCTTCAACATTTCATAAGCTCTACTCTGCCAGGTGTTTGACTAGGTCCTGGCAAGGTGTGGATTATCCTACAATGATGGTGATGAGGGCAGGGGGAAGTCATACAGGAACACTGATAAACAAAATAATGGCTGATGTTGCTTGTCATGTACACAGCACCTTGATGAACACTTTTCACATATCATTCTACTTAATTCTCATATCAACACTGAGAAATAAGTTGTGTCATAACTAAAACTTTCCTCAATGTCACACAATAAATGACTCAGTCAGAATTAAAGCACAAGTGCATGGGACTCTGTTATGCTTTTAAACATCATTTACCACCCAGTTTGATAAGTAATCTTCTAGACTCATCTTAAGTATCTCATCTCATCTGTTTTTCTTCTCTGAAAGTTCCCACATTAAAGTATAATGATTTTCCCCCACTCTGCTCCTGCGTTCTTTATCACCATGACTTCATTGGGGCCATTTGTATATGTTGCCTCTCTCACCACGCTCAGAAAACGCCCAGTATGGGTGCCACCTCTGAGTCGTGGGTGTATCACCTCTGCCTGGCACAGTGGACCTGCTGAACATGGCAGGACAGGGTGGGTCCTGCAGTGAACCAAGCTCATGAACACTTTGCAAAGATCAAGCTTGTCTGCCCACAGGCCTTAAGGTGTGTTTTGTTTGGTCTGCAGAAGCATTTTGAACTAGCTTGCCAACTTTTAGTAATAAAGAGTTTATTTTCAAATCTGGATTTCCAGATTCTTTTTAGAATTGAAAGATTTGAAAACATGGGTTAATCCTTCCTTCATGACCACAGTTGGCCGGAGCTGAGTGGCAGCCATCTGCTCTGATGTGCTGTAGCCCCCACCATGCCTGGTCTGCTATCATGACTACCTCACTCATTGATGCTACTGGCAAGACCAATGGTAAGAACTGCAACCTGACTGCTGTGCAGTCTCTAAAACCTCTTACTTCCTATATATCCATATAATGACTATAGTCTACAAATAAGATAATTTTTAAGGTAAAAACAACTGCAAGTAAAATTCAAAGCTATCAATATGGTGCCAATACAACATGAATAACAGTAGGCTATTCACATACTGGCCTTCCCTGGTGGCTCAGATGGTAAAGAATCTACCTGCAATGTAGGAGAACTGGGTTTGATCCCTGGGTCGGGAAGATACCCTGGAGAAGGAAATGGCTACCCACTCTGGTACTCTTGCCTAGATAATCCCATGGACAGAGGAGCCTGGCAGGCTACAGTCCATGGGGTTGCTAAGAGTCGGACATGATTGAGCAACTAAGCACACACACATACATTCATTTACCACTGTTAAGTCCCATTTACTATGAATAAGTTAAGAAAAACAAAATGTCAAGTGTAGACAGCCTCATTACTATATAAATATCAAAATATGTATCTGAGTATGGCATGTATAAGCTCTTATCTCAAATAATCAGAGACTCTCAGGCCTATTTACAACCAACTCATGGCCTTTACATGGCTGTTTCAGGTCACACGTAAGACGGTATGTACAAACTACTATAGTGTTGTTTTAGTAATTACAATTACAAAACCTTTGTTAACATATGATCTTCAATGATTGAGATAGATATTAGGGTCAAGTTTATCTTTGTATTGTGACAATTTATGAAATGACTTGCTAAGCAAATATACTAGGTTAAATTGTTTATTTAAAAAATTGTTTACTTGACACAAATTTTAGAGTCATGAATTCCCAACAATGTAAGTGCATTGTAAGCAAAAGCTGGGTACTGCTTAGGTTGGTATTTTGATATAATAAGTACAAATCATTTTTCTCTATTCTTTACCACAGGAATCTTGCTAGACAGTGCTTTTTTTACCCTAATTAGATGTGCAATATTTATCTAAAAACAAAATACTGTTCCTGAGAAACATATTGTTTTACTCTGACTTTTCTTCAACTCAGACAGCTCTTCCCCCAAGTCCAGTGACTTACACCTCACTCTACTTAGTAGCATAAGTGCAAAACAGAGGGCCACAGTTAAGAGTAAATCCCAATTAGTCACCTAAACTTTCAATAGACATATCCATTATATTAAAATACCATGCTTTACTAATGCAAGGATTCGTAGCAAAACAATAAATGCCTAACTGTGATGAATAGCTGCTTAATCACCTCTGCAACATAGGGAACAAATAAACCAGGCCAGCCCATTTTTGCTTAGTCCTGTAATAGACAAAATTAGAGTCTACAGTTTTATTTATTTGTTACATTAGAGGGTCACCCAACATCTGAAGATAAATTTGAGTGCAAATAAATGGCTTACCTCAGAAAATAACCTTAAAAACAGTGAAAATTGATAGCAAAATAATGTCCTACCTGGGTAACTTTCTCTGTCACATTGTGTGTTCGATCTTTAACTTTGGGCGCAATAATGGTTTTATCTGAAGAAGGAGGGGATGCATTCTTTTTTTCAGCTTTGACATCTGAAAAATTCAGAGTGAGCTGTGGAATCTTGTTAATGGTGCTGTATTTGTTGAGGTTTGAATCCGACGTGGATCCCAGGAGGCTTGACTTGATATGATTAAAAGGCCCTAAAAAATTGGAAAGTATTTGTAAAAGCAATATCAGGAAAAATTAAGAAAGAGATGGTCTCGAATGACCTGTTGGTAATTCATGACCATTGCGACCCTGATTCAGATGGGACTAAATGCAGCTGGTTGATACCTGCTCACCATCCACCATATGGAGCTGCATGTGAATACCCAAGGATAAGATCATGCCCTAGGTGTGCACTCAGGGAGCAGATGGCAGCTTTATTAATTGGCTTCTTTCATTAGAGGCTGGAATAGAAGAAAGAACGCTACTCCCTATTATTGTCTAAACTCTATATTCAAAGTTTCTCAAGAACTTTTTTATAACTTAACAATTATTCAAGGAAGGACTTTTATAATTTATGAGTTAATCAAGGAAGGTGAAAATCATGTTGGCCATGAAATATCTGAATAGTGTCTAATCTGCTTTTGTTTGTATTACTCCCCACTCTGCCATAACAAGTGATAAGCCAGTTGCATTCTTCATATGCTTCTAAACCTGTTTAAGATACTTCACAGTGATTCTAGAAGTGTTAAGTCCAGACAGAGGAATTTCAGGTAATATTGAGAAGGACAAATGTCATCTGTGTGCACAAGGGGTCACAAGAGAAGAAAATGGCAACCCACTCCAGTATTCTTGCCTGGAAAACTCCATGGACAGAAGAACCTGGTGGGCCCCAGTCCATGGGGTCACAAAGAGTTGGACATGACTTAGCAACTGAGCATAAGCATGATGTGTTCAATAATTTGGATCCTATGTGGGATTTTTAAATCTTTCCGTTCTTTCCACTTTTCCCCTTTTATTTAGAATTAATGTTGGCCACTTTTTGAGGGAAAAAGACACAGCAGAAGAGTGCTTTGGCAAACATAACTTACAACTGAAATGATCGTCAGTGAGTGGGTTTGGGGTTGGTAGTACTTAGTTACTTTAAAAAAAAAAAGAACATGCTGTGTATTAGATACCCAGAACTTATTCTTGGACGTTTGGACTCTTTGACCAACTCTGGTCACTTCTCACATTCCTTTCTTACAAAGAAAGTTTGACACAGTGTCAAGATCCTGGACCCCTTCATTGAGGATAAGTACACTCACCAGCTACATCTTCCTTTGAGGTGAACCTATCGTCTGTTAGTGGCTCAGACAGTAATGAATCTGCCTGCAATACAGGAGACCTGGGTTTGATTCCTGGGTTGGGAAGATCTGGAGAAGGGAATGGCAACCCACTCCAGTATTCTTGCCTGGAAAACTCCATGGGCAGAGGAACCTGGTGGGCTACAGTCTATGGGATTGCAGAATTGGACATGACTGAGCTACAAACACACTACTACTATTGTCTGTTGGTTACGGAGAGCCAAAAAAAAAAAAAAAAAAACCTCCAAAAAGTTTCTTATACAATTGATGATATTACTTATAAAACTATGTAGCTCTTGAAGACTAGCATTAGGAAGAATGCTATACAGACATTAACTTTCTGCCTTGAGAGTGCTTGAAATGTACAAACTGCATAAATGAACTTGTTAACACATTTTGCCTTATGCTGTTGTTTCCTCTATTTAGTATGAAACTAGTACATTTTGGAGATCAAAATGTGCTTTATGCACCAAGTGAGGTATAAAGCCTTGAAAATTAAATTTATAGATTGTGTATTTTGGACCACAACAATTAATCAACTCAGGTCAAAAATGATCCAAGAAAAAAAATACCCATCATTTAGTTCATATTCATCTTAGAGAAAAAAATCACACTGCATTCATTTATAAAAGTTTATATTTGGTTATTATAGAATACTGAAATGATTTTAAGAGATTTTTTTTATTTACATAGGAAAGAAAGTATGTATTCTCTGAGGTGCATGTCTATTCATTCCATGAGTTTTACCCCTGATGATGACCAAGTCTATCCAAGTTAAAAATGTCACTGTGCTCTCTGGGCATATACTTCCAAGCATTTCTCATTTGAATATAGATTCTCATTCTCTTTTCTGTTTCTATGACAAGAAGAGATATAAGAGCCCAAAGTTAGATTAATCTTTCCTTCAGATAGGTCTCTGGGAAACCTCACTGTTTGTAAAACCCTTCTATGCACATCACTAATTTGTTACTGTAACTTATGCTGGATAGTGTTTCCTTTTTTTGCATCATTCTATGGCTACATTCCAGACCTATAGCTTAATATTTAAATTTTGAAAAATATTCTAGGACTTCAGATTTCTTAGATATTGCCTTTTCCCCAACTCTGATGTCATATTTTCACTGTTTAGGTAACTTTGTGGAGAAGGAAATGGCAACCCACTCCAGTATTCTTGCCTGGAGAATCTCATGGATGGAGTAGCCTGGTGGGCTACAGTCCACCGGGTTGCAGAGTCGGATACAACTGAGCGACTTCACTTTCACTTTCAGGTAACTTTACGGCACACATGAGATTGTAGAACATTGAGTTCAAGCATATAGTTAAACTGTATTTCAAAACCTTAACCCCACCTTTCAATCCTCTTTCTCTGTTATCCTTCTATATGTTGGAATTTTGTAGCAGATGGCCTAGAAATATGAATCATCTGTAATGTTGTTAACACAGAAAGGTACTGTGGTACTTTGCTTGTGTTTGAGGCCACTTCAAATGAACTCCAGTGAATCTGCTGCACAGATAAGCAGATATTATCAACTGTGACAGTACTTCACCATTAAGGCATCTGTGAGGGTGTTTTTGTTACAGAGATGGGAGGTGTCTATTCTCTTACCTTGAAAAATTGACCCAGATGCCTCAATGGGCATTCATATAGGTGAAAAGCCTATTTATAATGATTTAAGCCTTGAACTTGTTTTACATATTTTAACATATTAATACAATGAACCTTTCAGAGCTGCAACTGCCATATAGAATGAATATTTTTACAGTTTTTCTTTCTTTTATTCAGAACTTTACCAAAAGTTGTTCACCATTTCAGAAAACGTAATCACTGGGAGCTACCCTACTTATGTTATTTAAGTCACCAATACAAAATTTCAGACTTCAGGTTACAGTCTGTGTGTGTAGCTGTGACATGCAGACATGTAAATAAAGAAATCTGAGTATTTTTTTTAAACACTGTTGGAATCCAATATTATTAAATTTATAGATAATTATAGGAATCACACTTAAAATTACTGATTAAATTTCTTCTAAAATATTTTATATTATTGATCTCCTATATATGTAAAATGATGTATGATATAACAAAATAATTACATATTAGTTTTTAGGTAAAAAAAATAAACCCTTGGGATGACTTAATAACTCCCTAGAGATTTGCCACAATGCCTCCATAATGTCTTTTCTTTATGGTAGTATTGTTGATTCACAATATTAGATTAGCTTCAGGTATACAACATAGTGATACAATATTTTTATAAATGATATTCCATACAATAATCACTCTATCCCCCTTTGCTGTACAATATATTCTTGCTCATTTATTTCATACAGAGTAGTTTGTATCTCTTAGTTTCATCCCCCCATGTCAGCCCCCATCCTTCCTTCTCCCTACTGGTAGCCACTAGTTTGTTTTAATGTCTGTGTTCTACAAATGTTTTGATTGCCATTTCTTCTTCTAATCCACCTTCTGGTTCTTATTGCTTATGAAAGTGAATAGTCTGCAAGGTCTTTCTTAAGTATTGGAGGATATATATACGTCCTTAGGAGTAGTAGGATGTCTTTCTCTTGCACAATGCATTATTACTGTACATTATCCCATAGGGAATCATTTTGAAAAGCAAGGGCCAATTCATTTATGAGGATATTGCACTTTCTCAATTTCTCCCCAGTTGATTTTGGCATTATTTATAATTTAATTTTGATTATTCACTATTTAAAAATTTATATATAAATAAGTCCAATCTGTCACTATTTATTCCAATAGTGGTTTTAACTTTTTTAATCCCTTCACACTCCTGCTCTATCATTTTACCCAGTACTTATATGGAATGTTTTATAATGCCTTTAATGTTATTAAAACAAAATATTTTTTCATATTTCATATTATATCTTCTAGGGTAGCTATATTTGAACATTAAAATGTTGATATAAATATTTTATTATAAGCTGCTTTCCTTTTACTCCTCCTGTATAATTAAGAAACTATGTTGGCCTTTTAGAAATAGGTTATTCATCTCTGAATATCATTTTAGGATAGTCAAGTGAGCATAACAGGAAGTTGAAACAAGAGGACCTTAGTCTGATAGGGCTAAGAAACCACTGGCCAATACACATCACACTAAGATTTGGCCTCAGAATATTACAAGTTCATTGCAATCTGTATTTCATCTTCTCTTACTTTCTAACAGGAAACATTTCTAAACTGTTAATCTATTCTGTTTTTAATGCTAGGTTTCCTTTTAAATTTATACATTTAAAGACTTCAGCAGAACTTAAAATATATTACTTAAAATAATTCACGCATGTTTAGATTCAAAATCTATTTCATCTTGGATAGCAAAGATCATCATGCTCTTCTCCACTGCTTCTGAAGCAGGTGTTTATATGCAGCCGTCTGTTAAGTGTCGGCAATGAGCATCAGTGTCAGTTTAGGTTTCTCTGAAATCTGTCTAAATTCTAATGAAAATAACTTCTTACATTTTAATTAAGGAAGGTATTAGTAATATCCTCATTTTTTTTTTTTTTTACCAATTGTAAGCCCAAGCATACACAATAGGAGGCCAAAAGGGAATAAGAATCAAGCACCAGAAATTAGAATGCAGGGCTTCCTACCTCCTAGGTCTATATTAAGAGAGGCCTTGGTTGAGGATTTAAAGGTGAAAGGAAGCCTCCCTGAGAGTAATCATAAACAGATGGCATTTAAAATGCTAATGAAAGAAAGGAGAATAACCTGTAAAACAAAGTAAATGAATTTAAAGAAAATAGATGCACAGAAATAAAGGGAAATAGTAGATGTAACGGGGATTCAAGGGTGGCTCACGGTAAAGAATCTACCCGCCAATGAAGGAGACCCAGGAGACACCGGTTGGATCTCTGGGTCAGGAAGATTCCCTGGACAAGGAAATGGCAACCCATTCCAGTATTCTTGCCTAGGAAATCTCATGGAAAGAGGAGCCTGGAGGGGTATAGCACATGGGGCTGCAAAGAGTCAGACACCACTGAGTGACCGAATATGCACACACTAGATTCAACAGAAAATAATAAAGCTCAAAAGTATTTAGGAGGACTTGACAATTTTTAGAGAAACATTTGCAAAATGGATGAACAGACAATTTTCTAATATTCTAGTAGGATATGGAAAATAGGACACCATGAAGACTAAACTCACCTAGAGTCAGACATCCTAGAGTGTGAAGTCAAGTTGTCCTTAGGAAGCATCAATACAAACAAAGCTAGTGGAGGTGATGGAATTCCAGCTCAGCTATTTCAAATCCTGAAAGATGATGCTGTTAAAATGCTTCACTCAATATGCCATAAAATTTGGAAAAATCGGCAGTGGCCACAGGACTGGAAAATGTCAGTTTTCATTCCAATCCCAAAGAAGGGCAATGCTAAAGAATGTTCAAACTACTGCACAATTGCCCTCATCTCACAAACTAGCAAGGTAATGCCCAAAATCCTTCCAGCCAGGCTTCAAGAGTACATGAATCAAGAACTCCAAATGTATGAGCCGGACTTAGAAAAGGCAGAGGAACCTGAGATAAAATTGCCAACATCCACTGGATCATAGAAAAAGACTAAACTAACAGCTGGATCAAGATCATATATATCACAAGTGGCTGATTACATATAAAATAAGCCAGGTTCCAGCTACAAAGAAGTATCCTGCATTTAAAGATCAAACTACAGGCTAAAGCAACATCTGGGAAGAATTTCAGATTAAAGGTATTTAAAATTTTTATGATGAGGTTATTTGAATTTATCATGAGTTACAAGATGCTAACGGAGAAGGAAATGACAACTCACTCCAGCGTTCTTGCCTGGAGAAACCACAGACAGAGGAGCCTGGTGGGCTCCAGTCCATGGGGTTGACTGAATTAAACAACCCCACTAAGCAACTAGCACACATATGTACACAAGATGCTAAAGGAGAATATATTGTCCTCAAGATGCTGCTGGATTTCTGATAAACTTTAAAAAAAATAATGCTATTAAAAAAAAAAAAGAAGATTATTGCTCTTGAGAGCCAAAGGGAACAGAAAAGGAAACCAGAAAGATTAAGAGTGTTTTCAAATCATCTTTATACAGTATTTCTTACAGCATGAGTTTATTTGGCTAAAGTTTAATAAAGCCTAAATTGCTGAAGTGGCTTAACATTAAAGAAAATGTGAATGTAGTGTTTAGTAATCAGGTTTTGTAAATGACCACTGTCAATAAGCATAAGATAACCAGCTTGACATTAAAAATATATCAGAATTATTCACCAAATTATTTGTAATCAATATCCATATTGTTTGGTTCTGTGCATGACATACACTTTACAGAAGAAAACTGTCACAATTGAAAATCAATTTGCAAATTCTTGAAAGATCACAAACACTTGGTAACAGCCAACATAGCATATGAGATAAAAGTTATATTAGATCGGCTGATTTCCTTTGTGTATCTGATAGCTTTTGTGATTAGAGGGGAGGGGAAAGGACTCATATGCCAGATTCATAGATGACTTAGAAATTGAACATGCCATTGTCAGTGGAGCATAGAATTACTTGGGATAATGAAGAGGTGGAAGCCATAGAGAGCTTTTTAAAATGACTTTTAAATGACTTTTTAAAATGACTTACTAAGTGGTGTAAGTGGGATTAAGTTTTATGGTGACTTCGGAAGTAGAATAAACAGAATAACCACTAGAATTGAGTTCATCTTTCGTATATTAGAAAAATTGTTTAAATATATGATGTACACATTCACACATACATGTAAGCAGCATGTGCAATTTATTCGAATTAGCTTTTTCACTCTTTGATAATGGGTTATACTTTTGTACACTCTGAAGTCTTACTTCAAAGTCAGAGTGTTGAGGGAATTTATTAAAGGAAAACAAAATTGATCCTAAGAAAAAAGGTAAAATGGAAATTATTCCATTTTAGCAGAAAAGATTTGAATACCAATTTGCTGTTTTTACACTGTGATGTTACATAAAGAATAGGAGTAACCAGCTCGTATCTCAGTCCACTCAGGACAGATGAAGGGAAAACAATTACATTTCAGCAAGAAGGATTTAAATTAGCTTTTGTATAGGCAGGAAAAATAGATTTTCCAAGAAAGTTAAAGAATAGGATCCTCTAGAGATAAAGATGCTTCTACCACCTGTGCAAGATATTTCACCAATATTCTTGCCTAAGGGGAATAAACTAGATGATCCTGAAGGCCTTCCAAGCACATTTCTAAATCATTTATTTTAGTTTGTTAAAGAAATTATTTTTGGTTAAGTCAATATAGAAAAAAACTATAATTATGTATTTGCATACAAAGATGTATGGAATTTTTTATTTTTTAAAATTTTCATTTAAATACGGTTTAGTAACAAGGCCTAAAAATTTTTAAAAGGCACACTTTTTATGCATTGTCCTGTGGCTAATTAGCATATTAATTACTCTGTGAAAATCTCAAAGAGCCAGGCACTTAAATATTTTTAAATAGTTTTCAAAATCAGAGCCTGAACAAATAATAAAGACACTGGAGGGCACATTTACATTAAATTTTATTAAATTGCTCATGTTTTATCTTTTAACTTTATAAATATTAATATGTGAAAACTTTCTAGAGTGAGTTAGTTTCCCAATTCCAAATTCTGACTTTTATGATTTGTTTTTATTCAAACAGTGTTTCTATTAAGAAATGGAGGACTGAAGGAATGGGTTAGAGATTAAACGGCTTAATCTATAAGGAAAAAATGAATTAATGTAGCTTGAATGACATGAAAACTATATGAACCACTAGTCTGAAAGTTAGTAAGCTCAATTTCCTGTTTACTGAGGAAAATTATATTTGTTTCTCACTGCATTTAAAGATCACTAGAAAATTAATGTCTAATAATTTATTGTTAATTGCTAAATGCTAAAGCCAGTCATGTTTCACACAGGCCAGTTGCCACGAGCTGTTCTGTATTCTGTTTTTTGAGGTTACGTTCTGAATTACATCAACTCAAATCACTACCTACAGCTGACACTAATTTGCTCCTTTTTAGAAATCTCAGTGGAAAGGCCAAGGATAAAATAATCACATATACGAAATTCCATCCTGTAATTGGAGGTCACCTGCACAGACCCTTTTTGAAATACTTAGAAAATAAAGTTAGGATGGACAGAAGCTGCCATGATTTCTCTTATTTTCAAATTACCTGGGATGCTGATGAGCAAACATCTTTAGTTTCTAGTGCTCTGAATTCATAATCATCACCAGCTCTGAATTAGTTCGGGAAGCATTTGAGCAATCAATATACAAAACTTCACAGTGATCAGAGTAAAGGGACACATGGAAGAGGCCAAAACAGTGAACTCTAAGTAACGATGGTCACTGACGGACACGTGTCCATGCAACACACATGCACAGATGAGCAGTGGTCACCATACGGACGCCCACGGCAGCATGCATAGCGTATGCTACAGGACTAAGTCCCACAAGTTTTCAACTGGATAAGAATAATAAGATTTTTATACTTTGTGGTTTTTGTATCTAGTAAAATAGAGTAGAAAAACTGAAGTGAATTTTCTATTTTTAGTCAGATCCAGGTTTATTCACAGGTATTGCCCAGTTAAACCTACATTAGCTTTAGGTCATGCTAGTGATTTCAGACTTATATAGGACACAATTAAAAATGATTGAAATGTTATATAGAAAAATAGGAAATGACTATCATGCATATACAGTTTACTACTACAGTAAGCTTAAAACCATACCCCCTGCCATCCAGGAACGTGAAACTAGTGTTAAGGAAACAAAAGAGGAACAAGTGAAGTGATGCTGTCATGTAGCACTTTGTTTATTTTATTTAATCTGGTACTCAAAAAAGATTTTTTTTTTGGCTAAAATATATTTAGCTTAATATTTGCTTCTTTCCAAATTATTCAAATATTTAGTGAGTCTTCATTGTCAACCTAGGCTTTTAGTCTTTGCAGGAAAAAAGAGTTCTTAATCATTTTGGTGACACAGTTGAGAAAGTAACAACATCTCCACCAAAATCAAGCCATGATGTCTCCACCAGGCAGCTGGACTCACTAAGGGCAGCATGATGTTGCATTGAACAGGGCATACAGCAGGCAAGTTAACATGCCGAGTAAGGGGGCAATTTAAGCATCAGATGATGAAACTTGAGTTCATACATTACCTTTAATATTGCGACCATTGTCTGTTTTGAGCACGTAGGAAAAAAAGAGAGAGAAATATGAAGACTACAATTATGTTATATGCACTGAATAACCTCTGTAACAACAATCAGAGAAAATAGGATGCAATGATTGAAAATGTATCTTTGAAATTAACATTCTGTATTCTTGAACCAAGTAAGATGCATATGCTAAAAATAATATCTGCCATCATAAGCATCTGTGTTCAAATATGTGAAACATTAATCTCACTTAATTTCAATGGATTTCAAGATCCAGATATTATAATTATGACTATTTGGAGAAAGCCATATCTATATGCCTAGAATTGGGATAAAAACTTTCAACATTGTCAGAAGTCAATTTCAGTGTAGGTTCAGCCACCACTTACAAAGAACTACACAGCATTTTGTATGTTAAGTAATGTTTTTCATTATAAACTAAACTAGTGTGTTAATAAAAAATGGTGCTAAAACAATGGTTTAATAAACCAACTTGAATTATTAATCACAATTTTATGAACAATCCATCTCACAAATGCTCTTCAATGTATATTTTGAAAATATGAAGCAGCACTCTAAGAGCCATTCTTAGGCAAAAATAATTATAAGAAATCAGTGAAAGATTCTACTGTTTAAAGGTAATCTGAGATTTAAAAATTTATGCTGTCCACAATACACTTAGTATAATACCTAGAATTTTTAGGAAATTTGTTTATAATAGGTTTGTTTTCAAATTTCAAAATGGAGTGTTTTCAGATTTATTTTGAGATTAGCAATCTGACACTGTTACATATTGCTACTAACAAAAATATTCATTACTAGTTTTGAAACAAAGAAGCTTAATATTAATGACATCATGTTAGAAACTTTCAAATATAACCAAGATTTGAAAAATATGTTGCCAACACATATGCTAATGCTATTCATATTTAAAATCTTGAGATATATCATAATTGTTTCAAATTCAACAATTGAAGCAGTTTCAACAGTGTGGTATGCTGAATTGCTGTCATAGACATTATCTCACACAGAGATGCACAAATAAAATAGTGACCTTATATGTCAATGCTCTGCCCTCTTTGAGGGACTATAAGAAGCAAATAGGGCTAACGGAAGAGACTTTGATTACAAGGAATTAATTATCTCCATCAGAAGCTGGGCTCAACAATCATTAGGAAAGTAATAACTGCTTGCGAGCAAGTAGTTAAACATTATAACTCTATTCATCAACCTGGAAATTACATGTAAAGAACTGTAAGTTCCAAAGACAACTGCCCCAAAGTGATACTATGCAGTTAATGCTGCATTGACATTCTGAAACAAAGCATGTGGTCTTTGCGCTGGTGCTTGTTATTCCTCCATGACAGTATAAGTGTAAAAATTAGAGTAAGCATTTAGAGTCTTGTAGCAGTTTGACAGAATAATTTTACATCTGTTCAGTTTAGTACTACAAGAATTGGAGCTTATATTTTTATGTCTATTTTTTAAAATTTCATTTTCCATATAGCACATTATTACTGTATTTACAAATATATTGGTTGGTATGTGGTAGATAGGAAAACAAAAACAAAAACTTCTGGTCCTTCACCACAAATGGTTTGAGAACTATGGTTCTAAGGTATTTGGTAATTTAGATTAGGTGAAAAGATAATGTAAAATAATATGCACTGATATATTTGCAAATTATTTCAAGTTCTATAAAATAACCTATATAGGAGGGAATTTTCTTCTTGAGTGAAGGGACAACAATTGAAACCATTAAATAATTATATAGTCATAAAATTAAAATCAGTTTTGAAAGCTTTCCATCTTCCCTATCAGTGCCTCAGTTTCTAAAGCATATTAAATTACGTAGCTTTAGGAACTGTAGTTTCTTCTATACTAATAAGAGGTTTTGTATCTAAAACTGCTCTAATGGTGAAGTACAAAATACCTTCTGAATTATCAATTGGGAGTCAGAAGCCGACTTTAGCATCTGTAAGAAAATGATACAGTTTTTGAAAATAACATAGCTTGGGTGGGAGAAGAAAATTGAGGATGATCTCAATTGTCCCTCCTGTCCATAAATAGAACCTGAACTGAGAAACCCAAAATACTAGCACATCCTTTTCCCATAATTGCATCAGTAAGTGTGTGCTAAATGAAGACTACATAAAATTGAAAACAATAAAGTTAAATTCATGAAATCTGATCTAACTTAGTACTGCTGTCAAAACACAGGTTAAGTCTGTACCATGCACTGAATATGCATCATTTAATATTGTTTCTGAATGTTATTGCACTGTAACTCAGGTTCTAGGCAATAAGGCCAGTTTCTGAAGAGTCAGTATGTTTGCTAAAGAAGACTACACTAAGTGGACTGACTAACTAAAATATATGCTGGCCATTTGAATTACTATATTGGATTTACTGCTATTCAGCTATAGGATCTATTGCTTAAAGACTAAATTTCAGAAGTTTCTTTTAGTTAGGAGATAGTGAGCATGATGTGACTAGATGGTACAGAGTTTTAGACAATGATCTGGTTTGAAAATTGTTCTTGACTTTATTTTCCTTTTCCTTCTGACATTCTTTGGGCAACAGAATAAAATTGATGTGCTAATTGCTCTTGTACCATATCAAATCCATCTTACAGAAAACTGTTCTTTTTATTTCTGTGATACTGATTTCTCTCTCTTTGAGCTTTTTCTTGTTAATTCATTTTCTTCCACCTCTTCTGTCTTCTCTACTTCACTGCACTCTTTAAATAGAGATCCCTCACATGATTCAATCCTATGATTTTTGCTTAAATTGCAGAGTACTAATGAATAGATAACTCATTATTGCCTGATGTGTATGCTTCTGTAACAAAATTCATGAGCATGATGCTCTTAAAGTCACATCAATGCTTATTGAGTTCTTGCCGCAAAATAGGTGACTGCTTGAAACCGAAGCCATGGAGACAACCATGCTAGGAGTTCAGTCCTAGAGAAGGTCTCAACAACATCATCATCTGTGTGTATATCTAATAGCATCGAAAGACATAAAATGTGGAATAAATGTAGAATAATAAGAAATAATAATAAGAAATGCTATCATATATGTAAACACTGTTTTACACACTTTTAGGTATGAAACCATTTGATTCTGGTTTGGAAAGGAGAAACGGGTCCTTATGGCTATGAGTAGTAGTGTGAGGAGGGACAAAGTGCACGTTGAGTATTCCCAGCAGAACAAAACGATGAAGGAAGAAAATGCATGAGATATTTTTGGGAAAAGGTGATTATTTTTGTGCAGGTTTAGAATTGAGTATATAGAAGGGGAGGAGATCTTGCAGGGGCTAGAAATGAAGCTTGAAAAAACTATGGACAGCTGGATAAGTGTCTAGTACCCTACACTAAGGAGCCCCATGATCAGATTTATGTTTTAAAAAGAAAATCAGCAGCAGCATGGATGATGACAGGTGGTCACGGGAATAAATACCACAGAGAGGACAGTGGGCCTCTCCAGAACCCAAATCTGTAGAAAGTGAGACTGATATATCTATGCAATGGGTACTGTGGAGCCCTATACCAAGGTCAGAGGTGTGGAGCCCTATACCAAGGTCAGAGGTGTGGAGCCCTGTACCAAAGTCAGAGGTTAAAAATCTCTGGAACTGACCAAGGAACTGTTGCCATGAGTCTCTGGATCGAAACCAGCCAGTTCCCTGACTCCAAGTTAGGTAAAGTACCTATCCTATTATTCGCCTTATATCATCTTGGCCAATCACCTAATGCCACCATTGCAGTAGAAACTTTATCTGCCTTGAGACTACAAAAATTGGCTGCCCAGCTGTGAAAGGGTTTGTCTTTCCCTTGAGCCAGCCACTGTTCTAACAGTGTCTTCCACTCTAATAAACTTTATTCTCCTCTCATTTTGCCTCCTGTCTGGAAATTTTTTCCAACACGTGCACAGATCATGACAGGTACCCTGAACCTTGGACCTCCCTGGAGAAGTTTCAGTGAGTCAACATTTCCTTGCAGTAAGGTTTCGTGAAGCATGCATCAAAGAAGAACAACATTGAATGGATGGATTGTGGATTCTGGCGACCAGTCCTGGGTTTGAAAGGGCTACCCTGGTGGCTCAGATGGTGAAGAATGGGCCTGCAATGCAGGAGAACTGGGTTTGGTCCTTCGGTCGGGAAGATCTCCTAGAGAAGGGAATGGGTACCCACTCCAGTGTTCTTGCTTGAAGAATTCCATGGACAGAAGAGGCTGACAGGCTACAGTCCATGGGGCTGCAAAGAGTCAGGCATGACTGAGAGACTAACACTTTCTGGCACTTCATAACCTAGGACCAGATATTTCTGTAACATATCTAAGCCTTGTATGCTAAGTCACTTCAGTTGTGTTCAACTCTTTGCAACCCCTTGGCTCCTCTGTCCATGAGATTCTCCAAGTAAGAATACTGGAGTGAATTGCCATGCCCTCCTCCAGGGAAGCTTCCTGACATCCTGATGCAGGGATTGAATCCTAGTCTGTTTTGTCTCCTGCATTGGCTGGCAGATTCTTGAGCCACCAGGAATGCCTCTAAGTCTTAGTTTCCTCATCTATTAAACCCTGGACTTAATAATAGATTTTAATTCATAAGGTTATTATAAGAATTAAATGAGTTAATGTTAATGTGTGCACCTCACACATGTAAATACTCAACAAATGTTATCATTATCATGTTAATGATGAGTTGTTTTTTTTTTTGTCCTGAAGAGGGCAGAGAGAAATAATGAATTTTGACTTTGCATTTCATGTTGCTTTTGGTTGAGCCCCTTCCCCCTTCCTATCTCCTCCCTACCCCCAATTAGTGTATAGCTTTCTTATCACTCAGTATATCATATTTCATACACCTTTTCCTTTCAGAAAGAGCTGGTCAGTAAAATAGTCCTATGATCGCGCACCAGTGATCTTTTTGACCAGTTCTTGACTATTTACTAAATGCAGTACAATGTATTATGTTTGAGATGATAGTGTTATCATCTAAACAGATCTTATGTTAAGCATTAGTTATTTAACACTCCATAAAGTAAGTAGATAATAGTTATCATTCTACCTCAGATAAAGAGGCCAGAAAAAAAAAAAAAAGAAGTCACTAGGATTCAAGGAGGAAATCAGTAACAATTCTGTAGAACTGATATTTTTAAAAGATTCTACTCACATTTCTTTTTCACAAGATAAGGGTTAATGTTGAAATTAAACACAATACAGAAATTACCTTTCCTTACCCCTTAATATAAGTTTCTGTATTAAAAAAATTACTAACATACCTTCACTGGCGTGTCGGTCTCTAAATATGTTCTTGGGATGGACACTGAATCCTTCTATATCATGAACCGAGGAAGCCCTCCGTATACTACAAAGGCTTTCCTTTGATCTGGAATGAGTCAGCTGGGAACTTGACTGCAGCATGTCAGGGTAGAGTCGGTCCCATTGCCTTTTAGGAGAGGAATGGTCAAGAGGTCCAGAGATATTCACCAAGGGGGAACATTTGCCGGGCTGTATCAAGGCTTTTGTATCATCTGCTTCCGAGGGGCTACAGCTTTCTTTTGTTGGAGACTTCAAGTGCTTCATGGCTACGGAGTCGTCGCTGTGTTTAGATGACTCAATCACTACCACATCAGGATCTTCCTGTGGTAAGGACTGCTTTCTGTAAGTGAGAACTCTCAGACCAGGGAATTTGAACCCAAAAAGTTTCCCTACAAATGGAGATAGGAAAGAGCATTATTACACGACAAAGGATATATATCCCTTCAAACAAACAAATAAACATTGCTGATACATATTTAACTAGCATGTAAAAAGTTATTAACAAATGCTTAAGTCATTTACAGTTCGAATGTGGTTTATGGTAGAAAACGTCTCTGGGACCGATATAAATTATCATATAAGCTGTAAGAAAATAGTGAAATGATTTTACCATGTTTCTGATGGTTAGATATACTCCACTGATACAAAAGCATTATTTGGATGATTTTTTGTTTTAATAAATTACAAAATATGTTCACTATACATCCATTTTCTTAAAGGGAAACAGAATTAGAGTACAGTTTAGAAAGAAAAAGAAGGGATGGGATACTATGTGTAAAAGGGCCAGACACAGGAAAGATTATAGTGCACGTGTGTGGGAGGTCTATGGAGGGGAGGATGCCACAGTATTGGAAGTGGAGGAAAGGGAATGAGGTTGGAGTAAGGAGTTGGCCCGACATATTCTAAAAGATTTATATTGGATGATATTGTTAGTCTAGCGTTGACGTGAAAAAGTGGAGTTAACTGTGTATGAAATGGTCCTCATTCTGCTTGGAATTCCTGAAAAACACTGGGTTTCAGAGTGGGTTGTAAACATAAGAATTTCTTTGCCTTGATTAGTTTTTGTACCATCTAAGAATATGGCATGGAATGTTATATGTATCTCAGAATGGTTGATGCTTAGAAGGGCAACTAAATATAAACATTAAAATATTAAAATTAAAATATTAGCTAATAAACACATAAACTTATTGGTGGTAAAATCCAACCCCTATTTTTTCAGTGAATGGCCTCATAGTCCATCTAGTTGTATAAGCCTGAGATGAGTGCTACTCTAGTAGTTACTATTCCGTCTTACTCCATCCTTCATATCCAATTAATCTGCTGTGTTCATGTTACCTCCTGAATATCTTTTTAATGTTTTTACTTCTCTTTATCTCCATTGCTCTCACTCTGTGGAGAGAATCAAGGTTCACCGGATTTCTTACAATAAGATACATATCATTTTCCATATTAGCATTATATTGTCTATCCTTTAAAAATTATATATTTATTTTTATTTTATTTTTTTTTGTCATTTTCTTTTTTTTTAATTTTTTTCCATTCATTAGGTTTTCCTTTTTTTTTTTAAATTTTAAAATCTTTAATTCTTACTTGCATTCCCAAACATGAACCCCCCTCCCACCTCCCTCCCCATAACATCTTTCTGGGTCATCCCCATGCACCAGCCCCAAGCATGCTGCATCCTGCGTCAGACATAGACTGGCGATTCAATTCACATGATAGTATACATGTTAGAATGGCATTCTCCCAAATCATCCCACCCTCTCCCTCTCCCTCTGAGTCCAAAAGTCCGTTATACACATCTGTGTCTCTTTCCCTGTCTTGCATACAGGGTCGTCATTGCCATCTTCCTAAATTCCATATATATGTGTTAGTATACTGTATTGGTGTTTTTCTTTCTGGCTTACTTCACTCTGTATAATCGGCTCCAGTTTCATCCATCTCAACAGAACTGATTCAAATGAATTCTTTTTAACGGCTGAGTAATACTCCATTGTGTATATGTACCACAGCTTTCTTATCCATTCATCTGCTGATGGACATCTAGGTTGTTTCCATGTCCTGGCTATTATAAACAGTGCTGCGATGAACATTGGGGTACATGTGTCTCTTTCAATTCTGGTTTCCTCGGTGTGTATGCCCAGCAGTGGGATTGCTGGGTCATAAGGTAGTTCTATTTGCAATTTTTAAGGAATCTCCACACTGTTCTCCATAGTGGCTGTACTAGTTTGCATTCCCACCAACAGTGTAGGAGGGTTCCCTTTTCTCCACACCCTCTCCAGCATTTATTGCTTGCAGATTTTTGGATCGCAGCCATTCTGACTGGTGTGAAGTGGTACCTCATTGTGGTTTTGATTTGCATTTCTCTAATAATGAGTGATGTTGAACATCTTTTCATGTGTTTGTTAGCCATCCGTATGTCTTCTTTGGAGAAATGTCTATTTAGTTCTTTGGCCCATTTTTTGATTGGGTCGTTTATTTTTCTGGAGTTGAGCTGCATAAGTTGCTTGTATATTTTTGAGATTAGTTGTTTGTCAGTTGCTTCATTTGCTATTATTTTCTCCCATTCAGAAGGCTGTCTTTTCACCTTGCTTATATTTTCCTTTGTTGTGCAGAAGCTTTTAATTTTAATTAGATCCCATTTGTTTATTTTTGCTTTTATTTCCAGAATTCTGGGAGGTGGATCATAGAGGATCCTGCTGTGATTTATGTCTGAGAGTGTTTTGCCTATGTTCTCCTCTAGGAGTTTTATAGTTTCTGATCTTACATTTATATCTTTAATCCATTTTGAGTTTATTTTTGTGTGCGGTGTTAGAAAGTGATCTAATCCTTTAAAAATTATATATTTAAAAAAAAACAAAAAACAACTTTTGACCACATAGACTGTTGCTTAACCTTTTACTGCTCCCAGTAAGTTCTTGCTTTGGGCATGAAGATAATACTAACTCTACTATCTGGAGCTTGATTTTTCCTCTTTCCTTTCTGGGACCCAGCCATATGAACTTTATAATTCTTCCAGAGGTCTATGCTTCTTTTAGATTCAGGGCTTCCTTGTGCTTGATAATTTTCACTCTTCCTACTCAGTACATCCTTTAGGATTTTCTTTTTATGGAAATCTGTTGCACTTCTTTCTTCTTAAAAAATATTTTATACTGGAGTGTGCATGTGTGTGTGCTAAGTCACTTCAGTTGTGTCTGGACTCTGTAACCCTGTGGACTGTAGCCCGCCAGGCTCCTCAGTCCATGGGATTCTCCAGGCAAGAATACTGGAGCGGTTGCCATGCCCTCCTCTGGGGGATCTTCCCAACCCAGGGATCAAATACTTGTCTCTTACCTCTCCTGTATTGGCAGGCAGGTTCTTTGATTAATGAAAGTGAAAGTGAAGTCGCTCAGTCGTGTCCGACTCTGTGACCCCATAGACTGTAGCCTACCAGGCTCCTCTGTCCATGGGATTTTCCAGGCAAGAGTACTGGAGTGGATTGCCATTTCCTTCTCCAGGGGATCTTCCCAACCTGGGGCTCGAACCCAGGTCTCCCGCATTGTAGACAGATGTTTCACCATCTGAGCCACCAGGGAAGTCTTTGATTAATAAAGTTGTGTTAGTCTCAAGTGTGGAAAAGGCAATGGCACCCCACTCCAGTACTCTTGCCTGGAGAATCCCGTGGACGGAGGAGCCTGGTAGGCTGCAGTTAATGGCGTCGCACAGAGTTGGACATGACTGAGTGACTTCACTTTCACTTTTCACTTTCATCATTGGAGAAGAAAATGGCAACCCACGCCAGTGTTCTTGCCTGGAGAATCCCAGGGATGGGGGAGCCTGGTGGGCTGCCGTCTATGGGGTCGCACAGAGTCGGACACGACTGAAGCCACTTAGCAGCAGCAGCAGCTGTTGCAGGTGTACAGCTGAGTGATTCAGTTATACATAATCTATAAAAACAACCTTCAGATTTTAGCTCCAAAGTCATTTCCTATGGGAAGCTCTTCTTTCCTTCAGAACTATTAGTATCACCTTTGTAATTTTCACAACAGCTCATAGTTGTACACTTACTGATTTCTGATTAACATTTCTCTTCCCTAGTGGACTGTAGGCAGGGCCTCTGTCTACTTTGCTCACCAAATCCCAGTTCTAACAGAATGCTTGAGCATGGTAAATGAATTTTCACCAGCAGATCCTAAACTGATAATGTGCTTCAGTTTTGACTGTGGAAAAACTAGGATATTCAATTGCTCTGACCAACTTATGTAGACCATCTTTGCCTCCTAGTAGACTTCCCAGGTGGTGCTAGTGGTAAGAACCTGCCTGCCAATGCAGGAGACATGAGAAGCAGGTTCAGTCCCTGAGTTGGGAAGATCCCCTGGGGCGGGGCATGGCAACCAACTCCAGTATTCTTGGCTGGAGAATCCCATGGACAGAAGAGCCTGGCTGGCTATGGTCCATAGGATTGAAAAGAGTCGGGCACAACTCAAGCAACTTAGCATATACACATAGCCTCCTGGAACTGTATTTACTCATATTCATCAAAATAACTGAGTAGAATCCAATAGCTGATGAAAATGATGAAGTTTATATCATGCCCTTTATACCTGATACAACACATGCAATTAAGTCGCCTTTTTTCCAGAGGTTATTAATTGCTATCATTCTGATTCTACAGCACACAAAGAAGTGTTTTCAAACTCCTCCTCATCTAGTGAATTTTATGTAAAATACTGATTACAGAAAATATTAGAATTAAGCAGGCTAAATTCTTACTGTTAGGTTTTGTGTGCTAGTAGTTAACAGTGGCAAATATAATTGAAATAGAATTTATCTTTCTGATAAAAGACAGGACACAGTGCACAAATTTCAGGTACATTCAACATTAAGCTCTGGATTAATTAGCAGGTGACAGTAACCAATGTCTGCATATATGATTAAATAACAGTACATCACAGCATCTCTTTTGCAAGCATTCTTATATAATTCTACTAACAACTTTTATATGCTCAAGTAAATTGCCAAGTTAAAAATCAGTGAACTGCATCAAAGTCATTTGATTAGTTTTTAATGCACTTGGAATTGACTTATAAAGCAGTTTACAAATCAATTCTGCAAGCTTATTACAATGCACTGAGGTCAGTGCCTACTTTTATTCATTTTTCATCCATTACATTACCCTCCACATTTAAAAACAATTCCCTGCCTTTCTTAAATTAATGACTGCACAAGGCATTTAGATTGCTCCTACAGTTTAGTCATATCCAAGGTGGTACAGATGGTCTTTTCTGCATCACTAGGTTAATATGACCATGTTATATTGCATTACAGATTTAGTTGTCTAACCTCAGTTCATCCGGAAAGAATAAACATTGAGAATTTTGGTCAATGCTAACACTTTCAGGCATCAAATATAAAACATAGATAAGTATAATCTTATGATTCTTAACACTAAAAAACCGCCTTGTAAGTTGCTTCCATATTTTAATATATTTGCTTTCTAATTTGAATAACTAAAAGAGATACTATTTAGCTTACTATCTACTAAAACGTTCAATAGGTCTGAAATAATAATAGAATCGGGGCGGGGGGGGTGGTTATACATCTTTTAACACATTCCCTAAAACAATTATATGTATTGATGAACTACTGACATGAACATAATTTTGTTTAAAGGCATCATTTTTCACTTGAGAGAGATATTTCTACTATACATGAACTTATAATTAACTATCATGACAATGTCTTTTTCAGGACATGTACCTTCTATGAAACTGCTGAATATAAATTTGTAAGCTGCATCTTCATACACCCTGCATTAACACTTAAATAAGAGCTGTTTACATCTCAACCAAGAAGATACAGATATTCCCCGTGTCCTTCTGTTTTGAAACCTATAATTATGACTTCAATCTATATATGAAAAAATGTTAAATACTTGGCCCTGGGTCAAATAGGAAATCAGGGTGGTAAAATAAAAATAAAACAGCAGCTTCCTTGATTTAATTTCAGTTTTACCCCAGATTTCATGCTTTCTTGTTCCATAAATATTCACACAACCATCTATTGAGAATCATAAATCTCTCCTTTAAATAAATGTAGATAAATGCATACACACATTTTTTATAATCCCAAATGTTGAATAACAAAATCTCCTCCATCTGAAATTCTTCCACTAACCTCCCTTAGAATCCTCTAGGACTAGCTGACTCTTAAGAAATATTCCTTACATTTTTTAGTTTCTTTACATCTAGTTTTAGCTAATCATAGTTCTCACAGAATTACAATGATCACAACTAAATTTCTATCCCTATCTCCTGCAATAATGGGACTTTAGGAAATGGTTTTATCAAAATTTCCAAATTGAGAAATTGTTAGCAATCTGAATTATTTCTCTGTCTCTCTCTCCTCACCTCCCTCACTCAGCCAGAGCTGATTCTAATCTAAAATTTGGAAGAAAACTATTGTGCTAATTTTGACATGAAATAAGACGCTAACTTAAGACTATACATAGGAATATTAGAAATAGTACATTTGTTGCAGAAAACCCAAATATTCCTAAAAAGTTCTCAATATATTGCTAAATCACTGAATTTCCTCACAGTTATAGGTTCCCCATTCCCTTGGTTTAATTTCACATCATTTCCACAAACTCTTAGAACTTTTGACTACTTAATCATTTTACTACTAAACTCAAGTTAAATATCAATTAAAAGATATTACCCTTGCTTGGTTCTGCTTAGCTGGATTATAAACTGAAAAAGTGGGAAAAATTTTACTTTCAAGAAGTCACGCAAACCAGAGACTAAAGTGGGGTACGTAGAGGACATGTGTGTGTGCATACGGGGCTGGGGGGCAGGGTTGTGAAGGTCACAGCCAGAGATACTTCCCCTCACAAAGCATTTGGAGTGCTGGGAAGTATCTTGATTGGATCTGTGAAAACAGACTGTGCAAAAGAGTTTTGGGGACGCGTCCTCAGGAAACACGCCTAAAAGGAAATAAAGAAGACAGGACTGGTCAGAGGAAGTTATTTAAACTGATACAAAAATGCAGCTAAAACTTCAGCCTGTTCTCTTGGGAGCTGTGGAGCTGGACTTGTCCTTCAGAGATATGCCAAAATGAAGTCAGGTATCTCCCTGTTGCAGCTAGTCACTGGTTACAGGTATCCCATGGGAAGGGCCATGACCTTGGATAAGGCAGGTGCCTGCCTTTGACTACAACTCCCAGTGAGGGATGGAGCTGTGTACCTGCAGGGGCCAATATTTTCTGCATCTGTCCCTGCCTTGAGGAGAGTGTCAGGCACAGTACCTATGGTACAGATGGGGAAGGACAGTCAGTCTAGGGTCTGAAAAAAATGATGATCTGAGTAAGCTTCCCTGGTGGCTCAGATGGTAAAGCATCCACCTGCAATGCAGGAGACCCGGATTCGATCCCTGGGTTGGGAAGATCCCCTGGAGAAGGAAATGGCAACCCACTCCAGTATTCTTGCCTGGAGAATCCCACGGACAAAGGACCCTGATAGGCTACAGTCCATGGGGTTGCAAAGAGTCGGACACGACTGAGTGACTTCACTTTCACTTTCACTATCACACAAAAGAATTCATGAATTAATATCAATGTACCTTTCCATAACCAGAGTATTCACACATCTGGCATTTAAATTGGAAACCTTAAAATCACTGTGGGACTTTTCTCCAACCAACTGGCTCTGGATGTGCAGAGAAATATAATTTTAATCTCTGAGTCAGAGAGAGAAACATATCAAATTTGATGGGAGAAACAGGGAAAATAATTGAAATATCTGACTTTCCTTTTCAGGAAGAAATTTCCACAGAGGCACCCTGAGAGGAGATGTCTAACTTACTAATGTGTTAGGAGTCTATGGTGATGCCCATGGGCTGCTAGAGCAACCCACAGTATTATCAAAGAAGGCAGTAGCTTAGCAGTTTGACTGGGGAAAAAAAAAACAAACAAAAAAACATTATTCAGAGTGAACTCAGTACTGACCTGGATAACCTGATTAGTGGGTGACAAATGGGGCAGTGAAGCCAGTGTAGTCCTGGTGTTTGTGAAAACAAAAGGCGACCAGGTGTCCATCAACCTGGTAAACCTGCAACTAAATTTGGGACCCTTTAAAGGAGCAGATGTGATCTGTAATGCCTTGAAAGACTTAGACTTCTGGGACATTTCCTGGGGTGAGAGATACTGGAGAAAAAGAAACATTTCACAGTAAGGCATTAAGTATAGGACAAGACAGGAATCTTGAAGGAACGTGCAAAGATCATGTGTGTGGAGATCAGGGGAAGTTACTGATGTAGCAGGAGTGAGAATAGCCACAGGAGTCACAGCAGCAGCAGAGAACTTCTGGAACACGTTCACAAAGGCTGACTATGTCTGAGAAGCACTGCTTCCAACCTAGCTAGCTCCTCCTGAGGGCGAAGAAGCAGAAAACACAGGTTTAGAACAAGGGAGATAAGGCAGAAAGTGGGACAGGCTGGTGGACTGCTCTTAGCCATCCAAGGTCAAAAATCCCTCCACAAGGAGGCATTGGAAATGAAATCAAACACATTAGAATTATAAATACCTAAATGGGTTTCCAGTATTAACCGCTTAATAAATTGATGTATGATTTACAATACTGCTATTTTGTTTCTCTTTTATAGAATTCTTTCTTTTCAAAATGCCAAGTTAAAGAGTCCATTCATGTTATGCAAAAGTAATGACATTTGTACCTAGTTTGACCCAAGATGACCATGTATTAATAGTTGTTACAATCAACAGGAACTTTTTGATGGAGTGTTCTGAGCACAAATGGTACAGACACCTGTTACCCTCATGCTGTGTAAATAGGGACTGTCCCTAATTTGGGTGTTGCTAAGTAACAAATTCTTCCAAACGGTATGCACACAGGGACTCTGATGTGGACATGCTCATTTAGGCTGTCATTAACATTCATTGCTAACAAAAGGATAATGCATAATTTTTTCAATGATTAGTAATTATCTTGATCTTAGAAACATGTATTTTGCCCAAATCCTGGGGGGGGGCATGATATAAAGTTGATTGCAACTTATGACTGAACTTTTCCCAGATTTCTTTTAGCAACAATGTCATGGTTCCTTTTTCTATGTCAAATTTAATCTTTAAAAACAGGAAACTTCCAAACACATGATAATAGTAAACATTAGTTATGTTGTAAAACCTTTAATTAAATTCATCTGAATAAAGGATTGTTTCTATAGTAATGCTTGCTGAGTGGGAAACTCTATATTACTACCACAGCTCTTCATCTTTGAATTAAAGAATGACTTTCAGCTCCAATGGAGAATAGTAAAAACATTGTGAATGCCCTTTATAAACCAGCTATACAGAAAATGTCTTTGTTCCTTAGCTTGAGGTCTGAGCACTGAAATACAAATATGAGGGAGTAACATAGCTATTCAGAAAGATACATGTTTTATGTGTCAATTATTCAGAATACTGAGTCCAAAGCACACGAATACATTTTACTGTCTTAAATTAACTAGATAATTGCCTAAATTACCAACTGTATTCTGTGTGTATAGAATTTGCTTCAGTCAAAGCTTTCAGAGTAATTCAAATTTTTATTTTAGTAAGCATAAAAGTAAAAATTCTCTTTTGATTTGGAGAGTATATTTTTAATCATTTCAAAGATGATGGAGTCCCTTTTATAGTACCTTAATGAAATTAAATGAAAAAGTTCACTTTTGAAAATAACTGTGAGAATAAGATACCATAAAATTTTAACTTTATTTTTATGTTTAGTTTCATTTAAAATGTATCTTTATATTTTTATCAAACCATTAATAACCTAGAACTGCTGCTGCTAAGTTACTTCAGCTGTGTCCAACTCTGTGCGACCCCATAGATGGCAGGCCACCAGGCTCTGCCGTCCCTGGGATTCTCCAGGCAAGAACACTGGAGTGGGTTGCCATTTCCTTCTCCAATGATGAAAGTGAAAAGTGAAAGCGAAGCTGCTCAGTCGTGTCCGACTCGTAGCGACCCCAGGGACTGCAGCACCAGGCTCCTCCGTCCATGGGATTTTCTAAGCAAGAGTCCTGGAGTGGGGTGCCATTGCCTTCTCCGAATAACCTAGAACAGTAGTTCTTAAACTTCAATGTGTCAGCATGACCTGAAGAGTTTTTCAAAATACAGATTGCTGTATTTCTGTGTTAATGAATCAGGTGTTCTAGTGTAAGGGCCAACAAATTACATTTTAAACATGTTATAAGATGATGTTGATGGTCTCAGTACAGGAGAATCACTGACTAATGCTCATTCAGTAGGAAAAATGACTTAATTACTCAATACAAAGAATAACTTATTCATAAATTTATGCATTCTACAAATATGCATTGTTATTGTTGTCAGTTGCTAAGTCGTGTCTGACTCTTTTGCGACCCCATGGACTGTAGCCCCCCAGGCTCTTCTGTCAACGGGATTTCCCAGGCAAGAATAGTGGAATGTATTGCTATTTCTTTCTCCATGGGATCTTTCTGACTCAGGGATTGAACCCATATCTCTTGCATTGGCTGGTGAATTCTTTACAACTGAGCCAATAGGTACTCACTATTTGCAAAATGGGGGATATGGAAGAAAATACAACATTCCTCCTATGAAGTAGAGCTTAAGTGCTCCTGGATACTTAAAATAAGGTGAACTTCTTTAGTTTTCCATAGCCCTCACCTCTCTTGCTCTTTATTTGTCACCAGGAATGAGATATATTTGTTGAAGGTGGGCTGATGAAAAGACTTCCTTCAGCCCTGAGATGTGGAAGGTGAGGTGTTCTGTCTGACAAAGGAGGTGGATTTGAGAAGAGAGTCATGAAAACCTTGGTGAGGTTTTGAAATACTTATTAATGGAAAGAGATGAAAATTATCTATAAAAATTAGGATTTTATGTGCAATTTTTACTTGTAGTGTAATCACTAAATGATAAAATTCATTATTTTTCTGTGACTAAAAAGACTTACACATGGGCCTGTTTTCTTATTGCGATATGTTTCAAGTTTAGTAAAATGAGAAAACTTCATGGATTTTTGCCTGTGATGGAAGCAGTAGATTAAGTAGACAAACAAAAAGCTATTTTAAATTGATAAGAGGAGTGAATGTGATTAGTTAAAATTTATCTGGGGATATGAACTTAAGGTCAGCATTTATAGTGGCTCAAACTGACTTTTTGGTTTTAAGACATAAAAAGGAGATGGAATGTACTTATTTTCTGTTGGGTTGTATATTGTTTTTGTTTAATTTAGGTTTCCCAAACACCTTAAAGAGATTTTTAACAAGTGAGAATGTGTATGTGTGTCTGTCTGAACCAGACTGGTGATCCTAGATTTCTGTTATCAAATAGAAGAAATACTAGATTTAAATACACTTGTAAAATGAAACTTTAAAATATTTTATTTAAAATAATAAAAACAAAAACCTCCTAAACCTGATGACAATTAACTTTGAAATAAATAGTGTAAGCATGAACACATAATTTGGCTATCTTCCATGTTGTACAAATATTTCATAGCAACAGATATTAGAGCAGGAAAAATAGAGGACACGTTTTCCCATTGCTGCATTGCTATTATTTCCTTTAGATGTGATCCCCTTTTATTTGGTAGGAAAGTAGATTTTTATCCTGCACTCAGTATCATTTCCACTATTCAGATTACAGAGTTTAAACCATCAGTGAGAAAAGGTTTAATTATATATTATAATTGGTATTTACATTCATTATGGAGTAATTAATCAACACAATTGTGCAGTATTTATTAATTTGATAGTTAGACCTACTAGATAATACTCTCTCCTGTACTTTCTTCTTTCCAGGAAAAATAAGTCATCTATTTATGGCTGGTTCTATATCTTCAACAGAGATTAAGTTTATGAAAAATTAATTCTTCCCAGAGAAAGCTGCTTACTTTTGTTGTGTTGTGTTCCTGATTCAGAAACTAGATATTAGTACTGAGAACTGATTCACCTTTTTATTCAATACAAGTCTCTAAGTTTCCACAATTTACTCCACCCAATTTATCACAGTGTCTTTTCATGATGTATCTTTCCTATTGTGTATTTACTAATAACTTCTTTCCTATTACTTAATATTCCCAATTTAATACTTCATTTCCTTTTCATCTGTATTTCTTGTCACTTCACATTTTAAAAAAAATTGTGTCTACATTTCAGGAGAGGCAGTTAAATTTATAGACACCCACATCTTCTCAAATAAACAGTAGCCTTTTCCTATTATTTTCATTTAAATACCAATACTAAGGGCATGCATACACCCCCAGACACCCACTTAACACACACACTTTTATATTCCTTATTTAAATAAGAAATTAAGCTTTTTGAAAGATGAAATTTTTCTGCAGAAAGGGGTGTATCAAAATTTGGTTTTCTCTTATTTTTCATTGGTTTATTTGTTTTGTGGCCACCAACTGAGCAACACGGAGAAGGCAATGGCACCCCACTCCAGTACTCTTGCCTGGAAAATCCCATGGATGGAGGAGCCTGGTAGGCTGCAGCCCATGGGGTCGCTAAGAGTCAGACACGACTGAGTGACTTCACTTTCACTTTTCACTTTCATGCATTGGAGAAGGAAATGGCAACCCACTCCAGTGTTCTTGCCTGGAGAATCTCAGGGATGGGGGAGCCTGGTGGGCTGCTCTCTATGGGGTCAAACAGAGTCAGACTCGACTGAAGCGACTTAGCAGCAGCAGCAGCAGCAACTGAGCAACAATGTTTGATATAGCCAATATATTATTTTACAAAGGTAGCAAAATTATGCTTTAAGGAAAAAATAGAGGAATTTTCCAAAGATCAGAAATGATATAAAGTAGAACTTGGATAGTATTAGAAGCTACCAAATATAATTTGTCTGTCCTAAACTTTTCTGCTTGATTTAATAATCAACTCTTCAAAAATTGACACCAAGTAAAAAGAAATTTAGAGCATATAATGACAGAAGGTATAATCAAAACCAGTATAATGGTTGTAAATAATAGGCCTTTGTAATGCTCTGGAAACAATTGTATCTGCATATGTGTACTCTCTCTAATGACTCCCTGTCTGAGTGACAGCTGCAGTGTAGGGAAACCACTCATGTTCACATAATAAGGAACAATCGCTACTGAATTTGCTGTGACTTGCACAAGAGATGCTATTTTAATCATAGTATAAAGTTGCATATATTATGTATGACACTCTGGGAGGCTACTGTAGAGATTATCTTCCATTCAAGAAATCAAAGCTTCAATTATCTGTTTGTATTTCAGTGTGAAATGAATCCTTTTTTTTTAATGCTTTTTTTTTTTTTTTTTGCCATACAACTAATACACTACTCCCTTTTTTCACTCTCATCCAATTTGATGGACCATGAAAGACAACTATTCTGGGGGAGAAATGAAGACTTTCTGAAGACAAAAAAGAAACAAAACTAGGCTCCCCCCAAAACAAATTATCTTATTGACATTCATGATCAAAATACAACCTGAAATTGCCTAAAGTATATTCTTGAGAACCATTCAATAGTGATGAAGTTTGTTAGCAGAAAATATAATGAAAGCAAAAATAGTAATCAACTTAAAGTAACAAATCTTTGTATTATACTAATTTTTTATAGTACTTCACTTTTGTTATAAATGTCAACTGGGAGACTGACAAATTGGTAGTTTTGATAGTTTTCCCCAAGTGTGATATCGTTCAGAGTAAAATATTCAGAATATTGGAACTGTATTACACTAATATATTATTTAACTTCTATGCAGAGTACATCATGAGAAACGCTGGACTGGAAGAAACACAAGCTGGAATCAAGATTGCTGGGAGAAATAACAATCACCTCAGATATGCAGATGACACCACCCTTATGGCAGAAAGTGAAGAGGAACTAAAAGCCTCTTGATGAAAGTGAAAGAGGAGACTGAAAAAGTTGGCTTAAAGCTCAACATTCAGAAAACGAAGATTATGGCATCCAGTCCCATCATTTCATGGGAAATAGATGGGGAAACAGTGTCAGACTTTATTTTTCTGGGCTCCAAAATCACTGCAGATGGTGACTGCAGCCATGAAATTAAAAGATGCTTGCTCCTTGGAAGAAAAGTTATGACCAACCTAGATAGCATATTCAAAAGCAGAGACATTACTTTGCCAGCAAAGGTCCGTCTAGTCAAGGCTACGGTTTTTCCAGTAGTCATGTATGGATGTGAGAGTTGGACTGTGAAGAAAGCTGAGCACCGAAGAATTGATGCTTTTGAACTGTGGTGTTGGAGAAGACTCTAGAGAGTCCCTTGGACTGCAAGGAGATCCAACCAGTCCATTCTGAAGGAGATCAACCCTGGGATTTCTTTGGAAGGAATGATGCTAAAGCTGAAACTCCAGTACTCTGGCCACCTCATGAGAAGAGTTGACTCATTGGGAAAGATTGTGATGCTGGGAGGGATTGGGGGCAGGAGGAGAAGGGGACGACCGAGGATGAGATGGCTGGATGGCATCCCTGACTCGATGGACATGAATCTGAGTGAACTCCGGGAGTTGGTGATGAACAGCGAGGCCTGGTGTGCTGCGATTCATGGGGTCGCAAAGAGTCGGACACGACTGAGCGACTGAACTGAACTGAACTGAATTGAATATATTATGTCCCAGTATTGCCTAAAAGGATAATATAATGTCATTTAGATGCAACAAAGAAAGCAAGTGATACGATGAAAATTTTTTAGCTGGTGTACATTTGATTTAGTATAGTTCATTTTGCAACAGAGGCTTTGGGACTGGGTTTTTTTATTTTACATATATTTAGCTATCTGATTTAATAGTATAACAATTTATTTTTTCAATATTAAAGTTTTGGGATAAGTCTTCCAGTTTCCCACAGATGACAGTAACTTAAATTTTCATTTGCTCATAGATCCTCCTAAAAACTACAAAGATCAATAAGGGAGGCAAATAAAAATACTTATAAACTATGCCTAAAGAGTAATTAGAGCAAGACATTACAAACTTTAATTTACATGTAGCCAGGGAAATAACTGCCCAAGACCAAAAGAATTGCTTAAGAACACAATACAATATTAAGCAGAAAATAAGTGGAAAAAATGGGAGCACCAACATCTCCTTAGAGTAATGGAACACATATCAAATAGAGTTTACTCTTAGAAGAAGACAGTTTCACCCTGAGTAAGAAATACTGAGAGAAATTCTGTGACCTTAATGGAGAAAGCATTGGTTAAAAGGGGGATAATAAAAGTGGCTAGAAAAGTGCACAAGACCCAGATGTAAGCTTTGGAAAAGCACTACTTCTTGGAGAGAGAGAAGTATCTTCAAAGGTGGAAATGTCCCTTGGAAGCTCGGAAATAAGGAAGCAGATAAATATAAGTTCTCCATATTTACATACGAAGGAACAGAATAATCAGAAGACAAAAACAAACAAACAACGAAATCAACTAGCGTCATATATTTTAAAAACAAGAAACTTCCTCCACAAAACCCACACATTTACAAACTCCTTGCTATACACAAATTAAATTTTGAACTGAAAAATTTAAGAAGCCATTCAAACAAGACCTATTCTCTCCCCCCTCCCACCAGATATTTCTCATTAGTGATCGTCCAAGAAAATCCTTAATGAATGGATTATCTGTACAAAGATATCTCTAATATCTGTACAAAGAAAACTCTGATATCTGTACAAAGATATCATAAGAGAAAAACAGGGAACAGGAATAAAAACATGCAGAAGAAAGTGTGTTATGTATCTGGCTATAAGACAGAATAGATATATAGCACCCCAAAATAAATTTAAAATTTTATACCAGTAATCAGAGATATGAAATAAGATTATAAATTAGGAATTCAAGAACATAGAATAAAATCTGGACAAAGAAGAAAATGCAAAGCAAGACTGAAAGAATACAGGCAATACATTCAAAACAGAAAAAAGACACAATTATCTAAAAAAATAAGATCAAATTACAAGCAAACCATAAGAATATAGGTCAGAAATGAAAGAAGTTAAGAAAATAAAATAGAACAAAGGCAAAAAAAAGGACCAGAAAGGAAGTGGTGGATATGAAAGATAGGCAAAGAAGGTGCAACGTTACTTGAGTTTATTATTTGAGTCCCTGAAGAAGACAAATAAACCAAATGAAAGTAGCTATTAAAATTATAATTCAATAAAATTTCCTGAACTGTAACATGAATTGAATGTACATATTGAAAGGGCCCACCATACATCTGGAAAAATTGACATAGAATGTCAAACCTAGACATATAGAAGCAATAGTTTTAGACTTTAAAAGTCTGTTTTCATTTGAAAGAAAAGTGACAAAATCACTTACAAAGGGCACACAAGGGTTGGCATCAGATTTTTCATTAGGAAAATTTGATGCAAGAAAAGTGGAACACTATCTGCTAGGTTCACAGGGCAACAAAGTGTGGACCAAATGGCTTATATCTACCCAGGCTGTCCTCAAAGCGTGAAGGCTACAGGAAAACCATGCTGATTTACTTATGAACATCTCCTGAAATGGATGAACTTTTCCATGAAGTTTGTTTGGCGAAACTTCAACAAAAAGCCAAGTGGTGAGCATTGAACACATTTCACTAGAAATTTAAGGCAAAACCAAAGTGAGAAGTATGTAAATTACATCCTCTGAGAAGCCAGAAGTACCGCAACCAAAGGAATGGAGAAGGAAATATAAGCTCATCATCTGGTAAAAATGGGGAATGAAATAATATAATTTAAACTGACAAACTGAATGGTAAAGGACTAAGCATGCAGAGGACTGCAAAGGTACTGATGATAGTTGATTAGGATAATTTGAATAGTCTAATCTCTGGAGGAACAGTGACAGTGAAAGTCACGCAGTCGTGCCTGACTCTTTGGGACCCCATGGACTATGCAGTGCATGGAATTCTCCAGGCCTGAATACTGGAATCAATAGCCTTTCCCTTCTCCAGGGGTTCTTCCCAACCCAGGGATTGAACCCTGGTCTCCCGCATTGCAGGTGGATTCTTTACCAACTGAGATATCAGGGAAGCCCCTCTGGAGGAAAAGAAATGTCAAAAAGCTACTCCACAAACAAGTACCAGGTTTAGATGATTTCACAGGGGAGTTATACTTAAATTTTAAAGCCCATATAATTCTGGCATCACAGACTCAATGGACATGAGTGAGAAAATTCTGGGAGTTGGCGATGGACAGTTATACCTGGCGTGCTGCAGTCCATGGGGTCACAGAGTTGGACAGGACTGAGTGACTGAACTGAACTGACTGATAATCCCCAAACTATTTTTTATTATTACATATCATAGAAAATAGAGAAGACATTACAAATGATTTTCTAATGTAATCATAATGTTGATGATAATACCTAATGAAATTGCACATATGCAGTCAAAAATTACAGAGCAATTTTCCTGATGAGTATGGATGCAAAATCCTAAATTAATTTTAGATGAAATGAATTCAGTATTACAAGATAAAATACATCATGCCCAAATGTGGCTTCTTTCATGGACAAAAGAACAGTTCCAGGCTGAAGCTCCAGTACTTTGGCCACCTCATGCAAAGAGTTGACTCATTGGAAAAGACTTTGATGCTGGGAGGGATTGGCGGCAGGAGGAGAAGGGGACAACGGAGGATGAGATGGCTGGATGGCATCACGGACTCGATGGACGTGAGTCTGAGTGAACTCCGGGAGATGGTGATGGACAGGGAGGCCTGGCGTGCTGCGATTCATGGGGTTGCAAAGAGTTGGACATGACTGAGCGACTGAACTGAACTGAACTGAACTGAACTTTATGAATAAGATTTACCATAAAAATAAGGAAACAGAATAGCAAATTTGTTTCCAAAGATGCTGAAAAGGTAATTTACAAATTTCAACACCCATTAATAAATATAAGCACATGGAAACGTCCATAAAATTACAAAACATGTTCTACTCGGCCATATGTCATCATTTGAATTAATGGGGATCACTGATTGCATTCACACAAAAATCAGGAATAAGTGACCTTCACTATTAATTTCTTTTTAATAATACGTTGTAAGGTAATAGCCAGCTCAATTAGACAAGAGGAAACTATTAGATGTATAAAAATTGGAAAATAAAATGCAGTCTCTATTTGATTAAAACAATTGAAAAACTGAAGTGGTTATTTATGTAGCATGGAAAATAGAGAATAAATTCTAAATTATTTTCCAAAGTAATTATAATGTTGATAATAATACCTAGTGAAATTGCCACATACACCCTCAAAAATTACAGAGTGATTTTCCTGATGAATATCGATGCAAAATCCTAAATTAATTTCAGATGAAAAGAATTCAGTATCACAAGATGAAATGTAAAAATAGTTCCATGTTAGCAACTCTGATAATAAGATTTACCATAAAATAAACATGTACGTGTTGTCATTTACTTACGGTTTACAGTTTTGACTGGTAATATTGGATTTACCCTCTCTGGCGAAGCAGCATTTTCTTCATCTCTCACATATTCAAAATTAATGATGAACATCATAGCCACGCCCTCTTGGTTTTTCACTGGAATTATGTGAGTATTACAAATGAAAGTGGACCCTAAGGAGATAAAAAATGAGTATAAGGTCAAAATTATGTCTTCATTTTGAAGTGTCAGTAATATTAAAATTCTAATAAAGCCCTGTAGAATTTTCTATCCTAAATGATCAGTGAAATTCAATTAAAAATTTAATTTCTCATTTCATATTATATTGCATATATATTTACACAAAAATACACAAATTTGCCAGAAAGATTTTACAGGCAAATTGAACTACTACATTATGGAAAGACAGAATATCAAATCTCATTTATTCTTATACTCACCACTTTAATTTTTAAAAAAGGACAATTTTTTTACATTTCTAGAAATAACTCTTAGCCTTTATATATTTTGATTAATTCTGAATCTATATAAAGTATAGCTGTATAAACAATAAAGATAACTCAGTTTTTCTCATCTTGAAAAAACTCTGAAATTATTTCCTTTTTCTTCTTTAATTTCTTGAACATCAAACAGTAAATTATTTATTCTGTCTTAAATAAGTCCTAATAATTCTTTTTTTCAGGACATATTTAAGACAGAATCAATAATTTACTGTTTCATGTTCAAGAAATTAAATAAGAAAAAGGAAATAATTTCAGATTTTTTTTTCAAGATGAGAAAAACTGAAATACGTGAACTGTGAACTTCCAGATGTTCAAGCTGGTTTTAGAAAAGGCAGAGGAACCAGGGATCAAATTGCCAATATTCACTGGATCATCGGAAAAGCAAGAGAGTTCCAGAAAAACATCGATTTCTGCTTTATTGACTATGCCAAAGCCTTTGACTGTGTGGATCACAATAAACTGTGGAAAATTCTCAAAGAGATGGGACTACCAGACCACCTGACCTGCCTCTTGAGAAACCTATATGCAGGTCAGGAAGCAACAGTTAGAACTGGACATGGAACAACAAACAGACTGGTTCCAAATAGGAAAAGGAGTATGTCAAGGCTGTATATTGTCACCCTGCTTATTTAACTTATATGCAGAGTATATTATGAGAAAAGCTGAGCTGGAAAAAAGCACAAGCTGGAATCAAGATTGCTGGGAGAAATATCAATAAACTCAGATATGCAGATGACACTGCCTTTATGGCAGAAAGCAAAGAGGAACTAAAAGCCTCTTGATGAAAGTGAAAGAGGAGAGCGAAAATGTTGGCTTAAAGCTCAACATTCAGAAAACGAAGATCATGGCATCCGGTCCCATCATTTTCATGGGAAATAGATGGGAAACAGTGTCAGACTTTATTTTTCTGGGCTCCAAAATCACTGCAGATGGTGACTGCAGCCATGAAATTAAAAGACGCTTAGTCCTTGGAAGGAAAGTTATGACCAACCTAGATAGCATATTCAAAAGCAGAGACATTACTTTGCCGACTAAGGTCCATCTAGTCAAGGCTATGGTTTTTCCAGTGGTCATGTATGGATGTGAGAGTTGGACTGTGAAGAAGGCTGAGCGCCGAAGAATTGATGCTTTTGAAGTGTGGTGTTGGAGAAGACTCTTGAGAGTCCCTTGGACTGCAAGGAGACCCAACCAGTCCATTCTAACGGAGATCAGTCCTGGGTGTTCTTTGGAAAGACTGATGCTAAAGCTGAAACTCTAATACTTTGGCCACCTCATGAGAAGAGTTGACTCATTAGAAAAGACTCTGATGCTGGGAGGGATTGGGGGCAGGAGGAGAAGGGGACGACAGAGGATGAGATGGCTGGATGGCATCACTGACTCGACGGACATGAGTCTGAGTGAACTCCAGGAGTTGGTGATGGACATGGAGGCCTGGCATGCTGCATTTCATGGGGTCGCAAAGAGTCGGACACGACTGAGTGGCTGAACTGAACTGAACTTAATATTTCTTTCCTTTTTTGTGTAAAATTCACAATGTTCAAATCATAGTGATTTTGTTTGGTTTGTATTTTGTTAGAAAATAAGAACAAAATATTTGTCTACGTTATTGTGTTAATTTGATCTCTTTAACCAAGAAGATGACATTCTTTTAAAAGCACAATTATAGGGCTAAAAGATACATTTTATTAAAATCTCCTGGAAATTAAATGAACAAAAAGATGACTGAATTTACAGCTAACCACTGCCATCCATCCTTGAACAGAAAACCCAAGATCCAAGATTTAGGGAAGACAGTAAAGAAGCTGACTTTTCATATCAACCGACTTCTGCCTGACTTCTTAGCCTGATTACTCAGAGCAGTTTCCTTACACATTTACCCTCTGAATATTTTCTTTAGTTGTGGTTATGGAAATTTTATGTGTTAGGGATTTGTTTGCGGTAAAAAAATATCGAATGTTTTAAAATGCAAAAACTTCAGGAAGAGTTCAATCATTCAGACAATAGAGTATTTTGATTGCTTTCCCTCTTTTTTTAAACAATTATCTGGGAACATCTTGACTTTTGAGAATGATGGTTCAATGTAGAAGCAGGATCGAAGTGTGAAACTTGAAGTGAAGTCACTCAGTTGTGTCCCACTCTTTGCAACCCCATGGACTGTCGCCTACCAGGCTCCTCCATTCATGGGATTTTCCAGGCAAGTATACTGGAGTGGGCTGCCATTTCCTTCTCCAGGAGATCTTCCTGACTCAGCGATTGAACCCCGATCTCCCGCATTGTATGCAGATACTTTACCGCCGGAGCCACCAGGGAAGTCCTTTTCACCAAGTGAAACTTGAAGGGAAGTTCAACTCTGAAGAAAAGATGTGCAAAAGTGAGAGTGTCTCTGCAAAACCACAGGGTCCATAGGAAAAATAAGATGGAATCTAGGTGTTTATATAAAGTCTAAGCTCTTCTTCCATGCTTAATTTAGATTCACTTGCTAGTAGGATGCCTCAGGCAGAGGCCTTGCACTCAGCACTTCAGACCAGAGTTGCTAGTGCAAAATGGCTGCGCCTAACACCGCAACTCCTTAGGCCTGTGCAGAGTCACTGTATCCCTAACACGACAATCTGGAGGCGGGAGTAGCATAGCCCCGCCCCACTCACCAGAACTCCACCCCTTTCCCCTGCAGCAGCTGGGGCTGGGGCTGCTAAGTCGCTTCAGTAGTGTCCGACTCTGTGCGACCCCATAGACGGTAGCCTACCAGGCTCTCCCATCTCTGGGATTCTCCAGGCAAGAACACTGGCGTGGGTTGCCATTTCCTTCTCCAATGCAGACAGAACCCTATAAAGAGGTCCTACCCACAATGTTTGAAGTGGGTAGGGCTTGGACTCTAAAGCAGGTGATTGCACATCTCTATTCTTAGATCAAAGAGTAAGTATTCCTTTGCTTCTGAACTGAACCTCAGTCTTCTTTTATTGGCTTTAATGACACTGGGCAGGATCAACCCAAGAAAGTTGGTAATAAGAGGAACCCAAGAGGCTGGAGACAGCTGCACTGCGGTATGGGAAAACTCTTCCCTTTCTTCACATTTCTGAAACTTGTCTCCTGCTGCCAGCACTGAGAACAAAGGCTATTGCTAATATTGCTATAGATTGAGACATTACAGGTCAAAGGGCTTTTGAGGGTGGCCCTGGAGACCTAATTATTATTTATGAAATTATTTCATAAATGGGTTAATGTGCTCCAATTTCCAATGAATAGATATTCAGATACACTTTTAAAAGACATAGTCTTTGTAGGTTGGGGAAGACTATGTGCTAGTTATACTCAGATTTTCAAATGTAGATAAGCCTCCCTAATTTGAAATGTAGAATATCTTATTCATAATTAATTTCATTTTTTTCTACAGATTGGTCATAGTTTTGCAGTTGTCAGAAAATACGTTTTAAGAATGACATGCTGCACCTTCACAGTCTTCAGCTACATCTTCAATTCATTTAATAAAATAGTTAGTTGGAGCAGTTGTCATAGTTTCCATGGTAACAAACAGGATGACTTTAGTAAACAGAAAATAAGCAATTTAAGACTGTTCCATTAGAACTAAAAATAGAATTGCTTCAGGCCAGGCATCACAATACAAAATGGTTAAACAGAAAATCTGAGGAGATGCTGGAAATAGCCATTATGTATTTTGCTAATGAACCAAAATACATATTGATTTTACCACTTAAAATGACATTTCCTGGATCATTTAGAATATCATTGTGAATTCACAGATTTGTTACTTAGCAGTTTCAAATCTTTCAACATATGAGGTTTACTGCTGACTGTATAATAAAATATGAAAGACAGATTTTTGAGAAATTAATAAAAGATGTAGGGATAGATATCTACTAGGTTTGCAATAGAGCAGAGTAATTTTGCTTTCGGTAGTAAGGGGCAAAATCCTGTGTTTTGACACTAATGCTTGTACATTTACTGTCAAGTGCAAAAAATCATGAAATGATAGTGCTTTGTAAAAAAGTTTGGCTATATGAATTAGCTCTATAGCACATTGAGTAAATGTAATTAATCTAGGATTTACTGCCCCCTATCATTGTTCCCTGAATGTTTCTATTAAGCAATATATCTCCTTTAAAGTCAACTGAAGACTCACATTACATTTTTTTCTCTTTTAGTTTTTGAATTTAATGTCCCCATCAATCTTGCATAGACTCCTGGAAAGCAGATATTGAAAGGAGATACATGGAATTTATAAGAGAAGAATCAAATGCATTTTACAGTGCAAGAACAATTTAGCTTGCATAATGCTACAAACTCCAAGTTCTATTAAGACACTACTTTTGTAAAGCAACATTACCCTAAGAAGTCATTACTTTGTGATCCTAAATATTTTTGTTAAATGCAACAGTGGAAGCAGAGAAATGGAAGCATAACCCAGCAAACACTAATTTAGTCATGAAGACAAAAATAGACATTTTCTATAATGTTTAAATAAGAGAATTTAAAAAAAATCTAGAATTAAAGAGTTCAGACCTTGTTGAAAGAAAGTTATATTATATTGGTTATATTAAAATGAAATTAATAATGTTTTCTAAGAAACAGCTTATTTATAATAACATCAAATAATTATAAAATTATACATGCAATTATACTAATTTAGTAAGACTCAGGTTCATTTCCATGTTTTGTCTCCTGAGTGAAAACATTGTCAAAGCAGGAAAGGCTGCTTAGAAGGAATGCTGCTCATTTTAATAAAATGCCTAGAATATTAATTTTTAATGGTAGCCATAGAGTAAGCAAACTTGGAGTAATCTGAATAATTACTCTTTTATTAATAAACTCCTAGCCACATTTTAAAATAAAATATCAAGACTCCTCCCTTTGAGCTGCTTTAGAGATGCTTTATTCTACAGTTTATACTCATGGGGCATTCTTACCCTGAAATAAAAAAAAAATGTGTGGGTGTATGTGTATGCTGTCGCTTCAGTTGTGTCTCACTCTCTGCAACCTGATGGACTGTAGCTTGCCAGGCTTCTCTATCCATGAGATTTCCCAGGCAAGAAAATTAGAGTGGGTTGCCATGCCCTTCTCCAAGGGATCCTCCTGAGCCAGAGATGGAACCCACATCTCCTGCATTACAGGCAGATTTTTACCCACTGAGTCACCTGGGAAGCCCCCCAAAATGTACACTGAGCACCTAATATTGGGTCAGGTACTGTTCAAAGTTCTCAGATGGTAATGAGAAGAACAGCTATGAGAAAACAGATCAAGGTCCTGAACTTGTGTAACATATCCAACTAAGGGAGACATATTAGTAAACATATAAGTATTCAGTCTATCAAGTAAAAAAGTACAATGAAGAAAAAGACTGGAGAATAAGATGGTAAATAATAATAGTATCAAGGGAATGTTTCTCTTTCAGAATGACATGTAAGCAAAGACATTTAGGAAATGGTAAAATGGGCTATATGACTTTGCCAGTGCGAAATCCTTTACAATCCTTACGATTGTAAGCTAAAGGAGCAGTGTGGAAGCCAGTGTGGTTTAGGCAGTGTGGTGTTTGTGGCATAAAACAGGCTTGGACAGCAAATAAAGTAGGGAGCCACACCTTGTAGATCGTGGGGAAGGCATAAAGGGTACGAAGTTGAAGCTGTTTTCCCATTGCTTTAAGACCTGAAGTTGGTTGGGAATTGTAATTTTATAATTGAGACCATTTTCATAACAAAAGCTGACCTTTTATCGACCTATTATCTGAGAGTGACCTCATGTAGGAAGGCTCTGCCAAACACCATCCAAAGTCACTGTTGAATTACTTGGGTGAATACAGTTTAACTGGAAGGTGAAAAATAAAAGTAAGCTGCATTTTATTCACAGTCCAAGCTTCACACTTCTCAGTTGAACTCTTAGAACAGTACCTGTCATAGAGCAAAAGTGAATAATGTGAGCTATTACTTTTGCTCCTTGATGGAGGGTCTCCAGAGGGGCAAGCTAACTCTCAAGTCTCTACATGTAATTTCCTCTAGTCTTTTACTTTTCTAGGAACCACAAGCTACATTGTTTGTATTTCTCAGCACCTCGTGGAGATTTTTCTTCTCTGAGTTGAGAGGTTTGGTGAATGTCACAGAGTTTTAAATTCCTTTCTTTTCAGTAGACTGGTGGGGAAAGGCGGTCTTTGACGATTTTAAAAAATACCATTTGAGACCTGTCCTAGAAGAAAAACTAAACATAGTGATCTTGGGAAACAGAGGCCTTATCAAATGGGCAGGCTTGTTTTTTAATTGAAAAGCCTATTAGAAAAGCAAAAAGGACTGTTACACTTCTTAGATGGAGAAAGCTATCCAGTCATGAATGATTTAAGATATTGTCAAGTGGAGGCACAAGTGAGAAACAAGCAAAATTTGTACTTGACTTTTCAGTATGTAATGCTTCCTATGGGGGCTTTCCCGGCGGGTCAGCAGTAAATAATCCGCCTGCAATGCAGGAGACATGGAGACCCAGGCTCGATCCCTGGGTTGGGAAGATCTCTTGGAAAAGGGAATGGCTACATACTCCAGTATTCTTGCCTGGAAAATCCCATGGACAGGGGAGCCTGGCAGGCGACAGTCCAAGGGGTTGCAAAGAGTCGGACACAATGGAGCAAGTAAACATTTCCTTTTATTTCTTTTTTTCAAGAACCTCTTCCATTTTCCTCTGCTATCTCAAAGCCTCCAAGATGAAAATTATGAACCTCTTTTTATCAGTGAGGGGCATCATTAGAAATATTAACCTCTTACAGAACTCCTGATAACATTATGGATTACCACCTTCAGGATAATTTTTTTTAAGGGGAATAGTGAAAAACAACAGTTATCCCAAGATGAGTTGTAATGCTGCCTCTATATAGAAGAAATATTTTGGTTGTATGGATAAGACCTTTCATATATCCCTCAATTCACATCTTATAAGTCATTGTTTGCTGATATCAATGCTGCTTTTGAACAATTTATGACCTAAAGAATGAGAGAAAACTATTATGGAGTCTTAGAATAAGACTTACCTCCAATGCATCTATATTTAGAGATAGGGACTTACAAGGAGGTAATTAAGGTTAAAGGAGGCCATAAGGGTGGGGTCCTAATCTAGTAGGACTAACCTTTTCTTTTTTTTTAATTGGAGGATAATTGCTTTACAATGTTATGTTGGTTTCTGAGCACAACATTATGAATCACTTCTTATAAGAAGAAGGAAAGATATAAGGAGTCTGCACACCCAGAAGTAAGGTCATGTGAGGACCCAATGAGAAGGCAGCCATCTGCAAGCTAAGAGAGCTCTTACCAGAAACCAATGTTGCTAGAACCTTGATTTTGGACTTTGATTCTCCAGAACTTTGAGAAAATAATTGCCTGTTATTTAACCCAGTCAGTCTGCAATACTTTGTTATGGCAGCCTGAGCTGACTAGGATGCCCTGAGGTGGAACATGTCAGGGTAGGAAGCCAGTGTTGCTAAGACAGATTAAGTGGAGAGGAAAGTGGTAAGAGATCCAGGTCAGAGAGTTACCAGAGCCGGGAGTGGGTGAGTGGAGGGTGGCTAAGGAAGCATCACCTTGTGGGGACTGCAAGGACTTGGGCTGATGAGGTGAAGCCACTGGATGGATTGAGACGGGGAAGTGGTAGGCTCTGGGTGCTGTGAAGACATGGACGCATGAAATATTTTATGTTTGTTTGTCAAGTAACTTGGTTTAAATAGAGTAATAGTATTCTAGAACATAGAGTGTCAGCTCTGTTCCAGGATGGACAAGGCTTGAGCAGTATAGGAGGTCATGGCCTGATGGCCTTCTATGTTCTTGAATGTAGTTTTTGGTGTTGAGGATGCAGTGATTGTTTTAAGCATGAGAGTATCTTCAGAGAAATATTTTAGTGTACAGATAAAGACATAGCTATTATAGGTCCTAATGATGTGTTAGAGAAGTAATTTCAAAAGGAGCGATTTGAAGAGACAGAAGGCACATTTAGAAAGACTATTTAATAACTCTTATGGCTTTCCAAGTGGCTCAGTGATAAAGAATCCACCTGCTGATTCAGGAGATGAGGGTTCGATCCCTGGGTTGGAAAGATCCCCTGGAGAAGGAAATGGCAACCCACACCAGTATTCTTGCCTGGGAAATGCCATGGACAGATGACCCTCTGTGTGCCAGGTTACCATCTATGGGGTCACAAAGAGTTGGACGCAACTTAGTGGCTCAACAGTAGCAGCAACAGAGGAGTTCTTTGAAGAGACAGAAGGCACATTTAGAAAGACTACTTAGTAACTCTTATACAATATCATATCAACAAGAATAGGTAGGTCCCATGAACTCATATAGTCTGGCTATGTTAGCGAACAGAAACACTTTATACAGAAGCATTATTAGCAAAAGGACTGAGCTGTGCCTCTGGTAATGCATTAGCCTAAAGAAATGACCTTATCATAATAGTCACCAACAAACACAGACAACATAGCAATCACCAACATGATTAAACTGTAACAACTGTGGACATATTTAAACAGTCGAAGTACTTGATGGAATAACATGGGACTAGAAGTATCCTTTCTGAATTTCTAGGAGAGATTACATATATGCCTTTATTTGCAAAAGGAACTAACCTAATTTACACAAGCCTGGTTGCCACACTCATGCTCTCTGTGGCAGTATCAGCTCTGTCTGAGATGTGAACAGCATGAATGATTTATTTTGAATTACCTCTTATTTAAAACAATTTTTAAACATTCAGAAAATGTTGAAGCAATCTCAGTGAGTAGTAAATTCCTTGGACATGTAGCTCTGTGTAGTCCCTGAAATTTTGACAGACTTGAGTCTGGTATTCTTTGCTGAGTGACCTTGGACAGATAATCTCTCCAAGATTCAGATTCCTCATCTGTAAAGTAATGAAAGGAAGAGAGAGTACCACACTTCACGGCATTGTTGGGAAGCTGAATTTAGACAATGCCTGTAAAGTATTTAGCAGCCTATCATGTAGAAAGTGAGCAATAAACAAGTTTTATAGTAATTAAATGGGGGAGGAAAAGCACTTTCTCAACTTGAACTGGTGGTTAAACTTCCTTCAAAGGTTTGATGATGAAATCACCATTTACCTCTTAAAGAACTTCAGAGATAAATCCATCAACTTAATCCCCTTGACTTCAGAGGAGAAATTACATCAAACAGCAATTTGAACAGAATGAGAGCTTAGTAGATGGAAGATTCTTTTATCTTCTAGTGTCTTAAAATATGTCTCCTAACTTTGTAGTGATGAGGCCCTTAGTTTGTTTCTCATATAGTTCCTATCCCTGGTGGACTGGCCTATTGCCTTTAAAAAGTATACTATATACTAGGTAATTTTTGTGATTATAACAGAACTCTGCTTCTTTTGGCAAGCCCCATAGTGAGTGGAATCTGATATACAGTAGAAATTTGTGACGTAATCTTTATTTCTGGATTTGCTTGAGAAGTACTATGATCAGTATTTGAAAGCACATTTTAGAAAGAAAGGTAATAATAATAGGTAACATCTATTGATATTTGCATGTCAGTCACTGTTCTAATGGTTTTCCATGCCTTAATACATTGGCATCTTAAAAAAACTCAACAATGGCACCATTATTATTATTGTGAAGATGAAAAGTAAACCATACACAGTCTCATCCTGCCCTTGATTTTTGGCACTTCTTCTCCTTTCTGCTGGGTTGGATGAAGCACAAGCTGGAATCAAGATTGCCGGGAGAAATATCAATAACCCCAGATATGCAGATAACATTACCGTTATGGCAGAAAGTGAAGAAGAAATAAAGAACCTCTTGATGAAAGTGAGAGAGAAGAGTGAAAATGTTGGCTTAAAACTCAACATTCAGAAAACTAAGATCATGGCATCCGGTCCCATCACTTCATGGCAAATAGATGGGGAAACAGTGGAAACAATGACGGACTATTTTTCTGGGCTCCAAAATCACTGCAGATGGTGACTGCAGCCATGAAATTTAAAGATGCTTACTACTTGGAAGGAAAGTTATGACCAACCTAAACAGCATGTTAAGAAGTAGAGAGGTTACTTTGCCAATAAAGGTCCGTCTAGTCAAGGCTATGGTTTTTCCAGTGGTCATGTATGGATGTGAGAGTTGGACTATAAAGCTGAGCACCAAAGAATTGATGCTTTTGAACTGTGGTGTTGGAGAAGCCTCTAGACAGTCCCTTGGACTGCAAGGAGATCCACCCAGTTCATCCTAAAGGAGATTAGTCCTGAGTGTTCATTGGAAGGACTGATGCTGAAGCTGAAACTCCAATACTTTGGCTACCTGATGCAAAGAGCTGAGTTATTTGAAAAGTCCCTGATGCTGGAAAAGAGTGAAGGCAGAAGGAGAAGGGGATGACAGAAGATGAGATGGTTGGATGGCATCACCAACTCAATGGACATGAGTTTGGGTGAACTCATGAGAGTTTATGAGTTGGTGATGGACAGACAGGCCTGGCGTGCTGTGGTCCATGGGGTCACAAAGAGTTGGACACCACTGAGCAACTGAAATGAACTGAACTCCTTTCCATGACTGGTGGAATACGTAAAGAAGATTCCAATTCTTTCTTTATGCCAAGCCCCTGAATTCCATGATTTTTAAATCAGTTAAGTTCTAAGAGATTTTTATATTTTATAAGCAATGTCCTGATAACTGAAACTCTTCCCACTGGCTTCACTCAGTCTTGGACTTTTCTGCGGCTCTTCTGGATTAGGCAGAGTCCCCTTCTGCCACCTGGGAGGCAGGAAGGCATCATCTACTTGTCCAGCCATGCCCAGCCCCACATTCCATTTGTGTCCATCCAGTCAATACTGCCTCATGAGCATTTTCTAGCTCTTCTTTTGATCAGCTCTGGGCTTTCTAAGAGTAAAGGAGGCCTACTCTGTTCCCTCAGTCCTTGTATACTATATTTGCTACTACAGTCAAAGCTATGGTTTTCCCAGTGGTCATGTACAGATGTGAGAGTTGGACCATAAACAAGGTTGAGAACTGAAAAATTGATGCCTTCAAACTATGGTGCTGGAGAAAACTCTCCCTTGAATGCAAGGAGATCCAACCAGTCAATCCTAAAGGAAATCAGTCCTGAATATTCATTGAAAGGACTGATGCTGAAGTTGAAACTCCAATACTTTGATGCAAAGAACTGACTGATTGGAAAAGACCCTGATGCTGGGAAAGATTGAAGGCGGGAGGAGAAGGGGATGATAGAGGATGAGATGTTTGCATGGCATCACCGACTCGATGGACATGAGTTTAAGCACACTCTGGGAGATAGTGAAAGACAAGGAAGCCTGGTGTGCTGCAGTCTGTGGGGTCTCAAAGACTGAGGGACATGTACTGAAATGAACTGATTAGCAACTATATAATTAAATCATGGCTATTATTTTCGGAATGTCTTCTATTTGCCATGTTTCTCATAAGAAAACTTGATCTCGAAGTTTCTCAAATATGTAGTAGGACCAGGCTTTGAAATGAGACCTTTCTCAGCTCTTTCTCCTATATCAGTGTTTCCCAAACAGTGAGATGATAATTGACTTTCCTGGAAAGGACTTTCTGAAATGATCATTTGGGATATGTTCTCCTGTAAAAAAAGATGCTCAATGTACATTATTGTATTAGAAGTTTTGAGAAGTTTTGTAAAAGCAAGTATATATTTACTTTAACACAGCACTTCCCAAATTAATTTGATTCTGAAATGCTATTTTAGAGAAACTGCAATAACATCCAGCTCCTTAGAAAGCCATTGGAAAACACTAAATTGGGTTATCTCCCTCCCTCTTTTAAAGACATCCTTCTGAGAGGGAGGAAAGTAAATATCAGTAAATATCATAGGTCGCCTAGACACTTATTGGAGAGGAAGGAACTATAGGCAACATGGGGCTGAAGCAGGAGGGGAAAGACATTGGCAAAGGTGATATCACCTACTCAATATACTCTGCTTGGTGTTGGTCCTTATTTGAGTTCTCAGAAATCCAACTAAAATAGCATCAGCATATTTTATTTTACATATTGTAGCAATTATTTTCCCCACAAACTAAAAGGTTACCACTACATGAAATATGATATAATGTTTCACAAAGAAGGTCCAGTTCATACTATATGAGAGAGATCACGTTTTAAAGCACAAAAGCCCTCATTTGATAATCCATTACTATTCTGCACCAGATATTGCATGACTGACATGTACAAGGAAATATTTTCACAGTTTCCTCACAATCTTTCTTCTTCCTTTTCAAAATGTGAACATATGTGAACTTATAATAGTTTGTGGACTCTTGCTCCTTGCCACTGAAACATCCTCTTTTAATATTAATGCTTAAGCGTTAGGTTCTCATCATACTTGTAAACTTGACTATTAGGGAAAAAAGCAAGTTCAACTGTGTTTCTAGACTTGATAAACCACTAAGAAATCATTTTGGAATTGAAATAAGGAAGAAAAACTTTTACACCATGTCTGACTCATAAATTACATAGTCTCTTTAGATGTACCAATAGGCTTTCCCTGTGGCTCAGCTGGTTAAGAATCCACCTGCAATGCGGAAGACCTGGGTTCGATCCCTGGGTTGGAAAGATCACCTGGAGAAGAAAAAGCTACCCATTCCAGTATTCTGGCCTGGAGAATTCCACGGACTGTATAGTCTTTGGGGTAGCAGAGTTAGACACGACTGAACGACTCTCACTTTAGATGTATTATTAAGATTACCCACTCCTCAGCCCTGGCTCTCATTTAATTTTTGAGCATTTTGAATTGAATTACTGTATTAAGACAGATGAGTGTTAGAACAAGCTGAGGCTGATTTACAGGCTAACCAAGTCTACATTTGTAATCAGGAATTTTGAGCCATGTTTGTGATAACTTTTTAGTACTTTGTGGTTTTTATACCCAGGTAAATGTTTATTTGGTTCTTTTTTTTTTTTTTTTAATATGACATACTCATGTTACTAAACCTCTGATCTACTTAAAGCAAATCCTCACCAAACTGCCTGTTATTCAATAAAACTGCATGAACACTGAAGCAATTTGACTCAGAATTTGAGAAAATCTGTACATCACCCTTGGTATGTGTACACTACTGTCAAGGTCAAACACAATTAGAATCCTGAGGCCAGTGGCCACCTTGAGGATGTCGTTGCTAATGAAGTCTGTACACAGCCATATGCCCAGAGTGCTCTGTTCATGGTGTATTCGTGGTTGTTGAAAGCAAATATTATTTGCTCTCACTGTGTTTGTACAGATCTTGAGAGGGGTTAAAATTAGGCTTTGTAGGCCTGTCTTGAACAAAAGGTGATAGAAGCAGAGAAGGTGAAACTGAAGGTATTGCTCTAGATAATTTAATCCTCCTCTCTTTTCATAAAAATTCCTATCCTATTTGACCTAACTTGGGATTTTCATTTTTATCTGTAAAAAGCATGGCATATTTTTTTACAGACTAGCAGAGGAAGAAGAAAGGATGTCCTGTCCTGGAAACCAGTGAACACTGGGCTTTTTCTTCCCATTGGCAGTGTTAGTGGGGAACACCCTCTCCTGGGCTTTGACACCAGGCTTTGGGGCATGCGGCTACTACAGATATTCTCTATTCCTGAAGGCTGCTGGAGGCATGGACCTGCAGCAGTCCCTTATTGAGGGACTGCTTTGCAATGGTTCATCTTGCCCAGCAACAGAGAGAGAGGTTCTATTTTAAAAATCACCCAGACCACACTTCTTGTTGCTTCTGTGTTTTACCCATACCAGGATTCATGACCAAGACTAGTGCCCTTTCAAGGTAACAGAGCGGTGACTGCCTTGGTCCAGCTACAGACCGAGACCATAGAGAAAGATGCAGGGTTGGATGATCTGATTGATACACACAGCAAAATGCTAATCTGAGGGTTAAGATGTATTTTCTGTATTCATCAGTGAGTGTATAGTATAATGGTTAAGCATAAAGCCTCTCATTAGATTGTCAGGGGTGAATTGCTGGATCTGACTTTGGCAGGGTTTGATATTAGAGTAAGTTACTTAATTGCTCTGAGACTCATTTTTTTTTCCTATCTGTAAAATCAGGATGACGATATTATCCATTTCACAGTTATTGGGAGGATGAAATAAACCAGCATCTGCAAAATTTTAAAATCTTGCCTTGCATATTGAAAAAAGTGTCATCTGTTGTTATCGTAAAGAAATGATCAAAGCACACTTTTGAGTTTTGTAGCCAATAAGATAGAACAAAAGACAGAACAATCAAATTTTTAAGTTGGGGAGAGGGGAGAAAATGTACTTCTAACACATCCATTTCCCTTGTGAATATCTGCCTACCCACACTCTGCATTTCCAGTTCTATTCTCCTCTAATTTTACAATTCTCTTCCCAGAACTGGACTCTAACTTGCCTTTATCCCTGAACTTCTCCTGTCTTACCTTTTATGAAAATATACTAGCCCATGTGTTAATAATGGGTTGATCAAAAAATTCATTTGGGTTTTTCCATAAGATGTGCTGGGAAAACCCAAATGAACTTTTTGGTCAACCTGATATATAACCAAAGGTCTTGCCTAAGCACTTGCTGACAGAGAAAGATGGGACTTAATTTGCAGATAAATCTCAGCCCTGGTGTTTGAAGTTTTTTGGCAGATAAACCCTCTGTTCTTTAGTTTTACCCATGAATAGAAATATGTTGGACATAAAAGCTGGGGTTAATTCCATTAGCCTAAGGTTAAGTCTTTAGCTTCTCTAAATAGGAACTTCCATCTAAATGTCAATGCCTCTTTCTTTTTGCCTGATGACTTTGAAGCTGATCAGTGATTCTGTATGTCAATATGTTACCTCTCTTAGTTAATCTAAACCCACTTAATGGGAATTTCCAGAAGATAAGGTCTTATATCAGAGAAGCTTCTCTAAAGATGGAAATTTCAGGCATTATGCTGAACCAAAGGTAGACACCTTTGGATGGCAATGGAGACTTTATCTCTCCTCAAATGGTAACGAAGAACTGAAAAAAAATATTAGATTGAACACACTGGTGAGATTTCAACAGACATTATAAACCCATTAGCAAGGTTGATCTATCATGTATTACATTTGAGAAGAAAGATTCGAACTTTAAAGATAAAAAAAAAGATTTTCTAATTTCCTTTCTTTTACTGTCATTGTAAATTTCTAAGGACAAAGAAAACAGACAATATTATATACCATTAATGCTAACAAGAACAAGGAGGGAACCAACATTGAGTCATCTAGTAACATCACTGAAAAGCACAGTAAGAAGGCCAAAAGCACAGTAAGAAACTCCAAAATTTTGATTGACAAGAAGATATTGGATTGATGCCACTGATAAATCCTTTAAAATGCTCTTCCTTCTAAGAACGGCCCCTGAGAAGCAATCATGTATTTCAAAGTGTCTTCTTGTGGATGTTATGGAAAGCTTCCCAGAGAGATGACATCAAGTTACATCTTAATGGAGAATGCGTACGTATTTCCAAACTCATCTCAGATGCCATGGTGATAGGGAATGCTTGGCAAAGTATACAGACAGTGAATGGTATTTTCCAGCCCAGCTGGAAGGAGTGTAATTGAAAAATGACACATGCTGCTCCTAAGACACAAAGTCTCTAATAAGGCGTTAAGAATAGCGGTGGTGTTTCTGCTGGATTTTTTCACTTTTCTCTTCCAGGCTCCCTCTTCATCCTTCTCCTCCTGTTCAAGTGAAGAGAATACGCTGAAAGGACTCCCTTATCCTCTAGATTCCAGCTGAAGTTTAGCTGGTGGAGATTTCCGGCAGGTAATCAGAGGAAAGGAGGTGTGACAGAGTATTTATTCCCTAGACTCCAATTTTTCTGGTCTGCAGATGGTTGGATGCGTCCCTCACTGAACTTGACTTTCTGGCAGCCCTCAGCTCTGTCTCAGGGTTCCAGTAATTATCACTCCCTAGGCTTGTCCCTTCCAGTGTCCCTCGGCCTGGGACACTGCATTGTTCCTTACTGCACATTTATAAAGTTATTTTCTCATTGTGTTCTGCTCAGTCACATCCAACTATCTGTGAGCCCGCTAGGCTCCTCTGTCCATGGGATTCTCCAGGCAAGAATACTGGAGTGAGTTGCCATGCTCTCCTGCAGGGGATCTTCCCAACCCCCAGGGATTGAATCCATGTCTCTTGTATTTCCTGCACTGACAGGCAGATTGTTTATCACTCAGCTACCTGGGAAGCCCCTATTTAACTCTCTTCAAATTACTCAATTTGAGTGTTTAGAAACACCTGAATACTGATTCATACATGATAAAACTACTACTGGACAAGGGAAGTAAGTGGAAACTTGATAAGCAGACATTCCATATTTAAGGAACAAAAATGTAGCAGAACACTGGGATAATGAGAATAAGTAAGAGATGTTAAATAAGACAACGGGAACCTAAAATATTAGGCCAGATAATAGTAATAAGGCACCACATTTGTCCCCACACAGGTTGGCAGAAATCGTAATCTTGACAAAAGATGGGTGTCAGGTATCTGGATATGATAAACGACTTTTCAAGATTAAATTCCTTTAGAACTTCAAAGGGGAATGAAATGTAATAGATTTAGTTCTGAGTCTTGGTCAGAAAAAGTGGCAATTACTAGGCTGTAATAGCATGATTAAATTCAACATTTTAAAAAAGTGAGGGCAACTGAAAATATCTGTCGGAAGGAGGATATCTAATGATGGATGGGAAGACAAACACCCAAACTGACAGAACATTTAAAACATTTTTTTAAACTACTTGTTAACATCCCAAGGTAAACTTTTAAAGTTATTTCAAAGTACCATAAAGTATTTCAAAGAAAGTAACTTGATGACAAGTCCTGCATGACTATGTGGTAAAACCATACCCTTGAAAGAAGAAAACCACAAATTAAGACATTTCCACAGTGAAGAAATTGTGAAGAAGAACCAGGGAACTGAGTAAGCGTTAAATGTCAAGTATAAAAAATTAAGCTAAAGAGCACTTCCCTGGTTGTCCAGTGGTTAAGAATCTGCCTGCCAATGCAGGAGACACAGGTTCGAACTCTGGTCTGGAAACTAACTACTGAGCCCATGTGCCCTGGAGCCCTCTCATCACAACTACTGAAGCTGGCAAGCCCTAGAGCCCATGCTCCACAAGAGAAGCCAGCACAAGGAGAAACCCATGCACAGCAGCTGGACAGCAGTCCCTGCTCACTGCAACTAGAGAAAGCCTGTGTGCAGCAACAAAGGCCCACAGAAACAAACAAACAGAAAACCTAAAAGTAATTCAAGGGACACTTGCAAAGAATTTCTAAGCAATTGAGTTTAAATAAGTTACTGGACAATTAAAAAGAAAAAGAAGATGAAATGGGGAACAAATTTTATCCCTGATGTTCTACTCATTGTAGAAAAGGAAACTCAGCTAAAAATTCTACTAGATATGGAGGAGTCTGGAACCACATTATGTAAGTAAAGTGCATTAAATGTGTTAATTATAAAAACAATATAAATAAACCACCTTCCAGGATCAATATTTAAAGTGCTCAAGGTGTGCTGCTGGTACGTGAAGTATGCAATTTATTGTTTAGATGATCAGTGCTTTGGTCAGTGTGACTCCCATGATAAGAATTTTAAGAGAGATCAATAGATTAGAGCTCTTCCCTACCAGGCAAGGTGTTGGCAATGGTAATAAACTGTAGGATACTATAATCTTGTTGAGAACAATGTGTTGGTGGAAAAGTAACAGTTTTCTGTAAGGCAAAATCTGATCCATTTGATCTATTGGAGACTTTTGTGTTTAAATGAAAACCAAGCAGAACCAAAATGAACAGATAAATAAAGGAAAACAAGAGAAATTGTTAGCTGGCTACTCTGGACCTAGCATTGTGGTAAGAATTTTGACACGCTTATTAAATATTGACAGTTTCAGGGGTGGAAATTACTGTCTCCATTCTACAGAGGAAAACAGGCTGAAAAGTTTCCATAATTATATTGCAAACTGGCTAGAGTTGAATCACCATGCAGAAGGAGAATCCAGACTTTTGTCCAGGTTTGGCTGGTTCTAAGTAGCCTGTTTATTTAAGAAATTCATTTAGACTTTCTTTAAAATTTTAACAGAAATTTCTTTAAAATTTTAAATCTCTCTACTTACCAGAGATTTTAGAAAGTTTTGAAAATTGAATGATGGTCTAATTTGGACAGTATTTGACAAAGATAAGGAGTTGACAGGAAAATTAGAAAGAAAAAAAGGAGAGAAACAATCAGGCATTTCAATGCCTAGGACTTTTTAACAGTGTTTGGTGGGTAGAATTCTAAGATGGTCCCCAAGATTTTCTGCCTCTGGTGTACACACCCTTCATAATTCTAGCCACAGTGAATATCATGTTTCTATCACATGGCATAGATGAATTTAAAGGGATATTATTTAGGTGAGTCTAATGTAATCATCTGGGACATTTAAAGGCAGAAAGTTTTCTCTGGCTGTGACAGGAAGGGAAGTCTTTGCTGGCCTGAAAGAAAGCAAACACCCATATTAAACTGCTGAGACCAGAAGCCCCTCGAAACTGAGTGTGGCACCAACTGACAATTAACAGGCATTGCAGGGACACCGTCCTACAACCGCAGGAAGTGAACTCTGCCATAAACCAGTACATTTGAAGAAAACCTGAGCCCAGGTGAGAACCGCAGCCTGGGATGATATTAATAGCTTAAATTCAGCCTGGTAAGACCCTGAGCAGAGAACCCAGCCACGATGTGCCCAGACTCCTGACCTCTAGAACCAGAGGCTAACATGTGGGTCATTGTTTTTAGTTGCTAATTTGTAGTATTTTATCAGGCAGCTGTAGGAAACTAATAACAGCAAAAACTACCTCTAGAATTTGTCTTATCTGACATTTTTTACAAAACTTCAGTAAACTTAGAAGAAACTTCTGCATACAGAACAATTTTGGCCTGTGGGGAGTATACTAAATAGAGATTTAGTTATGTTGACTGTGTGAAATGGTAGAAAAAGTTTCAATGTATGTTGGAAGGCAAGGCATTTTAGGAAGAATGAATCTAGATGATATGTACAGCATGATAGATTAGTCTCAACCAGCAATTCTGATTCATTAAAAAGCTACAGTGAGCATTTTCATTGCTCCCCATAGACATAGGGTTAACATGCTCCTATTGAGAAGACCAACAACATTTCTGAGCATCCTTGGGAAAGGTATTGGAAACTGACTAGAAACAAAAGGTCTGTAAAAATTACAGGGTTAATCCTTTCCCAGGATACTGTAAACAGTTACCCTTCTTAACGAGACAGCAGGAAGTGCATAAGTGATAGACACGGTTCCCAGATGTACAGCTAAAATGAGCAACAAGTCAAAATTTCTTAGGAAGTACATCTTACAAATATACCACTTTTCTGGAGAATGAAAGATTGAGGAAGTATTCTTAAGGTTTATAAAAACAAATAAAAGGACTGCATATTAAGTGTACTGGCAAGAATCTGAGAGTCCAGTTAGTGGGGAAACACTGCTTCTTTCCTTTCCAGATGTTTCATATCCAGGAAGTGAGATTCACGTAACACTTCTGAGTCCTCTTCATCCCTTTGGTCATCTTGCCCTTGAGAAGATAGTGTGATTTAGCTCCTTGGCAGAATTGGGATAATATGTTGGGTGTGCTTGACTCACCTCTTCACTTTACCTTTCAAGAATAAACCTGATTTTAAAAAAAGCACATTTTCTTCTTTGCGTGTCTCTAAGTAGATGGATGTGTGCATGTATGCCAAGTCACTCGGTTGTGTCCAACTCTGCGACCCTATGGATCATAGCCCTCTAGGGTCCTCTGTCCTTGGGATTCTCCAGGTATGAATATTGGAGTGTGTTGCCATGCCTTCATCCAGGGGCTCCTTCTGGCCCAGGGATCAAACCTGCAGCTACTGTCTCCTGCCTTGGCAGGCAGGTTCTTACCACTAGTGCCACCTGAGAAGCCCACCCAGATATATAAGGCTGTTTTATTCTGGCGTTTGAATGTCTCAAAAATATAACCAGTAAATGCCATTCTAGAACTTTTTGCATAGTAAAGGTGAAGTTTTGTTTCATGAATAATATTCTTTTGTCTTATTTTTCTGCTAGACTGAAGTTTGTTATGTGGTAGTGAAAGAGGTGCTATTTATTGGGTCTCTTCAAAGGTCTTAACAATTAGAACAAAATCGTTCCTCTTAATGTTATAAAAAAGAATTCTTAAAATTGAATCTAAAACAAGGCATAATTTTATTCATAAGTATTAGCATATTTAAGAAATTTGTTACTTCAAGATGTGTAGGATGAAATTACAAAGGACATCAAAAAGTGTTTAATGAACTTAATTATTATACATTTAAAAAGGATTGATTCCCCCATTTCTGAGGTCATATAACTGGGTTATTATATAATTATGTAGTATCTCTGGTATATTTTAATTCATTTGCTCATTATTCATGCAGAAGCCTAAACCCAAGTGGCATTTTTCAACATTTGAAAACATTTCCAGCATTGGAAAGATTTTTATATTAATACATAAAGAGTAAAAGTCACCCTTAAGCCTCAACATGGAAGATGTGCAATCCTAGTTCTCTTCTGTATTTTTTCTTATTCACTACCATTTTACAACTTCGATTTTTAAATTATTAAATACTTGCAACAGAAGGTGAATTTTACATTTCATAATTCTTCTAGAAGTTGTGTGCACTATGGAACCAATGGAAAAGTATTCCAAAGAGCAATTAACCTTTTAAACACAAATCTCCCTAACAAGACAGTGGCAAAAGGAGGTCTAAAAGGAAGATCCTGACTAATTGGCCATGTTAGACATCTCATTCTCATCGTTTCCTGGAGAAAGATACATGTTGCTTTTACCTAGAAAACACAATTTAAGAATTCTTTCTTTTCTTTTCTCCTTGCAGAAATCTAAGGAGCCAAGGGCAATATATCAGACAATCCCAAAGGGCTCTAATTACCTTTTTATCTGAATCTCGTCAGCACTTTTAAAAAGATTCTGCACTTTATTATTCCATTTCATACTGATAGTCTATTTCACGGGATTCTCTTGCATTATTCCTGCATACGTTAATTTCCCATCTTGAGTGTAAGATGAAATTAAGCCACTCTTGGCTTCTTTATGTTTATTAAAGCCACATGACCTTTCCACACAAAGGTTTGGATTCAAGTTTAATGAATAAATAAACTTCCAATAGTCGAAATAACAGAAGCCACATGGCTATGACTCACACTGGGTCGGATCTGATCTGAAATAACCATGCTTGTGTTTGTTTTCACGCCCCAGGTGTACTTCTCTATAAGGCTTAGGGAATATTTGATTATCAGTGACTTGGGGGTTCTAGCTCCAAGAAACAAGTCATTTCATCCTTGGCATAGCTACAGAGATAGCTTCAAATCATTATTACACAAAGCAATAAAAGTAAGATGTAGTTTACTCTGTACCCTTTGTGACATTTTGGAAGGATATAACTGGAATGAAACTTACACATGAATATGGAGGAAAATAAGTGAGGATTATAAAGAGAGGGGTAAAATATTTGTGTTCTCATTAGAATTTAGCATATTGTGAATACTTCTATGACAAGTATCTCTAGCTAGTCACACTCTTCTTAAATGTTACATATTTGCCTACTTTACTCTGAAGAAAGCAGCAATAGAATTCATCACAACATACTCACTGAAGTATATTAGTTTCTTATTGCCGCTACAACAAATTGCCACAAGCTTAGTAAGATAAAGGGCTTCCCCGGTGGCTCAGAGGGTAAAGACTGTGCTTACAAGGCAGGAGACTCAGGTTCAGTCCTTGGGTTGGGAAGATTCCCTGGAGAAGAAAATGGCAACCCACTCCAGTATTCTTGCCCGGAAAATCCCATGAACACAGGAGTCTGGCAGGCTACAGTCCACAGTATCTCAAAGAATCAGACATGACTGAGCAACTAAGCAGCAGCAGCAGTAAGACAAAACAAAAAGAATTGATTATTGAATGGATCTGGAGGTCAGACTCTAAAATGGATTGGCAAGGATGCATTCTGGAGGCTCTAGGATGAATCTGCTTCTTTGTCTGTTACAACTTCTAGAGGTTACCTCCTGGCCCCTTGCTCCATTTTCAAGCAAGCAATGCAATATCTTCTAATCATCTTCATTTCTGCTTCCTTCCCTCTGCTTCTGGGGTCACATAAACTTGACTGACTGTGGCATTCCTGCCCCAATTTTATAAAGATTTTTGTGATTACACTGGGCCCACATGGAAATTCCAGAAGAATCTCCACATTGCAAGATCCTTAACCTATCTTAACCTATCTGCAGAGTCCCTTTTGCAATGCAAAGTAATATACTCACAGGTTCTGGGGTTTATGGCATAGACCTCTTAACAGGGCCATTATTTAGCCAACTATAGGGGATGTACTTTATTCATGTGTCTTTGTTTATAAGACTCCTAGAAAGCCAAGACTTCATATGACACTGAGAATCCAAAAGCTTCTGGTTAAATATTTCATGCATGTGTCCACACGATTCTATGTAAAAGACTTATTGTGTGAAAGTTGTCAAACAGCTAGCAGTCAGGGGAAAACCAGAATTGCCAAATGAGAGGAGCTTAGGTGATGAAGAGCATCAACAAGGAAAAGAAAAGCAAAAAGGCAAAATGGTTGTCTGAGGAGGCCTTACAAATAGCTGAGAAAAAAAAAGAGATAAGAAAACCTTCCTCAGTGATCAATGAAAATAAATAGAGGAAAGCATTAGAATGGGAAAGACTAGAGATCTCTTCAAGAAAATCAGAGACACCAAGGGAACATTTCATGCAAATGTGGGCACACTAACAGACAGAAATGGTATGGACTTAACAGAAGCAGAAGATATTAAGAAGAGGTGGCAAGATTAAATGGAAGAACTATACAAAAAGATCTTCATGACCCACATAACCACGATGGTGTGATCACTCATCTAGAGCCAGACATCCTGGAATGTAAAGTCAAGTGGGCCTTAGGAAACATCAGCACGAGCAAAGCTAGTGGAGGTGATGTAATTCCAGTTGAGCTATTTCAAATCCTAAAAGATGATGCTATGAAAGTGCTGCACTCAATATGCCGGCAAATTTGGAAAACTCAGCAGTGGACACATGACTGGAAAAGGTCAGTTTTCATTCCAATCCCAAGGAAAGCAATGCCAAAGAATGTTCAAACCGCGAAATTGCACTCATCTCAGTTCAGTTCAGTTCAGTTGCTTAGTCGTGTCAGACTCTTTGTGACCCCATGAATCGAAGCACGCCAGGCCTCCCTGTCCATCACCAACTCCCAGAGTTCACTCAGACTCACGTCCATCGAGTCCATGATGCCACCCAGCCATCTCATCCTCTGTAGTCACCTTCCGTCCTGCCCTCAATCCCTCCCAGCGTCAGAGTCTTTTCCAATGAGTCAACTCTTTGCATGAAGTGGCCAAAGTACTGGAGTTTCAGCTTTTAGCATCATTCCTTCCAAAGAAATCCCAGGGTTGATCTCCTTCAGAATGGACTGGTTGGATCTCCTTGCAGTCCAAGGGACTCTCAAGAGTCTTCTCCAACACCACAGTTCAAAAGCATCAATTCTTCGGCGCTCAGCTTTCTTCACAGTCCAACTCACATCCATGCATGACCACAGGAAAAATCATAGCCTTGACTAGACAGACCTTTGTTGGCAAAGTAATGTCTCTGCTTTTCAATATGCTATCTAGGTTGGTCATAACTTTTCTTTCAAGGAGTAAGCGTGTTTTAATTTCATGGCTGCAGTCACCATCTGCAGTGATTTTGGAGCCCAAGAAAATAAAGTCTGACACTGTTTCCACTGTTTCCCCATCTATTTCCCATGAAGTGATGGGACTGGATGCCATCCATGATCTTCGTTTTCTGAATGTTGAGCTTTAAGCCAACTTTTTCACTCTCTTCTTTCACTTTCATCAAGAGGCTTTTAGTTCCTCTTCACTTTCTGCCATAAGGGTGGTGTCATCTGCATATCTGAGGTTATTGATATTTCTCCCGAGAATCTTGATTCCAGCTTGTGTTTCTTTCAGTCCAGCGTTTCTCATGATGTACTCTGCATATAAGTTAAATAAGCAGGGTGACAATATACAGCCTTGATGCACTTTTCCTATTTGGAACCAGTCTGTTGTTCCATGTCTAACTGTTGCTTCCTGACCTGCATACAGATTTCTCAAGAGGCAGGTCAGGTGGTCTGGTATTCCAATCTCTTTCAGAATTTTCCACAGTTTATTGTGATCCACACAGTCAAAGGCTTTGGCATAGTCAATAAAGCAGAAATAGATGTTTTTCTGGAACTCTCTTGCTTTTTCCATGATCCTGCGGATGTTGGCAATTTGATCTCTGGTTCCTCTGCCTTTTCTAAAACCAGCTTGAACATCAGGAAGTTCACGGTTCACATATTGTTGAAGCCTGGCTTGGAGAATTTTGAGCATTAGTTTACTAGCGTGTGAGATGAGTGCAATTGTGCAGTAGTTTGAGCATTCTTTGGCATTGCCTTTCTTTGGGAATGGAATGAAAACTGACCTTTCCAGTCTTGTGGCCACTGCTGAGTTTTCCAAATTTGCTGGCATATTGAGTGCAGCACTTTTACAGCATCATCTTTCAGGATTTGAAATAGCTCAACTGGAATTCTATCACCTCCACTAGCTTTGTTCGTAGTGATGCTTTCTAAGGCCCACTTGACTTCACATTCCAAGATGTCTGGCTCTAGATGAGTGATCACACCATCGTGATTATCTTGGTCATGAAGATATTTTTTGTACAGTTCTTCTGTGTATTCTTGCCACCTCTTCTTAATATCTTCTGCTTCTGTTCGGTCCATACTATTTCTGTCCTTTATCGAGCCCATCTTTGCATGAAATGTTCCCTTGGTATCTCTAATTTTCTTGAAGAGATCTCTAGTCTTTCCCATTCTGTTGTTTCCCTCTATTTCTTTGCACTGATCGCTGAAGAAGCCTTTCTTATCTCTTCTTGCTATTCTTTGAAATTCTGCATTCAGATGCTTATATCTTTTCTTTTCTCCTTTGCTTTTCGCCTCTCTTTTTTCACAGGTATTTGTAAGGCCTCCCCAGACAGCCATTTTGCTTTTTTGCATTTCTTTTCCATGGGGATGGTCTTGATCTCTGTCTCCAGTACAATGTCACGAGCCTCATTCCATAGTTCATCAAGCACTGTATCTATCAGATCTAAGCCCTTAAATCTATTTCCACCATCCAAGGAGTGGTGGCTGCGCTGGCACAGGAGGGCCTAGAGGAGCTATCCCACGTTGAACGTCAGGAAGGGCGGTGGAGATACCCTTTGTCCAAGGTAAGGTGTAGCGGTTGCGCTTTACAGGAGCAGCCGTGAAGGGATACCCCACATCCAAGGTGAGAGAAACCCAAGTAAGATGGTAGGTGTTGCAAGAGGGCATCAGAGGGCAGACATACTGAAACCATACTCACAGAAAACTAGTCAATCTAATCACACTAGGACCACAGCCTTGTCTAACTCAATGAAACCAAGACATACCCACGGGGCAACCCAAGACGGGTGGGTCATGGTGGAGAGGTCTGACAGAATGTGGTCCCCTGGAGAAGGTAATGGCAAACCACTTCAGTATTCTTGCCTTGAGAACCCCATGAACAGTATGAAAAGGCAAAATAATAGGATACTGAATGAGGAACTCCCCAGGTCAGCAGGTGTCCAATATGCTACTGGAGATCAGTGGAGAAATAACTCCAGAAAGAAAGAAGGGATGGAGCCAAAGCAAAAACGATACCCAGTTGTGGATGTGACTGGTGATAGAAACAAAGTCCGATGCTGTAAAGAGCAATATTTCATAGGAACCTGGAATGTCAGGTCCATGAATCAAGGCAAATTGGAAGTGGTCAAACAAGAGATGGCAAGAGTGGATGTTGACATTCTAGGCATCAGCAAACTAACATGGACTGGAATGGGTGAATTTAACTCAGATGACCATTATATCTACTACTGTGGGCAGGAATCCCTCAGAAGAAATGGAGTAGCCATCATGGTCAACAAAAGAGTCCAAAATGCAGTACTTGAATGCAGTCTGAAAAACGACAGAATGATCTCTGTTTGTCTCCAAGGCAAACCATTCAATATCACAGTAATCCAAGTCTATGCCCCAACCAGTAATGCTGAAGAAGCTGAAGTTGAATGGTTCTATGAAGACCTACAAGACCTTGTAGAACTAACATCCCCAAAAGATGTCCTTTTCATTATAGGGGACTGGAATGCAAAAGTAGGAAGTCAAGAAACACCTGGAGTAACAGGCAAATTTGGCCTTGGAATGCAGAATGAAGCAGGGCAAAGACTAATAGAGTTTTGAAGAAAATTCACTGGTCATAGCAAACACCCTCTTCCAACAACACAAGAGAAGACTCTACACATGGACATCACCAGATGGTCAACACCGAAATCAGATTGATTATATTCTTTGCAGCCAAAGATGGAGAAGCTCTATACAGTCAGCAAAAACAAGACTGGGAGCTGACTGTGGCTCAGATCATGAACTCCTTATTGCCAAATTCAGACTTAAATTGAAGAAAGTAGGGAAAACTGCTAGACCATTTAGGTATGACCTAAATCAAATCCCTTATGATTGCACTCATCTCACACACTAGCAAAGTAATTCTCCAAATTCTCCAAGCTGGGGTTCAACAGTACATAAACTGTGAACTTCCAGATGTTCAAGCTGGATTTAGAAAAGACAGAGGAACCAGAGATTAAATTCCCAACATCCACTGGATCATCGAAAAGGCAAGAGAATTCCAGAAAAACATCTATTTCTGCTTTATTGACTATGCCGAAGACTTCGATTGTGTGGATCACAACCAAATGTGGAAAATTCTGAAAGTGACGGGAATACCAGACCAGCTGACCTGCCTCCTGAGAAATCTGTATGCATGACAAGAAGCAACTGTTAGAACTGGACATGGAACAACAGACTGGTTCCAAATTGGGGAAGGAATACATCAAGGTTATATACTGTCACCCTGCTTATTTAACTTATATGCAGATTGTACCATGTGAAATGCCACACTGGATGAAGCACAAGCTGGAATCAAGATTGCTGGGAAAAATATCAATAACCTCAGATACGCGGATGACACCACCCTTATGGTAGAAAGTGAAGAAGAACTAAAGAGTCTCTTGAAGAAAGTGAAAGAGGAGCGTGAAAAAGTTGGCTTAAAACTCAACATACAGAAAACTAAGATCATGGCATCCATTCCCATCACTTCATGGCAAATAAATGGGGAAACAATGACAGACTTCATTTTCTTTGGCTTCGAAATCACTGCAGATGGTGACTGCAGCAATGAAATTAAAAGACACTTACTCCATGGAAGGAAAGCTATGACTAACCTAGACAGCATATTACAAAGTGGAGACATTAATTTGCTCCATCTAGTCAAAGTGAAAGTGAAGTCGCTCAGTTGTGTCCAACTCTTTGCGACCCGTGGACTGTAGCCCACCAAGCCTCTCCATCCATGGGATTCTCCAGGCCAGAATACTGGAGTAGGTTGCCATTTCCTTCTCCATCTAGTTAAAGCTATGGTTTTTTCCAGTGGTCATGTATGGATGTGAGAATTGGACTATGAAGAAAGCCGAGTGCTGATGAATTGATGCTTTTGAACTGTGGTGTTGGAGAAGACTCTTGAGAGTCCCTTGGACTGCAAGCAGATCCAACCAGTTAATCCTAAAGGAAATCAGTTCCATCTATTCATTGGAAGGACTGATGCTGAAGCTGAAACTCCAATACTTTGGCCACTTGATGCGAAGAAGTGACTCATTTGAAAAGACCCTGATGCTGGGAAAGATTGAAGGCGGGAGGAGAAGGGGAAGATAGATGCTGAGATGGTTGGATGGCATCACCAACTCGATGGACACGAGTTTGAGCAAGCTCTGGGAGTTGGTGATAGACAGGGAAGCCTGGCGTGCTGCAGTCCATGGGGTCACAAAGAGTCAGACACGACTGTGCGACTGAACTCAACTGAACTGAACTGAGGAGCTTAGGGGATGCAACTTGGTTAGAAGATGAGGGCTAGGAAACTTACTTCGGAGCTGTGTTTTCATTAGCAAGCTTGATATTTTACAGGGATCTTATGGGTATTTGATGAAGCTTGAAATCAGAGACTAATGAAACTACTGGAGTCAAATTCCAGTAGTCAAATTCTTCCCTACCTGTCCTCCATCAAGCCAAACCTCTTGGCTCTACCACTGTGAATGTTTGAATATCCTGCTTACAGGAGCAGAGAAGAGATGATAGGCAGGTTGGTCCTGCTGTGTGAAATTTACTTGAGCTTAATACCAATTAAATAACTCGCTCTGTTTGACATTCTATTTTAATCTTCTTGTCAAATCAATGTTAGCATGCTAATATCTCAGTTTCACTCAATTTCTCAGTATCTATGATTTAATATTCTTAACCCAAATTCTGTCTTCAGATATTCACATATATTTGGAACTTACTTAGTCTTTAATTAAAATTTTACATGATATAATGAAATAAATGTTCTCTTCATGATGTGCTGAATATAATGTAGGTGCCCAGAGTCTTTAATTAAACTTGACTATTTAGGGGTCCTGATAAAATTATGGGGATTGTATGTTTTTGGTTTTTCTAGTTTTTGTGGTCCTTAATATATATTGATTTTATTAGAATTTTATCTGAATGTAGACGAGCAGATTCATGGTTTCTCTAAGCATTTAGAGCTAATAAAGCACATACCACATGATCAGAAACTATTCTGGTTTATTTGTGTGAAATGTTCCTTACATTTTAAGATAATTATTTTTTTTCCTGGCTTTCTTGTTCATAAAATCATTGCAGTGTTTTATATACTAGTTCAAACTGTAAAAAAAAATTCAAATAGACTAGGGTTATATTTTACAAATATTGTATTTTTATAAATTAGAATACAGTGTGGTTGTGAGAGGAATGAGACTTTTCTATATACTGTTATAAAACCATATTCAAGTGATAGAGTGAAGAGTTAAAAACTAGCTTGAAAGCTGAGCATTTATGATTTCATAAAATTTTGCTAAAAATGTACACATGTAATTATGCACGCTTAAAATAAAAATCTAGAAGGAAACACACTTATATATCAAACTGTTACTAATTAAAACTAACATATTGAAGACATTTTATTCTAGGCTAGTTATAAATGTTTTGTATGTATCATTTAAAATAGTACCACAGCAAGCCTATGAATTATTATTATCTTGATTTTGTAGATGAAACTGAATTAGAGAGATGACGTAACTTGCCAAAAACACTTCATTATTTAACACTATCTTTGGGATGTGAATATTCAAATGACTCTTACTTCTACTTTGTTTATAGTCTATGCTAGAATTCTCAATGATGAGTGTGTATTACTTTTACAATTATAAAAAGTAAGAAACATATTTTTCATTTGGGGAAAAAAGATTTCCACCAAAGAGGAAATCAATGAGAAATACCTGGTTTCAGTTTACCAGCTATGAAACATTGTTTAGAATGTAAGAAAACATACTTGAAAACCTATCTTACTGAGTCTTTGAAAATCCATTATTTTTTTAAATAAATTTAGTTTAGATCCCCAAATCTCCACACAAATAACTGAATAAAAACTCAATATATTTTAAGTCTTCACATGCTAGTTCTATCTTTTCCTAAAAACTTTTACAATGAGCTTCAAAGTATGTGAAGTCTTCATTTTAAAATTCATTATACAATTTTTAAAACACACAGCATCAATATGATGAAATCACTAAACAATTACAAAGATCATGTTGGTGTTAGTTCATTTGTGTTAATGGATTCATATGAAACAAAGGACAATCACGTTTGGGAAACTATGCAATAGATAGTGTTCTGGGTATCTATTGCTACGTAGCAAACCACCCCCCAAAAATGAATCACTGATTATTATTTTGCATGGTTCTGTAGGTTAAATTCTAAGATGACTTGTTCAAGCTTATGTTCCTTCACGTTTCAGTTGGATTTCAGTTATGATTGCAGCCACCTAAAGGCTGAACTAGATTGACTATCCAAGATGGTGCACTTTACATGGCTGGCAGTTGAAGCTGGCTGATGTTTGGGAGCTTAAGTAGAGCTACTGACTGGAATGCTTACATGGATCTTCAAGTGGCTTGGGCTTCTCAGAGAATGGTGCCTTAGTTTATAGAGGAAGCATCCCAAGAATGAGTGTTTGGGTGTGAGCTTTACAAGAGGCAAAATGTGGAAGCTGCGAGGCTAAGTCTGGAACTAGGATAGCATTATTTCTTTCAAAGAGGTCACAGGTTCACCTATATTCAAGAGAGTAGAGAAATAGGCCCCCTCTTTGATAGGATAGTGGCAAGAGATGGAAGATAGGAGAGATATTGGGGCAGCTATTTCTGGAAAATGCAACCTGCTGCAGTTGCTTAAAAGGCAAACTTCACCTAGTATTTGCAAAATATATTTGATGCAAAAAAAGTTATTCTGTTATTGACAAGTAAAAGTTAATAAACTCTGGGATATATGATCTTGGTTACCACAGGTTATCTCTTTCCAACTGATAGTGTTTATTAAAAAATAAAGCTGACTAAGCCTCTTTCCATTTCTGACTGTCCATTTTTCTGCCCTAGTTTTTTTTCTTTTCCTTTGTTTTGATTGCCGGTGATTGGGAAATGGAGTATGCAGACTGGGAAAAAACAGTGTTGGCAATAAAGAATGAATCCACAAACAGAAATTTCTAACCTAGCAGATACTTGCTGTTGACCTACAAAGTTAATAATCAAGAGGAAAGATCATTTTTTGTATATAACTGGGTCAATAGACTAAATCATTGTACCTTATACTTTCTAAAGACCTTTCATGTATATTTCTTGTTTGGAACCTGAATCACACTCATTTTATGGCTCAGAAACCTGAGAGGTTTAGGAAAGGCAGAGGAACCAGAGATCAGATTGCCAACAAGTTCGATCATCAAAAAAGCAAGAGAGTTCCAGAAAAACATCTACTTCTGCTTTATTGACTATTCCAAAACCTTTGACTATGAAGATCACAACAAACTGTGGAAATCTCTTCAAGAGATGGGAATATCAGACCACCTGAACTGCCTCCTGAGAAATTTGTATGCAGGTCAGGAAGCAACAGTTAGAACTGGACATGGAAAAATGAACAGGTTCCAAATCTGGAAAGGAGTATGTCAAGGCTGGATATTGTCACCCTGCTTACTTAACTTATATGCAGAGTGCATTATGCTAAATGCTGGGCTGGATGAAGCACAAGCTGGAATCAAGATTGCTGGGAGAAATGTCAATAATCACAGATATGCAGATAACACCACCCTTATGGCAGAAAGTGAAGAACTAAAGAGCCTCTTGATGACAGTGAAAGAGGAGAGTGAAAAAGTTGGCTTAAAGCTCAACATTCAGAAAACTAAGATCATGGCATCCATTCCCATCACTTCATGGCAAATAAATGGGGAAACAATGGAAACAGTGACAGATTTCAATTTCTTGGGCTCCAAAATCACTGCAGATGGTGACTGCAGCCATGAAATTAAAAGATGCTTACTCCTTGGAAGGAAAGCTATGACCAACCTAGACAGCATATAAAAAAGTGGAGACATTATTTTGCTGACAAAGCCCCATCTAGTCAAAGCTATGGTTTTTTACAGTAGTCATGTATGGATGTGAGAGTTGGACTATAAAGAAAGCTGAGTGCCAAAGAATTGATGCTTTTCAACTGTGGTATTGGAGAAGACTCTTGAGAGTCCCTTGGACTGCAGGGAGATCCAACCAGTCCATCCTAAAGGAGATCAGTCCTGAATATTCATTGGAAGGACTGATGCTGAAGCTAAAACTCCAATACTTTGGCCACCTGATGCAAAGAACTGACACCGTGGAAAAGACCCTGATACTGGGAAAGGTTGAAGGCAGGAGGAAAAGGAGATGACAGAGGATGAGATGGTTGGATGGCATCACCGACCCAAGGGATATGAGTTTGAGCAAGCTCCGGGTGTTGGTGATGGACAGGGAAGCCTGGTGTGCTGCAATTCATGGGGTTGCAAAGAATCAGACACAACTGAGTGACTGATCTGAACTGAACTGAACTGAACCTGAGAGGTAAAGTAAGTTAACTGATGCCCTTAAAGTCACTTGGCTAGTAATGGAGAGTGAGACACAGGTCTTCTGTCTTTAAGTCCCTCCCCTTTGCATCACAGTACCTTTATGGGCTTTTACTGCCAAAACTGTGAAGAGCAGGGAAGAAACAAAATGAAGAGAGGGTAAGGGTGAAGACAGACATGTGATTTGGGGTAAATAACTTGATCTTTTTAACCTAGAAGAGAAAAATGCCTTCCAAGTATAATTGTTGGGTAGATTAAATATAAAGTGTAATAAAATCAAAGAGAGGTGTTATTTCCTACTCCTATTACAACAATTACCATTATGATTACTTAAAGTGACAATTTGGTACAGTAGATAAAGCACGGAGTCAGACAGATCTAGTGTCTATTTTTCAGTGGAATCAGTACAAATTTCTACATTGTTTAAGGCAGAAAGCCACTGCATGAGAATAGTCTTCTATTAAAATTACCTGGGAAACTATTGTTGAGCTCTGACCATATATTAGTCATATTTGGGCTTCCCTGGTGGCTCAAAGGTAAAGAATCCGCCTGCAATGCAGGAGATGCAAGAGATGTCAGTTCAATCTCTGGGTCTGGAAGATCCCCTGGAGAAGGAAATGGCAACCCACTCCAGTATTCTTGCTGGGAAAATACCATGGATGGAGGAGCCTGTCAGGCTATAGTCCACAGGATCCCAAAGAGTCGGACGTGACTGAATGATTAAACACGCAAACACAAAAAACAGTTTCTTCAACCTCAGAAGACTACACTACGGATAAAGCAACTTCCCAAGTCTCAGTAGCCCACTCCAAAAAATGGCTTACTTTTTGCTCCTATTAAATGTAGAGTAAAGCAGCTGTGGGTTTTCATTTGCTCTACTTCTATATCCTTCCTTATTCCAGGATCCAGGCTAAAAGGGACTGTCACTATTTGAGGCAGATTGTTTTCACGGTATGGGAAAATTCAAGTAAACCACATAATAGCTTTTAAAACTTTTGTTCAAATGTGATATATATCACTTACACTCATATTTCATTAGCCTAAGATGTATTGTACAGTTAAGTTCAACATCAAAGTGACAAGCATGCTTAATTCTTCTGCAGAAAGATGATTAAATAATTAGAAACAATCAAACAGTATATTATAATGCAAGACAGGAATCTTGTGACTACTAAAGTGAAAATGTCTGGGGGCAAAAAAGTCTGAAATATTTTTAAGTATTCGTTTCTCACTGCCTAGCACACAGCTTCATACTCTGTAGGTCCTCATTAAATATTAATAGGTGAATTCATGACACTCACAAAGATTCACATGCAGCAAAACCTTGCACTGTGACCCTTTATCTCTCCAAGCTCCAAATTGAAGAAGCAATGATTAAAATTTAAATTTTTGTTGTTAACCTAGATATGTATTAAAATATACTCAGAAAATGGATAAGACACGCTTTATATGACTGCAATCATAATGGAGAGCAAGCTATTACACGTAATTAAGTGAAATTAGAGTAGTTAGTTCATTCATTCAGTTCAGTTCAGTTCAGTTGCTCAGTTGTGTCCAACTCTTTGTGACCCCATGGAGTGTAGCATGCCAGGCTTCCCTGTCCATCACCAGCTCCCAGAGATTATTCACACTCATGTCCACTGAGTCAGTGACGCCATTCAACCATCTCATCCTCTGTTGTCCCTTTCTCCTCCCACCTTCAATCTTTCCCAGCATCTGAGTCATTCATTCAACAAACAGGTTATCAGAGCTTTCTACCTGCCAGGCACTGACAAAAAATTGTATTTAAGGATGAGTAAGACTCAGATATAGCTCTTGCCCTTAATGAGTTGTAGTGATACTTTAGCAGGTTCATAGCAAGACTGATGGTGAAAAGTTTTGCAGATTAATTTGTTGATTTGATTTTGAATTTTCAAACTAAAGTGAGGGAGGTATGTTTGTGTAGGGATATAGAATTATTTTAATTAATCTGCTTTATTTGATGTTTTATTGGATATTTATTTTAATAAATCTATTTCTTTTAGGTTAGGTCCACCTAACCTAAAGAAAATGTTAATTTTTTCTAATGTCCCTAAAAATAAGAGGTAACATTGTGTAGAGAGGTATCTCAAGGATGCTTCTTAAATCATGAGCAAAATTATCTTTATATTATAGGAAGCAACTATTTATAAGCATATGTGTTGTAAACAAAGAGATTTCAACCTTGAAAATCTGCATCATTTTGTGAAGGGAATTTTAAACTATTTTGATAAGACATATGTATGTTCTGAAAGAATAACATGGAGTGCTTTAATTGGCACTTTCTTCTGCAAAGAGATCATATTCAAGAATTTTCCATTTCCTTTTCTTAACATAAGAAGACATATCTCAGCTATATACCCAAGAGATATCTAGAGACTAATGAGGGTGTAGAGTGAATACTGGTGGAAACAGAAGGAATGTTTCCAAACCTAACTTAAGCATTAAGAGCCAGAGAATTTAAGGAACTAGATTCCAGAATAATAGGCATTTTTAAAAGAACTCAATTACAAGACCACATTTAAAGAGCTCTGTATTAAACAACCTTAATGAATCATTTGAAGAAAAATCAAAGTGAAGAGTCAGCTGTGAATTGAATATAAGTTGATGAATAAAATTAGAGTTTCCAAAATCTCTTTCTAATTAACAACCTATTACAGAAAACAGGTGGGTTTTTTGACATTCAAATTGTTTAACAAGCTATTAAAAATTACAAAAGACATATTAGTTCCCTGACCAAACAGTTTTACATTTAAAAAGTATTCTTAAATGTGGCTTATTGCTTTAATTGTGGGATTTGTTTCTGTGGTTATTGACATGACATTTGATTTGCTGATAAGAAATAACACACACAATGCTTTTAAAATTACTGTAACTTGAGGTTATTTACTTAGATATAGATATCTTTAGCGAAGTTTATAAGCAGTGCCTTTAAAATAAATGCGTTTCCCCCTCATATACTACAGAATAACTTTGGACATAAAGAAGATCCAAAATTAGGTTATTCATCTTGCATGCCCACAACCAAGTGAGGACTGTGCTGGGGCTGGTATTCACAGGGACACTTGCAGTGTGTGTGCCACACAGGGACGCTGCACCCCAGCAGCTGAGCTGGGGCTGCTTTTCCTCCTCACAAGGGCTTGAGCTGGGTTTTACTCTTTCCAGTTAGCTCTCCCATCTCTCTACCATAAGATGACAGTGCTCTTGATCTGAGTCACCTGTCTATATTCTGGGTCATTTTTGCAAAGGCTTTAACTCTCTCCTTCCTTCTGTCTCTCTGTCACCTCTGCCAGAACTGGAATAAAACCCAGCTTAGGTGAAAATCAGAAGAATCCCACTCTCTCCCTCAAGCTGCAATTACCCCCTGCAGAACACAATGTATTGGGTATTCCACATACCATGGGCTATGGTATGAATGTATGCTTTGAGTACAAAATCAACATCTGAAAAGAAAACCCATATCAAGCTATATTAATTAGTGAGTATACTGTGGAATATAAGTTAAATAAGCAGGGTGACAATATACAGCCTTGACATACTCCTTTTCCTATTTGGAACCAGTCTGTTGTTCCATGTCCAGTTCTAACTGTTGCTTCCTGACCTGCATACAGATTTCTCAAGAGGCAGGTCAGGTGGCCTGGTATTGCCATCTCTTTCAGAATTTTCCACAGTTTATTGTGATCCACACAGTCAAAGGCTTTGGCATAGTCAATAAAGCAGAAATAGATGTCTTTCTGGAACTCTCTTGCTTTTTCCATGACCCAGCGGATGTTGGCAATTTGATCTCTGGTTCCTCTGCCTTTTCTAAAACCAGCTTGAACATCAGGGAGTTCATGGTTCACGTATTGCTGAATCCTGGCTTGGAGAATTTTGAGCATTAGTTTACTAGCGTGTGAGATGAGTGCAATTGTGCAGTAGTTTGAGCATTCTTTGGCATTGCCTTTCTTTGGTATTGGAATGAAAACTGACCTTCTCCAGTCCTGTGACCACTGCTGAGTTTTCCAAATTTGCTGGCATATTGAGTGCAACACTTTCACAGCATCATCTTTCAGGATTTGAAATAGCTCAACTGGAATTCCATCACTTCCACTAGCTTTGTTCGTAGTGATGCTTTCTAAGGCCCACTTGACTTCACATTCCAGAATGTCTGGCTCTATATGAGTGATCACATCATCATGATTATCTGGGTTGTGAAGATCTTTTTTGTATTGTTCTTCCATGTATTCTTGCCACCTCTTCTTAATATCTTCTGCTTCTGTTCGGTCCATACCATTTCTGTCCTTTATCGAGCCCATCTTTGCATGAAATGTTCCCTTGGTATCTCTAATTTTCTTGACGAGATCTCTAGTCTTTCCCATTCTGTTGTTTTCCTCTATTTCTTTGCACTGATCACTGAAGAAGGCTTTCTTATCTCTTCTTGCTATTCTTTGGGACTCTGCATTCAGATGCTCATATATTTCCTTTTCTCCTTGGCATTTTGCCTCTCTTCTTTTCACAGCTATTTGTAAGGCCTCCCCAGACAGCCATTTTGCTTTTTTGCATTTCTTTTCCATGGGGATGGTCTTGATCCCTGTCTCCTGTACAGTGTCACGAACCTCACAGTGTCAGACTTTATTTTTTGGGGCTCCAAAATCACTGCAGATGGTGACTGCAGCCATGAAATTAAAAGATGCTTACTCCCTGGGAGAAAAGTTATGACCAACCTAGATAGTATATTCAAAAGCAGAGACATTACTTTGCCAAATAAGGTCCGTCTAGTCAAGGCTATGGTTTTTCCTGTGGCCATGTATGGATGTGAGAGTTGGACTGTGAAGAAGGCTGAGCGCCGAAGAATTGATGCTTTTGAACTGTAGTGTTGGAGAAGACTCTTGAGGGTCCCTTGGACTGCAAGGAGATCCAACCAGTCCAGTCTGAAGGAGATCAAACCTGGGATTTCTTTGGAAGGAATGATGCTAAAGCTGAAGCTCCAGTACTTTGGCCACCTCATGCGAAGAGTTGAAAAAACTCTGATGCTGGGAGAGATTGGGGGCAGGAGGAGAAGGGGATGACAGAGCATGAGATGGCTGGATGGCATCACTGACTCGATGGATGTGAGTCTGAGTGAACTCCAGGAGATGGTGATGGACAGGGAGGCCTGGCGTGCTGCGATTCATGGGGTTTCAAAGAGTCAGACACGACTGAGTGACTGAACTGAACTGAAACTGTGTAAGATATGATTACAAATGCCTGTGAGCAAAGACACTTCAGTCGTGCCCAATGTTTTGTGGCTCCATGGACTGGAAAGGGTGAATTTAAATCGAATGAACTCTATATCCACTACTGTGGGCAAGAATCCCTTGGAAGAAATGGAGTCACCATCACAGTCAATAAGTGTCCAAAATGCAGTACTTGGACACAATCTCAAAAACAAGAGAATGATCTCTGTTCATTTCCAAGGCAAACCATTCAGTATCACAGTAATCCAGGTCTACACCCTAACCAGTAATGCTGAAGAAGCTGAAGTTGAATGGTTCTATGAAGACCTACAAGACCTTGTAGAACTAACACCTAAAAAAGATGCCCTCTTCATTACAGGGGACTGGAATGCAAAAGTAGGAAATCAAGAGCTACCTGGAGTAACAGGCAAACTTGGCCTTGGAGTACAGACTGAAGCAGGGATAAGGCTAACAGAGTTTTGCCAACAAAACGCACTGGTCATAGCAAACACCCTCTTCCAACAACACAAGAGAAGACTACGCATGGACATCGCCAGATGGTCAACACCAAAATCAGAATGATTATATTCTTTGCAGTCAAAGATGGAGAAGCTCTATACAGTCAGCAAAAACAAGACCAGGAGCTGACTGTGGCTATTTCATATCCTAAAAGATGAAAAGTGCAGCTATGAAAGTGCTGCACTCAATATGCCAGCAAATTTGGAAAACTCAGCAGTGGCCACGGGACTGGAATCAAGATTGCTAGAAGAAATATCAATAACCTCAGATAGGCAGATGAGACCACCCTTACGGCAATTTCCTTATTGCCAAATTCAGCCTTAAATTGGAGAAAGTAGGGTAAACCACTAGACCATTCAGTTATGACCTAAATCAAATCCCTTATGATTATATAGTGGAAATAACAAATAGATTCAAGGGATTAGATCTGATAAACAGAGTACCTGAAGAACTATAGACAGAGGTTCATGACACTGAACAGGAGACAGTGATCAAGACCATTCCCAAGTAAAAGAAAGGCAAAATATTTGTCTGATGAGGCCTTAAAAAAAGCCAAGAAAAGAAGGGAAGTTAAAGGCAAAGGAGAAAAGGAAAGATATACCCATTGGAATGCAGAGTTCCAAAGAAAAGCAAGGAGAGATAAGATAGCCTTTCCTCACTAATAAATGTAAAGAAATAAAGGAAAACAACAGAATGGGAAAGACTAGAAATCTCTTCAAAAAAATTAGAGACACCAAGGGAACATTTCATGCAAAGATGGGCTTGATAAAGGACAGAAATGGTATGGACCTAACAGAAGCAGAAGATATTAAGAAGAGGTGGCAAGAATACACAGAACTGTACAAAAAAGATACTCATGACCCAGATAATCACGATGGTGTGATCACTCACCTAGAGCCAGACATCCAGGAATGTGAAGTCAAGTGGGCCTTAGGAGGCATCACTATGAACAAAGCTAGTGGAGATGATGGAATTCCAGTTGAGCTATTTCATATCCTAAATGATGATGCTATGAAAGTGCTACACTGAATATGCCAGCAAATTTGGAAAACTCAGCAGTGGCCACAGGACTGGGAAAGATCAGTTTTAATTCCAATCCCAAAGAAAGGAAATGCCAAAGAATGTTCAAACTACTACAATTGCACACATCACTTCCCTGGTGGCTCAGAGGTTAAAGCATCTGCCTCCAAAGCAGGAGACCCAGGTTCAATCCCTGGGTTGGGAAGATCCCCTGGAGAAGGAAATGGTAACCCACTCCAGTATTCTTGCCTGGAGAATCCCATGGACGGAGAAGCCTGGTAGGCTACAGTCCATGGGGCTGCGAACAGTCAGACACGACTGAGCGACTTCACTATACTCACTCACACACTAGCAAAGTAATGCTCCAAATTCTCCAAGCCAGGGTTCAACAGTACATGAAATGTAAACTTCCAGAAGTTCAATCTGGGTTTAGAAAAGGCAGAAGAACCAGAGATCAAATTGCCAACATCTGCTGGATTATCAAAAAAGCAAGAGAGTTCCAGAAAAACATCTACTTCTGCTTGATTGACTACGCCAATGTCTTTGACTGTGTGGATCACAACAAAATGTGGAAAAATTTTTAAAATGTGGGAATACTAGACTACTGACCTGCCTCCTGAGAAATCTGTATGCAGGTCAAGAGGCAAGTGCTAGAACCGGACATGGAACAACGACTGGTTCCAAATTGGCTAAGGAGTACATCAAGGCTGTATATTGTCACCCTGCTTATTTAACTTATATGCAGAGTACGTCATGAGAAATGCTGGGCTGCAGGAAGCACAAGCTGCAATCAAGACTGCTGGAAGAAATATCAATAACCTCAGACACACAGATGACACTACCCTTACAGCAGAAAGCAAAGAAGAACTTAAGAGCCTCTTGATGAAGGTGAAAGAGGAGAGTGAAAAAGTTGGCTTAAAACTCAACATTCAGAAAACTAAGATCATGGCATCTGGTCCCGTCACTTCATGGCAATTAGATGGGGAAATGGTTCAAACTGTGACAGACTTTATTTTCTTGGTCTCTGAAATCACTGCATATGGTGACTGCAGCCATGAAATTAAAAGCCACTTGCTCCTTGGAAGAAAGGTGTGACTAACCTAGACAGCATATGAAAAAGCAGACCTTACCAACAAAGGTCCATCTAGTCAAAGCTGTGGTTTTCCAGTAGTCATGTATGGATTGCAGAGTTGGATTATAAAGTTGAGCACTGAAGAATTGATGCTTTTGAATGTGTTGAAGAAGCCTGTGGTGTTGAAGAAGACTCTTGAGAGTCCCTTGGACTGCAAGCAGATCCAGCCAGTCCATCCTAAGGCATCTGTCCTAAATATTCATTGGAAGGACTGATCCTGAATTTGAAACTCGAATACTTTGGCTACCTGATGCAAAGAACTGACTCATTGGAAAAGACCCTGATGCTGGGAAAGATTGAAGGTGGGAGGAGAAGGGGATGGCAGAGGATGAGGTGGTTGGATGGCATCACCAATGCAATGGACATGAGTTTGAGTAGGTTCCAGGAGTTTGTGATGGACAGGGAGGCCTGGTGTGCTGCAGTCCATGGGGTCGCAGAGTCAGACACAACTGAGTGACTGAAGTGAACTGGCCTGTAGCTCACCAGGCTCCTCTGTCCATGGGATTCTCTAGGCGAGAATATGGGAGTTGGTTGTCGTGCCCTCCTCCGGGGGATCTTTCTGACCCAGAGATCGAACCTCCGTCTCTTATGCTTCCTTCATTGGCCGGCAGGTTTTTTACCACTAGCTCCAACTGGGAAGCCCCTATGATTACAAATAATATATGCCTTTTAAAGTTTTACTCAAACTTGAGTATCATTTTATGTACCCCACTTTTTATATGTGTTACTCAAATTTGGAGTTTATAAAAAATAAAGCTTGTTTTGAAATTCTTATAACCAAAGCTCTGTTAAACAAACCATTTTATAGATATTGTGAGTTCTTTGAGTTATTTTAGATAAAGTTTAGTCTGTATACAGGCTAAAATATATAAGCAAAAGAAGTCAATAGTGTTGGGGTAGGAAATTCACAAATAAGAATTAAAAAATAACTATACAGAGATGAATTTTGGGGAGTTCATACCCAACCCTAAACTTTTTCTTTTTGCTTTGATCCACTAAAGGCAGGTGCAAGGGAATAAGAATAAAGTGCATGAAGTTCTGATAGAAACCTAAAATACAAAACAAAGTGTTTTTGTAAAAGAGCTGTAGCAGTCTAAAAGAATAAATAGATGGTCTACAGGTAGGAAAGGTACAAAAGCCTTTTGAAGTCAAATGGCACAGATGTCATGGAACCAGAGCATTTTAGAACTCATCATATTTAGGCTCTTTAACTAACAGATGAAGAATCTGAACCAGTGAATTTAAGGAAGTAAACTCCAGAGTAATGAACAATTTTTAAAGAACTCATTTATAAGACCAAGTTTAAAGAATTCCATATTGAAGAATTCTAATAAACTGCAGAAAAAATCAATGTGAGTCAGCTGTGATTAGCAATGGCAGAATTAGCAATAAAGGTGCTGAATTATGCCGGAAGCTGCCTAAAATACTTCTAATATTTACCATTACTCAGAGAACCAATATTGTTATTTGGCAACATTTTAGAATGTTGAAAAGCAAGGAATTAGAAAACAAAAGCTACCCTCTTTATTAGTTTATCCTTTCTATGACTTCACAATTCACTATAAAGATAGTCATAACCATTTTATAACATTTCCAAATTGCCCAACTGTTTCCTTTGTGTCACCACCATTGTCAGTCTTTGTTGTAACTGCTTTAAAATTGAGACTTCATTGAATGCAACATGAAAACATATGGGACCAATGAAATGATGATGATATTTATATTGATGGGGTAAGGAAACCATCCAAAATGTGACCGCATAGACTGTATAGCTGAGTTACAGTTGTGTCTATTTGGACAGTGGTAGGTAAATGGTGTGTGTATAACTGAAATACATTTGTCTCAATGATATTTAATATATGGAAGTTGAATTGTGTGAACATAACTTATAATGCAGAATTGTTTCACAGAAGTGTATTGGTTACCAAAACAGGAAAGAACTTGTCCTGTTCTTTAAAAATGACATCTACTGTGGGCATTTGTTATAGCTTTCCAAAATAATTTCTGGCATATAAACTTTGTCTGTGATGATTCTCTTTGGGGGTAAACTCCAAAAAATGGTGAGAGTGCCTAATATAAGCATAATCCTTGTGTGGCAACTAGCCAGGACATCGTGTTTCCCAAATTCAATAAAGTCAATGCCAAATTTTATTGCCACAAAATTTATGAATCAAGGAACCAAGTTTTCCTCTGTGTTTGGAAGAGTTAACATTTCTGAAGCATGTCTCTGCTATTTCAATATTTCTTGTGAATGAAAGGCTCTGGTCTTAGAGATGTCTGAGCTGAAAAGATTTTTCACCTCCCTGCAAGAAGGTAACTTGTAACTACAACATCAGAGCAGCAGCAAAAGTAGCACACCACTCTGGCCTCAAGGAGAATTCATGAGACAGTAGAAGCTGTAGGTCGAAAGGGAAGGCTGTTCACACTTGGCCAGGCTGGGACCATCTGGGAATCAGCATACAGCTGGGTGACTAGCAACCAAGATTACAAAGAGGAGAGAGGGACAAAAGACATTACGAGATGCTCCAGCTCTGTTTCACCTTTGTGTATAAAAAGATGCCATCAATATTCAAGGTTAGGAATATCATGCCTTTGAATTACTGAAGCCAGTCAAGTGTGAAAAAGTAGTTTTTTGAACACATAGTTTTAATGTCTATATCATACTTTCAATACTGAAACTGAAGGATAAAACAGATAAAACCAACTTGATTTCCTGAGCCATTTGTTCTAAATAGAAATTCTACTTTGCAAGTAATTGTGACTTAGATGTTGCAGAGTAACAGAAAATTGAAGGGGTTGTAATCAGACTTCTTAGAAGGTGACTCTCAAGGCAATGGCTCATTCTCTGAGTCACCCTTCTTGAATAACTAAGTATGAGACCATATTTTCCAGTATGTGTTTCTGTAAGGTTGTCTGCTCTTAAAATGGAATGATTCTTACAGAAAAACCAAGGTAATCAGGCAACTTCATACTTAAAATATAGAATTGGAATAATATTTTTTATAAACTTAGAAATAATGATAGTTCCACTGACTCTTAATTTTCACAGGATCAAATGTTTTTGCTCAGTAGGTGATTTCTCTCAGATTCTGTAATTTTTATTTACATTCAAGCAAGACCATCCTTGGGCTTCCCTGGTAGCTCAGACAGTAAAGAATCTGTCTGCCATTCATGAGACCCAAGTTTGATCCCTGGGTCAGGAAGATCCCCTGGAGAAGGGACTGGCTACCTACTCCAGTATTCTTGCCTGGAGAATTCCATGGACAGAGGAGCCTGGCAGGCTATAATCTATAGGGACTCAAAGAGTCGGACACGATTGAGTGGCTAACACACACACAAGATTGCCTTATGCATTTAATTTATGTTAAAACCCATGTATCATATGATGTATCATATAATAGGTATGCCCTCCCTTCTCTTTTCCCTTTAAGCACTTCTCTTTCCTTTTATTTATTTATATTTTTGCTGTAGCTATTGCTTTTTCTATGAAGTAGTAGTTGTCATTGTTGCTGAAAAAACAGAATCTCATTTCCTTTAAAACAATTCTAAAATTTTTATGTGAAAAATAAAAATTTGCCCTTTCATTGCCATTAATTAAAATGTATTATTGATTCATAATGTGGGTAATTTTATTAAAATATTGCTCATATACAATTAAAGAGTTAGGTAACTGAGACAGGCTTTAGTTGTAAGGATATGGGTTTCATAGTGTACAGACAGCTCCTTCAATCTATGTTGCTGCCTGAACATTGAACCTATCTCTTACATGGAGCTTGGTTGTCCTGGGTAGTATTCTGAACTGGCTCAGCAGTGGCTTGATGGTAATTCTGAGCTGCTGTGCGAAGGCAAAATATAAAAGAGTGAATATTTTTGGTGTTAACTACCGAGAGAAAAGACGTCCATTCTTAGCTCACATGTCACAATGTGGGAGGCAGACTAGCCTCTTTGTGGGCTTGGCCCCGGGCTTTGAGAAAGCTTAAAATATTGCCAAGTGGTCAGAGAAGGGTGGCCTCTGCCAAAGAGAAGCAGCTTCCTGGGAAATTTCAAATGGAAGGGGATCTTGCAAACTGGCAAGATCTTCAATGTCTATGTCATTTGCTTTGTCTTGCCCATGTTGCTGTTCCTGCGTCCTCAGTAAAGTCTAATTTAATTATTGTTAGCATTCAGGACTTCTCTGACGGTCCAGTGGTTAAGAATCTGCCTTCCAAAGTAGAGGACGTGGGTTTGATCCCTGGTTGGGCAAGTAAGATCTCACACGCTATCAGGCAACTAAGCTCACATGCTGCAACTACTGAGCCCAAGAGCTGCAGCTAGAGAAGCTCATGCACCACAGCCAGAGAGAAGCCCTCGCATTGCAATGAAGACCCAGTGCAGTCAAGATACATAAACATAAAATGTATATTAAATATACAATATATATTAAATATAAATAAATAAATATTCTGCACAAACTCAGCCCTTTTAGAATCCATGTTTCAGTTGGGTGTCCACACCTGTGACACACAGCCCAGTGGGACCATGGACATAGGAATGCTTGTCCTGGTGGAGATCCTGCTGCTATTGCTAACATTTGAGGATAAGGGTAGAGCTTTGGTCTTTCTTCAAACTGTCACTCATCTGACTCAGAAACACAAGGTCACTTTTCGCAGAGTAACTGTTTTCAACGCCTGTAATTTAAGTGACTGCCACTAAATGAAAGATGGCATATTCACTGAGCTTAAATGCGCAGTGATAAGCACCTCCCAGGCAAGGACAACTGACAAGGATTTGAGTTTGGTCTCTGCCACATACTATCTGAGGAAACTTGCTTACTTCATCTAAGAACTCAGTTAATACTCCCTGGTGGGTGGTTTTCAGCATGAAATCATATAATGACTTACAGGAAAGTGCTAAACACATAAATACTATTTAGTAAGAAACAACTGATAAAAGTTCTAAGGCATGCAGGCATTTACATTTTAATTACACCATCTCATATTATATTATTTATTGATTAACACAATATGGAAATTTATAAACACACTTTTCAGTGATAGTTTTATTTGCATGGCTTAGCACATAAGGTGATTATGCTTCTTCTAGCTAGTAGTAAAGCTGGGATGAAATGGCATAAATCTATTAGACAAAAAAATGTCTTCACAAAGATTCAACAACTTCCTGTGCTGTGTCCTTGAATTTCCCAGATATGGCTGCTTACCTACTATTCTTTAAAAAAAGTAAAAACTCAGTTAAAAGTTCATAAAGTGCAAACTAGAAAAACGAACCCGCATGCTGTTAGATGAAAACATATAATTAAAGTTCAGCAAATGAGATTCTTTTAGATATTAAGACTTCATGGCATTGTCTCCTTATGGTTATAGATGTCAGTGTCTATATCTAAAATCTCTCAAGTTAAAAAAGAATTAATTCCTAGTTCTTTCTTTTTCCCTTAACATTCTCTTGTGCCTAGTGTTTACAACAATGATTTATTGTGGAATTATTTAATAAATCTATTTTCAAAAAAAACAGCTACTATTATCAGAGGTTTAACAATTTATCTAGAATAAAGTTTTTATTTGTTAATAGCAATAAAGAATTAAAGTTCAAAATTACTTTCTTTCATAGCTTAAAATTTATAAATTGCATTTTCTTTTACAACCTCCTCTCCACGTACAATCTATTTTTAAAACAATTACTACTAACATATGATACTTCTTTCATCCTGTTTTTACTCCTCCATTTTTATCTTTTCTTTTTTTTAAAACTTCTTTTCCAGAATCCCTATGTACCATGGCTAGAGCTTGCATTTTTTTCTACCTGATTTATAGATACGACCCAGAGAGTTTAAATGGCATGACCCAGGTTAAGGAACAGGGCAAAAATTTCACAGAGGCTGAGTCCCAGTTAAAAGCATTAGTGCAGATCTTGAAAGAGAATTGTTCTATTTGCAAATTCTCAGTGAACTATTTTTAGCTCTGCCAACGTGAAACAGGCCATGCACACTTGAGGTCTTAAACTGAGGTCCAGAGAGGTGAAAGGGAATTCACCAATCCTTAAAACTGCTTATACAATTGATCTGTTCTGCTTTTCTTGAAAAACCTTGGGAAGACCCTTTGTGGTAAATTTAAAGAAACACTTATACAGGTTATTTTTCCTTATTAGATATAACAGAATAGTTTATAAGTGACCTTGATCACTAATTCTTTGTAACATTAAGGATGAGAAGGATTATTGGTTTAGGATTAAGGAAGTACAACATAATATTTTAGCATCTGTAAAATTACTACATGATTTTACTTCTGAGGGTCATTAAGGGCTAGGTCCGCACTCTATTGTTAGCATCCTTGGATCAATACATTGTCTTCTGTACTGAATTTATTATTCCATACTTGATGAGCTCAGAAAATTTATAACAGCTTTCGACAGTCTCCCCAAAGCCCCACCTGGTTAAAATAAGTTGAGCCTTAGGTTAAACATGTTACTGGGAGCAATTTTTATTTCTGAAGGCTAATTCAGCTCAGCGACAGATTAACTATAGCATATCTCCTGAACCTCCAAAGTAATTTGTTTTTATGTACTCAGCTTGGAACCATGCCCACACTATTAATATTTCATACCAAAAAGTAGGGGCCTCAATACGTCCTTCTGTTAGACTGGCATAATTATTTAGTATATTCCTCCACTGGGATGGAATATGTTTTACATATATTAGTAGCATGCAAAATATCCTGATAAGAAATACCAAAGGATGACAATTTTTACTGAATGGCAAAGTAAGATGGGAAGGAAAAATGGCAGAATTATGCTGCCGTATGAAGGATCTTAACATGTCCCTCTAAGCAGTCACCTGTTGAATGGAGGTTCAGTTACTCCGATGTGGTAGAGTGGAGACTTCTTCCCATGATTCTAAGCTGTACTATGACACAGCAAATCTAATGTCAGTCCTTGGTCTTCCAAGATCACTACAAGGAATGTGGAATTATATTTTAAAAATTTCATCATCTGAAGAGTTTTCTTGATATTTTTTAGTTTGGAAGCAGAAGAGTGGGCAGGAATGTGCTGACACCTTGGATTTAACTCCTTTCTTTATTCTGAGGTGTTTGACCTTGCATAAATTACTGGATCTTTTCTGTTTCCTCATCTATAAAACACAAGGAAAATAAAGGTTTTTGTGGGGATAATAAACAATAATGGTTATAAAGTGCTTAGTATACTAAATAATTAATAAATATTAGCTTATTATTTATTGCTTTAAGATATTATAAGTCACTTTCATCTATCTGGGAACCATGCCCTGCCCTATTAATGCTCACAGTGGAGAACAGAATGTCTTTGAAAGACATTAACCTAAGAGGTCACTGCCTTCTGTGGAGTCCACCAGCATCAACGCTTTCTTCCTGAAAAGAGGCATCTGGTTTGTAACTCTGCATTTTCCCTTTGCACCATATTTCAAATTGTTCACTAGCCTCACAGTCAGAACACCTATCTGGATTTATTATATTTTCTAAATCTATTTTTGTATAAAACATGGTCACTTTGTCTTAATCCAATTTTATTTAGGGATAGTATAATATTTTGAAACTTTTCAGGTGCTCTATAAAAGCTTCGTAGGTATTGTCAGCTCATTTATTTATAATAAGATGAGAATGAGGCTTCCTCAGACAGTCCCCTGTGGCCTAGCCTGTGGGCAAAAATGACCTGCCTAAATTGAACGGGTTGTCTTGAAAAATATAATCGTTAAGTACAGGAAGGAAAAATAAGAGACTGTCATTTTGCCACCTTATGTAAATATTTATTCATTAGCTTATTATACATTTAAGCAGGAACCATGTATTAAGTACTTAATAAAGACCAGGCACTTTTTGCTTGAAGCTGCAAAGACAAGACAGTAATTGCTGTTGAAGGGTTTTCATTCTGGTGAGCAAAGTTGAGGGTCAGGGAGAGATCAAATTGTAAGCACCAAAGAGTAACATTTTCATTTCAGCAGCTCTGAGTGAATTAGAGCCATATCCAAAGGAAAAGTGGAACAATTCTACCTGGGTGGTTAAGTGTTGGGAAGTGCCTTTATTGTTCAAATAACTTTTGGGGAGCCGAGACTTAAAAGATGAGCAGAATTTTCTCAGTTGAAGGGAGACAGGGTAATCCAGGCATTCAAAAGATACAGTCTATCCAGGACATGTCAGTAGTGTAATTTTTCACTGAACAAAGACAGAACTATTACTGTATCTGTTTATGGCATGAACTCAACACATACCACAAGAAAACAAGATAACTGAAAAATATGACCATTCTTTAGGCAGAAGATGACAATTATAAAATTATCAGTTTAGCTATGTTCGATACTCCAAAATAACTCTTTACACTCTGAAGTCAAATCCTTTTCTAATAAAATTGGAGTTTACAATGGGTTCTGGACAGATAAGACAACTCCTTTTAACCCTCCTTCCTGTCTTTCTGAATTATGCAGCCCAAAAGCCATTAAGTGAGGTTAAGTGCAAAGTAAAAGAGAAGTGAAAATGTTAGTTGCGCAGTTGTGTCTGACTCTTTGCGATCCCATGGACTGTAGACCACCAGGCTTCTCTGTTCACAAAATTCTCCTTGCAAGAATACTGGAGTGAGTAGCCATTCCCTTCTCTAGGAGATCCTCGCGACTCAGGGATCGAACCCTGGTCTCCTGCATAGTAGGCAGATTCTTTACCATCTGAGCCACCAGGGAAGCGCAAGGTAGGCACCACCTATTACATATAATATTGGAAGCTGGAATTGAGTAAATTGGAGAATAATAGGTGTTGTCACTATCATACATGTTAATTGTGTGTACCCTCCATGAGGGCTGATTTTTTTCAGACTTCTTCCTACATCTGCCCACCCCCTCACCTCTAGCTGAAAACCAATGTGGTTCACAGGAAGCATCTGAATGATTATGGTAAAAAACGCTGTAAGTCACACACACTCTTAAAATTTATGTTTATTGTTAACCTCTCTTCTCTAGAATGTATGCTTTATAGTGTAAGAACTTTTACTATTCTTTTCATTGGCTAGAACAGAACCTGACAGGCAGTAAGATCTTCATAAATAATTTTCAAATTTTAAAAGTGAAAAGAATGATTTGTACAATACACACACATATGAAACACTGTCATTTCTTTTAAGGTCTTTAAGGTATTAAGTTAAATACTTTGTATAATTTTCTATTTCCGGTTAAGTAATTGCAGCATTATAACGAAACAAAGTTCAGTGACATCTCAAGAAGCATTTTTTTCTTTGTTCAGAATTTATTGTTGAGCTGCATTGGTGAGCAGACTCAGAGTTTTAGGTATCTATATTTTGAAGAATGAAGTGAAAGCTATTAGTATAAAAAGAAAAAAAATCTAAAGGTATACAAGAAATAGGTAAAGGAAAGAAGTCTAGTCAGAGGCAATGAGAAGAATGTAAGATTTTTAGGCATTTTATGAACATTAAATTAAATCAAATGTAAATAGACCTCAAATATCATAAGTCATACTTATCTTTAAAAAAAATTTTGCTTCTTATAGTATCTTTACAGCTTTTCACAGATATTGCACATATGACATAAATACAACTGCAATTTTAAAAGAAACCACAACTTTGGGTTCTGAAAATAATTGTCATGATACACAAAGATAGCCTACAAGCTTTCAGATGATTTCTGAAACTAATACCTTCAAAAATATTGCAAATATTGTGAAAAACTATATAAATTAAATATCTTAGATGGTATACTACACAGAAAAGTCAAAAGGGAAATTTTTGAATATGAGAAGGAAGAATTCTGAAATCAAGCCATGATTGGGTGAGAGCCCTTAAGGGTAAAGTTAGTAGCTCATTCCTGTCATGTGGCCTTATCCAGCTCCCCATGTCTGAAAAAGAGATAAATGAATATTTCCTGAAGACACAAATTAAAAATGAATGAAAGTTTCCATTTAACAAGGGTACTGTAAATAACAGTTAAAATATAAGTAAAAATCAGGTGTAGAGATTCAAGGTGAAAAACCTTAGTAAACAGAAAGCTAATAAATTACTTTGCTTGGGAATTTAGACAAATTTTGTGTATTAATTACATTTTCACAGAATTGTTATAAAATGTTTATTAATTTAACATATCTCTAGAGAATAGTATTTTGTTCACCCAACTGGATAAGTACAAGTATTTTCATTACCTTTTATTTTGTGTCAACATTGTATAAATCTAAGTTAAAAAAGAAAAATTATTCCAGACTCTGAGTAATTCTTCCATTACTCAACATGTTATCATGTTCAATAAAGGTTACTTAACTATTTTACAGATATTTTACTATATAGTTAATTACCAAGAAGTTTTTGTTTCAACTTGTAAGGAAAAGTTAAAGAGATATTTGGTTTCCCGGGTAGCGCAGTGGTGAAGGATCTGCCTGCCAATGCAAGAGATGCAGAGACCCAGGTTCAGTCCCAGGGTCGGGAAGATCTTCTGCAGAAGCGAATGGCTATTCACTCCAGTAGCCTTGCCTAGAAAATTTCATGGACAGAGGGGCCTGATGGACTACAGTCCAAGGGGCCAGGAAGAGTTGGACACAACTGAGTGATTGAGCACGCACACACACACACACACACACACACACACAGATATTTGTATCATAGTTTAATATGTATGCAACTACATTCCTACATATGTTCACCAGGAAGAATATGACTGGGAGAATGAGTTGCTATACAAAGTATGAATATGTTATAAAAAGGGCAGAAGAAGCATATTTGTGAATAACAATTTGTCATTTGTTTAAATTATCATCAAACCTCTTATTCTAAATTGGGTAACTTTTTATGAATTTGAAATTTGTCTTAAATTTTGGTATTTAACTGTCTTCAATCACATAATTCACTGACTATCCATTGAACGAGTCTACAAAGCACAGGTGTATTTTGCATCTCTTTGGCATGGATATTTAAATCTTTTATTGGATACTACAAACTATATACACTATAGAATAATTTTGAATGTTCTATACAGTGCAAATATTACTGATTGAGAGTGGGCAGTATGTTCTGAGTTTTCATTAGCCATTCTTCAATTTGACAGAAGAGCTTGTCTCAGCTCATTATTGCAGGGTTTTAATGGTCTCTTTTTAACTTTAGCACAGATTTTTTTAGCCTTAATTTCTTCTCTTTAAAGAAAAAGGAACAAAAACTCAATCATATACCTGTTAGAGAGTTCGCTCAATAGAAATGTAATATTCCTTTATTATGGTCTCTTAATACAGTTATATAAATGCACTTGAAATCTAGGCTATTTACTTAATAAATTGTAATGACTTTCTGAAGCAACTGAGGACAAAGTCCTCTTTGTGTTCTTCATTCAAGTATTCAACGTTACGAAGGCCATGTGAACTGTCTAGAAGAGAAAGCCTCAGATCCTTTAGTAGTGTTTAAACTTTTGAGTTCGGGAATGAAAATATAGAAAGCTGGGGCTGAAAGGAACCTGTGAGCTCACCCTGTTTTTGTCTCCCTGACAAAAACCAAGCTGGTTGGTGGCAGTGACACCACAGACAGCTACAGCAGGTCCAGGAAACCTACTCCTTACAGACTCAGTTCCACGTTTTTTCCTCCGTATAGTATTATTAGGCTGCTTTTACAAACGTAGACCTTTAACTGTTGTTTCTTATCATGATGGAATAGTTTTCAGCTAGAATACTAAAGGCTTGGGTAGATGGCAAGAGTACACGTCACATGAGCAAAACTTGGTGTAGAATATCAGATGCCGGTGAAGCACTGGCATGTGAGAATTCCACTCCCCCGATTTTATCCTTATTGTGATAAAGTTGTAGTGCTCCTTCCAGGTGTGGCTTCAGGACAGCCTCAGTGCCTTCATCTCTGGCTAAGTCAGTAGGCAGGCAGGTTTAGCCCAGGATCCAGAGCTGGGAATCTGACCCGGGCATGGCAGGTTTAGAGCTGTAAAGCCTTCTATTCAGGGACACAGGATCAAATCACATCTGCTGCTGGTTTGCTCCTGACCTTGGAAATCAAGCAGAGTACCTGGCCTTCTGCCTTATTCTCCAACCCTGTGCCCTTTCCACACTTAGCCTACTCTGCCTTCATGTCTGAATCCCAGCCTTTGTAACTTGCTTTGGTCTCTACTCTTCTAGAATAGTCTCCCACTGGGAACTCCTGCTTCTCTCTACTTTCTGGGGCTCTGCTGCTTGTAGACAGATTTGCCCAAGACTATCTACTCACCTGCCTGTCTGGAGTTCTTGACACTGTGCTTTACTGCCTGTCCAGTCACTGTCTTAACTTTGGTTAGATCCCCTCAGCCAAATGACATCCAGGATAAACATCCGGCCGTATTTCCTGCATGTTTCCATCTATTATGGTGCTTCTCCCTGCACCAGAAGTGGCATCTGACACAGTAGAGGGTGACATTCCCAGGGAATAAATAGAGCTTCAGGTCTGGCCACTATTGTCTGCCCCATTCTTTTATATGTGACTACACTGCCTGGCTACATCCCAATGGCCTCACCAAATATTTTCTTATGCCTTTTTTTAAAAAAAAAAAAAACAATAGCATTTATTTGGGGGAAGGCAATGGCGACCCACTCCAGTACTCTTACCTGGAAAATCTCATGGGCAGAGGAGCCTGGTAGGCTGCAGTCCCTGGGGTCGCACAGAGTCGGATACGACTGAAGCGACTTAGTAGCAGCAGCAGCAGCAGCAGCAGCAGCAGCAGCAGCAACAGCATTTATTTGTGAATTTACCAGGAGTAGGCGCAGTGGCAAAGAATCTGTCTGCCAATGCAGGAGATGCAAGAGATGTGGGTTTGAGCCTTGGGTAGGGAAGATCCCCTGCAGGAGGAAATAGCAACTCACTCCTGAATTCTTGCCTGGGAAATCCCATGGACAGAGGAGCCTGGTGGGCTACAGCTCATGGGGTTGCAAAGACTCAGATATAACGGAGCGACTGAGCACTGCACTGCTGCTGCTGCTGCTATGTCGCTTCAGTCGTGTCCGACTCTGTGTGACCCCAAAGATGGCAGCCCACCAGGCTCCGCCGCCCCTGGGATTCTCCAGGCAAGAACACTGGAGTGGGTTGCCATTTCTCTCCAATGCATGAAAGTGAAAAGTGAAAGTGAAGTCGCTCAGTCATGTCCGACTCATAGGAGTATGCACTAGGAGGATAATATTTACTTCGAAACTAAGAAGATTACGTTTAGGTGACTTGAAACGGGAGAAATAACTTTAAAAACAGCGATCTTTCACCAAATCACTACTTTAGTTAAAAATAATCCAAAACTAGCTCACGAAGATATTTTATTTTCTCAGTTATCCATAGAACTGTAAAATTAATTTAAATCAATTATTTTTGTAGTGCTTGAAGTGTTGTGAATGATGTTACAGACAGCTGACTCACTTGCAGGAAATGGGGTTTTGCTATGCATAAACAATTTTGAGAACCACATAATTTGGGTTGGATTTAAAATTGAACCCATCAGTTTTGAAAGAGCTGTGAATTTGGCAAAAGTGCATTTTTCTAATAGCAACATTCATTCTTTGCATAAAGAGAGATCATGGCTGCACACCAAGTAACTGGTTTTTTTTTTTTTTTTTCCTTCTTCTGCTTAATTGATGTGAAGAATTCAAATTTTTCTCATGGAATTTTCCCTGTGACTTTACTAACCACTGGTTTGTTAACTTTTTTCCTCTAACACTATTTGAGGGTAAGAATGAGTTCATGAGGCAAAAGACAAGAAAAATTGCCACTCCTTTAGCTTCTCTGCATCTTTGCTTCAGTTAGGTAACCTCTCTGGCTTTCTTTTTTTCATTCTTTAAAATTAGGAGTTTGAGGAGAGAGGGAAGAAGATGAAATGTCTTTCAGCTCTAACATATGAAGATTTTGGAAGCTAGGGAACTTGAAATGGAACCCATTCCTTATTGAACTCCTCCATAAAAGGAGAAAACAAGAAAACCTGGGACAATTATTAAAATCAGCCACTCTTTTGTATATGGTCTTAACTTTTCCCCATCTCTTTCTTAAGTTTGTTTTTTTCAACAATGTACCTCATTTCACTTCCCCTCAAAAGTCCATCATAGCCACAAAATATTTGTATTTTTTTTCCCATTTTGGCAAGAGGGGATCCCAGGTGGCTCAGATAGTACATAATCTGCCTGCATTGTGAGAGATCCCAGTTCAATCCTTGTGTCAGCAAGATTTGCTGGAGGAGGAAATGGCAACCCACTCCAGTATTCTTGCCTGGAAAATCCAAAAGACAGAGGGATCTGGTTGACTATAGTCTGTGGCATTGCAAAGAGTCTGACATGACTGAGTGACTAAGGCTTCACTTTCCCTCCTGGCAAAAGGGTATAAAGAAAAAAAGCAGTGTATCATAGAGTTTTAGAGCCAGCAGAGACTATGAGAATGACCAAAGAGGTATTGTAAACTACAGATGAGAGGTGAAAAAATTAGAACTGGAAAGAACAGTATCTTTCTACCAGAACAATGTACTGTAATCTCTTCCTGCAATTTCTGCCCTCCCTCTCCCTCACTTAATGCCACATCAAATTATATTAATATCTTTAATATCACAGACAAGGAAGAAAGCAGGATCGGTTATATACTGAGAAACCAAAAGAGATTTCAAAGTTTGCTACTCTGGAAACGTCTCTGGAAGGTGGCCTATTATGGGGAAAAAACAAAAACAAAGCTGGCGGGCCTTAGGTCAAAAGCCTTGAACGTTGACCTTGGACTCTTCACCCAGCTTGGCCATTTGTATGCCTTTTCTTGAAACTTTAGCCAAGGTACTTAACCTAATTTCAATTATTTCTATAAAACAGAGAGAATATAACCTGTTCTTTTCCTCACAGATTTCAATGAACTTAGATGAGGAAGATTTCTAGGGAGAGAATTTTATAAACTTCAGAATATTCTTACATCAGTTCAGTTCAGTTCAGTCGCTCAGTCGTGTCTGACTCTTTGCGACCCCATGAATCGCAGCACACCAGGCCTCCCTGTCCATCACCAACACCCTGAGTTTATTCAAACTCATGTGCATCGGGTTGGTGATGCCATCCAGCCATCTCATCCTCTGTCGTCTCCTTCTCCCTCCCAGCATCAGGGTCTTTTCCAATGAGTCAACTCTTCTTACATAGAAAGTGAAAGTGAAGTCGCTCAGTCATGTCCCCTCTTTGCGACCCCATGGACTGTAGCCCACCAGGCTCCTCCGACCATGGGATTCTCCAGGCAAGAATACTGGAGTGGGTTGCCATTTCCTTCTCCAAGGGATCTTCCTGACCCAGGGATTGAACCTAGCTCTCCCGCATTGTAGGCAGACGCTTTGCCATCTGAGCCACCAGGGAAGTCCCTTTTACATAAAGGACCTTATTTAATTATTCTTCCTGGAGTAGAGTAGACTTGCTTAATCCTTACTATGGTAGTATGATTTTATTTAAAAGACTGTCTTTTCTAAAATTTCCTGCAAGCTCCTGACTAAATGAATTAACAACAACAAAAAACTTCACATATTTATATTACCAGTGCCAGGTTCTTTCCAACGAGACACTGCTATTTTCATTTTATAATTGAAGCCATAGAGTAAGGTTAAGTCACCTGCCCAAGGTGATCCACCTTCAGAGCTCCTAAGTGGCTAAGATTCGATTCCAATACACCTAATTTCAAAGTCTCTGATTCTTCCACTAGGATTGTGCCCTTTGATTCCAGAGAATACTGAGATAAGTCCCGATGCTGCAATACAGACACAGGTCAAATGTGCCCTAGTGACTTGGGACATTTTCCACAGAAAGTGTTTCTGTAGCATCTCTAAAGCATGACACTCATTGGATATTCTTCCCCAGTCATTTTCACTGATTTATTTGGTGCTGACTCAGATCCTCTATAAGCACTGAGTGAAATCAAGATTGAGAACTGACCAGAACAAAAGGCAGAGACATTTTTATTTATTAAAAAAAAATTTTTTTTTACTGGAGAAAGGTCTGTGATTTTTTTTATAATTTAAATTTATAATTTATTTATTTTAATTGGAGGCTAATTACTTTACAACATTGTATTGGTTTTGCCATACATCAACATGAATCTGCCATGGGTGTACACGTGTTCCCCATCCTGAACCCCCCTCTAAAAAGATGGGGTATATCTCAGGAAAATTGTCAAGGTGAGCATGTGTTTACTCTTGCCCAGGGATCAGTCTGCAATTTTTCTCTCTTTTAGTCCTTTTTTCCTTATGATCTTTCCCTATCAGAACTAATTCTCATGGGCATCTGTTTTTAATTGTTTATATTTTAGTAGGAAGAAATTTGGTTATTAAGCAACCTTGCCCTGGGAATATTCATTGTCTGTAATTTGGAGTGAAATAATTTGTTTCTGGATAGAAGAATATCATAAATCAAAGGAGTGGGAGAGGGCTTTGGAGTGATATGTGTGTGTCTGTGTGTGTACGTGTGTGTTCATTCATTTATTGATTTACTTATTCAGTGAGTGCCTTTGAAATGCCAGGTCTTGACAAAGATGAGCAAAATAAATATACTCCTGGTCCCCATCGAGCTTCAAGGCAAGTAAGTGCTTAGGCATGCATGCTCAGTTGTGTCCAACTCTTTGCGACCCCCTGACAGGCTCACCAGGCCCTTCTGTCCATGGAATTCTCCAGGCAGAATTACTGGAGTGGGTTGCTATTTCCTCCTCCAAGGGATCTCCCCAACCGAGGGATTAAACCTTGCATCTTGAGTCTTGCATCTCATGTAATGCAGGCAGATTCTTTACCCACTGAGCCACCTGGGCAACCAAGAAGGCAATAAATAAGCAATTACAAATAAAAGGTAATGAATGTCATGATGGAATGTCATGAGAAAATACTGACCTTGCAAATCTAGTGTGTGTGTGTGTGTGTGTGTGTTTGTACACTTGTGTCTGTGTGATTTCTGGAAAATAGCAGGTCTTTCAGCATTATCTTAGACAATAGCAAAGGGGGAGAGATGAAAGGAACATTTTATGAACAATAAGTTTATTTGGCAAACCAGTATCTATTGAGTCAGGCATTCGATATAATTTATTATGAGGTGTTTAAATATTCATATTTATTTTGTTCTTTACACCTTCAAGCGTGTTCCACACATGTATTGTCATTCTTCATTATAGCCCTGTAAAGTAGGTATTATCATTCCCAATTCACAGAGGTTAATGACATGCCTAATAAGTGACAAACCAGTTAGGGACTCAATCAGGACTTCTGATCCCCACATTTGGACTCTTGCTAGTGTCTGAAGGTCAATTCAGTGTCCACGTATGTCAGACAAGGTAGGACACTGCACCTAGGACCTCAGAAAGAAAAGGCTGAAGCTTAGATGACTCTGAAAGAAGAAACTGTAGTATTTTCCTCACATCAGGGATTTTCTGTGGACTGCCTCTGAAGGTGGCACCCAGAGAGATCATGCCATCTCACTTATGATATAGGAACTGAGGATTGGAATATATCCATTTACATATGGAAGAAAGAAAAGTAATTCCTGGATATGGAGGTGAGACCTACTTCTTTTAATAAGCATTCTTTGCTATCATTTGAGAAAACAAATACAGTTCCTATGAAGACAGTCCTAGCAAATTATATTTTAAGTTTTATTAAGAACAAAAATTAAATTTGCATTCAGGTTTATGAGATTCTTTTTACCTAGCAAGGTATCAGTTTTACATTATATATGCCTGTCTACTGAAATACCTACACTTGGATTGATTAGAGAGTAAAGTAATTCTATGTTTTGGTGAAATTCCAGCCACAGCACTGAGAAAAACATATGTCAGACTTACTTTTGTCTGGGGTCATTTACGAGGCTTATGGAGGCTGTGTGAATCCCTGAGTGACATAAACTATTTGAGCAGAGAGCATTTCTCATCTGTACTGATTGAGGGGGAATGGAACAAAAGGAGGATGTCACTGCTCCTGAGTAGGAAGCTCATTACCCGCCAAGAACCAGGATTATATACAACTGGTCATGTGGTTCCTCTGTGGGCTTGAGCTCCTCTTTACCCGTTCCTGGGCAATGGAAAGAGCATCATCAGCTCAAGTGTGGCTTTATTCAACTTCACTTCCTGTAGAGGGAGATGCAGGATTTCTTGGCTGATGGAAGTTTATGGAAAGAACAAGCGCAATCACTTTTTTAAGGAGAGGATATTCCCCTGTTCCTCCGCTATGTCAGTGTGAAGATGTGGTTTCAGGGAGCATCTTGAGACACTTTAAGCTCCCTCATGTTTGACTGAGCAATACCTGCAGAGAAGCTTGTCAGGTTTCTCATCCTTGGTGAAATGAAACAGCTGGGGAGCAAGTTCGGGGATGTTAACAGATAAACTGCTCTTGCTGAGCTCACTCCTCACGTGATGTGTGTATCTGAACAGTGCATAGCCTTTCTGGAAGTCTATATGACAATAGAGGTGGTCGTTTCATGAGGAGCTTTACCCACAGCAGATACATAGGGGATAGAATACCTCATCATTGATAGAAAACACTTTTTCTCCAGAAAGGTTAGCAACTGGAACTGGGAAAAAGTGTACAAAGAGACAATGATTTCTTACATGTGAAATATTCTGGAAATTATTTTTAAATGAGTATTTATGGAAAAGCAAACTTGGCTTTCTCTGGATGAAGAAAAAAAGATAATACCCTCGTGAGTAGCTGCTGTCACTTCACGTAGTAGTTCTCTTTCATTCAAAGTGGACTTGACCTCAATTACATGAACTCTAGACTGTTCTCTAGAAAGCATGCAGATAACGCAACTCTGTGAACTTTCCTGGCTTGTTATAGACACCACAGCTCAAAGCCAGGAAGGTCTTTCTAGGCTGCAATTGAACTCCTGTTCTCTGGCAGTGCTAATGTGTTTACACTATTTATGGTACACTGCCCATATCCATCACTTAGAAATGGTATAAGTTGTGTTTTCAAACAGACAGTTACCAAATGGCTATAAGGAATGAATAAGACCTGGTTTACATCTTTCAGGAAGATATAATATTTCATAATAGTGATTTTTTAAAAGTTAAAATAAGGAACTATGAACCCAAGAAGTGAATCTTAGCATCATAAGAATACAAACACGGAAGGCTGCAAAGAGGCAGAGTTTAGGACCAAGTTATCCCATTCCAGTCCCTCCCATTGTAATCCAATCCATTCCATTGCACTCATGTCAATTTAACTCACTTCAATTTTATTTAATCTTTAATTCTAAGAGCTTTCAAGTGTTGCTGTATAAAGGAGGTCCTCAAAATACCCGGTATCTTGGAAGACCAGTGTATGACTTGGGTGAGAAAACGAGTACTTGCTAGGAAAAATGATCCAACCATCCCACCATCAGAGATGAATCTCTTTTAGCAGAAAAGCACCAGGGAGAAGGAGAAGAGACCTTGATTTGGAGCAGAAAGCAAAGAATATAGCCTGAAGCAGAGTATCCTGTGGATATTGAGAAGGATGTAGGAGAAGACTTTAAGATTCCTATATAGAAAGGGTCTCAGAGTGCCAAGAGGTCTGTGTGATATCCTTACAGAGAAAGGACAGAGTAAAAGTAACAGAGATTTTTCAAAGGGATGTAATTTCTTATATTAGCTACACACAATGAGAATCATGAAGTGTTCATTGTTACTGTGTACTATAACTAAAGCTCAGAGAGAAAAAAAAAGATATGCAGCAACATGGTTTTCCCAAGTTTTGAAGAATGCGGAGTGATTAGGATGGGTAATGATAGGAGTCTTCAGTTAAATGAATTTGGTAAATCCCTGAATTTTAAAAGCAGAACTTCCAGTTTGATTTTAAATAATAAAGTTGTGTCCTTATGTATGATAGATTCAAGTCAATAGACCAAATAAACTCAAACTATAAAGCCTGTTCTTTTTGCACATTTCAATCCAAGTATGGTATACTATAGAGCTTACTTTTCTAGTTGCACTTTTCTATCCATAAGCAATAGAAGAGACTTTAATACATTAAAGAACAATGGATAGCTATTTTCAGAACTGCATGGAATATATAAATGGCTAATACAACAAATCACTTCTATAACAGCTTAACAAAAAAAGAATCGTTTTTTTTTTTATATCCATTACCAAGATATTTGGTTCACATTTTTTCGGAGGTGACATTCTCTCTACTTTGTTATAAGAAGAGTCATTGCAGGTCATATCCCCTGCTTGTCCTTCAGGATGTGGAAAATAACCATTTGTTTTGCTGTGATTATTTTAGTTTTTTTTTAAGTATATTTAAATTCAGATTTTTTTCCCAAGATGCAAACTTTGTTCTACATAATGGTATTATTGGATCACTAGACTGATGGAAATTAATATTGATTTTGTTGAGTAACATTTACAATATAGGGAAAAATATGATACTGAATGCCAGGAGTAAAACCACAGTGTAATGTCATATATTTTAACTGATTGGCATTTGGTTTAATTTATAATTAAGAAAACTGCAATAACCCAGAAAGATGCTCAAACCATTTTTATGGCAAAGGAACCCACCGGACTTGAGAAATAAAAAAGCAGTGATGAGGTGAGATACTCATTGTTTACGAATAGACTGCAGTGTTGGAATCGTATTCATTCCCCACAGGCTTCTCATTTGAAGATGATGAGTGCAGCATCTGATTAAAGGACCAGAGAGATATCCATATTCAAGCCAGCTTGCAAAGCAAAACAGCTAGATAAACTGAAGGACATTTCAGACAGGGCTGGATGAGCATGGCTGCACAATACCACCCTTTGCAATGCAATTTGAGATTTATGAGAAAGGTGGTTCTAAAAGGTTAGGAAGATCTCAGCCGGGATAGGACATGAGACACCATTTGGCCTCGCACATGGCTGGCTGCCTAAACGATTGATTTGGGAGGATGTTGGGCTGAGATTTGCTGCCCTAAACAATTTGCTATTCTTTCTTAGGACTGAAGAAGGTATTCTGGAAACCTTTATAAAAATTTAAAATGATAAACCTGAGAACCGTTACCCTAAACCCTCTTACATGGTGTGATGATACTTTAGCACAGTCCTTACTTACCCTTTAGTGAGAATTAGCAGGGATAAAATGTTAGGATTGGTGAAAAGCCTGCTTAGAAAAACTCCTCTATTTAATGATTTGGTTGAGGTTTCCTGTCCTTTCACTTGCAGGATAAGGCCAGGAACGCACAGTCCCTTTACCCTGCAATCTAATTTTCAGTGACTCAGCTTCGAAGCCAGCCCTGCTGAAAGGGGGTCTGGCTGAGTCAGGCTCTTTGTTCCTGGGCTCAACTACTGCTTTGTCGTTTGGGGACAATTGATCTTAAGCTTTGGGGCAGAAAATTTCACTTCCTTCTATAGATTTAGAGCACAGCATTTCAACTGATAACAAAACTTCAAACATTTGGACTCAAAAGTGAGGGGATTCGACTCTGACACTAATTAGCTGCATGATCATGAACAATCTAAGAAGCCTCTCAAAATCTCATTTTCTTTCTCAGATCAAAGGGACCAAATGAGATTGCTCTACCATCATTGCCTTGGATATTAGGTGACACCTGTATCTAGAAAGTAAAACCGGCAACAACGCAATGTGAGGTTGCTATAATTGCTTGCTTATAAATCTTCCCACAGGGAGGAGCATTTTAAATGTTACATTTTAGTTGCTTAGTAAGAGTGAGATATTTGTCATCTATTTTTGGCATAGACAGTGAAGATATATTCTGCAGTAAGTACTATATTTCAAAACTGCATCCCTGGTTGTATTTTTTAAATTTATTTATTTTTAATTGTAGGATAATTGCTTTACAATGTTCTGTTGGTTTCTGCCATACATCAACATGAATCAGCCATAGGCATACATATGTCCCCTTTCTCTTGAACTTCCCTCCCACCCCAGCCTACTTCTCTGGGTAATCACAGAACAACTGGCCTTATTTTTGAAGTTTTAAAGCATCCCAACTATTTAAACAAGACTGATTGACTAATAGCTGTAAATTGTTTGTAATTAGTTACTATATGTTTAGAGAACTTTTCATTTCCCAGAATCTAAAGATGCTTCAGATAGGTGACCAGATGTGTAGCAGCACAGGTAGGCTGGATATTTGTTGCAAAGAGAAGATATAGATATTCTATAGTAGAGAGACTGAGATTTTTCAACAGTAAACAGATTGTATATAAAGGGTAGATATACCTTCATGATCATTTTACAAGCAGTAAAAATTGTTTTCCCTGATACACAGCAAAACATCACAGTTACACTTTAGGCCATAGCTACACTTCCCCCTGTGAAGAAGGCTGCATGCCAAAGAATTGATGCTTTTGAAGTGTGCTGTTGGAGAAGACTCTTGAGAGTCCCTTGGACTGCAAGGAGATCCAACCAGTCCATTCTGAAGGAGATCAGCCCTGGGATTTCTTTGGAAGGAATGATGCTAAAGCTGAAACTCCAGTACTTTGGCCACCTCATGCGAAGAGTTGACTCATTGGAAAAGACTCTGATGCTGGGAGGGATTGGGGGCAGGAGGAAAAGGGGATGGCTGAGGATGAGATGGCTGGATGGCATCACTGACTCGATGGACATGAGTCTGAGTGAACTCCGGGAGTTGGTGATGGACAGGGAGGCCTGGCGTGCTGTGATTTGTGGGGTTGCAAAGAGTCGGACACAACTGAGCGACTGAACTAACACTTCCCCCAGAGTAATTCTGTCAGTATATAAAGGTTTAAAATGTTGAAAATCACTCCAAACTACTACCTTGTTATCCTTGTTCTAGTTAATAAGTATAATGTTAAACAAAGTTTTCCAACGATGATTAATATGCTTATTTTTAAACAAACAAAGAAAAAAAATCTAGTGAGCCTTTCAGTGATGACCTAAAAGGCTTTTATTAAAACATTACAGAAATATATAAAGATATGAAATTCAGGACAAATTTCAAACGTCCACAATTCTTACCACATTTGCAACCCAAATGCATTTTTAAGTTTAACACAAACAAGTCAAAGAAACATCAAAGGGACTTCCTGGTGGTCTGGTAGTTAAGAATCTGCCTTGTAAGGCAGGGGACACAAGTCTGATCTCTGGTCCAAGAACTAAGATCTCAAGTGCTGTGTGGCAATGAAGCCCTCAATAACTGCTGAGCCTGAGCACCTCAACTAGAGAGAAGCCTGCACCCACAGCAAAGAGCCCTCACGCCACAATTAAGACCTGATGCAGTCAAATATATAAATATAAAAAAAAATACACAATGAAAAGGAGCACCAGTAATTAAATATGGCCATTGGTGTTGCTGTGCTGAAAAACACCAGCGATGAGAATAGGACACTAATGTCTCAATAAAGCTGTCACTGAAAATAGAGAATAGCACATTGTCAAGCTGATGCAGATTCCTTTGCAGTATCACACCCATATGAGTGCATAACCCATCCTTTGAAACCACTTGGCAAGATCTATTTTAGAACAGTCTTTCAGATTTTAGAAAGAGACAGTACTCAATAATGAGGCATATTAATCTCTGCATAATAATATGACTACTTATATACTCACAGTAAAAGATATAAATGAATGAAAATTACAAGTGGCCTTGTTTGTACAGGTCAAGTTTGGTAACAAATGAATCAAAAGAATTTATATTACTTGTTTTTTTTTTTTTTTTTTTTTTTTTTTTGCCTTTTGGAACTTATTGCATCTAGAATTGTGGAAACATGTCTATTGTCCTCTGGATGTGAAAGTTGGACTGTGAAGAAAGCTGAGTGCCAAAGAATTGATGCTTTTGAACTGCGGTGTTGGAGAAGACTCTTGAGAATCTCTTGGACTGCAAGGAGATCCAACCAGTCCATCCTAAAGGAGATCAGCCCTGGGTGTTCTTTGGAAGGAATGATGCTGAGGCTGAAACTCCAGTACTTTGGCCACCTCATGCGAAGAGTTGACTCATTGGAAAAGACTGATGCTGGGAAAGATGGAGAGCAGGAGGAGAAGGGGACAACAGAGGATGAAACAGTTGGAAGGCATCACCAACTCGATGGACATGAGTTTGAGCAAGCTCCAGGAGTTGGTGATGGACAGGGAAGCCTGGTGTGAGGCAGTTCATGGGGTCGCAGAGAACTGGACACAACTGAGTGATCGAAAGACAATCGGAAGGGATGGAGGTATCTGAGAAACTACAATTCCTTCTGTTTAAAGACCTCTAGATAAGATTTGCCAACATGATCAATTCCAACACAAATCTAACCTGCTTAATATTAATCTAACAGTGTTCCTGAAAATCCTTGCTCTAACTTTGGATCAATAACATTTGGCACTGAAAACTGTGCATTATTTAACCTTTTATCCAGTTCTTTTTAATGTAAAGGTTTATCCAGTTGTGTCCCTTTACACTAGAACTCATCCTTTTGCCTTTCCACACATTACCTCATGGCGAAACTATTACAGCTGAGGAATCCAGATTTTATGGTCATATAGTGTATTATTTCAGAGCCATTGCATTTTTGCAGTGCTTGTGAACTAATAGATGTTTTTGAAAAATTAAGCTTTTACCCACTGATCATGCTGCTAATTTGCTCCATATAGAAAAATGAAAGCAATGGAATGAGTTCACGGCCTACATTTTGCTATAATTCTGTCTTGTTTTAATTTTTCATTTAGCTCTGGGCAAGTTACTTTCCCTAATTCATCTCCAGTTGCTTCATCTCTTAAACAAGGGTTCTACCTGTATCACTGAATGCTGTAGGATTTAGTGAGATTATGGATGTCAACAAAAGTCCTTTGTGTAAAAAGACATGTGAGAATCTGAGAGAATATTTACCAACCACCACACTTCTAGGCACCAGCAAAGACTAGGCTAGACCGTGCTCTAGTGCTCCAGACACTGATTTTAATGCTGGGAATGGGCTTTTTCCTTGTTCTTTCAACTCATTCTTCTCAACAGGGTGATTTAAAAGTGACCAGTTTGGAAACATATATAAATAACTTTCAGTTCAGTTCAGTTCAGTCGCTCAGTCGTGTCTTTGCAACCCCATGGACTGTAGCATGCTAGGCTTCCCTGTCCATCACCAACTCCTGGAGATTGCTTAAACTCATATCCATCAAGTTGGTGATGCCTTCCAACCATCTCATCCTCTATCAGTCTCTTCTCCTCCTGCCTTCAATCTTTCCCAGCATCAGGGTCTTTTCCAGTGAGTCAGTTCTTTGCATCAGGTGGCCAAAGTATTGAAGTTTCAGGTTCACCATCATTCCTTCCAATGAACACCCAGGACTGATCTCCTTTAGGATGGACTGGTTGGATCTCCTTGCAGTCCAAGGGACTCTCAAGTCTTCTCCAACACCACAGTTCAAAAGCATCAATTCTTCGGTGCTCAGCTTTCTTTATACTCCAACTTTCACATCCATACATGACTACTGGAAAAACCTTAGCTTTGACTAGATGGACTTTTGTTGGTAAAGTAATGTCTCTGCTTTTTAATATGCTTTCTAGGTTGGATATAGCTTTTCCCCAAAGAACAAGCATCTTATAATTTCATGGCTGCAGTCACCATCTGCAGTAATTTTGGAGTCCAAAAAAATAAAGTCTGTCACTGTTTCCATTGTTTCCCCATCTAACTTTAAAGCCTGTATAATTTTAAAGACTTTATATTTCTTGAGTCCTATTTTTTGAACATCTTTGTACTATTTTTGTGCTCATATCTTCTTATCAGTAGATTGAAAACTCTTTTGATCAAGATTGGTTTATTATTTACTACATTTCTCACAGTCTCACTCCTGACCCATGAATATTAAATTTCTTCTCATACAGCACCAGTTGGGTAATTATCTCTGTTTGATAAAATATAACAAAATGAAGCATATAAAACCTTTAAAAACATCTAAAAACCCACTTTCCCCAACTTTGGAAAAATCTAATCATAATGAGATTTTATTTTAATAATTCAGATTTGGGGAGATAACCAAATTTAAATTAATTTTTGATGATGAATAATTTCTAAATAATTTCTAAAATGTCCTCTACTATATGACTGAATAATAATCTTTATCTAGTGTAAGTGGACACAACTGGATAAACCTTTACATAAAAAAGAACTGGATAAAAGATTAAGTAATGCACAATTTTCAGTGCCAAATGTTATTGATACAAACTTAGAGCAAGGATTTTCAGGAATACTGTTAAATTAATATTAAGCAGGTTAGAATTGTGTTGGAATTGATCATGTTGGCAAATCTTATCTAGATGTCTTTAAACAGAAGGAATTGAATGTATTATATAATGCAACAGGTGTTTGAGTTCATAAAGCCATAGAAAGGTTTTTCCAGAAATCAGAATATTTAAAAGTTTATCAGAACATGAAGCAAACTTTTATACAATAAAATTCTTTTATTTAAGCAAAAATTCAAACTTTCAGGATTTTCTTCCTATGTATTCATGTTTGGGTTACTATTAATAAACCCAAGTACTATTCCTTTTTTAAATTTGTTGATTGTGATAGAGTATAAAACATGACCCTAAATTCCTCCCGTCCTTATTTCAAAGTGATGCTCTGCTCATCAAATGGTGGAGTCTCTTTCTTATCTCACCCCTCCCACAATCCTTGAATCAGAGCTGGCCCTGCAACTTGCTTTGATCAACAAGAGTATGCCACAGGTGACTCTGTGCAATTTGAGATGAGATGTCAAAAGGCCCCATATCTTCTGTTTTATCCTTTTCAAACTCTGAGAGCACCATGCTCTGCAGAAGTGTGGAAGAGGAACCAGATGGAAAGAAAGCCCCCTCAGCCATTCTAGCCATCTCAGCAGAGGCTTCAGAGCTAAAGCCATGTTAGGCATCCCATCACCTGTCAATCTATCTGATGACTGCAATCCTGTGAGGAATGCCAGACAATCCAGCTAAAAACTGCCCATGTGAGCTGAGCTCAAATTGAAGAATTATGAGCAAATAAATGATTTTTCCTTTAAGTTACTACATTAGATATGGTTTGAAATGTCTAAATAATTGATGAAGCAAATAACAGATATATTGATAATGATATTTTCTGTTTTCATTTCCCTCCTAAAGACAGAAAATTGGGGTTTGAAATAAGTATGAGTTGCAAGTTAATTTGAAATTAGAAATAGAATGATATGGATTTCTTAGTACAACTAATTTTCATCATGTCATAAAATCCCTCTAAAATTTTAAGATGAAAATAATAAATATTTGTATCAACTTTATTTGCCAAGTCATCTATACTATACCTATTTGAATCTATTCCCATCATTATGATGAGGAAAATTTAGTCAAGACTGCATGTCCAATTTAAAACTTGATTTATACATTAAACATACATTTTTCTTCCCCATGAAAAGAATAACTTTATGTCCTTTCATCTCAAATTTTACTGCTTAAATGTTACTTGTAAGCAAAGCTTTTGGTTGGTGTTAAATGAATTCATGTACATGAATCCTGTCATGGTGTGGTTGTAATTTTTTTGCTTGTAATTTATGTATTTAATTTGCTGCTTCTTTATTATGCTATTTACTTCATATTTATGAGTGATCTGCCGGTACCATTAGGAAAACTTGTATAAGCTTCATCAAACATTTCGACTACATTTGTTTTTCAGCTGGAGATATTTTAAAGTACAGACTCCTTTCTGGGAAACTGTCATTGAGATTTTAGACCCAAGAAAAACTTTTAGAATACACTGTAATAAGTTTTTGTTTAAAATGTGTGTTTACCTCCTGCATTCTGAATGACATGCACTCACAATAACTTCTCTCATCTATTACAAGCTTGTGGTGACAGAATAAATACAGAATCAATTTTATTGTGGAGCCTTTGTCTTTAGAGCATTTAGATATTTTAAAAAATATAAAGTAGCAGAAGCAGCAGAAACTTTTATTTTTAGTTATACACATATTTGCTGTGTCATCTATATATTGTCTGTGTTCTTACAATTCTATTTTGGTTTATATAGCTTCCTTTTTCCAGCTTTGTTCAGAGAAGACATTAGCATGTGTGCTGATAAATAGCAAAAAAAAAAAAAAAATCTCTCTTTTTGCACTGTAGTGACTGGTAATAACTTTGGACTGTTCAAACACTTGATTCTTTCCTCAGTATATATTACCTTTCATTTGTCTTGCCTTTGTATCCATAAGATGCCAAATTTATTTAACTATGTCTTTTTTTTTTTTTAATCCCCTAAGAACACATGAGGAGTCAGTGTACATAACAATACAGGGAAGCACAGCAGAGAAGTTCTGCTGAATAAACCAAAAAGAACATTTTCCAGGAAGCATCTTTGCATCTGTAATTGCTGCCAAGACAAGGAAACCAGTCATACTATTGAACAGCAACAAAGATGCCATTGGCCAACCATCCCTTCTTCCTCTTACTGCTCTTGCTCTGAATGAGCTAGTAAAAGACCATGGAATGTAGACAAGGAAAGCACTGTCACAGAGGTATCACATGAAAAGAAGCATCAGTCAGTGGCAACTCAATTCCTCACCTTCTCACTTCTGAATATCACCCAATTATGATACTTGAAGGAAAAGTTAGGAAATAATTGAGAAACAGCACAAATCTAAACATAGTCATCTTCCTGAAACCAAAGATAATATATTTTCTTGATAACTTTACCCAGTAAGTTATTTGTTTGATGTAGATCCTGGTGGTTTCATTATCATATATAATGTAAAAGAGATCTAAATATTAATGAATTTGTTACTATTCATTATCTGAATAATTAATATGCTACTATGATTAGTATGTTACTATCTCTATGGTCTTTTCCATACACCTCCCCAAATACAAAAGTTAGGTGTCTGTCAAATTGAGATCTGTGTAATAAAATTATGAACTTCTTGTTGAAGTCAAAGTTGATTGTCTTAATTCATTATTTATTTGGAACATTCTAGATTCAGTTGTCTGAGAATGATGATGAATTGTCACTTAACCTGTTTATCCTCTTGCCTCTCCCTCCATGTAATCAGTGGCAGGTACAATCCCAAACCTGCATTGATAAAGTCGAGAAGTAAAGCTTGCCTAACCAGATGGTATGTCATGTGGTTTTTTTTGACACCCTGCCTCACCCCAGCCACATTTTCATGAGTAGATAATATGGAGAGTTAACCTTTCTCCATAAATGTGATCTAAAGTTCTTCACGTTTGACACTGTACTAAATATTTCATTCCTGTTTACCTCACCAGGCTGATGCAGACATAACTGCTAGAAGCATTCTAGGTGGAGCGTGGCAAAGTTGCCATAGTGCCCTAGAACTTTCTAGGCTAAACAACCCTCAGTGGAGATCCTACACTACATGAATCAGGAGAACCGCGGGGATGGTTCAGAAGGCTGGCCTCATTATTTATAGAACAAAACTCCACTTCTCAAGAAGGTGGGTCTTTTAGATGTTTACTGGGAGAATGTAACCTTCTTCTTAGTATTAACAGCATGATCTTAGGATTCAGAGGGGAGTGTGTGTGTGTGTGTGTGTGTGTGTGTGTGTGTGTGTTTGTGCTTGTGTGATATGCATCATCAGGATTACTGAATTTTAGTCACACAAATATAACACATAGGGAAGTTTCCAAATTTGACATTTCAAAGAAATAGATGTAGAGTAATTTTCTTTTAGCACTGAGGTATCAAACTGCATTTGTTGAGTGTGAATTTTCCTGTGTATGAGTGTCTCAAGCATAATCACAGGGCACACAGAGGAGACTGAAAGCATGGCTCATCTTCCTCTTCCATCAGAGCAGCTCTCCTCTTGTTTACTTCTCACACTGGGAGTTGGGGCCCCACATAGGATTCTGTCTGAGAAACAATTCCAATGATAAAGTAAGTTTCAAAAGCATGGATTTGATAGTCCTATTCCTAGCTTTTTAAAGGAATCTTCATATATTTTCTCCATAGTGGCTGTATCAATTTACATTCCCACCAACAGTGCAAAGAGAGTTACCTTTTCTCCACATCTCTCCAGCATTTATTGTTTGTAGTTTTTTTTTTTTTTTAATATGATGGCCAGTCTGACCAGTAAAGCAATTATCCTTCAATTGAAAAAAATCAAGCAAACATGGATGTAACATGAGAAGAAACTATTCTCAGATTTCATACCTGGATGGATTTTGATAGAAAAGATACCTATAAACATGATTTATAAATTGCCATTACTGCTATTAACTCTATTATTTACTGTGGTATATTCATGGACACTCATTATCCATTAAGCATGCAGTGTGTTGTTGTTAAAGTATTTGTATGTGCAGATAAGAACTGATGCATTGAGGAATGAATAAAGGAAAAATGCAAAATAAAAAAACCCCACACATGTGATATGGAAGCTTCCAGAGGTTAAAGCGTCTGCCTGGAATGCAGAAGACCTGGGTTCAATCCCTGGGTCGGGAAGATCCCTGGAATAGGCAATGGCAACCCACTCCAGTACTCTTGCCTAGAGAATCCAATGGAAGGAGGAGACTGGTAGGCTACAGTACATGAAGTTGCAAAGAGTAGGACATGACTGAGCGACTAAACTAAACTAAACTGAACTAAACTAAACTAACATGGAAAGCTAGACTAGCTATTCAATGCAAAGGATGTTAGTTAAATGATAAAATCCGAGATGGGCACTACATATGTAGCTCTGGATGGAACAGGAGAGTATAGGAGGGAAAGGAGACATTCAAGTATACACACCAATGAAACTGGAGAAAATGGACTTTTAGAGTATTTTATAGGTGTAGAAGTACACCTGAAGATAGTGTGTCCCGGTACAATCAAAGCAGCTTTGAAAGTTCCCAACCACAGCCTGGCAGGAAAGAAGACATCTTGTGCTAGGCATTTATTCTAGCGCATCTGTGCGGGAGGAGAGCCGCACCTCCTGAAATTCTGGTAAAGGCAACAGCTGGGGTGAGGAAAGAGTGCAAATATTATAAAACCTGCAATGGGAAACAAAGTCAGAAGAAGACTTTGAGATTTACGTTAGCTCTAACATAGGAAAGACACTAGGGTTATACGGATCTAAATGAATCAATGCCTAATTGGAAGTGGATTGGAAGATGACAAAGAAGGGGACTCAGGTCCAGGAAAACAGCAAAGGGACATGAGTGATAGGCTCTGTTCTCTAGCCTTCCTCATGCTCATGGCAAACACTGGAGTCCATTTTTTTCCTGTCATCCAAATTGCCAGCACAAGGTTTCTGTTCAGTCTATCAGCTGCAAGTCTTTAGGTTATACTTCTAAAATACATGCTAAATCCACTTATCAATTTCCATTTCAACTATCATTACTCTAGTGACTACCTATGTAGCCTAGATGACTCTATAGCTTCATTTCTACTCTTCCTTCATTTGACCTACTTTTCTAGAACATTTGCCAGAATAATTTTTAAAATATTTAAGTCTAAGTATGTCTTTAAAGCACTCCAATGGTTTCCCAATAAACCAAGAATAAAATTCAAACTCCTAATCCCAGTCCCAAAGGACCATGATCTGGCCCTTGTCTACCATCTGTCCTCATCTTAATTATGTTCATTCCTACTCACTATTTCAACCACAGTCAATGTTCTGTTCCTGGAACATGTCCAACCTCAATTTCCACCAATGGATATTTGCTGGTCCCTCTCCTTCAAATGCATTTCCTCAGCTCTTCAATAGCTGGTTCCATCTCTACCTTCAACACTCTGTTAAGACTTTCACCTTCTCAGGACAATCTTCTTGAACAACCAAAGCACCTCCCCCAATGGTTGTTTTCTTTGTATATCATTCAATTTATTATCCACATCACATTACCTGAAAGTATGCATTTCTTTTAGTGTTATTTATGGTCTGTATCTCACACTGGAATGTAATTACCCCAGGGCAAGGATCCTCTTTCACATATGTCTCTGCAGTCTATATATCTGTGTCCAGCCATATTATAAGTATATAACAAGAGCTCAATAATTATTTATTTTAAAACATATATAACATCTAGTCATTCTGCTTATTTCAGAATCCCACCTTTACAAAAGTGATTTTTCTCCAGAATTAAACAACTGCAGATATTTTATAGAAGATATAAAAAGCAAGATAGAAACCACATATGGTATGAAAAGAAATAGCCAGTCTTCACAGTCATGAAGAGCTAACCAATTAAATAAGTCATAGGTTAGTCCTCAAAATTAGCTGGAGAGATAACTCTCAATATGTCATCGAGGGACTTAGGTCTCATAGTTTGTCTGTGTCAAAAATGGGTAACTGTAGGTATTTGTTACATAAAGTCTATAGACTATTTTTCCATCTTTAAAACTTAAATTATGGTGGGGACTTTTTTTTTCTTATCAGAAGTAGAGAATTTTTATTTTCATTTTTGAAATCTAAACCCTCACTGTTACCAATTTCTTTTTCCTCAAATAACAATCAACACACCTGTTATTCCTGTTAGCCCTCCTTTCTCTTCCTTTCACAGATGACACTCCTCATTTCAGTGTCCTAAGGCAGCTGGTTACACACAACAGTTAATACACTTTCTGAGAAACTGGATGAAGATTTGTGAATGTGGAGGTAACAGGGAACATCTCATGCAGAATCTATGGGTTTTAGTCCATGTTCACTTTTTCTTTCTACTAGACTGACAGAGAGACAGAGATAGAGAAACGGAGGAAACATCCTAATCTTTTCCCCTTTAACAAAAATACTGACAAAGGAACAGTTAAGAATAGTGTGCGAAGTTGGTGGGGTGATTCAAGTCTCTCGCAGCTGAAAGGTTACTTAATTCAGAGTTGTGCTGAGTTTCCTGATCTATTCCTAGTCTCCTGATAGCCAAAGGTTTCACCCACAATCTGCAATCAGCACTAGAGTTATATTGAGGCAAGGAGGCTGATGCGTTTGTAAGTACATTGGCAAGGAAAGAGGTGAAAGCCATCAGAGGCAGGGAGGACATCATTAAGCATTGGAGAGTCCAGCCTAGAAAATATAGTCCCCCGGCATGTGTCGGGGAAAATGGAAAGACAGTGAGCATTCTCATTTTATCAGGTTTTCTCTGCGACTGGTCTTCCCACAAAAATCTAGTGTGTTTTGGAATAACAGGATTCTTAGCTAGGGACAAGGGGCAAGCTTAGATATTTAACAGCAAGAAAAAGGATCAAGATCTGGCTCAATAGATGAATTTTTACAGATGAAAGCTGCAAAAATTGACTGCAGCTAATGTTTACAATCTTTCCCTGCAGTGATCTTTAGTTACTTATTGGACAATTTAATACTACTTTATTTGTATATCTGTAATTGTGATGATGTTCACATATATTTACACACATACATATATTTTATTTTGTGGCTTCTATTTCTTGACTTTACTGGCAAAGGTTTGCCTTATAAATTTTTTTCTTTTGTTGAGCCAGACAAGTTTACAAACACAAAAGCTTATTTCTTCTGGATATCAAAATACAGGATGTCAAAATGTTTTTGACATTACATTAATGAATTCTACATCAGAAGCATATTATATAGCATTTTGTACATTAAATGAGTATCTGTATTCCATTTCTATTTTCTAGGTTTAAAAATTCCATTTTTATTCAAATCATTGAATTTAGTAATAATCAACCACTTAAGTTAATTTTAAAGGCACTATATTATTAATAGCCCTGTAAAAGGCTGCAGAGTAAATATTTTAGTTTTTGTGGGTGACATAAAATCTGTCACTGCATAATGATTTTAAAAAATAATCCCTTGAAAATGTAAAAATCATTCCTATTTCTAGGGCCATATAAAACAATAGGCTGCAGACTGAATTTGGCTCAAGGACCTTGATTTTCTGACCCTTGGCATAAGTAATGGGAATTATATTTAAAAATTTGTTTTGCTATAACCAAATAACTTTGCTTTTCTTCTTAGTATCATAAAGATAATAATGTAGGCAGACAGAATTGACAGGTACTCTGTATGGTGGAGAGAGTAGGGATGTTGCTGCTGCTGCTGCTGCTAAGCCGCTTCAGTCGTGTCCGACTCTGTGTTACCCCATAGACGGCAGCCCACCAGGCTCCCCCGTCCCTGGGATTCTCCAGGCAAGAACACTGGAGTGGGTTGCAGTTTCCTTCTCCAATGCATTAACCATTTCTAAATGCCTATAGCAATGTAGTCAACCTTAGTCTAGCCTAGTAAAACCTGAAAATTTAGAAAAAATGTGGCCCAATCTGACACTGGTAGCAATTTTTTCTTTCCAGAAAAGCCATCCTATGTAATTCTGAAATATCATCTTTAATATTGTTCTTTGTTTAGGTTTGAGTTGGTTGGGCAGGTATAAGAATTGTCACTTCTCATCTGTGATAATATGATTTTCCACCTCTTTTTTCCTGATTTCTGGCCAAATCTTCAGTCTTGATAACTAATCACAACAATAGGGCCATATTCCTATTTGATGTTTTTCAGTTTGCAGAGTTCTCATTCCTAAATGAAAATAAATCTCCTTTTGTTTGTTTGTTTGTTTCTCAAAGAGTCAATCTCATAACTAAGGAGAGATAGTTGAATCAAATTATCTTCAATACATACCAATGTATATGTTTATTGACTCAATGTACCTCAGTATACCCAAGGACAAACTCAGATATTGTGCACTTCCATTCAATTATTGTGTAACTGTCTAGTGTTAAGTTTCCTGTCTTGCACTTGATTGGCTAACCCTACGTACGAAGAATGAGGAAAGGACTATGGCCTTAGTAGAATCACACTGAGCAGGAATTTCTGTCTCTCATGACCTTTCGGAACCTGATTTTCTCTCATCTGCTGCAGTTTTCTCTGGTTGTATAGCATTCATCTACTTTATTGTACTCCAAATTGGACTTGTAATCTGTGAAGGCCTTGAGAATTGCAGGCGGGAGTGTGCACAACCCTATCACTGTCTTTCAGAAGAAGATTGTAGTTTAACTCACAGAGATGTTATCTAATAACCAGTGAATAGTCGTCTTGGAACTACCGGCTTTGTGCAGTTGCTTTAAACATGTTTAATCTTTGTCAATCTCTCTCTCTCATATTCCATCCCTTCTCAGTCCGAGCAAGGTTTCTTACTGAGGGTGAACACTGAGATGAGGGCAAGGGAATGGGAAAGTAGCCCAACCTAATTAACATTTTAGGAAATCTATTTTTTCTTATTATTGGAAATAGGATACTGTCAGATATTCCTTGAATCAGATATGTAAGTTGTGATGAAATCTAAGTTAGAATTGTTTTCGGGTACTATTTCCCAGAGAGCATTTTGACCCCCAAATCCTAGTGTTTCCAAGCAAGCCCCTGCCTCTTTGCCCACCCTTTACCAGTATTCATTGTTCTCTTACTCCTTCTTTCTTTTTACTCTCATGTCAAGGAAACAGCCGGTGCTGCAGATATCAATATTTCTCCCATGGTAAGGAAGCTACTGAAACCAACATTGCACACACAAGTTAAATTATTCAGAATCCAGCTGTGTGCTAAACAGGAATTGTGGTAATTCCTTTAGAATACCTATGAAGTTAATGTGGAAGTTACCATAGAGCTTTTCTTTGTTTATAAGCTAAGGATTAAACAAAAGAGATGAAATCTTATAGAAAAAAAAGTGACATTTTACAGCAAGTTAAGGACACAGTGAGGAAAATCCCTATAATTATAAAAAGAATCATCTGAAGGATATTAAACGCAAATACAACTACTGATATTCAAATACATAGTCTTTTGACTGCTAGAATCCAGTGTATATGTGTCAAAAAAAAAAAAAATCCCTATAGGTATTTTAGAAGGCTTCCCAGGTGGCTCAGTAGTAAAGAATCCACCTGCCAAGCAGGAGACTCAGGTTCCACCTCTGGTTTCAGAAGATCCCCTGGAAAAGGAAACGGCAATTCACTTCAGTATTCTTGCCTGGGAAACTGCACACAAGACCTGGCAAGCTACAGTCCATAGGGTCGCAAAGTGTCAGACAAGACTTAGCAACTAAACACCAGGAACAGATATTTAAGAAATGCAGTATTTAAAAATCATAATATTAAAAAGATACAGCTATATATTTTATTTACATTTAAACAAATTTAAACATTCCTTTACTGAGTTATTTGGCCAATTAAAAAAATGTCACTGCCTCTGTGGGAGAGGGAGAGGGAGAGGGTGGGATGATTTGGGGGAATGGCATTGAAACAAGTATTATATCATAAATGAAACAAATCGCCAGTCCAGGTTTGATGCAGGATACAGGATGCTTGGGGCCGGTGCACTGGGATGACCCAGAGGGATGGTACAGGGAGGGAGGAGGGAGGGTGGTTCAGGATTGGGAACATGTGTATACCTGTGGCAGATTCATGTTGATGTATGGCAAAACTGATACAATATTGTAAAGTAATTAATCTCCAATTAAAATAAATAAATTTATATTAAAAATGTCACTGCACACAGAAGTATAGTATAGTATAGTATAGTATAGTATAGTACAGTATAGTATAGTATAGTATAGTATAGTATAGTGTTGCTATACTATATTTGCCAAGCGAAGTGATTGATGGAGTTAGGTTAAAAGTCTTTTCTGGGTTTAAAGTTTTGCAGATAATATAGAAGATTCTACACCAGTTTTTCTTACCATACATACCAGAGATATAAAGGGGTATCAGCACTGCTAAGGAATGGCACATATTCTTTGTGATGTTCTACATCAAATAAGAGTAAAGATTTTATGAAAATTGTGAAAGATTTTTATAATTTTTCAATAGCTGGAGTAATAATTCTGCAATCACTTATTATGAAAGTTATGCAACTCAAACTATTCTACAAATTAGCATAAGCATCTGAATGCAGAGTTCCAAAGAATAGCAAGAAGAGATAAGAAAACCTTCTTCAGCAATCAATGTAAAGAAATAGAGGAAAACAACAGAATGGGAAAGACTAGAGATCTCTTCAAGAAAATTAGAGATACCAAGGGAACACTTCATGCAAAGATGGGCTCGATCAAGGACAGAAATGGTATGGACTGAACAGAAACAGAAGATATTAAGAAGAGGTGGCAAGAATACACAGAAGAGCTGTACAAAAAGATCTTCACGACCCAGATAATCACGATGGTGTGATCACTCACCTAGAGCCAGACATCCTGCAATGTGAAGTCAAGTGGGCCTTAGGAAGCATCACTACGAACAAAGCTAGTGGAGGTGATGGAATTCCAGTTGAGTTATTTCAAATCCTGAAAGATGATGCTGTGAAAGTGCTGCACTCAATATGCCAGCAAATTTGGAAAACTCAGCAGTGGCCACAGGACTGGAAAAGGTCAGTTTGCATTCCAATCCCAAAGAAAGGCAATGCCAAAGAATGCTCAAACTACCGCACAATTGCACTCATCTCACACGCAAGTAAAGTAATGCTCAAAATTCTCCAAGCCAGGCTTCAGCAATATGTGAACTGTGAACTTCCAGATGTTCAAGCTGGTTTTAGAAAAGGCAGAGGAACCAGAGATCAAATTGCCAACATCCACTGGATCATGGAAAAAGCAAGAGAGTTCCAGAAAAACATCTATTTCTGCTTTATTGACTATGCCAAAGCCTTTGACTGTGTGGATCACAATCAACTGTGGAAAATTCTGAAACAGATGGGTGCCGGGAGCCAGCATGAGGAGTCCCGCCCATGGCAAAGGTCATGAGGTTAAGGGGCCTGACAGGCAAAGGCGAGTCGGGCCTTAAGGGAGCCTCGCTGGATCTGCTCCTGCATCTAGCCCCGAAAGCAGAGTCTGCCTGCTTTACTATGTTATGCTTTCCACCTACTCTTCTGACATTAACGGGGGGCTATCCCCCACCACCTCTCTCTGAAGAGGAGTTAACTTAGGACTCCAGTTAATAAATCTCCTGGGCATAATAAGAGTGTTTCAATCCAAAAACCCCTCTGATGGCTTTCTAGCCTGCCTGCCGGACTCTTACAGCTGCGCATGTGATTGTTTGCGGCCTCCCAACTGTGAGAGGCACAGGAAGCTTAAAACATCCTAGGGATGTAGGAGCTTCCAAGGAGTCAAAATCATTAGAATAGGACTGATTAAGGGTTTCACTTGTTGAGCCAATACTTGCTGCCAAATTTTCATATCTTTTATTTGTTGATACAGTTGGTATGCAGAAGAAACAGGTAGTAGCCCTGGTATTAGCAATATTAGATCTTTGAGTTAAGTACTTTCTTTGTTATAACCCACTGCACCTTTGTTCTACAGGAATGTAACTAACTTTATTTAGTACTTTGAGGGTGATACAGATGAAAGAAAAACAAGGGAAAAAGAATTTTCTGGTTGATAGACATTTATCTAGGAAAACAGCCATAAAAACGTTAACAGGCCCCCCGGCCAGAAGATGATGTCAAACCACCTGAGACCTTTTGTATAAGGGAAGGTATGCAAAAAGAAAGCCTGGTCTCAATAAGGGTCAGGACTGCTCCCCTGCATAACTCTGTATATTCCATTATTTCTTTATGTACAATTTGGGATATATAAGCTGCTTTTGAAAATAAAGTTGTGGGTCTGGCACCAATGCTTGGCTCCCCCATGTTGTTCTTTTTTCCCTTTTCTGGCTGAATTCCCATCTGGAACGTGGAGGCTCGCCATGTCTACTTACTTGCCCTGGCTTCTAAGACCCACGCGAGAGGGAGCCCAAGGCGGGGCACCCTCCGCTATTCGAGCAGGCGCCGGTGGCCTACGTAGATGGTGCAAACTCCTTGTCTTGGAATTTTATTGGTTTTCCATGTAAACCAAAGTTATTCAGCCTCTTTTCTCCACTTATTTTCCTACTACACTATTTCATTCTAATCTCCCTCCATGTCTTTAATTAAGCAATTAATTCCTCAGACACCGACGCCATCGCTGCTTTGAATTCCCTGGATCTACCGGGGCTGGACCCTGGCAGATGGGAATACCAGACCACCTGACCTGCCTCTTGAGAAATCTGATGCAGATCAGGAAGCAACAGTTAGAACTGGACATGGAACAACAGACTGGTTCCAAAGGAAAAAGGAGTATGTCAAGGCTGTATATTGTCACCCTGCTTCTTTATCTTATATGCCGAGTACATCCTGAGAAACGCTGGACTGAAAGAAACACAAGCTGGAATCAAGATTGCCGGGAGAAACATCAATCACCTCAGATATGCAGATGACACCACCCTTATGGCAGAAAGTGAAGAGGAACGAAAAAGCCTCTTGATGAAAGTGAAAGAGGAGAGTGAAAATGTTGGCTTAAAGCTCAACATTCAGAAAACGAAGATCATGGCATCTGGTCCCATCACTTCATGCGAAATAGATGGGGAAACAGTGGAAACAGGGTCAGACTTTATTTTTTGGGGCTCCAAAATCACTGCAGATGGTGACTGCAGCCATGAAATTAAGATGCTTACTCCTTGGAAGAAAAGTTATGACCAATCTAGATAGTATATTCAAAAGCAGAGACATTACTTTGCCGACTAAGGTCCATCTAGTCAAGGCTATGGTTTTTCCTGTAGTCATGTATGGATGTGAGAGTTGGACTGTGAAGAAGGCTGAGCGACAAAGAATTGATGCTTTTGAACTGTGGTGTTGGAGAAGGCTCTTGAGAGTCCCTTGGACTGCAAGGAGATCCAACCAGTCCATTCTGAAGGAGATCAACCCTGGGATTTCTTTGGAAGGAATGACGCTAAAGCTGAAGCTCCAGTACTTTGGCCACCTCATGCGAAGAGCTGACTCATTGGAAAAGACTCTGATGCTGGGAGGGATTGGGGGCAGGAGGAGAAGGGAATGACAGAGGATGAGATGGCTGGATGGCATCACTGACTTAATGGATGTGAGTCTGAGTTATCTCCGGGAGTTGGTGATGGACAACGAGGCCTGGCTTGCTGCGATTCATGGGGTCTCAGAGTCAGACATGACTGAGTGACTGAACTGAACTCAGAGAGAGAAATTAAAAATCCACAGAAATATTACATGCTTACAAGATCACAGAATCCTAGTTTATTTTGCACTGTGGAATTCAGGCAAAGCTGTAAGTTAATTTTCTGGATTGACATCATCTCTAGAAAGAACATTTCCAAATAAAGTTAGAGTTTATAGCATGCAAGACCTTTTTATTTATGGCCTAAATCCTTTATGATCTTATTTAACATATTTTCTCACATCTCTTTGGACAGCTTGCACTCACAATATTTCCAAATAGTTTTTGTTAACATTTCCTTACTTTTTCTATTTTCCTTGCAAATATTTTCATCCTAGGCCTCTGATTCTTTTCCAGGGTTTCTAGGGTTTATATACCTCATGAATTACATGGGAATGCTGTTGTTCAGTTGCTAAGTCATATTTGACTATTTGCACCCCATGGACTATAGTGCCCCAGGCTTCTCTTTCACTATCCTGGAGTTTGCTCAAACTCATGTCCACTGAGTCGCTGATGTATCCAACCATCTCATCCTCTGTCACCCGCTTCTCTTGCCCTTAATCTTACCCAGCAGCAGGGTCTTTTCCAATGAGTTGGCTCTTTGCATCAGATGGTCAAAGTTTCAGAGCTTTAGTATGAGTCCTTTCAATGAATATTCAAGGTTAATTTCCTTTAGGGTTGACTGATTTTATCTCCTTGTAGTCAAGGGACTCTCAAGAGTTTTCTCCAGCACCACAATTCGAAAACATCAGTTCTTTGGTACTCAGTCTTCTTTATGCTCCAACCTTCACATCCGTACATGATTACTGGAAAAACCATCAGTTCAGGTCAGTTCAATCACTCAGTTGTGTCTGACTCTTTGTGACCCCATGGACTGCAGCACACTAGGCTTCCCTGTCCCTCACCAACTGCCAGAGGTTTCTCAAACTCATGTCCATTGAGTTGGTGATGCCATCCAACCATCTCATTCTTTGTCATCACCTTCTCCTCCTTCTTCAATCTTTCCCAGCATCAGGGCCTTTTCCAGTGAGTCAGCTCTTTGCATCAGGTGGCCAAAGTATTGGAGTTTCAGCTTCAGCATCAATCCTTCCAATGAATATTCAGGACTGATTTCCTTTAGGATGGACTGATTTGATCTTGCAGTCCAAGGGACTCTCAAGAGTCTTCTCCAACATCACAGTTCAAAAGCATCATTTCTTCAGTGCTCAGCTCTCTTTATGGTCCAGCTCTCACATCCATACATGACTATTGGAAAAACCATAAGTTTGACTATACGGACCTTTGTTGACAAAGTGATATTTCTGCTTTTTAATACGCTGTCTAGGTTTGTCATAATTTTCCTTCCAAGGAGCAAGCGTCTTTTAATTTCATGGCTATAGTCACTGTCCACAGTGATTTTTGAGCCCAAGAAGATAAAATCTGTCACTGTTTCCACTTTTTCCTTATTTATTTGCCATGAAGTGATGGGACCAGATGCCATGATCTTCATTTTTTGAATGTTGAGTTTTAAGCCAGCTTTTCCACTCTCCTCTTTCACTTTCATCAAGAGGTTCTTTAGTTCTTCTTCACTCTCTGCTTAATAATTAATCTGCATTAGTTCATGAATAAAACTATACACTATACTTCATCAAATATTTGATTATACATTGTGTCTTTTGGTCAGCAGAACAAAGTCAACGTAGTACAGTTTACAACTCACTAGGTAACAACCACCATCTGCTCAACTATCCACTTCAAACTTGATTTGTGCAGTCTGGGGTGTTGTAAGTATGTTGCTGCACCGTTGATTTTAGGGAACTCAATTTCATTTGCTTATAATCATTTTTCAAACTGCCAAGGTCATTTTTAATTCTAATCCTGTCTTTCAAGGTGCTCACCCATCCTGATGATGTGATGTACTTGGCAGATTTAATGACTACTCTCTCCAGCTCATAATCAATCACATGTAGAGATGTTAAATGCATCCAGGATTGCTCTCTGCAGAATATCACCTGTTAAGGGCTTAGGGGTGATGGTTCTATGCTGTGTCATTCTTAAATTCTCATGATTGCCTTATTTTCCATCATAAGCCTCAGAGAAAGAAAACTACTAGTTTCTCTAAGTTAAATGAGACCAAAATGATAGAGGAATGTGATTACGCTTGGGGCGGGGGGCATTTTCCTTCAGAGCACTTTATAAATCATGGTATCCTACTTGGATATTATTTCATGGACACACCAGGTAATTTGAGGGTGGAACATTTTTGCCTGTCCTAAATTTACTATTCTTTTGATTTGCAAGACAAGCAGCATGTTGCCCAGTATTTAGGAAAACTTTATTTTGCCCACATGAGAAGAATCAGTTTCAGTCACAATCGCCTAAATGCTCTATTGTGTACAGTAAAATGATAGAAGGAGTCTTTCAAATTGCTAACTCTGTATCAAACAATTCTACTTATATGGTTTCACTCAGGAATCTCAGCAAAGGTGATTAAAGTTTTACTTCCTGTTTAGAGAAATTTGCTTTCAAAATTATAGATTGACTCTCCAACCCAGCTGCAAATGAGATCTGGATCTCTGTTTCTTAAACTGTGAAATGGAAATTTGGACTAGATCAGGTACAGCAGGTGGTTTTTACCTGGAGTACCAATTGATTGGAAGTGGCTGCCCTTAAGTGCTCTGCTGCAAATTGTGAACTGGATTCTGTTTCATGGGAAAGAATGTTAGAGGAAGCAGTGACCTCTCCCATGAGAGGACAAAAAGAAGGAAACGATACTATGTATGCTATTTATTGTCTCTGAACTAGATGGTTTTCAAAGTCCTTTTTTGCTCTAAGATTGAATGAGAACATATCCAAAAGGAAAAAAAAAAAAAAAGGAAAGAAAATGTAACTCATATTATTCATATCAAAACCTTTGAGAGAATATTACTTAGTTGGAGTTCTGCTCCACCAGCTGGTTGAAGAAGAGTATGTGTTTTCAGTAAGATCAAGTAAAAATTTGTGACCTACTGGTTGCCAGTGGTGTACAGGTATAAGGACAAATGATATCAGCTGACCAGAGAGCCTTTCATTTAAGATGAGCCTGTGTGTCCACCCTCCTGGGTTCTTGGCATTCAACTCTAATTTCTTTCATCAGCACTCATTTGAGTACATTTCCTCTTTCTGACTTTCCAATTAAAAATACTTTTTTTTTTTTTGGTGTTTTTAACATTTTTCAGGCTAAGCATCTAAGTAAGGGCACAAGTGACCTTTAATGATCTTGCCATTCATTTTTCAATTTATTCTTAAATGTCACATTCTCTAACAAACCATTCAATTAATCTCTTTTAACTTTTTATTTGGCCCATCAGTGACAAAGTTTATTCTAACTTGTCTTCTTTGAAGGTTAATAATTCATGTAATTATCTGTACAATGAAGGATGCACTCAGTCATAGCTAATCAATGTAAAGCTTTGAACTTTATTTTATCAGTTAAATGAAATATTGCAAACGTTTGGGTGTATGTATTCTCCCTTACATGTGTTAAACAATAGATTGCATTTTATTTTCCATAATAACCTTGACATGATCTCTTTAACTTTTATCAAGAATGAACAGTTTGAAAGATTTTGTGAATTTATGTTCACCGACAAGAAGATTAATGCAGAATTTAGGGGAGAAAAGTGAGAAAACTTTTGTTGTAAATTAAAAAAAATCTATATTCCAAATATTATAAACCAGACATGGAAAAATTAAATGCTCCTGGATCTGAATAGGAAAGGAACTAGAATTGAAAGTGTCCACCAGGATGTGGAGGTTGTTACAGACGAGGGGACTGAGGTGACAGTGCAGCGAGAAACCCATGGAAGAATCTATTACAATATTTTGGGAAAAAAATGCAATTTCATTTTCTTTTATTCTCTACTTCCAAATGGGTGAACAAGGTTCAATAATTTGATTAGAAATTATATGGCTCAGAAAGAAACTTACAGCAGGAGTCTCTCAAGTGAGAGCTAATACCCTACAGGTAGAAAGAGTTTAAATAGATTCCAAAAAGATAATATATGACAATAAAATAGAACATGGTTATTTTACTCTTTATTGTTTTCAAAAAGATCTATATGGAAGCACTGACAATGCACCCAAATTTTCACTTTGTTCTCAGATTTATTGTATTTCTGGAAGACTGACTTTTGTTTCCATATAAGTATCATACTTTTATTATTCATTTGGGCAAGAATGTCTTTCTATTATATATTTTAAAATATTTAATGAAAGGTGTCAGAAGTGGTTGTGGAATATTATTTTTACTCTCCTAAGAAAAATAACAGAATTTATAGAGGTTCTAGATATTTCTCTACAAATTTCCATTTAAGAAACAAACTATGAGCTTTCAGAAAATATCTCTATTCCAGATTACTCTTTTCCCTATTCTTTGTGTGTTGTATGATTAAACCACACCTTTAGTCTAGTCTTCAGCTAGAATTTAAAAATTTAGTGCCAGGATTGATTAACTTATCATTCCTTAATAATTTTAGTACTGTTTAAAATATATATATAAAACAAACACGCAGTGCTGGCTTATATTTCTCATAGATAGTAGGATAATACTAACAGTTAAATATATATACCTTAAAATAAAATCTCAGTGAGTTTTTAATTCTTCTTTCACTAGCATGAAAATAGAGGAATGGCAAACACATTCGTAAGTGAGAATTTACATACTTAGCTAGAGAAAGTTGTGTTTTACACTAGGCATTTTCTTTCAAATTTGATTCAGGAAGAAGGCACATATTTTCCCAAGTTATGCCTGTTGGCTTCCTTCTCTCTTTAAGAATTTAATAAATTTATGTTGTTCATGATTGGTGAACAAGAAAGATAGTAAGAGCAAGATATGGACACTCTATAAAGCCCACTTTTGGGTTCAAAAATGGATTGTTCATTGGCCCCAGAATTTTTTAAAAATATATTTTTCATTGAGATAATAAGCAGTGATTTATAAACCATGGCTATTCTGCTGTACTGTTCCCATTCAATCCTATGGATTCACGACCTTTTAGGTGATGAGTTTTCCCAAATCTATTTCATCACCCAGACCTCTCTCAGACACCCACCTGCATAACAGACTGCCTCCTCCACACATGCTTTGTAAATAATATATCCAAAGCTGAACTATTTGTTTTCTTGTCTAATTTCTTCTCTTACTGTACTTCCTATTCTTACAAAAGGTGCCTTTAGCTGTCTGATGTCTAAAACAGAAGCAAGCCAGTTACTCTGGAAGCATTCCTCTTCTTCACCTTTGCCTCACCTCAATTCTTAATGAATTTTTTATTTTACTTTCTCTAAATTCTTCATACCATCCTCTCTTTTTTTCAAGTTATTACTTGAGATATTGTTGCTTCAGCAAAAAGGAAAATCACATCAACTTGACCTGCCAAGCAGGAAAAGAGTCCCTCTCCCTAATTTTTTATACTAAGAGCTGGGTTTCAGGATCAGTATATCATAACCGAGTGCTGATGAACAGCTAAAAATATTGTTTTTAACCTATCTATCTTAAAAAATAGTAGCACTTATGGGAAAACAACCTCAAATATGTAGTATTTTTTTCACATGTTAGTCCTAAAATACCATCAATTTATTATTAATGTTTTTATAAGCTACCATAGAGGTTCCTGATTAATTCTTTTTTTTCCTATCAGGAAATAGCAAAGTATCTGATTTTACATGAAACTGAAATGAGAACTGCAAAAGGGAAATGCCTACCAGAAGCTTCATTTTCTTGGGAGAAGTTGAAAGTGTGTAAACATGCCAATCTCTCTGCATCCTGTGTGGTTGAAATGAATGAAACTCAACACATTCACATACCTAAATTATTACTAGTTTCTTGGGCTGAGGACAGAAAGAAAGCTAAAGCAGCATTAATTACTGTCACAGACTACATGATAGGCTAGAGTTCACCTTTATAGAAGCAGATTAATTTTGCTTTTCAATTTAGTCTGCTCTATAGCTATGACAAGATAAATCATTTCAGAGAGGGTGTGTTACATCTGATTAGGATTCTTGTTTCAGCAGCTATCAAACTTATAATTGGAGAAGGCAATGGCACCCCAGTCCAGTACTCTTGCCTGGAAAATCCCATGGACAGAGGAGCCTGGTAGGCTGCAGTCCATGGGGTCGTGAAGAGTAGGACACAACTGAGCGACTTCACTTTCACTTTTCACTTTCATGCACTGGAGAAGGAAATGGCAACCCACTCCAGTGTTCTTGCCTGGAGAATCCCAGGGACGGGGGAGCCTGGTGGGCTGCCGTCTATGGGGTCGCACAGAGTCGGACACGACTGAAGTGACTTAGCAGCAGCAGCAGCAGCAGCAGCAGCAAACTTATAATGGTCCAGTGGTCAGCAGTAAACAGATGCCAAGAAAGTAACAGCTAGAAATCTTTGGGAAAGGAATACAGAATGCATTTTTATTCTTCAGATCCCTAGGAAAATGCAAAACCCTCACTCTTTTGAAAGAATTTCTTTGTTGTGATTTCTAGGTGCCTAGAAGGTGACAGATATGAGCACTAAAATCCTGCTTTCATTTGAATTCCACATCATTTCTCTAACGGATAATATTCTAAATGAAAAGACATTATGGTTGTTTCAAGTTTCAGTTTTCAGCTTTGACCCTTTTCCCTTGTAAGCTTGCACCATTCCTCTTACCTGGATAATTTGCTTTCCTCATTATTAAAAAAGACCCTTAACAAAGTCAGTGAGCAAAATTCCACAGAAATCTAGGGTTCCACTTAGAGCTTGCACACACCTAGGATTTAGGATAATTACTCAAAATCTACTCCAATTTACCAAAACTTTTTGTATTGCTCTGTTAACATATTAGGTGGGCACAGTAAATGCCTTTCTAGCAAATTGCATGCATGGTAGTTTTATTTCAGTTGTGCTAAAAAGATTAATATTCTGTTCTGGAAAGATTTTATTAGCAATGGCTGACTACACAGTAGAGGGTCCCTTTCCATATAAATAAATCCCTCTCACTACCTTTAAATTCTAAAGATTTTTTTTTCCTCTGACTCATGAATTTTTTTTTTTTTTTCAGATCTTTTTTGGCTGCTCCGAGGTAATAGGCTTGAATGTGTGGCATGGGCGATGTAGTCTGGAACAAAAGGCGTGAAGTGAAAGAAAGGTGTAACAATGTACAAATCTTCAGTGAGAAATGCAGTTTAGGATTTCAAAAGTAAAAGCAAAGCTTAAAAAAAAAAAGACCAAAATAAGTTAAAAATTGTTGTGTTAATTAAAATCCTCAGTGAATTAACTGAGAACAAATTAAAACTTGATTAATTTTTAAGTATTCACTTAATTACAAGGTGGCATTTACTGTTATCATTTTTTAAACTATTTTTTCAGCTCAGTGTTTTAAATTCTAAATTCCATTCAGTTCATCCAAGAGACAGATGTACTAGATGATATGAACAATTAATAGAAGCAATGCAAATGACTTTTAAGTATGAAAAATGTTCCACCTCATTATTATCGTATCAATGTAAATTTGAGCAGATGATCATTTTCTGGCCACCATTATAACCAAAATAAATGCACAGCGCTATTGTGGACTGCAGGTTCATACACCTGAGGATAAATTGTTAAAAAAAAATCTTCCTGAGAAGCAGATAAGATAACCTTTAACATTCATATATTTTGATTCAGTAATTCACCTAGATATCTTTTTAAAATAATCAGAACCTTAAACAATAGATGTAAATAAATATATCCATTAGATATTAAATTTAATAGAAAAACTGATAGCCTGATACTAAAATTGCTAGTTTTCAAGAGTACATATTTACTTGGAATAATGTTCAAACACTAATACAAAAAGTTGTTAAAACATGAATATATAATGGCCTCAAATTTTAAATACAAACATATATATATTAGAAATAAGAGTAAAAGTGACTATAAAAAACTATAATTACTATAAACAGTAATTATTTGTGGGTGATGAGATTACAAATTATGTTTCCTTCATGTCTTTATTTGCCTATAACACATTTATTTTACAATTGGGAAAATAAACATTTTTGAAAATTAATATAAAAATGGTATACATGATCTGATTTGCAAAGCAGAAGTGGAGATGAAGAGAACAAACATATAGATACCAAGTGGGGAAGAGGGGTGGGAGGAATTGGGAGACCGGGACTGACACATACACACATTTGATACTATGCATAAACTAACTAACAAGAGCATGCTGACTAGCACAGCGAGCTCTACTTGGTGTACTGTGGTTACCTGAATGGGAAGGGAGTCTAACAGGGAGGAGGCGCATGTATATGTATGGCTGATTCATTCTGCTGTACATTAGAAACTAACAACATTGTAAAACAACTATACTCCAATAAAAATTAATTTAAAAAATGGTTTGTATATTATCAGGAAGGAAGCTGACTGCATAGCTGCTTAATTTGGAGTGAAAACAAGTTTGGAATAAGAGAAAAAGCCTTGAATGATACCTAGTTTTTAATTTGCGTCAAATAGACATTAATGAAAAATAATATAAAGTATCTGATATTATCGTTATTAACAATATTTCAATGCACTTAATTATATACTGAAGTTGAATGAAAATTCTAAATACACTGCAGTTTATTCAAATAATTTCCCAAACTTATAATGGTTAATATTTTATATTTCACATATCTTCAAATAAAAAAAAACAAAGTTTTAAAATACTAGACTTCACACACACAAAAAAAAAATACTGATCTCCTTCCAGTCTAACAAATTCAGCCAGCTTGATAATATGAATATGATTACAAAGTTCTGAAAATATAGACTGTGCTGCCTTACAAGGTTTCTTAATTTATAAAATCTGACTCCTTTAGCTGTTTCTAAACCTAACAAATATTCCATACTTATATTTCTTAGGTTCATTCTGCTATGTTAGATCCCAAATTGAGTTAGTATAGGGGGTTGGCTTGACTTGGGTGTTTACAAAAAGAACCATATTTCAAAGAGAGAATGTGACTTCTGTTTATTGACCACATCTATACACAGGGAACAAAAAGGAATAGCCCAGCCCTTGGGACTCCACTTCTGCACTGAAGAGGTTGAGATTCTGTGTGAAGGGTTGATGGTGTGATTAGCTATTGTGAAATAAGCAGCTGGCAGAATTCGGTACTCTCAAGTCCAAAGGAAATTTGTTTTAATAGTGTTAAAGTTTGTACTACAGGCTATAACCAGGGTACTACTAGTGTGGGCTGCAGCTGGGCATAAGGTGGCCACAGTTCTGTGCTGAGTCAAATTCAGTTCACTCTCATTTTCTAAGTTAGTGTAATTTCCCATTCTTCCCCACATGCAAATGGGGGACTTTTTGGAGCTACTGAAATTCTTCTTTTTTTATTCGGCAATTAGAGGAAGGTATATTTAGAGATGTCAAATTTTGGCCAGTGAATTCCTATTCATACCCTGACTTTAGTCAAAGAGGCCTGCCTACAGTTCACTGAAAAATTCATGCATTCTCTGATTGCCTTTGATCACACCATGAAATCTACTAGAAATTCCTTATCATTGTACCCTCCCCACATGTGTTGAGGCAGCTCTTTCCAAGTAACACATGTTAATCCACCTCTGAAGTTAGAACATTTTATTTACCTCACACCATTGGCCATTTCACTTGGTATTTTCCATGATAACTTCTGACTTGTAAGTGACTAGAAGGTTTTATACTGCTATTCCAATGTTCCCCAGCCAGACAGACTGAACTATTATTAGTTTTCTGAAAAGAAGGTGTTCTTACTCTAACTTCTGGACCTTTACAAGTGTGATTCTCCTTGCTCATATCATTGTTCTGCTCTGACTCAATTTAATCATGGCTCAACTACATGCTAGTGCATACATGTACACACACACACACACACACACACTCTTCAAATTTCAGCTAGGACACTTTTTCCAAGAAGACAATTCCTTTTTCCCACCTGGGAGTTGGTTGGGTACTCTTCCTACATGAACCCAAGTATCCTTTGCACTCCCTATTGTGGTTCCTTGCAGTTGTGAACCTCATTATCTTAAGTAAAGCCCCAGAAAACATGAATAAATGAATGGCTAAACGAATGGACTCCTCAAATAGTATTTAACTTTTCTTGCATGTAGGTCTTCTATATCAAATATTGAAGTTATAGAGACTAGGGAATGTATCCTTTATTTATTTACTTATTTTTTTGAGTTCTCTCACTCATCGCATCACAAATAACAGATTCTCAAAACTTACAGAATTTTTTTTGAGAACTAGATTGGATTTTTCTGTATGTTGTTGACCTCATATGAAGTCATAGAACTCTTCTCTAGAAGTGTCCTTAGAGATCACTTAGTCCAACCTTTTCATTGATATTTCTTTCAGATTTCGCTGTGAGGGTATTTTAGGTATTTTGGCCCAGAGGCAAGATGAGTTAGTTAAGGGAGAAAGTGCTAGGAGTGCATAAATGAAGTTAGGCAAACTTTTTATTGCTTTTTCCTCCTTTTGAAGGGAGAGTAGGCAGAAAGGAAAGGAAAGGCAGAGGAGAATTGGGGAGTGAAATAGCCACAACTGAAAGAGATGTGAATCTAAGGATGAATCTGGAAGAATCAAGGGTTCAAGTGAGTGGAGGTTGAGAGAGAGGTGATATAGCTTCCTTCGTAAGACAATGGAGGCTTCCCTGGGCTGGGGACAAATCAGATAGAAAGTTAGAGTTTGTAAGAGTCTGAATGCAAACCTAATTCTGTCTAGTTCAGGCTCAAAGCAGACCATCCCCAGGAGCATAGAGATTCTACACTCTCCTTCAGAGAATGGACAGGTGGGGGGGCTTTGGGGGGACTGGGGAAAAGAGGGGGAGGGTTGGGGATGATTACAGTCACTGTGTGTCTCTTTCTCTCACCAGAATTTTATAGAAGACAGACAGGTTAAACTGAACATCCAAATGAACTTCAAAGGAAAACAGGAACATACCATCCGAAAGTTGGAAACAGGGTTAAGAGAGTGCATGGGGCTTCCCTGGTGGCTCAAATGGTAAAGTCTGACTGCAATGCAAGAGAGCCGGTTTCAATCCTTGGTTTGGGAAGATCCCCTGCAGAAGGAAATGACAAGCCACTCCAGTATCTTTGTCAGGAGAAATCCATGGACAGAGGGGCCTGGAAGGCTACAATCCATGGGGTTGCAAAAATTCCAATATCACAGAGGAGCATTGTTCTTAACTACTGGAAAAGTACACGGTAACAATATAACTTGACAGGTTATAGTGCCCAGGCAAGGAAGCCTCAATTGATTGCCTAGGAGGACATTTATGTTTTTATTGTATGTATCAGTAAATATACACAGGTCCTTTAGGGACAGCTAAATGAGGTCTTTTTCCCACGTAGATCTGTCTATCCACATCGTTTTCAAGAAGCACTACCTCTGTGGAGTTCTGTTCTCCCAAAGCCTAGGATGCTGGGAGATCAGCTGAAGTCACTAAAATTGCCCTCGAGCCAAAAATAAAAGTAGTTACAGAATTGCTTTTATATGTGTATTTCTGGAAACATCAGACTTCTAATTTTATTAACTTACATGTGACCCACAATTTATTAAAATATCTTTCAATTTCCTAGTCCCGGTTTGCTGATAATATCATGCAAACAAAGACCAGTGATTTGGCAATTTTTATTTTCATTTGTCTTGTCACTGATAAGGTATTGATATAATAATTGGGCTGCTGCTGCTGCTGCTAAGTCACTTCAGTCGTGTCCAACTCTGTGCGACCCCATAGACGGCAGTCCATCAGGTTCCCCAGTCCCTGGGATTCTCCAGGCAAGAACACTGGAGTGGGTTGCTATTTCCTTCTCCAATGCAGGAAAGTGAAGTCACTCAGTCTAATATTCTGAAAATTATTGATGTGCTTTCTCTTTTATTTTTCTGAGTATGAGACCTCCACTTTGCTTGCCACAGGTAAGGAGTGAGAAATGTGGTAAGAATTAGGGTTTGCCGGGGCTTCCCTGGTGGTTCAGTGGTAAAGAATCCACCTGCTAATGCAGGAGACATGGGTTTGATTCTTGGTCTGGGAAGATCCTACATGCTGTTAGACAACAAGTTCATGTGCCACAACTATTGAGCCTGTACTCTAGACCCTGGAAGCCATAACTACTGAGCCCATGTGTCATAACTACTGAATCCTGTGCATTCTAAAGCCTGTGTTCCACAACAAGAGAAGTTGTTGCTACAATGAGAAGTTCGTGCACCACAGCTAGAGAGCAGCCCCCAGTTCGCCACAACTAGAGAAGAGCCCACACAACAATGAAGGCCCAGCACAGCCAAAAATAAATAAATTTTAAAAAAAGAATTAGGATTTGTCATAGAAGGTATTAAAAGACATGCAAAAAATAAGACTGTTATGTGAGACAACAGATTTGAAATCCAGGTTCACTAAAAGCATAGAAATGGCCAAAATGGGAAGGTGTGTCAGACAGCTGAAGCATAGGAGGACTTCAGATCCTACTCCCTGTAGGGAGCATGAAAAGAAACCATACTAGTTTTTATCAGTGAGGAGTACAATAAGATAGTAAAATTAGTAAGATAGTAAAATTAATGACCCTGAGGTTTTAACTTTTCAAGTCATCTTCAGTCCCACTTGGCATGGATGCAAATTGGAGAACCAAGGAGCCTACCACAAGGCTCACTGTGATGGCACTGGAGAGACAAGATCTTAAGCTATGCAAGCCTGACCCACTAAGCGTTCCAGCAGGGTAACCTGCAATCGAGTGAACAAGAGACCTAGCCTGCCACATGAGAGGGCATCACACCTCTAGGCTTTGACTGTTGCTCTCTGATACAAGCTTCTGTAAGATATACTCTACTCTCTGATACTTTGACACCATTCTCGGATGGAAGTGAGGCAATAATAATGAGTTAAGAGACAGGAGATATTAAGAATGTTTTCCTGGACAATAAGATGCGCCAAGGCTTCGGTTGCGACCGCCTCTCTATGCACGTGTGAACCTCGCCAGCCCCTCCCCCAGGAGACCGTTGCAGTTGGCCAGCCCCTGCTCCTTGGTAACCGTGTGTGACTGAAAGGCTGAGATCAAGAACGCCGATATGCCAAAGCAGACGCAACAGGACTCGGTGGAGTGTGCTACTCAGGCATTGGAGAAATATCATACAGAGAAGGACACCGCAGCCCATATCAAGAAGGAGTGCGATAAGAAGTACAACCCCACCTGGCACTGCATCGTGGGGAGGAACTTCGGTAGTTATGCGACACAGGAAACCAAACTCTTTATCTACTTCTACTTGGGCAAAGTGGCCATCCTCTTGTTCTAGTCTGGTTAAAAGCATGGGACTGTGCCACACACCCAGTGATCCATCAAAAAACAAGGAATTTAGACTGCAGCCTAAATTCCAAATACCAGGGACTGAAGCCTTCAGCCTTGCCTAAGGGAACACCTCCACCTTTGAACCTTTATTGCTTTTTGTACAGGGCATTCTCTGTACTAGTTTGTTGTAGTTATACAGCAATTAGCAAAAGAGCTTACATTTGCATTTATTTTCTATTCCACATCTCTCTGCCCCATGTTTTTTATCTTCAAAATCCATTCCTTTAAAGAAATAAATCTGTTGGAGAAGTGTGTGCTAATAACCATTTGTTCAAATAATGTAAGGTTGAAGATGGCCTATTATTTGATCTTGGGTAAGTTGGTGGGGGTGATTCCTTAAAGTTTCTGTGGGATGTAACAGACTAGCCTATTCAACACTCTTGAGTTTCATTCTTGCCCATCCTGTTCCTGTTGTGCATGGAAGAATACCTCTCAGAAGTGCATGTTGAGAAATGCATGGCAGAGAAACTACTGGATTAACTCTTACTCCTAATCTGATAGATACATTACTTAAGTGCTCCTTTGGGATAACTGCTATAGAGTGTTCTGGGCCTTAGGCCTCAGAGATAATGAATGTGTAGTGAAAAGTGAAAGTGAAGTCGCTCAGTCGTGCCCGACTCTTTGCGACCCCATGGACAGTAGCCTGCACCAAGCTCCTCCATCCATGGGATTTTCCAGGCAAGGGTACTGGAGTGGGTTGCCATTTCCTTCTCCAGGGAATCTTCCCGACCCAGGGATCGAATCCAGATTTCCCGCATTGTAGACAGACACCGTCTGAGCCACCAGGGAAGTCCTTTAAGCTTTCTATGGCTGCAAAATGTAAATAAGCTGGTGAGAAAGTTGGGCTATTGAGAAATTTGTTGGGCTCTAGACATTTCCCTTCCCTTGCCTTGGCCAAAGTATACTCTAAAGATTAAAGGTGGTCTTAAAGGGAAAAAAAAACTCTTGAACAGTGGCCCTCCATGTGATTCTAATAAAGTTTTCAGGAAGTTTTTTTTGTAAGAATGTTTTCCTTGACAATAAACATTATTTAAGGGCTTCCCTGGTGGCTTAGTGGTAAGAATCCACCTGCAATGCAGGAGATGAGTGTTTGATCCCTGGGTCGGAAGGACTACCTGAAGAAGGAAATGGCAGCCTACTCTTGTCTTCTTGCTGGGAAATCCCATGGACAGAGGAGCTTGGAGGGTGACAGTCCGTGGGGTCACAAAAGAGCTGGAAATGACTTAGTAACTAAACAACAATGGCAACAGCAACAAACATTATTTAAAGGGACTAACTGAAACTGAGATTTGAAAAAACAGAATTGAATGGATCAGGCATCAAATTAATATTCTAAAGCTGCAGTATGCTTGAGGTTAAGGGAAAAGATAGTGTTTGTTATGGGAGAAAAAAGAGTTGTATTGTCTTTGCACATTTAAGCATAGCGTAAGTTAAACCTTTCTTACACAGTTCATGGGGTTCTCATGGCTAGTATACTGGAGTGGTTTGCCATTCCCTCTTCCAGTGGATCGTGTTCTGTCAAAACTTTCCACTATGACCCGTCCTCCTTGGGTAGCTCTACACAGCATGGCTCATAGCTTCATTGAGTTACATATACCGATTCAATGGACATGAACTTGGGCAAACTCCTGGAAAGGACAGAATTTCACTTTCATTTTTGGCATTATGGCATATTAGATAATTCAAAAAATTCTGGGTACAAAATATCTAGGAATGTTGGATAAAATGTAGCAAACCTTCATTTTAGACTCAGAACTAAGCTTCCAAGAGAGGAAGGGGAATAACTAGGAATCAAGAGTGAAAAGTTAAGATAAAATCCAGAATGAAAGCTGATGTAGACATCCTGGCTGCTTTGGAAAGGTTTCACAATCTTAATGACTAAGTATTAATGGTTCTATAAGCTTAGGGCAGAAAGCACCATGCAAAGAAAGATCCATGAAAGACTAGCCTCCTGGTGAAAGATGGACTTGATGAACAGGTGAATTTATGTATCTTGAGCTGAGCTTGAGTGGAAAAATGTGTCCTCCTGAAAATCCATTATTGTTAGCTTATATTCACATGGGTTTAAAGTTCAAATCTATACTCTATAGATGGTCTTAGAGGCCCTAAATTAAAAATTATACTCAGTGATTGGTATTCATTGATTCATATTATAACAGGACATTGGCAGAAGGAAATGAAATGTCTCAAGGATCCCAGAGATAAGCCCTGCCAAACGTGAACCCAAAGTACACAATTACAAAATACATGAGGAAGAATCAGCAATGTGCTCAATTAAAATCAGACCTGCAAGTACAACAAATAATTTAGTTACTGAATGCAACAGCAAATTTGGAAAACGCAACAGTGACCACAGGACTGGAAAAGGTCAGTTTTCATTCCAATCCCAAAGAAAGGCAATGCCAAAGAATGCTCAAACTACCACACATATATTTTAAATGCTTAGAGAAAAATAGGGTGAAACATGGGACAGAACAATGTCTTTTTCAAAGACAGTCATAAATTTGAAAAGAAGTTATATGATAAATACATATTAGGGATGTAATGTACAAAAAGGTTAATATAATTGATGCTGCTCTATATTGTGTATGAAAGTTGTTAAGAGTAAATCCTAAGAGTTCTCATCATAAGGAATTTTTTTTAAAATTTTCTTTTATTTTGTATCTGAATGACAGGATGGATATTTACTAAACTTATTGTGATACTCATTTCATGATGTATGTAAGTCAAATTATTATGCTGAACATCTTAAACTTATACAGTGTTTTATGTAAAGTATCTCATGAAAACTGGAAGACAAAATAACAAAGAAATAAAGAATATTAATAAATTAAAATTTAAAAATCAATTGAAGGCTTAAGTAACAGGTTTACCAGATACTAGCTAAAGGGATAGTTAATAAATAAATGAATATTATGTTTTAAAAGAAGTATGCAGAATTTATCAGAGGCACAAGATGAAAAATATGACAGAGTGCTTAAGGGATCTGAAAGAGTGAATGAGAATCAAATTGGGCTTCTGATAAAAAATTCTGCTGCTGCTGCTAAGTCACTTCAGTCATGTCCGACTCTGTGCGACCCCATAGATGGCAGCCCACCAGGCTCCCCCATCCCTGGGATTCTCCAGGCAAGAACACTGGAGTGGGTTGCCATTTCCTTCTCCAATGCATGAAAGTGAAAAGTGAAAGGGAAGTCGCTCAGCCGTGTCTGACTCTTAGTAACCCCATCGACTGCAGCCATTCTATATAATGAAAAAAGGTAAAAGAGAGAAAAAAAAAAAAAAACAAAACATGTTTTGTAGAATTAAAAAACATGGATCTTCAGATTGAGGGAAGCTACTAAATCGTAATGAAGTAAATAAAGAGGAATACATAGTTAGGTATAAAACATCATGGTGAAACTACAGAACACTGAATAGAACAACTACTTCAAAAGCAGCCTGAAAGAAAGGCAGATTTTTCTCCAAAGGACTATAATTAGAGTGACTGTAAACATCATCTCAACAGCATCATTAAGAATCAGGAGACATTGGACCAGTTCTATGTACTACGAGAAAATGCTGTCAAGTAGAATTTTACTCAAGGGAAAAATATGCTTAAGTCAAAACAGCACTAATAATTTGCTATCGAATTTTCATGTTTTTCAGTGAATGAAAAAAGTGCTAAAGCACTAAAATTTCTCAGTTACTAAGAATAAAATTATTTCAGAGAAAAGACATGAAGCTCAAAAGGTACGGGGGTGGGGGGATGGTTAAAAAGGGGAAAAATGGTTAAAATTTAAGGTGATCCAGACAATCACTGATGGCATGAAACAATAACAACTATTGATTTCAATGGTAAAAAAATCGAGATGGAAAAATATACTAGATAAAAACAACATGGAGGAGGGGAGTGAATCATTGTAGATAAGTACACATATTAAACATTTGAAAGTCCATCACTGAAACAACAGAAATATAGCCTTTAAATTCTATGATAGAGAGGAAGAGAAGTAGGAACTGAATAATCTCTACACCAAAAGAAAGTTTTCCAAAAAACCATGAAAAAAAAAAAAAGAATAGTTAGAGTGCAGGGGAACAAAAAGTCTTTCATGTTTCCAGTGTGAATCTAAATCAGCACAACAATTCTGAAGCACAACTGGCAATATTTTAAAGATTAAGTATTAATCACTTCCTGGAAACACAATTCGATCCCAAGGTATGTAGACTAGAATAATACCTCTTCAGCTATCTATGATTTAAAACAAGTTTTACAATGTGTAATCCACTGCAGAACAATAATTTTGCAAAAATGCAAAATCATATGATGTTGCAGCAATGTCAAATTGCTGTAAAAGTTTTCACTTGCTTACTCTCAGTGCTTGTACTACCTCACCAGAGATAATTCACTGATGCTGGTCCACACTATATTTTGAGGAGCATTGCTTTATACAAAGTCTTAAACACATCCGTAGGGAGAAATATATCACAGTAATCAATGTAGCACTGCTTGGAATAGCAAAACAAAACAATACAGCTAAATGTTCCCCAAACAAAGAATGGATACATTGCAGAATATTCATATATCTAATAATGTTTAGTGATGTGAATAAATGATCTAGAAGTGAAGGTATCAGAGTAGATAAATGTTAAAAAGAACATAATGCTGAGTATAAAAAAGCAATTTGAGGAATTCATATCATATGATAGTGTTTTGTAATATAAAATGAAGTCATGGTTTCTTAAGGAATATATATTTTTAGGGAGGTATAAAGACATGCATAGGAGTGATAAGCACCAAATTCAGGATAGTTACTACTTCTGGATGGTGGGAAAGAAAGAAAACACTACTGGAGAGTGTTCATGAACTCTATTTGTATTTTTGTACTTCAGTTGAGCAGAAGTCTCAAGTGTGTTCATTATACTACTCACATATTTTTGTATGTTTGAAGCATTTCATAATTTAAAAAGGAAGAAGATACATTGATGATTTTATTTATGGAAAAACCAATACAGTATTGTAAAGCAAAATAAAGCAAAAATTAAAATTTAAAAAAATCTCTTAAATTGAGAGTAAAAATTACCACCGTGTAGCTTAAATGTCAGCAATCATTCGGATCTGCTATTCTTTAACATACTTGAAGAGTTTTGTTTTCAGTGTGCATGCTAAGTCACTTCAGTTGTGTTTGACTCTTTGTAACCCTACGGACCATAGCCCACCAGGCTCCTCTGTCCTTGGAATTTTACAGGCAAGAATATTGGAGTGGGTTGCCATTTCCTACTCCAGGGATCTTCCCAACCCAGGGATTTTTCACGTTTAAAAAGAAACTCAAATTGTGTTCAGTCAGTATCTCAAGCTAGTATAAGTGTAATACCTATAGCTCCTGGGCACTTACACTCTGTGTTGAGTCCTACCTTTACACAGATCAAGTTTTTCTAGGTACTAGTGTGCACGCAGACTGGAGGCCATCAGAGGAGACTTTTAAAGGAAGATTCTAATAACACAGCAAAGTGCTATGCCTCCCACACTGGGATTCAAGCTTAACTAATACACGCTTTTCATTTTCTCATTCAGCACTTATAAACATTGCCTACAAACATGTTAAGTGTGAGTAAATAGGCAATTGTTTTACTCTGTTGACTGTTTATATAAGAGACATTAAAAACGTATCACTCGAGGGACTCAGTTAACAATTTAACACTGGTTAGGATTTGCCTCATTGGTCAGGATGACTTGCAAATTCTTTTTTCAATTCTCCTGAGACTTAAAATATGTAGGAAGATTCTCAAATGTTAGGTGATGAGGCAAAGTCACAATCTTATCCTTAAGAATCATATTATCTGTACACACAGGAAGTATTATATATCAACTGTTACTCTTAATTATATTTACTTATATTTATGCAGCAGTCTTAATCCAAGAAATTGAGTCATTTTATTTATTGATAAGGTAATAAAACAGTGAGGTTATTAAACTCTCCCATTGCTATTCAATATTCCCGTTCTTTTTAAAAGACTGTGATCAGCAAAAAGTCCTAGCTCTGAGAGAATGTTTATAAATGTAATTATAATTATAAAAGGACATGCAAAAATGTACAAATGATCCACACTTTAAATACACTGGCAAAAAAGTACAACTTTTTTCCTAGATTGCTTATAAGTTAATTTTCAAGTAATTAACAAAATGATTTCCTATTTCACACTAAATTAGAAGTTGCTGAATTAGAGATAGGAAAGTTGCTGAGATGAGTTGCTAATACTATGGTTTTCTAAACTGCCTTCAAATCCAAAGTATTCCTAGAGTGGATATCAGGTATACTTCAAAAAATAAAAAGCCGAAGATTTCACTTGTATACTGGTTATGACAGGTATGATTTACCACTTTGAACTTTTCCACATTAGTCTTATTTGCATTTTTAAGGTTTGGTTTAGTACTCTTGCCTGGAAAAATCGCATGGATGGAGGAGCCTGGAAGGCTGCAGTCCATGGGGTCGCTGAGGATCGGACATGACTGAGCAACTTCACTTTCACTTTTCACTTTCATGCATTGGAGAAGGAAATGGCAACCCACTCCAGTGTTCTTGCCTGGAGAATCCCAGGGACGGGGGAGCCTGGTGGGCTGCCGTCTATGGGGTCGCACAGAGTCAGGCATGACTGAAGCGACTTAGCAGCAGCAGCATACCTCAATGGAACAAAAGAGTGAAATTTAACTTCATCTAACTTATGTAAACCTTGCATTCTTTACATGCTAACCTATGCATGCCTGTTCAGTTGTGTCCTACTCTTTGCAACCCCATGGACTACAGCTTGCCAGGCCCTTCTGTCCATGGAATTTTCCAGGCAAGAATACTGGAGTGGGTTGCCATTTCCTAGCTCAGGAAATCTTCCCAACCCAGGTATCAAACACACATCTCCTGTGTCTCCAGAATTGGCAGGCAGATTATTTACCACTGAGCCCAAAGCCTTTGACTGTGTGGATCACAACAAACTGTGGAAAAAACTTCAAGAGACAGGAATACCAGACAACATGACCTGCCCCTGAGAAATCTGTATGCAGGTCGAGAATCAACAGTTACAAATGGACATGGAACAAGTGACTGGTTCCAAATCGGAAAAGGAGTGTGTCAAGGCTGTATATTGTCACCCTGCTTATTTAACTTATATGTAGAGTGCATCATGGGAAATGTCAGGCTGGATGAAGTACAAGCTGGAATCAAGAGTGCCAGGAAAAATATCAATAACCTCAGATATGCTGATGACACCACCCTTACAGCAAAAAGTGAAGAAGAACTAAAGAGCCTCCTGATGAAAGTGAAAGAGGAGAGTGAAAAAGTTGGCTTAAACCTCAACATTCAGAAAACTAAGATCATGGCATCTAGTCCCATCACTTCATGGCAAATACATGGGGAAATAATGGAAACAGTGATAGACTTTATTTTTCTGGGCTCTAAAATCACTGCAGATGGTGACTGCAGCCATGAAATTAACAGACACTTGCTCTTTGGAAGAAAAGCTATGACCAACCTAGATAGCATATTAAAAAGCAGAGACATTACTTTGCCAACAAAGGTCTGTCTACTCAACGCTATGGTTTTTCCAGTGGTTGTGTATGGATGTGAGAGTTGGACTATAAAGAAAGCTGAGCACCGAAGAACTGATGCTTTTGAACTGTGGTGTTGGAGAAGACTCTCGAGAGTCCCTTGGAGAGATCGAACCAGTCAATTCTAAGGGAAATCAGTCCTGAATATTCATAGGAAGGACTGATGCTGAGGCTGAAACTTGAATACTTTGGCTACCTGCTGCAAAGAACTGACTCATCTGAAAAGACCCTGATGCAGCCTGGTGTACTGCAGTCCATGGGGTCGCAAAGAGTCGGAAACGACTGAGCGACTGAACTGAACTGAACTGAACTGAGCCGCCCGGGTCACTGACTTGTTTTACAGTTTCAGTCAAGTTCCATGTTTGCCTCCCTGGTTCTTGGATTCCTCATCTGTGAAATGAACAGATCAGATTATCTGAGTATCCATTCCCTTTCGGTCTTCCTACACTGTCAGTTGTGCTGGCCTATTTGTCCTGACAGGGTGTGTCCTTGGCTGCAGTTTCACCCTCTTTACATCAGGTTGGTCTGTGTGGCAGAATGAAAGAAAGAAAGAAAAAGCAAGCAGTAAAGAGATGCAAATTCTGTAAAAGTCTATAAAGATGATCATTGTCCTTGGGGTTTCTCTTTAGCACAAGGAAAACATAAAATGGTAGAAAATATTTGTACAATTTATATTACAAAGAAAATGTAGTTCTACTGAGAAAAGTATTCTATTTTTTCCCAAAAATGCCTCTTGCTTTTCAGCTTAAAAGAATTTTAGTCATTCTAAGATTTTCATTCTAAAGGGGAAAATTCAATTATCCTATCTATACCTGCAGCGTGGAATTTCAGTTTCTGTATGGTTCTCTTCTTTTTTAGTTTTGTAAGTGTGTTTCTCAGGTTTATATTAAGTGAGAGTCCAATAAAGTTGAAGTTAAAGGCCAGGGAACACTGTGATTAATAACCAGAGGAATAAAAGAAGCCGAGTGAGAGAGAAGCAGAGACCCACGTCATGGCTTTAAGAAGATAGACAAACTGAAGCCACAAGTCTCCAGCAGAGATTTCTCTGGCATAGATAATACAGGAATGAAGGGCAAGACAGAAAAACACAAAACAAAGTCATAAATATAAAGCTGAGCTGAGTGAGGATTTCAGAGCATTAACTCTGTTCTCAAATCAGATGTACAAACTATGTTTGGACCACATTTGCCTCATGACCAATATGAGTGCAATCTTTCTAATGGATTAAGTGTGTGATTCATGTACAACATAATAATGGCCTTTTGAAATTCAATGTGAATTAGTTCTCAATGCAGTAACTGTTAAAATTCAGTTTATCAGTTCAGTTCAGTCAGTCGTCCAACTCTTTGCAACCCCATGGGCAACAGGAGACCAGGCTTCCCTGTCCATCACCAGCTCCCAGAGCTCACTCAAACTCATGTCCATCCTGTCGGTGATGCCATCCAGCCATCTCATCCTCTGTCATCCTCTTCTCCTCCCACCTTCAATCTTTTCCAGGATCAGGGTCTTTTCAAATGATTCTTTGCACCAGGTGGCCTGAGTATTGGAGTTTCAGCTTCAACATCAGTCCTTCCAATGAATATTCAGGACTGATTTCCTTTAGGATAGACTGGTTGGATCTCCTTTGCAACCCAGAGAAGAGAAGAGTCTCAAGAGAAGATCTCAGAGAAGATCTCAAGAGTCTTCTCCAACACCACAGTTCAAAAGCATCAATTCTTTGGTGTTCAGTTTTCTTTATAGCCCACCACTCACATCCATACATCAATACATTAGTTTATGAATAAGGCAAAAAACCTTTTGCATTCATGGAGATCCAACCAGTCCATTCTGAAGGAGATTAATCCTGGGATTTCTTTGGAAGGAATGATGCTAAAGCTGAAACTCCAGTATTTTGGCCACTTCATGTGAAGAGCTGACTCATTGGAAAAGACTTTGTTGCTGGTAGGGATTGCGGGCAGGAGAAGAAGGGGACGACTGAGGATGAGATGGCTGGATGGCATCACTGACTCGATGAATGCGAGTCTGAGTGAACTCCAGGAGTTGGTGATGGACAGGGAGGCTTGGCGTGCTGTGATTCATGGGGTTGCAAAGAGTCGGACACGACTGAGCGACAGAACTGAACTGAACTGAACTGAAAGGGATATGTACCTTAGAATTTTTTCCTAATTTCCTTTTTTCCCTTTAAAGCTCTTATACATGCACCCCAATGTTCATTGCAGCACTATTTACAATAGCCAGGACAGGGAAGTAACCTGGATGTCCACTGACAGATAAATAGATAAAGAAGCTGCAGTACACATATATAATAGAATATTCAGTTCAGTCGCTCAGTCGTGTCCAACTCTTTGCGATCCCATGAACCACAGCACGCCAGGCCTCCCTGTCCATCACCACTCCAGGAGTTCACCCAAACTCATGTCCATTGAGTTGGTGATGCCATCCAACCATTTCATCCTCTGTCGTCCCCTTTTTCTCCCGCCCTCAATCTTTCCCAGCATCAGGGTCTTTTCAAATGAGTCAGCTCTTTGCATCAGGTGGCCAAAGCATTGGAGTTTAAGCTTCAACATCAGTCCTTCCAATGAACACCCAGGACTCATCTCCTTTAGGATGGACTGGTTGGATCTCCTTGAAGTCCAAGGGACTCTCAAGAGTCTTCTCCAACACCACAGTTCAAAAGCATCAATTCTTCAGTGCTCAGCTTTTTTTATAGTCCAACTCTCACATCCATACATGGATGGAAAAATCATGGAAAAACCATACCCTTGACGGACTTTTGTTGGCAAAGTAATGTCTCTGCTTTTTAATATGCTGTCTAGGTTGGTCATAACTTTCCTTCCAAGGAGTAAGTGTCTTTTAATTTCCTGGCTGCAATCACCATCTGCAGTGATTTTGGAGCCCAGAAAAATAAAGCCAGCCACTGTTTCCACTGTTTCCCCATCTATTTCCCATGAAGTGATGGGTCCAGATGTCATGATCTTAATTTTCTGAATGTTGAGGTTTAAGCCAACTTTTTCACTCTCCTCTTTCACTTTCATCAAGAGGCTCTTTAGTTCTTCACTTTCTGCCATAAGGGTGGTGTCATTAGCAATCTGAGGTTATTGAATATTAGTCAGCCATAAAAAGGGAACACATGTGAGCCAGCTGAACTGAGGTGGATGAATCTCTAGCTTGTAACACAGAGTGAAGTATATCGGAAAGATAAAAACAAATATCATATATTAACACATATATACGAAATCTAGAAAAATGGTACTGATGAACCTATTTTGCAAGGCAGGAATAGAGAGGCAGACACAGAGAACAGTCATGTGCAATCATCAGGGGAAAGAGAGCATGGGACAAATTGAGGGAGTAACGTTGACATATGTATACTATCATATGTAAAGCAACATTGGCATATAATACTGCTATATATAAAATATAAGTTAGAGAGTGAATGAGGAGCTGCTATGTAACAGAGAGGCCTGTCTCATGCTCTGTGATGATCTAGAGAGGTGGATGAGGAGGTGGAGTGGGAGGGAGGACCAAGGGAGAGGAGATAGATTAATATATATACTTATGACTGATTCATGCTGTTGTATGGCAGAAACAAATAAAACATTGCAAAGCAATTATCCTCCAATTTAAAATAATTAAATCATAGAAATACATATAATTTTAGCCTTCTTAATTCTGATAATCATAAGTCTGAAAATTTATGGAGCATTTTAATGCTTATCTATGTTTATTTTTACAATAAAAATGAAAGAATATATTAATGTTAATATTTCCAGTTAAATCTCCTTTTAGTAAAGCAATATTAATCTATCCTATTCAACTATCCTGGACTAGAGGAGGTGAGGCCCTGGAGCAGTGGCTGCAAGGCGCTGGAGTGGCTGTGAGGAGATACCCCCAAAGCCAAGGTCAGGAGCTGCGGCCACGCTTTGCTGGAGCAGCTGTGAAGAGATAGCCCACGTTCAAGGTCAGAAAACCCCAGCAAGATGGTAGGTGTTGGAGCCGTGGCTGTGTGGTGCTGGAGCAGCTGTGAGGAGATACCCCACAACCAAGGGCAAAGGAGAAGCCCCAGCAAGATGGTAAGAGGGGCGAATTTGATTTATTTTTTTTTTAATTTATTTTTTTTTTTTGGCATGTGCAAGCAATTCATGATTTAATTATATAATCTTGCCATTAAAAATAGATTGTTGAATACTTTGATTGCTTAAAAGAGTGCTGCTGCTGCTGTTGCTGCTAAGTCGCTTCAGTTGTGTCCGACTCTGTGCGTCATTCCCGCCAGAGATGCTCAGAGGGCTCAAACAAATCTTGTGCACAACAGGACCCAGGGACCACACAGAGACTGAGACAGAAATGTGTTGGAGCATCTCCTGTGAGGAATGGGTCAGCAGTGGACTGCCACAGGGGCGGGGGCTCTCAGTGCAGCGGACTTGGGTATGGCACAAGCCCTCTTGGAGGAGGGCACCATTAACCCCACCATAGGGCTGCCAGAACTTACACAGGACTGGGAAATAGGCTCTTGGAGGGCACAAACAGAACCTTGTGTGCACCAGGACCCAGGAGAAAGAAGAAGTGACCCCAAAAGAGACTGACCCAGACTTGACTGGGAGTGTCCAGGAGTCTTGAGCAGAGGCATAGATCAGGGTGGTGTGCTGCAGAGTTGGGGGCAGTGAGTATAGAAGTACATGCATGGGATCTTTTGAAGGAGATTGCCATTATCTTCATTACCTCCACCATAGTTTCAATTAGTTGAGTCGCTCAGTCGTGTCCAACTCTTTGCAACCCTATGAATCCCAGCACGCCAGGCCTCCCTGTACCACACTAACTCCCGGAGTTCACTCAGACTCACGTCCATCGAGTCCGTGATGCCATCCCGCCATCTCATCCTCTGTCATCCCTTTCTCCTCCTGCCCACAATCCCTCCCAGCATCAGAGTCTGTTCCAATGAGTCAACTCTTCATATGAGGTGGACAAAGTCCTGGAGTTTTAGCTTTAGCATCATTCCTTCCAAAGAAATCCCAGGGCTGATCTGCTTTAGGATGGAATGGTTGGATCTCCTTGCAGTCCAAGGGACTCTCAAGAGTCTTCTCCAACACCATAGTTCAAAAACATCAATTCTTCGGCACTCAGCTTTCTTCACAGTCCAACTCTCACATCCATGCATGACCACTGGAAAAACCATAGCCTTGACTAGACGGACCTTTGTTGGCAAAGTAATGTCTCTGCTTTTCAATATGCTATCTAGGTTGGTCATAACTTTTCTTCCAAGGAGTAAGCGTCTTTTAATTTCATGGCTGCAGTCACCATCTGCAGTGATTTTGGAGCCCTAAAAAACAAAGTCTGACCCTGTTTCCACTGTTTCCCCATCTATTTTCCATGAAGTGGCGGGACTAGATGCCATGATCTTAGTTTTCTGAATGTTGAGCTTTAAGCCAACTTTTTCACTATCCTCTTTCACTTTCATTAAGAGGCTTTTTCATTCCTTTTCACTTTCTGCCATAGGGGCGGTGTCATCTGCATATCTGAGGTGACTGATATTTCTGCCGGAAATCTTGATTTCAGCTTGTGATTCCTCCAGCCTAGGGTTTCTCATGATGTACTCTGCATATAAGTTAAATAAGCAGGGTGACAATATACAGCCTTGACGTACTCCTTTTCCTATTTGGAACCAGTTGTTGTTCCATGTCCAGTTCTAACTGTTGCTTCCTGACCTGCATATAGGTTTCTCAAGAGGCAGGTCAGGTGGTCTGTATTCCCATCTCTTTAAGAATTTTCCACAGTTTATTGTGATCCACACAGTCAAAGGCTTTGGCATAGTCAATAAAGCAGAAATAGATGTTTTTCTGGAACTCTCTTGCTTTTTCCATGATCCAGCGGATATTGCCAATTTGATCTCTGGTTCCTCTGCCTTTTCTAAAACCAGCTTGGGCATCTGGAAGTTCAGGGTTCACATATTGCTGAAGCCTGACTTGGAGAATTTTGAGCATTACTTGACTAGCGTATGAGATAAGTGCAATTGTGAGGTAGTTTGAGCATTCTCTGGCATTGCCTTTCTTTGGGATTGGAATGTAAACTGACCTTTTCCAGTCCTGTGGCCACTGCTGAGTTTTCCAAATTTGCTGGCATATTGAGTGCATCACTTTCACAGCATCATCTTTCAGGATTTGAAATAGGTCAACTGGAATTCCATCACCTCCACTAGCTTTGTTCGTAGTGATGCTTCCCAAGGCCCACTTTACTTCACATTCCAGGATGTCTGGCTCTAGGCGAGTGATCACACCATTGTGATTATCTTGGTCTTGAAGATCTTTTTTGTACAGTTCTTCCATGTATTCTTGCCACCTCTTGTTAATATCTTCTGCTTCTGTTAGGTCCATACCATTTCTGTCCTTTATCGAGCCCATCTTTGCATGAAATGTTCCCTTGGTATCTCATCTCTAGTTTTCCCATTCTGTTGTTTTTCCTCTATTTCTTTGCATTGATTGCTGAGGAAGGCTTTCTTATCTCTTCTTGCTCTTGTTTGGAACTCTGCATTCAGATGCTTATATCTTTCCTTTTCTCTTTTGCTTTTTGCTTCTCTTTTCACAGCTATTTGTATGGGGCCACCGTAGTTTGGCCCAGGAAAATAGCAGGGAGGGAACATTGCTTCACCCATCAATAGAAAATTGAATTAAAGATTTACTGAGCATGGCCCTGCCCATTAGAACAGGACCTAGTTTCCACCTCAATCAGTCTCTCCCATCAGGAAGCTTCCATAAGCCTCTTATCCTTCTCCATCAGAGGGCAGACAGACTGAAACCACGATCACAGAAAACTAACCAGTCTGATCACATGGACCACAGCCTTGTCTACCTCAGTGAAACTATGAGCCATGCCACGTAGGTCCACCCAAGATGGATGGGTCATGGTGGCGAGTTCTGACAAAATGTGGTCCACTGGAGAAGGGTAATGGAAAGTCACTTCAGTATTCTTGCTTTGAGAACCCCATGAACAGTATGTAAAGGCAAAATGATAGGACACTGAAAGATGAACTCCCCAGGTCAATAGGTGCCCAATATACTACTGGAGCTCAGTGGAGAAATAACTCCAGAAAGAATGAAAAGACAGAGCCAAAGCAAAAACAACACCCAGTTGTGGATGTGGCTAGTGATGGAAGCAAAGTCCAATGCTGTAAGAAGCAATATTGCATAGGAACCTGGAATGTTATCTCCATGAATTAAGGCAATTGGAAGTGGACAAACAGGAGACGCAAGAGTGAACGCTGACATTCTAGGAATCAGCGAACTACAACTAACTGGAATGGGTGAATTTAACTCGGATGACCATTATATCTACAGCTAGTTGGACACGACTGAGCGACTTCACTTTCACTTTCCACTTTCATGAACTGGAGAAGGAAATGGCAACCCACTCCGGTGTTCTTGCCTGGAGAATCCCAGAGATGGGGGATCTTGGTGGGCTGCCGTCCATGGGGTTGCACAGAGTCAGACACGACTGAAGCAACTTAGCAGCAGCAGTAGGCAAGAATCCCTTGGAGTAGCTATCATAGTCAACAAAAGAGTCTGAAATGTAGCTCTTGGATGCAGTCTCAAAATGACAGAATGATCTCTGTTCATTTCCCAGGCAAACCATTCAATATCACAGTATCCAAGTCTATCCCCTGACCAGTAATGCTGAAGAAACTCATGTTGAAGGGTTCTATGAAAACCTACAAGATCTTCTAGAACTAACATCCCAAAAAGATGTCCTTTTCATTATAGGAGACTGAAATGTAAAAGTATGAAGTCAAGAAATACCTGGATTAACAGGCAAATTTTGCCTTGGAGTACAGAATTAAATAGGGCAAAGGCTAACAGAGTTTTGCCAAGAGAACACACTGGTCATAGAAAACACCCTCTTCCAACAACACAAGAGAAGATGCTACACATGACATCACCAGATGGTCAATAATGAAATCCAATTGATTATATTCTTTGCAGCCAAAGATGGAGAAGCTCTATACAGTTGGCAAAAACAAGACAGGGAGCTGACTGTGGCTCAGATCATCAAAACTTGCTATTGCCAAATTTAACTTTAAATTGAAAAAAATAGGGAATACCATTTAGGTGTGACCTAAATCAAATCCCTTATGATTGTACAGTAGAAATGAGAAATAGAATCAAGGGATTAGATCTGATAGACAAAGTGCCTTATGAACTATGGATGGAGGTCCATGACATTGTACAGGAGGCAGGGATCAAGACCATCCCCAAGAAGAAGAAATGCAAAAAAGCAAAATGGCTGTCTGAGGAGGCCTTACAAAGGGCTTTGAAAAGAAGAGAAGTGAGAAGTAAAGAAGAAAAGGAAAGATATACCCATTTGAATACAGGTTCCAAAGAATAGTAAGGAGAGATAAGAAAGCCTTCCTCAATGATTAGTGCAAAGAAACAGGAAAACAATAGAATGGGGAAGACTAGAGATCTTTTCCAGAAAATGAGAGATATCAAGGGAACATTTATGCAAAGATGGCCACAGTAACAGACAGAAATGGTATGGACCTAACATAAGCAGAAGATACTAAGAAGAGGTGGTAAAAATGGACAGAAGAAATATACAAAAAATGATCTTCATGACCCAGATAATCATGATGGTGTGATCACTCACCTAAAGCCAGACATTGTGGAATGTGAAGTCAAGTGGGCCTTAGAAGCATCACTACAAATAAAGCTAGTGGAGGTGATGGAATTCCAGTTGACCTATTTCAAACCCTGAAAGATGATGCTGTTAAAGTGTTGCACTCAATATGCCAGCAAATTTGGAAAACTCAGCAGTGGCCACAGGACTGGAAAAGGTCAGTTTGCATTCCAATCCCAAAGAATGCTCAGACTACCACACAACTGCAGTCATCTCACACGCTAGTCAAGTAATGCTCAAAATTCTCCAAGCCAGGCTTCAGCAATATGTGAACCGTGAACTTCCTGATGTTCAAGCTGGTTTTAGAAAAGGCAGAGGAACCAGAGATCAAATTGCCAACATCCACTGGATCATGGAAAAGCAAGAGAGTTCCAGAAAAAGATTTATTTCTGCTTTATTGACTATGCCAAAGCCTTTGACTGTGTGGATCACAATAAACTGTGGAAAATTCTTAAAGAGATGGGAATACCAGACCACCTGAGCTGCCTCTTGAGAAATCTGTATGTATATGTGCATACAGAAACCTGTATGAAGTTAGAACTGGACGCGGAACAGCAGACTGATTCCCAATAGGGAAAGGAGTATGTAAAGGCTGTATATTGTCACCCTGTTTATTTCTATGCAGAGTACATCATGGGAAGTGCTGGGCTGGATAAAGCACAAGCTGGAATCAAGATTGTGGGGAGAAATATCAATAAACTCAGATATGCAGATGACACTATTCTTATAGAAGATAATGAAGAAGAACTAAAGAGCCTTTTGATGAATTTGAAAGAGGAAAGTGAAAAAATTGCCTTAAAACTTAACATTCAGAAAACTATGATCATGGAATCTGGTCCCACCACTTTATGGCAAATAGAAGGGGAAACAGTGGAAACAGTGAGAGGCTTCATTTTCTTGGCCTCCAAAATCACTGCAGATGGTGATTGCAGCCATCAAATTAAAAGACACTTACTCCTTGGAAGGAAAGTTATGACCAACCTAGATAGCATATTGAAAGATAGAGACATTACTTTGCCAACAAAGGTCCATCTAGTCAAAGCTATGGTTTTTCCAGTGGTCATGCATGGATGTGAGAGTTGGACTATAAAGAAAGCTGAGCACTTAAGAATTGATGCTTTTGTACTGTGGTTTTACAGAAGACACTCGAGAGTCACTTGGACATCAAGGAGTGCCAAGCAGTCAATCCTAAAGGAAATCAGTCCTAAATATTCATTGGAAGTACTGTTGTTGAAGCTGAAACTCCAATACTTTGGCCACTTGATGAGAAGAATTGACTCACTGGAAAAAACTCTGATGCTGGGAAAGATAGATTGAGGGTAGGAGGAAAAGGGGATGACAGAGGATGAGATGGTTGGATGGTATCACCGACTCAATGAACATGAGTTTGAGTGAGCTCCGGGAGTTGATGATGGACTGGGAGGCTGGCATGCTGCAGTCCATGGAGTTGAAAAGAGTCTAACATGACTGAGGGACTGAACTGAACCGAACTGATGAAGCAGGATAATGAGAGAAAAAAGATTTATTATATTTTTATAAGTAAATGCTGCCTAATAATAGTAAAGTAATCAAAAGGTCATCTAATCATAGATCATGGCAGCCACAAGAACTTCATCTATCTCTTTCTCCCATTATTTAGTCTCAGGCTGCTTTCTTTTGTAGATGAGAAATATCCAGTTTCTCTTGCAGGTGGTTGGGCTAAGAAAGATAAAACCAGAATACAGGCTTAGTTCTTGATGAGACTCAGGATTGAGGGAGCCCATATATGGCAACTAGCCATCGGTTCAATTCAGTTCAGTCGCTCAGTCCTGTCTGACTCTTTGTGACCCCATGAATCACAGCACGCAAGACCTCCCTGTCCATCACCAACACCTGGAATTCACTCAAATTCACGTCCATTGAGTCAGTGATGCCATCCAGCCATCTAATCCTCTGTCGTCCCATTCTCCCTCTGCCTCCAATCTCTCCCACCATCAGGGGACTCATTGGTCTTTTCCAATGAGTCAACTCTTCGCATGAGGTGGCCAAAGTCCTGGAGTTTCAGCTTTAGCGTCAGTCCTTCCAATGAACACCCAGGACTGATCTCCTTTAGAATGGACTGGTTGGATCTCCTTGCAGTCCAACGGACTCTCAAGAGTCTTCTCCAACACCACAGTTCAAAAGCATCGATTCTTCGGTGCTCAGCTTTCTTCACAGTCCAACTCTCACATCCATACATGACCAATGGAAAACCATAGCCTTGACTAGATGGACATTTGTTCGCAAAGTAATATCTCTGCTTTTCAATATGCTATCTAGGTTGGTCAGAACTTTCCTTCCAAAGAGTAAGCATCTTTTAATTTCATGGGTGCAATTACCATCTACAGTGATTTTGGAGCCCAAAAAAATAAAGTCTGACACTGTTTCCACTGTTTCCCCATTTATTTCCCATGAATTCATGGGACCAGATGCCATGATCTTTGTTTTCTGAATGTTGAGTTTTAAGCCAACTTTTTCACTCTCCTCTTTCACTTTCATCAAGAGGCTTTTTCGTTCCTCTTCACTTTCTGCCATAGGGGTGGTGTCATCTGCATATCTGAGTTTATTGATATTTCTCCCAGCAATCTTGATTCCAGCTTGTGCTTCTTCCAGCCCAGCATTTGTCATGATGTACTCTGCATGTAAGTTAAATAAGCAGGGTGAAAATATACAGCTTTGACATACTCCTCTCCCTATTTGGAACCAGTTGTTGTTCCATGTCCAGTTCTAACTGTTGCTTCCTGACCTACATATAGGTTTCTCAAGAGGCAGGCCAGGTTGTCTGGTATTGCCATCTCTTTCAGAATTTTCCACACTTTATTGTGATCCACACTTTGGCATAGTCAAAAAAGCAGAAATAGATGTTTTTCTGGAACTCTCTTGCTTTTTCCATGATCCAGCAGATATTGCCAATTTGATCTCTGGTTCCTCTGCTTTTTCTAAAACCAGCTTGAACATCAGGAAGTTCACGGTTCACATATTGCTGAAGCCTGGCTTGGAGAATTTTGAGCATTACTTGACTAGCGTGTGAGATGAGTGCAGTTGTGTGGTAGTCTGAGCATTCTTTGGCATTGCCTTTCTTTGAGACTGGAATGCAAACTGACCTTTTCCAGTCCTGTGGCCACTGCTGAGTTTTCCAAATTTGCTGGCATATTGAGTGCAACACTTTCACAGCATCATCTTTCAGGATTTGAAATAGGTCAACTGGAATTCCATCACCTCCACTAGCTTTGTTCATAGTGATGCTTCCTAGGGCCCACTTGACCTCACATTCCAGGATATCTGGCTCTAGGTGAGTGATCACACCATCATGATTATCTGGGTCATGAAGATCTTTTTTGTACAGTTCTTCTGTGTAGTCTTGCCACTTCTTCTTAATATCTATGCTTCTGTTAGGTCCATACCATTTCTGTCCTTTATCGAGCCCATCTTTGCATGAAATGTTCCCTTGGTATCTCTAACTTTCTTTTTTGTTGTTGTTGTTTTTTTAAAATATATTTATTTTACTTGGAGGTTAATTACTCTACAATATTGTATTGGTTTTGCCATACATCAACATGTATTCGCCACAGGTATACACGTGTTCCCCATCTTGAACTCCCCCTCCTCCCTCCCCGTACCATCCCTAGTCTTTCCCATTCTGCTGTTTTCCTCTCTTTCTTTGCATTGATCACTGAGCAAGGCTTTCTTATATCTCCTTGCTATTTTTGGAACTATGTCAAATGGGAATATATTTCCTTTTCTCCTTTGATTTTCACTTCTCTTCTTTTCACAGCTATTTGTAAGCTCTGCTCAGACAACCATTTTGCTTTTTTGCATTTCCCTTCCATGGGGATGGTCTTGATCCCTGTCTCCTGTACAATGTCACGAACTTCCGTCCATAGTTCATCAGGCACTCTGTCTATCAGATCTATTCCCTTAAATTTATTTCTCACTTCCACTGTATAATCATAAGGGATTTGATTTAAGTCATACCTGAATGATCTAGTGGTTTTCCCTACTTTCTTCAATTTAAGTCTGAATCTGGCAATAAGGACCTCATGATCTGATCCATAGTCAGCTCCCGGTCTTATTTTTTGCTGACTGTATAGAGCCTCTCCACCTTTGGCTGCAAAGAATATAATCAATTTGATTTTGGTGTAGACCATCTGGTGATGTCCATGTGTAGAGTCTTTTCTTTTGTTCTGGAAGAGGGTGTTTGCTATGACTAGTGCGTTCTCCTGGCAAAACCCTATTAGCCTTTGCCCTGCTTCATTCCATAATCCAAGGCCAAATTTGCCTGTTACACAAAGTGTTTCTTGGCTTCCTACTTTTGCATTCCAGTCCCCTATAATGAAAAGGACATCTTTTTTGGGTGTTAGTTCTAAAAGTTCTTGTAGGCAAACCACTTCGGTATTCTAGCCTTGAGAACCCCATGAACAGAATGAAAAGGCAAAATGATACGATACTGAAAGACGAACTCCCCAGGTCAGTAGGTGCCCAATATGCTACTGGAGATCTGTGCAGAAATAACTCCAGAAAGAATGAAAGGATAGAGCCAAAGCAAAAACAATACCAGTTGTGGATGTGACTGATGATAGAAGCAAGGTCCGATGCTGTAAAGAGCAATATTGCAATGGAATGTGGAAGGTTAGGTCCATGAATCAAGGCAAATTGGAAGTGGTCAAACAAGAGATGGCAAGAGTGAACGTCAACATTCTAGGAATCAGTGAAGTAAAATGGACTGGAATGGGTGAATTTAACTCAGATGACCATTATATCTACTACTGTGGACAGGAATCCCTTAGAATAAATGGAGTAGCCATCATGGTCAACAAAAGATTCTGTAATGCAGTACCCAGATGAAATCTCAAAAAACGACAGTATAATCTCTATTCATTTCCAAGGCAAACCACTCAATATCATGGTAATCCAAACGTATGCCCCAACCAGTAATGCTGAAAAAGCCAAAGTGGAACGGTTCTATGAAGACCTACAAGACCTTTTAGAACTAACACCCAACTTGGCATACTGAGTATGAAAAGCTGAAGGAATTTTGGAAGTGGCATGTACAGGGAGGACTTTCTGATCAATCTCTGAAGCAGGTCATAAAAGCCTCATGTGAGAGGTTCCTTTCCTAATTCCAGAGGAAAGAAGCATCCTTTTCTCTGAAGACAAGTTGATGCAGAGGGGAATCTGAGTGGTAAGCCTTGCTAAGTTCCCTCCATGCATGCATGCTTAGTCATTCCGTCATGTTGGACTCTTTGCGACCCCATGGACTGCAACCCACCAGGGTCTTCTGTCCATGGGATTTTTCAGTTAAGAATACCCGGGTGGATTACCATCTCCTGCTCCAGGGGATCTTCCCAACCCAGGGACTGAACCTGCACCTCTTTTATCTCCTGCATTGGCAGGCAGATTCTTCACCTGTTGAGTCATTGGGGAAGCTCAAGTTCTCTCTAATTTCCTACAAAGGGTTCTTTGGCCTATCACATCTTTTGACTGTTCATCAAAAATCTAGCATAAAAACACATTGATTTAACCATTTCTCCCAGTCTTCATTTCCTTATGAAGGCTCATGCAAAACTTCTATTAAGTACATTTGTGTACTTTGCTCCTTTTAATCTGTCTTTGTTTGTTTAATTGCCAGACCCAATCAGAGGCAAAGTGTCAAGGAAAACTTTTTCCTCCCCTACATCCCTAATACTGACTTTTATCATGTAGACCCTATAACAGTATTTAATTGGACAATTATAAAATCTGCACCTTAAAGAACATTTTAGAGGACAAACACATAGGTACACACATATAGAATTTTAGCTTAAATGTAAACAAAGAAATCATAAGCTAAAAAATTCAGTACTAACTTAGAAATAAAACTATGTCAAATTTTCTTTTGGGAAGACAAAGTAATCTTATGTTTCAAACTCCAATATTATAAGCTGCCACATTTGTTTTAAACATTTTTTTGTATTTCATTATTTGTGATCTGTGAATATATGTTAATTTATGGTTGTAGAAGTAAATGGGTTGATGAATCAATAGAATATTCTTTCAAACTGATTTAGCTTTTTAAGTGTCTCTGATTCTTTTCCACATGCACTATAGAAGGTGTGGAAAACTGCCTAACACAGCAAACTGATTTTAAGTTACATTACTATATAAACTAATTAGGTGAGAATGCAATAGTGGATTAGCTACTTGGGAGATATTAGGCTAGGCAGTGCTGCAATAGCTCATTAACATCTTCAGATCTAGGCACTGTTAAGGATACAGAGACTAAAGGAAAACCTTCCTGTCCTTTAGGATGCTATCATCTTGGTCAGCGTTTGTTGAACATTCAGCTCATCTCTCTGTCCATTCATTCATTTATTCATTCATTCAATTACTCTTCATCAGTTATTATATGTCAAGAGCTGTGCTATTCAGTCACTAAGCATGAAAAGTACAAATTTCCTCGTTAAAAAAATTATCCACCTTGATAAACATCACATGCTCTACTTTATTAAGATCAATCTCAAACAAATAGCAAAGCTTGAGAAGATAGTGCTAAGAGAATGAGGACAAAATAAGAAAACATCAAATCTCATTAACTAGCTATAGCCTATGGGCAGTCAGGACAATAGACCAAGGGTGATATTGAAAAGTTCTTTAAGGAAAACTAATTAAATCATTTATAATTCTCCCTAAAATGGAAAGACAATCAGAGCTAGCCTTTTGGTCCAGGATGCTTGATTTTTTTCAAAAAACAAATCCCTTTCCCTAATCTCCCTCTAGAAAACACTACAAAATCGATGCCAGATGACAGTTGATCTATTAGTGTTTTCCTCGGTGACAACTCAAACTGAAGACAAACTAGAAGGCAATTATGTCCTTCCACCAAAGGGATTCTTTTAATAGATAAGCCAATGTATATCCCTATCATTGATGAAATAATTCTTTTAGCTCAAGAATTTGCTGACAACTAAAGACTTTGTTGACAATTGCAAATTAATCTCCAAATCCTAAAAGATGCTTCAAAGAAATTAAGCCCATCTTTTCCCAGAGCTGGTTCCAAATCAAATAGTTTTACAGTCTAATTCATTATTATTTGTTATTCAACTTTATACCTGACTTTTAAAAAGATATAAGGAGTTTGCATAAATACATAAATTTAAGTATAATACTCCTGAACCTTTTATTTTTTGGAATTTCACCAAAACTTGTCCTATGGAAACAAATAAATTATAATGGAGTGTTGGGTCCAAAATCCTGGGAGATTTATGGTCAGTCCTCAGATTCACTGTTTTGTAGTTAGCTGACCCTACAATGAATCATTACATATTCCTTAGAAGGATGGATAGATAGACAGATAGATAGATAGGGATTTCTAGGTAGAGATATATAGACAGAGACATTGGACCCCAAGTAGATACTATCAGTAAAGATGCTTGACTCCAAGATCTCTACAGGCTCTTCTAGAAATTTAAATGTTAACTTGGTCCAGAAATGTTTTGTGTAAAATCACCTATGTGCTAATGGTTTCAAAAGTGTATTTCCTGTTTCTTTACACTCTTACTTGTTGATAATCATACAATGTTACAACTTCCTTGGCTTGCCACTTTAGACCCCAGAAAATGATATTTTAGATAGTGAGCTCCTTATTTTCTCTTTAAATATTTTTTCCAACATTTCAACCCTCTTATATTTACTAAGTTCCCTTCCCTGGTGGCTCAGATGGTAAAGCGTCTGTCTACAATGTGGGAGACCTGGGTTCGATCCCCGGGTCAGGAAGATCCCCTGGAGAAGGGAATGGCAATCCATTCTAGTACTGTTGCCTGGAGAATCCCATGGACAGAGGAGCCTGGTAGGCTATAGTCCATGAGGTCGCAAAGAGTCGGACACAACTGAGCGATTTCACTTCACTTCACTTCTAGAGTCACAACTAATATGTACTTCTGAGATCTTTTGCCCATCATAATTTATTTTAAATCATTTTAAAATTCTGTAAGTTACCCCTTTATGAGGCTTTATGGATCCTCCTCATTATTTGTGTCTTAATCACTAATAACAGTCAACTTATGTATAAACAAATGGAAAAACCTCTCAGTTTTTCCTGTCTCCCTTTGTTCCAGGCATCAAGAAATCACAGAATAATCTTCCTGTCACAGACACTCTGTCACATAATTTATTTGCTCAGTAACATGCAGGATACCTCTAATACCTAGCATTAGTATGATGCATTATTCAAAATGGATATTATTCTGGAACAAAAGGCATGAATTGGGAATGTTCCAGTCAACTGGTGATATATGGTCACTTCAAAAAGAAATGGTCCGAATTCTCTTTCTCTGACTTGAAAATGTCCTCACCAATTAACTTATCTCATACTGTCTTTAATTTCACACATTTTCCAATGTGTGTTGTTCTGGTTAGACAATCTTTTTAGTTACCCTCATTGGTGGTGGTGGTAGTTAAGTCACTAATTCATATCCGACTCTTGTGACTCTGTGGACTGTAGCCTGCCAGACTCCTCTCTCTATGGGATTCTCCAAGCAAGAATACTGAAGTGAGCTGCCATTTCCTTCTTCAGGAGATCTTCCCAGCTAAGAGATAGATGTGTCTCCTGCATTGGCTGGTGGATTCTTCACCACTGAGTCACCAGGGAAACCCAGTTACCCCCATTAAAATATTGCTAATTTTTCATTTTATAAGCAATTCTGTAATTTTATTTTTTGATTTCTGATTTTTCCTATGCTTCAAATTCTGGGTAAAATCATTGCTAAAGTCAGATAATATGTAAGGGTTATCTATGGCATGGGGGACACTAAAGGCAGTCCTTGCTGGCAAAAATCTTCCAGCTAATAAAGAACCAGAAGACATAGACACTGTTCTCAATTGAGGATGCTACTCTGCTCTGTCACACTTGGGAACTTATGAACTTTTCTCCTGTGTTTGAGAGCAGAGTAGGGGCTAGAACCTTTTTCCAGGTTGTATACCCTATACATGCTTCTCTGGGATTTTTAAAATAATTTGTGCTTAATATATTTGCCTTGATAACTGACTATACACCTTTAACCATGTAGCTGGTTAAAATCACACAGAATATTACATATATAACACATGATATATACGTATAAAATATGTGAGATATGCCACAGATTTCAAATAAATTCCACAAGTACACATGCTGTATCTATGTGTGCTGGGGGGATATGTATAGAAAAAGCAAAAGATTAAATATTAATTGCTGGTTAAATTTCACTAGATCTGAAATTTTCTGTAAAACCTTGTTTTACTGAAGAGGTTGTTCAATATACAAAGTATGCTCTTCTCACAAAATTAAAGAGGCTTATTTAGTTCTATATATTAAATAATTGGTTTGCATTATTCTCTGCATCATTATTAGTTACATGCATAGCAGAAATATTTCTCTTATGAGAAATGCTATCAAAATACCAAAAGATAAAATTGCTCTTAAAGGGTAGTTTCCTCTTGCCATTTCTCATGTGAGCCTTTTTAAAGAATATTCAGTCTAATTTTTCTTGATATATAGTTTGCTATTCTATTTCTGCAAAATGAGAACACTCTGCACTATTCATTCTCCTGCTACTTTTAGAAACTGCAGAAAGGCTTAAATTAAACACCTAAAGAAACTGCCATTCTTATGCACAGTTATCAAATATACAGCACTCCTGTGTTGGCTGCTCACAGGAGTTGTTCCAAGCTGTGAGAGTGGTCAACCCTGAATTCATATAAAGCATCATGAGAAGCAGTATTGAAAGTGGGTCAGTACCATGTCATCATGTGCTGATATTCAGGCTACATTTGTGGCAGCGAATGTGGTTAAAGAAAGAGAGTACTGCCTTAGCATGTGCACATGATGTGCTGACCACCCACTTACAATGGGAAGGATAGGCGGAATGTTTCTTTGGCTTTAATGTAACTATATTGGTCATTGTGCTGTACTGTGTGCTAAGTCGCTTCAGTCCTTTCTGGCTCTGTGACCCTACGGATTGTAGCCTGCCAGTCTGCTCTGTCCATGAGATTCTCCAGGCAAGAAGACTGGAGTGGGTTGCTTCAGAGGATCTTCCTGATCCAAGGATAGAACCCTCGTCTCTTAGGTCTCTTGTATTGGCAGGTGGATTCTTTACTACTAGCGTCACTTACTGCAAATCAATAACAGGTGTTATCAAACCAATCTATCAAGGTTGACAGATGTCAAATGAAGTTAAATTAGTTTAGTCTTAACACAGATGTGTGCCAAAGGAAGCTTTAGTACCTCCCTTGGTTTCAATCTTATACTTTATTGGAGATGGGGTGAAGGATGGAATTGATCTTTCAGTTTTATTCTAGGTCTAAAATTTTGTTTTTCAATGCTTAGACTTCTGGACTGGAATAGTAAATTCTTCAATTTGTATTTATGTATGTGCCGCTAAAGCCCTGTTGTAACTGGTCATAAAATCTGATCATAGTTGTCCGAAGAATAAAAAGCTCTGATGCCCAGAAAAGCAAAAGCTATCAGGGGATGTAATTAGGAAACAATATAGAAAGCTGGCATGGAATTTGTCCTTTGAGTCTTGGCTTTGCATCTCATATATTTTGTCTCACAGAGTTTTGGTTGTTGATGATGATCCATAGATTTCTATTTTGTAAAACAAAGGAGCATTTGGAGAATATTGCACATTTTTATTCTATGATATTCATCATTACTGAAAAGTATTATTAGTCTAAAGATGGAAAAGGGCAAGCAAACTTCTACTTCAGAGAAATTCCTGCATTATTTATGGCTGAGATGCATAGACTACATAATAGAGTTATTAATAGATAGAAGTTTGGGGCTCAAAACTTCCTAACATTGTAAATTGTAAGGCAGTTTATAAAACATCATGGGTTGTCTGTCTTTGTATTCTGTATTTGATAAGAGGTGATTTGTACTAGGGAATGGTGATTTTCCATAATTTAACCTGTAGATGGTTTTTCCAGTAGTCAGGTATGGATGTGAGAGTTGGACTATAAAGAAAACTGAACACTGCAGAATTGGCACTTTTGAAATGTGGTGTTGGAGAAGACTCTCGAGAGTCCCTGGGACAGCAAGGAGATCCAATCAGTCCATCCTAAAGGAAATCAGTCCTGAGTATTCATTGGAAGGACTGATGCTGAAGCTGAAACTCTAATGATCTGGACACCTGATGCAAAGAACTGACTCATTGGAAAAGACCCTGATGCTGGGAAAGATTGAAGGTGGGAGGAGAAGGGGACGGCAGAGGATGAGATGGCTGGATGACATCACCGACTCCATGGACATGAGTTTGGGTAAATTCAGGGAGCTGGTGATGGACAGGGAGGCCTGGCATGCTGCAGTCCATGGGGCTGCAAAGAGTTGGACATGACTGAGAGACTAAACTGAATTGAACCTGTAGAAGTTGAAAGGTCTTCCCATGTCTCTATTTTCTATTAAAAGAAAGCATCGTCAATCACTTACAGGCTTGCTATTAAAACATTAGACTATTCTGAAATGCTTGTATGTCACTGAACTGTTTGCTTACAGATACTGTATATCCATTACCATGTTATGTCTCTTATTGCCAATTTTATCTCTAAAATCATTGACTATTAGCTATTTCAAATAATTATTGATATAATTTAAACGTAAAATATATATGATACATATTCTTATTAAAGGATCTGATAGGTTGAAAAAAATAAACTGGTTTGACCACAGAAATGTATTTTTTTTAAATGTGGTCTATTAATACTAGAGATACACACTGAAAAACAGGACTTAATTAGAATTTCTCTTTCCACGGTTTAGTACGGAAATTAATTCTGTGGATTGACGAGCTAGACTACTTGGGTTCAAAACCTAGCTCTGTGAACCTGTCATATCACCTTGAGAAAATTACATAAACTCTTTGCACCTCAGTTTCTTATAAAATGGAGATAATACTGCTACTATTGGGACTCTAGTTTTCTTTAATTTTCTTGGAAGAAAAGCTATGACAAACCTAGACAGCATATTAAAAAGCAGAGACATCACATTACCGACAAAGGTCTGTATAGTCAAAGCTATGGTTTTTCCAGTAGTCATGAACGGATGAGAGAGTTGGACCATAAAGAAGGCTGAGCACTGAAGAACTGATGTTTTTGAACTGTGGTGTTGGTGAAGTCTCTTGAGAGTCCCTTGGACAGCAAGGAGATCAAATCAGTTAATCCTAAAAGAAATCAACCCTACATATTCATTGGACGGACTGATACTAAAGCTGAAGCTCCAGTACTCTGGTACAAAAAGCCAACTGATACAAAGAGCCAACACATTAGAAAAGACCCTAATGCTGGGAAAGATTGAGGGCAAGAGGAGAAAGGGGCGACAGAGAATGAGTTGATTGGATGGCATCATCAACTCAGTGGACATGAGTTTGAGTAAACTTCAGGCAATAATGAAGCCTGGAGTGCTGCAGTCCATGGGGTCATAAAGAGCTGGATGGGACTGTGGTAAACATTAAATGAGCTAAGATTTATACAATTTTAAAACAGTTAATGCACCTAGATTATGCTGTTTAATGTGTTAGCTAGCTAATATCATTATCTTTTGACCCAATAATTTGAGTTTTTGAAAGGCAGAATTATACAGTAAGTCTATAGGATCAGAGAAATGAAAACTTGAATCTTTTATCCTTTAAATCTGTTTCTCCATTTGAAAAATGGGAAGTGATAATGCTTATAAATGAATAGTGTAAAACTAAATCTGATTTCATTCAATGAAAGTGTTATCAAAACTAAGGAAAATGGCAACTCATTCCAGCATTCTTGCCTGGGAAATCCCATGGACAGAAGAGCCTGGCAGGCTGCAGTCCATGGAGTTGCAAAGAGTCAGACACGACTGAGAATCTGGGCACACAAAAAACTAATTAGAGAAATCCGTATTTATTTTAATAATATTGTGATTAATAAGCTTGTGATTTTATGGGCTGCTATTAAACAGATTTTCCCAGTATAAGGAATTTTAATTATTTTTTGTAATTCCCTATTTGATAACCTTGCCAACTCCTTTATTTCTAAAACTTTTCTTCTCGTCTTCTCTAATTCCATTGTCAGTTGCATAGTGATTCATTTCATTGTACCAAGGCAAGCTTCAGATAGCATTAAGTAGCATGGTGGTTAAGTGTTTAACTCCCTGGCTCTGTTACTTACTATGCCTTGGGCAATTTACTCAACCCTTGGGGCATTTGTTTTCTCACCTATAAAAGAAGGGGGAAAAGAGGCCCTGCCTCTTAGCAGTGTTGTGAAGATTAAATGAGTAAATGCAAATAGAACACTTAGAACTTTACCTGGCCTGTGGTAAGTATTCAACAAATGTTGCCTAAGTCTTCTCATTTTATGAAGTAGGAACTAGATGGTGGCTCAGACAGTAAAGAGCTCAGAGGTCTCTCTGCAACACAGGAGACCCGGGTTTGATCCCCAGGCTGGGAGGATCTCCTGGGGAAGGGAATGGCTACCCACTCCAGTATTCTTGCTTGGAGGATCCCATGGACAGAGGAGCCTGGCCAGCTACAGTCCATAGTGTTGCAAAGAGTTGGACATGACTGAACGACTAACAGAAGAGAGTATGGGGGCCAGTGGGAGATGAATTTTATTAATAGAGACAAAGCTGCTTTAGGCAGAATCAAGGTCCAGGCAGCAAGACCCCTTTTGAAGAAAAAGATGTTCTATAGTTATTACATGATTAAAAAATACAATTGCATAACAAAAAAAAAACAAAAAAAGTCTAAGAATCTTCACAACTTGATCCCATCCCAAGGGGTTTGTTATTCAGCTTTCTAGTTTTCTGCAGAAGAGCTGCAGAATTAGGGGTTATACTGGTTAGCGTACACTGAAGAGGGGAAAATCCATAAAAACAACAGTTTGTCAAAAAATGGTAGGGGTAAAAGCTGGAATAAAAAGGCAGTGACTGAGTTGTAGATGGGATTCTTGGTCACCCTGGGGGAAAGAAAAAGGCTTCTTAAAAGTCTTGGTGTGGTAATCTTAATATACATCTTAAATTTTAAAAAAATTCTTTTTGATCAAGTAAAGTTCATTTGAATGTGATTCTGTCACAGACCTGGGACTCTAAGGCAGTCTAGTTATACTCTGTTAAAACTTTTGGTATAGTGGTATGCTTTGGATGTGGAGAGATTTTATTTTTATTAACATGTGATGGTTTAGCTCAATATTCAATAAAAATACTCTGTCCATATGGTATGCAGTTTCAGTCACATTTCCAAATACAAAATTTTAATTGTAGGGGAAATGACAGCAAAAACGTAAGCAAACACAAGCCATTTGTTAAGATAATAAATATTTAGAGACAGAGTACCCACTGAAAGCTTTGACATATTTGTATTAAGGCCTTATATAAATACTTGGGACTTAAGTTTTATACTCTTTAAAATACATTCCCAATGTCTCATAAAGTAACTGTAATACTAATATTATTCATAAGATAAATTAGAAAAATAGGAGATGCTGCTATTTGGCAGAAAAGATGAGTAGTTAATGAGAGAAAACTGGAATTTTGAATATCAAGAAGTAGACTGATACATTCTCTGTGATTAAAAATTCAAAGTTTCTTCTATCTACAAAAATAAGTGATGAAATCTTGTCACTTGTGACAACATAGATACACCTAGAGGGTATTATGCTGACTGAAATAAGTCAGACAAAGAAAGATAAATACTGCATGATTTCACTTATCTGTGGACTCCATAAAACAAAACAAATGAACAAACACAACAAATCAGAAAAAGTTACATATTCAGAGAACAAATAGGTGGCTGCCAGATGAGAGGGGGTCTGGAGAGGAGAGAAATAGGTTAGGGAGATTAAGAGGAATAAACTTTCAGTTACAAAAGAAATAGTGATAGGTGCGAAATGTACAGATGTACAGTGTGGGGAACACAGTCAACAATTATGTAATATCTTTGTATGGTGGACAGATGGTAACTAGACTTATTATGATGACTGTGTAGAAATATCAAATCACTACACTGTGCGCCAGGAACTAACATAGTGTTGTAGATCAGTTATACTTCAAAAATAAACATAAAAAAGGTTACCAGATTTGTCGTTATCAGAGGTAGGGTATGAGAGGAGAAGGAATTGGGTGAAGGTGATCAAAGGTAGAGACCTCCAGTTATAAGACAAATAAGAACTATGGGTGTGTTGTACCACATGATGGATATAATTAACACTGCATGCTGCACGCTAAGTCACTCCAGTCTTATCTGACTCTCTGTTACCTCATGATTATAACATGCCAGGGTCCTCTGTCCATGGGACTCTCCAGGCAAGATTAGGGGAGTGGTAGCCATGCCCTCCTCCTCCAGGGGATCTTCCTGATCCAGGCATCGAACCCACATCTCTGAAGTCTCCTGCATTGGTAAGCAGATTCTTTACCACTAGCACCACCTGAGAAGCCCCATAATTAGCACTACTGTACATTGTATATTAAGCTTGTTAAGAGAGTAAATCCTAAAAGTCCTCACTGCAAGAAAAATGTCTTTTATTCTGTATCTATATGAGATGATGGATGTTCGCTAAACTTACTATGGTAATCATTTCATGATCTATATAAGTCAAATCCTTATTCTGTACCAAAAAAGGTGACTGGCGTATGTGAAGAGGGTAATCTAAATACAGTTTGAGGGGTAATGGATCCTGTGACATAACAAATTCAGTCATAATACCTGAACTGAGATTGCTGCTACTGCTAAGTCACTCCAGTCGTGTCCAACTCTGTGTGACCCCACAGTCGGCAGCCCATCAGGCTCCCCCGTCCCTGGGATTCTCCAGGCAAGAATACTGGAGTGTGTTGCCATTTCCTTCTCTAATGCATGAAAGTGAAAAGTGAAAGTGAAGTCGCTCAGTCGTGTCCGACTCTTTTGTGAGCCCATGGACTGCAGCCTACCCAGGCTCCTCCATCCATGGGATTTTCCGGACAAGAGTACTGGAGTAGGGTAATTTTTCTGAATTGTAGGCTGGATGGCAACCCATTCCAGTATTCTTGCCTGGAGAATTCCACAGACAGAGGAGCTGGACAGGTTACAGTCCATAGGGTCACAAGAGTTGAAAACGTCTTAGCCCCCACACTGCCACTAGCACCATCACTGGGCTTCCCTGGTGGCTCAGTGGTAAAGAATCTTCCTGCAATGGAGAAGACTCAGATTCCATCCCTGGTTCTGGAAGATCCCCTGGAGGAGGGCATGGCAACCCACTCCAGTATTCTTGCCAATACTCCAGTACTGGTTGCCATGGCAACTCACTCAAGTTGCTAGTATTCAACCCACTTCCAGTCCTCTTATCCACTCCAGAATTCCATGATGCAGGAGCCTGGTGGGCTACAGCCCATGGGGTTGCAGAGTCAGACATGACTGAGGCGACTGAATGGCAGCACCGTTATTAGGATTAGACGCTTCCCTGGTGGCTCAGACAGTAAAGAATCTGCCTGCAATGCAGGACATCTGGGTTCAATCCCTGGGTCGAGAAGATCCCCTGGAGGAGGGCATGGCTACCCGCTCCAGTATTTTGAACTGGAGAATCCCATGGACAGAGGAGCCTGGCAGGGTACAGTCCCTGAGGTCCCAGGAGTCGAACACAACTGAGCAACTAACACACATACACGTTATTGCATAGACAAATTCAATCTAAACTGATTACAGATCAACATTAAAGATTTATGTAACTATAGAATGTTTTAAAAATGAGAATTAAGAGCTTAATTCTCAATAAAACCAACTGTGAACATAAAGGCAATTAATTGAAAATTAATTTTCAATAGAGGAAATACATAAACTCATAGAAATTCAATGTTATGCTGCTTTATTCCCCCAAAACCTTAACAGTGCGCTGTTTTTCACTCCATGCTCTAATAATGAGAAGAATTTTTTAAAATATATTGCCTTAGAGTCCCTACACTGTGGCAACTTAAAGATCATGCTCATAGAAGAAGTGAAGTGAAGTTGCTCCGTCGAGTCCGATTCTTTGCGATCCCATGGACTGTAGCCTACCAGGCTCCTCTGTCCATGGAATTTTCTAGGCAACAGTACTGGAGTGAGTTGCCATTTCCTTCTCTAGGGGATCTTCCTGACCTAGGGATCGAACCCAGGTATCCCACATTGCAGGCAGATGCTTTCCCGTCTGAGCTACCAGGAAAGCCCCATGCTTATAGAAGGCACTGGAAAATATTTGTTGAATTAGTGAGTGAATTCCTTCAGAGTCCTGAGACAGACTTCTGAACCATATGCATTCTTTTACATCTCTGGGGAAACTAAAGTCTATTGTCTCATGTCATCCAGAAGCATTTAGCCTGGGGATTTGATTTCTCCTCAATCTGAGACTTTTGAGAGTGCACTGCAATTGACACTTACTCAGGGCTCTAGATTCAGGCAGCTGCAATGATTGCAAAGGTCCACGGTTGGCAGCTGACTTCCCCATCTGCCTGCATTGTAACTGGTGTCACAAAGAGGGTGAGATGGTAAATAAAATATTAATTTTGCCATATTGAATATATGAAAAATATAAAATCCATGTACACTGAAGCTAAGCTAACACACATTTCCTTGAATGAACTGTATTCCTAAATATGCAGTGAAGCAAAACATTTGGGATAACTGAACATTTTAATTTGTTTATGAGTAAGAAGTATTTATTGGAGAAGGAAATGGCAACCCACTCCAGTATTCTTACCTGGAAAATACCATGGACAGAGACATCTTTGGGGTCGAAAGAGGCAGACACAACTTAGCAACTGAGCATGCACACAATAAGTACTTGGACAATGTGGGCAATACAGTAGACAATAGTCTATAGAGATGGTTTAAATTCATGGCTAAATATTTTTTAAGGCAGTAAAATCTGAAAGATATGAGACTATCAGTGATTTTCATATCTCATCGTGTATATAATGAAATTCTAATGTCTTTGACATGAAGCTACTAAAGAACCTGTGGCAGCTGAGTGACTGGCCTGGACTGTGGAGTAATCTGGCCATGACCTCTGTCACTTTATTGACTGCCAGGGTAGATCTGGCTAATTGAATGATTGACAGGCAATATTTAAATTTTTCTAGTGAGTAAAATCCTTGAGAGCAGAAATCATATCTTTTTTTTTTTCTCTTTAGTCTCAGAATGTGGTAGTGACTTGTACATATGGATATTTGGAAATTGCTTATCAACAGAATGACTGATTAATTGACTATCTGATTTAAGGAAGTCGCGTATGTATACTGTCTTTGCGGTTTCTATTAAAAATATCAATTGCATAAAAATTTTAAAACAATAAATTATAGAGTTGTTAAAAAGAAAGACACATTTGTGTACACACATATTCCTCTGTGATTCCAAATTTTCGATGATAGCTAGCTAGCCAGATAATCTTTTAATGAGTGTATGACATTAAGAGGAAAATATATTTATTTTCTTTCTTGTGGTTCTAGCGAAAGTAAACTTCCCTCCCTTTTTGAAACATACCCTACCTACCAGTATCATATGGAACAAAGAAACTAGGTTACTGATACAGAACAGGTTACAAAAGAACAGGTTTTTCATCCTTCCCTTGCTCCAGGCAGAGATGCAATATTAACCAGAAACAGGGAAAGGGTCTTCAGGCCAAAGAATTTTTATGATTCTTTAGTTTCTGGTGCTTTATCCACTCTTTCCACACACCATCCTCCTTCTGTGTGGGGTGGGGAACATTCAGTCTCTTTCCTCACAGGAATCTTTATTCCCAGAGACTCCTCACAACAGGTTGTAGGTGTTTCTGAACGTGGGAACCAGTATGCACTGCAGATGTTACTATGTTACTAGCTCTGTATTCACATTTCTGTTTCCATACATTGGGGAACCTGCATTTTTCCCTGTGTCTCTGAGTATCTATGAAACCACAGGATTATTGTGTGTGACAGAGTAGTTAACATATGGTATCTTTTCAGAAGCTGGTCTAACAAAGTGAAAACAATGAAATAAAAATATGTCTTCATAAAATTTTGGAGAAAAATCTCATCAGAATATTTCCTATGAATGGATATGTATAATACCTAACTCATAAGTGTGAAGTTCAAATAAACTTATAACATATTACTTTAAATTTTAATTTATAATATTTTGTTTAAATATTAAATACAGAAAAATGTGAAAAGGAAAAAAAAGGCTTATTTTTAAGTTACAGAATAACATGACCACTTCAACTTCATATAAACTGGCAAAGATAGCTAAAATACACCCAAAGTATCTGAAACATTGGGAAAAAAAGGAACCATAAGAAAAAACACTAGATGACAGTGAATTACAGAAAGAATAAAATTGAGAATGAATTTGAAGTCAGAAAGAGTGAAAAATTAACAGAACACTAAAATAAGTGAAAGTGTAGTTTGAAAAGAGAAACAGATTTAATCACTGCAAGGAATTCTGTTTCAAAATGTCACCAATTGATTAAAATAATTAAAACAATAAAGTGCTCCTTTAATTTTATTTTTCCTTTTTTCTCCGTAAAAACACTGAACAGAGCTTTTCTCTCTGTTTTACATGATCCTGCTCCACCAATTTTCAGGCCTCTATGTTGACAAAAATTGTAATGTGCCTTTCTCCTACTGAATCGTCCCAAGGGTGGGGAGTAGTTTGAGAAGAGGGGAAAATTCTTAACCCTGATGGAGATTACCAGGTTGGAAAAAAAAAAAATCATGCTTGTGGTTAAATATTAGAAACATACCTATTAATAAATATTAAGGAAAATACTATTATCTAACATCATACTTAGATCCTCTTCAGGCTTCCCAGGTGACTCAGTGGTAAAGAATCCACCTGCCAACCCAGGAGTCTGGGTTTGATCCTCCAGCTGGGAAAATCTCCTGGAGGAGGAAATGGCAACTCACTCCAGTATTCTTGCCTGGGAAATCCATGGACAGAGGAGCCTGGGGTTTGCAGTACAAGGAGTCACAAAGAGTTGGATACGACTGAGAGACTGAGCACGCGTGGGTAGGTTCACTTCGTTTAAAGAAAAACAAAGATAAGAGAAAGAAGGTATAAATATTGGGAAAGAAAATGCAAAAATTTTAATACATGAAGATGATAAGATTATCTAGCAGTAATAAAATAGATTTTCTATAAAGTAAAAATATCCAATCAGAAAATATAGTGGGAAAAGTATATCAATTGTAATAGCAACAACAAACAAGAAACATAAAATATTTGAGAATAAGTAAAGAAGTGCATATTAAAAAGCAGAGACGTTACTTTGCCAACAAAGGTCCATCTAGTCAAGGCTATGGTTTTTCCAGTGGTCATGTATGGATGTGAGAGTTGGACTGTGAAGAAGGCAGAGCACCGAAGAATTGATGCTTTTGAATTGTGGTGTTGGAGAAGACTCTTGAGAGTCCCTTGGACTGCAAGGAGATCCAACCAGTCCATTCTAAAGGAGATCAGTCCTGGGTGTTCTTTGGAAAGAATGATGCTGAAGCTGAAACTCCAGTACTTTGGCCACCTCATGCAAAGAGTTGACTCATTGGAAAAGACTCTGATGCCGGGAGGGATTGGGGGCAGGAGGAGAAGGGGACGACCGAGGATGAGATGGCTGGATGGCATCACTGACTCGATGGACGTGAGTCACAGTGAACTCCAGGAGCTGGTGATGGACAGGGAGGCCTGGCGTGCTGCGATTCATGGGGTCACAAAGTCGGACATGACTGAGCGACTGAACTGAACTTAACTGAACTGAACTGAACTGAAAGAAGTATATTATGATTATATGAAGAAAATAACTAGTTTATTGAGTGTGTGATGCTAAAAATAACTCAATTACTAGAGAAATATATCAAAGATTTTAGGATTTAAAACCTTAATTTTTTGGAATGTCAATTTTTCTTATTCTATAAATTTAAAGCAATCCAATCAAAACCTCATAATTATAAAACCTGATAACTTATTTCAAAATTCATATGAAAAATCCCCAAATAGAAACTTTCAGTAAAGCACAATGTCCTAAAACAGATCAAAACACAAGGGCATAGTAATACAATAAGGAAGATGTCTGAGGCACAGATAAATAGATCAGTGGGAAAAAATAAGAGTCCAGAAAAAATTACCTATGAAAGCATTTTAACAGCTTGAATAGATGGCATTTAAAGTTTTGGAAGGGATAGACTATTCAAGAAATAATGTTGTGACAATCAGCTAGTCATTTAAAATTAATAAAAGTAGATCATCTACAGTGCCCTATGCTAACAAATATTGTATGTATATGAATTTTAAATCACATTATTAGATAAAAATAGAGGAGAATATTTTTATAATCAATCTGAGGAAGCTGAAAAGAAGGCAAAGCCTCTAAATAAAATGGGAAATCCAGAGACATGAAGAAAACATCTGATAGATTTGAGTAAATAAAAATAAAAACATTCTTTTACAAAAGACAGTAAAAATAAAAGTGAAAGCAAGTAATCATCTTGGGAAAATGAAATATTCATATGAGATAAAGAGTAATATTAATATTCATAACCTGTAAAATCACATATTAAGTATATTTACTCTTTGTTATTTTTAATCACCATTTAATGTGTTATATAATTCATTGATTTTTTTTCAGTTATATGTGTTTATTTTTAACTTTTTATTTTACATTGAAGTATAACTGATTTATATCATTATGTTAGCTTCAGGTGTATAGTAAAGTGATTCAGTTATACATATATATCTATTCTTTTTCAGATTCTTTTCCCATATAGGCCATTACAGCATATTGAGTAGTTTCCTGTTTTATACAGTAGGTCCTTTTCAGTTGTCCATTTTATATATAGTAGTTGTTGTTTAGTTGCTAAGCCGTTTCCAACTCTTTCTGACCCTTTGGACTGTATATAGCCTGCCAGGCTCCTCTGTCCATAGGATTTCCCAGGCAAGAATAGTGAGTGGGTTGTCATTTCCTTCTACAGGAGATCTTCCTGATCCAGGGACTGAAACCATGTCTTCCACAGTGGCAGGAGGATTCTTTACCACTGAGTCGCCTGGAAGCTCATCTATAGTAGTGTGCATATGTCAATCCCAATTTATCGCTTTCCCCTTACCCTCTAAGGAACCATACGTTTGTTTTCTACATCTGCAACTCTTTTTCTGCTTTGTAGACAATTTCATTTGTACCTTTTTTTTTTAGATTCCACATATAAGTCATATGATATGTAATCCTTTTGATGATGGCCATTCTGACCAGTGCGAGGTAATACTTCATTGTAGTTTTGTCTTGCATTTCTCTGATAATTAGTGACGTTGAACATCTTTTTGTGTGCTTTTGGCCATTTGTATGAGTTCTTTTGAGAAATGTCTGTATAAATCTATCCAGTTTTTTGACTGGGTTTTTGTTTTGACACAGAGCTGCATTTGTTGTTTGTATATTTTGGTGATGAATCCTTTGTCAGTCACTTCATTTGTAAATATTTTCTCCCATTCTGTTGATTGTCTTTTCCTTTTGCTGACGGTTTCTTTGGCTGTGCATAAGTTCTTAAGTTTAATGAAAAAGGAGAGGTTACAACAGACATCACAGACACATAAAGGATCATGAGACTACCACAAACAAGGATATGCCAATAAAATGGACAACCTAGAAGAAATGGACACATTCTTAGAAAGGTACAACCCTCTCAGATTGAACTAGGGGTGAAATAAACATATAAACAGACCAATCACAAATCCTGAAACTGAAACAGTGATTAAAAATCTTTCAACAAAGAAAAGTCCAGGGCCAGAAAGGTTATAGGTGAATTTTATCAAACACTTAGAGAACAGTTAATACTTATTCTTCTGAAGCCCTTTCAAAAATGGCAAAGGATGGAACACTCCACACAACATGTTCTATGAGGCCACCCTCACCCTGATAACAAAACCAGACACGGATACCACAAAAAATAAAAGTATAGGCCAATATCACTGATGAACATAGACACAAAAAATATTCAACAAAATAGTAGCAAACTGAATCCCACTATACACTGAAGTTTTCTGTGATTGTGGTTTTCATTCTGTCTGCCCTCTGACAGATAAGGATAAGAGGCTTATGGAAGCTTCCTGATGGGAGAGACTGACTGTGGGGAAAACTAGGTCTTGTTCTGATGGGTGGGGCCATGCTCAGTAAATGTTTAATCCAATATTCTGTTGGAGGGCTATGTTCCCTCCCTGTTGTTTGACCTGAGACCAAAGTATGGTGGAGGTAATGAAGATAATGGTGACCTCCTTCAAAAGGTCTTGTGTATGCACTTCCTCATGCAGTGCCCCCGACCCTGCAGCAGGCCAGTGCCAACCCATACCTCCTCCAGAGGCTCCTGGACACTCACAGTCAAGTCTGGGTCAGTCTCTTGTGGGGTCACTGCTCCTTTCTCCTGGGTCCTGGTAGGCACGAGGTTTTGTATGTGGCCTCCAAGAGTCAGTTTTCCCAGTTCTGTGTACGTTCTGGTGGCTCTATGGTGCAGTTAACCGCTTAAATTGAAGGAACTAGGGAAAACCACTAGACCATTCAGGTATGACCTAAATCAAGTCCCTTATGATTATACAGTTCAGTTTAGTCGCTCAGTCATGTCTGAGTCTTTGTGATACCATGGTTCCCTGTCCATCACAACCCCTGGAGCTTGCTCAAACTCATGTCCATTGAGTCGGTGATGCCATCCAAGCATCTCACCCTCTGTCATCCCCTTCTCTTCTCCTGCTTTCAAACTTTTCCAGCATCAGGGTCTTTTCCAGCGAGTCAGCTCTTTGCATCAGGTGGCCAAAGTATTGGAGCTTCAGCTTTAGCATCTCTCCATCCAATGAATATTCAGGACTGATTTCTTTAGGGTTGACTGGTTTGATCACCTTGCAGTCCAAGGGACTCTCAAGAGTCTTCTCCAACACCACAGTTCAAAGGCATCAATTCTTTGGTGCTCAGCTTTCTTTATAGTCCAACTCTCACATCCATACATGACTACTGGAAAAATCATAGCTTTGACTAGATGGATGTTTGTTCGCAAAAATCATACAGTGGAAGTGACAAATAGATTCAAGGGATTAGATTTGATAGACAGAGTGGCTGAGGAGCTATGGACAGAGGTTTGTGACATTGTTCAGGAAGCAATGATCAAGATTGTCCCCAAGAAAAATAAATGCAAAAGGCAAAATGGTTTTCTGAGGAGGCCTTACAAATAGCTGAGAAAAGAAGAGAAGCTAAAGGCAAAGGAGAAAGGGAAAGACATATCCATTTGAATGCAGAGTTCCAAAGAATAGCAAGAAAAGAAAGCCTTCCTCAGTGATCAGTACAAAGAAATAGAGGAAAACAATAGAATGGGGAAGACTAGAGTTCTCTTCAAGAAAATTAGAGGTACTAAAGGAACATTACATTGAGCAAAGATGGGCTCAATAAAGGACAGAAATGGCATGGACCTAACAGAAGCAGGCGATAGTATGAAAGGGATGGCAAGGATACACAGAAGAACTACACAAAAAAATCTTCATGACTCAGATAACCATGATAATGTGATCACTTACCTAAAGACAGACATCCTGGAATGTGAAACCAAGTAGGCCTTAGAAAGTATCACTACAAACAAAGGTAGTGGAGGTGATGGGATTCCAGTTGAGCTATTTCAAATCCTACAGGATGATGCTGTGAAAGTGCTGCACTCAATATGCCAGCAAGTTTGGAAAACTCAGCAGTGGCCACAGGATTGGAAAAAGGTCAGTTTTCATTCCAATCCCAAAGAAAAGCAATGCCAAAGAATGCTCAAACTACCATACAATGCACTCATCTCACACACTAGCAAGTAATGCTCAAAATTCTCCAAGCCAGGCTTCAACAGTATGTGAACCATGAACTTCCAGATGCCCAAGCTGGATTTTAGAAAAGGCAGAGGAACCAGAGATCAAATTGTCAACATCTGTTGGATCTTAGAAAAAGCAAAAGAGTTCCAAAGAAGCATCTACTTCTGCTTTATTCACTATGCCAAAGCCTTTGACTGTGTGGGTCACAACAAACTGGAAAATTCTTAAAGAGATGGGAATGCCAGACCACCTGACCTGCCTCCTGAGAAATCTGTATGCAGATCAAGAAGCAACAGTTAGAACTGGACATGGAACAACAGATTGGTCCATATTAGGAAAGGCGTACATCAAGGCTATATATTGTCACCCTGCTTAGTTATTTATACGAAGAGTACATCACGTGAAATGCCAGGCTGGATGAAGCACAAGCTGAAATCAAGATTGTTGGGGAAATATCAATAACCTCAGATATTCAGATGACACCACCCTTATGGCAGAAAAGAAGAAGAACTAAAGAGCCTCTTGATGAAAGTGAAAGAGGAGAATGAAAAAGTTGGCTTAAAACTCAACATTCAGAAAACTAAGATCGTGGCATCTGGTCCCATCATTTCATGGCAAATAGATGGGGAAACAATGGGAACAGTGAGATACTTTATTTTCTTGGGCTCCAAAATCACTGCAGATGGTGATTGCAGCCATGAAATTAAAAGACACTTGCTCCTTGGAAGAAAAGCTATGACCAACATAGACAGTACATTAAAAAGCAGAGACATTATTTTGCCAACAAAGATCCATCTAGTCAAAGCTATGGTTTTTCCTGTAGTCATGTATGGATGTATGTGTTGGATCGTAAAGAAATCTGAGTGCTGAAGAACTGATGTTTTTGAACTGTGGTGTTGGAGAAGACTCTTGAGAGTCACTTGGACAGAAAGGAGATCAAACCAGTCATCCTAAAGGAGATCAGTCCTGAATATTCATTGGAAGGACTGATGCTGAAGTTGAAATTCCAATAACTTTGGCCCACTTGATGTCAAGTACTGACTCATTGGGAAAAACCCTGATCCTGGGAAAGATTGAAGGCAGGAGGAGAAGGGGACGACAGAGGATGAGATGGTTGGATGGCATCACAGACTTGATGGACATGAGTCTGAATAAGCTCCAGGAGTTGGTGATTTACAGGGAAGCCTGGTGTGCTGCAGTCCATCGGACTGCAAAGATTCAGACATGACTCTGACTGAACTGAACTGAACTGAACTGATACATTAAAAGGAATCATACACTGCAGTTGAGTGGGATTTATCCCAAGGATGCAAGGATTCTTAAATATTTACAAATCCTTCAGTGTGATATATACATTAAGAAACCAAATAATAAAACCCATATGATCATCTTAATGACACAGAAAAATTTTTGACAAAATTCAACACCCATTTATGATAAAAGCTACTCAGAAATTAAGAATACAGAGAATTTACCTCAACATTATCAAGGCCATACATGATAAACCCACAGCTAAGATCACTCTCAACAGTGAAAAGCTGAAAACATTCATTTAAAGATCAGAAACAAGGCAAGGATGTCCATAGTCACTTTTAACTAACCTGAAATATGGGACTATATTTTCTTTTTTGGATTTCTTACTTGATTAAAGATGATAAATTGGGAAGTGAGGGTGGATACTAGTAAAATAATATTAAACTAGCAGGATACAAAACAAATACTTTCTATAGCCTTTATTCTTTTGCAAAATTTGCACCACGTTGTCCCACTGTGGTTACATAATTTTATGTTTAAATCATTTAAAATTAAATAAAATTAAGAATGCTGTTCCTCAGTTGCATTAGCCACATTTCAAGTGCTTAAAGTTACGCGTGGCTGCAGCTGCCAAATTGGGCAGTGCTGAAATTTACCATCATTACAGAAATCTCTATTGAGCAGTGTTAATTTAGCATATCTCACCCAAACTTTATATTCTGGACTTGCTTTATCGTTTCATTTCCTCTTGGATATTTAACATGCACTATGTACTAGGACACATAGTTTTTGTTGGAGATACAAAAACTGGTAAGATACAGTCTCTTTCCAGAGGTTTCTCAGCATCCATTGGGAAATAAATGCAATGAAATTGCCATTTGGGGAATCATAATAAGTAATATTAATAATAATAGTTTCCTCAAAAATTATTGTCCTTTGTCTGGTCTCTTCCCCTGCGGAATTTTTGACTATTTCAGATTGATTGGGGTGCTCTGAATTATGATATCCATTGCCCTAAGATTTTATGAGTTTAGTTCTGATTTTTTTGCCTTAAAGTTTTGCAAATCTAGTGTTGCTTTTTACACACACCCACACAGTCCCAGAACTGCTGCCTTTGCAGCATACATTTGAATCACAATTTCTGCTAATTCTTTTTAGATAATAATCTGTGTCAAGAGTGATCTATTCACATCTTCTTTGTTTTTGTTACCTAACGAAAAATAGAAGATCTTGACCTAGAATACCCCCACTTCATCCTGCACAAAATAACCACTGATGAAATTACCAACAAAACAGTTTGATTCTTTACGATGAATCATTTGAAATTTCTCATTTTGGAGAAGCTGCTGGAAAACCCTGTTGTTCTCTCACTGTATGAGAAAAAGCTTGTCCTCCCTATGAGTTTCCATGCACAAGCCAGAGGGGTTTCTGGAAACATCTTGCTGCCAGAGAAAGCTATCAAATATGACCCCTATGTGAGCTTTCTCTTCACTCACTGTTAGTAATTCTGTTGTTCACTTTTAAAAAATACAACAAAAACTCACTTCACCTTTGCTGGAAGAGTCATCAGGGCCTCATTTTTGCGCTTACTTTGATTTTGGGTATTTTAGAATCCATGCACAAAACGTCTCCTTTCCAATTTGATGCTTGGTTGTATTTATTTCTGGAGAAGGGAATGGCAACCCACTCCAGTATTCTTGCTGGAGAATTCCATGGACAGAGAAGCCTGGCAGGGTACAGGCTGTAGGGTCGCAAAGAGTTGGACACGACTGAGCAAAGTACGCTTTTTTTTTTTTTTTTGTAGAAGAACATTTTACGGGGCATTATTTCTTGAAAATAGCGTAAAATTAGCATTATTTAAAAAGGGGGTAAATCAGAACCTTGGCCAGTGTCAGAAATGGAGATAATTAAATGTATCTAATCATTCCTCTTCCTCTGAGGAAAGATTTGTCACTGAATGTTGTTCAGCTTTTACCTGAATCACTCTCCCTGTTTGTAGGCCATTCATTACAGCTGTTGCCAGGTGCTGTAAACCAAAGAGCCAATATCATGTTGAAATTGCTGCTTTCTGCTACTTGTTGGACCCTCATTGTCTTTCTTAACCCATGCAAAATCAGACTTGACAGTTTCGTTACATTTTCTTCCTCTTTCTGTCTAGATAAAAGTGTTCTCTTTTGTTTCCAGCCCTGCCATATTTAGGGCCCCAGTGCTGTAATGCCAAGCAAATGACCGGATAAATGAAAGTTCAGTGACATGACATAATCATCACATACTATACATCACACAGTGGGTTTGAAACTAAGCTGACCACGATGACCTGCTTTTTGTGTATTGTTTTCTTTCATAAAAATGGAAGCAATATACCCCGCTGACACGAATAGAAGCAAATAATCCCACAGGGTGAACTGATAAATTCCTTGAGGGCAGGAAACAAAGACTCATGGATACTAAATGGGGTAAGGAATGTGGGACAAACTGGGAGGTTGCTGTTGCTGACATGCATACACTACTACATATAAAAGCTGCGGTGCAGCGCAGGGAACTCTGGTCAATGTTCTGTTGTGACTTAACTGGGAAGGGACTTGAATAAAGAGGTGACACGTGTATGTGTAACTGAGTCACTCTGCTGTACAGCAGAAGCTTATACAACAAGTATAAGCTTACAAGTTGTAAGGCAACAATCCTCCAACAAAACATTTATTTAGAAAACCAACAACAGCAACAAAAGACCAAGCTGCTATTTTCCTCCAATGATCCAACTCTTGCAGTGTGCTTTCCAAGGCCAGCCTGATACACACTGAGTAACAGAGCTTGTGTTCGTCATTTGCAGTTTAACTCCCTCATTTAACCTTGCCCCAATCTATCCCTCACTGACTCCACAGGTGGCCCAGTGGTGAAGAATCTCCCTGTCATTGCAAGATACATAAGAGATGTGGGTTCAATCCCTGGATTGGGAAGATCCTCTGAAGGAGGAAATGGCAACCCACTCCAGTATTCTTGCCTGGAAAATTCCACAGACAGAGGAGCCTGGAAAATGCAGTTCATGGGGGTGACAAAGAGTCAGACACAACTGAGCGATTGAGCATGCATGCAATCTACTTCTCACATAATCTAGGGCTACCAGGACTGAGGATACCAGAAAAACATCTGCTGCTGCTAAGTCGCTTCAGTCATGCCCGACTCTGTGCGACCCCATAGACGGCAGCCCACCAGGCTCCCCTGTCCCTGGGATTCTCCAGGCAAGAACACTGGAGTGGGCTGCCATTTCCTTCTCCAATGCATGAAAGTGAAAAGTGAAAGTGAAGTCACTCAGTCGTGTCCGACTCTTAGTGACCCTAGGTACTGCAGCCCACCAGGCTCCTCCGTCCATGGGATTTTCCAGGCAAGAGTGCTGGAGTGGGGTGCCACTGGCTTCTCCTTCTGCCTTATTGATTATGCCAAAGACTTTGAGTGTGTAGATCACAACAAACTGTGGAAAATTATTCAAGAGATGGGACTACCAGACCACCTGACTTGCCTCCTGAGAAATCTGCATGCAAGTGAAGAAGCAACAGTTAGAACAGGACATGAAATAACAGACTGGTCCAAATCAGGAAAGGAGTATGTCAAGGCTGTATATTGTCACCCTGCTTATTTAACTCATATGCAGAGAACATCATGAGAAATGCTGGGCTGGATGAAGCACAAGCTGCAATCAAGATTGCTGGGAGAAATATCAATAACCTCAGATATTCAGATGACACCACCCTATGGCAGAAAGTGAAGAAGAACTAAAGAGCCACTTGATGAAAGAGAAAGAGGTGAGTGAAAAAAGCTGGCTTAAAGCTCAACATTCAGAAAACTAAGATAATGGCATCTGGTCCCATCACTTCATGGCAAATAGATGGGGAAACAATGGGAATAGTGAGATACTTTATTTTCTTGGGCTCCAAAATCACTGCAGATGGTGACTATAGCCATGAAATTAAAAGATGTTTGCTCCTTGGAAGAAAAGTTATGACCAACCTAGACAGCATATTAAAAGCAGAGACCTTACTTTGCTGACAAAGATCCATCTAGTCAGAGCTATAGTTTTTCCAGTAGTCATGTACGGATGTGAAAACTGGACTATAAAGAAAGTTGAGCGCTGAAGAATTAATGCTTTTGAATTGTGGTGTTGGAGAAAACTCTTGACAGTCCCTTGGGCAACAAGAAGATCAAATCAGTCAAACCTAAAGGAAATCAGTCCTGAATATTCATTGGAAGGACTTATCCTGAAGCTGCAACTCCAATACCTTAGTCACCTTATGCGCAGAACTGACTCCTTGGAAAAGACCCTGATGCTGAGGCAGACTGAAGGCAGGAGGAGAAGGGGATGACAGAGGATGAGATGGCTGAATGGCATCACTGACTTGATGGACATGAGTTTGAGCCAGCTCCAGGTGTTGGTGATGGACAGTGAGGCTGGTGTCTTGCGGTCCATGGGGTCGCAAATTAGGACACTACTGAGCAACTGAAAGTAAACTAATGATTGAGAATAAAGTTCTTGACTAGCTTATTTCTGATACTGAGGTGGTAGTTTCAACATGATCTGGAGGTAATCCTTAATTGTTTCAACCTTCAAAGATCAGGGGTTATGCTCTAAAAGGGCTTGTGGTCAGTAAAAAATCTCATAGCAGGCTAAAACAATTACTAAAGGTACACGAATTCAGATTCTGCTTCAGATTGTTATCCTTGGGAAATAATTTGTATGTAATCAACATGAATTTTTCTACTTATTTTGAATAAAATTTTCAAATGTTGATTTGAATATTGATATAAACTCATATGATATACATTGCTGTTTAGGGTGTTTCTAACAGAAATTGTTATTTTGTTTTCTTTGAACTTTTTATTTTATATTGGGGTATAGCTGATTAACAATGTTGTGATAGTTTTAGGTGAATAGCAAAAGGATTCAGCCATACATATACGTGTATCCATTTTCCCCTAAACTCCCCTCCCATCCAGGCTGCCACATAACATTGAGCAGCATTCCATGTGCTGTACAGTAGGTCCTTGTTGATTATTCATTTTAAATTTATCAGTATGTACATGTCCATCCCCCAACTCCCCAACTATCCCTTTCCCCTCAAGTTTCCCATGGCAACTGTAAGTTCACTTTCTAAGTCTGTGAGTCTCTTTCTCTAACAGAAATTATTAATGAATTGAGTATATACTGAAAGCATTTTGAAAGCAGAAGAGTAATTTTCTAGCACCACTACTGAATTTTACTGGTAGACAAGGTGTCACATTATTAATTCTGAGGAGTTGCTAAAATAGGCATAAAGAAAAACATAAATTTGCAAAGAAACCAGTGTTAAAGACCAAAAAAGAAAAGTCAAAGGAAGAGTTATTGTACACCCGTGGCGGATTCATGTCACTGTATGGCAAAACCAACACAGTATTGTAAAGCAAAATAAAGTAAAAATAAAAATTAAAAAAAAAGGAAGAGTTATTAAACATCGTTGATGACTATGAGCAATGTGTAGTAGCAAAGAGGAATTACTACCAAGAAATACACAGTTCCTGCACACATCCACTCTCTGGCTCTTGAAGCAATTCAGATGCAGGAGTATAAATAAATATGTTATTGAAAGAATGATGGACTAAGGGCAATTCTGAACTCTCGGTGGGCAATCAGAGAAGGGATTCTGGAGAATGAGTTTAGGTCAAGGGTTTAAGGGGAGCACAGGGATTAAATAAGTAAGCAAGTAAGTAAGTGTTAGTTTCTCAGTTGTGCCCGACTCTTTGTGACCCCATGGACTGCATCCCACCAGGCTCTTCTCTCCATGAGATTTTCCAGGCAAGCATACTGGAGTGGGTTGTCATTTCCTTCTCCAGGGGATCTTCCCAACCTAGGGATCAAACTCCGGTCTCCTACACTGCAGGCAGATTCTTACAGACTGAGCTACAGGTAAACTATAAATAATTACTATCATCTATCTAAATCAGGTTTCCTTAATGTTAGTTCCATTGGTATTTTGGGCTCCCTTCATTAGGGAGGGCTGTCCTGTGCAATACCCTTGGCTTCTATCAACCAGACACTATTAGCAACTCCATCCCCTGGTTGTAGCAGCCAAAAACGTCTCTAGACATTTCTAATGTCCCTTGCATTGGGGATAAGATCAATCCTCTTGCCCCACTGAGAACCACTGATTACATTGTTATAAGTAAATATTTCATTTGACATTCATGATCTAATAATAATAGTGATAATCAGTTCAGTTCAGTTCAGTTCAGTCATTCAGCCATGTCCAAATCTTTGCAACCCCATGAACTGCAGCATGCCAGGCCTCCCTGTCTATCACCAACTGCCAGAGTTTACCCAAACTCATGTCCATTGAGTCGGTGATGCCATCCAACCATCTCATCCTCTGTTGTCCCTTTCTCCTCCCTCCCTCAATCTTCCCAGCATCAAGGCTTTTTCAAATGAGTCAGCTTTTCGCATCACGTGGCCAAAGTATTGGAGTTTTAGCTTCAACATCAGTCCTTCCAATGAACACCCAGGACTGATCTCCTTTAGGGTGGACTGGTTGGATCTCCTTGAAGTCCAAGGGACTCTCAAGAGTCTTCTCCAATACCACAGTTCAAAAGCATCAATCCTTTGGTGCTCAGCTTTCTTTATAGTCCAAATCTCATGTCCATACATGACTACTGTAAAAACCATAGCCTTGACTAGATGGACCTTTGTTGATAAAGTAATGTCTCTGCTTTTTAATATGCTATCTAGGTTGGTCATAACTGTTCTTCCAAGGAGTAAGCGTCTTTTAATTTCACGGCTGCAATCACCATCTGCAGTGATTTTGGAGCCCCCCAAAATTAAGTCTGACACTGTTTTCACTGTTTCCCCATCTATTTCCCATGAAATGATGGGACTGGATGCCATGATCTTAGTTTTCTGAATACTGAGCTTTAATCCAACTTTTCACTCTCCTCTTTCACTTTCATCAAGAAGCTCTTTAGTTCTTCACTTTCTGCCATAAGGGTGGTGTCATCTGCATATCTGAGGTTATTGATATTTCTCCTAGCAATCTTGATTCCAGCTTATGCTTCCTCCAGCCCAGCGTTTCTCATGATATACTCTGCATATAAGTTAAGTAAGCAGGGTAACAATATACAGCCTTGACGTACTCCTTTTCCTATTTGGAACCAGTCTGTTGTTCCATGTCCATTTCTAACTGTTGCTTCCTGACTTGCATACGTGTTTTTCAAGAGGCAGGTCAGGTGGTCTGGTACTAGCCAGAGGTAATACTGCTAGGAAGAGATAGAGCATGGAATTACGTCTGCCTCTGACTAAATCCAAAGCAAACACATGTAAGCAATATATTACAAAGTCTTTCAGTACAGTCTTTACTTGACCTGTTATGAAAGCAAATAAACAAAAAACATTAAAAACTGACATAATATTAGTCATAATGCTAAGATTTATATAGCAGATGATCTGAAAGACTGAGTGCCTTCCTTCTAACATTAGAAACAAGGCAAAGATGCTCAGTTACACAACTGTTTCAACACAGTACTAGAAATTCTAGCCAATGAAATAAGGCAAGAAAAGAATATACAAGGAATCCAGACTGGAATGGAAGAAATAAAACTGCCTGTATTTGTAGGTGACATGATTATCCATTTAGAAAATTTGAAGGAATCTGCCAAAAAAATGATAAACTATAAGGGAGTACAGAAGATCACAGGACATGAGATAAGCATACAAAAATCAATTTTATTTGTATATGTTAGCAATGAATCAGAATTAGATACAGAATGCCTTTCCCAAATGTCCACAAAACAAAATATCTATGGGTAAATCTAATGAACACATACAGAACTTCTGTACCAGAAACTATATAATGCTGATGAAAAAAATCAAAGATTTATATATATACATATACATTTATAAATATTTATAAAAATTATAAAAATAAAAATATTTATACATAAATTGAGTGATTAATTTGTTCATGAATTGAAAGACTCAATAGTAAATATTTCAATTTCCCCAAACTAGTATAAAAATTTAACAGTACTCCTAACAAAATACCAGCAAAAATTTTTTAAGTAAATATAGACATGATTTTTCAATAATTTATGTGAAAGGACAAAAGAAGTGGAAGAGTAAAAACAATTTTGAAAAAGGAAGATGAAGTGGAAAGGAGAATTTTATATGATTTCAAAGCTTATTGCATAGCTATACTTATGAAGACTGTTATATTAGTGGAAGCACAAATTCAAACATCAAAGAAACAGGACAGGGAAAGGTATTACATAGAAAAAAAATTGAGAGTCTGAGACATTTAGATAAGTTTAACAACTGGAACACTGTAAACATATACATTTTTTAATTCATTCATTTCAGTGGAGCCCAAATAAATTTCTTTTTTGTCTTCATAAGGAAGAAGGATACCAGGCCGCCTTACCAGCCTCCTGAGAAACCTGTGTGCAGGTCAAGAAGTAACACCTAGAATTGAACATGGAACAGACAGGTTCAAAATTGAGAAAGGAGTATGTCAAAGCTATATACCCTCACCCTGATTTTTCAACTTATATGCAGGCTGGATGAAGCACAAGCTGAAATCAAGATTGCCAGGAGAAATATCAGCAGCTTTAGATATGCAGATGATACCACCCTTACGGCTGAAAGCTAAGAGGAACTACAGAGCCTCTGGATAAAGCTGAAAGAGGAGAGTGAAAAAGCTGGCTTAAAACTCAGCATTCAAAAAACTAAGACCATGGCATCCAGTCCCATCACTTCATGGCAAATAGATGGAGGAACAATGGAAACCGTGACAGACTGTATTTTCTTGGGCTCCAAAATCTCTGTGGATGGTGACTATAGCCATGAAATTAAAAGACACTTGCTCCTTAAAAAAGCAATGACAAACCTGGACAGCATATAAAAAAAGCACAGACATCATTTTGCCAACAAACGTCCATCTAGTTAAAGCTATGGTTTTTCAGTAGTCATATGGATGTGAGAGCTGGACCATAAAGAAGGCTGAGTGCCAAAAAATTGATGCTTTCAAATTGTGGTGTTTGAGAAGACTCTCGAGAGTCCCTTGGATAACAAGGAGATCAAACCAGTTAATCCTAAAGGAAATCAACTTTAATATTCATTTGAAGGACTGAAGCTGAAGCTCCAATACTTTCGCCACCTGATGTGAAGAGCTGATTCATCAGAAAAGACCCTGATACTGGGAAAGACTGAGGTAGGAAGAGAAGGGGATGACAGAGGATGAGATGGTTGAATGCCATCACCAACTCAATGGACATGAATCTGAGCTAACTCTGGGCCATGGTGATGGACAGGGAAGCCCAGCATGCTGTAGTCCTTGGGGTCGCAAAGAGTTGGGCACAACTGAGCAACTGAACAACAACAAGAAAAGGACAATGATGTAGCTATGCAGAGTATCTCTTTCAAGTGGAACTAAGGACTCCTTACCCAATAATTTCCAGTAGGTACGTTTAAGGTATGGGAAGTTTTGCCTTGATTAAATTCCCTGTCTCAAGTCCTGCTCATCCTTAACACAACAATCCAGTTCTAGTTTCCTGAAGTTTACAGAGTGATGGCTCGTGTCTGGACTCATTTGCCATTCCCTTCGCCTGGGCATCTTCCCACCCCAGGGATTGAACCTGGGTCTCGCACACTGCAGGCAGATTCTTTACTGACTGAACTACCAGGGAAGCCCATAAAGCCCTCAGGTGTACATTAATCATGGCAATATAAACTGTCTATCTCCCATACTGTAAGGCCTTGAGCTAGAACACACTAAATACCTTTTGGATTATTGTCTTGTCCCTTGATTTTTGTGCTATTTAATTTTCATTTGTGCATCTTTTTTTTAAAAATAAACTTGTAAGGTTAATCTTGTCTGTGTATCTGTCAGGACTCTTTTGTGAATGTCTTACATGCAGTGGGCATACAGCAAATATTTTTTGAATTATATCATTAACTGAAAGAGTTCCAACTATGTCTGTATAGTACTTTCACTCTTGAAAGGGTGTATTGTTTTTAATATTTGAACCATTCAGGCAGGCTCATTTCTGCTGCCAGATTTTTTTTTTTTTTTTCATTTACTTCACTTTGTTGACTCCTCAGAACAAGAGAGCACCTGGCAACAGAAATTCCTGCACATGTCTGCTGGAAGTCACAGATGTACTTTAGGGACGCAGTGACATTTGCTTAACTTAAAATCCATATCAGCATGCAGTTGTTTTCTTGCTGATCTTATGGCAGGGAGAGTAGATAACCAGGAAGCTGGAGTCGCACTAAATAACAAGAAAAGCACCGTGTAAAATGCAACAGATTTTAATATGTTTGCTCTTATGCTGAAACAATTAAACAAGGCAAAGCATAGTGGTCATATTATGGGCATTTAGGGAAGTGTAAGAGGAAAGAACGCTTATGGTTTGAGAATTTTAAAAATACTTTGTGGAGTGCGATGAAGAGAAAATAGAAATATTTATGCAATTAAAATTTGAAACTGCACACAGCTCAAGCTGTTACTAGGAGAAACCCCTGAGTTAATAAAATTTCTTCCATTGAAATATTTTAATGACTCCAAGAACTGCCCTCCTAGTGTTTTTAATGGTGATTTTTATCAAATAATGATAAACCAGCTTAACTTTCAAATTTATTGTATCAATCTGGACAGCTGGCTGGCTCCAAGCATCTCTAATTGATGATCATTCAGACTATTGATTTTACTTTAGACCCCACGTTCAACAATTTCTCAGAACCTATCTGCAAAAAATGTCCCAGAATATATTCTTTCATCCAAATTATACAGTAAATGTAGGTATAAATTTTAGGAAAAGTACAGGTGAAATTTTATAGTCAAAATAAAATTGCACTTACAACATGGAAAACAATGAAATGGATTTAATTATTTAAAGAAGAATGCTTAACAAAGTAGATTGATATACTATTTGATAATGTTTATCTGGACCTTTAAAAACAGTAGCTTTGATTCTCAGAGGATTAGGGAGACATAATGGAAAGCTGTAACCAGTGGGCAGGTAGAGTGGTGGTTCCACAGTGTGTGACCTTGACGTTATCAGTATACTGCTTTTTTTCTACTTACTACATTTTTTTTTTTTTACTATATGCTTTTTTTTTTTCTTGTCTGCATCTCTCAATCCCACATCATCTGTCCAGTTTTTAAGAAAATCCTTGCGGGTAACTTCAGAAAAAATAGGTTTGAGAAAATTCAGTTCAGTTAGTTCAGTCGCTCAGTCGTGTCCAATTTTTTGCATATCTGAGGTTATTGATATTTCTCCCGGCAATCTTGATTCCAGCTTGTGCTTCACCCAGCCCAGCATTTCTCATGATGTACTCTGCATAGAAGTTAAATAAACAGGGTGACAATATACAGCCTTGACATACTCCTTGCCCAATTTGGAACCAGTCCGTTATTCCATGTCCAGTTCTAACTGTTGCTTCCTGACCTGCATATAGGTTTCTCAAGAGGCAGGTCAGGTGCTCTGTATTCCCATCTCTTTCAGAATTTTCCACAGTTGATTGTGATCCACACAGTCAAAAGAGCAGAAATAGATGTTTTTCTGGAACTCTCTTGCTTTTCCATGATCCAGCAGATGTTGGTAATTTGATCTCTGGTTCCTCTGCCTTTTCTAAAACCAGCTTGAACATCTGGAAGTTCATGGTTCACATATTGCTGAAGCCTGGCTTGGAGAATTTTGAGCATTACTTTACTAGCGTGTGAGATAAGCGCAATTATGAGGTAGTTTGAGCCTTCTTTGGCATTGCCTTTCTTTGGGATTGGAATGCAAACTGACCTTTTCCAGTCCTGTGGCCACTGCTGAGTTTTCCAAATTTGCTGGCATATTGAGTGCAGCACTTTCACAGCATCATCTTTCAGGATTTGAAATAGCTCAACTGGACTAGCTTTGTTCGTAGTAATGCTTTCTAAGGCCCATTTGACTTCACACTCCAGGATGTCTGGCTCTAGGTGATTGATCACACCATCACGGTTATCTGGGTCAGGAAGATCTTTTTTGTACAGCTCTTCTGTGTATCCTTGCCACCTCTTCTTAATATCTCTGCTTCTGTTAGGTCCATACCATTTCTGTCCTTTATTGAGCCCATCTTTGCATGAAATGCTCCCTTGGTATCTCTGATTATCTTGTAGAGATCTCTAGTCTTTCCCATTCTATTGTCTTCCTCTGTTTCTTTCCATTGATCGCTGAGGAAGACTGTCTTATCTCTCCTTGCTACTCTTTGCAACTCTGCATTCAAATGGGTATATCTTTCCTTTTCTCCTTTGCTTTTTGAGTCACTTTTTTTCACAGCTATTTGTAAGGCTCCCTCAGATAGGAATAAATGTACGTTATCTTTGCTATTTACAATGACTAACTCAGTATCAATGGTCTTTTGCTCCAAAAGGAAACCATGGCAAGTAAAAGTCATTTATATGAGAGGAAATTGGTGGTGTTGTATCTTTTGTGTGCTAAAGCATTATTTAAAAAAAATTATTGGAGTATAGTTGCTTTACCATGTTTTGTTAGTTTCTGCTGTACGGCAAAGTGGATCAGCTATATGTACACACATATTCCCTCCCTTTTTTTGGATTTCCTTCCCATTCAGGTCACCAGAGAGCACCGAGTAGAGCTCCCTATGCTATATAGTAGGTTCTGATTAGTTACCTGTTTTTTATGTATAGCAGTTTATATATCAAAGATTAGTAGTATATATGTCAAAGATTAACAGTGACTAATTATTCTAGAATGATAGCCAATAGTCTTATATATTGGATCTGTTTTAATCAGCCAGAAAGTTCCCTTGATTTCTATGAAAATATATCTAAAATTCTTTCTCAACAAAACAGTGAGCTAAGCCATCCTGCCCTGAGTATGAGCAAAAAGGCAGTTCAGTGTTTGAAATCAGAACAATATGAATGCTGTTAACGAACAACATCTGAACAACATCATAAACTCTAAAACATTTAGAGTTTTTCCAAATCAGAAATATAGGATATTGTCTATCAGTATCTCTATAATGAAAGATAACAGACATTCATTTTTACTATTACTTATAGTTAGGCAAAGTGACTATTCAGAATAACTTGTGGGTTTTTAGGGGTACCTGATGCTGGGAGGGATTGGGGGCAGGAGGAGAAGGGGACAACAGAGGATGTGATGGCTGGATGGCATCACCGATTCGATGGAGACGAGTTTGAGTAAACTCTGGGAGTTGGTGATGGACAGGGAGGCCTGGTGTGCTGCAATTCATGGGGTCGCAAAGAGTTGGACACGACTGAACGACTGAACTGAACTGAATGTGTCATGTATCTAAGAAGAAGGGACTTCTTTGTTTTTGCTATTTTAAATAAACTGTCACCAACTGCTTTCTTCAACTATCCTATTTCTTCCTTAATTATTTTAATTATCTTTTCTTCTCTGAAAAAATTTAAACACCCTTATGACAAATACTACACTCAATTCATTGCTTTATTAAAGCTCAGATATTGCTAAATATGGTAAAGAGTCTGCCTGCAATGCAGGAGACCCAGGTTCAGTCCTTGCATCGGGAAGATCCCCTGGAGGAGACATGGCAACCTACTTCAGTATTCCTGCCTGGAGAATCCCATGGACAGAGAAGCCTAGTGGGTTACTGTCCATGGGGTCACAGAGTCAGACACAACTGGGCAACTAACACACGCGTGCACACACACACACACACACACAAACTAAATATAGAGAATATCTCATTGATGGGGGTTTCTTGATGTAGAAATTAATAATCATATAAAATCAACTTAACTGGTATATGTATATTTAATTTTTATAAAATACCACTTTGTTTACTCCTATATAACTGTTGCCTTTACAATTAGTAAAACTTTTCTGCTCAGTTTTAGTAGAACCAGTCTCCTTCAGAAGATTAAAAAAAAATGTATGGCATTAGTATGTATTGTGCTTGACTGAGTTTGTATTTACTGAAGCACTTCTATAATCTGTATTTATTTTGTCGTTTCACATAGAACAGGGAAACAAGTCTCTAGCTAAGGTCGTCTGCAATTTTCATGAGCATATGCTGCACTCTACCACCTCTGTAACTGAGAAACTTAAAGAAGATATTCCTCTTTTTGGGTATCTGAAATCTTAGAAAACCTATCTAGATTTTCTGAGGCTATAGCCATGCACATTTTTCATCTACTTTCCTGGGGACATCCCTTGTAAAAGAGGCTAAGTCAATTTGTAAGTTTTCCTTATACACTGAGTATGAGTGGAATGTACAACAGTGTTTCATTGCTTCAGGTTTTCTGTTTTCTCTCTCAAATGAGGTCACACTGAGAGTTCTGGTAACACTTACAGAATGTATATTTTCCTGAGAAAGCTTTTTACATTGATATATTGAGAATTTGAATTCCTGTATGACACATCTTTCAACTCATATGAATCATCTCTTTTTCTGGGGTTGATAAGCCAATGACAGTTATTTGCCCAGATAATTCTAGAAAGACATAAATGATGGCTTCTAAACACCAGGAAATCTCGAGAGGTTTAATAAAATGATATGTCATACACCTGAACACAGCATTTGTAAATAAGCTATGTGTGTGTGTTCAGTTGCATCCAACTCTGCTGCCTCATGGACTGTAGCCCACCAGCTCCTCTATCCATGGAATTTTACGGCCAAGAATACTGGAAGGCCTGGTTTTGTCGACCCAATGCATGTAGCAAAACATACCACATTTTGATGTTCAAGCCATTAAACACAAGAGTCCCATAAGCTCTGTTTGCAAATCTGCATATCTATGTTTTAGCCTCACAGAAAGTGAATGAGAATTTCTGTGAGTGTAAAAGGTTTTTTTCTAAAATTCAACATGACCACATCTGCTTCTTTTAGATCTGTCACGAATCCATGACACTATAACAAAGAAGGACAGAGTCACCAGAGGATGTACTTCATGGAGCCTCAATGTGAAACCTATGCTACTCACTCTTCCTCCTCTGATTATTCGTTCACTGCTCTGCTTCTGCTAGTCTCTAGTTGTCCCCACTCTATAGCATAGTAGGTAGAATTTCCAAAACAGTCCCTTCCCACAAAAAAGTCATGTCCTCAAAACTTGGAATTTGATGATATGTCATTGCAGTGATCATGTTATATTAAACAGTGCAATTAATCTTAAGATAAGGAGTTTATCCAAGCGGCAGATTGGTCAAGTCATAGGAGCCCTTGAAAATGGAGTGCTTCCTCTAACTGTTGGCAGAAGGGGAAAGCCAAGAGATGCAAAGTGTGAGGGCTTGATGGTTTGGTGATACAGGAGGCTCTGAAAGAAGAAGGAACAGGAATGACCTCTAGGAGCAAAGAGAAGCCCTCAACTGACAATCCCAGGGAAAGAGGAACCTAAGACTATCAACTACAGGGGGCTCAATTTTGCCAACAACCTGAGGAGCTTGGAAGAAGATTTTCCCTCACATCCACCAGAAAAAAGCCCAACCTGAGTTACATCTTGATTTTTGCTTTGTGAGACCTTCAGGAGAGAACCCAACCGAGTTCATGCTGATTTGTAACCAACAGAACTATGAAATAATAAATGAATTACTGCAACCTGCTAAGTTAGTGGTAATTTGTTACTTAGCAACAGAAACCGAATACATATGGCCTTCATCTAAAGCTTGTCAGTAGCATTATAAATACAGCAGGGCTTCAGCAGTGGCTTCTCAGAATCAGGAGGCTGGCGTTCTAAGCCAAAAAGAGATGTAGAGCCTCAGAGTATGTGTCTACCTCATAGCATCTGGGGCAATACATGGATTAGTTAAGTTGTCCCAGGTTCAAGCTGCTGAGAGAGTCACTGCTCTTTGACTGCTAAACTCCTCTCTCAATCAGATCTCTGATAAATGTGTGTGTGTGTGTGTGTGTGTGTGTGTCTGTACATGTGTGTATCTGGGTGTGACTTGGAGGGATAGTTACAGTTGATGGATACAGTAGCTACTCTTATTACAGATAAGGCTTTTGCAGAATGTTTGATGATTTTAAAAGCCTGTAAGGGGTCATTCCTAAGTTTGTGTGGCTGCAATTCACAAATTCTTCATATTGATATCCTTTATCATCGTTTATGATACCTGACTGTAAATCCATAAGGAATAAGAACTATGTGTTGTCATATTTTTAGTTAGCCTGTAGTGAGCACTGAACAAACGGTTCCTGAAACAATGATGGTCACGAGAAGCAGTAAATCATATAGGCTGGAATGCAAGATTTGCAGTCAAACTCCGACAGCATATTATCGGCCCATACTGAGTATTTAATTGCTATTCTTGTTGTTTAGTCGCTAAGTCTTGTCTGACTCTTTGCAACCCCATAGACTGTAGCCCGCCAGGTCCCTCTGTCTATGGGATTTCCCTCGCAAGAATACTGGAGCTGGTTCTCATTTCCTCCTCTGGGGGATCTTTCTGACCAGGGGATCGAACCTGCCATCTCCTGCACTGGCAGGTGGATTCTTTACCACTGAGCCACCAGGGAAGCCTTTAAGCATTCAATAAGTGGCACTAATAAATGACGTATTATAAACCTGCAGTGCTTCTCATTAACTGAAGTTTAATACAGCACATTAAACTCGCCATGATCTGGCTTCTAATATATTTTCAGCTTCATCTCTCTCTACTTCCTCTCATGCCTTTTCACATTCAAAGAACACAGAATTCTGTGCTTTTGTTTTCTCTCAGCCCTGAAAATCTTAGTCATTCTTTAAGTCAAAGGTTAACAATGTCCTGCAGCTAAATGCTGCCCTTCACCTGTTTTTTGTCTAGTCCACATTTTCTACATTTTCAAAAAGCTGCATTTTCAATGGTCATATATGTATTAATACCTACATAACATCCTCAATATCGCTTCTTGGCCACAGAACTTTAACTTTTTACTATCTGGCCTTTGGTCTTTTAAAGGAAGTTTGCTCACCTCTTTTTTAAGTCCAATTCAAATGCCACCGTCTTCACGAAGCCTAGCTAAATTCTTCCAAGTGGGAAAAAAGTCTTTTAAGTCTCTTAGTAGACTGTTTTAAACTTTATTAAGCAGTTATATCACATTGCTTTCATTTTTACTACCTAATGAAATACTCAAGCATGTTTTTCTAGGTTTTGACTGTTATACATCATTCTTGTCAGTGAATGCACAATTAGACATACAGAAACTACTTGAACAGCATAATGTCTAATTGAATATTTATAAAATCTCTATTCACATCTGACATTTATTCAGATTGCTAAAAGTAGGCCTCGAATTTCAGTACATACTATTCATGTTTTGCATATTTTGCATGCAGTAGTGTACAAAATTGTAAGAAACATATGAGTGCTTATTGAATGATTTTTGTACTTTTTAGAATATATACATTTTAATTGAAAAGTTTTAAAAGAACAAAAATAACTGAGGCATGTACAACAATTTTCAGAAATCACATAAGAAATGCTAACAATGTATTAGAAGGAATCCAAACCCAGACTCAAAGCCCTTGAGGTCCCATGATGTGATGGTGAAGATGGATGAGAACACTGAAAAAAATAAGCTAGTTGCATATGAGCAATAACAGTGAAACTCTTTAATATTGGCCAAATCAAAGCATCAGATATCAATAATCAACAAGTTGTGGTCAGCATGAAAGGCTGTAATATGGAAAACAATGCTAGAACTAAGAGATGTTGGGGCTTAGAGTTGAACACATCAAATCAATATATGAAATGCTATAATAACACTTTTGATTTGGCTTCCTGTCTCAGAAATCTACTCTCCTACATAAAGATCCTTATAGGAGATACATTCACAGCAAAACCTCAAAGAGAACCTAAATTAGAAAGCAACTGAGAAGTGCCATCTACATTTGTAGCATCAGTAGTCTTTCACTGCCTGTAAATGGCCCATGTGAGTTTAAAAACAAAGTTAGATAAACAGATTTTTAATATCTTATTAATAGCTATTAAGATTAACCCAATCACTTCTATTAGTAGAGGGCTAGTAAGTATTAGAATTATTTGCTAGGCTGTCTCTCAGGCAGATTTTGAGCTTATCTTGGACAGACAGTATGTATTATTTATATCCATATCCTATCTGTATCATCTTTGCATAAAATGATTCTCAAACTCAGAGTTCCATGGCACTTCTTTCTAAAGCTTCAATTTTGTTAAAGTATTTGAATAAAATCACATGGATATAGAATAACTATGTATTACTCCATACAGTACAAAATTTACATTAATTTTTAAGCTAAACAACAAAAATTTGATGGAATGTATAGCTTGTAAAAGGGATTTTTTTTTCCCAATTGCATTCAATGACACATTTTTATTAAGTTCTGCTACTAGGAACCTTTTGGTGAAAAAGTTTGAGGTGCCTTAACTTAAATTATGAGGGAGAAGAGAAATAGAGACAAAACAAACAATATTTTGCTTCTCTGAATTCCAAAATATGAAGCCCAAATGTAAGTTAAGTGTGATATGTATATTAGAACTCTTGGCTATTGGTGTTGAGATTAGAAGTTCAATCCCCGAAGGTTAGTTAAGATCCAGCACTTACTAGTTAATGTTTCTGAGACTTATTAACACTGTGTGTTAGTCACTCAGTCATGTCTGACTCTTTGTGACCCCATGGACTGCAGCTCAACAGGCTCCTCTGTCCATGGAATTCTCCAGGCAGGAAAACTGGAGTGGATTGGCATTCCCTTCTCTAGGGGATCTTTCTCCCACATTGCAGGCAAATTATTTACCATCTGAGCCACCAAGGAAACCCCTTATCAATACTAGAGGCAAGTTTATTTTATTAATAAGTAAGTAAGTAAAGTAGTGTGGGTGGATGTTTCAAAATAGTTAAGACCTTGGGTATCAGACACAGTTGATCAAGTCCTGTTTTGTTTTTTTTTTACTAACTTTTTTTTTTTACTAACTAGAATTATGATCTTTGGCAATTTAGTCTCTAGAAATCTTATTTTTACTCATCTGTAAAATGGGCTCAGTAATATATAGAACAAAATAACGTCATACATAGAAGAAATAATACACATAGAGGACTTATCATGGTACCTGGCATAAATTATTGAATTAATTTTATTCACTAGCATTAAAAAATTCCCTGAGGAGGACAGAGTAGTGATTCCTAAATAATCTGCTAATAAATACTGGCATCTTCTTTAGAAATGTATAGTTTCCTTATAGCAGCAATAATGTTAAATAATGCTTAACAGCCTTCAAGATGCCTCCAGCTAATGTCTGACCTATTTATTAGGAAGGAAGCTTCAATAATCTGGCCTTTACAAAGGCTCTGTTTTCCTGGATGGAGGAAATTGCATAATTGCTACTCTATACATTGCTATAGAATGATTTCAATTATATCAAAGTACTACAATCCTCAAAGTAGTTAACTGGTTACAGTTCCTAAATTTATCCTTGTTAGCTCATTATCAATGTTTCAAATCCCCAGAAGAAAATATAGTAAATGAAAGTTTTATAAAACATGCTTATATTGTGGATGTTATCATTAATAATGATACTCTAGAGTAATTAAGATTAGCTTTAAAGAGATGTTACAAACACCATACAACTAAAATAATATAATGTTAATTATATAATATACTTGTAATAATATAAATTTTAATAGCCACACCAGGAATAGCCTCTCTGAACTCTGAAGTGTCCAGTGAGATCAAAATCAAATTATTATAGTCTTCTACTCTTGAGATCACATTTAGAGGGATAATTGATAGAATAAAATCCTAAGGGAAAGAGGCAACAAAAGATTTTGATTTGGAAAGAAAGACCTTATGAGGAATGGGTGAAAGTGTTAAGAAGGGACAAGAGAAAAGCTCCCCAGAGGGCCATAAGAGCTGCAATCAGAGATGAAAGACACCTGTGGAAGAGAACGAAAGAATTACTGTAATTCCAGATGGACGAACTGGGACCATAAATAAAAGTTACAAACACCACGGCTCAAAAATGAAATGGATAGTTTAGGAGCAGTTTGGGGCTCCCTGTCCTCAGGAATTCCAGCAGATACCAGATCACTAGCCTGTCATATTAAGTTGTTACTTCCTTGGGATTAGATGCTAAGGATACTCTTCCTTTATTGTCTCTGATTTGGTGATCCTAGAATATTAGGTAACTGAAATTCATTTCTTTCTGGGCTTGAGAAGCTTCAGAATTGTAAAATAAAAACTGTCAGAGTGGGAGTGGTCCTAATATTTGAGGATTCTTTCTAAATGTTATGATTCTATTAATGATTATTTTGTGAACTTTATTTAATGAAAGTGTAAATTAATCCACTTTCAAAGTGGCAGTTTTGAATTTAAATGACTCCTCAGAACACCTGCAAAACTAATCTGTTTTAATGAAATATTACCACTAATAATGTCCAGTCTTTGAAAAACAAATACTCATTTAATTTAAAATGTGTCAAGCAAGAACACACAATTCTATCATGAGAATGGTCTCTTCAGCACTGCTCGACTGGTATTAATGTTATTTGAGATTAATGGAGAGAGATTAGTGTTTGAAAAAAATTCCAATGCAGATACTTTATATTGCTAATAAGAGTTGCAGCTCACCTATGCCAGGGAAGTGCACACATCAGTATTAGATGATAATAAAAAGTAAATACAGAACTCATGTTTCAGGAAGATGGAAATTTCCTTAAAATTCTATTTCCATGATCAATTATTAAATAAATTCACCTGAGTGTTTTCTTCTCCTAATGTATTCATGACAAAACCTTCTCAGAAGAAGAGTATGTTCATTGTTATGCATGAGCATATTTTGAAATAAAAGGCATCAAAGCCTTCTTTTGAATGCTAAAGATTTCTTAGAGGTTATATCTGAATAATTATGTCACAAGGCTTTTTGTTTAAAGAAAAGCTCAAATCTACACAAATGGTAAATTGTTAGAGAATAAAAAGTGTGCCAAAAAAATCTAAAAGTGATTTTTACTTTTAGCTTTATAACAACCATATGGTACTATTTCACATTCAATGAATTGTTAAATATTCACTTATTATTTTGAAGTCAGTTGAATATCCTACCTCTTGAGAAGTCACACTGACTGTGCAGAGTAGTATGACATGTGTTTTCTTGTTCTGGGCACTGGTACAAGAGAAGATGCCTCATGAGAATTCATTGGGACAATGGTAGAGCCTGAGAACAAACCCTGGGTCTTAATTTTCTCTTTCTGCATTGAAAGACTTCTTTGATGATGTATTGGTGCGGAACAGTCATACCAAAAAAAGAAAGAAAACTCAAACAACAACAAGAACAACAACAAAAACCCAGATGATGGGATTTTCAGAGGTTATTTGCAACTCAGAATATTTCATGCTTAGAAGTTCAGTCATGAACAACTCTTTGTGACCCCATGGACTATAGCTCACTAGGCTCCTCTGTCCATGGGATTTTCCACACAAGAATACTGGAGTGGGTTGCCATTTTCTTCTCCAGGGGATTTTCCTGACACAGGAACTGAACAGGGGTCTCCTGCATTGGAAGCACATTCTTTACCAGCTGAGCCAGCAGAGTAGCCCTAGGATATTTACTGCAAGTTAAAAAGGGATTCTGTTATCTCTCTTTGTAGGGTCAGTAACAGAGCATAATTAAACATCACTGCATTTACATTCATTGATACAGAAATGATAATAAATACTTCTGTTAATTACAGAATTATTTAGTGACATATCTACTCAGATAAGATAATTAATGCATTCCTAATATATTGAGCCTTTAGGTAAAGCCAAATAATGCAGTAAGAATACTCTTTACAGAAGAGTAAAGGAAAAAAGTAATGTTTTCACCTTTATGTTTTCATAGCACTTAAATAAGCTGAAGCATTTGACCCCTGGCATAATTAGACAGTATTTCACTCATTGCTCATCTTTAGTTGGACTTTATAGTCTCTCAGAGCACAGGAGCTTTATCTTACATTTCACTGAATCTCTAACATTTGGCACAATTCTTGGCACACTGTTGTAACAATTTGTGAGGTCTTTGATGAATTCACACAGCTAAAGCTTGTTTGTATTTCTATAGGGCATACATTAAAAGTCAAGAGATGCTTCATAAGTGTTTCTAGGATAGGATGATAAAAAACCCTTTTGTATATGTAAAGATACATACAAAGTGAAGACTTTTTTTGTAACTTAAACAGTTCATTTACAAGTCTTTAGTGGGTCTTTTTCATAATTTAGAACTCACATGTTCAGTTATACTCTTGACGACTATGTTTTAAATATATGATATCAATGAAAGAAGAATACAAATATAGAAAAATGCTAACAAGAAGCCTTGGCATACACTGTGAGGGGAACTTTCTCTTCTCTCTTCACTTGTTCAATGCCTATTCATTCCTGAGATGCAGGTTTAAACGTTACCTCTTCACCAGAGTCTCCAAACCTTCTGGTTAAATTTTCTTGTCAAGTACTTTCACACACAGTACCATTTCTGTCTTCCTTGTGGAACTTGTCTCTGCTGCCAGTTTGAATCTTTAGAGTGTGATTATTTATATCATTCATGTGTCCCCCCCGTTCAGCCACACCAAACTAGGGGCCGTGTATGCTTTTGTATCACTCTCTTAGCAAATATCTGGTATGCAGGAGGGCTTTCATCAATATTCACTGAATGAGTGAATAAACAGAAGAGCCTATGAAGATCCAACTAAGACTCTTACTTAGCAGCAGTGGTGGTGGTGGTTGGAAGTTCAGTGGCTAAGTCGTGTCCAACTCTTGCGACCCCATGGGCTATAGCCTCCAGGCTCCTTTGTCCATGGGATTTCCAAGCAAGAATACTGGAGTAGGTTGCCATTATCTTCTTCAAGGGATCTTCCTGACCCAGAAATTGAACCCAGGTCTGCTGCATTGGAGGCAGGAGGGAAGCCACCAGGGAAGACTTTGGAGTGGGCATATATAACTAAAGCCATACCTTCCCCCAGAACATTCTGAAAAGAACCACACCATAAGTAGTATTCAAAGATAGCAAATTAAAAATATAAAGAATTGTTTATTATGTTGAAAAAATGTGCCAATTCATATAGAAGAAGGACTGCTAAGTTTTGGAAACTTGCGGAGGAATAAAATTGCCAAATATATACTGACTATATTTTATTTAATAAAAAGTAAACTGAGGTATTCTTTTCTCTGTATGTTCAAGATAAACTCTGAAATATGAATACACAGAATGTGGGAGACAACTTAGAGCATGATTTTGTTTACAGAATATTAAGCAAAAGAAAATGTTTTGTTAACTAAGCATTTCATAGTTATCTCCAGTTTTAATCAAGAAAATTCAAAGGCAGTATACTTGAAGTTTGAATGTGGTGGAAAGAGCATAGACTTTACAGTCTATCTGGATGGATTGAAAACCACACACTTGCTGTGTATTCATGGGAAAATCTAAGTTTCTAAGCCTTTAACTTTTCATTTTTAAGATGGAAGTAATAATACCACTTAGCAGGAGTGTTATGAGAATTAATAAGATATTCTGACTAAAATACTTCATTCTGTGGGCTTCCCAGATAGCACTAGTGGTAAAGAACCCACTTACCAATGCCAGAGACATAAAGAGAAGCAGGTTAGAGCCCTAGGTGGGGGCTCCTGGAGGACAGTATGGCAATCCATTCCAGTATTCTTGCCAGGAAGACCCCATGGACAGAGGAACCTGGCAGGCTACAGTCCATGGAGTTGCAAAGAATCAGACATGACTGAGGCAACTTAGCACACACACACCTTGTTCTGCACATATTTTATAAAAACGAGTTCCAATTTCAATACCTTTATAACATTTATCAACAGTTGTTTTTCTCTGTACAGCAAGTACTTTAAGGCCCTGAAAATATACAGACTATTTGAAGAATGGTAGGTGTCAAGGAGGGCTTCCCCGGTGGCTCAGATGGTAAAGAATCTGCCTGCAATGCAGGAGACCTAGGTTCAATCCCTGGGTTGGGAAGATCACCTGCAGAAGGGAATGCCTACCCACTCCAGTATTCCTGCCTGCGGAATTCCATGGACAGAGGAGCCAGCGAGAGTAGAGTCCTTAGTGTCACAGAGTCAGACACAAGATACAACTTAGTGACTAACACTTTTAACTTTCAGACATCAAGGAATCTAGATCCAGGTAGCACCTTTCATTTTATCTTTGGAATTAACATAGCTACAGATACCACAGAATAATTCCTGTGTGCAGGGCTTTACTTTACGTCATTTAATACCCACAAAAACCCAGAGGTGTAATTCTATTTCACTTGGAAGAAACTACAGTTCTTAAAGGACAAGTCTGACTCTAACATCACAGACTTTAACCTTGTTGTAGCAAGTTTTAGACAAGTAAAATGCCTAAAGCTCTGCCTTTAGAATGCACCATGATGGCACTACTAAAGATATGAAACTTAAGCATGTGCTTGTTTTCTGTACAATTGACACAGGTACTCTGTTTAACCTAACAGAAGTTACTGATGGGATTTTAATATTTTTAAAGCACCAGGATTCGAAGTCTTAAGGGCCCAGTATATTAGGTTATATTCCCAAATCTGCCATCAATTTGCTATGAAACTCTGGATTATCTTCATCTTTAAAATGGAATAAATACATGTAATTCCATTTTTATGAATATGAAAAACAGGGTTATTTTGATTTCTTATAGAGACAGAGGCCATAAATTCTTGCACAGTGTCTGCCACATGGTAGTTCTCAATACATGTTTTTAATAATGATAATAATAATAGCAACTGTAACATAAATCTTAACATGAATAATTTCCTGGTCAAGTAGTTGGCATAAATACCAATAATACAATGCATGGAAAAGGATATAACCATATGTATCTATAATCACTTTAAAATGTATCGTAAATCTTCCTTCTTGGAATCTGAAACATTTGTGTAGATGGATTCAGTTCAGTTCAGTCACTCAGGCGTGTCTGACTCTTTGCCATCCCATGGACTGCAGCACACCAGGCTTCCCTGTCCATCACCAACTCCCAGAGTTTACTCATGTCCATTGAGTAAGGACATCCAACCAATGCCATTCAACCATCTCATCCTCTGTGGTCCCCTTCTTCTCTCACCCTCAATCTCATGCTGGGAACAGTATAAGTCTTTTCAAATGAGTCAGTTCTTCATACCAGGTGGCCAAAGTTTTGGAGTTTCAGTTTCAGCATATGTCTTTCCAATGAATATTCACAACAGATATCCTTTAGGATGGACTGGTTGGATCTCCTCGCTGACCAAAGGACTCTCAAGAATCTTCTCCAACACCACAGTTCAAAAGCCTTAATTCTTCAGTGCTCAGCTTTCTTTTAGTCGAAATTTCACATCCAAACATGACTACTGGAAAAACCATAGCCTTGACTAGATGGACCTTTGTTGACAAAGTAATGTCTCTACTTTTTAATATGCTGTCTAGGTTGGTCATAACTTTTCTTGTAAGAAGCAAGCATCTTTTAATTTCATGGCTGCAGTCACCATCTGCAGTGATTTTGAAGCCCCCCAAAAGAAAGTCTGCCACTGTTTCCACTGTTTTTCCATCTATCTGCCATGAAGTGATGGGACCAGATACCATGATCTTCATTTTCTGAATGTTGAGCTTTAAGTCAACTTTTTCACTCTCCTCTTTCACTTTCATCAAGAGGCTCTTTAGTTCTTCTTCACTTTCTGTCACAAGTGTGGTGTCATCTGCATATCCGAGGTTATTGATATTCCTCCCAGCAATCTTGATTCCAGCTTGTGCTTCATTCAGTCTAGCATTTCTCATGATGTACTCTGCATATAATTTAAATAAGCTGAGTGACAATATATAGAGTTGACATACTCCTTCCCAGATTTGGAACCAGTCTGCTGTTCCATGTCCAGTTCTAACTTGCTTCTTGACCTGCCTACAGATTTCTTAGGAGGCAGGTTAGGTGGTCTGGTATTCCCATCTCTTTAAGAATTTTCTAGTTTCTTGTGATCCACACAATCAAAGGCTTTGGCATAGTCAGTAAAGCAAAGTATATATTTATCTGGAACTCTCTTGCTTTTTTTGGAGAAGGCAATGACAACCCACACCAGTACGCTTGCCTGGAAAATCCCATAGATGGAGGAGCCTGGAAGGCTGCAGTCCCTGGGGTTGCTGCGAGTTGGACACGACTGAGTGGCTCTGCTTTCACTTTTCATTTTCATGCATTGGAGAAGGAAATGGCAATCCACTCCAGTGTTCTTGCCTGGAGAATCCCAGGGATGAGGGAGCCTGGTGGGAGGCCGTCTATGGGGTCGCACAGAGTCGGACATGACTGAAGCGACTTAGCAGCAGCAGCAGCAGCTCTTGCTTTTTTGATGATCCAATGGATGTTGGCAATTTGATCTTTCGTTCCTCTGACTTTTCTAAATCTAGCTTGAACATCTGGAAGTTCATGGTTCACATACTGTTGAAGCCTGGGTTGAAGAGTTTTGAGCATTATCTTGCTAGTGTGTGAGATGAGGGCAGTGGTGAGGTAGCTTGAGCATTCTTTGGCATTTCCTTTCTTTGGGATTGGAATGAAAATTTACATTTTCCAGTCCTGTGGCTACTGCTGAGTTTTCTAAATTTGCTGGCATATTGAGTGCAGTACTTTCATAGAATCATCTTTTAGGATTTGAAATTGCTCAACTAGAATTCCATAACCTACACTAGCTTTGTTTGTAGTGATGTTTCCTAAGGGCCACTTGACTCTGCATTCCAGGATGTCTGGTTCTAGGTGATCACACCATCATGATTATCTGGGTTGTGAAGATCTTTTTGTACAGTTCTTCTATGTATCTTGCCACCTCTTCTTAATACCTTCTGTTTCTGTTAGGTCCAAACAATGTCTGACCTTTATTGTGACCATCTTTGCATGAAATATTCCCTTGGTATATCTCTTTTTCTTGAAGAGATCTCTAGTCTTTCCCATTCTGTTGTTTTCCTCTATTTCTTTGCACTGATCACTGAGGAAGGCTTTCTTATCTCTCCTTGCTATTTTTTGGAACCTGCATTCAAACGGGTATATCTTTCCTTTTCTCCTTTGTCTTTTGCTTCTCTTCTTTTCTCAGCTATTTGTAAGGCCTCCTCAGACAACCATTTTGCCTTTTTGCATTTCTTTTTCTAGGTGATCATCTTGATCCCTGCCTCCTGTACAATGCCACAAACCTCTGCCTATAGTTCTTCAGGCACTCTGTCTGTCACATCTAATCCCTTGAATCTATTTCTCACTTCCACTGTATAATCATAGGGATTTGATTTTGGTCCTACCTGAATGGTCTAGTGGTTTTCCCTAATTTCTTCAATTTAAGTCTGAATTCGGCAATAAGCAGTTCATGATCTGAGCCACCGTCAGCTCCCGGTCTTGTTTTTGCTGACTCCATAGAGCTTCTCCATCTTTGGCTGCAAAGAATATAATCAATCTGATTTCGGTGTTGACCATCTGGTGATGTCCATGTGTAGAGTCTTCTCTTGTGTTGTTGGAAGAGGATGTTTGCTATGACCAGTGTGTTCTCTTGGCAAAACTTTGCTAGCCTTTGCCCTGCTTCATTCTGTATTCCAAGGCCAAACTTGCCTGTTACACCAGGTTTTTCTTGACTTCCTACTTCTGCATTCCAGTCCCCTCTAATGAAGAGGACATCTTTTTTGGGTGTTAGTTCTAGAAGGTCTTATTGATCTTCATAGAACCCTTCAACTTCAGCTTCTTCACCATTACTGGTCAAGGCATAGACTTGGATTACTGTGATACTGAATGGTTTGCCCTGGACAGAGATCATTCTGTCGTTTTTGAGATTGCATCCAAGAGCTGCATTTCAGACTCTTTTGTTGACTATGATAGCTACTCCATTTCTTCTAAGGGATTCTTGCCCTTAGCAGTAGATATAATGGTCATCTGAGTTAAATTCACCCATTCCAGTCCATTTTAGTTCGCTGATTCATAAAATGTTGATGATCACTCTTGCCATCTCCTGTTTGATCACTTCCAATTTGCCTTGATTCATGGGCCTAACATTCCAGGTTCCTATGCAGTATTGTTCTTTACAGAATCAGAGTTTACCTCATCAGCAGTTACATCCACAGCTGGGTGTTGTTTTTGTTTTGGCTCTGTCTCTTCTTTCTTCCGAGAGTTAGTTCTCCACTGATTTCCAGTAGCATATTGGGCAACTATCCACCTGGGTAGTTCCTTTTTCAGTGTTCTATCTTTTGCCTTTTCAAACTGTTCATGGGGTTCTCAAGGTATGGGTACTGAAGTGGTTTGCTTTTCCCTTCTCCAGTGGACCACAATCTAGGAAGCCCAAAATGATGCCTGTTTTGTTCCTGAGAAATTTCTCTGGAGAAAACACCAACAATAAATTCACTGACTTGAGTTTCTATGCAGCCTTAGTGTCAGTCTACATAGAACACAACACAGTGTGTATGTATATCAATATTTACATATATGTGTGTGCAATTTTGAAATGAACATTCAGAGGTGGTCTCTTGAATATAGTTCTCTTCTTCCTGTTTGTCTTTCCCTTGCCTCCCTATCCATCATTTTTATGAAAAAAGAAATCTTAGACTGAAAGCATACAGGGCATACATAAAAGAATGAAAAGGCATTACTTTGCTTTAGTAATAATGATGAAGAAAGAAAGGTGAGTGTTAGAGCCACAAGCCATCTCTTCTCCTCTCCATTTCTCTGAGAGTATATCCAGCCCTGTTAGTAGGACACTGTATTTTAGTTGGCACCAAATTGGTTTGATTTGGTAATATAAAGCAGCAAACCAGTTAGTGAGCAGATTGTATCAATGGTGAAACATGTGAAATGTTCATTATGGAGCATGAAAAACAGAGGGAAGAAAATTACACTGGAAAAATGCAATGGTTTGTTCAGCTAGATTTAGCTAAAAGAAATACTAAATATCAGAGATGATTAATTTTAAAGCTCAAGGGTTACAAATGCAAATGACTACAAATGAGAAAAACTGGAAACAAGCTAGAAGGGCCTATAGCAATTTGAAGAGTTAGATAGCTCTAACAGATGGCTACTAGAAAAAGGGATACTTGTGTAAAACTTCCAATTTAAAAAAAACACCTATATTTTTGAAGTAGTTTTAGGTTCATAGTAAAACTGAGCAGGAAGTGCAGAGTTTTCATTTATTTCCTGCCGTCACATACACAGAGCCTCTCTCATTATTAACACTTTACACAAGAGTAGTACATCTGTTACCATCTATAAACTTACAGTGACATGTTATTATTTGTTGGAAAGGCTGTCTTTGTTCCATGTACTGCTTTTGCTCCTTTTTCAAAAATCACCTGGCTGTATTTGTGTAAGTCTACTTCTGGGGTCTCATTCCTGTTCCATTGATTGACTTGTTTATTCTCTTGATAGTACTAGATTTTCTCGACTACAGTAGCTTTACAGTAAGTCTTGATGTTGTCAGTTCTGGAACTCGGTTCTTTCCCTTCAATATTGTGTTGACTAGCCTGGGTCTTTTGCCTCTCCATACACACTTTAGGGTCAACATGTTGATATCCACAAAATAACTCGGCAAATTCTATTGGGATTGTGTTGAATCTATTGACTGAAGTTAAAAAGCCTTCCTAACTATAACATTGGAGTAACTCTCTACTTAGTTAGCTGTTCTTTGATTTCTTTCATCAGAGTTATAACACTGTAATGTCTAACACTATAACACCAAGTGTCACAAAGTTATGACATTTTTCTCATATAGATCTTGTATATATTTTGCTAGATTTATACCTAAGTATTTTTGAGAGGTACCAATATGAAAGACATTGTAACATCAAGACATCTGTTTATCATGAAAAGTGTTGGATTTTGTTAAATACTTTTCCATGTTTATTAATACAGCCATGTGATTTTTCCCCTTTAGTTTGTTAATGTGAATTGATTCCATTAACTTATTTTTGACTTTTGAACTAGCCTTGCATTTCTGAAATAACTTCCAGTTGGGTGGTGTAAATTCTCTATAATTGTCAGGATCAATTTTCTAGTATTTTGGTATTTGACAAAACTCAAGACTCTTCATAAAAACTCTGATTTAACTAGGAATTAGAGAATAACTTCCTCAAATTGATAAAGTGTATCTACGAAAAAACCTACAACTAACATCAGACTTGGTGAGAAACTTGAAGCTTTTCTGCTAATATCAGAATGGGCAAGGAATTCCCCTCTCAATACTTCTTTTTAACATCCTATGTTAGCTAGGAAGTCCTAGCTAATGCATTAAAACAAGAATAAGAAACAAAAATTTGGGATGGGGAAGGAAAAAAAAAAACTTGTCTTTGTTTGCAGATAACATGACTGTGTATGTAAAGAAATTCAGAAGAGTCAGTGCAAAAAAAAAAAACAAAACAAAACACCTTCCTGTAACTAATTAGTTATAATAATGAAGTTATGAGATACAAGATTAATCTACAAAAGTAAACCATTTTCCTGCATACCAAAAATGAACAATAGGAATTTGAAATTAAAAACACTGTCTTTTATATTGGTACCCCTCAAAAAGTACTTAGGTATAAATCTAGCAAAATATATTCAAGATCTATATGAGGAAAACTTTATAGTGTTATAACTCTGATGAAAGAAATCAAAGAACAATTAACTAAATGGAAATTTCCTCCAAAGTTATAGATAGGAAGGCTTTTTAACCTTAATCTATAGATTCAACACAATCCCAATAAAATTTGCCACGTTATTTTGTGGATGTCAACAAATATATATAGTATTATGTTGAGGATTTTTGAATATATGTTCACGAGAAATATTGGTCTAAAGTTTGCTTTTCCTGCAATGTCTTTGTCTGGTTTGATATTAGGGTAATGCTGATCTCTTAGAATGTTAGGAAGTATTTCCTTTCCTATATGTTCTGGGAGATTATAGATAATTGGTGCAATCTTTCCACTAAATGTTTGCAAGAATTTAATAGAACCCAATACAATCTAGGTCTACTGCTTTCTGTTTCTGAATTATTATTATTTTTTTTAATTGGCTGCACTGTGTGGCATGTGAGATCTTAGTTCCCATCAGTTCACTTCAGTTCAGTCGCTCAGTGTATCGACTCTTTGCAACCCCATGAATCACAGCACGCCAGGGCCCCCTGTCCATCACCATCTCCCGGAGTTCACTCAAACTCATGTCCATTGAGTCGGTGATGCCATCCAGCCATCTCATCCTCTGTCGTCCCCTTTTCCTCCTGCCCCCAATCCCTCCCAGCATCAGAGTCTTTTCCAATGAGCCAACTCTTTGCATGAGGTGGCCAAAGTACTGGAGTTTCAGCTTTAGCATCCATCATTTCTTCCAAAGAAATCCCAGGGCTGATCTCCTTCAGAATGGACAGGTTAGTTCCTATACCAGGGATCAAACCCATGTCACCTGCATTGGAAGGTGGAGTCTTAACCACTGGGACACAAGGAAGTCCCAATTAATTATTGATTCAATTTCTTTAATAGTTACAGGCTTACAGTCCATTTCTTCTTATGTGAGTTTTGGTAGATTGTGTCTTTTAAGGAATAGGTACATTTCACCTAGGTTATCACATTTGTAAGCATAGGGTTGTTAATAACATCCCTTTATGATCCTTTTAATGTCCATAAGATCTGTAGTGATGTCTCCTCTTTCATTTCTGCTGTTAGTAATATGTTTTGTCCTTCTTTTTCTCCATTAACTTGAGTCTTACCAATTTTATTACTCTTTTCAAAGAACCAGCTTCTGGTTTTGTTATTATTCTGTATTGATTTCTTTAACAAAATTTATTGATGTCTGTGCAAATTTTTACTGTTTTCTCTGCTTCCTTTGGAATTTGATTTTTTCTTCCTTTTCTACTTTCTTAACATAGAAGCTTAGATTATTGATTTTAGATTTTTCTTTCTATTTAATATATGCATTCAATGTTATAAATTTCCTACTATATAGTTTTCCTAAATTGTCCAAATTTTTAGAAGTTATATTTTCGTTTAGTTTAGCCTTTCTATTTTTTTTTTTCTTTTTTGGTTTGTGTCTCTTAATATATCTTCTTTGACCTGAGTTATTTAATCTTCAAGTATTTGGGGATTTTCTTGATATTTTTCTGCTATTAATTTCTCATTTTAATTTCATGGTGATCTAACAATAGACATTATATAATTCCTATTTAAAACTTTTAAAGGTATGATCTATGGCTTAGAAGGTGGTCTAACTTGGTGAATATTCCATTCAAGCTTTAGAAAAATGTTTTTTCTGCTGTTGTTGGGTAAAACATTCTATAGATATCTAGTACATTCAATTGATTGATCAGAAATTGACATTTCTGATTGACATTTCTGATTTTCTGTCTTCTAGCTCTATCCAGAAACATCAAAGTTTTAACTTTAGAAATTAATTTACTTATTTTTATGTGATGGCAAGCAAAAAACACATATTGTGAAATGTTGTGGTTCAAATTTAAATCTAATAAAACTTTAAAATTATGTACATAGATATTAAGACCAAGAAAATGTATTTCCTATACCTATTCAAACCAGTCAAGCCAGTCAATTCTAAAGAAATAAACCTTGAATAGTCATTGGAAGGACTGATGCTGTAGCTGAAACTACAATACTTTGGCCACCTGATACGAAGAACTAACTCATTAGAAAAGACGCTTATGCTGGGAAAGATTGAAGGTAGGAAGAGAAGGGGATGACAAAGGACAAGATGGTTGGATGGCATTACCGACTCAATTGACATGAGTTTGAGCAGGCTCTGGCAGATGGTGAAAGACAGGGAAAACTGGTGTGCTCAGTCACAAAGAATCAGACATGACTGAGCAACAGAACAACAATAATTCAAGGTGAGACTGAAACAAGTACTTAGTCCATAAGACCCCAGGAGACTTAAGTCTTATGTTCAATATAAATGACTGCTGATGAGTCTCAATAAAAAAAGTTCTGTTTAATAATATAGTACTTTTCTTTGGCAAAGAGATCTATTTTAGGGGAGTTTTAAAATAATTTGATTTTTTTTAACTTTTGAAGAGCCATGACAAATTAAAATTATTCTCAACACACTTTGGAAAAAAAAAAAAAGACATTTTCCACATGCAAGATTGAATGTGACAATACTATGGCCCCAATGTCCCAAGAATACCGTGCCTGTACCAGTTCACATAAAGAAGTGCTCCATTAATGGAAACATCCTGGATCTTTATCTATTAGCAAAAACAAAATCAACTGTTAACCCCACTTTTGCAGAAGCTTACCAAAATGCTAAAAGTTGCTCTATGAGACAGGAAAATGGAAAGGTAGAGAATTTCAAGTTGAAGGAAAGACACTGAAGAAAAAGAAAATTTATAAGAGATCAATTAGATAGTAAACTGAAACTTTGAATATGGCATCTTTAACAAAATTCAATGTGTAAATGAATATGGTTGGGAATATTTAATTTTTTCATATGTTTTCTGTATTCAAGATTATAAAAGGTTATTATATACAATAGAATAATTTTTATTTGAGAATTTAAACAACTCATCCAAATCATGAATTTCTTGGTAAGCTATGTGTTCCAACTGTTGATATCACAGAGGCCTGTTTACTGTGGTAAGTAAAGGGAACTGTGAATTATAATAGATGGAGGAAAATGACACTGTAATAAGATATTTTAGGTAATAAAAATTTCATAAATTTTATGGAATAAAGGATACATGCCACTGAGGAGACAGTCCTGATTTTGAAGGGATATGGGAGGCAAGAATTATACAGTAACACTTAAAGATGTTTCCAATGAGTTATTTCATCAGCTTTCCTTTGATGTCTGCATATGTCATTATAACAGATCTGAATGCTAATTGGTTTAGTTCTAGGTAAATAACAATTTTTAAAAAATGATAATATAGTTGCATGCTTCCTTTTATAATTTTTAACAAAATTTAATGTGCATTAAAATTCTTATTTTTCATGTATAAACTTTATAACTAGGCAAATGTACTTATTGTAACCCTCACACCTACACACTATGGAATATAAATATATATATATAGTCAAGCTTATGGTTTTTCCAGTAGTCATGTATGGATGTGAGAGTTGGATGGTGAAGAAAGCTGAGTGCCGAAGAATTGATGCTTTTGAACTGTGGTGTTGGAGAAGACTCTCGAGAGTCCCTTGGACTGCAAGGAGATCCAACCAGTCCATCCTAAAGGAGATCAGTTCTGGGTGTTCATTTGAAGGACTGATGTTGAAGCTGAAACTCCAATACTTTGGCCACCTCATGCGAAGAATTGACTCATTGGAAAAGACCCTAATGCTGGGAAGGATTGGGGGCAGGAAGAGAAGGGGATGACACAGGATGAGATGGCTGGATCGCATCACCAACTCGATGGAGGTGGATTTGCGTAGAGTCCGGGGGTTGGTGATGGACAGGGAGGCCTGGCGTGCTGCGATGGGGTCGCAAAGAGTCGGACACGACTGAGTGCCTGAACTGAACTGAACTGAAACACATATATTTTTTTCTAGGAAATATTTTCAAGTAAAGTAAATTGGTGATTGATACTCAATATACTAGTGTACCAATTTGTGTGATCTTTTTACTCGATAGGCACATTTCATCATCTGTGTAAAAAATGTCTTTGATCATTGTGTTCATTTGGAGTTAATAAATCTAGCCTCTTTCATATCTCAGAGCCTTTGCACATGCTCTTCCATCTGGCTGAAACATACTTTCTCTTTTTATAGATGATTCCCACAAAGGTCCTCTCTGATCACATCCTTTCTTTACTTTCAATAAGTTGCTTTTTTTCTTCATAGTTTCTTGCTTGCTGGCTTATTTAAAATCTGTTTCCCATAATAATTTATAAACTCTGTTAGAACAAGGGTCATGACTATTTTGTTCACCATGATTTAGTTAGGATTAAACTAGGATTAGTGTTTAACATGTCTGGAAAAATATTAGGTACAGAATAAATATTCTTTTTGAAAATAAATGAATAAATATGACATATTATAAACAGCACTGAATTTAAGGCAAAGAGACATGGGTTCTTACATCTATGAAAACTTTCTATATCTCATATATTGTCTTGGCCTTAGTTGTCATTTGTGTCAAATATGAATAATAGCAATAAGGCTTCTCTTAGATTGTGTTTACAAGGATTTAAGAGAAAAGATAAAAATTAATAACACATGTTAGGCACTTGGCAAATATAAGTTGCAACTGTGTAGTTTTGGCTAAATCATAACCTTCAGAGCTGCCATTTACTATTTGTAAAATCAGGAAATGAGTTACTATGAAATTAAGATTCCTATAAGCTTTGTGCTTGGCAGAGTAGACATGAAGTAGATATTTGCTGAATATGCATTTTCAGAAAGTGTATTGTCTAATACTCATCCTATAATTTCTCATACAGCTTCATTTTATATTTTTAAGAAAAAAATTAACATTTGAAGAAATTTTGCTTATTATGGCTTAATCAATGTTTCTGCTTTTTTCTCCATATTTATTCTAATCCTAAGATATGTTTTGATGACGATGTTTGATAACTTATTAACATAAATGAACTCTGGCAGAATTTCTCTTATTTACTTTTCTCTCGGAGGAACACATACTTTTGAATATCGCTGCTGCTGCTAAGTCGCATCCGTCGTGTCCGACTCTGTGCGACCCCATAGACGGAAGCCCACCAGGCTCCTCTGTCCCTAGGATTCTCCAGGCAAGAACACTGGAGTGGGTTGCCATTTCCTTCTCCAATACATGAAAGTGAAAAACGAAAGTGAAGTCGCTCAGTCATGTCCGATTCTTAGCGACCTCAAGGACTGCAGCCTATGAGGCTCCTCCATCCATGGAATTTCCCAGGCAAGAGTACTGGCGTGGGGGTGCCATTGCCTTCTCCGTGAATATCGCTAAATTCTTTTTAATAGAGGGCTGATTAGTTTGCTTTTTCAGATAACCATCAATAACTTTTTTTGCCCACTCTTAAAAAAACGTTCAAGAGAATCAAATGATCAACTGTCAGAGAGAATAGAAACTGACATGCAAGTTTAAACATTTAACCTGTGTATGAAAGTCCTCTCTGAATAAGCTTCATCAAATTCTAATATCAGTTTCTGAGAATAAGTAACATCAGACAAATGATAATGTAATGGTGATGAGACAGCTTAAATGTCTCAAAATGAGGTAGGAATATCAATATAAAATGCTTAGTACAGGAAGCTGAACTATGTAAATAGTTCTGTGTAACAAGGAAAGATAAAACGGAAGCAATTCGAAATATAAAAGCTTCCCAGGAATCCGTTAAGAGTAGCTGCCCTTACTGCAGACCCCATTACAAAGCTTTGATGTTTTTTACTTGGTGGTATTAATTCTGTCTGACTTTATCTACTCATTCCTGCCAACACTACCTCCTTCTTCTTCAATGCTATAATCTCTTTTCTCTGTGAATTCTCCACATTAGTTCCCCCATTTAAAGTCATGAGTCTCTGCTTAGTTGCTGTCCTTATTCCTTGATTCTTCATCTGTTTCTATTTCCATGTCATTGCTTCTCTCTTTTGCCAACTTTTCTTCAATCACATTTTCTTAGCTATTTTAAATTCAAAACACTTTTTAAGAATCTTACAAATGCTGTGAACCCTTTCTGAAGAAGAGTGTGTACACAGAAACGAGTTTTACTGAGCGACTTCACTTTCACTTTTCACTTTCGTGCACTGGAGAAGGAAATGGCAACCCACTCCAGTATTCTTGGCCTGGAGAATCCCAGGGACAGGGGAGCCTGATGGGCTGCCATCTATGGGGTCCCACAGAGTCGGACACGACTGAAGCGACACAGCAGAAGCAGCAGCACTTGAACTTTAGGGAATTATTGGACATTCTATGGATCAACAATGGATGGACTCCAGGTGAAGAACACACCTTTAGCAATCCCCTTCCAATTCTCAGAACAGTAGCAGTAGTTACCATTTATTGAGTAACTGTCATACACTTGATGCTATTTTCTGTTCTTTGTCTCTAAACCTAATGAGCCTCATTTCACAGAAGATGAAGTTGAATGTTGAAGTTGAAGGTTTTTATCCAAAATTACTATCAGTTTATAGTGGAACTGAGTTGTGAATCCAAACTAATTTTAAATACATAAATTTCCCTGTACCTCATGAAGTGGTGAGAAGAATGAGATAAAGAAGAAAAACAATTGAAATACCACAGATTTACAGGTAATAATTGGAGCCTGTGCCATTGTCCTATATATAGTATATAGTATCCATATAGTTATCCTTACATGATATCCATATAACTATGGAATATGGATGGTCATTCCATATACAGATGATAGAACCTTCCTGAATAGGGGTGTTAGGAGGTGATGGCATACTGTTTTGTAGCTACTATGCAAGTAGAACATGCATACTGATTGTTAAATAATAAAAAACAATATTTACTGGTAAGAAAATATTCAGCTCTAAGTTCCCTAAATGCTCTTCTGGATGATCCAGTTCCCAGCCCCTCTCAAAGAACACCCAACAATTAAGGAATTAAGGTTTATCATTGCAGTGCCAAGCTATGACCAGTTCAGATTTGTAGATGTAAAATATTTTGAACATCCCTTACAAACGGAACATAAATAAACTGTTCAGTTCTTCCACCTGAAATTACTTCACTTCTTTTATTTCAGGTCACATTCAACTCATACTTTTCATCAGCTATGATAAACTTTGAAAGTATACTTCTATTTATAGAAAAACATTATTAACATGGAAAAATGTCTGGATTTTACTCCCAATTTTGATATCTATTCCAATTTCCTAAATCTCTCATTTCTTTCCTTAAATCCTGATAATTGATTTAAATCCTTAAATAATTAATTTTAAATAGCATAGAAAAAATCTTGCCAAAGTCATGCCAGATTATAATTGTGTTCATTTTCTTGTCTCTATTGAAGGTTAAAATTTTTTAAAAAAATTCTCATTTTTATTATAGGTACAATGAAAAAGTCCAAAGCTACTTTTAAGTGTTTAGTTTTTTATACAAACTAGAAAGAGTCTATGTACAACCAAGAATTTTAAAACTCTCTTAGACTTTAAATAAGAACAAAATTTTTTAAAACAGCTCATTATTTTTATTATTCATGTAGTTTGATTTAAAAAGTGATGTTTAACTGGCTCTAAATATAGTGAAATTTTAAAAAAACCCTGAATTTGCCCTTTTTTTTTTTAAAAAAAAGAAACCTTTTCCTAAAACCATCTGTAAAAAATGAAGAAAGAAAAATATTCAAAATGCTCATTGAAACCACTGCAAACTAAAAGATGAAGCTGTTTCTACCTCCCTAAAAAATCCTCCATTTTCGTCTGTGCTCTGGCAGACAACCAGGCTGAAGCCAAGTAGCATGCTCCAACTTCCAGGACTAATTCTATCATACCTCACACTTCTTTCATCTCCAACAGAATCAGGAGCCCAGTCTTCTCAAAGTCTCTCATTCTTTTTGACGATCATCTTCCAAATCCTAATAAATCCTGTCCTTCACCTCTCCCCACCACTACCTTCTTGAATCATTCCAATTCTGAAAGAATGCCTTTCAGAATACTTATTGTGTCTTTGAGCATTGCAAATCTTTCATTCTGTGATCCTACTTCCTACAAGGACTTTCTTATCTATACTAGATTTCTTGATCCAGTACTATCATCACTTTTTTTTTCTTTTGCGAACATCATAACTACCTAATCCCTTTCTACTGCTATGAAAATTGTCTAATAAAACCCCAGCCCAGATTAACTGTACACTTACTCTACACCACTGCAGCTAAAAGTTGTCAGTGAAATTATGAAACTGGATGGACTGGACTCACTTTAATTTTATGGACACTTATCTGAAATGCACACTATTTACCTGGTTTTCTTCTTCATTTTCATTTGCTGGTGTGTTCCTCTCTACTACATCTATAATTGCTGAATTACTCCTGTTCTTTGCCATTAGTTCTTTCCTTCCCAGGACTCATTCTCATTGCAAGAAATCTCTCTAATTTAAGGGCTTCAAATAATACAAAATTTTGATGATGCTCAAATTTTATCTTTACTTTAGACTTTCTCTAGTTTTGGACTATGCAATTTTCTTATTAATATATGTAACTGGATATCTAATAGACATCTCAAACTTAAAACATTAACAAAATAACTACTGTGTATGAAAAAAATGTATTTTCTATCAAATTTCCATATTTCAGTACATACCATTCTGAGAGTCAGCCTGTATTCTTTACACCTTTAATTTATTAGTTATACTTCCATGTTTATCTCAAGCCAACCTTTCTTACTATCACCACCTCTTCTCTAACCCTAATGCAAGTTCTTCTATGACCTTGTGTGGATTACAAAAACCTTCTTACTCGTCTATCTTTGTTCTTGCATCCTCCAGTACCTTCTTTACATAGCAGTTCAGGCTTTTTTTCAGAAGTGTAAATCAAACTCTCACTCTCATGCAAAAAGCTTTCCAATAGTTCCATCTTACACTTTACTGAAATATCCAAATCCCTCATCATGGCCTACATATTTTATTATGTTCCATGTGGCTTTACATCTCTCTACTTATCTTCTCATCTTCTGGACTTAGCTAGAACAGCTACGTTTCTTTCCTCAAACTCCAAGACAATTTGTGTCTCAGGACCTCGCAATTCTTTCTGTTTGGAACATTCTGAGCCTTTGAATGAGTATTCAGTTCTCATCATTCAGGGCTCAACTAATATTTCACTTCCTCAGAGTAACTGGTTTTAACTCCTAGATAAATCAGGCTCCTTGTCCCAGATAACTCTATCACATCATCCTATTTTATTTTCCTTATGGCACCCATTGGTATCCAAAGTTCTCCTTTTTATGTATTTTGTTCTGGGTTTATATTTTCCTCCCAATAGAATGTAATAATTTATTATCTTCTAATGACCTTTAATTTACATAAAGAAGGCATGGATTCTGCCTTTTAAGGTTTTGAAAACAGTGGCACCTATCAAGTCATCCAGTTAGGAAATCTCATTGAAGGTACCTCCAAATCTGTTTGACCTAAATAGAAAGTGATCTTTATAAGTAAATAGGTTTATTTCACATTATTATTCATTTATGAAATAAACATAAATTTGTGATCCTCTAGGACATAAGGCTTAGGGAACCAACCAGGAGAAAAGCCAAATGTTCCAGTTCCTCTGTTCCTATTGACATAGTTGCATAAGACAGTAACTAACAAAAAAAGAGATAAAACAGAAAGAACAAAATTAAATTTTCACTAGAAGCAAGTCAGTTACAATTTCTATTTCTATGTCTAAGAGATGTGCAACTGCCACAGCTGACATTTCCTGGAGCTTTTGAAGTAATTTTAAATGAAATCCAGAGCTAAATGGTGCAAACAGAAGTACCTTGGAGAGTTCCAGTAGTTACTACTATCATGGGTTTTAAATTTGAAATAAAAATGAAGTCTTCCAAAGTAACTTCACAGAAAACTCTTCTTGTTCTGTACTACCACACAAGCTTCATTTTGTGATAGAATACTCACTGTCTAACTTCATGCGTCTTATGTTTCCCTGAGAAACATCATCCATGCTTAGAGAATTTGCAAGGTTATCATTTATGAAAAACAAAAGCAAACAATAAAAAAAATTCTTTAACACCATTGGTTATAGAAAACATTTTTTATCTAAATGTAAAAAAAAAAATTCTAAAACATTACTCTATAGCACAAATTCATTATCCTTATCTGGTAATTTTTTTAGTTGCGCTGAACAACTTTTTTAACTGAACATAAAGATACTTGCATATTTATATGTTATGAATTGGTTCTTGTTAATTTTGCCAGGTTATATAGCAGAAACTACAGAGGTCCGGAAATATGTACTCTGAAAATGCTTAATTGTTTAGTCCATTAACTAATTAATATTTAGTTTGGCAATGTCAGGCTTCCCTGATGGCTCAGACAGTAAAGAGCCCACCTGTAATGCGGAAGACGCAGGTTCAATCCCTGGGTTGGGAAGATCCCCTGGAGATAAGCATAGCAACCCACTCTAATATTCTTGCCTGGAGAATCCCCATGGACAGAGGAGACTGGCAGGCCTTAAACACTTTCAACCCCAGTCCTTTTGGGTTTTCCTTATAGCTCAGTTGGTGAAAAATTCACTACAATTGCAGGAGAACCGGGTTCGATTCCTGGGTTGGGAAGATCCTCTGGAGAAGGGATAGGCTACCCACTCCAGTATTCTTCGGCTTCCCTTGTAGCTCAGTTGGTAAAGAATCTGCCTGCAATTCGGGAGACCTGGGCTTAATCCCTGAGTTGGGAAGATCCCCTGGAGAAGGGAAAGGTTACCCACTCTAGTATTCTGGCCTGGAGAATACTATGGACTGTATAGTCCATGGAGTCAAAAAGAGTCAGATACGACTGAGTGACTTGCACTGCACTGCTGCCTCTATATTGGACTTTTGTAGTTTCAGGGAGTTTTCCCAATTTTTTTTTCTTTTTAAAATTTTAATTTATTTAAACCTATTATTATTTTTCTACATGTATTCCTCTGTTTGCTTTTCTTACTGTTCTTTTCCCCTTGCACTTAATCTTTCAGTTCAGTTCAGTTCAGTCGCTCAGTCGTGTCTGACTCTTTGTGACCCCATGAATCGCAGCAAGCCAGGCCCCCCTGTCCATCACCATCTCCCAGAGTTCACTCAGACTCGCGTTCATCAAGTCATTGATGCCATCCAGCCATCTCATCCTCTGTCCTCCCCTTCTCCTCCTGCCCCCAATCCCTCCCAGCATCAGAGTCTTTTCCAATGAGTCAACTCTTCGCATGAGGTGGCCAAAGTCCTGGAGTTTCAGCTTTAGCATCATTCCTTCCAAAGAAATTCCAGGGTTGATCTCCTTCAGAATGGACTGGTTGGATCTCCTTGCAGTCCAAGGGATTCTCAAGAGTCTTCTCCAACACCACAGTTCAAAAGCATCAATTCTTCAGCGCTCAGCCTTCTTCACAGTCCAACTCTCGCATCCATACATGACCACAGGAAAAACCGTAGGCTTGACTAGACGGACCTTAGTTGGCAAAGTAATGTCTCTGCTTTTGAATATGCTATCTAGGTTGGTCATAACTTTTCTTCCAAGGAGTAAGCATCTTTAAATCTTCTTTACTTACCTCTATTTAACTTTGCATATCTATTCTTTCTTTTTTTTTTCTTTCCTTTCCTCTCAACATATTTGTTGGTTTTATTTTCATTGCTTTATTCCTCAGTTGTCACTTTGCTTTAGTTTTGTTTTCCAGTTTGTGCTTTAGTTAGTTTAGTTCTGGTAGATATAGGTTTTGGTTTCCTTTGTTTGCTGGGTCAATCTATTGCACTTTATTTTTGCTGGACTGTTTTGATTTTGCTTGGTGTATATGGATATGTGTATATTTGATTATTTTAACTACTATTTGCCTGATTTTGTAACTGCCATTTGTCTGGGGTTAATCTTTGGTGTCTTATTTTTGGGTATTTGTTTTAATCTCCCTTAATGCCATAACAAACCACTTGTGCAATCTTCGTTCCTGACCAAAGATCAAGCCCTGAGCCTTTGGAGTGGGAGCATTGACTCCAAGACCCTAGATTACCAGAGAAATAACCCCAGGGAGTATCGAATAGTGAGAACTCACACAAAGGAAACCACCTGAGTACAAGACCCAGCATCACCCAACCACCCAGCAGCACCCTATACAGGACAGGTCATCTAAACCACAGGCCAAAACAAAAATACAAACCCAGTCATCAGAGACAGGATTACCACCGCACTCAGCCTCGCCCATCAGAGGAAACACAAACAAACAAACGAAAATTCAGCACAAATCTCACCCTATATGAAACTTGCACAAACCACTGGACCAGTCTTAGGAGGGCAGAAACCAAAAGAAAAAGAATTCAGCCTTGAAGCCTGGGAAAAGGAGACCTCAAACACAATAAGTTAAAATAAAAATACTGAAAAGGCAGAGGAATACTACACAAACGAAGGAACAAACTAGAAACACGGTAGTCCAAATAAATGATGAGGATATAGGCAAACATCTTGAAAAAGAATTCAAAATAACAATAGGAAAAATGATAAAAAAAAAACTTTGAAAACAAAATGGAGAAAATGCAAGAATCAATTAACAAAGACCTAGAAGAACTAAAGAATAAACATACAGAGTCAAACAACACAATTACTGAAATTAAAAATACTCTAGAAGGAATCAATAGCAGAATATCTAAAGCAGAAGAACGAATAAGTGAGCTGTAAGATAAAATGGTGGAAATAACTTCTGAAGAGCAGAATAAAGTTAAAAAAACAAAAAGAACTGAGGATAGTGTCAGAGACCTTTGGGACAATATCAGATGCACCAACATTCAAATTATAGGGGTCCCAGAAGCAGAAGATAAAAAGAAAGGGTATGAGAAAATTTTTGAAGAGATTATAGTTGAAAATTTCCACAACATGAAAAAGGAAAGAGTCAAGCCCAAGAGTCACAGAGTCCCATAGAGGATAAACCCAAGGAGAAACACGCCAAGGTAGATACTAATCAAACTAACAAATGCTAATTATGAAGAAAGAATATTAAAAGCAGCAAGGGAGAAGCAGCAAGTAACATACAAGAGAAACCCCATACACTTAACAGCTGATCTTTCAGCAGAAACTCTGCACGCAAGAAGGGAATGGCAGGATATATTAAAAGTACTGAAAGAAAGAAATCAACAACCAAGATTTCTGTATATGGCAAGGATCTCCTTCAAAATCGATGGAGAAATAAAAAGCTTTTCAGACAAACAATAGTTAAGAGAATTCAGTACCACCAAACCAGCTTTACAACAACTGTTAAAGGAAATTATATAGTCAAGAAATACAAGAGAAGTAAATAGATCTACAAAATCAACCTCAAACAATTAAGAAAATGGCAATAGGAACATATATATCAATAAGTACTTTATATGGATTAAATGCTCCAACCAAAAGACACAGATGCTGAATGGATACAAAAACAAGGCCCATATTTATTCTGTCTACAAGAAATTCACTTCAGACCTAAAGACATATCGACTGAAAGTGACAGGATAGAAAAATATATCCATGCAAAGGGGGAGCAAAAGAAAGCTGGAGTAGCAATCCTCATATCAGACAAAATAGATGTTAAAATAAAGAAGATTATAAGAGATAAGGAGGGACACTACATAATGATCAAGGGATCAATCCAAGAGGAAGACATAACAATTGTAAATATCTATGCACCCAACAAAGGAGCACCTCAATGCATAAGACAAACACTAACAGACATAAAAGGAGAAATTGACGGTAACACAATAATAGGAGACTCTAACACCCCACTCACACTGATGGACAGATCACCAAAACAGAAAATTCATAAGGAAACATAAGTCTTAAATGATATATTAGATGAGATGGACCTCATTGATATCTTCAGGACATTCCATCCAAATGCAGAAGAATAAACCTTCTTCTCAAGTGCACATGGGACATTCTCCAGGATAGACCACATCTTGGGTCACAAATCAAACCTCAGTAAATTAAAGAAAATGTAAATTGCATCAAGCATTTCTCTGACCACCATGCTATGAAACTAGATATCAATTACAATAAAAATAACTGTAAGAAACACAAACAAATGGAGATTAAACAATACATTTCTAAATAACCAGGTTATTGAAGAAATCAAAAGTGAAATTTAAAAAATTCTAGAAACAAATGACAATGAAAACATGACAATTCAAAACAGCAAAAATGGTTCTAAGAGGGAAGTTTATAGCAATACAATGCTACCTCAAGAAACAAGAAAAACAACGAATGGACAACCTAAATTTACACCTAAAATAACTGGAAAAAGAGGAACAAATAACACCCAAATTAATAGAAAGAAAGAAAAGATCTGAGGAGAAACAAATGAAAAAGAAATGAAAGAAACAACAGTAAAGATTAGTGAAACTAAAAGCTGGTTCTTTGAGAATATAAACAAAATTGACAAACCTTTAGCCAGACTCATCAGGAAAAAAAGAGAACAATCAAATCAACAAAATCAGAAATGAAAAAGGAGAGGTTACAACAGACAATGCAGAAATATAAAGGGTTATAAGAGACTATTATGAACAACTAGATAGCAATATAATGGATAACCTGGAAGACAGATTCCTAGAAAAGTTCAATTTTCCAAGACCGAACCAGGAAGAAATAGAAATCATGAAAACCCAATTATAAGCACTGAAATTGAATCTCCCAAAACACAAAAGCCCAGGACCATATGTCTTCACAGGATAAATCTATCAAACATTTAGAGAAGAGCTAATGGCTATCCTTCTAAAACTCTTTCAAAAATCTGCAGAGGAAGGAACACTTTCAAACTCATTCTAAAGGCCACCATAACCCTGATACCAAAACCAGACAAAGACAACACACAAAAAAAGAAAACTACAGGCCAATATCACTGATGAACACAGAAGCAAAAATCCTCAACAAAATTTTAGCAAACAGAATTCAGCAACACATCAAAAAGCTCATACACCATGATCAAGTTGGGTTTATTCCAGGAATGCAAGTATTCTTCAGTATATACAAATCAATCAATGTGATACACCATATTAACAAATTGAAAGATAAAGATCATTTGATATTCTCAATAGATGCAGAAAAAGTCTTTGACAAAATTCAGCACACATTTATGATGAAAACTCTTCAAAAAAATGGGCACAGAAGGAATCTACCTCAACATAGGAAAGCATATATGATAAGCCTACAGCAAACATTATTCTCAATGGTGAAAAACTGAAAGCATCCCCCTAAGATCAGGAACAAGACAAGGGTGTCCACTTTCACCACTATTATTCAACATAGTTCTGGAAGTCCTAGCACCAGCAATCAGAGAAGAAAAAGAAATAAAAGGAATCCAGATTGGAAAAGAAGAAGTAAAGCTCTCACTCTTTGCAGATGACATGATACTGTACATGGAAAACACTAAGGATAGTATCAGAAAATTACTAGAGCTAACTAGTGAATTTAGGAAAGTCACAGGATACAAAATCAATACACAGAAATCATTTGCATCTCTATATACTAACAATGAAAAATCAGAAATAGAAATTAAGGATTCAAGAAAATTCACCATTGCAACAAAAAGAATAAAATATCTAGGAATAAACTTGCCTAAGGAGACAAAATAATTGTACACAGAAAATTATAAGACACTGATGAAAGAAATCAAAGATGACATAAGCAGATGGAGAGGTATTCCATGTTCCTGTGTAAGAATAAATATTGTGAAAAAGACTATACCACCCAAAGCAATCTACAGACTTAATGCAATCCCTATAAAATTACCACTGGCATTTTTCACAGAGCTAGAACAAAATATTTAACAATTCATATGGAAACACAAAAGACCCTGAACAGTCAAAGCAATCTTGAGATAGAAGAATAGAGCTGGAGGAATCAACCTTCCTGATTTCAGATTATACTACAAAATTACAGTCATCAAGACAGTATGGTACTGGCACAAAAACAGAAATATAGACCAATGGAACAAGATGGAAAGCACAGAAATAAACCCATGCACCTATGGGTACCTTATTTTTGACAAAGGAGGCAATATACAATGGGGCAAAGACAGCCTCTCCAATAAATGGTGCTGGGAAAACTGGACATCTACATGTAAAAGAATGAAATTAGAACACTTCCTAACATCATACACAAAGATAAACTAAAAATGGATTAAAGACCTAAATGTAAGACCAGACACTATAAAACCCTTGGAGGAAAACAGGGAGAACATTTGATGACACAAATCAAAGCAAAATCCTCTATGACCCACCTCCGAGAGTAACAGAAATAGAAAGAAAAATAAACAAGTGGGACCTTATTAAACTTAAAGGCTTTTGCACAGCAAAGGAAACTATAAGCAAGGTGAAAAGACAATCCTCGGAATGGGAGAAAATAATAGCAAATGAAACAACTGACAAATAATTAATTTCCAAAATATACAAGCAGCTCATACAACTCAATGCCAGAAAAACAAACAACCCAATCAAAAGTGGGAAAAAGACCTAAACAAATATTTCAGCAAAGAAGACATACAGATGGCTAACATACACCTGAAAAGATGCTCAACATCACTCATTATTAGGGAAATACAAATCAAAACTACAATGAGGTATCACCTCACACTGGTCAGAATGGCCATCATCAAAAAGTCTACAAACAATAAATGCTGGAGAGGGTGTGGAGAAAAGGGAACGCCACTGCACTGTTGGTGGGAATGTAAATTGATACAGCCACTATGGAAGACAGTATGGAGATTCCTTAAAAATCTAGAAATAAAACCACCATATGACCCAGCAATCCCACTCCTAGTCATATACCCTGAGAAAACAAAAATTGAAAGAGACACATGAATCCCATCATTCACTGCAACACTATTTACAATAGCTAGAACATGGAAGCAACGTAGATGTACATAGACAGATGAATGGATAAAGAAGTTGTGGTACATATACACAATGTAATATTTAGTTCAGTTCAGTCGCTCAGTCGTGTCCGATTCTTTGTGACCCCATGAATCACAGCACGCCAGGCCTCCCTGTATATCACCAACTCCCCACTCAAACTCATGTCCATCGAGTTGGTGATGCCATCCAGCCATCTCATTCTCTGCCGTCCCCTTCTCCTCCTGCCCCCAATCCTTCCCAGCATCAGGGTCTTTTCCAATGAGTCAACTCTTCACATCAGGAGCCCAAAATATTGGAGTTTCAGCTTTAGCATCAGTCCTTCCAATGAACACCAAGGACTGATCTCCTTTAGGATGGGCTGGTTGGATCTCCTTGCAGTCCAAGGGACTCTCAAGAGTCTTCTCCAACACCACAGTTCAAAAGCATCAATTCTTTGGTGCTCAGCTTTCTTCACAGTCCAGCTCTCATATTTATACATGACCACTGGATAAACCATAGCCTTGACTAGACGGACCTTTGTGGCAAAGTAATGTCTCTGCTTTTGTATATGCTATCTAGGTTGATCATAACTTTCCCTCCAAGGAGTAAGTGTCTTTTAATTTCATGGCTGCAATCACCATCTACAGTGATTTTGGAGCCCCCCAAAAACAAAGTCTGACACTGTTTCCACTGTTTCCTCATCTGTTTCCCATGAAGTGAAGGGACCAGATGCCATGATCTTTGTTTTCTGAATGTTGAGCTTTAAGCCAACTTTTTCACTCTCCTCTTTCACTTGTTCAAGAGGCATTTTAGTTCTTCTTCACTTTCCATAAAAAGGAATGCATTTGAGTCAGTTCTAATGAGGTGGATGAACCTAGAGCCTATTATACAGAGTGAAGTAAGTCAGAAAGCAATGGAGAAACAGACATAGGGACAGAAAACAACAAAATTCTGTAAAGCAATTATCCTTCAATAAAAAAATAAATTAGAAAAAAGTCATTTGTAACAAATGCTGCAGAGGGTGTGGAGAAAAGGACATTCTCCTACATTATTGGTGGAAATGTAAGTTGATGCAGTCATTATGGAAAACAGTATGGAGCTTCCTTAAAAAGCTAAAAATAGAGTTGCATAAATGAGCTTATCTAAGGAATAGAAATGGACTCACCAACATAGAGAACAGTCTGTGGTTGCCAAGCGGGGAGAAGGAGAGGGATTGAGTGGGAGTTGGGGGTTAAAAGGCAAACTCTTAACAAATAGAATGGATAACAACAAGGTCCTACTGTATAGCGCAAAGAATTATATTCAATATCCTGTGATAAACCATAATGGAAAGATATATATATGTATATCTGCCATATGTTAATGTTAGTAGCTCAGTCTTGTCCAACTCTTTGTGACCTCATGGACTGTAGTCTGCCAGACTCATCTGTCCATGGAATTCTCCAGGCAAGAATACTGGAGTGGGTTGCCATTATATATATATATATACACACACACATATGCATATATATGTATTGCAAAGATTCGGACACAGCTGAGTGACTCGCTCAGTTGTGTCCGACTGTTTGCAATCCCAGGGACTGCAGCCTGCCAGGCTTCTCTGTCCACAAGGATTCTCCAGGCCAGAATACTGGAGTGGGTTGCCACGCCCTCCTCCAGGGACTCTTCCCAACCCAGGAATAAAACCCAGGTCTCCCACACTGCAGGCAGATTCTTTACTGTCTGAACCACTAGAGAAGCCAAACAATACTGGAGTGGGTAGCATGTCCCTTCTCTAGGGGATCTTCCTGATTCAGGAAACAAATCAGGGTCTCCTGCATTGCAGGCAGATTCTTTGCCAGCTGAGCTACCAGGAACGCCTATATATATAAAGAATGAATCAGTTAGCTGTACAGCAGAAATTAATACAACATTGTAAATCAACTATACTTCATTTTCTAAATGATAGTTGTTTTCATTTTAATTACATTATCTACCTTGAGTTTGAAGTATTTGGAACTTTGTTAAAGAATGATGGTACCCTTGAATAAAACTGACCTCAATATCCAAACAAACCAAGGAAAAACTTGTTGGTAAAGACTTTCATCAACAATGAAGACTTGTTTCTAACAAGAATATCTTTAAGTAATTCTACACACACTGGGAAAAAGAACAATTTGTGAAGTTTACCAATAACTTTAGAATACTTTAGGAAAGACTGAGGATTATACCTTCATCAGCCGCATTGCACAGTATGTCAAATTCTGGGGGCTTTGTCTATGTGGATTTGCTTTAGAGCCTCGAAGAGTAAGAAACCTCCTTAACCCTTAATATTGACAGACTTTGGAGACATATGTTTAGGTTGCATAATCTAACAACCTACTGATCACGGTCAAGGAACTCTTTCAAAGTTCTTGGGGTAGGCATTTTCCTAGAATATTGGACATATTTATTTACGGGATGAGTATAACGTTAGAGTGTAGAATATTTATCCAAATACAGAGTAAGAAAAATCTAGAATCTTGAGACTGATTGAAAAGGTGATTACACATAAACACTGAAAAATTAACCTAAAGGTCTTAAGTAAATACAATAGATAGTAGATGTCTTTGTAGGAGTTTTACAATCCAATGTGGACTTTAGGAAGTATAAATATATGCTGGGGTTAAATCTAAAATAACAGATCACAGATATGAAACTGGAAAAATAGCAGCATCCTGGAGAGCAAGTATTCTGAAACAGAGTGGCTATTTTTAGCCAAATTGATAATAAGCCCTTGAGATACAAAGGGAAGGGAAGAGCCTCATACAACAGGATTAGTAAACAGCAATTTCCCAGAACAGTCATCTTCCTTGTGTAGTTCTCAGAACAGAAAGAACCGCTATCATGTACCCATATCTTTAGGTCATCTTAAACCATACCTTCAAGTCAACATTAAGAAATATTCAACAAGTAATATTGCAATATTTTCAGGTTTGCATGTGTAAGCTAATGTGTGTATATTTAATCTATTAGAGTGTATTGGTAGATGATTGAGATATATCATTTTCATTTAAATTATCTGCATGTTATGCTTTGGGGAAGGCAGATTACTAAAGTTTAAAAAACTCCCAAAGTTAAGACTATCATTCTATATTAATGCATCCCTGATGTGCTAATTACTGAAACACTCTGAGCAGTTGTTTAAAATGTAGGAGCAATTTAGAGTGTTAAATACAGAACAACAGCATCAAACTATGCATTTTCTTGCTATTATGTTAGAAGTCTCACATTCAACTTTTCTTTTATGTCATTATCTTCATTCCTCATCCATTCACTAACCCAGGAGTCATATGAAAAATACCTCACAGTGTTGTTTTTAATTATCTTTCTTTCAGGGTGAAAACCAAGGCAGGGTTCAGCTTTGTGTTAATTAATGTATTGTGCCTTATTTATGTCTGCACCTCATATTTCTCAATTTTAATGACCTGAAATACCTTTTCGAATTTCATTTAATTTTCTTTGGAAAACTCATTTAAAAAACTTCTTTGATAACATTTAAAGTATGTGGTATCTTTGGAATTTACACAATTTCAGAATACTGAAAATTAAAATTTTCTGTACAGAAGGAGAAAATATACCATATTTAAACCTACTGCAGAAAGAAAATCATAAAGAATATGGTATCTTTCTAGATAAATAATACCCATATGTAGCTAACTGACATTATGCAACTTTAATGGCTTTTTGATATTCAACATTACAGTCTCAGTATTTTGTGCTGTTTCACTTTTAAGGGCCAAAACTGAAAAAGAAGCATTTTTTCCTAGAACTTTACCAAAATTATTCCCAGAGAAGAGGGGAAGACAGGGTGGTGATCACATGGTCACCTCCGTTTAGTAATATTTCATTCAAGTAAAACCAGTCTGGCAGTCTTGAGGAAGAAGAGAAGGCAGAGAGGACATGATTAAAAAAGCAACCTACAGTCAAAGAAATGTGATGATACAGAAACAAAAGACAGTTGCTGTACAGGTTTCTCATTGGCAGAATCAGCAGGACTTGGGAAGGAATGCAAGGAGTTAGATTTATACAGGGTCTATATACACGACATAGAAGAAACAAGTCTTTTCTGTTTTTTCCATGGCTTCAGCTGGATGTCTATGAAACTGGTAAACATATAAATAAATATTCAGCCTCCAGCCCATCCACCCATCCATCTAGTAGATAGGTACAGTCACACCTGGGAGGTATTGAGGATTGGTTCCAGACCACTACAATATAGTGGATGTCACAGTAAAGAGAGTCACATGATTTTCTTGATTTCCAGTGCATACGTTATGTTTACACTCTACTGTAGTTTATTAAGCGTCCAACAGCATAATGTCCAAAAAATGTATGCGTGTGTGCTAAGTCGCTTCAGTCATGTCCGATGCTTTCCAGCCCTACTCACCAGGCTCCTCTGTCCATGGGATTCTCTAGTCCAGAATACTGGAGTGGGCTGTCATGCCCACCTGTTAATTAAAAACAAAACAAAACAAAACAAAACAAAAAAACGTATTGCTAAAATGTGCTACCCATCATCTGAGCCTTCAGTGAGTTACAATCTTTTTTGCTGGGGGAGGGTCTTGCCTCCACATTAACGGCTCCTCACTGACTGAGGTGATGATTGCTAAGGCTAGGGTGGCTGTAGTAATTTCTCAAAATAAGACAAGGAAGTGGCTTATTCATTTTATGAAGATCCTTTCACAAAGGATTTCTCTGTACCGTGGATTACTGTTTGATAGCATTTTACCCACAGTGGAACTTTCAAAATTGCAGTCAGTCCTCTCAAAACCTGCTGCTGCTTTATCAACTAAGTTTATGTAATATTCTAAATCTTTTGTTGTCATTTTGACAATTTTCATAGCATCATCACCCACACTATTTATTTTAAGAAGCTACTTTCTCTACTCATCCATAAGAAACAACTCCCCAACCATTAAAGTTTTATCATGAGGCTGCAGCAATGCAGTCACATCTTCACTTATTCTTCTGGTTTTCTTGTTATTTCCACCATATCTGCAGTTACTTCCTCCACTGAAGTCTTGAACTCCTCCAAGTCATCCATAACAGTTGGAATCAATTTCTTCCCAACAATTTTCTTAATGGCATTGAGAATGATAAACCCTTTCCAGAAGGTTTTCAATTTACTTTGCTGAGACCCATCAGAGGAATCACCATCTACGGTAGCTAGAGTCTTATGAAATACATTTCCTAAATAATGAGACTTGCAAGTCAAAACTACCCTTTGATCACAGGCTACAAATGGATGTTGTGTTAGCTTGCATAAAAACAAACTGAATCTTAAACATCTCCATCAGTGGTGTTGGGTGACCAGGTGCATTGTCAGTGAACTGGAAGATTTTGAAAGAACCTTTTATTCAGAGCAGTAGTTGTCAACTGTAGGCTTCACATAATCAGTAAACCATGTTATAAAAAGATATGCTGTCATTCAGGCTTTGTTGTTCCATTCACAGGTCACAGACAGAATAGTTTTGGCATAATTCTTAAGGGCCCTGGAATTTTCAGAATGGTAAATGAGCACTGGCTTCAATTTCAAGTTATCAACTGCATTCGTCCCTAATAGAGTCAGTCTGGCTTTTGAACCCTTGAAGCCAGACACTGACCTCTCCTCTCTATCTGTAAAAGTCCTAGATGGCATTTTCTCTCAACAGAATTCCGTTTCATCTACCTTGAAAGTCTGTTGTTCAGTAGATTCACCTTCATTCTTTTGTTTAATCTAGATCTGAATAATTTGCCATAGCTTCTATATCGGCACTTGCTGTTTCACTTTGTGCTTTTATGTTTTAAGGTGGCTTTTTCCCTTCAACCTCGTGAACCAACCTTTGCTGGCTTCAAACTTCACTTCTGTGGCATCCTCATCTCTTTCAGGCTTCACAGAAGTGAAGAGAGCTAGCCTTGCTCTGGATAAGGCTTTGGCTGAGAGAATGTTGTGGCTGGTTTAATCTTCTATCCAGACCACTAAAACTCTCTCCATATCAGCAGTAAGGCTCTTTTGCTTTCTTATCATTTGTGTGTTCACTGAAGTAGCGCTTTTACCTTCCTTCAATAACTTTTCCTTTGGAAACACAACTTGGCTAACCATTTGGTGCATGAGGCCTAGCTTTTAGGCTCTCTCAGCTTTCAACATGCCTTCCTCACTGTTTGATCATTTTTATCCAAGTTGTTTCCTTTTATTAAACTAAATTTTATAATTTTACTTTGATTGAAATGGATAGATGTGTGAATTTTCCTTTCCTTGAACACTTAGAGGCCATCATAGGGTTACTAACTGGCCTAATCTCAATATTATCATGTCACAGAGAATAGGGAGGCCCAAGGAAAGGGAGAGAGATGAGGAATGTAGTTGGTGAAGCAGGCAGACACACACCAGATCTATGAAGTTCTCTGACTTATATAGGCAAGGTTCACAGCACCCCAAAACAGTTATAAGTCTGACATCAAAGCTGACTGATCATGGATCACAATAACAAATATAATAATAATGAAAAAGTTTAAAATATTGGTAGAATTACCAAAAGGTGACATGGAGACATGAAGTGAGCAAATGCTGTTGGAAAAAAAAAAAATAGTGCCTATAGCCATACACGGTTGCAAGAAACTTTCAATTTGTAAAAAAATGCAGTAAATCTTCATCTGTAAAGTGGAGAAAGCAGAGCACAATAAAATGAGGTATGCCTATACTGAGCTTCAGTAACAGAGTAATTAGAGTAATGTATAAGATACATATGTGTTCTGCCTTCATGGAGTTTACAAGATAGTGGGAGATATGCAAATAGGCTACAAATAATTACGCAATTATTATCATGCTTCTTCCATAAAAGTGAAGTTCTAGATGCCAGACAACTTTAACAGATCTCAAATCGGGTATGGGAGTCTAGGAAAAATAGTGTGGAATAGTGGGTCAGAGCCTGAGCTCTGGAATTCAAGTCCTGAGTTTGGTTAACTTACTAGCCATGTGAGGCTTCCCTGGTGGCTCAGGCGGTAAAGAATCTGCGTGCAATGCTGAAGACCCAGGTTTGGTCCCTGGCTTGGGAATATCCCCTGAAGAGGGAAATGGCCATTCACTCCAGTATTCTTGCCTGGAGAATTCCATGGACAGAGGAACCTGGTGGGCTACAGTCCTTGCGATCTCAAAGACTTGGACATGACTGAGTGACTAACACTATTTTTCACTGGCCATGTGACTCTTAGATTTTAAATATTCTAAGCCTTAATGTACTCACTTTACACTATTACACTAGTTGCTACTTCACAAAGTTTCTGTAAAAATGAAAGAGAAAACACTCTGAGGAAGTGGAGATGGAAGATGCAATTAGTAGAAAGCCCATGGAACTTTGGGTTGGTAATGCTATGCTCCCTAGGTTGCTAGTGAATCATAACTAATGACTATCATGCTGACATATCACATATATTCTTTTGTGTTTATAAAATTTCTTATGCATAATCTTTAAAAACAATTTCTACAAAATTTAAAGACAGTAAGACATCTGAAAAATTTTACATGTTATCTCTGTGGTATAGGATTACAGGAAACTATTACTGTATTATTAATTTCTGAATAGTTTTAGTTTCTGAAAATGAAGTACAATATCCATTTAAAAATGATTCAGAGATGAAAGAAAGATAAGTAAAGAAGATACTAAGTGTAAAATCTCTGAAGATTCAAGTAAAAATCCTAAGCAAGGGGGCTCAGACAATGCAGGAAACTTGAAGAATATGGCTGATGGTCAGGAGCACAAGGAGTGGCCAACCCTGGGGCTGCAAAGCTGAGAGAGGGAAGGTCATGAGAGTTTTCTTGGCCAAGTCAAGGTTAGAGAAGGTAGTGTTTCAAGAAGAGAACAGACAGCTGTAAATAACTGCTAAATCGATTAGAATGTACTGACTGATAAGTGCTATCCAAAGAAGAGGTTCAGGTTTATAAAAATTTGTATAACCTCAATGGTTCTTTAAGTTTTTGTTTTTTTTTTTTTTCCTATCAAAGAACCCACTGGACATTACTTTTTAAAAAATTTTTAAACATAATGCTTTTTGAGTAAACTATGAAACCTTCATGTACTTAAAATTAACAAACTCTAGGAATGACTTTACCAAAGGCAGGGAAAAAAAGAAAAACAAAACAAAACATACCTTAAACCAATATAAAGGTAAAAACAAAGGGAAACTTTGAGTGCTAAATTATGGGATGCTTAGCACGGTCACATCAGCTAGGGTGCTACCCAGACATCCATCATTTCCCTCTAAAGGCATGCCTGATAATCACCACTTTTGGCTAAAGGATAGAACTCAAATGATTCAGGGAGATGGGGCTGTGAGTGCCCATCTGCAGATACCAATATGGACAGAGGCAGACACTGGATGAGTTAGTAATTTTCATTAAAAAGAAGAGCAGATTGTGCTTCTCAAGATACTCTATTAGGATCTACTTCCGTTATTTCTCTATAAGTGATTTTCTAAGTCACTCGTGAAACTTTGATCACTTGTAATATATTATGGCAGCAATCTTTGTAAAGTATAGATCATGTTTGACAAAAGAATATCCAATAATACTTGAAATTCATTTTTGTGTCTGGTAGGTACAAGATGTCTAATATAACAATAATTAAAAATAATATTGAAAGATAACAGTCAGTATCTGTCTTTAGTTACTCATTCTTTTACTGATAGTTGGTGAATCATTCTGTAATGAGCAAGGTATAGATGATCAGTCTGTGTGATTGTGCTCTGGTCAACTGGATTTTGTAAGAAATGATTTCTCATTAATTCTCAGTTTCTCTCAGACAGGGTCACACATATATTTGTTTATATATAAGGGAGGGAGACCTCCAATTTTCTGTGTGAGAAATTCTAAAACTGACTTTGAATTTCAGTGATAATCTAAAAAATTAAAATAGCTATCTATCTGATCATGTGAATTACTATTTTATAATTGGCACTACCAGAGGGTGCCTGTGCTATAAACAGTTTGAGTTTTGCATGAAGTTGGTGCCACACAGTATTTTTGAGAATATTTAAATTTCAAAATTTTAAGATGGCATAGCAGGGTAGATAATTAAAGGCATAGACACTTGGAGCCAAGCCATTTGGGTTTGAATCCTGGAACCCCAATTTACATGCTATATGATACTGGGTAGTTTATTTACACTCTCTGTGCCTCAGTCTTCTTGTCTGTAAAATAAGGATAAAAATAACTGCTTTGTAGTCTTATTTGAAGATTAAATGAGTTAATTCTATGTGAAGCACGTAGAACAGTATCCAGCAGCAGTAAGCACATGATAAATGCTAGCTACCATTATTAGTGGGAACAACGTGGACTTAAATAAATGATAAATCTGTATCAAAATAAAAAGGCAAATTGTATTAATGTTGTAAAAACAAAAGTTTCATCATAGTTCAGGAAGAGAAGAAAGTAGAAATTGGTTGAAAAGTGCAGTAGTGGAAACATTTCATACACACAAACTGGTGCTGGGTAGTCTTTAGAAGGAAGGTGGAACTAAAGACGGAATCAGAGGGAGGGGACATGGGTGTACCCACAGCTGATTCTTGTTGATGTATGACAGAAAACCACCAAATTCTGTGAATCAATTATCCTTCAATTAAAAAACAAATAAATAAAGTGGCTAAAAAAATGAAAAAAGAAAAAAAGACTGGGATGAGGTACAAGGGAGGTGTCTGAGTTGATGGTAATGTTCTACTTCTTGATCTGGACTATTGTGCGGGTATGTTCATTTTGTAATAATTCAGAAAACTCGACATTTATGAGTTGTGCAGTTTATTTATGTCTATTTCAATAAATAATGAAAGTGAAAATACGGAAGGGGCAGGCTTCTGCCTCTGCTCCCACCCCACTCCTCACTACCCCACCTCACCCCCAGCCAAAGGTGAAGGCTTGTTGGTCAGCCCAGCATCGATGCTCTTCATGTTATGAAAGTGGTTTAGTTTCGGGAAAACAAAGTCACCCCATTAGTGTTGCTGATTGAAAAGTTCTTAGTTTTGTAATTTTGCTTGGAGTCAATATACATTTAGATTTAATAATTATAGGTGAACTAAAAGTGTAACAGGAGTTTGCAAATAGCTTTAAGCCTATACACCTTTAAATAACATAAATTCTACTCAAGAGTGTGAATTATTTTTACTTTAAAAGGAGTTCTTATTTATTTATTTGCTTTTGCGTATTTGGGGAAAAATGGGTTTAAAAACAAACACACAAGAGGCAAAGAAAGTTCTGGAAATCTTAACTCTTTAGCACTTATCATTTGCTTACTGTTACTGAAAATTGTTTTTATTCTCCTTTTTTTTTTTCCCAAAACTAATTTTCTTCTTATAGGGACTGATTGGAATGAACTTATCCTCATGATTCTTTCAGAAAGATAAAGCCAGAAAACTGTATTTTTGACCATGCTAAGTGGTGCATCATTTCTTAGAGTTCAGGCCCAAAGTTGGGATTCCATGAAACTTCAGTGAATAGCCAGACTTTCCATTGTTTCAGTTCAATATTTATTCATTCATAGAATAAATATATACGTGATGCCAAATATATATCAGGTATTAGCCTAAGCAATGGAAAATCAGGAATGGTAACACATTCATATTTTATACACCACAGTGGAAACTTGTTATTCAAGAACCATTTTCAGAAACATAAAGATGGAGAAGCTCTATACAGTCAGCAGAAACAAGACCGGGAGCTGACTGTGGCTCAGATCATGAACTCCTCATTGCCAAATTCAGACTGAAATCGAAGAAAGTAGGGAAAACCACCAGACCATTCAGGTATGACCTAAATCAAATCCCTTATGATTATACAGTGGAAGTGAGAATAGATTTAAAGGACCAGATCTGATAGAGTGCCTGATGAACTATGGACGGAGGTTCATGACATTGTACAGGAGACAGGGATTAAGACCATTCCCATGGAAAAGAAATGCAAAAAAACAAAATGGCTTTACAAACAGCTGGGGAGGCCTTACAAATAGCTGTGAAGAGAAGAGAAGTGAAAAGCAAATAAGAAAAGGAAAGATATAAGCATCTGAATGCAGAGTTCCAAAAGAATAGCAAGGAGAGATAAGAAAGCCATCATCAGCCATCAATGCAAAGAAATAGAGGAAAACAACAGAATGGGAAAGACTAGAGACCTCGCAAAGAAAATCAGAGATACCAAGGGAACATTTCATGCAAAGTTGTGCTCGATAAAGGACAGCAAATGTATGGACCTAACAGAAGCAGAAGATATTAAGAAGAAGTGGCAAGAATACACAGAAGAACTGTACAAAAAGGAGCTTCACGACCCAGATAATCATCATGGTGTGATCACTCACCTAGAGCCAGATATCCTGGAATGTGAAGTCAAGTGGGCCTTAGAAAGCATCACTACAAACAAAGCTAGTGGAGATGATGGAATTCCACTTGAGCTGTTTCAAATCCTGAAAGATGATGCTCTGAAAATGCTGCACTCAACATGCCAGCAAATTTGGAAAACTCAGCAGTGGCCAGAGGATGGGAAAAGGTCAGTTTTCATTCCAGTCCTCAAGAAAGGCAATGTCAAAGAATGCTTAAACTACCACACAATTGCACTCATCTCACACGCTAGTAAAGTAATGCCCAAAATTCTCGAAGCCAGGCTTCAGCAATACGTGAACCGTGAACTTCCAGATGTTCAAGCTGGTTTTAAGAAAAGGCAGAGGAACCAGAGATCAAATACCAAATTCTGCTGGATCATCGAAAAAGCAAGAGAGTTCCAGAAAAACATCTATTTCTGCTTTATTGACTATGCCAAAGCCTTTGACTGTGTGGATCACAATGAACTGTGGAAAATTCCGAAAAAGATGGGCATACCAGACCACCTGACCTGCCTCTTGAGAAACCTATATGCCGGTCAGGAAGCAACAGTTAGAACTGGACATGGAACAGACTGGTTCAAAATAGGAAAAGGAGTACGTCGAAGCTGTATATTGTCACCCTGCTTATTTAACTTCTATGCAGAGTACATCATGAGAAACGCTGGGCTAGAAGAAACACAAGCTGGAATCAAGATTGCCGGGAGAAATATCGATCACCTCAGATATGCAGACGACACCACCCTTATGGCAGAAAGTGAAGAGGAACTAAAAAGCCTGTTGATGAAAGTGAAGAGGAGAGTGAAAAAGTCGGCTTAAAGCTCAACATTCAGAAAACAAAGATCATGGCATCTGGTCCCATCACTTCATGGGAAACAGACGGGGAAACAGTGTCAGACTATATTTTTGGGCTCCAAAATCACTGCTGATGGTGACTGCAGCCATGAAATTAAAAGACGCTTGCTCCTTGGAAGGAAAGTTATGACCAACCTAAATAGCATATTAAAAAGCAGAGACATTACTTTGTCAACAAAAGTCCATCTAGTCAAGGCTATGGTTTTTCCAGTAGTCATGTATGGATGCGAGAGAGTTGGACTGTGAAGAAAGCTGAGCGCCAAAGAATTGATGCTTTTGAACTGTGTTGTTGGAGAAGACTCTTGAGAGTCCCTTGGACTGCAAGGAGATCCAGCCAGTCCATTCTGAAGGAGATCAGCCCTGGGATTTCTTTGGAAGGAACGGTGCTAAAGCTAAAACTCCAGTACTTTGGCCACCTCATGCAAAGAGTTGACTCATTGGAAAAGACTCTGATTCTTGGAGGGTTTGGGGGCAGGAGGAGAAGGGGACGACAGAAGATGAGATGGCTGGATGGCACCACCGACTCAATGGACGTGAATCTGAGTGAACTCCAGGAGTTGGTGATGGACACGGAGGCCTGGAGTGCTGTGATTCATGGGGTTGCAAAGAGTCGGACACGACTGAGTGACTGAACTGAACTGAACTGAAAGTCTGCTGTTGCTTTATCTACTTCCTGCTCACTGTAAGAACTAATTTATTAATGTGTTAGCAGTAAAGAATCTACCTGCAGTGCAGGAGATGCAGGATACATGGGCTCAATCCCTGGGTCAGGAAGATACCCTGGAGGAGGAAATGGCAACCCACTCTAGTATTCTTGCCAGGAAAATCCCATGGACAGATAAGCCTGTCCATGAGTCACAAAGAGTTGGACATAACTGAGCTACTGAGCACATACACACACTAGTTGTTCATGGCAACCCACTCCAATGTCCTTGCCTGGAGAATCCCAAGGACAGGGGAGCCTGCTGGGCTGCCGTCCATGGGGCCGCACAGAGTTGGACACGACTGAAGCGACTTAGCAGCAGCAGCAGCAGCAGCAGCATAACAAAATATTAGGTCTAACATAACATGGTCACAGTTTAGTCATTCTGTATTTCAGAGTTTGTACACACAGGTATGGGTTGATAAAGTGACTTTTTTTTTTTCCCCAAAAGACACAGGTATTATAAAATACTGAATGAATATTCAGCAAAATGTGATCCATGTTTATTTATGTGTGGTGGGTCATATATGATTTTACTCTGTTCTTTCTATAATTTGCAGTCTTAATAAAGAGACATTAATTGTTTTTGTAATCAGAGGGAAGCAGTAAATTATAATTTGCAGACCTTGAAGCAACCTAGATGTCCATTGGCAGATGAATGGATAAGAAAGCTGTGGTACATATACATAATGGAATATTACTCAGAAATTAAAAAGAACGCATTTGAATCAGTTCTAATGAGGTGGATGAAACTGGAGCCTATTATACATAGTGAAGTAAGTCAGAAAGAAAAATACCAATATAGTATGCTAATGCAAAAATATGGAATTTGGAAAGATGGTAATGATGACCCTATATGTAAGACAGTAAAAGAGACACAGATGTAAAGAACATCTTTTGGACACTGGGGAGAAAGTGAGGATGGGATTATTTGAGAGAATAGCATTGAAACATGTATATTATCACATGTGAAACAGATCGCCAGTCCAGGTTCGACGTATGAGTCAGGGTACTCAGGGCTGGTGCACTGGGATGACCCTGAGGGATGGGATGGGGAGGGAGGTGGGAGGGGTGTTCAGGATGGGGAACACATGTACACTCATGGTTGATTCATGTCAATGTATGGCAAAAACCATGATAATAATGTAAAGTAGTTAGCCTTCAAATAAAATAAATAAATTAAAAAAATGTGTAGACCTTGAAGCTAAGTTTTAATATGTACTAATAGACCTGCTTGAATTTGCAGTGATCAATATCATAGTATTTAAATAAAACCACAGAGAACCATCATTTCCTGATGGTTCATTCAGGATAAACACAAATAATAAATAATTTGTTAATCAACACATTTCAGCTTCAGAAAAGCTTTCTTATATGGTATCTTGCACTGAAATTGGCTTACTGAAAAATGAAAATATAGATTATTTTTCATTCCCCTTCTCAAGGACATGGATCAAAGTACAGGCTCAGAAGAAAGATGATACTGAAATAGGAAGTGCTGAAGAACACAATTAAAACTTTAAGTATTGTGGATAGGAGAATGGGTAATACAGAAATGGTTTACCTGCTGAATGACCCAGAACTTTCTACAGCAGGGCACGAAAAAGTAATGATGTTTTTATTTATTGAGAGAGACATTATTTTAGTTTGTAGACATCCACAGTCCTCTATGAAGTAAATCAGAATGTCTAGTTTTTGAAATGTACATTTATCACTCAATATTAAAATAAAGCATACAATTTCTTATTCAGATAAATGCAGATATTGAAAGAATTAATTTAAAATCTTTAGACCGCCAATTCAAAAGTTCCTCATTTATAAAAACTTCTCACTTCTAAATTACATAGTATTAGAGCTGAACATAGTCTTTGAGCTGAACATAGTCTTTGGATTCATCAATTAAAATATTCTCATTTTTGAGATAAAGACAATGATGATAAATTAGTTGATTCAATCAAAGTCATCTTAATGGTTAAAGACAGAGTCCATCCACTTCTGAATCTTATTCTAGTCTTCGCCTGCTAGCTTTCTGTTAATCTTGTCTAAAATGATTCTTATTCATTCAAACAACCTTTTAAAATATACCATTTCAACAGCTTACTTTTTACAAGTATTTTTACCCTTTGATTTTTTTTGTTTATTTATAAGCTAAAATCATCCTTATCATGACCTCATTTAGCTCTGCTGAAAGCAACTTAAGGTTTCAAGTAAGCTACTGAGTAAGCATGTCAGAATTCACAGATGGGAGACTCAATGAAGTAATTTCTAAGAGGAGACGTGAGGTCACCTTAGGAAATGGCCTAATGTTCTAGTAGAAAAGGACTTTCCTGCATGTCCAAATTTATTTAGACATAATATTTCTTTAATTCAATAAGAGTAGTTTCTGGTAACCAGTAATTTTTTTTTTAGCATTAGCCAGGTACCTCAAAACTAATTAGTAAAATCAATATAAAAATTTTCTTGGACCATACCTTCAGGATAGCTAGTATGTTACTTAAGAAAGAAAATCTCCAATTAGAAAATGAGTAGTATACAAGATAAGATACAACAAAAGGTTACATGAATATATTCTAGTGACACAGTGTATACTAGGAAGATGTGTTGTTATGGACAGTCCGAAGGAAATGAAGGAATTATTGGGAATGCTTCTATGATAGAACTGGAACTGAGTGGTGCAGGGGGACTGGAAGATTTTCAATGTGGAAGTATTATTTTAGCAAGAAAATAGAAGCAAAGGTAGATGGGCAGTGATAGAAGTGCCTGGTGGGAGTGGCTATTTCACATGTATTAAGGCAAATAAAATGACATCAGAGCGGAAACTTAAGCGATGGATAACAGAGGCTAAATGAGGCCATTTGGGGAGGATTGTACCAGGACCTGGCTCACAGAGCAGAAAGAAAGGGGCATCACTAAAAATCAGGAGAAAGGGTAATTAGATAGGAAATAAAAATAGATGGATTTACTCGAACCTTAATAATGATTTATTGTCACTCATCCAGTCAGGGAAGATAAAGCAGAACAGAACAATAAAACAGATGTCCCATGCTAAAACAAGAATCATTCAGCTCACTGAATCTTAGCCTTTCCTTTTTTCTAATCAGTTGAGATTGATAACCTAACACAGTGGAACAAAAACAGTTTAGCTATTGTTCTCTGACATTACTGTCCACATTATAAACTAGTTTTAATAGAAGAAACCAACCAGGTCAAGGAAACGGAGACAGAAAACAGGAAAGCGCATTCATCTGGATAGCAAGAAAAGTTTAGTGTATAGCAGGGTAGTGACTTTGCCTTCTGATGGGCGTAAAAACGATCTTAGAGGATTTGCTGTCATTCTATAACTCCTCTTTTATAGCAGAGGAGTTAAGCACTAAAATAGTAAAAAGCAATCTTCCAATTTCAAAACCCAAACTTAAATACATGTTGGCTTTCTTCTTTAGCTTGGGTTTAAAACCCAAATAATCCAAAGAGGTGAACTTATTTGCCAACCAGGGGAGTGAATATACCAATCAATTTTTAATCCTGAGTTTTTGCTAATATTGCCAAAATAATAATTTTCATTAACCAGAATTAGTGAATGCACACTATCCCCTACTTCAGTGCCAGAGGCAATATATACCAGCCTTGGCTAGTCACGTTACAAATGAGCATCATGGTATGGTCTTAGGAAGTAATCAGAGAGAGAGAGAGATACTACGGATGATATTCAGCAAATCTCACTCTACAAGAGATACAAATCAGTTTACCCCTTAGGAGAGGTTAGTGAAGTGAGTGTACGTCGCTCTGTCGTGTTCAACTCTTTGCGACCCCAGGGACTGCAGCCTGCCAGGCTCCTCTGTCCATGGAGTTCTCCAGGCAAGAATACTGGAGTGGGTTGCCATTTCCTTCTCCATACGAGAGGTTGGGAAGGGATTTATTTAAAAGTCAGAACAAAGCATCACATCTTAAACAAATGATCTCTGTTCTTCTCCCTTGAAATACCTCCTGAAGTTCCTTCTGCAATTTTTTATTTTCTTCCACATTCCACCTCTTCTTAAATGAGCTGGTCCCTTATAGGTCCAAGCCACTTTCACAGACTGCCTAGCTAGTGTGTTAGTGTTAGTGTTAGTCATTCAGTTGTGTCCGACTCTTTGCGACCCCACAAACTGTAGCCTGCGAAGCTCCTCTTCCATGGGATTCTCCAGGCAAGTACCCTCCTAGCTAGGCCCAGTACAAATTCTTGAGGATCATTAACCTGCCTGGTATACAAGCTATCTCAGATGAAATTTTAACCTCGGCTTCATTAGAGACGAAAAGTTTCCAGTAAAGCCCATTTTCAGCATGGGGAAAGTTATTTGTTTTTTTGAAAAGAAAGCATTTTTATCAGAGTAGTTTAGCCATTTGCTGTCCCCAAGATTCCATGACTAGATTATCAAGGTTAATATGAGCACGGAGAATCCAAAAATGTAATATTCAGTCATCTTCCCCCAACAGTTAAATGCCCACGAAGAAGAACATGGCTGATAATAACTTCAGACTTGAAATTCATCCTGACTGATTAACTTTGGCCCATTTTCCGACAGTACTGTCTTCATTTTCGACTTCCTCATTTTCAAATCCCTGATGCTTTGCATTGCTAGGCAGTTATAGATAAAAAGATGTGCTTAGTATCAGTGGGGGGTACCACTGCTTAATACCAGCTGGGGCTGCTTACACTGCCTCATTCTAGGTCACAGTGACTCTCAAGAAGTGATTGCTAAATTTTCAGGATGACCATGAGACAGATAGTAGTTAAACACAGCTATTGTTGTTGTCCAGTCACTAAGTTGTGCCTGACTCTGTGTGACTCCATGGACTGTAGCCCACCAGGCTTCTCTGTCCATGGGATTCTCCAGGCAAGAATACTGGGGTGGGTTGCCATTTCCTGCTCCAGGGGATCTTCCTGACCCAAGGATTGAACCCAGGTCTCATGCTTGGCAAGCGGATTCTTTACCATTAAGTCATCACAGAAGCCCAAGCACAGATTACTGAAAATTAAATTACATAAATTTAGAATTTGATAAACTATAGGAAAAACAAAGGACACAAATATCAGAACACTCAATTCCTAATTATTTTATAACATTTAATCATCTATACTCTTGAGGTTATTTATATTACGTTATCTGTATAGCAGAAATACTCCATAAGGTATATTACTATGTATGTCTTCACAACTCTGAGTATAGTGATATCACATTGGTGATGAAGGAGCAGCCACATTGGATGCATTTACCACAAAAATTGGCAAACACTACAAGTTAGAGCACCCTTCCTCACCAGAAAACCACTTGTGAAACATTTAGTAGCATGCCACTAGTTAAGAACCCTAGAGAATTCTTGCCTAGAGAATCCCAGGGATGGTGGAGCCTGGTGGGCTGCCGTCTATGGGGTCGCACAGAGTCGGACACAACTGAAGCGACTTAGCAGCAGCAGTTAAGAACCCACTATTTTGAGGGCTGAACCACTGGACAGAATAAAGACTATGTTAACTTAATATTCAGCTTTTTGTGTGTGCATGATAATCACCAGACTGATTTTCTCTTAGAAGTATACATTCAGAAGATGGGTTTCTAAGTAAAATGGCCCAAGAGCCTTTCAAGTAAATAAAAACTACTTGTGTGCAATTGGAATTACTTTAATCAAGGGTTTCCTCAAGAAATTTTTAATTACAGCACATTTCACTGCACAGGGGAACAATTAAATAGCAAATTTACTAGTGATGGTTTACCTTATATAGGACTAATATTAAAATGTTGAAAATGAAATAAAAACTCATTAAGCAATTAGGTTTATAGTTCCTACCAAGCTATCTCATTGCATTAGGTAGGAGTACAGGACTATCTCTCTTTAAGACACTCAATTTAAAGTGAATTCACATTTTTTCCAGTGGAGCTATGCTTACCAAGCAATCAAAGGCCAATATACCCTTTAATGCTGAACATGATACAAGTATTTTTCAGGTAGTTATCTGCTTCTATGTTATCTCTTTACTAACTTCTCCTGCCCTGATTCTGTTTTTCTTTTCTTTTTTGTCTTTGCTGTCTACATTGTATTAATATTAATTTAAAACTTTACATCAACCTAACTTAATAACATCGGAAAAGGCGATGGCACCCCATTCCAGTACTCTTGCCTGGAAAATCCTATGGATGGAGGAGCCTGGTAGGCTGCAGTCCATGAGGTCGTGAAGAATTGGACACGACTGAGAGACTTCACTTTCACTTTTCAGTTTCATGCATTGGAGAAGGAAATGGCAACCCACTCCAGTGTTCTTGCCTGGAGAACCCAGGGACGGGGGAGCCTGGTGGGCTGCCATCTATGGGGTCACATAGAGTCGGACACGACTGAAGTGACTTAGCAGCAACTTGATAACATGCTGCATTTCCCTGTTATTCACCAGGTGTGTAAAAGTGCCTTATCTCCCAGAGTTTTATAAACTGCTATAGTGCAAAGAGTTCAAAGAGAGTTAGAAAGATTTGTAAATGAATCCCTTCTCTGCCACTTAATAGCAGTGTAACTTTTGAGTCTTGATTTTCTTATCTATAAAATGGGCATATCACCCGCTGCCTTGACAGAGTCATAAGCCCTAATAATAATGCAATAATACTCAACAACTTCCCAAGTCAATCTCTGGCACAGTTCATTTCACGTAAATAGCATCTATTATTCTACTTCTATGATACTAAATATTGAAAACAATACTTAATTACTGTATTATATTTAATTATTACAGTTATTCAGGCTTATGTATTATTCAGTAGCATTGAAATCTTCAAAGAAAATATGCCTCTGAAAAGACAAAAATGATGCCTAGTATAAGTAAATTCGATTCAAGAGCTACAATATGCAAGGATCAGTTAAATCTGCCAGTATTGTTTCCAATTAAAATGTATTTAGTGTTTTTAGAGCCTTATTAACTCAAGTAAACAGTGGTACTTATCTATTATGCATTTCTCCAGGGTTGTGACATGACTAATTTAATCTAAAACTAAATGGGTTCCTCTCTATTATAGAGAAATGAACATTCCAACATCCCTTTCAGATAAAAATATCTGGAGAGGATGGAGAGGATACGCATAGCTATCTTATGTATAAGCAGGTGCTCTAAGAATAATCACCATCTATACGGACTTCTCTGGTGGCTCAGAAGGTAAAGAATCTGCCTGCAATGCAGGAGACCCCGGTTTAAGCCCTGGGCTAGAAAGATCACTGGAGAAGGGAATGGCTACCCACTCCAATATTCTTGCCTGGAGAATTCCTTAGACAGAGGGGCCTGGCAGGCTACAGTTCAGGAGGTCACAAAGAGTCAAACATGACTGAGTGGCTAACACTTTCAGGACTTTTTTAAAAAAAAAAAACATAATCCAACAGAGGGAAGTGCAGGAGAGAAGAAATCTCTGTCTTTAAATAGCAGAATTTGGTCTATATTATTGTCTCAAATAATTGGCATTTTAGTCACGCTTTTATTCAGAGAGAGGAAACTTTCACAGGATGGATGTAGAGATGGACTACTACATCAAAGCAATTACAACAGATTCTAAATCTCTCTAAATACCAAACGTGAGATTAAATGAACATACATCTTAACATAATAGAATGCATGTTGATATGCCAAAATCTATAGAAAAGGTGAAGTGGAGGTTTCCTCTGGATTATTTTGAGTTATTTCATTTTCCTAGGACCATTGTTAGTAACTGTCTTCCTAAACCAGTGCTATTTATTTTTTGAGCTTTATATGCTGTCTTTTGTCACTCTGGGGCTTCCCAGCTGGCACTAGTGGTAAAGAACCCGCCTGCCAACGCAGGAGACCTAAGAGATGCAGGTTCAATCCCTGGGTTGGGAGGATCTCCTGGAGGAGGGTGTGGAAATCCAACTCCAGTATTCTTTCCTGGAGAATTCCACCGACAGAGGAGCCTAGAGGGCTATGTCCCATGGGGTCCAAAGAGCTGGACATGATTGAAGTGACTTAGCGCATACATCACTCTAGGCCAGTAGTTAACTTTTTCTAATCTGTGGAGACCTTAGTTTGAATAAACTTTTATCTCTAAGCTTAGTTTGAAAACAGGCTAAAAGGCATTATTCATCAGGTGAGGTCAGAGTTCTGTCCCCACTTTGTTGAGATTTTATATACATGGCTCTCACTAATACAATTATTCTCCCATGAAAGTGTTTACAGTAGCAAACTATGAAATAATATGTTTCTCAAAAAATAATAAATATTTCATATGTAACTCTATATAACCTAACTAAGTCCACTATAGCAAGTTCTGCCTGGTTAGGTCATAGCTACACACAAAAACAAACAAAGATTATATCTAGCACATATGTTTGAGGTCCATCCTAAAATTCCACTGCAATAAGGCTAAAAACTGTACTGTGGTTATACATTTTCTTCACACAACTTCAATTAAATAACAAACTAAGATTACTGATAAAATTTGAAACTGCCTTCAAAAAATACCTTTTAACAGATAACCTCACATTTTTTCAAGTCAAATATCACTACTCTTACAACCAATTAATTTTAAGAAATGCCAGTTATTTGAAGGCATGTGCAACAATCTGGTCTTTGAGGAAGACATCAAATACCAACATTCCTAAGATTGTTAGGACAGGATCATAATCTCAATAGCTTCAAAGAAAAACCGTACTGTTTTTTCTCTGGTGATTTCTATGACTGCTGGTCTATTGGAATCATGAAATAACGCATTGTGTTTAGTTTTGAAAATATGATAGCTTGCAGCTACTCATTATTAACACCATGACACTGGTGTTGTCTAAGGAGAATTAATCTTGACATGAACATTAGATTTTTATAATCAAAGCTACATCATGACTACAATGAACCTCACTGGATCTCAGAATTGTGGATCTCAGAATTCATGTAGGACTTCTATAAACAAAATCTCCTAGTGAACATAAGCACACATACTCACTTATATACCCAAGACACACATGTTTTTGTATCTGCAATGTCAGTTAAAGTGACTGCTTTAATAAAAATACAGTATACCAAATTTGGAAAAAGACTATGTGACATCAGGGAACAGACTGTTTGCTTCTTCACTGTTTTACTGAAAAATCCAATAGGTACAAGGGAGTCTCCAGATAATTTGATTTTTTTCCCCCTTATCGGTATTTTAGACTATATGCTGGTACAGCACTCTTAAGGAAAAAAGCAGTACCTGAAGTGAGATGGCAAAGGTTGGAAAAAGTTCATATTTGTGTTTTATTTTAAATCACTGAAAAAGAAAACAAATACTGGTGTTCAAGAATTAGGGGCCACATGGGAGAATTTGGAAGCCACTTCAAAAATAAATGTAATCCAATGAAAGTGAACACTGTAAAGTCGTCAGCACACTGCAAGTAATCCAGCAAATGAAAACGTGTGTGCCAGAGAGATACCGATAAGGAAGAAAACGCCAAAGTTTCAAACCAAAACTTTTAAATAATCCAGAGAAATGAACTAAATAAGCAAATGAAATAAAAATGCATGCTCATTTATTTTGTTTAATGTATATAAAACTTAAGCGGTCAGATTTAAATTATATCTAGGTAAGCCTGGAGGAGGAAATGGCAACCCACTCCAGTGTTGATACCCAGACAATCCGTTGACAGAGGAGCCTGAGGGTTATAGTCCATGGGGTTGCAGAGAGCAGGACACGACTGAGCAGGAGCACACACGCAACTTACGTAAGAATGCCAAATAGTTTGCAACTAGGCCAAGAGAGTGAGGAAGAGATGTTTTTGAAGGAAGGAACTCAAAATAGTTTACCTACATAGATCATTTGATAATGGCCTTTTACGTGTTTAAAATTGCCCATTGGAAAAAAAATAAATAAATAAAATAAAATTGCCCATTGAAACACATTGCAAATCCCTTAGCTTGACTCTGATTCTTCATCTCAAAGGAGGTCTTGGGTAAACTGACTACCGAGAAATGACCACATTCAGCACATATGCATCTGGAAATGGATATATCTTAAAATAATACCTTGATATAGCTTAAAGATAAAAAGTTATAAAGGAAAAGAAGTCACTACATTTTCAAGGGGGATATGGTAAGTAAGGTTAAATCAGTGGTTTTCAACTCTAGCATGAGATTGTTTTTTCTCCAGATGAGCTCTCATCACACATGAGAACGCCATATCTTCAGGAAGTATTACAAATCAGTCGGGTAACACTAAAGAATTATTCCATGTTTAAACAGCATCAGATCAGTGGGAGGTCATTTTCAGTGTGTAATGTGTTATGACATGGGTGCATACAACCAACTGCAAATCAGAATAGTTAAGGAAGGGAAGAAACACTGAAGGCAAGAGGTGGAAGGTTGAGTAGGTATTGGCAATATGATGTCTCTTACGAAAAATGTCGACAAGAGTGGCAGGATGTGGGTCATAACACATGACATAACACAAAGGCCTTATTAAAAAAAGATGACATTTCTGAGTTAATGAGTGAAAAGAATAAGGACAATTTCCAAACTTAAGAAACATGTGGCAATAAACGCTGAACATGAATGTTAAACCTTTCTCGTGTTAACAAATACGGAAAGTAGAAAGACTGGCTGTTATCTCAGAGGAGATTACAGATAATAAGGAGTCAATTAAGATATTATGGATAGAAGGAACTGTATTGTATTGCTGCCAATTTTGAATGGTGCAGTGATTTCATAATAAAGCCTATGAGGATTAATGTGAGAGTATTTTCAAAGCCCCTTAGAGAAAAGTGTTATACAAGCATAACATCTAGCTATTAACAAGTGTCTACATATTTTAATAATATAAACTCTCATTCTGAAAACACTTGAGGAACTATGTTGACAATCTCCACTTTAATTCACATACTTGCCAGTAATTTACATAGTATATTATTAAGAACTCTCATCGGCACATCAGAACTTGAGAAATAGTGAACAGACTTCTACTATAGTTTGGAGGCTGGGCTTCTACAACTAATATAAAAAAGGCATCTGATATGATTGAGAAAGCTATCTAGAACAGGTAATTGTTACGATAACACAAAACTCAAATTTCTTTCTCCACCCGAGCAATTCAACTTTTAATAGGGTTATTTCACTCTGGCAGAGAGGCAGTGAACTTTCACAGATCTTTGCAGTATTGAACACAACCCTTGGAGAGCCTGTGTATGTGCATGTGTGTATGTGTACTTGATACTCACATAAGTCTGAACTCTCCTGCGTCTTTAAGCTTCTTATTTAGGAATCTGATGCACAGTCTTTGGGAATGAGTATGTATCATCAGAGGCTATATGATGGGTTCTTGCTCTTTCAAGGAATTTGCTTCCCAGGAATGGAGGCCAGGTTATGACAAAATTTCTAAGAGCAGGTCGGGAAGTAGAGACACTCCTCATAGCCAAGAGACTGCCCTAGCGCAACTCCCATCTGACTTAGAATTAAAATACACACACAACACACACACACACACACACACACACACACACACACACACACACCCTGAAATTCTTAAAGTATTATTTTTTCAATTAGTGGAAATTTTTACTAAATCTAGATATCCTTACTGTTTTTTGGATATTAACAATAATAATTTTTTCCTTTCCCAAAGGAAGAAAATTGTGACCCTATCACTTGTGTAATTTATGTAAGTCTATTTTTCTGCTATCAAGTAGAGTATTTTATATTTTACGTCTATATTCAATAATAAACAGTTATTGGATTTTGGAAGGGTGGAAGTTTCATCAGTACATAATAGTTTTTAAATTTCAAATTGAAATTCACTGTTCATCACAAAATACTATAAAAATGAAATGAAATACTATAAAATACTACATTTGGAAAATGATAGGAAGCCAATTCACTTTATCTTGAAAACTGATACTCCTTTTCCCATTGCCTTCCACTTCCATTTAATTCTGAAGGGGATTAAGTGAAAGGGAAACGAAAGAAACAAACAACATGACCTACGACACCAAGAAAAGATAAATATCTATTTCCACTAAAGTAATGGTGATACCTTACAGTTATGATCAGTCTTTGAGGTTGACACCTGCCTCTGCAGTATGATACTAAGGATAGTAGGAAAAAGCCCAGATTGATAAATCTTCATGTATTTCCTTTCTTTTTTAAAAAACAGCATATTAATAAGACTTGGAAAGACTAATTTACATGCAATGAAAATAAAAAAGAGACAGATTGTCGTTATCCAATGAAACGAAAACGTATCTTCAATGATCCAGAGAAAAGAATCAGAAGCAAGAGGAGTAACTAAAAATGAGATTGAGTGCTTATAAGTTACATGGCTTTTTATCCATAATCTTAAGTGCTAGAGTACATATCATTTTAAGAAAAAGGAATTAATTTTACAGGATAAACCTCTCTTTCTTTCATTGATAGCTGTAGTATTCCATTCATATGTGTGAAAAACTGTCTTCTTTTAGGAATTAAATGTTTTATGCGTCTGAAGTAGAAATAGAAGAGTAACAGGCTTAACAATAAGGAGAGGGAATTAGAGAAAAAATGAGCCAGAGGCTGTGATTTTCTAGTTTACTTACCCCAAGTGTCTGAGTTTTGAATCTAATTTGTAAGTCATATTGACTACTAGGAGAGTAATAGGGTGGCTTTTTATATAGTTAAAGGAACCTCTTGGTGAGAGTGAAGGGGAAGAATAAACAAACTGGCTTAAGTCTGAATATTAAAAAAAAAAAAAACAACAACAACCTAAGATCGTGGCATCTGGCCCCACTACTGCATGGAAAATAGAAGGGGAAAAGGTGGAAGTAGTGACAGATTTCCTCTTCTTAGTCTCCAAAATCACTTCGGATGGTGACTGGAGCCATGAAATCAGAAGACAATTGTTTCTTGGCATGGAAGCGATGACAAACCTAGACAGTGTGTTGAAAAGCAGAGACGTTACTCTACTGACAAAGTCCATATAGTCAAGGCTATGGTCTTTCCGGTGGTCACATATGGTTGTGAGACCTGAACCATAAAGGAAGAACGAAAGAATTGATGCCTTCAAACAGTGGTGCTAGAGAGGAAAACTGAAAGTCCCTTGGACAGTAGAGTCAAACCAGTCAATCTTAAGGGAGAACAACTCTAAATATTCACTGGAAGGACTGATGCTGAAGCTCCAGCATTTTGGTATCTGATGCGAACAGATAACTCATTGGAAAAGTCCCTGATGTTGGGAAAGATTGAGGGCAGGAGGAGAAGAGGGCGTCAGAGGATGAGCTGGCTGGATTATATCACTCATGCAGTGAACATGAACTTAGGCAAACTCCAGGAGACGGTGAGGGACAGGGAGGCCTGGCGTGCTGCAGTCCACAGGCTCACAAAAAATTGACACTACTGGGTGACTGAACAACAACAATAGGGTGGCATTCATTTTAAGAAACCTATAAACTTACACTCAAACTGTTAATAATCTACCACAGGAAAATTAGCATTCTTAGTTTTCATGTTCAGAAATTGACTCAAATAAGATGAAGCTATTTTTCTTAGATAGAAAATCAGAGATTAGAGAAAAGTAGAAACATAGGAATATAAGGAACCAATACCTCTTCCTATCCTCATTCTCAAATAAAATTTTTGGTTAAAAAGATAAAGTAAAACTGCATCAGGCATGCATTCAGTAATCCACAACTGACTAAGTGATGAAATCTATTCTTAGTTCAGATTGTATCTCTTCAAACATTCATATTTTAAATTTACAACTCGAGATCTACTTGAAATCTGATAGCCTCTGTTTTACTTGCTTTTAATTTAGTAAAGGTTAACTCACACCCAATAATCACCTCTAAAAACTAGAAAAAATGTCCTTTTCTCCTGTTTCTGGTGAATGGTTTTCTCTCTCACAAAATTTCAAAATAAAATAAAAGGTTTTCCTTTGCACAAAACAGAAAGAGCCATTCAGTTCTACAGCTCTAAGACTGTGTATCTCTTCCCACTGCCCTCCTCTTAAGGAGAATGCAAGTGAAAGGTAAAGGAAAGAAAAAAACATGACCTTAGGAAAGCAAGAGAAGTGTTCAGTCGGTTCGACTCTCTGTGACCTCATGGACTGCAGCCCGCCAGACTCCTCTGTCTGTGGAATTCTCCAGTCAAGAATACTGGAGTGGGTTGCCATTTCCTTCTCCAACCAAGAGAGAATATATACATATATATTTCCATTAAAGGTAAGAGTAATACCTTGTAGCTATGACCAGTCTTTCAAGCTGGCATCCACCTCTATGGTATGATACTAAGGATGGTAGGAAAAAAACTAAACTTGATAAATCTTCATGTATTTACTTTCTCTTTCAAAAAAAAAAAAAAAAAAAAAAACCTTGAGAATTCTCAATGAATATGTACATATATCCCCTAGCTGGAGTGAGTGCTGTGATGGTAGAGTGGGAACTGGTGAGTTCTGGGGACACAGGTATGCAGGTACAACATCTCCTAGGGCCTCAGCCAAGAGGAAGAAAAAAGACATCTTAAAGATCACTCTAGGATAACACCAAAAGTAAACACATTCATCCATTTACAGTTTTGCTGTGGAGTCATGAGATGCTACTCAGAATCCTTGCTCATGCTGCAAACTGACCAACCTTGTAAGTAGAAAGTTGAAGAGCAAGCTCCACAGGTCAGCCTCTCTGCTTTCCTTTCAGGGAGTGAAATTTCTACTCTTTAAGGATCATAATGTGAAATGCACACTTTTGGTGTGCATGGGAAAGGGAAAGAGGCTGAATAAAATGTGGAACTGCCATCCCCAGACAACCACTCCAGAAATCTACATGTAAAAATGTAAATGCTTGCAAGAAGCCTCTTCTTTTAAAAAAATCCATTACTTTCTGACTGTCAGCATATTTGAAAAATAAAGATCCTTTCCAATTTCTTTGAAGCTAACAGAATCTGTTTCTTAGTGATTGTGTCAGAGGTTTCAAAACTGTTGCTCTCAGTTTTTTCCTTAACATTTAAGAATCTGTTTCATTTTTGAGTCTGTCAAAGACTTTTTAACAAATTGGAATATTGTTGCTCATTCAGTTAGATTTTTTTTTTTCCTGGATGAACAGGATACAACAAATCTGTTTTGGTGTCTTTAAAATCAGAGTTTTGGCTTATTAAAATAGTTAAATATCGGTTGCTCTTTTTAAGGTTTTGGGGTTTCTTTTGAAACTGAATTATTTTTGTGTGTGCCCTCTGTGTCAGGGCATTGGTTTTATAACTAAGTGGACCAACAATTTTCTCCATAATCAGATGCTCAGTTAATAAGAAATGGCAAGCATATTATACTCCTGGTTCTTTCAGAATTATCACAGTATAGTCAATGAATTGTTACTAAGGACACTGTTGAAATATAATGATTTTAAGGACTCTTTGGGGAACAGCAAAAAAAAAAAGACATTTTGAATATTATCAGATATAAATGACTAGGACACATTCATTCTTGTGGTTTAGATTTCATTTATGTTTTATCTAGTGTAAAGTCTGAAAAAAATGTTTTCTATGAAAAAGCCTCTTGATAAAAGCCAAAGAGGAGAGCGAAAAAGTTGGCCTAAAACTCAACAGTCAGAAAACGAAGATCATGGCATCTGGTCCCATCACTTCATGGGAAATAGATGGGGAAACAGTGGAAACAGGGTAAGACTTTATTTTCTGGGGCTCCAGAATCACTGCAGATGGTGACTGTAGCCATGAAATTAAAAGACGCTTACTCCTTGGAAGAAAAGTTATGACCAACCTAGATAGTATATTCAAAAACAGAGACATTACTTTGCTGACTAAGGTCCGTCTAGTCAAGGCTATGGTTTTTCCTGTGGTCATGTATGGATGTGAGACGTGGAGTGTGAAGAAGGCTGAGAGCTGAAGAATTGATGCTTTTGAACTGCAGTGTTGGAGAAGACTCTTGAGAGTCCCTTGGACTGCAAGGAGATCCAACCAATACATTCTGAAGGAGATCAGCCCTGGGATTTCTTTGGAAGGAATGATGCTAAAGCTGAAGCTCCAGTACTTTGGCCATCTCATGCGAAGAGCTGACTCACTGGAAAAAACTCTGATGCTGAGAGGGATTGGGGGCAGGAGGAGAAGGGGACGACAGAGGACGAGATGGCTGGATGGCATCACGGACTCGATGGACACGAGTCTGAGTGAACTCCGGGAGATGGTGATGAACAGGGAGGCCTGGCGTGCTGCGATCATGGGGTCGCAAAGAGTCGGACACGACTGAGCGACTGAACTGAACTGAACTGATGAAACATGCACAATGAAAATGCTGCTAGTGAGATTATCACTGATGAGTTACCAGGAGAATTATTATATTTAGCAAATGTATAAATATATCTATTTTTTGTAATTATCTATGTTATATGCTAGAAATGCTTAATAAGTGCTTATACACTATTTCTAAAAATTTACCCTGATTAAAATCAATTTACATAGTATTTTAATCTCTTTTAAGTAACTTTACTATTTTCAGCACCAAAATGCCCAGAAAAAGATGATATTGATGGAAGAAGCCAGATATGCTGGTTTCTGTCAGAAATGGCTATTTTGGGCACACATAACCTTTTCTTCAAAATTATAATCTCATAACCCCTCAGAATACCTCTAAAAGTCAGTACCTAGACAATTTAAAAAGAAATTTTAAGGGTTAGAATTTAATCTCTTAAACATTTAAGATCAAACCGAAGATTCTATCTAGATGCTCATCAGCTTTGTATAATTCAAACAATTTCAGTTACTAAAGGACATTAAAAGGAGATAAAATATTATTTTAAATTGTTAAGTCCTTTTAAAGACAAATAGGAAGAGAGAAACATCAGCCAGGATGAATCACAGACAATATTCAATATATTATCATCATCTTTGTTATTACTGATTTTGATAAGCATAATATTCACAACAGTCAGACAAAGTAAGACTTCCATCATTATCTCCCTTCTTCCTGCTGGAGTACCGAATTCTGAGGCCATTACACTATGTTATGCATAGATTAGCCACAGTAGTAAAGTAAGTTATATGATACCAATTTGTTCTGTCAAATAAATGACCCACCATCAGGTAGAGACATCTGGTTCCTACCTTGAATATAATGTGTTATCACTTTAGTGCAATCAATGAAATATTGTGCCTCAAATGATATTACTCATCACTTGCTGGAATTGCTTAAAACCAGTCTAAAAATAATTGTAACAATTACCCCACGATAACCCGTCAAACAGTTAACGCTATGTAGATGTGATAGGAAAGAACGCAAGACATGTGTTTCAATATTTGAAGGAAAAGAAGTCAAATTCCAAGTTAAATTATTATTCGTACATCTAAAGCACTGCACTTCTGATTCTGTTTTCTGTCCCTTACAACAAGTGGATACCTTTGTCTGGAATACTCTCTCTTAACTGTTCCTGTAACCAGGTTAGCTGGCATTTTTCAATCCTCTTTAGTCATATTAATTGTAAATCTCTGCAAAATTTTTTCTTCCCAATTAACCTGCATATTTCTTGAGGAAGTGTGTTTGATTCATTTTTGGGAATCTAGGGTTCTTAAAATACTAGATCTTTATCAGAACTCACTAAATGCTCCTGAGCTACTGCAATATATATGCTGTGCTGTGCTCAGTCGCTTCAGCTGTGTCTGACTCTTTGTGACCTTATGGACTATAGCCAGGCTCCTCTCTCCATGGGATTTTCCAAGCAAGAATACTGGAATGGGTTGCCATGACCTACTCAGGGGATCTTGCTGACCAAGGGATCAAAACTGCATCTCCTGCATTGCAGGTGGATTCTTTACTGCTGAGCCACTGAGGAAGCCCACAATATATATTGGGTGGGCCAAAAATTTGTTCATTTTTCTCCATGTCAACTTACAGAAAATATACAAATAAACTTATTAGCTAAACCTACACACACACACAGACACACACACACACACGCACACACATATTGCAGTAGTTCAGGAGGGCAACAAGGACCCAGATTAATATTAGGTGGTATTAAAAAGTTTAAAAATGCTGGATATGATAAATATTAAAAGGAGCATTCTTTATATCTAATTATGTACAGTAGTTGGAGGTAAATATCTATAATAGACAATAATATTCAGTAGTGGATATGACTATTCACCATGCAGTATACAATATCTCATTTGATCCTCACACTAATCCATGAAGAAGCTAGCATTTTCTCCACCTCATATACGAGACATCTCATTACAGAGAGCATAAGCATCTGTACTTGACAGAATACGTTAGGAGAAATATGAAATATCAGAGAAGGAAATAATTTGGATGCATACATAATGTCTCTATCATCATATTTTATGGAGAAATTTCAAAAGACACATCCATACTTAAATAGAGATAATGATAAACCTTATATATAATGTCTATGTTATATATATATATATCTCACACACTACTAAAGTAATGCTCAAAATTCAGCAATACGTGAACCCCGAACTTCCAGATGTTCAAGCTGGTTTTAGAAAAGGCAGAGGAACCAGAGATCAAATTGCCAACATCTGCTGGATCATGGAAAAAGCAAGAGAGTTCCAGAAAAACATCTATTTCTGCTTTATTGACTATGCCAAAGCCTTTGACTGTGGGGATCACAATAAACCGTGGAAAATTCTGAAAGAGGTGGGAATACCAGACCACCTGACTTGCCTCTTGAGAAACCTGTATGCAGGTCAGGAAGCAACAGGTAGAACTGGACATGGAACAACAGACTGGTTCCAAATAGGAAAAGGAAGACGTCAAGGCTGTATATTGTCACCTTGCTTATTTAACTTATATGCAGAGTACATCGTGAGAAATGCTGGGCTGGAAGAAGCACAAGCTGGAATCAAGATTGCCAGGAGAAATATCAATCACCTCAGATATGCAGATGACACCACCCTTATGGCACAAAGTGAAGAGGAACTCAAAACCCTGTTGATGAAGGTGAAAGAGGAGAGTGAAAAAGTTGGCTTAAAGCTCAACATTCAGAAAACGAAGATCATGGCATCCGGTCCCATCACTTCATGGGAAAGAGATGGGGAAACAGTGGAAACAGTGTCAGACTTTATTTTTGGGGGCTCCAAAATCACTGCAGATGGTGATTGCAGCCATGAAATTAAAAGACACTTACTCCTTGGAAGGAAAGTTATGACAAACCTAGATAGCATATTAAAAAGCCAAGACATTACTTTGCCAACAAAGGTCCATCTAGTCAAGGCTATGGTTTTTCCAGTAGTCATGTATGGATGTGAGAGTCGGAATGTGAAGAAAGCTGAGCACCTAAGAATTGATGCTTTTGAACTGTGGTGTTGGAGAAGACTCTTGAGAGTCCCTTGGACTGCAAGGAGATCCAACCAATCCATTCTGAAGGAGATCAACCCTGGGATTTCTTTGGAAGGAATGATGCTAAAGCTGAAACTCCAGTACTTTGGCCACCTCATGCGAAGAGTTGACTCATTGGAAAAGACTCTGATGTTGGGAGGGACTGGGGGCAGGAGGAGAAGGGGACAACAGAGGATGAGATGGCTGAATGGCATCACTGACTTGATGGACGTGAGTCTGAGTAAACTCCAGGAGTTGGTGATGGACAGGGAGGCCTGGCATGCTGCTATTCATGGGGTTGCAAAGAGTCAGACACGACTGAGCGACTGAACTGATCTGATAACGTCTATATGATAGCAATCTCTTTTTAAGGAGCAGATATTTTTAAAATGATGAAACAGATAAAGAAGCATAAAACTTAAATTTAACTACTTTAGAATTTGGCCAAAGTCGAACACTGACTTCGTCTAGACAGGCGTTACCTGTCTCCACAGTTATAACAGAAGACATTTGAAACGGTGACTGAATTATCTTGTAGCTAGAACTTTTAGCACTTCTGAGGCGTCATATATGCTCTTATGAAAATGTCAGAAATAGTAGAAGATGCCTTAATCTAGTAATCAACCTGCCAACTGTTCAAAAATCTTATGTGAGTTTCTCGGAAAAGGGCAGAGAAAAGGATAATAGAATGTTTTTTATTCACATGGAAAATCTAAAGGTACAAGGTATAAGTTTATAGTAATACTATTACTTCTGCTACTCAAATATAGCTTAAAGGATTATCATTAAAACTATAGTAGCAAATAACTATGTAAATGAGATTTTTGAAAAATATCATTATAATATTTTCCAGAGTAAAAATATAGATTTAGATGTCCTGTTATGCCTCCCTAGCCACTAAAATTATGTTTGACCTTGACTAAATCACATAATATTTCCTATATTTTAGTTTTCCTGAGAAATGTGCCAGTTTGCAGGGTAGGCAGGTGTTGATAGATTTGAAAATTTAAAAGGTGCAAACTAACGGCACAGCATTATTCTTACTTTACTGTGACCAATAAAAAAAATAAAGTCAATTATGGAAGCAATCAAATTATTGAAATGTCAGGGTAAGATGGGATGGACACTGTTTTTTGTTGTGTTTTTTTTTCTCCCATGAGTTTAAACTGATTAAAAAAAATGCAACATTTTGCTGTATAGAAATTATAGCCTATATTTTATCAGTTGGTTTCTCTTAGTTTAGGGTGAAAGTAGGGGTCGAATTTTCAGAAGCTTTTGTCACTTTGGAATAATTATTATTTTTAAATATATGATTCAAAAAAAAGAATCCACAGCTTTATCCAGCCAGAGTTTCTCTTTCCAGCTTCGTAAAATAGGAAAGAACCCTACTGGGCAATGAAAGACACAATTTCTTCCAATCCTTCTTCCAAATTCCCTGTTGTTTTGAGCCTGGGTATTAGCCAGCTGTCTCAGAAATCCCAACTCCCACTTGGCATCTCTAGGTGATTAAAGGCAAAATGACTTTATGGCCAGGTAGAATATACAAAGATACCAGAAACCTAGAGTATTTGTTTTGGAGAAGAAAAAATGTGTGTGTGTTTTTTTTTCTGTATTGTTTATTTTTTTAAATATTCATTGCAGTATAGTTCTTTTACAATGTTGTATTAGTTTCTACACTAAGAAAACGGAATCATCTATACCTATACATATATCCCTTCTTTTTTTGGAATTTCCCTTCCCAACACCACAGTGCATTGAGTATAGATCTCTGAGCTAGGTTCTCATTACTTACCTATTTCATACATAGTATCAATAGTGTATATATGAATGGGGGAAGAGGGTGATGGTGAGATAAACTGGAAGACTGGCATTGACACATATACAGTAAAGAATATTTTTTATCTGTCCTCTTAATTAAAGCTTAATTTGAAGTAGAATCGAAAGTAAGGAAGAAGAAATTCAGGGGGAAAAGGTTTATAGCAAAAATGATTCTCATAGTTTTGAAAATTTGTGTTTTGCAAAATTCAGATGAGTAAAACTTAGAATAAATTAGTTAATTTTCCTAACACTTCTGAATAGTTTCTCATTATGTTTTTTCTTTTGAAAATTATATTTGTAAATCATAATTCATTTATATTACTATGCATTCTATTCACAAACTGAAAGCTATACAGAAATCACTAAATTATACTAGAATCAAGAGAAAAGCTGATAAAAAATCCTTTTAGAATAATTAGAAATTTTATTCCAAAACAATCTAAAAACTAAAACATGTATATATTACAGAATTTATATGCAGATAACATAACATATTCAGTAACAGGGTTGTATTGGAACCATAAGCACATGCTCTATGCTTATTTTTTAATGTAGAACTAGAAATAATATCTATTTTGTGGAATAAGGTATGGGGTGGCATATTTTTTAAATATTTAAAGAATAGAAACTTTGAGTAGCTGAAGAGTGTAGTGGCAGTTTTATTATTGCTAGGGTCTTGATCAAACAGATAAGATTCATAAATCTTGAACTATCCTTCTCATTTGTGGGAAGACTGTAACATCTGCCTTTTCAGAACACTGCAACAGCCTCAAAGGGAAAAACCATGTCAGGACACAATTTTTTTTTTTGCCTCGCCTTGTGTAAATTATTTATAGTGTAAATTGTAAAATGTTCTACATTGATGTTTAGAGATTTATCCTATTAAAGATATCCTTTGTTATTCTTGGGCTGATAAAATGGATTATGTTGTATTACAGGGGACCAGGAAGACCCACCTCAAGTAATTTAAGATTTTAAATTAGCCTTTGCCCATTTAAACTTTACTGTGAGCATCCAGCAAAAAGTTGCATGTAATAATAACAACATTGAATCTTTCCTTATCAATGAATTTTGGGGAATGAGTTGGAAAAATCCTTCAAATGCATTAAAAATTAAATTAAAAGACTCTAAACCAACTGTCAGAGAGTGCTTCCAGCTGGAGCATTCATAATGCAATAAAATTAGAATGTTGGGAAGAAAAACACACTCTATACAAATGTACTTGATTTAAAAGTCAGACTTCACATTTCTAAGTTCCTGATATTTCTGCTGAGCTTCTGCTGTGCATGCCCACAGAGGTACAATTTCAAGTCACAGAAGAGTGTCTTGCTAAACGTAAAATCTTTTGTGCTCCATTACCCAAAGACAGGAGGACTCAGGAAGCTTTGCTGAAAACCATGGTGCTTTGTTGCCATTAAGATGACTTAATCAAACAAGGAACCCTGGCAAATATTTAAAGTCTACCTTTTAATCTACAGAAACAAGAAACCAAGAACCTCTCCAAGAAAAAAAAAAATGCAGAGGGCTAACTATAATCTAAAAATATTTTTGGCCATTTTGTAGATGACCTTGATAATAATATGAATGATGGTGATGAGAAGAACAGTTCTCATATTCTGAACGTCTGTTACATACTAAATGTCCACACTTCAATCCTTATAAAAATTCTAGGGTAGGTATCCCTGTTACCTCCATTTTATAGAACAGAAGACTGAAGAGCAGCAATGTTAGGTTATCTGACAAGTCACAGCAAGCACATGGCTGAACCCACTCAGGAGCTCAGACAGGCCTTCCGACAAAGTTGTTACCTTTGACCATCATACCATTTCACATAATTAAAGGTATTCAAATTGCTTCCCAGAAAATGTATTATCTGTTATCTCTGTAACGTATTTTTATTTCAGAAGTTTGCAGAGCTCCTGATAAACTATTTGCCTCTAACTGCCTCCACCCACAGGGAAGTCACCTCTGAAATGCAGCTGACTGCAAGAGGAAAGAGGCTTGGAATCATGCTCGTCCACATAGGAAATAAAAACAACTTTAAATTGCTTCTCATACCTAAAAATATAACAACCGCAGTTTAGAGGTTGGTCTGGTCATTTAAAACCACCCTTTATTTTTTTACAATGTGTGTTATGGAGATTTTTAATGAGCACAGTTGGAGTGGGGAAGCTTTCTATTTCTGAAAGCCTCAGAATAACTCCAGTTTCTTGGTGTTCCCTCACAGCGCATTAGAATATGCATCCACTTAAGCCCAAGGACACAACTTATTGACACATCCTTTGACAGTCCATATTTCGTCCCCTAAGAGGTTTCACATTTAGGGAATGTTATTTCTTCTCCTTGCATTAGGAAATCAAAGGAAGAGGATCCAAATCTATGTGACTAAAAAATATCTAATTGATTCCATTTCTGTTGAGCTTTTTTTTTTTTTTTGGCAATAAATTTGAAGTTACATTCAGAAACTCATTTAATATTCCTTTTGATTTAAATGATTAAGCACAGAATTCATAAATTCAAAAAGGTAAAAAGCACTAGGATAATTATCCTTTAAGGAAAAGGCTTTGGCATCAGTAGATAATGACCAAGTTTAGATATCATTCTGCTTAAGACTATGGAGTATATGAATTATACTGCTTTTATCATAAACTGTGTAGCTAGCACCCAATATCATCTAGAAAAAAACTAGCTGAAATAATTTTATATATGTTTAAAAAGAAATGCTTCATTTTAAAAATGTATTTGTTTATTGTCTTTGGCTATCCTGGGTCCTCACTGCTGCACCGGCTTTTTCTCTACTCATGGCGATCAGGGACTACTTTCTTATTATTATTTTTTTTTTTTAGTTTTTTATTTTTTAAATTTAAAAATCTTTAATTCTTACATGCATTCCCAAACATGAACCCCCCTCCCACCTCCCTTTCTAGTTGTGGTGTGTGGGCTACTCATTGCAGTGGCTTCTCTTGTTGCAAAGTACAGGATCAAGGGCATGAGGGTTTCAGCAGTTGCAGCTCCCAGGCTCTAGAGCACACACTCAATAGTTGAGGTACATAGGCTTAGCTGCTTCACAGCATGTGGGATCTTCCCAGATCAAACCCATGTCTCCTGCACTGGCAAGTGGACTCTTTACCCCTGAGCTATCACGGAAACAAAAAATACTTTATTTCTAAAGTCATATTTAATTCAATTTAATTCCACTACTGGATCAAGCACATCCACTGTATCAAGAAAAAAAGAAGGGTCTGTGAGGGATGTAATGATGAACAAGATTATACCCTACTGTAAAGAAAATGATGTTCACACAAAGGAGATGGGTCATGAGTATAAATAGCTTTGATGTAGAGCATAAGAAGTAACCCAAAAAGGTAAAAGATACGGTGGGACAGACCAGAAGCTAACTGCCATCTTCTGACACATCTGACATCATCTCTTCCTGCCACTGTCCCCCTCAGTCAGCTTCAGGCAGATTAACCTCCTTATCGTTTTGTTGAATAACCAATTCTTTACTCTTGGTGAAGAATCTGACTGCAATATGGGAGACCCTGATTCAATCCCTGTGTCAGTAAGATCTCCTGGAGAAGCAAGTGGCAACCCACTCCAGTATTCTTCCTGGAGAATTCCATGGATAGAGGAGCCTGGCGGGCTACAGTCCATGGGGTCGCAAAGAGTTGTATATGATGGAGTGACACTTTCACTTCCGTGCACTGAACAGTTATTTATTGATTGCATAAATGCAGTATTGACTAGTTTTAGAGGGATTATTTGGACAAAATAATAAAAGGCTTAGGATAGTAGCTTGAATATTATAAGGGTACAGAGAAAGTCTGGGTTTACTGAAACTAAGATAAGGTTAAACTCATATACCAAAGAATATGAGATAGGGACTGGTGAAAGAAAAAAAATTAAGAAAAATGAAACCATTGAGAATCAAAGTCATGAAAAAATAAATTAAAAAAAAAAAAAAGGACACCGGTTTAGAGGCATAAGCAGAGCAATTAGCTTCCTCTCTAGGGGAAGACCTCATCCCTTAAGACAGGATCAGAGGACATGAGACAGATGGTGAGGATAAATAGGAACTTATAAATGTTAGAAAAGCAAAGCTAAGGAAGCCCATTTTCTCCTAGGCCATTTACTAAAAATGACAAGTGTAAAGATGAACAAGGAACTGCTGAGATGGTAAAAGACTGGAATAGCTGTTCAACAGAGTGCAAAAGAGAACTCCTTAGGGATAAGTAGAATGACTTTTAAGAGTAGTGGGTATGATATGCTCCTAAGAAGAGTAAATCAGCCACCTTTTATATGTTCCCTATCATTCTGAATAAAGACCAGAGAAAGAATACTGTGGGTGTTATCCAGGTACGGAGACAGGGAAGCTCAGATTGACAGAATGCCAGAAGGGACAACTATGAAATAGAAAAAGGGAGTTTATTTTTAGAATCGCCTAACTTTGGTTTCAGTACATATTATGAAAACACAGGGTAGGCACCTAATAAATGCTCTTATGTTGTTGTTGCTACTATTTAAAGAATCACACAGACGAAAGAATCAAGGTTAGATTTAGTGATAGCAGTGGACAGTAATATGCTAAAGCTTGTCATCAGTATAATCCCAATAATCCATAAGGTTCAAATATGGCTCAATTTGCCATCTATCAAATTGATGCTATATAACCTATATGATTTATGCGATTAGGTTTATTGTGATGATTAAATGCAATTCACTCTAATCCTGGAGAAAACAAATAAATGAAAATTGTTAAAAATGAATAAAAGTTTAAGATAAAGTGTCTAAAACAGTGTCTAGCTTAAAGTAAGCACTATAAAAGTGTTGACTTAAAAAAAAAAGAAGAAAGAACACATGATGGTGAACTGTTGAGAATGCCTGGACCCAGGTGCCAGTTCCTTGGTGGTGGTGATTGAGCAAAATCCTGAAAACCAAATCTCTCCATCTAGTGGTTATTGGTGTTTTCTTTATTCCCTAAAACAACTGAATGATAAGACAGGCAACAACTTGTAACGATGGTTCACTAGAGAAAAGGTTCTTAGCTGCTCATGTAGAAGCTGCAGTTGGGGATGTCAGAACACTTCAATATGGCTGAAGACAAGACAGCATGGATGGTGTTGTCTCTGTGTGTATGTTTGATGTAGAGCTATTATAAGTTTTGTATCCTTATTAATACCCCAACTAGTCTTCCTGTGGTTTGCTTATTTCTCTTATGATTAATTCTACATTTTGATGTCTTCATTCATGCTTGTCTTTTATCACCTAGAGAACAGTGTTTGTGGTATATAACATACTTAATGAACAAACTGGAATGAAAAAACTCCATTTCTCCACTAGCTGCATAAAAGCAATGTCATGATTGTTTGTTTGAGACTTCTGTGGCTATTTCTTGTCTATATAGTATAAACGTTGAGCTCTTAAGCTTGGAATTGAAGGGGCCTTTACTCAAGCCAACAGATCTGTTCATGCTTTTCCCAACATCTCAAGCTCCCTATCTTTAAGAGTTTGGTTTTCTCATTGTATGTGTTTGGAATACATTTGCCTGGCTTACCAGTCATCATTCCTTCTGCTAATGTTCTACTCAAGCCATTCCTAAGCACTTCTGTGCCTTCAACCCTTAGAAATACCCCTCTCTGCTGAATGTTTGTGTAACTTAAAATTCATATTCTTGGAGAAGGCCCAGGGCATTACAGATACTCAAAAATACGTACTGCCACAAATTCATAAAGTTTAGCCATTAAACAGTGGATGTTGAAGGAATTAAACATGTTCATTTAAGAGTGGGTTTTGAAGGGAATTCATCCTTCTGTGCATGCATGATTATCAAACCAGAGAGATAACGAGAAAAACAAAAAGAGAGAGAGAAAGAGAGAGAGAGAGAGAGAGAGCGAGAGAGAGAGAGAGAGAGAGAAAAGAATGAGGAGGAATACACTAGTTTCAGAGTGACCACCAAGGATTTCCCCATCATGGAGCAGAGGTGGTAAAATGTTAAATAGCTCAGCTTCATAGTTATTATATAAAATAAATCCAACATCCAAAATTACATCCAAGATTCAAAAGGAGCTTTGAAATCCAGTTGTTCAGAATTAGCCCAATAAATTCCATGTGGACTCTAAAGCACTAAAATGTCTATGGGGACCACCAGAGTAATTTGAAACAATGCTAACCCATAAAACATAAAGTATGCATGTATGATAAAATTAGATTAGTTTATTTCTACATGTTTTTGACCAAGCTTCTGGATTTAGTTTAGAACTTTCTGTTTTTGTTTCCTTCTGATTTGCTGACCCAGGCCTATCATTAGTATTTTGGTACTGACACTATGGAAATGTGAATGCAACCAGCAACAAAATTGCACAAGGTAATACCATACACCAGTGTGTTCACCTATCACACTCAGAAACTACAAACTAGTTAGCTCTATTGTTCACTAATATTTGGGAGAAGACACACTCCAATAGTAATGCTTTTCTGGAACAAGGATCACACATTTTAAAGTCCTCAGAGCAGGTGACATGCATGAGTCTGGTGGGAGGTGGGCAGGTTCATAACACATGACCTGTCTAAGGACCTGGATTGGTATCAGGGATTCCGGCCAACACTGGCCAGACTTGCTCTTTAGTCGCTTAGTCGCTTCAGCTGTGCCCAACTTTTTGTGACCCTATGAACTCTAGCCCACCAGGCTCCTCTGTCCAAGGGTTTCTCCAGGCAAGGATACTGGAGTGGGTTGCCATGCTCTCCTGCAGGGGATTTCCCGACCCAGAGATTGAACTCGTGGTGCTTTTGACTGTTGCATTGGTACATGGATTCTTTACCACTAGTGCCATCTGGGAAGCCTTGCTGTTACTTGAAAGTGAACGTCGCTCAGTTATGTCCGACTCTTTGCAACCCCATGGAGTGTAGTCCATGGAATTCTCCAGGCCACAATACTGGAGTGGGTAGCCTTTCCCTTCTCCAGGGGATCTTCCCAACCCAGGAATTGAACCCAGGTCTCCCACATTGAGGGTGGATTCTTTACCAACTGAGCTATCAGGGAAGCCTTGCTGTTACTTAGCTCAAACCAATTTTGTCGTTCGAGAATACAACCCTAGTGTCTTCTAGGAGGCCATCCAAGTTTTCAGGAAAAGCTGCAAACCTCAACTTTTAAAAATGAAATTTAAAGAATATAAAAGTTTTCTCAAATATTTCTAAAATATTACAGATCCAGCTGAACACATCTGTGGTCCAGATAATGGCCTGCAAAACACCATTTTAAAGTTTTGGATTCCTACAATGACCCTCTTCAGTGTCACTTCAAAATTAAAAAACTCACCTATCAGATGTTTAAAACCACCATTGCATTTTTTACAATACAGTTTTACAGCTGAAAATATCCTTATCTAAAAATAATAGGAACAGCTTTGAAATGATATGTGGAAACCAAGTGGCAAGGGGCAGAAATTTTTAAGGGGAAATGTAGATTACATGATATTCTTGCCCCATTCCATTCAACGCATGCCCTCTAGGCTGAATATTTTCCTAAAGCAATATCCAGATATCATTTCTGAGCTTTCTGTATCAGCAGAGATTTTGAGAGGTACTGTATTTTTAGAATTCTTTCACTGAGGCTGCTATTGCCCCCATTTATCTCTTAGTCTCTGCCTTTGCCAGGGGGGTACTATGAAAACAATCTCTGGGGAGCAATATCTTGATAAAGAATAAATGGGTGAAACAAGGAAGAAGGTTATACCTGTAAAAGGATTTTGCAACTTGCATTGCTCAGCAAAAGTCACAAAACATTGCCCCTCTCCCACTTACATCCTGCATTTTCATTGAGAGATTTCAATGGGAATTTTGCTCATATTCTTTTCATTAAAAGAACAACTCTGGAGCTATTGTGTGCCCGTACATTCTAACAGAACACTTTCCTAGTGACCAAAAGTCATGTTTTTCTTCAGCAGTTAACATAACTCAAAAATTGCAAAGGGTAAAATATGCTCTCAACTTAGAAGCCAGACAGCCAGACTAAGTTCTGAATGCTTCACACAGTAAGTGTGCTTTTGTTTCCATAAAAGAAGAAGCACACAGCAGGCACCTGGGTTCCTGCTGTGAAGCAGCTTTACAATAGCTATTACTTTCAAGAGGAGAGGGGGAAAAGGACCAAATAAACACCCAAACACACACATACTATAGGCAGTATATCTGGAAAAGTAAAAAGTGAGAAGACAAAAGGAGCACAGGTTCCTCATCCTCTCTTCCTATCTGTCTTTGTCCCCTTTTCATTGTTGTGCATTTAGGATGCTGCATTTTCTCTTCAAAGCTTCCCAACAGGACCTGAGTACTTTGATCAGAGGGTGCTTTGCCCTCTTGTACAAGACTGTTCACTTGGCACTTTAATTGGTTACACTTTTTTTTTTTTCTACTCTATTAAGGCTTTTCCCCTCATATTTTTAGCCAGTGAATTTTTGGCATCTTTAGAATTTAAAAACCAAAGTGAACAATTTTAACGTCAGGGAAACAAAAGCAGATTTTGAGAATCACAGAAAAATGCTTCATGCTGAACGCTCTTCCCTCCGTGGTTCTCAGCACACATGTCGATGTTCTTTGTGAGAATGTTTCCTGCTTTGCTTGACTATCACCTTCATTCTACCTCCACCTCACTCAGTAGGGCAGCTCTCCAGCACTGGAAGAGGGTCTGCAAGAGTCCTTCTCCACAGCCCCTCCACTACTCTCTCCTCATGCTTTCCATAAACAAGCAACTGGCTCTTGCTGCTTAAGGGAAAAGTGATTGAGATAAAATGACTCATCTACACTCAGAGTGGTGTAAAATCATAAGAATTGGAAATAGACAACTATCAGAATGATTTTCAAACCCAGGAGAATGAACGATAAGGTGAACAAACCATTCTCCAAACATTCTGGAAATAGGTTAATTAATCCTTTTTAAAACATCTATGTTGATATTTTATGGTACATGAATGCCTCAGTACTATTCTTCTACCTACTCATTCATTGTGAGTTATTCCACTGAAAGACACGTGAGATCTTAGTTCCCTTAACAAGGATAAAACCTGGGCCCCAGCAGAGAAAGCACCGAATCCTAACCCCTGGGCCACCAGGAATTCCCTCAACACACGTGGTTTAAGTTAGCCTTTAAAAAGTATCTGAAGCTTTTACATTTTAAACATCACTTATTAGAGCAATTCCCTGAACTTTACTAGGAAGAAGAAAGATAGTTCCTACTTTATTTAAAGTAAAGGGGAATCTATCTATTCATACATATTTTATTCTGAAATGCCAGTTGAATGCTGTTGTTGCAAGATGTAGCTACCTGGCTCTACAGTATGTAGAAGGTGTATAAATTTCAAATAACTGGTTTGGGATGTTGGAATGACAATTCTTTACGACTGGAGAAAGTAGTCATAGATAAATCATTCACTGTCAGGAGTAGAAATAAGATGGAGATTTCTTATTTTACCAGTTGAGAGAGAGTGACGTGACTGGGAAGGCAATTCTGAGACAAAGAAATGATAATAAAAATTCTGTCTGAGCCAGAAAATCTGATTGGCAGAGGATATGCCTTGTGGCTAATAGCTATGGGCCAAATTGATGGTATTCTGATTTCCAAATGCAATGAACACCTAGAACCTTATGTTATTATTGAGGGCAAGCCAATTCAAAGTAAGAAATGAAAGCAAGTTATAAAGGAACTTTATAATCAAGGCCATGGATAAAAACAGTATTATATAAAATTACTCATGCTAGTCTAGTGGCTGTTCATTACATCAAATATGTAGTAAAAGAAAGCACTCCAAATTGAAGGTCAGTATATATAAGCATAATATTATGCTTAAATGTAAGGTTTTAACTCTCATGTGTAATTATCTAACAAAACATTATATATTTAATTTCTTGAATAAAGAGGAAATGGAAAGCACAAACGTAACCTAAACATCTAATGAACTATGCCTACAAGGATGATATAGTACTCTTCTCATATTTACAGTCACAATATCTGGGTTCTGCATGAGGCTATTTCTTTTACTAACTATCCACTTATTTCTGAGGTGCTCTCTACTTGGAGCCTGAAGTGTTAGGGCAGAGCCAGCAGGCTCCAGCTGGGGGGTTGGAGTTCTTGCTGTTTCTGACAGATGGGAGTATTGGCGGGGTGCTTCCAGAACTGGACTTCTCCTTGAGATGAACTTTGCAGGGAACAACTGGTCACTGAAACTCACATCAGTTAATTGTCCAAACCTGAGCTGCAAGGACACTGCAGAGAGGTAGCCAGCTAGTGTGAAGCTGAAAGACCAAATAAATCGAAAAGAGCAGGGAGGGAAAAGAATACTGTAGGAGTTTAGCTGACAAAGCAGGTACATTATCAGTACTGTTAGTCAAAAGTCATATAACTCCTGACCCTTTCAAATAGTCACTGAAGGATTTGAAAGGAATGATGCAAATAACTATGCTAGACTTCTTTAGGAATGTCTGTTTAAAAACCTAAGATCCATGTAAGTATTCAACAACAGAGGGCCAGCAAAATTTTTCTGTAAAAAGACAGATAATGAATGTTTTATCTGCTGTGGTCTACATAGTTTCTGTTGCAACTACTCAATTTGGCCACTCTAACATAAAAGAAGCTATACTCAAATGTAAACTACTTAGCGTGGCTGTATTCCAAGAAAACTTTATACACACTGACATCTGAATCATTATATAATTTTAAAATGATACAAAATATTATTTCTAAAGTTCTTTTTACAACCATTGAAAAACATAACCCCATCAGTTAGCCTGAGGGCTGTATAAAGAGAGGCAATAGGAAAAATGGGGCCCAGGAAAGTTTGTTGATCTTTGTTCAAAAATTATGCCAGTCAAGACAGCTTTATTATAAATGCCATTTTAATAATGAGAATGTCTATAAAAACACAGTGGGCAAAATATACTATAATTTACAAAGGGCTTTCAAGTATATTATTACATCTTCACAACAATCCTATGTAAGGGGCCCCTATCTTTCAGTTTTCCTTGTATCCATTCTCATTCCCATGATTTTGCTGCTTTTCATAGCAAAAATTTGGAGTATATTCCAGCGCCCCGTATTCTGACCTCAGCCATGATATCTGCTTTGACGAACAGTCTCTTACTTATTGTAGCACAAGCAGAAACTTGAAAAGTGTTTGAATGCTTCCACTTAGTGCATATCTCTCAGTGTTAGAGAACACGCTGGAGGTAGCCTGCTGATGCATAAAATAATACAGAGTTGATTAATGATATTAAAGAATAATTAAATAAATGGATAGCTATCCTATGCTCATGGATAGATTCAATATTTTTAAAACATCAGTGCTTTCAAACTTAATCTAGGTTAAATGTAATTTCAATGAAAATCCCAGTAAGTTATTTTGTGGACACTGACAAACTGATTGTAAACTTTACATGAAGAAACAAAAAAACCAGCATAGCCAACAGAGTTTTGAAGGGAAAGAACAAACCTGGGAAACTGACACTACTTGACTTCAAGGTTTACTATAAAGCTATCGTAATTCAAGACAGGTGTGGTATTGGTGAAAGAACAGGCAAACAGATCAGCAGAACAGAAGAGAGAGCCCAGAAGTACACTGCAAACACATAGTCAACTATCTTTGACAAAAAAACAAAGACAATGTGTGGAACAAAACCAGTCTTTTCAGTAACTGGTGTTGAAATAACTGGACATCCACATGCACAAAAAATAACACAACATTGATACCAGACCTAAATGCAAAATACAATACTATAATACTCCTAGAAGATAACATAGGAGAAAACCTAGACAACTTTGGATATAGTGATGATCTTTTAGATATGTATACTACCCATGAAGTATTGATAAGCTAGATTTCATTAACATGAAAAATTTCTGATTTGAAAGGCAATGTTAAGAGAATAAAAAAGACAAGCCATCAACTGGAGAAAGCATTTGCAACAGCTATATAAGATAAAGGACTATTATCCAAAATACAAAAAAAACTCTTAAAAGTGAACAATAAGAAAATAAACAAGTTGATTAAAAATGAGCTGAAGACCTTAACACCTCACCAAAGAAGACATATGATGGCAAACGAGTTTATAGAAAGTTGTTGCACATCATATGTCATCAGGGAAATGAAAATTGAGATAACGAGATATTAATACCACTACAAATCTATTAGAATGGCCCAAATCTGGAATACTGACAACAGCAAATGCAGGTAATGATATGGAGCAACAGGAATGCTCATTCATTACTGATAGGAATACAAAATAATTTAGTCACTTTGGAAGATGCTTTAGCAGTTTCTTATAAAACTAAACACACTCATATATGATCCAGTGATTGTGTTCCTTGGTATTTACCCTGAGGAGCTGAAAACTCATTTCCCTCAAAAAGCTGCAGACATATACGTATAGCCAACACATAAACTGCCAAAACTTAGAATCAATCAAACTGTCCTTCAATATATGAATGTATAAACAAATACAGGTACACCTAGACAATGAAATACTCTTCAGTGCTAAAAATAAGTGAGATACCAAGCTATGAAAAAATGTGGGAGGAAACTTAAATGCATATTACTAAGTGAAAAAAGCCAATCCAAGAGGTTACATACTATATGATTCTAAATGTATGACATTCTAGAAAGGCAAAACTACAGAGACAATAAAAATATCAGTGGTTTCCAGGGGAAGAGGGAGGGGGAAAAGATGAACATGTAAAATACAGAGGAATTTTATGACAATAATAACACTGTATAATAAAAAGATGGATATATGTCATTACACATTTGCTCAAATTCAGAGAATGTGCAACACCAAGAGTGAATCTGGGTGATTATGATGTGTCAGTGTAGGTTCATCCCTGGTAAAATATGTGAGTGAGGCTGATAATTGGGGGGCTCAACACATGGCAGGGGTGAGCGGTAGCAAGTATATGGGGAAATCTCTGTTCAGTTCAGTTCAGTCGCTCAGTCGTGTCCAACTCTTTGCGACCCCATGAATCGCAGCACGCCAGGCCTCCCTGTCTATCACCATCTCCCGGAGTTCACTCAGACTCACGTCCATCGAGTCAGTGATGCCATCCAGCCATCGCATCCTCTGTCGTCCCCTTCTCCTCCTGCCCCCAATCCCTCCCAGCATCAGAGTCTTTTCCAATGAGTCAACACTTCACATGAGGTGGCCAAAGTACTGGAATTTCAGCTTTAGCATCAGTCCTTCCAAAGAAATCCCAGGGCTGATCTCCTTCAGAATGGATTGGTTGGATCTCCTTGCAGTCCAAGGGACTCTCAAGAGTCTTCTCCAACACCACAGTTCAAAAGCATCAATTCTTCGGTGCTCAGCCTTCTTCTCAGTCCAACTTTCACATCCACCCACGACTACTGGAAAAACCATAGCCTTGACTAGACGGACCTTAGTCGTTCCTCTTAATTTTGCTGTGATCCTAAAACTGCTCTAAAAATATAAATTCTTCACACACATACAATCAGAACTTTAAAGAGAAGATTTATTTTTGACACTAGATGAGATAATACAGAAAAAAGAATTAACTTGTGGAAATCAAGCTTTTTTAGACCTGTTTTATCTAGGTCAATATACTTCTTGGAAAGTTTTAAAGTAAGAAGCACAGAAGTAGAGGGAAAATGTTAAGGAATAAAAAAATCACTTTAAAAACTGATAAGAAAGGCACACACAGACTGAGAAAGACATGTCCCTACATGAAAAGAGTTATACTGTAAAAATGTCAGATCACTTCAAATTTTATTAATTTAACACAATTTCAACTAAAACGGATGCCAATAATACACTTAAAATTTTCATATGTATTTACTTTGATTTTTTAAATAATTTCTTGAGATAGTCATAGTTTCAAAAGCAGTTGTATAACCTACTGGGAGATCCTGTATAGTCTTTACCTAATTTTCCCTAACTACCGTATATCATCACAATCAGAATATTGTCAGTGGTCAGGACACAGTACACTTCCATCATCACAGACTCTCTCATGCTGCCCTTTTTAGCCACATTTACTTACCTCAACCCATAGCGTTAGTTGCTCAGTCATGGCTGACTCTTTGCGACCCCATGGACTGTAGCCTACCAGGCTCCTCAGTCCATGGGATTTTCCAAGCAAGCGTACTGGAGTGGGTTGCCATTTCCTTTTCCAGGGAATGACCCTGACCCAGGGATTGAACCCAGGTCTCCCGCACTGTAGGCAGACACTTTACAGTCTGAGCCACCAGGGAAGCCCATATCACATCCTTTCAGTTCAGTTCAGTCGCTCAGTCATGTCCAACTCTTCATGACCCCATGAAATGCAGCACGCCAGGCCTCCTGTCCATCACCAACTCCAGGAGTTCACTCAAACTCACGTACACCGAGTCAGTGATGCGATCCAGCCATCTCATCCTCTGTTGTCCCCTTCTCCTCCTGCCCCCAATCCCTCCCAGCATCAAAGTCGTTTCCAATGAGTCAACTCTTCGCATGAGGTGGCCAAAGTACTGGAGCTTCAGCTTTAGCATCATTCCTTCCGAAGAAATCCCAGGACTGATCTCCTTTAGGATGGGCTGGTCGGATCTCCTTGCAGTCCAAGGGACTCTCAAGAGTCTTCTCCAACACCACAGTTCAAAAGCATCAATTCGAGAGGGAAAGATGGTGGAGGAATAGGACGGGAAGACCACTTTCTCCCTCACAAATTCCTCAAAAGAACATTTCAGCGCTGAGCAAACTTCACAAAACAACTTCTGTAGGCTGGCAGAGGACATCAGGCAACCAGAAAAGCAGACCATTGTCTTCAAAAACAGGTAGGAAAAAATATAAAAGACGAAAAAGGAGACAAAGGAGGTGGGGAGGGAGCTCTGTCCTGGGAAGGGAAGCCCGTCCCGGGAAGGGAATTTTAAGAAGAGAGGTTTCCAAACACCAGGAAACACTCTCCCTGCCGAGTCTGTGGCGAGCCTTGGAAACACAGAGGGCAACATAACAGGAAGGAAAAATAGATAAATAATTAAAACCAACAGATTACAAGCCCAACAGTAACTCCCCCAGCGGAAAAGCAGCACAGATGCCTGCATCCGCCATTGGGAAGTGGGGGCAGGGCAGGGACGCGCGGGAGGCGCGGGCTGCAGAGCTTTGTAAGAATCGGGCAGGAACGCCCCACGCGCAACCAGAACGATCTAACTTGGGCTAGCAAATCAGACTGTGGGATAGCTACCACGCGAAAAGCTCGAACATAAGACACCGCCAGGACCGAGCACAGAACACAGGATGGAACGGAAAAAGCCGGCTGCAGACCATCCCCTGCCGGGGACAGGCAGCCAGAGCCGTAAGGTCTGGAAAGGGGCAATTGCAGACCCGGAGAGACTTTACTTACCTAACTGCAAGCAGGCTCCTTTGCTAAGACTTCTGGGGGTGTGGGACAGTCACCATCTGCCTCATGGGGTGCGCCAGCGGTCCACCCAGAGAGCTGAGCGGCAGCGGCAGAAAAGGTGACAAGCCGCGGCGATCGCGCTCGCCAAACTCCTGAGCTACTCGGACCTGGGAAGGGCACAAAGCGCAGTCCCAGCCGAACCTGTGCCTCTGAGGGCTGCCTGAGCGCCAAACCTGAGCGGCTTGGACCGGGGAAGTGCACGCAGCCTAGGGCCGGCCCCAGACAGTTCCCAGCTGAGCATCCTAGAACCGGAGCGGTTTGTGCGCCGCAAGAAAGGACAGGTCAAGAGGGGCAGAGATACTGTGTGCACACGACAGTGCTATTTGTTTGCAGCATCCCCCCTCCCCACAGCGCGACTGAACTAGTGAGCCTAAAAAACCAGCAAACAGAAGAAGTTAAACAGAGGGAACCACCTTGGAAGTGATCCCACACAGCCCATAACACCAGAAAGGGCCACAAATATTTTTAATATTTTTAAAATCATTCCTTTTTTTTTTTTGCTTTTTTTTCTAACTTTTTTTTAATTGTTAAGTCTTCTATTTCTCCTCTAATTTTTATTTCTATAACCTATTATTACTATTTTTTTTTAAAGACTTTTTTTTTTTTTAAGGCAAACATCATATATAGTCTTTGGATGGTTATTGATTTTTTTTTTGATTGTTTGTCTGTTTGTTTGTTTGTTTTTTAATAATTCTTTTTCTTTCTTTCTTTTTTTCTTTCTTCCTTTTTCCTTCTGCTTCTCTTTAATATTGCATCTTTGAAAATCCAACCTCTACTCTAGATTTTTAATCTTTGCTCTTAGGTTTTTGTTGCCAATTTTGTACATTTAAAAACCCAAACTTCACTACCCCAGTTTACCTGAGAGCGAGATTACTGGCTTGACCACTCTCTCCTCCTCTGGACTCTCCTTTTTCTCCACCAGGTGGCCTCTGTCTCTTTTCTCCCCCATCTCTCCTCTATCCAACTCTGTGAATCTCTGTGTGTTCCATACGGAGGGGAACACCTAAGGAACAGGTTACTGGCAGGATTTGTCTCTCTCCTACTCATTCCTCTCTCTGATCCTCCTGGTCACCTCTGTCTACTTCCTCCCTCTCCTCTTCCCCATATAACTCTGTAAATACCTCTGAGCGGTCCAGACTATAGAGCGCACATAAGGAAGTGACTACTGGCTAGCTTGCTCTCTTCTCTTTTGATCTCACCGCATCTCATTCCAGTTACCTCTAACTACCTCCTCCATCTTCTCTTCTCCTTATAACTCAGTGAACCTCTCTGAGTGTCCCTCAATGTGGAGAAATGTTTCATCTTTAACCTAGATGTTTTATCATCGGTGCTGTATAGATGGAGAAGTCTAGAGGCTACTGTAAAAATAAAACTGAAAACCAGAAGCAGGAGGCTTAAATCCAAAGCCTGAAAACATTAGAGAACTCTTGAATTCAGGGAACATTAAGCAATAGGAGCCCATCTAATGCCTTCATACCTACACCGAAACCAAGCTCCACCCAAGGGCCAACAAGTTCCAAAACAAGACATATCACGCAAATTCTCCAGCAACACAGGAACACTCCCCTGAGCTTCAATATACAGGCAGCTCAAAATTATCCCAAAACCTTTGATGTCTCGTAACCCATTACGGGTTACTCCACTGCACTGCAGAGAGAAGAAACCCAGCTCCACCCACCAAAACTCCAACACAAGCCTCCCTAACCAGGAAACCTTGACAAGCCACTGATACAACCCCACCCACAGTGAGGAAGCTCCATAATAAAGAGAACTCCACAAATTACCAGAATATATAAAGGCCACCCCAAACGCAGCAATATAACCAAGATGAAGAGACAGAGGAATACACAGCAGGTAAAGGAACAGGAGAGTTGCCCACCAAACCAAACAAAAGAGGAAGAAGTAGGGAATCTACCGGAGAAGGAATTCCGAATATTGATAGTGAAAATGATCCAAAATCTTGAAATCAAAATGGAATCACAGATAAATAGGCTAGAGACAAAGATTGAGAAGATGCAAGAAAGGTTTAACAAGGACCTAGAAGAAATAAAAAAGAGTCAAAATATAATGAATAACACAATAAATGAGATCAGAAACACTCTGGAGGCAACAATTAGTAGAATAACGGAGGCAGAAGATAGGATTAGTGAAATAGAAGATAGAATGGTAGAAATAAATGAATCAGAGAGGAAACAAGAAAAACGAATTAAAAGAAATGAGGACAATCTCAGAGAACTCCAGGACAATATGAAACGCTCCAACATTCGAATTATAGGAGTCCCAGAAGAAGAAGACAGAAAGAAAGATCATGAGAAAATCCTTGAGGAGATAATAGTTGAAAACTTCCCTAAAATGGGGAAGGAAATAATCACCCAAGTCCAAGAAACACAGGGAGTTCCAAATAGGATAAACCCAAGGCGAAACACCCCAAGACACATATTAATCAAATTAACAAAGATCAAACACAAAGAACAAATATTAAAAGCAGCAAGGGAAAAACAACAAATAACACACAAGGGGATTCCCATAAGGATAACAGCTGATCTTTCAATAGAAACTCTTCAGGCCAGGAGGGAATGGCAAGACATACTTAAAGTGATGAAAGACAATAACCTACAGCCCAGATTACTGTACCCAGCAAGGATCTCATTCAAATATGAAGGAGAAATCAAAAGCTTTACAGACAAGCAAAAGCTGAGAGAATTCAGCACCACCAAACCAGCTCTCCAACAAATTCTAAAGGATATTCTCTAGACAGGAAACACGAAAGGGTGTATAAACCCGAACCCAGTACAATAAAGTAAATGGTAACGGGATCATACTTATCAATAATTACCATAAACGTAAATGGGTTGAACGCCCCAACCAAAAGACAAACACTGGCCGAATGGATACAAAAACAAGACCCCTCTATATGCTGCTTACAAGAGACCCACCTCAAAACAAGGGACACATACAGACTGAAAGTGAAGGGCTGGAAAAAGATATACCACGCATATAGAGACCAAAAGAAAGCAGGAGTGGCAATACTCATATCCGATAAAATAGACTTTAAAACAAAGGCTGTGAAAAGAGACAAAGAAGGCCACTACATAATGATCAAAGGAATAATCCAAGAAGAAGATATAACAATTATAAATATATATGCACCCAATATAGGAGCACCGCAATATGTAAGACAAATGCTAACAAGTATGAAAGGGGAAATCAACAATAACACAATAATAGTGGGAGACTTTAATACCCCACTCACACCTATGGACAGATCAACTAAACAGAAAATTAACAAAGAAACGCAAACTTTAAATGATACATTAGATCAGTTAGACCTAATTGATATCTATACGACATTTCACCCCAAAACAATGAATTTCACCTTTTTTCAAGTGCTCATGGAACCTTCTCCAGGATAGATCACATCCTGGGCCATAAATCTAAACTTGATAAATTCAAAAAAATCGAAATCATTCCAAGCATCTTTTCTGACCATAATGCATTAAGATTAGATCTCAATTACAGGAGAAAAACTATTAAAAATTCCAACATATGGAGGTTGAACAATACACTTCTGAATAACCAACAAATCACAGAAGAAATCAAAAAAGAAATCAAAAAAGCATAGAAACTAATGAAAATGAAAACACAACAACCCAAAACCTGTGGGACACTATAAAAGCAGTGCTAAGAGGAAAGTTCATAGCAATATAGGCATACCTCAAGAAACAAGAAAAAAGTCAAATAAATAACCTAACTCTGCAACTAAAGCAACTAGAAAAGGAAGAGTTGGAGAACCCCAGAGTTAGTAGAAGGAAAGAAATCTTACAAATTAGGGCAGAAATAAATGCAAAAGAAACAAAAGAGACCATAGCAAAAATCAACAAAGCCAAAAGCTGGTTCTTTGAAAGGATAAATAAAATTGACAAACCATTAGCCAGACTCATCAAGAAGCAAAGAGAGAAAAATCAAATCAATAAAATTAGAAACGAAAATGGAGAGATCACAACAGACAACACAGAAATACAAAGGATCATAAGAGACTACTATCAGCAGTTGTATGCCAATAAAATGGACAACATGGAAGAAATGGACAAATTCTTAGAAAAGTACAATTTTCCAAAACTGAACCAGGAAGAAATAGAAAATCTTAACAGACCCATCACAAGCACGGAAATTGAAACGGTAATCAGAAATCTTCCAGCAAACAAAAGTCCAGGTCCAGACGGCTTCACAGCTGAATTCTACCAAAAATTTAGAGAAGAGCTAACACCTATCCTCCTCAAACTCTTCCAGAAATTGCAGAGGAAGGTAAACTTCCAAACTCATTCTATGAGGCCACCATCACCCTAATACCAAAACCTGACAAAGATGTCACAAAAAAAGAAAACTACAGGCCAATATCACCGATGAACATAGATGCAAAAATCCTCAACAAAATTCTAGCAATCAGAATCCAACAACACATTAAAAAGATCATACACCATGACCAAGTGGGCTTTATCCCAAGGATGCAAGGATTCTTCAATATCCGCAAATCAATCAATGTAATTCACCACATTAACAAATTGAAAAATAAAAACCATATGATTATCTCAATAGATGCAGAGAAGGCCTTTGACAAAATTCAACATCCATTTATGATAAAAACCCTCCAGAAAGCAGGAATAGAAGGAACATACCTCAACATAATAAAAGCTATCTATGACAAACCCACAGCAAACATTATCCTCAATGGTGAAAAATTGAAAGCATTTCCCCTAAAGTCAGGAACAAGACAAGGGTGTCCACTTTCACCGCTACTATTCAACATAGTTCTGGAAGTTTTGGCCACAGCAATCAGAGCAGAAAAAGAAATAGAAGGAATCCAAATTGGAAAAGAAGAAGTAAAACTCTCACTGTTTGCAGATGACATGATCCTCTACATGGAAAACCCTAAAGACTCCACCAGAAAATTACTAGAGCTAATCAATGAATATAGTAAAGTTGCAGGATATAAAATCAACACACAGAAATCCCTTGCATTCCTATACACTAATAATGAGAAAGTAGAAAAAGAAATTAAGGAGACAATTCCATTCACCATTGCAACGAAAAGAATAAAATACTTAGCAATATATCTACCTAAAGAAACTAAAGACCTATATATAGAAAACTATACAACACTGATGAAAGAAATCAAAGAGGACACTAATAGATGGAGAAATATACCATGTTCATGGATCGGAAGAATCAATATAGTGAAAATGAGTATACTACCCAAAGCAATTTACAAATTCAATGCAATCCCTGTCAAGCTACCAGCCACATTTTTCACAGAACTAGAACAAATAATTTCAAGATTTGTATGGAAATACAAAAAACCTCGAATAGCCAAAAGCAATCTTGAGAAAGAAGAATGGAACTGGAGGAATCAACTTGCCTGACTTCAGGCTCTCCTACAAAGCCACAGTCATCAAGACAGTATGGTACTGGCACGAAGACAGACACATAGATCAATGGAACAAAATAGAAAGCCCAGAGATAAATCCACACACATATGGACACCTTATCTTTGACAAAGGAGGCAAGAATATACAATGGAGGAAAGACAATCTCTTTAACAAGTGGTGCTGGGAAAACTGGGCAACCACTTGTAAAAGAATGAAACTAGATCACTTTCTAACACTGTACACAAAAATAAACTCAAAATGGATTAAAGATCTAAATGTAAGATCAGAAACTATAAAACTCCTAGAGGAGAACATAGGCAAAACACTCTCAGACATAAATCACAGCAGGATCCTCTATGATCCACCTCCCAGAATTCTGGAAATAAAAGCAAAAATAAACAAATGGGATCTAATTAAAATTAAAAGCTTCTGCACAACAAAGGAAAATATAAGCAAGGTGAAAAGACAGCCTTCTGAATGGGAGAAAATAATAGCAAATGAAGCAACTGACAAACAACTAATCTCAAAAATATACAAGCAACTTATGCAGCTCAATTCCAGAAAAATAAACGACCCAATCAAAAAATGGGCCAAAGAACTAAATAGACATTTCTCCAAAGAAGACATACGGATGGCTAACAAACACATGAAAAGATGCTCAACATCACTCATTATTAGAGAAATGCAAATCAAAACCACAATGAGGTACCACTTCACACCAGTCAGAATGGCTGCGATCCAAAAATCTGCAAGCAATAAATGCTGGAGAGGGTGTGGAGAAAGGGAACCCTCCTACACTGTTGGTGGGAATGCAAACTAGTACAGCCACTATGGAGAACAGTGTGGAGATTCCTTAAAAAATTGCAAATAGAACTACCTTATGACCCAGCAATCCCACTGCTAGGCATACACACCGAGGAAACCAGAATTGAAAGAGACACATGTACCCCAATGTTCATCGCAGCACTGTTTATAATAGCCAGGACATGGAAACAACCTAGATGTCCATCAGCAGATGAATGGATAAGAAAGCTGTGGTACATATACACAATGGAGTATTACTCAGCCGTTAAAAAGAATTCATTTGAATCAGTTCTGATGAGATGGATGAAACTGGAGCCAATTATACAGAGTGAAGTAAGCCAGAAAGAAAAACACCAATACAGTATACTAACACATATATATGGAATTTAGGAAGATGGCAAAGACGACCCTGTATGCAAGACAGGAAAAAATACACAGATGTGTATAATGGACTTTTGGACTCAGAGGGAGAGGGAGAGGGTGGGATGATTTGGGAGAATGGGAATTCTAACATGTATACTATCATGTAAGAATTGAATCGCCAGTCCATGTCTGACGTAGGGTGCAGCATGCTTGGGGCTGGTGCATGGGGATGACCCAGAGAGATGTTGTGGGGAGGGAGGTGGGAGGGGGGTTCATGTTTGGGAATGCATGTAAGAATTAAAGATTTTAAAATTTAAAAAATTTTTTAAAAAAAAGGAAGTAGAGGACAACTGAAAAAAAAAAAACACAAAAGCATCAATTCTTCAGTGCTCAGCTTTCTTCACAGTCCAACTCTCACATCCATATATGACTACTGGAAAAACCATAGCCTTGACTACATGGACCTTTGTTGGCAAAGTAATGTCTCTGCTTTTTAATATGCTGTCTAGGTTGGTCATAACTTTTCTTCCAAGGAGTAAGCATCTTTTAATTTCATGGCTGCAATCACCATCTACAGTGATTTTGGAGCCCCCCAAAAGAAAGTCTGACACTGTTTCCACTGTTTCCCCATCTATTTCCCATGAAGTAATGGGACCAGATGCCATGATCTTCATTTTCTGAATGTTGAGCTTTTAGCCAACTTTTTCACTCTCCTCTTTCACTTTCATCAAGAGGTTTTTGACTTCCTCTTCACTTTCTGCCATAAGGGTGGCGTCATCTGCGTATCTGAGGTGATTGATATTTCTCCTGGCAATCTTGATTCCAGCTTGTGCTTCTTCCAGCTGAGCGTTTCTCATGATGTACTCTGCATACAAGTTAAATAAGCAGAGTGACAATATACAGCCTTGACGTACTCCTTTTCCTATTTGGAACCAACTCTGTTGTTCCATGTCCAGTTCTAACTGTTGCTTCCTGACCTGCATATAGGTTTCTCAAAAGGCAGGTTAGGTGGTCTGGTATTCCCATCTCTTTTGAATTTTCCACAGTTTATATCACATCCTTAATCCCCAGCAAAAGCTAATCTGTTCTCTATTACTATATTTTGTCCTTTCAAGAATATTATATAAATGGATTCATGTGACATGTAACCTTTTGGGATTGAGTTTTTTCACTCAACATAATTCTCTGGAGTTTCATCCAAGTGGATGCATGTATCAATAAATGGTTCATTCTCTTCTCTGCATAGTAACATTGCATGTTATAGGTTACCCTCAATGTGTTTAATCACTCATCTGCTGACAAACAAACGAGGTATTTCCAGTTTTCAGCTGTAATAAATAAAACTTCTCTGAAGTTTCTGTACAGGTTTTTGTGTGAACACAAGTTTTCATTTGTTTTCTCTGGGAAAAAAAAGCCCCGGAATGCAATTACCAGGTCATAGGATAGTTTCACGGAGAAGGCAATGGCACCCCACTCCAGCACTCTTGCCTGGATAATCCCATGGACGGCGGAGCCTGGTGGGCTTCAGTCCATGGGGTCGCTAAGAGTCGGACACGACTGAGCGACTTCACTTTCACTTTTCACTTTCTGCATTGGAGAAGGAGCTGGCAACCCACTCCAGTGTTCTTGCCTGGAGAATCCCAGAGACGGGGAGCCTAGTGGGCTGCCATCTATGGGGTCGCACAGAGTCGGACACGACTGATGCAACTTAGCAGCAGCAGCAGCAAGGTAGTTTTCATGTTAGTTTTTAAAAGAAACTAGAAAACATCTTTCCAGAGTGGCTGTATCATTTTGCACTCACACCAGCAATTTATAAGTGATCCAGTTTCTCAGCACCCTTGCTAACATTTCATAGTTACTTTTTCTTTTTTTAATTATGTTTTCTGATATTAGTATAATAACAAATCTTTGTGTTTTAATTACATTTTCCCATAACAGCTAATGATGGTGTAGTGGAGGAAAAAATGTGAGGAATAAATACTTTCTTTTGAGTTTTGGTAAAATATATACACACATACACACACTTACAGAGAAAGACATGAAATTCCCAGATAAAAAGATTTATCATGTAAAAATGCCACATTTTCCAAATTCACGTAGAACTTTAACACAATTCCAATAAAAAGCTCTCAAAATACTTTTTTTAGGTTTAACTGTCCCTTTTTCAGGGGATCATCCCAACTCAGGGACTGAACCCAGATCTCCCATATTGCAGGCAGATTCTTTACCAGCTGAGCCACAAGGGAAGCCCAAGAATACTGTAGTGGGTAGCCTATCTCTTCTCCAACAGATCTTCCTGACCCAGGAATTGAACTTGAGTCTCCTGCATTGTAGGCAGATTCTTTACTAACTGAGCTATCACGGAATCCCTTCAAAATACTTTTTTAGGTTGATAAAATAATATAAACTTCATCTGGAAATACAATAGGCAACAATTAAACAAGAAAATTATGTTAAGAAGCAATAATCTATAATTTAATTAAATGATTAAAATGTCCTACAATATATTTAAACCTTATAACATTATACGTCACATATATTTATTTTTAATATCAAATCACTAAAATAATGTCATATTGGCTCAGGAATTGACAGTTGAAGGAAACCGAATCGAAGTCCAAAAACATATGTAACTGATTTTCATATATTTAGTGTTTGAAAGAGACTGATCTTCAACTTAGGAATGAGCTATATTGTGTCTTTGAAAGAAAAATTGAAGTTAGATCCACTTTGAACCATACAGTCTTATAAAATTGAGATGAACTAAAAAGTCCAATGTAAAAAAAAGTCATGAAATATGATCAAATCTTTACTATAATATTAAATCACTGGAAGTGGCTAAATTTACTAATATTTACATGATTTACTAATCATATGGAAAGGTATTTTCTGATTATAACTATGATTATTATTTTATTATATTTATGTTTCTGTGCTCTAGAAAGTTTTCTTTTAACAAACAAAATAATGTGTTTATTTAAAAAGGCATAAAAATTATTTAAATGTGTTTTTATAAACATCTTGCACTAAAGATTGTTCAGTCACTAAGTCATGCCTGACTCTTTGCAACCCTATGGACTGTGGAAACCCAGGCTCCTCTGTTCTCCACTATCTCTCAGAGATTACTCAAATTCATGTCCATTGAATCGGTGATGCTATCTAACCATCTCATCCTCTTTTGTTCCCTTCTGCTTTTGCCTTCAGTCTTTCCCATCATTAGAGCCTTTTGTAATGAGCCAACTCTTCACATCAGGTGGCCAAAGTCTTGGAGCTTCAGTTTCAGCAACAGCCTTTCCAATGAATATTCAGGATTGATTTCCTTTAGGATTGACTGGTTTGATCTCCTGTAATCCAAGGGACCCTGAAGAGTCTTCTCCAGCACCATGGTTTGAAAGCAACAATTCTTTGGTGCTCAGCCTTCTTTATGATCCAACTCTTACATCCATACGTAACGACTGGAAAAACCATAGCTTTGACTATACGGACTTGGTCAGCAAGGTGATGTCTCTGCTTTTTAATATGCTGTCTAGGTTTGTCATAGCTTTTCTTTCAAGGAGTAAGTATCTTTTAATTTCATGGGTGCAGTCATTGTCCACCTGACCTTGTATTTTATACTTGGGTGTTTATTGCCAGCTTCTTCCACTAGGAGGTAAGTGACTATTTTAGCTATATTCCTAGCATCTAAATGAATAGATGAGTGAGATAATGGCTGTTCATGGAGAATGAATTCAGTAGTACCTGAAAAGGACAGTTTTAAAGATGATCTTTAAAGAATGAAATTCTTTAACTGTCATATAAAAGAAGCTCTATAAACTCTGGACACTGATACTTGATCTTAAAACTCTGTGTCACATTTAACAAAATCTGCTCTGTTCCTGAGAAGTAATTGTGACTTGTTAAATGAAACATAACTGGTAGTATACATCTAAGTAATGTTTCCACCTCAAAATCAACTACTTGTCAAGCAGTGCACTGACTCAGTGACTCGACCATTGTTCAAACATGTTTCTTACACTCTTAGCCATTACCTTCAGAACTTGTGAAAATTTAACTTTAATATACTCAGTAATGGATATTTTTATCTATTGAGAGTAGGCATGATCTCGGAAACAGCCAGAAGTCATTTAAAGCCCACTGTGGGGAACATGATATGAACAAAGCTGATCTTATGAATTTTTCATCAAAGAAGTGATGTGACTAGAACATAATGAGACTCCCTTTTTCACTGATTGCTCATAAAGTGTCTCTGGAAGAACTTTCAAAAAAGCATGTGAGACTCCTTTTGAATGTTGCAGTATAACAAGAACTATGGTACTGACTTTATTTGAAACAACACTCATTTAGATGTTTAAATTACATATGTTTGATTTATGTTAAGAATGTCAGTCTATTTTTACTTAATATAGAGAGAGTTTAGGATAAAACATTTTTTTCTCCAATTTATATGTATCCTTTATTTTCAAATGCCTGTGATTCTGCTTATGGATATATTTTCAGTTACTCTCTATAAAATCATATTAACTAGGTAGGTGGATAACTTCATTTTGCCCAGTAGATATGTTTCTGGCATACCATATAGAAACCCAATTTCAATAGTCAGAATGTCATAAAATTTTAAATACAGAAAAGAAATTGGCTCTCGGAAAGGAAAAACTACAGAGACACAAAAGACTAATAGTTGCCAGAAGTTGTTGTTGGTGGTGGGGTGGTTGGAGAAAGTATGAACAGCGGGAGCATGGAGGATTTTTAGAGCAGTGGACTACTTCTGATGATATTATAATGGTAGATATATGGCATTACACATTTGTACAAACTAATGGGATATAACACCAAGGGTGAACTCTAATGTAAACTATGGTCTTTGGGTGAGGACGACATGTCAGTGTAGATTCTACAATTGTAACAAATTACCACTCTGGTAGAGGATGTTGATAATCGGGAAGGCTATGCATGTGTAGGGGCAGGAGGTATAGGAAAAAAATCTATGTACTATCCCCACAATTTTGCTGTGAACCTAAAACTGCTCTAAACATATATTGTTTGTTTTAAAATTTTATCTAGAAGGACACTTCAGAAAATATAGTTACTTCTGAAGAGTAGGGCTGGGAGCTGAGATTGTTTGAAGGTCGAATTTCATATTTTAGTGTATTCCTTTCCATACTGTTCAAATAGTATGTTCATGGTTTTCTCTTATATAAGACTTGTAGGGAATGTCACACACTTGCTAAGTTTCAATCTAATTTTCTGCTAGCTTTATATAGGGTAAATTTCAATATTTAAAAATTATATTCATAATGATGTTTTAAAAGGATTACAATTACTTAAGTCTTTGCTAAATCATTTTTCAAAGATAAAATAAAATATAAATTTATATCAAGAGTATTTTATGTTCTAATTATTTGAAAATTTATTATATATATAATAAACATATATATAATAGCTGGCAACACTCAATTAATCTGAACATTCCCTTTCCCAAATATTTAGGATAAATAAAAATATTCAAAATTCTTAAAAAATGAAAAAAAAGGTCCCTTATCTGCCACCTATCTTCAGATTCAGTGATAACATCACTCTCACTGAAAAGAAGGTACATCAGGAGACACAAGTTCTTCTGCCAAATTGCAAACAGACTTGCTGTAGATCTCAGAGAAGATACCTAACTGTTCTGCACCTCAGCTTCTATATTGTCAATGTGAATGCAGGACTAATCATCACAGTCTCTTCCAGCCCTAGACATTCTTTTATCCAGTGCATTAGTGTGAGCTTGCTATTTCAAAAAACCTTACAGTAAAAACCGTTGTAATGTTAATCTATCCTTAACTTTAAGAAAATGTAGTAAGTCCACATGAAACGTGATTAAGTTACATAGTTTATTTTCAGTGCCTACAATTAAATGTGTAAGTGACAGAGATTTTTTGTCTTTTCTTGATGAATTAAATATTTAAACCCAAGAGTGCATTGTAAAAGGTTGATATATCAAAATGCTAAATAACCAAGGATACTTATAAGAAGATTATTTTTAAGTGAACTGAGTTGTAGTCTATTATTTTCTAATATACCACAAAATATCTCTATTTTCTGAGGAATAAAGATTTCATCATGTTTTAGCAAGAAGCATTTTATGATATTAAAAGGAACACCCTGACTACGCAAGTACCAGTTTAAAACAGATGGAGTGAAAACCCTAATTTTTGTAACCTTGCTTTTAAATAGGAATATGTGGGTTAGATACTAAATATGAAACCATGACTTCAACCTACTCACTAACCCAAACTGTTTGCTATTTTCAATCACATCCTCAGGTTCAAGAAAAAACAAACAAATAAATAGACAAAAAATGGTCTACCTGAATTTGTCATCCTGACTTACCATACTCCTCCCCTTGTATTAACAACCTTTGTTTGAATGGTTCCTTTCAAGTTTATAAAAACATATATATATATATTTCAGGTGTACAGCATTATAGTTCAACACCTATAAACTATACAAAGTGATCACCACCACAATTCTAGTTGCCATCCATCACCATTCAGTTGATCTTCACCCATTTGCTCGTCCCTCCCGACCCCCTTTCCCCTCTGGTAACCACTTATCTGTTTTCTGTATCTGTGAGTTTGTTTTAATTTTGTTTTATTTTGTTTGTCAGTTGTTTTTTGTTTGTTTGTTTTTTAGATTTCACATATGAATGAAATCATATGGTATTTGTCTTTTTATATCATTGCTGGAGGAAACAAACAAAAGTCTTATTTACTACATATTCAGAAATGGTCTCTGTACGGATTTTAAAACCCAAATGTAAGAGGTAAAAGTATAATTAGAAAGAGATAATGTCCTTGGCCCAGGAGTGGAGAAGCATTTCTTAAAAGAAATACAGAGTACATAAAAGAACATTAACATCTTAATTCTAATGCTATAATTAAGGGCCAATTCACACAGTTTCAAATACAAGCCCTTATTAAGTTTTACTGGAAAGATGCTGTATTTGAAAAAGACTGAGTTGAAAAAGTTAGAATTTTTCTAATAACTCTAGTTTAAGTTTGAAAATGAGATAAAATCAACAACTTTGGAGTAATAGGTTAACACTGAAACAGTAAATTCTCCCTGTCTAAAATCTTGCTAGCTGAGAAAAATAGGTGATTTGCTAGATCAATTAACATATGTACATTTACACTGTGTGTGTTTGTGTAACACACAGCATTAAAAATGAGTATATAGAAATAGATACAGTGGCACCTGACTGAATTGAAGGGAAGGGTTAAATCCCATGGAACATCCCTGGAAGACACTTTTTTTTTTTTTTTTCATGACTCACTGAAAGTGTGTTTTATTTTTGGATGTCTTCTGAAAAGCTAAGGTCACATTAGCCAACAGCTTGCTGATGAACATTTCTGCAATTTGAAAAAGAAAACTTAAACCCCAAATTTAGCCATAAGTGTGGTGTTCTCAACTTAATTGTATTTTGATTAGAAGATTATTTCAAAGGTTTCTGATAACACAGTAAGATTTAGACAAGATTTCATAATCCAAATACAGATTGTTATTGGCAATATTTTATTTAGAAATGAACATATAGATATGCTATTTCACATTGATTATTGCTTCCTACTTCAATAGTTTAACATATTCCATACTCACATATTTCCATGCTTATTTCTAAAATATTTTCTTTAAAAACTACAACTACAACATTGTTATGATGCTTACACAAATTATCACTATTTCTCAGATATCTCATCAATATACTAGCTTTCCAGATTTTAAGTCCATTTGAATTGAGATACAATAAAGTCCAGTCACTGCATTTAGTATGTTTATATTTTATCTCAATGATCTACAGATTTTAAACAATAAATTTTAATGTATACACCTAGAACCCTCTTTTTATTCTTTATATATATATATATATATATATTTTAAAAACTGGGTCATTTTTTCTTAGGATTTTCCATAGTTGGGCATGATGCTGTTTTTTCATGCTTCTTTGTCACCTATATTTTCTGTAAATAGATGATTAAATCATGAAATTCAGAGACTGACTTGTGTCAGTTTCCAGTTTTTTGTACTACTTCTTAGGCACTGTTGTGTGCTTTAATCAGGAGATATGAGATATTTGGCCATCTCTTTTTTTTATGTAAAAAGTTTATAATCAATGATGAGATCCTTCATTTCATAGCGGTTTCAAAAGCTGTGTTTTTATTTCTATCATTAATTTTTAATTTTTTATCTGGAATATTTCTTTTAAACAATACCTTCATCAATCACTTGGTCACAGAACATAACCAAAGGTATAATTAATACAGAAAACAGGATAAGTGTTTGAGCATTATCTCTGTCTTTCAGTTTTCAAAGCAATTGAGTTGCTTTTCTTGAATGCTAGTGAATGAGGTTTTATTTAAGTATTATTATAAACTCATATTTAAACATGCTTGAATTTATGGAGATTATGATTCTTTTTTCTTGCTTAGACTGTTCTATCTTTGGCTGCTGCTACTGCTAAGTCGCTTCAGTCGTGTCCAACTCTGTGCAACCCCATAGACGGCAGCCCACCAGGTTCCCCCGTCCCTGGGATTCTCCAGGCAAGAATACTGGAGTGGGTTGCCATTTTCTTCTCCAATGCATGAAAGTAAAAAATGAAAGGGAAGTCGCTCAGTCGTGCCCAACTCTTAGCGACCCCATGGACTGCAGCCCACCAGGCTCCTCTGTCCATGGGATTTTCCAGGCAAGAGTACTGGAGCGGGGTGCCATTGCCTTCTCCATATCTTCGCCTAGTGGGAGCCAAAGACACGTCAGTTGGGTCCAGTGTCTTTTTGTTATGTCCTTAGTGGCTTTAAGTTTCCTTACTTTCTGACATGACTCACATTCCTCACCCTAGATTTGAGTAAAATCAGCATTCTCCAAGGAATGTTGGTTTGTTTTAGTAGGAAATTATCCTTAGAGATTATAAATATCAAGCAAGAGGCTTATCATTGCTGGATTAGTCCTTAATTTTAGGGTTTTCTTTTTAGTGGATGAAGTCTAATATTTTTTAAAAAGATAAAAACACCATGAGTTCATATAGACACTTACAATTTAAACTTAGTACTACCATTTTTTACTTAAATCTATCTTGTTTATTTCTCCAAGAAACCTGGTTTCCAAAACAACAAAATTATTTCTCCATTATATGCTAGTTTATCTATAAAACTCTAAGAATAATAATATGAACACTATAAACAAAAATATGACATCAGTGAAATTTATGAAACAGAAACAGACTTACAGACACAGAAAACAAGGTTATCAAAGCAGAAACAGGTTGGGGCAGGAAAATGAGGAGTTTGGGATTAGCAGACACAGATTACTATATATAAGATAGATAAACATCCAGGTCCTAGTGTATCACACATGGAACTATATTCAATATCCTGTAATAAGCTATAATGGAAAAGAATACGAGAAAGAGCATATACATATACCTAAATCACTTTGCTGTATACCATAAACTAATACAACATTCTAAATCAATTATACTTCAATAAAAATTTTTTTAAGATGCCTAAAGTTTGAGAAAAGTTTATTTTAATGGTAGTTGGTTTATATTCTGGGTGGGTGTTGAAATATTTTTTGAAATATTTTTCTGCATCTATTGAGATGATCATATGGTTTTATTTTTTAGCAATAAAATCAAGCCTATAAAATAAGTAGATTTAAATGTACTGTAAATAGAATGCAGAACTGAAAATATAGAAAAAAATCAAGACAATACCAACATGGAAAGGCTGATTTAAAAAATATATTTTGTGGAAATTATATTACAGTTCCTGAAATAAGAAAGTTAAGGTGTGATGTGAACATCTTACTAGATACAGCTGAATTAGGAAACTGGAAGATTTTAAATAAAAAGAGACAGAAAATACGAAAAAAATTAAAAATCATGGATCCAAATGATTCTCATATTTCTTGAAAGAACAGAGATTGAAGCATGAGTTGATATTGAAAATTATTATAGTGGTGGTATAGGCATGATACCCTGAAGTAAGCAGATTCTACAGCCATTGAGAGGGACTGTGTGTGAGGAAGATGTAGATATTCGTTTTCCATTTCAGTACGAAGTGGTTCTCCTGAACTGATATTAGAAGTTAAAAGGACATTTGACTGACTATGCTTCTGATGCAAGTAGTTAGAATGCCAAAAATGATCCAAGACTCCTGAAATCAATAGGATCTATATAGAAAAAAAAAAAAGAAAACCTGATATATACAAATATTCTATTCTCTCATATCCTTCTTGGAAGGATATACCCCCTTGAAGTTTATATGTTCATGAGGATAAGCAATGCTTCACATTTATTTAGTTGCTGGTTAAAGAGTGTGTGTTTATAAAAGTCATATTTAGGGATTCAGCAGGTAGAACTAAGGCTTCCCTGGTGACTCAGTGGTAAAGAATCCACCTGCCAAGAAGGAGATGTGGGGTCGATTCCTGGGTTGAGAAGATCCCCTAGAGATGGAAATGGCATCCTACTCCAGTATTCTTGCCTGGGAAATCCTATGGACAGAAGACTCTGGTGGGTAACAGTCCATGGGGTCGCAAAGAGTAAGACATGACTTGGTGACAAAACAGCTGAAGCAGCAAGTGGAACTAAATTGAATGTAATGTATAATGGGAATAGAATTAAGGATTTGTTGACTTGTGTTTTCAATTATAAGATATGTTCATCTCAACAAGTGGCTTTGTTCCTTTGAACTTTCATATCCTTATATGTAACTATAAAATTATAATTGTTAGCATCTATTTCAAAGAATTACGGTAAGGTTTGGAAAAGATGATGGGATATGGAAAAACAACTTTGTACAGGCATCTGGTACTTTTATTATGCCTATTACACATGAGTATACAGATAGGAAGACAGGCAGACAAATAAAATGATAGATAGATGACAGATAGACTGAGCTAAAATACTTCTCTAAAGGATGTAGCTAAAATCTTTATCTCTAAGTAACCCAGTCATTCATTCAGGCCAGGACATCCAAATGCAATGAGTAAAATAAATTAAACTTGCACTCTTGTTCTCCAGGATCTATGTTGCTAAATATTTAGCATATTAAATGGGGGAGGCAGTTGTTTTGATCGAGAAATCTTTATTATCCTGAATACGAATTCATGTAATAAGATATTGATCATCCATTTTGTGTCATACACTTTGCTGGTGATGAAGATACAAGGATAGATAGAAAGCAGTGTCTCCCCTTTACCCAAATGTTCATACATCAAATGTGGCCTTTGTGGTCCTAATTTTAGATCACAGCAAGGACTAGGATATCTAAGAGACAGATATGGAGGAGGGAAGGTCTTTATCTCCATATGCTCAAGACACAAAATGCAAGATCTTTTGAGATATAAAAGGAAAAAGGAAATTCAATTAGCTGATTTTAATTTACTGTGAGCAATTTCTTATTATGGCTACTAGCCTCTGTTTAACTTCAATTGTTTGATAGCCCAAGCTTTATATCCAGTTAACACACTTTTTTGCCATGGTTTCTCTGGTACATTAAATTTAAAACTGCATTAATAATGATGCCAGCCATCTTTATAATTTCAAATTTTTAGATTTCCATTGCATTATGAATTTATGAACATTTACAAATTCAAATTTAGAAAGAATGTAAAATACCAGTTGATCACTGTTCACTTTTATTCATTCTATCATTGTAAATGTTTTGTGTGGTGGAAAAAATCCTTTACATTCTATCTAAACATTCTAGATTTGTCTGTCACACAAAAATGAGGTCCTTAGAAGTTGGCATTCCCAGACAATAGGACAAGAAAACAGCCTACTCATCCATCATGTAGCAATCTGACAGTATGTTTGATTACCCCCTTTCAGAAGCTGCCAGTTCAGGACAGTGGAGAGATTCCAAACTACAGCATCGTCATATTCAGACAATGTGGTCAGTGAGTCAGATTTTGCCCAAATCATGTTTTATAAGTCTGGCATGGTGTTTTTAAAATACTTGAATATATTGATGATATTAAGAGATATAAATCTTTTATATAAAAGACAAGATCCCAACCTATCTTAAAAATGTGGTGTGTTTAGCAACAGTGAGTGTATATTCTTTCCAGTCCTGGCATATTCTTATGTTACACCTGGTATTAGCGTTCCAGAGGGCCGGGATCCATCCAGAAGCTGGGTTTGACTCAGAGAATTATGAACAGACACAGTCTCCAGTTCCCAGCTTCTTCTGAAAACCTCTATCTGGCACCACTGGGTCTATAATCATGCATGGCAGCAAATAATAGGAGCTGAGAAGACAGCTGCCAATACTGCCCACCATTCTCTGTAGTTTATATTAATACCTTATCCTCTTTACACTCACCTACTTTTGCCCACTTTGTTAGATTGTGTTACCGTTCACCGTATTTGTTACCTCTCCCCATTGCAGGATTTTTTTTCTTCCCAACCCAGTGACATCAGGCTTGGCTACTAACTCGCTGTGGCCAATGAATTGGGACATAAGCCACTTCCAAGCAGAAGCCTTAGGAGCTATCATGCGGCTCTGCCTTCTGCATTTCCCCGTCAGCCAAGAGATCAGGATTCCCCAGATGGTGGCTGCTTCTTTGGTCCCAGAGAGAAGATGGATAAGGAACAGAGCTGAAGCAAACTTGTGATGTGTATGTAGCGTGAGCAAAAACAAGAGACTGTGGTGTCATATTCTGTTACAGCAGAACTTAGCCTGAGAAAACCGGACATCTTTCCAGCTCCTCTAGCCATTTTATTCTATCCAACATCAGCAACCATCTCTTGCCTGTCTAAAAAAGAAGACATATTTGATCCAGTGATCTAAATCTGAATGTTTTGAGAAACAGGAGTCTATAGAGCATGGTAAAAATACCCAGTTGTACATCAGGTTGGCCAAAAAGTTTGTTCAAGTTTTTCCATAAGATGTTATGAAAAATCCAAACAAACTTCTTGACCAACCCAATATAAAATGGCATACATGTTTCCTCCATAGTTTTATAATTTAGAGTGAAATGTATATAAATTAATATTAACTGAGTATTACCATGTGGTGGGTGTTTTTCATGCTTTACCTTATTTTAAAAGACCAACATCAATCACATGTATAGTTAGTATTCTTTTCAGTTCTCAAATAAGTAAACTGAGAAATTTAGATAAATGTTTATATTTGAATATGTGTGTATTTCACAGGCCTAAGCTTATGTTCTTTTTTACTGTGTGTGTGTGTAGTAGCTGCTCAGTTATATTCAACTCTTTGTGACCCCATGGACTACAGGTTCCTCTCTCCATGGAATTCTCCAGGCAAGATACTACAGCGGGTTGCCATTCCCTTCTCTAGGGGATCTTCCTGACCCAGGGATCGAACTAGGGTCTTCTTCATTGCAGGCAGATTCTTTACCATATGAGCCACCATGAAACCCACTCAATTCTTGAAAGCAGAAATTCTAGGAAGTCTTGTTCCAAAAAACTCTACTCAGTAATATGACAGCATTTAAGTTTCACTTGACTTGAGTAGAAGCAGTGATTCCTTCATGCATCCGTGTCATCCCATGATAAAGTTGTATTCTATCCCTCTAGATACGGATAAATGGTATAAACAGGAAAATATGGCATCTTCTTCCTCCCAAAATGTTCCATAAAGACAGAACTGTCCCTTATTTTTAGTTATGACCTTTTCGTGGTCTTCTGTGGGAAATGACACTGGCCATAGATGTTGATTTTGTGCAATGTCTTTATCTGGAAACATTAAGTCACTATTATGTAGTCCTCGTTTTCTGTTATCACTGCAATTGCCCTGCCATTGTCTTGTGGGGCGTGTTTTGAAACAAGAAAAACTACGCTATTTTTCTGCCCCCTGTGATCCTTTTTAATGTGAAAGCCCTCCTTGTCATGAAAACTAGCCATCAGGCACTTTTTCCCTCAGGGGAAGATTATATAAACAGAAATGAAGTGTTTTGAGTTTTGAAATGGACTTTTAAAACTCACAGCATGGATAATTTAACAGTAATCTTTTTAAACCTCAAAATCATGGCTTTAAATATCAAAAGCCACTACTTAGTAGAACTCAAAATGTAAAGCTTATATCATAATCCATAATCATAGAAAAATCTTTGATTGGTTAGAATCAAATTTTCTTACAATCTTTTTATTTTTTATTTATTTATTTTTTTAGTTTTTATTTTTTAAATTTTAAAATCTTTAATTCTTACATGCATTCCCAAACATGAACCCCCTCCCACCTCCCCTCCCCATAACATCTTTCTGGGTCATCCCCATGCACCAGCCCCAAGCATGCTGCATCCTGCGTCAGACATAGACTGGCGATTCAATTCACATGATAGTATACAAACAAATATGAATAGTGACAGGAGACAGGTATTAAAGAAAAGAAAACACTGTGGTTGCCAATGGGAAAGAGGGTGGGAGAGGGATGGATCGGGAGTTTGGATTTAACAGATGTTAGCCGTCTATGGGGTCGCACAGAGTCGGACACGACTGAAGTGACGCAGCAGCAGCAGCAGCAGCAACCATCATATACAGAATGGATAAACAAGTCCTACTGTATAGCACAAGGACCTATATTCAATATCCTGTACCCATAATGGAATGGAATTTTTAAAGAACATATATATATATATATATATATATATGTTTCAGTGGATGTGTCTGTAACTGAATCACTTTGCTGTGCAGTAGAAATTAACACATTGTATATCAACTATATTTCAATAAAAGTAAGTAAATAAATATAAGGAGTTACAAACAGGATTAAGACATTTAGATGTTGACGTGAGCCTTTGAAAAGGAGCTTTGTCTTTCCTGTTCCTCAAGCTAGTTTGCGGGGATCTTTAAGCCAACAGCACTAGTGCCTCCCTCTCTGGGAGACTCACAGTCAGTCTCACATGGTGTGAAATAGCAGGAAACGGCTGTGATGTGTCTAGACAAGCAACCTTCACAGAGCCCCCTATCAATCATTTCACTGCCTATAGAACTTTCCTTGAGCAGAGCTTAGAGTTAGTGAGAAAAAGCCAGTAGACCTGAAGGGCCTGTGGTCAGGAAAAGGAGGATGCTGAGTGACTAGCGTGAGCCAGTGACTTAGGTATGTAAAGAATGGACATTTTGGATGGATGTCTGTTGTGATTGATGTTGGTGACAAAACAAACAAAAAGAAAAACAGTGCAGCTCTGTTAACTGATACCAGCCTGGGCTGAGGATGAAGACGCTTGACAAGTCTCCTGGCATGGCTTCAGAAGAAAGGAGGGAATCACACACTTAAATCCGAACTGGACCAAGGGAACTCTGAACACAATGAGCTGCTAATTGAATAGAATGGAGGCCCATGATCAAAATTAATTTTAGCTGTCAAAAAAAAAAGGTTAATTTTTACATGTATCATTATACGAAATCCATTTCTGCCTGTTACATATAAACCCGTAACATCTGCTATCTTATAGCTTTTGATGTCTGTTTCATTGTGGTCCCTATCAGATATGATTTACATCAAAATAGAGGATTTTGTGTAGTAGCATCCTGTATAATAAATGACACAAGGTGACTGCTCTTATAAAGCAAAAGTGAGAGGTTATAGAATGAAAAGGGAGTTGCCACTTGGAAGTTACTCAGAAGATAAATGATTCACTTATGGCTAGCGAAAAAGTGAAAGTGTTAGTTGCTCAGTTGTGTTCAATTCTTTGTGACCCCATGGACTGTATATTGGAGTGGGTAGCCATTCTCTTTTCCAGGGATCTTTCCAACCTAGCGATCAAACCCAAGTGTCCCTCATTGCAGATGTATTCTTTACTATCTGAGCCACCAGGGAAACCCCATTTACGGTTAAGGGATGTTTAAACAGCTCACCCATCATAGATGATGCACTGTTTTCCAAAAATAGGAAATAAAATCCCAGGAGAAATGGGTGTGTTGGACAGCGATGGTTAATAAGAGGAAGGTAGGAAGCATCAAGAAATACCTTCAGAATTTAAAGAATGACAGCAAGAGGTGTTGGGGCTTCCTGAAGCAAAGGGGCATAGGATAAGGACCATTGCTAAAAGATTTAGTAGGAGGTCTGTTATTTTCTCATATGCCATTATTTTTATAGTGTTTTCTCGTACTGACTGACAATTAAACATTTTCTTTAAAGACTCATATTCTCATTTTGAGTATTCAACAACTAGGGCAGCTTTTTTTGGGAAAGTGTAGACTTTTTATGACCCAAGTATATCCATAGGTTCAGATATCTACAGAAACAAAACTACATAGAAACCCAAGTATTATAGTTCTGGGAAGAAGATGCTCCAAACCCTGTAGCTTGGAAAGAAAGAAAGAATCTCACCAAAACCAGTTGTGGACCTAGAATTTGATCTTCTACTCAACAGTAAGATGACAATGTATACAAATTCTCAGCGAAGCATAAAGCCCATTTTCACCTTCCTATGGATTTATCCTTGACATAGTGTGCCCAAGAAGATAAAATTTTGAAGTCCTTTCAGAGGAAAACTGAAAGCCTTTATAGTTTCTAGTGAGAAAAATACAGTGTTTTGGAGAATGTAGTTTTTGTTTGGAACCACCCAAATTTGGCGAGTCGTTGCAAGTATGCTCACATTATGTGTGGCACGATAGGCGTTTGGCCAAATGACTTAAAGACTCGTATTTCAGTATGGACTCAAGTCTTTTTTGAGCCCATCAAAAGCACTTGTGAAGGAAAAGGTACTCAATCCCAAGGATGGCTGAGCTAGAGACTGTTTTCCTGGTCTGTAGCAGGTGGCTTTTTCTGCCTGAGCTACATGGGAGCTCAGAGTGGTAGGTGAGGGTTTTTGAGTCCCAAAGCAGGAGACCCTATTCACGGTCCAGGATCAGAACAGTAACAGACCAGTGCCTTGTGACCAGTGTAGGCAAAGTGTGATCGTCAGGAACAGGAAGGAGGGAATGAGACATGGCCACAGGGCATTGTGAAGGTCTGAGTACCCAGGGATTCTCGAAATAACACACAGAGGTGTCAAGGTTCTGCTGTCATTCAGGTGAGAAAGAAAATATAGACATTTGAGCTATGTATATTAAATTAATTAAGATTCCACATGGGGAAAATATGTACAAAGACTAAATAGAGTAACACGTGAAAACAATGCTTTGATGATCACACACTGTATTTAAAGAAATGATATTAATGACTGATTTAAACAACAACATCAGAGATGAGAATAATAATACTCAAAGTGAATCACAAACACACTCTGCAACTTCACTGCCTGAATCTAAAACATTTTGCTTGCATACCCATTACTGTACTTTTACCGTAAGGTCAAGCGAGTCCAACTCAGGATTATACTGCGTAGCTTTAGAAAAGAGTTGCAAAAATTGAATAACTACTTAGTCCCTGCTTCCACGAAGTAGAATATTTCTATAATAAATCCCTTTTGTAAAATTCTAAGCATAAAAGCTAGTAGCCAAGCCACCATCAATTCTGGTGATATGTGTTTGTGTGTGTACATGTGTGTACGTGTATCTACCTACATATACACCTATGAATAAAACTGTGCTCTTGGTTCACATTTACAAAGTCCCTCCTCCCTCTGCATGTGACTCTTTGCTGAGTGAGGTCTTGGTGAGCCTCCTTAGTTGACTACCAAGCAATCTGTCCCCACAGTGCTCTTTAGCACAGAGAAGCACCCCTTTTATATGTTAAGATGATCAGTGCCCTATAACTTTTGACATTTCTCAAAGGATGAGCTTGCCCTGGTAGTTTTCATTTAGTCAGGGTTCTGTAGAACTTGCTGACAAAGGCTTTCTGACTCAGTCAGGAGGCCTCTACACTCCATTAGCTTCATGCAGAATGCTGCCTAATCTGACCGAGTTGTTCCCAGCAAAAAAGAACCCTAAAGGAAACACTCGAACCGAGTCAGTGCCAACACAGCACAGTGGACAAATGTTAAAGATGAAGCTTAGAGCCCCGTCTGCCCTGTTTTCTATTATTTGTCTGGCTGTTAAGTAATTTAGTCTTACTGAGACTAATCCAGAAAATGAGGGAAACATTTACCTCCTGTGGGCTCCAAAGAGGCTAAGAGAAATGATGAATATAAAATAACATCTAATGCATCTTAATTTCCACCCCTCTCTTATTGAGACTGAGATAATCAAGTTGTCTACCTGCCTTCAACCCATCTATGCTGAATTTGGTAGAAAAAGAACACTGATTTCATCAGGTCTAAATCAGACCCAGCCCAGTTCCTGCTCCCAAATCCCTCCCCATCAGATTCCTGCCCTGAGAGACACAGTTCTGCCTCTGCTTCTGCACATGAGCTCAACTTCCCCTGATCTCTCCATGCCTGCTGGCATTTAAGTCCTTCTAAAATACAGATGCCCATCTTCTTTGGGAGCCTCGGGCTTCCTCTGCCCTGTATGTTCCAGTTCTTAGAAATGCACTTTTGCCCTGATGACTTTCTTTGATTCCTCTTCCAGACCTCCTCTGTGGGCAGACCTGTTCTTGGGTCCAACTTTCTTTGTTACTACATTCACCTCATTTCCTGTCTCAAAGGCTGTGAGACATTCTGCTGAATGGCTAAGACCCACCTTCCAGCTGATTCATCCCAAACCAACTGTCTACTGCCTTTTCTAATTGCTGTCACCACAGATCCTCAGATATTTCCTCACACTTTTACTTTGTCTCGAACATGTGGATTGCCAGACTGCCACATGCACCTAGATGCCCTCTACTTTTGCCCTACTACCTGGGGCACCATGTCTCTATTTTTTCTAGTTGCTAGTCTAAATGTTTTAATCATTTATGCCATCACACCAGTGGCATCCATCCTGCGCTATTAAGGGTGACTGAGATATTGTGTGTTAGATCCTGCATAAAATTTTTCCAAGTCTTTTCTTTGGAGACAGTGAAAGCACTCCAGGTCCAGTCATAGTCCTATGCAAGGGCTGGTCATTGGGAGCACCTCCTCAACCTTTTTCTGTGTAACTCTAGTGCCTCATCAGGAATTTTCTTTTCTCTTTCTGTTACCTTCCCAAGACCTGCCAAGAAATGCTATAGCTCTTATGGTCACTGTGTATCCATGAAGCACTGTTTTGGGCTTTGGACTGTTAGTTTGCTCTATATGATAGTTTGAAATCCTCTCAAGGACATAAATTTTTTGGAATTCTTTCTGAATCTTAATTCAAAACCCTGTATATTATAGATGTCAAATATACTTTTTGATTTAAAAAATCTATAAATAATAAATGTTGGAGAAGGAAACTTCTTTCACTGTTGGTGGAATGTAAATTGATACAGCACTATGGAGAACAGTATGGAGATTCCTTAAAAAATTAGGAATAAAACTATCATATGACCCAACAATCCCACTATTCAGCATGTACGCTAAGCAAAATCATAATTGAAAAGGACACATGTATCCCATGTTCACTGCAGCACTAGCGACTTAGCAGCAGCAGCAGCAGCACATGGAATCAACCTAGATGCCCGCTGACAAATGAATGGATAAAGAAGATTTGGTACATATATACAATGGAATATTACTCAGCCATAAATAGGACTTCATCTGAGTCAATTCAAATGAGGTAGATAAACTTAGGGTTTAAATTTATAAAGAGTAAAGTAAGTCAGAAAGTGAAAAGCAAATAGTATATTTTAATGCATATATATGGAATGTAGAAAGATGGTCCTGGTGAACCTATTTCCAGGGCAGCAATGGAGATGCAGATATAGAAAACAGACTTGTGGACACACTGGAGGAAAGAGGGTGGGACAAACTGAGAGAGGAGCATTGAAACATGTACATTACCATAGGTAAAATATTAGGCTGTTAAGAAAGTAATTGTGGTTTTGGACCATGAATTTTAAATCATTATAACAAAGCTCAAACACATCTTTATTAATCAAAAGAGGAATCAGTAGAAGCAACACATTTTTGCCAATGATAAAGTTCATTTATTCCTGTAGCATAAAAATCCACGCTCTGGGATTTGATGAACTCTTGAAAAGAATTTTCTGCCTCCATGCATTTTCTTGGAGAAAATGTGGAAGCATTTTCTCTGCAAAAAGCTCTTGAGATGCTTGAAGAAGTGGTAGTCTGTTGGTGAAAGGTCAGGAGAATATGGTGGATGAGACAAAACTTGGTAGCGCAATTCATTCAGCTTTTGAAGCACTGGTTGTGGAACATGTGGTTGGCTGTGTCATGGAGAAATGGGCCCTTTCTGTTGATCAATGTCGACTGCAGGCATTGCATTTTTCACTGTATTTCAATGATTTACTGAGCATAGTTCTCAGATATAATGGTTCCATTGGGATTCAGAGAGCTGTAGTAGGTCAGACCTGGCAGCAGACCACCAAACAGTGACCATGAACTTTTTCTTGATGCAAGTTCGGCTCTGGGAAGGGCTCTGGAGCTTCTTCATAGTCTAACCACTAAGGTGTCGGTTGTCATACAAAATCTACTTTTTGTCACGTTATCATCCATTTGAGAAATGGTTTGCTGTTGTTGCATAGAATAAGAGAAGATGACACTTCAAAACGATATTTTTGATTTGCGGTCAGCTCATGAGGCACCCGGACTTCCCTGGTGGCTCAGCAGTAAAGAATCTGCCTGCAATGTAGGAGACCCAGCTCTGATCCCTGGGTCAGGAAGATCCCCTGGAGGTGAGCATGGCAACCCACCCTAGTATCCATGCCTGGAGAATTCCATGGATTGAGGTGCCTGGCAGGCTGCAGTCCATAGGGTCGCACAAAGTTGAAAGTGACTAAGCAGCAGCAGCAGCATGAAACATCCACTTACCAATCTTTTTCAGCTTTTCAATTTTCTTCAAATGCCAAATGACCATATAATGATTGATACTGAGCTCTTGGACAATTTCTCCTGTAGCTGTAAGAGGATCAGCTTCGATGGTTGCTCCCAATTGGTCACTATCAGCTTTCCATGGACAGTCACTGTGCTCCTCATTTTCAAAGCTCTCGTCTCCTTGTCAAAACTTTTTGAACCTCCACCGCAGCACTGAATGTTCATTAGCGGTTCTTGGGCCAAATGCATTGTTGATGATGTGAGTTGCCTCCATTGCTTTACTATTCATTTTAAACTTGAATAAAAATAATTGCTAAAATTTGCTTTTTAACTAATATCATTTCCCTAGCATAAAATAAATATAAAATGAACAGCAAGTAATAAATCATTGGAAAAGAATGCAAGAAATGTGCATTAAAATGGTGCATAGCATAGCTACATTTATTTAAGAATGCCTTCCAATATCAAATGGCAAAGTTCAACAATGAAAAACCACAATTACTTTTGCACCAACCTAATAGCCAGTGGGAATTTGCTATATGATGCAAGGAGCTCACACCGGTGCCCTGGGACAACCTAGTGGGATAGGATAGAGTGGAAGGTGGGAAGGAGGTTCAAGAGGAAGAGGACATATGTATACCTATGGCTGATTCATGTTGATGTATGGCAGAAACCAACACAATACTGTAAAGCAATTATCCTCCAATTAAAATAAATTATTAATAAAAGAAAAACATTTGATGATGAATTGGTCATGCTTACCAGACATAAGTTAACTGAATATTCTCAAGGTAAAATTCAAGCAATGTTTCAGAGGCAGGGTGTTGGTATTACACAACAGCATATTGGTTTGGTTACACTATACATATGGTATGTTAATGGTAAGCTAAAATATTGAAGAAAGTAGGGAAAACCACTAGACCATTTAGGTATGACCTAAATCAAATCCCTTATGATTATACAGTGGAAGTGAGAAATAGATTTAAGGGACTAGATCTGATATATAGAGTGCCTGATGAACTATGGATTGAGGTTAGTGACAATGTACAGGAGACAGGGATCAACCATCCCCATGGAAAAGAAATGCAAAAAAGCAAAATGGCTGTCTAAGGAGGCCTTACAAATAGCTGTGAAAAGAAGAGAAGTGAAAAGCAAAGGAGAAAAAGAAAGATATAAACATCTGAATGCAGAGTTCCAAAGAATAGCAAGGAGAGATAAGAAAGCCTTCCTCAGTGATCAATGCAAAGAAATAGAGGAAAACAACAGAATAGGAAAGACTAGAGATCTCTTCAAGAAAATTGGAGATACCAAGGGAACATTTCATGCAAAGATGGGCTCAATAAAGGACAGAAATGGTATGGACATAACAGAAGCAGAAGATATTAAGAAGAGGAGGCAAGAATACACAGTAGAACTGTACAAAAAAGATCTTCACGACCCAGATAATCATCATGATGTGATCACTCACCTAGAGCCAGACATCCTGGAATGTGAAGTCAAGTGGGCCTTAGAAAGCATCACTACAAACAAAGCTGGCTCCAGTTGAGCTATTTCAAATCCTGAAAGATGATGTTGTGAAAATGCTGAACTCAGTACGCCACTAAATTTGGAAAACTCAGCAGTGGCCACAGGACTGGAAAAGGGAAATTTTCATTCTAATCCCAAAGAAAGGCAATGCCGAAGAATGCTTAAACTACCGCACAATTGTACTCATCTCACACGCTAGTAAAGTAATGCCCAAAAATCTCCAAGCCAGGCTTCAGCAATAGGTGAACCTCCAGCGAACTTCCAGAGAACTTTCAGATGTTCAAGCTGGTTTTAGAAAAGACAGAGGAACCAGAGATCAAATTGCCAACATCTGCTGGATCATCCAAAAAGCAACAGAGTTCCAGAAAAACATCTATTTCTGCTTTACTGACTATGCCAAAGCCTTTGACTGTGTGGATCACAAAACTGTGGAAAATTCTGAAAGAGATGGGAATACCAGACCAACTGTGCTGCCTCTTGAGAAGTCTGTATGCAGGCCAGGAAGCAGCAGTTAGAACTGGACATGGAACAACAGACTGGTTCCAAATAGGAAAAGAAGTATGTCAAGGCTGTATATTGTCACCCTGCTTATTTAACTTATATGCAGAGTACATCATGACAAATGCTGGGCTGGAAGAAGCACAAGCTGGAATCAAGATTGCCGGGAGAAATATCAATCACCTCAGATATGCAGGATGACACCACCCTTATGGCAGAAGGTGAAGAGGAGCTAAAAAGCCTCTTGATGAAAGTGAAAGTGGAGAGTGGAAAAAGTTGGCTTAAAGCTCAACATTCAGAAAACGAAGATCATGGCATCTAGTCCCATCACTTCATGGGAAATAGATGGGGAAACAGTGGAAAGTGTCAGACTTTATATTTTGGGCTCCAAAATCACTGCAGATGGTGACTGCAGCCATGAAATTAAAATATGCCTACTCCTTGGAAGAAAAGTTATGACCAACCTAGATAGCATATTCAAAAGCAGAGACATTACTTTGCTGACTAAGGTCCGTCTAGTCAAGGCTATGGTTTTCCCTTTGGTCATGTATGGATGTGAGAGTTGGACTGTGAAGAAGGCTGAGTGCCAAAGAATTGGTGCTTTTGAACTGTGGTGTTGGAGAAGACTCTTGAGAGTCCCTTGGACTGCAAGGAGATCCAACCAGTCCATTCTGAAGGAGATCAGCCCTGGGATTTCTTTGAAGGGAATGATGCTGAGGCTGAAACTCCAGTACTTTGGCCACCTCATGCGAAGAGTTGACTCATTGGAAAAGACTCTGATGCTGGGAGGGATTGGGGGCAGGAGGAGAAGGGGACAGCCGAGGTTGAGATGGCTGGATGGCATCACTGACTTGGTGTATGTAAGTTTGAGTGAACTCCGGGAGTTGGTGATGGACAGGGAGGCCTGGGGTGCTGCGTTTCATGGGGTTGCAAAGAGTTGGACACAACTGAGCAACTGAACTGAACTGAAAAAACTAAAAAAGCAAAATAATGTTTAATTTGTTATGTATTTTATTATATATTAAATAGGGTCATTATGTATTTTCATTAGTATATAATGTTACATTCCACATAGTTCAATTCAGTTCAGTCGCTCTGTCGTGTCTGACTCTTTGCGACCCCATGAATCGCAGCACGTCAGGCCTCCCTGGCCATCACCAACACCCTGAGTTCACTCAGACTCGCATCCATCAAGTCAGTAATGCCATCCAGCCATCTCATCCTCTGTCATCCCCTTCTCCTTCTGCCCCCAAGCCCTCTCAGCATCAGAGTCTTTTCCAATGAGTCAACTCTTCGCATGAGGTGGCCAAAGGACTGGAGTTTCAGCCTCAGCATCATTACTTCCAAAGAAATCCCAGGGCTGATCTCCTTCAGAATGGACTGGTTGGATCTCCTTGCAGTCCAAGGGACTTTCAAGAGTCTTCTCCAACACCACAGTTCAAAAGCATGAATTCTTCGGCGCTCAGCTTTCTTCACAGTCCAAGTCTCACATCCATACATGACCACTGGAAAGTACATGTTATTTATTTTGTTCCTCTATCACAACCGTTTTACAAACATGTAAAGGACTAATTCCATATTAGTCAATAGTTTTAACTGATTTCAGCGTACAAATTTTCAGAATGAAAATCTGAACTTTCATAATCTCTATGGTGACCTTCAGAAGAAACAGGGATGGCTATCAACACATACCATAAAAACAACGGTGTTTACATTTATATAAACTTTACAGAATACTTTACATTTTTCAAGATAGTTTCATACATTAGCTCCACTTTAAAATATCCTCAGATTTCCTTGAAGCAAAGTGGGATATATATAAGATTCTAAAACCTAGTTTAAAGATTAAAAATTCTTGTTTTCTTACAGCTAAAATAATTTATTTTCTTTGAAGCAATCTTATTGCCTGTGAAAAAGATTTAAGGATGCAGAGGATGGTTGGATTTAACTTTGTTTTGGAAACATATTTACTTTATCACTTGGGATAACCAAAGTTCAAAGTGATTGTATGGAGAATTCCAAATGCTGTCTTTAAGACCAGGAGGTAACTTCAAAGGTCCAAATTATGACAGATGCTCTGAGCCTGAAAGCCACATCTCTGGGAGATTGTGTCACAGATACAGATTCAAAGAATGAAAGGACCCAGAACCAGGAGTGGTCTGAATAGTTAAGATCAAGATGACCTAAAAATGGTCCAGAGCAATGTGTATGATAAGAGTGACAGAGGAAATTGTTTTCATTTTTGTTTTAATTTGATCCTGTATTTGTTAATAGAATAATAGTAACATGGGCTTCCTCTCACTTCATTTCCGTATTTTTAAAGATTATATAAATTTTTCTCTAGTTTCTTTATTGAGTATAAATTTTTTTAAAAAACTGTTTTTCTTATTTTTAGGAGTTAACTGTTAACTAGAATCTGTTTATTAATTGCATCAATATATTTTGCATATTTTATCCTTTTTGTTAACCACACTATTTTGCATATTATACCTTTCATATTTCATTCCTCGGTGAAAACAAAATGCTTTCTTTTTTTCCTTCTTTCTTCTTTCATTTTTCCTCTTGAGAACAAAATTTTTTTAAAAAATAAATTTTTTCAGAGGACAGAATTTTAGACAAATTATCTGCAATTCAACTACCTGTATGAATACACAGTACAGATGTTTTCATTTTAGGCTTCCATCCTTTCACCACACTGCCCCATGGTATTAACTTGCTACTAGAAAAGAGGAGAACAGAGACAGAGAGAACTCTCTATGGTTGGCAGTACATTTGAAACTTAGCAAAGACACATCTCTTGTTTGTGACAAATGATTTCATTGATTGATCCTGTCAGCTTCTGTAATTTCCTTTCCTCTCCCGCCTTCCTTCTTTCTAGACGATAGAATCTATCATCCACATCTCTCTATGTAACTGGTTATAGGTGGTAATTTTCAGCAAGTGGAAATGGATGGCTGGAGAACAGATGTGAGAGCATTTTTTACATTGCTTTTAGCACTTTGCATTTTATGCCTTGGGTGTTTATTCACCCAAATTAATAATTTAAATGAAGCTCTAGAAAGAATAGTTCTTAAATAATAACATAATGAAAAGGAAAAGGAAAGGAAAGAGAAGAGAAAAAAGAACAACAACAACAAAAGAACGGAATGCATCCCAGGTGGCACTAGTTGTAAAGAACCCTCCTGCCAATACAGGAGACATAGAGATGCAGGATTGATCCTAGGGCTTGGAAGATCCTCTGGAAGAGGGCATGGCAACCCACTCCAGTATTCTTGCCTGGAAGATTCCATGGAGAGAAGAGTCTGGCAGGCTACAGTCCGAGGGGCTGCAAAGAGTCAGGCAAGACTGAAGCAACTTAGCATGCACTTGAGATTAAATAAGGAAGACAAATCTGAAGCTATTTTTGAAATCAAAATTATATAAGATAATATAGAATGCTAGCAAATGGAAAAAGGGAAAATGACAGAACACTAACTTACTAATATAAATAAAACTTGGTTGATAACTGCAATCTAAATGTAAGCTCATTGACTAGAATACCAGAGTCATCATATCTCTGATATTAAAGATTAAAAGTATACAACGTTTTCATGCAATGACCTGGTACATCAACAGACACTATAAGGGGGCCAAGATTTTAGTAGTTTGGAGCAAACTGACAACAATGACAACAAAAATAAAAATAAGAATGACTCACTACAAAGAAGTTCTTAGAATTTACATTGTGCCCTTCCAGAATGTCATTCATAAAAACCTTAATCACAGAACAAACAGTAAGACACATTATCAAGAAGTGTGTCTAAAGAGCATGTATTTTATAATATTTCTTCACATATATCAGTACTAATGTGACAAAATTAGTTGTAATTTGTCACATTGGAAGGACTGATGTTGAAGCTGAAACTCCCTCTGCTACAAAATTACACAGTAAATTTCACATTTACCTAAATTCTGGTGAAATGAATTATTACAAGAAGAGCCATTTTCTCCTTTTCTACTTCAAAATTCCACATAATTGTTGGATTCACCATATCTCCCCAATGTTGATAGCCAGAAGTCATTAGTTTTTAGTGAAAGTCACTCCGTTGTGTCTGACTCTTTGCAACTCCACAAACTGTATAGTCCATGGAATTCTCCAAGCCAGAAGACTGGAGTGGGTAGCCATTCCCTTCTCCAGGGGATCTTCCCAACCCAGGAATCGAACCAGGGTCTCCTGCATTGAAGGAGGATTCTTTACCAGCTGAGCTGGTAGACTAATCAATGAAGAAATAGGAAAAACGTTATCCTCACAAACACACCCCTTTGTCATGTTTTTCATACGGTTCATGGGGTTCTCAAGGCAAGAATACTGCAGCTGTTTGTCATTCCCTTCTCCAGTGAACCACATTCTGTCAGACTTCTCCACCATGACCCGCCCATCTTGGGTGGCCCCACACTGCATGGCTTAGTTTCATTGAGTTAGACAAGGCTGGTTCCAAATAAGAAAAGGAGCACGTCAAGGCTGTATATTATCACCCTGCTTATTTAACTTATATGCAGAGTACATCATGAGAAATGCTGGGCTGGAAGAAGCACAAGCTGGAATCAAGATTGCTGGGAGAAATATCAATAACCTCAGATACGCAGATGACACCACACTTATGGCAGAAAGTGAAGAGGAACTAAAAACCTTCTTGATGAAAATGAAAGAGGAGAGTGAAAAAGTTGGCTTAAAGTTCAACATTCAGGAAACTAAGATCATGGCATCTGGTCTCACCACTTTATGGCAATTAGATGGGCAAACAGTGGCTGATTTTATTTTCTCAGGCTCCAAAATCACTGCAGATGGTGATTGCAGCCATGAAATTAAAACATGGTTACTCTTGGAAGGACAGTTATGGCCAGCCTAGACAGCATATTAAAAAGCAGAGACATTACTTTGTCCACAAAGGTCTATCTAGTCAAGGCTATGGTTTTTCCAGTAGTCATGTATGCATGACTGAACAAAGAAAGCTGAACACAGAAGAACTGATGCTTTTGAAGTGTGATGTTGGAGAAGACTCTTGAGAGTCCCTTGGACTGCAAGGAGATCCAACCGGTCCATCCTAAAGGAGATCAGTCCTGGCTGTTCATTGGAAGGACTGATTTTGAAGCTGAAACTCCAATACTTTGGCCACCTAATGCAAAGAGCTGACTCATTGAAAAAGACCCTGATGCTGAGAAAGATTGAGGGCAGGAGGAGAAGGGGATGACAGAGGATAAGATGGCTGGATGGCATCACTGACTTGATGCACATGAGTTTGGGTGGACTCTGGGAGTTGGTGATGGACAGGGAGGCCTGGCGTGCTGCAGTTCATGGGGTCGCAAAGAGTTGGACATGACTGAGCAACTGAACTGAACTGAACTGTCATGTTTTGAAAAACTGACAAACACATCTGACAACTTATATCCCAAATCACAGAAGATTTAAAACATCATATTGGTTTACATCAGTGAATGTTCTATAAATAGCCCCAAGTTACAAATTGCTAAGGAAAATGATATCATTCTTACTGCATTAAACAAGTGCTAATTTTTAATAGTTTCTTTAAGATATGTAACTGCTGTCCATATAAACTTTTAAGATTAAATACCAACCTTTTCCACCTCCATGGTTCTGGTATTTTCCCTTTTTATTCACTGTATTTAAGTTCTTTCCAGACAAACAAGCTTCCCTACCAGGCAGGTGTTCCCAGTCCTTCCTAGCTCTAATCATCATAACCCATGCAGTTTTATTTTAATTTACAGTACTTTTAGTTACCACAATGACCTGTGATTCCAGAAAAAAAGCCTGGCGGGGCAGTTCTGCTAAGATGCAGATCCCAACACCCTGCAAGAGTAGTAGGTGCTACTGCTCATTGATTTTTACCCATCTCGTTTCTGACATTCAAGGAACAAAAATGCTCAAAGATGCTTTGTCCTTGGAAGGCATTAAAACATTGAAATTTGAGGATATCCTTGTACAATCCTTGACTTTATATGACCTTGACTAGTAGAGCTTTTAGTCATTTTATAGACAGAGATGACATATAGAGGTCTTGTCAACAATCATGAAATATGAAGCATTTTGATTTAGTAATTTGTCAGTTCAATCTCAACTCTGTTCTTACGGTTCTTTTTACCTTAACAAGATTCACTTACATCTATTCAACCACTGTATTTGACCTACTTTTTATAACTTGACAAAATGAAAGTATCACTACCTCAGTCAGTTCAGTTCAGTCACTCAGTCATGTCCAGCTCTTTGCGACCCCATGAATCGCAGCATGCCAGGCTTCCCTGTCCATCACCAACTCCTGGAATTTACTCAGACTCATGTCCATTGAGTCAGTGATGCCATACAACCATCTCATCCTTTGATGTCCCCTTTCTCCTCCTGCCTTCAGTCTTTCCTAGCATTAGCCTCTTTTCCAATGAGTCAGCTCTTCGCATCAGGTGGCCAAAGTATTGGAGTTTCAGCTTTAGCATCAGTCCTTCCAATGAACAGCCAGGACTGATCTTCTTTAAGATGGACTGGCTGGATCTCCTTGCAGTCCAAGGGACTTTGAAAAGTCTTCTCCAACACCACAGTTTAAAAGCATCAATTCTTCAGCGCGCAGCTTTCTTTTTCTGTTTTAAAGGCTTTTTCTTTTTTTTAAAGGCTGTTCAAACCCCATGAACAGTATGTCACTACCTAATGCCTTAAAAAAAAACAAAAACCTAGAGTCTAGTATGAATGATCAAGAATATTAAATGAGATATTTGACTGAGGTTAAACTTCCTAATTGAGATTTTTCCTTTAGTTTGAAAATAAGAGTCTTACCAAGTAATCCAAGTAATTTCAATAAAAATTCACCTTAAGAAATAGTAAGTACACTACTCCCGTAAAAGTGTATTCCCTGAAAAGTTACATTCCTCACAGAAGATATTTCCTAAAGGAACATTAAACATGGAATAAAATCATACATAACAGTGTGTTATTTCCTACTTCTAAAGAATGTTTGTTTAATCACAATTCAAAAAGACCAAAGCAAACAGAAAATGACAATAAATATTTTTATTCTAAGCATGCACTAGATAAAACTTCTTTGCAATTGCTTTTTTCTGAGTTTTTTTTTTCCAAAAGCTTTCTGATTTTATCTCAGTTCCTTTATTTATTATAAAGGTATTAAGAAACATTTAAGTGTATTATAGCAATAATTTTTTTTTTTCAGAAGTCAAATTCTACTGCCTCCCAGCTCCATTAACACACTGATACTTGGAGCTGCTGAAACTTTATGAAAGCCATTGTTTTTAATGCATGTATAATTTTCAAGACAAAACTCATGAGCTTGATATATTCTAAGTTAAAGGGCTATTGTTCTAATTCTTACAACTGGGTATCTTTTAAAACAGGTACATAGCGATGATTTCCCTTCAATTTCCCTTTCCTAGGATATTTTAGTTTTCAGAGTTTTCAAGCTAGAAGTGCAATATAAATATGGGAATTAATATTGTTGGAAAAATGGGATTAATAACTGCAAAACTCTCACTAATTTTGCATTTCAGCCAAATCATTCTTAATAATGCTACAGTCAATTTATGGTCTTTAAGGAGTAATTTGTCGCTGTAGCCTGTAAAAAGATGACTGCTTTGGACAGTAACGTTGTAAGTGTTAATATATAAAACAGAATTTGAGTTAGAGGTCAGAAAATATTTTTATCTTGAAAATATTTATAGTGAATGTGGCTTCAGTTCCTGTGGGTTCTTATCCCTTGAGGATTTCTTTGAGATCCAGGTTTAAATGAACCAGAAAACTTAAACTCAAAACTCATCTCACACTGCCAAACTTTACATGGTTTCTGCCTGAAGTAATAAATCAAACTTGAAATTCAGCCCAGATTTGTTCAAAACTCCAATTTCATGAAATCACCAAGGTCTTAAAACTTAAATAAAACTTGCTATAAGCCTAAAGCTAGTATGTAAATCAGAAATCAGGTAAAATAATAAATCCATACAGTCAATATGGATCAATTTTTTAGTAAATAATCTTCACTCATCAATATTTCTACAGATTATATATGGGGACAGCATAGATAATTAACATAGGAAACTCAAAAGACAACATTTTTAACATTAAACACTTGAAGTTACCTATAAAGCTTCTCAAAATAGCACAGAAAAAGAAATGAAAAAAAAAAACAAAACAACCACTCTCTCCTTCATCTTTCTTGGATTATCATGAAGTTCCAGATGATCCTGTCATCAACTATTAATAATAATTCTGCCCATATGGAAGCAATCATAAAAAAAGAAATATGAAAATTCTTAATCTTTTTATTGAATAAAGATATAAAACTGCCTACAAAATCTTCTTCGTGCATTTATTTTCTGAGTTTTAAACTTTAACTTCAGAGTATCACTGACTGAGTGAGTGTTCCATTGCACGGAGGAGGAGAGAGATGAAATGATAAGAAAAAAGTTTTAAACATAAGGTAGCAAAAAAGCCATCTGGTGGGAATAGCAATTGAATGAGTAAGAAAACTGTGAATCTTAAAAAGAGCTTTCTCTAAATGGGGGTTAGATTCTGAGGGTTTAACAGTGATGAAAGTCAAAAGGAATTTTAATTACAATAAAACATTAAGAATTTTTTATGTATTAGCACTGACAAAGACAGAAGTCAGTATCAGCTCCTGGGAATTATTCCCAATAGTCTTCAAGAGCAAGTACATATTCTCTACTGTTCATAGCTGAGAACAAAGTGCTTGTATTTTTGTTGCTTTTTTGTTGACTATTTTAGAAGTTTTATTTGCATATTCTAATTGGCTGTGGGTGTAGAACTGGGATTTTGTGGAGTGACAACAAATATGTGGGCAGAACCGAACTCAGTATCTCATCCAATAGGCTACTTCAAGATGGCAGAGTGGCTTGTTATTTGAAGTCACTCTACCAGCTGTACTGACTTCTCAGTAAACAGAGCACACTGTTGATGACAGAAAGCTACCAAACATAACCAGGTTTAATGATTGCAACTTCCACTGTAGAACTGGATTCTTGATATTTAAATGCACCCACTATTCATATAATTCATTTTTGGAAAAGGGCAATGTGTTATTACCTAGCGGCTCTTAAGAACTACTTATAGTGCATCCTACATTGGCTCACTAAAATGATGGAGTGATTTATATCACATGTCTCTCTTTCCTATGAGCAAACACTCATTCTGACTTTTCATTCATACTCTTCTTGATAGCTCTTTGGAAGTGTAAAGAGTGTGGTTGGTGTGGTTGTCTGAAAGTCAAAGCAAATAGTAGATTTGAATTGATAACCTTTGGACATCAATAAAATCATTTTACTCTGAAAAGTTTTCAAAAGACAATAACACAGTATGTATAGATTTGCACAAAGGAAATGCCCTTGTGGCCTTAGTATTTCAAGGCCATCAGGGAAATCACCAGGACAACACTCAGAACACGTTATAAGATTCCTCATGCCATAGTATTGTTATGGCTTCTGAGAAATGTGTCTTGAGTGCCATCAGTGTAGGTTTTAAATTCTATATGCTTCCCAGTGACTAGACAATGATTCCATTTTGTTTGTCAAGATCAAATTTGAGAAGGAAAACAAAATTATGAGAGGGAGAGAAAGAAGATGCCTGTCTAACTAGCCATATCACCTAAATCACTGGGACTATGTAATACATTTAGACAACCCTCATGCATAAAGAATGCACTAAATCCCAGATTGGATTTTCCAGAACAACAGTCCTTTTGTTGAGATGAGCTATACTAGATTTTTATGCTCTTCCCCAGATTCATTTAACTTCTCATTTTCCAGACTTGTCAACCTGTTTAATGAACCATCCTATTATGTGTATGTGAAATATTGAATACCTATGCCAACACATTGATGATAAAAGGAAAATAGCACATTCTTTATGCACGAGGGTTGTCTAAATGTATTACATAGTCCCAGTGATTTAGGTGATATGGCTAGTTAGACAGGCATCTTCTTTCTCTCCCTCTCATAATTTTGTTTTCCTTCTCAAATTTGATCTTGACCAACAAAATGGAATCACTGTCTAGTAGTAGTATAGAAGTAACTAAATGCTTTTTGCAACAACTTTCAAAAAACTATTGAAATTATGAACCTGTGAGTGTGAACCAGGAAGATATGACACTAACAAAGCAAGATTTAAAGTCAAAGGGCATCAATTTTATTTTATTTTCCTTTATTTCTCCCTGCTTTTATTCCCTTTCCTCTGCTCTTCTTGTCCTCCTCCTTCTTCTCTGATTGTATATCTATCCAATTTAAATTTAAGTACCTTTTTGGAAACACACTGCACTATATCTTAAGCAGCACGACAACAGGGCATGCTGTAGAAGACTGACATTATTCATCCATTCTACAACTATTTCTGGGTCACATATTATATTCACTACTCTTCTAACTTCATGGGATATATCAGTGAACAAAATAAACTTTTCTGTCCTTGGGGTATTTATCTTTTAATGATAAAGGCAGACTTTAGACAACATCATAATAAAAATATAAGCAAACTTTACAATGTGTTGTGGAATGTGACAAGTCAAATGTAAAACATTCAGCAGGCTAAGGGGGTCAGGAATGTGGGCACCCTGGGTGAGAAGAGAGGTGAGTAGCAAATAGCATTTGAAATATTAAGCCTTTAAAAAAAAAGCTGACATTTGAGCAAAACTATGAAGGAATTAGCCAACCCTCAAGTCAGACAACCTCCAAGATACTAGAAGCTATGGGCAAGAAGTACATATGTAGACTAAATATGACAGAAAATACCAAAAAGCAATATATCTCATAGAACACACTGGTAGAATACAGTGGCTTTCTGTGGGTGCTGAAGAACTGCATAGCACAGAAATGATTCGAGTATAATATGATAATAAGGATTGAATGAAGGGAAGAGAACATTCCTGCTGAGACCTGAGTAGAGTTTAAAGGTAGAAAGAAAGAAATGCTGTGATAGGAATGAGCACAGCTTTTTAGTGAGTCAACTTAATTTCATCCTACTGATGACCTGGAAAGACCTTCAAATTGGGGCTTCTCTACTTTCAAACAAGAAACTTTACACTGGGGATTTATGTGAGCCTAGGAAGGTTAATCAGATTAATTAAAAGGAATGACAAATCTGGATTCAACCTATTAACATAGAGGAGATAAGGATGAAAACTCTAAAATTATTAATGATGGTAAATCAGGTTTTGCAAAGCCAGGGAGTCAACAAAATACCCTGGGGTGTCAGCTTCAAGGCAGTGGTGCCACAGGAAGAAGGTGGCAGTGGAATGGGATAGAGAAAGAACCGCAATCTTGCTGTGTTTTAGATGGCAATACACAGATGGCACAGAGGGTGTCTTGGAACTGAATTTTTAAACTCACAGAAGAAAAGAAAACACTTGAGCAAACAAATAATGGATAAACTTTAGCTTATGTAGTGAAAGAAATGATAAGATAGCAATTCCAGATAGGCTCAAAAATGGATAAAATGCTACTAATATTGATGCTGGAAGGGATTGGGGGCAGGAGGAGAAAGGGACGACAGAGGATGAGGTGGCTGGATGGCATCACCGACTCGATGGACGTGAGTTTGAGTGAACCTCGGGAGTTGGTGATAGGGATAGGGAGGCCTGGCATGCTGCAGTTTATGGGGTCACAAAGAGTCGGACACGACTGAGCAACTGAACTGAACTGAACTGAATATCAGATACACTTTAGGCTAAAATGAATAAAATAAGTTATAGAGTTCAGAGAACTAATATAACTCAAAGTGTATCTGAGAGAATTAGATTAGTTTATACAATATTTTCCAAGTTAAGGTCATATTTAATGAATGAATTTATATGAATATCTATAACAGATAATTTAGAGGTACAAGAAGTACATTAAGTCACTTATAAAATTTAAAAGGCAAGTTAATAGATACATTTAACACTGTAGAACAGTCTGCTTTATATAATTTTCATCAGCACTTATGTTTTGTTTGACTTAGGTTTTGCTGGTATATGGAAGAATGTGTCACCTTGGAATTACTTTTGCTCAAGTTCTCATGCATGGGATACCAAGAAGAGAAAAAAAAGTTATACCTCCCAATATTTTTATAGAAAATGTGCCAACTCGGAAAGAATCTCATGAAAATCTATACCTCCTTCTATTATACTTAACAAACACATATTTTATAATTAAAAAATTTAACTGGCTTAGTGTTTTCCTTTCCTTTGAGGAACCTAATTCACTCATATTCAACTTCAAGGCCAATTAAAACAAATTCAAAATCAAGACAACAACAACATCAACAACCAGTTATTTCCTGATCACATGACTCTGCCCCCAAGATCCTTTTACTACCAGAATAATAAAGTCTCAGAACAGTATCCATTGGTGTGACACTCTGGCCCTTCTGATTCTGAAAGTATTGGATTTCTTATCCTGTGCAACATTACATTTAACCTTACTTTTAAGAGGGAAGCAGTCATAGTTTCCAAAGAATTAATTAAAATGGAAATTCATGATACTCTTTACATAGATGAACTACTTTTCACCAAAGTATTATATTGTCATTTAATGTTCTACAAGAAGAATGATGTATAAAAGAGATAAGCAAAATAAATTAGAAAAGCAATTTAGGTTTTCCTGTTTATATTAAATTCCATATTGGCTTTTCTTGTTTCTTTCTTGCCCATTTTCTTACAGTGCATGCATGTATGTGTGCTCAGTTGTGTCCCGCTCATTAAAACTCCACAGACTGCAGCCTGCCAGACTCCTCTGTTCATGGGATTTCCCTGGCAAGAATACTGGAGTGGGTTGCCATATCCTCCCAAACCAGGGATCAAACCTGTGTCCCTTGTCTCCTGCATTGGCAGGTTTCCCACTGAGCCATCTGGGAAGGCCCTTCTACAGTTGTTCAGTTGCTCAGTTGTGTCCAACTCTTTTTGAGTCCATGGACAGCAGCACACCAGGCTTCCCTGTCCTTCACCATCTCCTGCTGCTGCTGCTGCTAAGTCTCTTCAGCATGTCCTAGAATTGCTCAAACTCATGTTCATTGAGTTGGTGATGCTTTTCTACAATGTAAGTCAATAAAAATTTGTTCTAGGGACCCAAGATGGAGACCAGTCATAAAATAATCCATTACAAAAAATATTTTCTCAAAATTATTAAAAAGAAAGTACTTATATAACCAACTGCATTTCCAGCAGTAACTAATAATATTTTAATGCTAAAACAAAACCAAATACCTCTCTAAGGACACCAAACAATGTAACTATCCAGGACCATGGAGAACACAGAGAGATTTTCAAGAAGAAAATAAGACTTGTTCCTATATGTTTGCTTCCCATCTTTTAAAACACAAGTCATCTAAAGTCCTCTTTATGTTTGTTTAATGGTTTCCTTGTCAACTTTTTAACAAGTCTCTTTTCAGCTGAAAACATCAGGTTAGAATAATTACGCAGAAATCACCTACCTAATTTCTCTGTGTTTAAAGCAGGATCAAACTTTGAAGTTTTGAGACAAAGGATTTTTACCTGTGATTCAGGTAGTCCAATGAGAGGAAAATTTGGCCACAACACCATTAAAAATTCTTCAACTTTGTTACCAATAGAAAGTAAACATAGTTTCATATCAACTACAATGTTGTAAATAGCTCAAATGACTATTTATACTCATCACCTTTGATCTTCTAACTTAATAAATTATTAAGAAACATATGTTTATATATTATAATTTCATATTCTAAAATCATTTAAATAGTTTCATAAGAAGGGGTAAGGAAGGTATGGAAAGTATTAAAGAATTAAGATTACTAGCAAAGGGGAAATTAACAGATGGATAAGAAAAATGATGAGGAGAAAATGATGAAAAATAAAACAGTGCATTTTAATCACTGAGAGGTTGAGGTGTGGATAAGCTTTCCATTTAGAGATGTCCAAGAAATCAGGACTGGGCCTGTAAATTTATAAATTACATAACAGATATAATTACTGAAATAATGAGACCAGAAGAGTTAAGTCTAGGAGCAGAACTTTGGAAAATTTATATTTATTTTTAAGATTAGAGGGAAGCTTAAGAGATGGATAGAGGAAGAGCAGCTGGAAAAGAAGATACTGAGAAGAGTCAAACCTCAAAGAATGCAATCACTTCCAACACAAATGAATAAAATACGAAGGAAAAAAAAAAGAAGCTATGAAGAAGCCATTGGATTCAACATAGAGCAAACTTTTGGAAACTTGTGAGCACAGCTTTGGTAGAGTACAAAGAATAGGAATCACTCTGCAAGGACCTCATATTGACCCAAATTAAACATATGAATTACCTGGCCACCAAGGTCCCCATTGAGTGGGAAATCTACACCACTCTCCATCTAATGACTGCCACATAGCTGTCTGAACAGAAAGAAGTTTCATACTTTACAACATTCTTCCTGTTTATCTCTGTCTAGCATTCTGCCATTTTTTTCTATAGAAAAATAGCAACAAAAGTTGAACTCAACAACAACAACAAAAAAAAAAACAATTTTCTTTTGATCAAAGGATATTTCCTATATAGTTGATGGATATTACCTATACAGTTGATGCTTAAATACATATTTATTACATAATAAATGTCCCCAATTTTATCAATCTGCTTTATTTAATGTAATTTAATACACATTTTCTCAGGAGTGTTTGGTTAGAATTCTCATGTGATACTGTGTGAGTGGAGATTTGAATCTTAAGATGATCAGAGTGAACAGTTTCCAGCAAAACATGTTGAAAGAGATACAGTATATCTACCTTAAGATGTAATGACAAAAATTTCAATCTGCTTGCAGACACATCCAAACATATTATCATTTCATTATTGACAAGAAAATCTTTACCACACTATTTATGTTATGACATGAAACACTAATTATGAGGCAAATCTAAAAAGACAGTTTTAGAGAAATCTGAAAGTAGAGTGTACTACAACCAGAATAGTCACATTTATAACAGCCTTATTGTTGCAAAGTAAATTGCAACCTTAATAGTAACCTATTTATATTAACCTTAATATTAATCCAAAGTTAAGAGAAGTAGTCAAGAAAGGCAAGTGATATTTTTAAATTTAATGTTTCACACTTTATCTTAAGGCCCATGTTCTATTCTAATTATATTAACTGAAGTAATTCTGAGTTTTCATCATCATAAGTTCATCATCATAAACGAGTTCTAAAATACACATTAAAAGAAATACTAGTTTGATTATTCAGCAGACTTCAGAAGACAGAGTTTCGTATATCTTCATTTCAAAATAAATCAAAATTTCAAGAATATAAACTTAATGTGACACTAGTTTTATTTACCAAAACAGCCACAAGTGGTAGAATGACTTACGAAAGACCCAACCGGATTAAAAGTCTTAGGTTTGAATGTAAACAGTGTGAGAGCAAAGACCTAGCCCATTTGTTCATTGCTGTACCCAGAGTCTAGGACAAATCCTGCTGTATATTAGACTCTCAATACTTGTCCCACTTCAGACTCCTTTCTATCACATCTGAGGAAAAAAATCTCATCTCTTGCTTTCAGTTGGAACTCTTAACTAAACTAAATCAAAATATTTAGAGGACTTGTTTTAAAGAACAATTTGTATATAGGATGTTTCTAAAATGGGATTTGACCATAGAAATGCAAATTTTAAAAAATACCAGCTAATCCTTTAGCTAAATAATCCTAAATTTTAAATTAATAAGGCTTGAATCTATACTATTTTTAAGAAAAGTCCAAGTTAGTCATCAAAATAAAACCAGTGGTAAAATTAGGTCCTGTTTACATTTCACTGTGGAATTTATTTTTCACCATTTGGGAGCATATGAGGGGGAAAAAAAATCTGTTAGTTTAAGAATATTTTCTATGTTTCATTTTAGTTCTGTATTTTTCATTTTTAGATTATTATTTTTTATTTGAATCTGTAAAGCTGTTAGAAAATGTGGAATAAATTACCGAGGTAATCATCTGCTGTTTTACCATTTCCTTCTGGTGCCAGCTAAAATTAAAATGGGAATATCAGTGTTTAGAGGTTTAAATGTTAGTCATGATTGAAATAGTATCATTTGAAAGAAAGGCTCCCAGAAAAATCTCTCAACATGTATTGAAAAGGCAGCTGATTTTAATGAATACCCTTCAGGTTCCCCAATTAGTCTTATTTAATTCATTTTTGCCTTTCCAAAGTGCAGTCTTGATCAGACTACTGATGAAATGGTATAGCTTTAGTGCTAGAATTTAAATCTGGTGAGAAATACAAAATAAAATCTTCCTAAAATGTCTAGAGAGTTAGCTGCCTTTCTCCCCCAAAATGTGTATTTCTAGTAGGTTTTAACCACAAAGTTATCGAAGTTACCAGAATTTCTGAGCTAACAAACATGCTACAAAGGTAGGTCAGCTGGTAAAGATTCTGACTGCAATGCAGGAGATCCCAGTGCCATTCCTGAGTTGGGAAGATCCCCTGGATGAGGGAACAGCTACCCAGTCCAGTATTCTGGCCTGGAGAATTCCATGGACTGGGTCCATGGGGTCACAAAGAGTTGGACATGACTGGGCAACTTTCACTTTCAATTTTAACAAAGACTAAGGTGAAAGGATTACACTCCCTTCCCTGCATCCCCCACCACCCCATGTTCTGGAATCAGACCTTAGATTTCTGAAAGATAGTAAGAGGGAATCTATCTCTAGTGTAAATAGCAACTGAAGACTGTTTATTGGGACAATTGTCAAGTTATACAATTTCTCCAATTATTTTGCACATATATCAGACATATTGCCATTGAGTGCTATGTTTTCAAGGACTCAGCCATTCAGCCCATATGAGTTTGTACTACACACTATCAAGATGTCCTTATTCTCAAGGAGTTCACCATACTTGGTCAGAACCAAAGCTTGAGTCACTACAATGAAAAAGACTACAAGGAGAAAGGATATATGTAAATTTCTTGTCTGTTAATACTGAGAGAAAAGGGACAAAAATCTATCCATTGTCTCTTATTTCCGTGAGACCCACTGTGCCTGAAACATAGTAAGTGAACTGAACATAGTAAGATCTGAGCAAATATTTGTTGAATAAACAAATGGATGTTTCAAGGTTTATTCTAGGAAATGTGGGACATATAACTTGAGATAAGAGAAAGTCAGGAAAGTCAGGCAATTTTGTGCTAGATTTGAATTTTAACAATAAAGCCATATCATTTTATCAGTAATCTGATCAAGACCACATTTCTCTCCCTGTGTGAGCTCATGGATAGACATTAAAGACTGAACAGGATCTAGTATGAGCATCAAGGTTATATTGGTATTGGAGGATATATTTTCATGCATGATAAGTCACTTTAGTCATGTCTGACTCTTTGTGTCCCTATGGACTGTAGCCCACCAGGCTCCTCTGTCCATGGGATTCTCCAGGCAAGAATACTGGAGTAGGTTGCCATGCCCTCCTCCAGGGGATCTTCCCGACCCAGGGATTGAACCCACATTTCCTGTGTCTCCTGCATTGCAGGTAGATTCTTTACCACTGGCGCCACCCGGGAAGCCCTTAGCCAAACTGAAATATATATATATATATATATATTTTTTGATGTAACCAGCAAGCCAAAAGCTGTTAGAAAACTTCTTAGCTTTAGGTACTAACTCAATTTTAGTTGCTTTTAAAATAATATTTCTATAGCTGTGTTAATCCTTTAGACACCAAAATATATGCAAGTGGCTGATAAAGCATTAAATTTGAAGGAATGTTTTCTTCACTAAAGGCTTTACAATTGAAGCCCCCTTTAGACTCATCCTATATACTTAAACATGAGTCAATTTACAGGATTTTCAACAAAAACTGAAAGCATGCAAGCAACAATAACTCTATTGCCTTTCAGCTAAACTTTGAACTCTCATGATTAGGTATGCACAGGAGGAAATACAGGGGTACCATATGAATCCATTTTGAGGCCAAAAAAATATAAAGGGAAAATGAGTAATTATTTAAGGAAGCAAAGGATGACATGACGGATATTCAAATATAATGTAGCAGACTGATCCAAAAAGAGTCCTTGTCGAATGATCTAAAAAGTTCTTGTCTCCTCAAGAGAGAAGGAAGGCATTTTCCCACTTTCCCAGATATGTACATAAGGATTGGGTCTGAGCTTCTTTTACCTCCAGGAACAACAGTTTTTTGCTTTTGAAAATGTAGCTGTCTGAGAGCATTATTCAACTGTTTTTGCCTATATAAAGAAGTGACTGACTAGAGCCTTGGGAACAGAAAGGGAAGTTGCCCAAGACAGAGAAGTGAAATAGTGTCTTTTCTGCAATGGTGAAGACTGGCAACCAAGCCTCACATGCACATCTCAGGAAGTGGGGCATCCCTTGTGTTGCATGAACATTGTTAGAATCTGGGGAGAACTGCCTGGTGTGGCACTGAGTGTATAAACTCGACAGCAGAAATGCTGTCTTTTAAGTAGATCCCCAGGCTAAGTCAAGGTGCATCTCCAGTGGTGACCATAATATATCAACCAGTCACAGCTTCTCAACCCATTCTCTCAGCCTATGTAAACCTTAGGATCTCTACAGCAAAGAAGAGAAGCGTGAATTAAAATGATTGCTCTTTCACATGCAGGGGCTGGAAAGAAATTGCAAGCCAGGTTTGATTAGATTAAGGATCAAACATAAGAAAGAAAGGAAGAAAAGGAGAGAGAGAGAAGGGGCAAAGGAAGAAGGGAAGAGGGGAAAAGGGGGATAAGAAAAGAAAAAAAAGCAGAGAAAACAACTTAGAATTCTTAAAACCAGAGACTTGAAATAATTTAAGCCTGTTACAAACATATCAATATGTACTTTCCAGATGACAATGAGTATTTGTTTCCATTACCTGTTCTCATCTTTGCTATTAAGATTGCCGAATTAGGCATCAACATGCTCCCCTAGTAAGCCATTCAAAACATACAAAGACCTGAAGAATCAATGTGTTGCTTTGTGTGCAGCCTATTTACTGAAAACAGGAAAAAAATCAAACAGCTTAAGTGCAAAGAGTTCTCCTATTTTCACAATGCTAAATTTGGCAGGCGGCAGATAATTTCTTAATGCTTTAAATTAATAACACTTTTTATGTTAGACAGAACATTTATTTATCTTCAACAGTTTAGAAATATGACACATTCCAGTGAGATTCTAAAGCAGGAGTTTCAAACCTTATTCCAATTTAAGAATAACTTTCCATAATTTTTAAAATGTCTCAGGCTCACATATAATACTTTGTTATATATATATATATTATATATATATGTATATATATATATATATACACTAGAGAGATAATTAATACTACAAAATACTTATTCAGTAATTTATATTTTATCAGTCAACAATTTCTCCTTATTTTAGAAAGAATACACATGTATGCAAGACATTTTTATTCAATCTTCAGATAATACTCACTTCTCAAATGAATTTGTGATAATTCTGCATCCCCTTAAAGCCAGTGACATACAGGTTAGAAAAGTACAATCACTTTGTTACCTTTAAAATTGAAAAAGAGTATACATTTTGCTTTGGGACTAAGCAATATTAATTTAAGAAACCTCCTTTGGTTCCTTAAATGGTTTCTTCTGATCATACATATACTAGCATTTTTAATGTGATCAAAAGTAGTGAACCATTTGTCTTTAAAAGCTAATTATACCAGAAATGTTAAGTATCTCGTAAGCATACAAATAAGCTTAGCTTCAACATTTTATTTCATTGCATTTGTTTCACTGCAGCATTTGCTTAACAAGAATTTCCTTTTTAAGTGTACACTTTATTGAATGCATAAATATGCTATTTTTTTGGTACAGCACACTTAAAATGTCTTTGGATGTACATGCGATAATACTTCCTTAGAAAGATCAGTACAGAGAATTATTCTTTCAATTATGAACAATACATTATTTACATGCAGAACATCAGCTGAGTATTAGTTAGGTGACTTAGATGTCATTCTAGTTGCTTGGCAATGCTTTCTAAGTTTCTAATTAGAGATTTCTAATGCATTCTAAAAGTTCTCTATACAAGAATCAGATTGATACATTACAACAAAAATAGTTATTTTCTTTCTATGAAGAGAAAACAATCTTTGACATGTAATATTTATCTAATTGATGTCTCTATCTGTCTTCATTTACTTTTATACCTATATTTACATCAATATCTATACCAGGGATTCATTTAGAGACCTACTCAAGCAAGTTTAATTGAAGGGAAATTTTGTATAGATTTAGGATATTGTTAATATCGATCTGATGTGAGCATTAATTTCTTGATCAGCTCAGCATCGTTCCCATCTCTTTTCTAGAAATATCCCTCCTCTCCTGACTTCAAACTTTAGTCCCAAAGTCCCTGTATCCTTACAGCCTGAACAGATGACTAACTGGTGACTTTCTCAAGCTGTTTTCAATCCAGAACCTAGAAAAGAGACTGTCTCTCTCAGGAAACAACACTGCGAGAAGTGAGTTCCCAAAGAAAAAATATCAGTTTCAATAACAAAAACAGTTGATACTTGTTGGGTTTAAACACTCTACTAAACATTTAAAATGTTTACAACAACCCTTTTCATACTGGTCATACTATTCATGGAGTGAGAGAATTTATTTTTTTTAGTGGGGAGGGGCTCCAAAATCACTGCAGATGCTGATTGCATCCATGAAATTAAAAGATGCCTGCTTCTTGGAAGAAAAGCTATGACCAACCTAGACAGCATATTAAAAAGCAGAGACATTACTTTGCCAACAAAAGTCCATCTAGTCAAGCTATGTTTTTTCCAGTAGTCATGTATGGATATGAGAGTTGAACTACAAAGAAAGCTGATGCCCAAAAATTGATGCTTCTGAACTGTGGTGTTGGAGAAGATTCTTGAGAGTCCCTTGGACTGCAAGGAGATCCAACCAGTTCATCCTAAAGGAGATCAGTCCTGAATATTCATTGGAAGGACTGATGCTGAAGCTGAAACTCCAATACTTTGGTCAACTGATGCGAATAACTGACTCATTGGAAAAGACCCTGATGCTGGGAAAGACTGAAGGCAGGAGGAGAAGGGGATGACAGAGGATGAGATGGTTGGATGGCATCACCTACTTGATGGACATGAGTTTGAGTAAACTCCGGGACTTGTTGACACACAGCGAGGGCTGGTGTGCTGCAGTCCATGGGGTCGCAATGAGTCAGACACAACTGAGTGACTGAACTGAACAACCCTACATTAGTCACCACATTTTATAGGTGAGGAAACTATATTAGAGTTATTACCCAAGTCTTAGTACAAATGAGTGTCTGGTGTTTGAGGTCAGGCAGTCTGATCTCAATCTGGCCACTTTCAAAAGTACATTCCTTTCCGAGCAGCAGGATGAATGAAACCCAGTGAGAACGTGACACACATCACAGAGGAATCACACAAGACTGTCTGGTGGCATTTACGCCTGTGATTCCAATGGCTTCTGAGTTATGGCCATATCAGCTGTCCAGCCTCTGCCCCTTCTCCTGTTTAAGCATTCCTTTCATTCTGACAGAATCTCAAATTCTTTCAATAAATTTCTTTTTTTTTCCCCGTAAGCTAGTTTGAGTAGGGTTTCTGATACTCCAAGGAAAGGGAACATAAAGGTCCATCCGTTAGTGATGGATAGGGGGTTTGGGAGGCCAGATGCAGTGGTTCTCTGCCTCTCTCCAAGGGCAGCAAGGCCCCTTCCTTTCTGCATCCTTCTGTCTCCTTTAGATCTTACTCTTTCCCTGACTAGTTTCCCAGTCTAGGCATTTTATTTTCCAGGGATAAGACTTTCCTCACTTCCTAGGGTCTTTGTTGTTTTTCCCTACACAGTACATGAGTTCTTTTAAAGATATCATGAATTAATATAAATAAGTCTTCATTGTAATACCTGTGCAGTGAATTATTTGAGTTAATGAAGATCTTGTGGAAGGAGAAGAAAGCTGAGGATGGGGGGTAGGTAAGTTGGGAGGTGTATGGGGGGAAATGCTATACCTTTTGGAGGAGTTAGGTGAAAGGGCCTGGTTTTCAGATTCACACTGATCTAATTAGCAGAGAAATCAACAAAGCCCATTCCACGGTACAAACTGAAAGACTTCCTCTCAATACTAAACCTATTGTACATATAGTTCATTCAGAATTTATTCTAATGTCCCAAGTGTGTGTGGTTTTACATCCTTTTGAAAGTTTGGGCTCCTTTCTTTGAGTTTGAAGAAAGCTCACCAGAGCTGCCAGAGTTGGATTTTAGCCATAGTATCTCTGTGCCTCCTACTCAGTGTTTCCACAATAAGCATACTAGCTCCTGGACAGACCACTTCATAAAATTGTGAGATTAAAATTATGTAATTAATGTGAACATTCTAGGAAAACTGTAAAGAATTAAGCATGGGCGATATGATTCTTAATCTGCGTTTTATCCAGAATAAGTAGTCAATATATTCTATGCATTTAAGACACTATTATCTCAGCAGTTTTTTCAGCTTGACTGAGAGGAAAGAATGACATTCAGCTATTAAAATAACAGATTTATAAAGACACCTTGAAAGCACTGTATTATATGATGGATAGAATAAAGATGATAAGATCTATCACTGCTACTATAATTTTTTCTTCTGTCCAAATTTTATCTGCCTTTCTAACTGTAGTTCAGGAACCATATCCCCAAATCCCTTTCAACTGACACATTTCTTTAAATTTCTATAACTTTGTCTGAATTATACAAATTGGTTTTTATAAGATAATATATACTCCTTTAAGTCAGTGACCATAGTTCACTGAGCAGCACTCTGAGTACTCAATAAATACTAAAAATTTTATTTCTGAGTCACTTTTTAAACACTCATTTGGTCACTACTTTAAAGTCTTGTATCTATATTTAGCCAAGTAGATATAGTTTGTTCATTGTAGACAGCATCTAAAATCAACACTATTTATTATTTAAAACTGCAAGTTACTCACTGCAAGTTATACAGTACTCTTCTTTCTAGCCTCTATCACCACGTTGATATTTAATCAGAAAAATTCCAAAATTGGCAGGAAATAGAGTAGACAGAGCTTTATGTCTCAACAGAGAATAAATGTTCAACTTAATGAGGCAGGAGAAATAAAGGAGATATTAATAAGTAGTTAAAATAAATGAATGACAAGGGACATCAGAGGGCTGGTGATTTTGCCCGAGATAAGTCGATTATTCGGTGGAAAAAATAACCAGAAGGAAAGCATTTGCAGCAGGAGTGTTTTATACTACTTGTGCTTGCTGGTTCCTTCATTTACTACAGGGTTATTTGGTATCTACTGTGTGTCAACTGGGCTTCCCTTGTGGCTTAGCTGGTAAAGAATCCGCCTGCAATGCGGGAGACCTGGTTTGATCCCTGGGTTGGGAAGATCCCCTGGGGAAGGGAAAGGCTACCCACTCCAGTATTCTGACCTGGAGAATCCCATGGACAGTACAGTCCACAGGTCACAAAGAGTCAGACACAACTGAGTGACTTCACTTCACTCTGTGTTAGCTAACTGTGTGTCAACTACTCTAATAATCTCTGGAGGCAATTTAGCTTCTTTGTCTTTATCAGAGAGATGTGCAGAAAATGTGTCAAGTGCTATAGTGAATCAAGGAGAGGATAATAAAGGTGCATTAGGTGCCTTAGGGGTGTGTGTGTGTCTGTGTGTGTGTGTGTGTGTGTGTGTGTGTGTGTGTTGGAAGATAAGGGAGTATCTCTGCCTTACGGAGATTTTATACCAGTAGACAGTGTTTGTAAACTTCTTTCTGTCTAGTGCCTTCCCTCCTAGATACTTATCTTTTCATTTGCTATATTTTCCATATCAGAAGTGGGTGAATATTATTCAGTAATATATTACATGACTATAAAATTCCTGAAGGCTTCATATAAAACAGAAGTCAGAGAATTGTAAGCTGGGAACTGGAAAATCTGCATGGTATACCAGAAAGTTTCATTTTATAAAGGAAAAGCCTCAACATCTGTAAGAACCAGTGATGCTTTGATTTTACGGCTGGTGTGACTATAAAAATTTAAGCCACAAAACAGTAATATTCTCTATCAGAAACTAAGAAGAAAATATCGGATATTAAGAAGAAAATCCTTTCCAAGGGAATATTTTTCACCATGAGCCTTCCTTTGTAATCTTTTACAATTAAACGGCACATTATATGTTCTTCCCTAAATATCTAAACATCAATGAAGTCAATAAACTCTAGTATAAACTATCAAAAGTATTCTAAGTTATCATTAGGAACTGCCAAAAATGTAAACTAATACATAAATGCTTTTTTATTTTATTTATTTATTTATTTATTTATTTTAGTTTTTTATTTTTTAAATTTAATATCTTTAATTCTTACATGCGTTCCCAAACATGAACCCCCCTCCCACCTCCCTCCCCATAACATCTCTCTGGGTCATCCCCATGCACCAGCCCCTAGCATGCTGCATCCTGCGTCAGACATAGACTGGCGATTCAATTCTTACATGATAGTATACATGTTAGAATGTCATTCGCTTTTTTAAAAAATGGTCAAACAGACTGATTATTCCCCTTGAATTATGCCTGGGTATAAATAATCACTCCCTCTACAAATTACTATGAGCACAATAGACTGAACCAAACTGACAGGGAACAAACAGTGTAGGCTTGAATATAGATATCTAAAAAACAATTTATGAATTATTTTTCAAAAACTAAATGATATTTACCCAATGTAAACATAAATATCTCTAAGGAGATGCAGTGTCAATTTTAAATTTATTTTCCCCAATCCACAACATTTTAGCATGTTATGAAGCATCATGAACCTAGCCAACATATTTTGACTAGCTAAAATAATTTTTAAAAGCTGTTATATTTTTAAATTGTTAGACATACATTACTATATAAGCATCAAATAGAACCATAAATAGAAATTCAAAAAATAATACAAATGCCACGATGCTGACAAGAATATTTACACTGACTCTATCTAGTTTGATGTTACCAGGGAAAAATATAAAGGGAGGAAAAGAATACATGTTAGCAAAAATAGACTAGTCTGGTACTAATATCAACATTCAGCAATAAATTTACTTTTCAGGGTCAGGTGGAAGAAATGGAAAAAAGCCTAAACATATCTTAATTCAAGGTGTAGGAAGTGGAAAATTAATAGGAAATATAAATGTCAAAATTCTTTTAGCAGGGTACAAATGAACTTATATACAAAACAGAAGTAAGAGTCACAGATCTACAAAACAAACTTATGGTTACCAGAGCATAAGGGGAGCGGGGGACAGCAAGGGATAAAACTGCGGCACCAGTGGTTAAAAAAAAAAAAAAAAAAAACGCCTGACAATGCAGGTAGATGCAAGAGATGCGGGTTCGATCTCTGGGTTGGGAAGATGCCCTGAAGATGGAAATGGCAACCCACTCCAGTATTCTTGCCTGGAAAATCCTATAGGCAGAGGAGCCTGGTGAGCTACAGTCTATGGGGTCTCAAAGAGTCGGATATGACTGAGCACACACACATGAATGGGCTTGACACAAACACACTGCTATATATAAAACAGATAACTAGTAAGGGCAAACTGCATAGCACTGGGAACTCTACTCAATATTCTGTAATGGCCACATGGGAAAAGAATCTAAAACAAAACAAAATAAAACTTTAATATGTGATACCTGAATCCTGCTATATGTCTATAAGTTCAAAACCTACATACACATGTATCTTGTTATCTATCTAAATATTTAAACACCAATCAGTTTACTTCTGACACTGTTGAAGAATGAATCCTAAGATTCTTGAGGCTGAGTATGCACAACTTAACCCTCACTCTGTTATAATTCTTCTGAATAAGTTTCAATTTTCAAAATTCTTTAGTGCTTCTTACATATGGTAGGTGCTTTACTGTGTACTCAAGTGTCCTCTTGATAGGGGCTGGAGGTGAGAGGTCTACTTTGTTGACAACACATTGTTTTCCTAACAACTGGTGTTTGTGAGCATAAGAAAAATGTTTACTGAGTATAGCGCAGGATGTGGTTACTACAACTGAAGAGTGATCACAGTATTGTCTTTCATAGAGTTGGTCCAATAAATAATGAAAATGAATATATAATAAAAGAATAAATTTCACATAAGTGAAATTCATGATGATGACAAAATTCTCCATATTTTTTCCTTTTATAACAAATTCTCTGATTTTCATATGATTTTCCTCCCTTCCTCCACTTTGACTATTTTAAAAAATCTTTATATTTTGTTTACTTTCCTTTATCCCACTTTATCCTTAAAAAAGAAAGAATGTGTGTGTGTGTGTGTGTGTGTGTGTGTGTGTGTGTGTGTATGTGACACAAAAGGGCATAAGGCTTGAAATTATTGATGCCCCTTATCAACTGGGAAAGTTCACTGTTAGCACCAGCCAAAGTCACTCACATTTGTGCATGTACCTTAACATGAAGCAGAAGTTTATGTACAATTTAAATCCAAAATAAAAATCCAAATAGAAAAAGGGTATTTTGTATAGGTGAAAGTACTGATTATTAGTAAAAGTCTCACACAGGGAAATGAAATCCCTTTTACTAAGTTTCCAAATCTGTCTAACACCTCTTTGTTGTCAAAATATTTTTTAATAAGTCCACGTTTCAGAATTGATTAAAAAATCAACAGTTTTTTCAACAATGAAACAAAAATGTATGGTCAATACAGACCTGATTTTAAGCTTGGCTCCTATTTAGTTGGCTTTGTTATTCTTCAAATTTATGATAACATAGAATTATTTTTGTTTTGAAAAATATTACTTGTTTAATTCAACTCATGAATTTCATCTAATTAAAATAGTTTCCAAAGATAGGCTTATATCTAGAAAGCACCAAAAATATGTCATGACATAATGATACACTAAGGTTGATCTTGTATCTAGTAATTCTATTTTTTTAAGAAATATTTCCTCATTTATTTATTTAATTTAAAAATTAATTCAGGGCAACATTAAATTTAGGATGCAATTTAATTAAAAAAAAGAGCACTTCTACCCTCATAGAAATTTATTTTTTAAGCAGAAAATTCAGTATAAAAGAATATGAAATAATGAATAACAATAAACCTTTTCTGGTATATATAAACTGGAATCTAAACATTTTTTAAAAACCATAAATATTACTAAGTAACTGACAATACAACTAGAATAAAGCTTGCCAAAAGAGATTGAGGTAAACCATCTCTAAAAACAGTAAATAATTCTGAAAGCACCATTTTATTAAATCAAGACAACTTATTTAACTCTACAAAATATTCAATTACTTTTAAAATTTAATATACTTGAAACACGTATAAAACACGAGGGAAGATATCACTACAATTAAAACAAAAAAAACCTCAGATGACTGAAATACACTTATGGACTCGAAATTCCTAGTCCAAACACATTTTAGCAACTCTTGTCAAAAAGACTTTAGAACACAGCATTTTGTACAGGCTCCCATCCAAAAGGTTAATGTCAAACTTATAAAGCAAATGATCAGGGAATTCTACCTTGTGATTTCAATTGTACAGTACTTTAAAAAATGTTTATGACTGTATGTCTTTTATTTATGTAAATTTCCCTCATTTTATTGAGATATAATTGACATGCAACACTGTATAGTTTGTAAAGTGTATAGTATAATGGTTTGACTTAAATTGCTAATCTGTTTTGCTTTTTTACAGATATTTTATTGGAGTATAGTTGACTTACAATGTTGTATTAGTCCAAGGTGTACAGCAAACTGAACCAGTTATACACATAACCACTCTTTATAGATCCATTTCCCATATAAGTGTTGAGTAGAGTTCCTTGGGTTCTACAGTAGGTCCTTATTAGTTATGTTTTATATGTAGTAGTAGTGTGTACATGTCAATATTTTATCACTGAGACTTTGCATTTTATACTGTATATACCAATGGAAAGTAAGTTAACTATTTTGAAACTGTAAAAAAAAAAATTGGAGCATTTTGTAGTAACTCTTAAAAAGTTTAAACAGATACTTGACATTTGGTCTGTCTGATATCAATCACTCAAGTTGGCTGCATATGGGTTTATTCCTGATCCTTGGTGTCAATGAACATTTGTTGAGTTACTATTAAACACATAGCTGTATTAAATGATACTTGGTTGACACCAGATATGCCTCAAAATTGAGGAGCAAGTTTCAGGTGAGCACCTCAAAGTTCTTTATTTTGCTTTGTAAAATTTTAACAATTGATCTACGGGATTGTTTCCTATTAGTTTATAAAAGTTTATAAAAAACCTCTCTTCCCTCATCTCTCTCTCTGTCTTTTTCACTAATAGCTGCCTCTTATTCTATCACATGACTGTAAAATAATTTTTACCCCATATCATATTCAAAAGTATAAACAGAATTCCCAATCTTTTGGTGCAGTGAATAACCAAGTATTCTATAATTCTTGGTGTGTCTAACTGTATCTGCATGATGCAGTTTTAGAAGGTGAATTACTGAGTTAAAGGATATGCATATTTTAAAGTTCAAAAGCCATACCTGAATTGTTCTTCATACAATTTTACCAATTTATATTCCTTCCAGTACTGGAGGAGAATACGTAGTCGCCAAACCTTTATCATTAATATGAATAAAAATATAAGCTTTTCTTTTCAATTTGATAGATGAAGTGATTTTCCAACGTTCTGAAAACATTTTTCCCATGGTCTTCACTATGATTGTAGTTTCAGTTTACATTTAACAACTGTCCATTTTGGAATTTATTATGATGTAGGATTTAAGATGTGCATTCATTTCTTCCTCAGATAATTACTAAAATGGTGTACATTATTTGTTAATGAATTCATCTTTTTCCCTCACAGACATGGAAAGCTCCTTTCATCATGTACTGCTGCTGCTGCTAAGTCGCTTCAGTCGTGTCTGACTCTGTGTGACCCCATAGACAGCAACCCGCCAGGCTCCCCCGTCCCTGGGATCTCCAGGCAAGAACACTGGAGTGGGTTGCCATTTCCTTCTCCAATGCATGAAAGTGAAAAATGAAAGTGAAGTCGCTCAGTCATGTCCGACTCTTTGTGACCCCATGGACTGCAGCCCACCAAGCTCCTCCATCCATGGGATTTTCCAGGCAAGAGTACTGGAGTGGGGTGCCATCACCTTCTCTGAAACCTCACAAATAACTGGATTGTCTGAATTTTTAACTTGTTTCATTGACCTGTCTTCATAGTTTTACATATAAAGCTTTAAAACATGATTTAATTACTAGTAAGACTGTTTCTTCATTACTTTTTAAATTTAAGATTTTAACTGTCCATGTAAACAAATTTTAACAGTTAAGTCCCAAGTTAGAAAGCGTACTTCAAGATGTTGTTGGGTTAAGGTAGGTCTTTTTATAAACAATCATGCTATACTTTTAAGAAGACTAACGATTTAATTCTTACATGATAGTATACATGTTAGAATGCCATGTTATGGGGAGGGAGGCGGGAGGGGGGTTCATGTTTGGGAATGCATGTAAGAATTAAAGATTTTAAAATTTAAAAAAATAAATAAATAAAAAATAAAACTCCCCCCCCCAAAAAATAAAATAAAATATAAGAAATGGATTATAAAATAGAAAAAAAAATAAAAATAAAATAAAGAAGACTAATATCCTACAACATTTCCTTGCCAAGATAAAATATTTAAGTGATATGAGGGATAAATAGATTAGTCTTAACAAGATAGCCATGATTTGTGTTAGCAGGAGAGTTAGCAAACAATATCTATATCAAAATATTTTCCAAGTTTTAAATTACTAACTTAAAAACCAATTTTAAGTAGCTAAATTATTGATCTCAAAACTAATTTAGGAGTACAAGCAATTAGTGAAATGAAAGCTGACAACCAAAAGAGATATAAAATTAAAGATATTTTTGATACATCAATCAAAAGAAAACTTTGTGGAACATTAAACAGATGAAATGACTTAAATTTTATTTATTTTAGACAGGCTTACTGAAGCTAGGTTAATCTTAATAAAATATGTCTGCATTTTCAACCATGTGCAGAAATACAATGATAACCTTGAGTGTCTAGCACCACTCCTTTGCCTCTGAAACCAAAATTGTCCTTATCTTTCATACTTTTCAGTAGCAACTGCGGAATTAACAGTCTACATATGGTATTCAGCCATGCTGTGGGCTCCAGGCACATGGACATGGGAGAAAAGCCAATACAAAAAGCAGACGTGCAAGAGATAACATTGTTTCATCAATGTAGAAACTGAGACACCAGCAGTATTTTTTGAGGAGGATAAAGAAGAATCAGGGAATCAAGCAAGCAGGTGGTCCGGTATCAATTCTGCAGCCCTTTCATAAGATTTGGCCAGGAGCAAGTCTTCCAGCTCTTGCAAAGTGTAAACACAAAGTGAAGTGTTCACCCTGCTCCACCCCGTCAGGTGCAGTCAAATCACCAATCATCGTTTTTGTCCAAGGGCAGTCTACACTGGTGCAGGAAAGGAGAAGAGGGAGAGTGAAGAGAGGAGGGATTGGCTAGTGTTAAAGGAGAGCTTTTCCACAGAGTTCTATGGTTGCTATAGTAACAGCTTCTTTTGTTTGTACATATTCAGAACAGCTGCTTCCTTTGGGCTTCTGGTGGCAGGGATATTATGGAGGTAACCCAGAGGGAAAGAAGCAGCACACCGACCATGGAAAATAGTTTCCATATCAGATCATTCTTGTTTAAATGAGTTGAACTTTATACTGGGGTTAAATGTGGGTTTTGAATGTTGGGAACAAGATCTTTTAAAAGATAAATTCCACCAAGCAAAGGCCTAGGTGTGTTGTGATCTGCAAGATGCCTTGAGCTAACCTCAACAACACACCTCCACTCTTTTGTGCCCTTGGAACTTGAAACCCTCCATTATCTTTCTACCTGGTGTACAGGCAACCTGTAGCTCAAGCTCTCTGGGAGGTATTTTTCTCAACAGGAAACAGCACTCCTTCCAAATGCTACAAATCCCTGGTCACCTTTCCAAGTCCTAATTAATTACTCTAATTAGAGCTTTTTCTGGAAGAAACCATTTACAAAGTTGAGTTGCTGCTCAAAACAAATTGATGAATATTCAGAAATGTTGACTGTTGCGGACACCTACTGCCCTTAAAACCAGCCTACTAAGGCCTTTCATAGGCCTAGTAAAGATGGGTCATCTCCAAGGGAAAGGTAGAGAAAAATGTGGTTTCATTGTAAGGAGCAAATGCCCTATATACCTATCTATGTAAAAATGTAGTTTTAAGAAACAAGTGTCTTACAACATATATAAAAACACACACATATATATTATATACACAAATATAGATGCATATATACATATCTAGTTATATATATACACATATGTATATACTCATATATATATGTGTGTGTACTCAGTCACTCAGTGATGTCCAACTCTGTGACCCCATTGATTGTAGTCTGCCAGGCTCCTCTGTCCATGGGATTTCTCAGGTAAGAATACTGGAGTGGGCAGCCATTTCCTACTCCAGGGGATCTTCCTGACCCAAGGATTGAACCCATGTATCCTGTACTGGCAGGTGAATTCTTTACCACTGAACCACTCATAAAACTATACATATATATACATATATCCTGGGTGTTCATTGGAAGGATTTATGCTAAAGCTGAAACTCCAATACTTTGGCCACCTCGTGCGAAGAGCTGACTCATTGGAAAAGACTCTGATGCTGGGAGGGATTAGGGGCAGGAGGAGAAGGGAACGACAGAGGATGAGATGGCTGGATGGCATTACCCACTCGATGGACATGAGTTTGAGTGAACTCTGGGAGTTGGTGATGGACAGGGAGGCCCGGCTTGCTGTGATTCATGGGGTCGCAGAGTTGGACACGACTGAGTGACTGAACTGAACTGATACGTATATCTGTAAATTCATGGTATAAAGTAGAAATCCAATGGGTTAAAAATAAAGCATTAAAAAAAGCATCTGCTGGTTGAGTAGTCAAATTTTGTAAATACAAAAATTTAAGATGCAAATAAGCAAAGCAGAAGACGCAGATGTCCTTATAAGCAAATTGATACTGAACATAGGTTTACTACTTGTTTCTAACCCTTTGGGATTTTGGAAAAGTGTAATAAGAAAGGAAAGTGATGCTCTTGTTTCTAAATTAAAATTTACTCATAATCTGTCTAACGAAGTGCTTTTAAACTTTGAATTTTAGTAAAATCCATGAAATATTTGGTTGGTTTAATTTGCCACCAACAGGTATCCCACATGCTATATCTCAGTTCATGTCAATTTGACTGTGTATTTGCTTGTGAATTTTCACAGCAAACAACTCATTTTATCCTGCACTGAATTTCAATGCATTTTATACTGCATTGAATCGGAATGAATAAACTTTGACTGATTTAAATTGGAAGGTAACAACAAAGATGTTTAGATTATTTCATTAAATATAGAAGTCCTGGATTATTATTAGATCTCATGAATATACACATTTATTTCACTTATTTAACAATATTTTTGAACCCAAAGATCTTGTATTAGCTTCAGTTAATTCAATTTAGAATTAACTAAAGGTGATAGTCTGAGTCCTAAAATAAGCACAAGTATTACAATTTCTGTGCCTTTGGACTGTCCAATTTGGGGCAAATTATCTAATCTCTTTGAGCATAAGTCTCACAAACTGTAAAACAATGATGCTTATACCTTTGGGACACAATTCTAAGAGAATCAATTAAAACAAGATGTAAAAATTCATGCAGAAACTGCAAACATCATATGATGCTGTTACAGTAACAGAGAAAGGAACTAGTATTTATTATTTGTTCATCTTTAATTGTTTTGATTTTACTTTTATCTTCTTATATTCTTTTTATTATCAATATGGTGATAACATTAAAATCTCTAAACTTAGTCAAAATTTTTCCCAAACTCCAGACCTGGATTTTCCAAATTTGTCACTGAAGTTCCTTTCAGTATCTCAAACACGTTGGACCCAAATCTAAATAACTCATTTCATTTTCAAAATTTCTCTGCCTTCTACCATATTTCTAGTAAAGGCATTACCTTTCCTCCAGTTACCAAGGCTTAAAAGTTATTACCTTTTCTTTATATCCAGACTATTAAGTTTTATACTTTTACAACCTGGAGCTGTCTCATGGATTTGAGCTCTCATTTTCATTCCTATTCAACTCTAGTTGAAATAACATGAATTTGCTCAAACTATTGCAGAGAGTCTCCAGAGCTCCAAGTTCCCCAACATATTGCAGATCAACTCTTTTTCCCAAACACATTCGTCTTCCTCAAGTAACGATAGTTTCTGGCTTCCAAATATACAGTTGAAACTTCTTAACCTGACCCATAGGACATTCCAGAATCAAAATCCAGACTAACTATTATTGTTACTCTCATTGTAAAATAAAATTTCTGTTGATCTCCTAACATAATTCATGGATTTAAAACTCTGCTTTTTGCAAGTCTTTGCTTACTCTGTCTCCCCTGCATGTGCAACTTATCCTCTGCCCTAACTTCTTGAGATCAAATACCACTTTATAAAGTTTTTCTTAATTCTCACCCTTGTATTAAGGTAGACCTCCTTGGCCCATCCTCTGGCACTTACATTTGACTTTATGTCACTCTTATTTTTGTGTATTTCTGACTGCCTTGTGATATTTTTAGATATATTCTTTATTCAATTCAGAGTTCCCTATAGCAACAATTACAATCAACTTTAATATGAAAGGTATTTTAAATGTACACAATTCCTACAAATCTCTAAATAGTTTATAAATGATTGTATAAATTCTTATCTATCAATGAAGTAAATCTCAGAGTGAAATTCAGATTTTTTTGCAACCTTTTATCTGATTTCATACTTTTTAAAAAATTTCATACGTTTAATCTTTGGCATATTTCTATCGGGATACATCAATAGAATGTATTCAAAACTATTTGTACATTGCTATATAGTTTACACCTTCTCTGGTGGCACAGATGGTGAAGAATCTGCCTGCAATGCAGGAGACCTGAGTTCAATCCTTGAATCAGGAAAATCTTCTGGAGAAGGGAATGGCAACCCACTCCAGTATTCTTGCCTGAAGAATTCCGTGGACAGAGGAGCCTGTGGGCTACACTCCATGGTGTCACAAAGGGTCAGACACAACTGAGTGACTAACACACATATGGTTTACAAACAAAATATTGCTGAGAACACCTAATGAGTGGTCATTGCTCTTAAAAAGAAATGTGTAAGAAAGACAATCCTTTCTCTTTTTGTAGACAGCTGATGCTTAAGACTGAAGTATCTACCTAGGGATCCGGGAAGTGACCAGCTTAAGAGGACAAGCCTATAAGCTGAGGTAGACATGCATAAAGATAACAACCTGGGTCCATGGCGGCACAGAAAAGCTGTTGAGTTACCAACTCTGGATCTGTTCTACCTTAAAACTTTTTGTTATATAAGTTAATGAACTTCTTGTTGTAATCAGATTTTATAATACTCCTGGCTAAAAAAAAAAAAAAAGGCCACAGGAATTCAGAGAAATGACTTGATGACAGACACAAGATCATAGGGAGAGAAAGAGGCAGATAAGGAGAATAGTCACAGTGACTCTCAAATTTTATGAGAAAGGCTATACTTCTTTTGATCAGCCCTTAATTTCCTTATTTCTTTTAAAAATATATTCTTATTTTATTTGAATTAGTAAATGGATTTCAGGTTCTTGAATCCAAATATATCTTAAAAAAGAAAATAGACATTATCACATTTAATTAATCAATAAGTAAGTAATTAATGACAGTATTAATGTAAGTATGATTACAATATTAGCAATCATTATAATAATGACAGTATTAAGTATTAATGACAATAAGTAAGGAAAATATTAGTATTTCCTCTATTTTAAAGATAAAAAAATTGACGGTTGCAAAAATTCATAGCCAATATCCTAGGAAAATTTGAACTTGAACCTAAATTTTCTGACTAAAAAGCTGTTCTTTTCCATCATGGTATGTCCTTCCCATTGCAATCATTTTTAGATCATTACAGTCTTTTATTTCCAACTTTTCCCACAACATCAAGTATATCACCCTTTGACTTCATGACAATGAAATTCTTTTCTAGCTCAGTATATATATTTCATGCCTCAATTCATTCAAAATAGTATAGTTTTTCCTCTTGGAGTATTTATTAAATCTGCCTTCCTTTCCCCCACTGGTTACTGGCCACAGGTATTGTTAAAATCAAGCAAGTATCAGAGTAGCCAGCTAAGATACAGCCGCAAACACATCAGTCTATTTCACACTTAAGATCCTCAAAGCACACAGGATCAAGACAAAATTAGTTGCTCAGTAGTGTCCAGCTCTGTGTGAGCCATTGTCTGTGCAGCCTACCAGGCTCTTCTGTTCATAGGATTCTCCAGGCAAGAATACTGGATTGGGTTGTCATTCCCTTCTCCAGCAGATCTTCCCCACCCAGGGATCGAATCTGGGTCTCCTGCATTTCAGGCAGATTCTTTATGGTCTGAGCCACCAGGGAAGCCCTTCATTTTTCTTCTTCAACAAATCAATATTAGAGCTCAATTAGGACAATAATTAATCTAAATATGATTCTAACTTTGACATCTCCAGCTTTTTGTCTCTCTTTTCTTTCTCCTGCATGCATGTGTGCTAAGTCACTTCAGTTGTGTCCAAGTTTTTGTGACCCTATGGAATCTAGCCCATCAGGCTCCTCTGTCCATGGAGGTTTTCCAGGAAAGAATACTGCCTGCAGTGGGTTGCCATGCCCTACTCCAGGGGATCTTCCTGACCCAGCGATCCAACCATGTCTCCTGTTGATCTTGTACTGCCGGCGATTCTTTATTGCTGAGCCCTGGGATAAGCTCTTCTTTCTCCTACTTCAACAAATTCAATGCGTTTATTTGTTTATTGTGTGCCAAAGTGAGAGATTCCATTCTTGTCTTTGAGAAGTTTATACAGTAGAGGAAAGAGACACAGGCAACTCAGAGAAGAAAAACAAAGGGGACTATTTTCCACTTTTCTTGAAAACAGGAAAAATTGGTCCCTACACAGGACTAGCCTTATCACTCTTCCTGAAGCTCTGAACTATCTTTTTCCAAATGACTGTTATCAAGTCTAAATTGGATCAGTTCACCTCAGTCACTATAGTGACCTTTCATATACATTTATATACAACTGTACTTGGTTAATTTTCCTCCTGGGTCCGAGTTCTTACTATAGCCTTTTTCTCTTAATTTCCTCATTTTTAAATCAGTACTTAAAATATTTTACTTTATATTCAATTTTCACCTTCAACTTGAATAAATTCTTGTTCTCTTTTTATTTTCTTATATTGCACTGATTTTATCACTTGCTCTTATAATAATCAGCAGACCAAGGATCAGAAGTGGAGAGATCTTTTGTACTCAACAGAGAGTGGGCAGAGTAAAGGACTTGGATGAAAACATTTGACTCTATGTGGCTGTGAGATAATAGAAAATGAAATAAATATTGGTCTTGGTCCCTGGTCCCTGACACAGGGCTCCTAAACCCTTATAAATTCCCAAATGATAAAACACTGGGTGGGCTTGCAGGTAACTCCTGGATGGGGCTGGTCACCAGAAAGACCAAGACAACACCCCTCATTCTCCAGAGACAGGGGAGGGGAAAGAAATGGAGTTAATAATTGATCACTCTTACATGAGGAAGCTTGCATAAATTCCTGATTGTAAGGGGTTCCAAGAGCTTCCAGTCTGGTGGACACTTGTGCATGAAGCGGTAGGAAAGCAACTGATATCTTCCTAAGGAACATATTTATGTAGTTTCAAGTATGCTGAGTTTCATACCTAGGAAGGCCAATCCATTGGCTAATACAAATGACCCGGGGTAAAACCTGCTCCTCTCTGGGAATTGTACTTATAATAGTGAAATACTAAGCCAATTACATCCTTGGGTAATGGGCTAAAAAGATATATTGATTTAAATACTGCATGTTGAACCAACTACAAGTGAAAAATACTGGGTTTGTGGGGGGGAAAGAGAGAGAGAGAGAAAAGGAGAAAGAAAAAAGGCAGAAGTGAGAAAGAAAAAAATAGAGGGAATGAGGGAAAAGAAAGAAAAAGAGAGAGAGGAGTTTCAGAGGGTGGTCTGAGAAACAGAAGAGAAGGATGAAAGGAGAGAAGATGGAAACCATGTAGCCTCTGAGAGAGAGCAGTTCAGGCTAGGACTTAGCGATTCCTGATTTCCTTTTCCGTGGGGTATGACTGTATTTTATTCTCTTGGATGTCAGTGGGATTTCCTCTCATGTTCTTATAATATCTGCTACTGTTTCTCTCTCATTTTTACCTGAGATATCTATGTGTAATTTTGTCTCTCATTCTTCATTCTCATTCTTTAACTTTAATTAAGGCCATACACTGAATCAGTGGACATGAGTTTGAGCAAACGCTGGCAGACAGTGAAGGGCAGGGAAGCCTGGGATGCTGCAGTCCACGTGGTGACGAAGAGTCAGCAACAACTGAGCAAATGAACAGCAACAACACGGCAGATGAATATGAAGCCACTTCCTGGCTCGGGCAAGGTGGAGGCAGGGGGCCAGCTAGTCCACGAAACCTTCCTATATAAATCCTTAAAAACTACTGTCTCTCCCTCGATCCTTGTTTTCAGTTCTCTGTTGTTGGAGTTGTACTTGGAGCCCAGTGTCCACTCACCGTCTCAGGCCCCATACATATAAGCTGAGTGATTTATTTTACAATGGGATTCTGGAATCTTTATTATTATTCTGCTGGTCACTAAACAAGTATCATCAGTACAGTATTCTCTTTTAGTGGAATTAAAAGGAGGAGGGTAAATATTAAAAGTGAGGAGACTAGTATGTCTTATATATGCTATTTTAAGTACTTAATATATACTAATTATATTACCAGATTTTACCCTCCAGCAACTTTGTGAGGTTTGTACCATCTTCATAAAGAAGAAAACTGCCAGTCTCAGTAAAAGGAAGCAACTTATCAAAGGCCTTAAGGACAGTAGCAGAGCCATGGATTTTAACCGTGGTAAATTTACAACAGGGTCCAGTAGAGAAGACCTACCAGGAACTTTATTTGGTTCTTTATGTGAAACAAGGTAAACCTGTGACATAAGTTAACCTTCATGAATTATTATACTGAATATAACATTAAATTGAAATAGATTTTAAAACAGACATCATTTTTCTAAGACTTGTTCTTGTTATTTGTTGAAAAATATAACTTTGGCCTATGTAATGATCCTTGTTGGCATTCAAGTAAAAGGATCATTAAATACAAACCCAATGTGTGCACCAAGAAAGATTTGAAATTAACAAAGAGTAAGCAGTAATTTTGAACCCACTGCCAACTGCTTAAAAAGATAAATCAAAATGCACTGAAGACAGCAATGTATATATGAAACAAGAGGATGAGTGCTCAGTGAGCCAGCAGAGAACCCATCAAGGTGAAATCATACAATAAGTGAAACCATGCCTGCATGAGGGTTAAAACATTAGCAATAAAATAAACACCAATGTCAGTGGTGTGATACATCAGAATTCAGGACAACTGAAAATACTTTACACATAAAAAAATACACTAGAGGAGACTGGATCAAAAAAGAGACACAGTATCAAAATGGACTGACATAAACACGACATTTCTTTGCTTCAGAATAACCTGGGGGCATTAAGCTTGCTAGTCTTCTATTCACATGTGTCTAAAGGTCAGAAAGAGTTCTGAGAACAAACTGGTGTTCTAGGTACCCACTTACTCCCTTACACTTAATGTTTCCATGTGGAGAAACTTTCTTTAGATGAACACTCTTGACCTTTCACGCCTCTACTAAGTGGCAATGTCTAAGGTTCAAATGAACAAGAAGCATCATCAGGTCTATTTGCTTGCATCCAAGCGAAATCTTATTTGAATATTCACTGGAAGGACTGATGCTGAAGCTGAAGCTTCAAGACTTTGGGCACCTGATGCGAAAAGCCAACTCACTGGAAAAGACCTGATGCTGAGAAAGACAGAAGGCAGTAGAAGAAGGGGGCAACAGAGCACGAGATGGTTGGATGGCATCATCAACTCAGTGGGCATGAATTTCAGCAACCTCCGGGAGATGGTGAAGGACAGGAAAGCCTGGCATGCTGCAGTCCATGGGGCTGTGAAGAGTCAGACATGACTGAGCAACTGAACAACTACAAAAAAAGCCAAACCTAGTGTTCATCAGTAACAAAACTGACCCAGTCATTTGACCACTCTAACTAATTCTCAATTCATTTCTACATCAGGTAGGAAAGAAAAAGTATTCTTTTTACTTCCTAAATGTCTAATGGACTTCCTAAATGTCTAATTATATGAGTGTGAATGTGTATATATGTTTAGTACCTTAAAAGCCTTTAAACTGTACATATGATCATTCATGTAAATATAAGACCTCTTCACTGACATTACATTAACCCTAATCCTTTATCTTAACCCTAACCCTGTATATTACATTACATCATCTATGTTTAACTTTAATTTTGCTATTTGATTCATGGGTAATATGTAACAAACATACAGAATGACCAGTAAGGTTTAGAACCTCAAAAAGACAAAAATTTTCTAGAGGAATTCTTGGTTGACTAGGCAGGCAGCAATGCCAATCTAATTATGTCCTAGGATAGACGTAAAAAGAAAAATGATGAGGTTAAAGTATTTATTAAAAATAAAAATAAATGTGAAGTTGGAATACTAAATTTTCAGTAGAGAATAATCCATTTAATTCTTTTAAAATTATACCAATTACAACAAATAATTCTGTAATGTTAATAAATCATTTTAATTTATTCTTCAATGCCACAGAAATTGGCTTTATGCCAGTAAGTTTCCAACTCGGACATTTACATGCCAAATTGTCTATCTGTCTATTAAGAAAGCAAGTATGAAAGGAGATGATTGAATAGTAAGAAACAGGCCAAAGTGAAACTAGAGGTTCACTTTTGACACACATGAAAATGAAATCTCCTTTTAGTGTAATGTAATACTTATAATGATGGCTTAATTTCCATAATCCTTTGAAATATAACAACGTTATGGGCAATAATAAGAATAACTTATTATCACTACAATTGCCTAACATGTCCCAAGTACAATGTTAATTGTATGTCATCTCATCTGACCTCCTTAAAACACTCCAGTGCAGACACCATTACCCTCATGTTACAGAAAAGGAAACAGTCTGGAAGAGGTTATTTTTCCCTGGTCTCGTGTACAAGTAGAAGAGCTAGAACTCGAACCCAGATAGCAGATCTGAAGTCTATGCTCTTCCCACTGTGCCATATTTAATACATTATTTATTTCTAAAATAAATCTCCATTTTCCTCTATAGTATTTCCTTTCTTGACTTTCTTATGTCTTTACTCATCCACCAAGGTCCTTGGGATCAGCCTTGGGTATTCTTCCACAACTGTGTTCTGTCAGTTCCTAAGTGCACTCCTATCCCTTCCTGCCTAGTCCTACTTGGCGAGGTTCCCACCACTTCTTTCTTGCAATAGCAGTATAAAAGTGAATGAATGTGAAAGTCGCTCAGTTGTGTCCAACTCTTTGCAACCCCATGGACGATACAGTCCATGGAATTCTCCAGGCCAGAATACTGGAGTGGGTAGCCTTTCCCTTCTCCAGGGGATCTTCCCAATCCAGGGATCAAACTCAGGTCTCCTGCATTGCAGGTGGATTCTTTACCAGCTGAACTACAAGGGAAGCCCAAGAGTACTGGAATGGGTAGCCTTTCCCTTCTCCAGGGGATATTCCTGACCCAGGAATCAAACCGGGGTCTCCTTTATTGCAGGCAGATTCTTTACCAACTGAGCTATTAGGGAAGCTCAATAATTAAATTCCCTATAAATTCATCCTGCATGAGCAACGTTAACTGGCTCATATACATCTATGTCTATATATAGATATTCAGTTACATTTGACTCTTTGTGACCCCATGAACTGCAGCATGCCAAGCTTCCTTGTCCTTCACTACCTCCCAAATTTGCTCAGATTCATGTCCGTTGAGTTGGTGATGCCTTGCAACCATCTCATACTCTCATCCTCTGCCACCCTCTTCTTAATCTTTTCCAGCATCAGGGTCTTTTCCAGTGAGTCAGCTCTTTGCATCAAGTGCCCAAAGTATTGAAGCTTAAGCAACAGTCCTTCCAATAATATTTAGGGTTGATTTCTTTTAGAACACACACACACACACACACACATACCGTTTTATATGTTCCACATAATCCACTTCACTTGCTAAAAGCTTTCAACATCTTTTTATTTTCCCTATAAGGTAGAAGTAGACAAAGTTATTTTCTGGAAAAAAACAGATAAAAAATATTTTAGGCTGTGTGGGCTACATAGTTTCTCCATCAATTGTGCAAAAGTAACCACAGACAATATTAAAAATATGAGGCACAGACTCACAGAAGTGAGTGTGCCATAGTTCAATAAAACTACTTAAAACAAGAGGGCAGGCTGGATTTGACCCACAGGCTACGGTTTAACAAACTCTGGTATAGGATAAACGAAAAATAGGAACATCAACTTGTTCTTCACATCCTTTATAAATTAATAAAGAAAATAAAATAAATATTATTAATCAAATATTTATTTCAGTGAGTCAGGTTGCTGAAATAATATCAATATCAATAGTAATACCAATAACCTCACTGCCCCTACTCCTAGCTTTTCTCCTTTTTTTCTTCTTTTTAAATTAACGTTATTGGAATATATTTGCTTTACAATGCATTAATTTCTACTGTATACCAAAATGAATGAGCCATACATATACATGTATCACCTCCCTTTTGACTTTCCCATTCAGTTCACCACATTGCATTAAGTAGAGCTCCCTGTGTTACATCATATGTTTTTATTACTTATCTATTTATACATAGTATCAAGTGCCTGCTAATTGCTTCAGTTGTGTCGACTCTTGGTGACCAGATGGACCGTAGCCTCTGTCCGTGGGACTCTCCAGGAAAGAATACTGGAGTGGGTTGCTGTGCCCTCCTCCAGGGGATCTTCAGGCCCAGGGATTGAACATGAATCTCTTATGTCTCCTGCATTGGCAGATGGATTCTTTACTACTAGCACTACCTGGAAAGCCCATACATGGTATTAATAGTGTACCTGACCTGACTCTTGAGAAAACTGTATGCAAGTCAGGAAGCAACAGTTAGAATTGGACATAGAAAAACAGACTGGATAGGTAAAGGAGAACGTCAAGGTTGTATATTGTCACCCTGCTTATTTAACTTATATGCAGAGTACATCATGAGAAACGCTGGGCTGGAAGAAGCACAAGCTGGAATCAAAATTGCTGGGAGAAATATCAATAACCTCAGATATGCAGATGACCCCACCCTTATGGCAGAAAGCGAAGAAGAACTAAAGAGCCTCTTGATGAAAGTGAAAGAGGAGAGTGAAAAAGTTGGTTAAAGCTCAACATTCAGAAAACTAAGATCATGGCATCCAGTCCCATCACTTCATGGAAAATAGATGGGGAAACAGTGGAAACAGTGACTGACTTTATTTTTCTGGGCTCAAAAATCACTGCAGATGGTGACTGCAGCCATGAAATTAAAAGACGCTTACTCCTTGGAAGGAAAGTTATGACCAACTTAACATATTAAAAAGCAGAGACATTACTTTGTCAACAAAACATCTGTATAGTCAAGGCTATGGTTTTTCCAGTGGTCATGTATGGATGTGAGAGTTGGACTATAAAGAAAACTGAGCACTAAAGAACTGATGCTTTTAAACTGTGGTGTTGGAGAAGACTCTTGAGAGTCCTTTGGGCTGCAAGGAGATCCAACCAGTCCATCCTAAAGGAGATCAGTCCTCGGTATTCATTGGAAGGACTGATGTTGAAGCTGAAACTCCAGTACTCTGGCCACCTGATGTGAAGAGGTGACTCATTTGAAAAGACTCTCATCCTGGGAAAGATTGAGGCCAGGAGGAGAAGGGGACTTGGATGGCATCGCCGACTCTATGGATATGAGTTTGAGTAAGATCTGGGAGTTGGTGATGGACTGGGAAGCTTGGCATGCTATAGTCCATGCGGTCCCAAAGAGTCAGACACAACTGAGTGTCTGAACTGACTGACAATGATTCTTCTGCTCTCTCAAAGACATTCTGCACAATCTAGTGTCACTGTTTTGCTCTTTAATTCCTTTCTGTATCTTAATTAATTGCATCATAAGTAATTTCTCAACAAACTTATATGTCCTTTTAAACCCTCCTCCTCTTCCACTCCCGCTGCCTCCACTTTTTCTAGGTGTATGTCTGTTTTCTCCTTCCATCTATTACAATCGTGAGTTAAAAAAAAAATTTTTCCTAGTGTGTGACTGATTAGTATATCGAGTATTATCCATATAAATGTATCCAAGGAGACAGTAAAAACAAATTTAAGCTTTCTTATTAACCTCAGATATGCAGATGACACCACCCTTATGGCAGAAAGTGAAGAGGAACTAAAAACCCTCTTGATGAAAGTGAAAGAGGAGAGTGAAAAAGTTGGCTTGAAGCTCAACATTCAGAAAACAAAGATCATGGCATCTGGTCCCATCACTTCATGGGAAATAGATGGGGAAACAGTGGAAATAGTGTCAGACTTTATTTTTTGGAGCTCAAAATCACTGCAGATGGTGACTGCAGCCATGAAATTAAAAGGCACTTACTCCTTGGAAGAAAAGTTATGACTAACCTAGATAGCACATTGAAAAGCAGAGACATTACTTTGCCAACAAAGGTCCATCTAGTCAAGGCTATGGTTTTTCCTGTGGTCATGTATGGATGTGAGAGTTGGACTGTGAAGAAAGCCGAGCGCCGAAGAATTGATGCTTTTGAACTGTGGTGTTGGAGAAGACTCCTGAGAGTCCCTTGGACTGCAAGGAGATCCAACCAGTCCATTCTGAAGGAAATCAGCCCTGGGATTTCTTTGGAAGGAATGATGCTAAAGCTGAAACTCCAGTATTTTGGCCACCTCATGCGAAGAGCTGACTCATTGGGAAAGACTCTGATGCTGGGAGGGATTGGGGGCAGGAGGAGAAGGGGACGACAGAGGATGAGATGGCTGGATGGCATCACTGACTCAATGGACATGAGTTTGAGTGAACTCTGGGAGTTTGTGATGGACAGGGAGGCCTGGCGTGCTGCGATTCATTGGGTCGCAAAGTCAGACACGACTGAGCGACTGAACTGAACTGAACTGATTAATTCATTTTAATGATGAACTACAAAAATAAGTCTCTCTCTACTTTCCTTGTTTCCAGAAAAGCAATTCTCTTTCTCAAAGGTTGTATTACACAGACACAATCATAGAAATATTTTCCTCAACAAAAGTTATAGCTTATAAATCAGATTTTTCTGTGCTTTCATTTCCACAATACTGTATTTTCTTTTTCTCTGTTTTCAATTGAATGATAATTGCTTCATAGTATCGTGTTGCTTTTTACCAAACATCAACGTGAATCAGCCATAGGTTTACCCATGTCCCTTCCCACTTGAACATCCCTCCCACCTCCCTCCCATTTTCACAATAACATATTTTAGTGATATTTTCATTTAAGTATACAAGAAGCTGCCTGATCCTTTTTAAGGGCTGCATACTATTTCACTGTACAGTTGTGCCTTGTTTATGTAACAAATTCTTCACTAAAGGATTTTTAAAGTTTCTAATATTTTGCTACTATAAAAAAAATGTACTGTGCCAATGCTAGGGTAGTTGTGCACCAAACACATAAAAACAGTAACTGAGTCCTAAGGGTAAGGGGAGAAATATTCACTTTTTTGAGATGTGATTCTTGAGATGAAATAAAAATAAAACACTAGTACCTTCAGTTTTGTGACAATATCCAAACACAACTTTCAAACTCTACAAAACCATTTTTATCACATCTTTTTAATAAAAAAGTTAACTGAACTTTTTCCTAAGCATGGAAAAAATGACCTCTTCTCTGATCTTATATCCTTGTAAAAGGTTTTAGAGTTCCAAACTCAACAAATTTGAGGACAGGATCTATTTCAAAGGATGGTATTTCAGAAGACACTCTTTTAATTACTTATTAAACAAAATATCTTACAAATATAAAATTTGAAAAGGGTACTACCTAAAAAAATAAATAAATTAAAAAAAAAGAAAAGGGTACTACCTTAAATTAATATGATTTGCTTCTTTCTTAAAAGAAATAACTGTTAAAAATAGCTAATGGCTATGTATAATGACTGTAATAAATTGGTGTGATGATTTAAATATTCCATTACTGTCATTGTCCAATTAATTTAAAAGATTCAATACAGATTACATTTTGTTTATATATCCAAACATGTACCTTTACACATATAATCTGTAATTCTGAAATACTGATTTTCAGTATCAATAATTTGAACATTGATTGTAACACAGATTTAATGTGTGCTACGTCTTCAGCATTATGCTAAATATCTTATGTGTATTTACTCATCTAATCCTCATTAAGATAGAATTTATTATCTATTACTATTTAAACAGATAAGACTTCAGGAAATAAAAATTTTCAGAATGTTAGACTGCAGTAAATGGTAAAGCAAAGAGTGAATTTGGGTTGTTAATTTTAGTTCACATTTTTATTAAGTCCTTATGTTTATTAACTGACCCCAAATGCAAATCTCTTAATATTATGCTCATATTATGCGCAGATGCTCATGACTAGGAAAATGGGAGCAACTAAATGTGGCAGAAGAGAATGAGGAAGATAAAAATTGGATTGAAATTGGAAAAAAATGAAAGGAATAGCAGAAGAGATGAGAAGAGTGGTGTAATAAGTAAGTAAAGGTGTTTCTGGATTTAGTTATATAATTTTTACAAAAGTTCATTTTGGTCATGGGTTCCCTAAAAATCGGAGCTTCCCTGGGACTCAGATGGTAAAGAATATAGCTGCAGTGCAGGAGACCCAGTTCAATCCACTCACACTTCCACTTTCCTAACAATTTATTAGTGGCTGCACAGTCAGTGTAAGAAATCCACCAGAAAATCTAGACAACTGGTTTTGAATTGTCCTCCCCATAAGTCACCAAGGCCAATCTTTAAGATTTAAGGGGGATCACTTAGAGAAGTGCCTAATTTAGGGCTTTGAAAGGAGACCAGATTTTTTTTACCAGGACTGAGAAAATCCTTTTGTGATTGGCTGTCACAAAGGTAGAGATTTAGATAGCTAGGTAAATTCAACAAACATTCCTTCATGCTTCAAGTCTCATCATTAGTGACATAAAAGGTCAGAATGAAAACCTAATAGGAATCTAGATATTTCAAGTGTAATTAATTTTGAAATATGGCATTTAAAATTATTCCTTGCATTCAAAATACAAAACCCCTCACAATCTTTATGAACAGAACAAACAATTCTGTGGCTCTGATTATTTCATTGAATATATTCACCAAATATTTGTCCAGTTCCTACTGAATTACCTGTTCATCAAGCACCAGGCACAAATTTCTGCCCTCATGGAGCTTACATTCTAGAGTGGGAGAAAAGAGAGCACACAAAATACATATGGAGTATATTATATTGTCTGTTAAATAATGAATAGGACAACGAGAAAAACAGATCAGGAAAGATATACAGGGAGTCAAGGGTATAATTTTAAATAAAATAGTCATGAAAAGCTTTTCTGAGAAGTTGATATTTGAAGAAAGACCAGAAAGAAATGATGGAATGAGTCATGTGGCTATTTTGGAGAAAAGCATTCCAGGAAAGGCAAATGAACAGGCAGGAGAATGTCTGACATTTTTCAAGAAAACCTTGAGGGGGCCAGGGTGATTGGGATGAGGGAGGAGAGAGAGGAGCCTGGGGGATAAGGTCAGAAAGGACATCGGGAGTCCAAACTTCAAAACCTTTTAGGTCATTGTAAGCTCTTTGGCTTAACCACTGAGAAAGAAATAGAAAAATCACTGGAGAGCTTTAATGAAGAAAACACCCAAGAAATAAGAAAATCAATGGCTCCAAGTGTTTCTGTTGAATTATTCTGACAACAGAATAAAGTCAAATAGCTTTAAAAAGAGATTAAACATCCTTCACCAAAGACAGCAATGAAACGGGCATCCGTAATGTGGATTATGGAGCATACTGTGATTTGTACTGTGTATCCGGTTAAGTCAGAAACTGTGTTTCCCAAACCCCTTTCTCTAGCGTGACTGCCCAATATACCTGACCACAAGGGGAATAGGTGTGAGACCTGGAAGGTGGAAGGAGGGCAGTCCAGTAGTCATTACTCTGTGAGGGTCTCATCGTCAGATGCTGTGGTAGATGGGTGCAGAGGTACCGGGCAGACTTCAGCCGGTTCTAACTCTCCTCCATTCCCCATCTAGCATCTTCCTGGTCACTAGTCCTGTTACCCAACAGTGGCTGGAGTCACCGAGCACTTCACTGTGAGGCCACAGAGGTGGTGAGCTAATAAGTGTCTATAGATTTCCACCCCAGCTTGCCCTTGGCAGTCCAACCTGGTAGCTGAAACGCGTGTTATCTCAGATTGATTCTCTGCTCTGATGATCCAACTATCCTTCCTTCACTTCCACAGCTCCCTCTGCAATAGTGGAAGGCCTAATTTTTATGATGAATCTTTTATCCCATAACAGTCATTAGTGACTCTGCTCCTGTGCCCGAACTTGCCCAATCTCGCCCGTCTACAGAAAACTGTCCGTTTATTTTGACATATGATAGGTTTGGGTGAACTGCGGGAGTTGGTGATGGACAGGGAAGCCTGGCGTGCTGTGATTCATGGGGTCGCAAAGAGTCGGACACGACTTAGTGACTGAACTGAACTGAACTGAACTGAAACTTAGCTAAAATCGGCAAGTTTGGGAAAGTTTGTAAAGTAAAGTTAAATCCTTTGCAGGACGTGTTTGGTTCAAGCCAATAATGTTTTAAGACTTTTTCAGAAAGGCTTTCTCTGCAGCAGACGGAATGTGGTTTTATAGGCTGATCCAAGGTTTAAGAATAACATCTAATCCCAAATTCTGCTTCCGAATGCTGTCAATTTGGAAAATGAGAGCAGATGTTGACAGAGATGTATTTGCCAATCTGATGCCTCAGCAAACACTTTGAAGGAGAGACAGTGTGAGACTACATTGAATAAATATCCTCATTTAAATTTATTTTAAAAACCCTTTTGGCTGTACACCCTAAAGGTGACACCTCTCAGATGACGACTACAAAAGGGTGTTGTCAGTAAAACATAGCAAAGTTTTTGTACTTTAGTATCACAGCTACAACCTAAGAAACCCACATTAAAGAGAATCTTTCTGCATGTTTCCGTTTGAAATGAAAATGAATGTCTGATTTATTCATCAGTGATTCCAGACTTCAGAGTTTCTCCTTTCTAAATGTATTGAGTGCATTCAAGTTGCTGCTCAAAGAGCTTATAGCTGGTATGTCTGAGTAAGAGATGTGTAGATACACTTTGAAAATAAAATACAAGTTGTGTGGCACCATCTTGATTTTTATTCAAGCAAAACTCCCATTTAATCTGAATTTGCACTATTTGTACAACTCAGTGTTTGGACTTGGTGAAATGCAGAATGTCTGCAGAAGAGCAAGAGTCTTCAACAAATTAAAGATTAAAAAGAAAAGTCTTATGTTACTTGTTAAGTATTGATCCAAAGTCAACAACAATTTTTTGAGTTAATATACTTCAGAAATTCTCTATTACAATGCTTTATTAATCTTCCTGGCCATCCCATGCACTGACTTTACAGCATATGGACATTTGGAGAGAGTAAATAACATGCATATTCTTTACACCAGTGAGGGGCAGAGCTACTAAGTGCCTGCGTGCATGCTCAGTCAATTCACGTGACTGAGTCATGTCCAACTCTTTGTAACCCTATGTACTGTAGCCTGCCATGCTCTTCTGTCCATGGGATTCTCTAGATAAGAATACTGGAGTGGATTGCCATTTCCTCCTCCAGGGAATCTTCCTGACCTAGGGATGGAATCTGCAACTCCTGTGTCTCTTGCATTGAAGGCAGATTCTTACCCTGGCATACTGACTGCCAATGAGAATTCCTTTCTTCAATCTCTGTCATAGTAGTGTGTAAATAACACTACTGACCCCAATATTTATTTCTCATTTAATCCTTACCAGAAATGTGATAATTCTCCTATCCTCAATCATGAGTACTGAATAATTAACTTCTACTTGAGTGGTTTCATATTAAATTTTATTTAAATTTCTTTTCTAATTCCATTAAGGAGTACAAAGAACTTAAGCCAGAGGATTCCACATGCACCCTTTGGAAACTTGGCAACATTGAGTGAGTGACTCTCTAAGCTTCATTGTTCTCATCCACAAAAATAGCAGCCAGATCACCTTACCCCAGGATTGCAGTGAGGGTCAAATGCAGTCAGATATTCAATAAGCATTAGATTCACTTCCTTTCCTAAAGGTTTCAGAAAATAACACTAGTTGGGATACATTATTTGGTTTGGATAGTTTCAGCAAATACTTAAAAAAAAGAATCTTTGATAAAATTACCCTATGTAAGCCACAGTATATTTTACAAGCTTCTAATATAGAATAAAGTCTGGACCAGTGGGGTACAATGCTTTTTAACTGCTGGTTAATCTCCACAGATTAACCAGTTACAACCAGTTCTCCAGGGGAGGAATAGGGAAGGGGGAGAGGAGATAAGATGGTTTTGGAATCATTGTATCCTAGGTATCTTCCAACTTGGGCTCACATTTGTAAGAGCTGACATGGGCCCAAAAAGAATGACTCTGTTATGCCAAGTCTGTACTATTTTCTAATTTTTTAAATCAATCTCAAATGTTGTCATTTATGTATATATTTCACTTTTAAAAGAAGATTTTAGCTTGTCATGAAATAGCATAAACCAAAATACTACCAGTCTTTTTTTAACAGCTGGGAATCAAATTTAGCTGGAGATAAATATACCAGTTGTGAATCCCATACTTAAGATTAGTGGTCTTAAATACAACACTTTATTAAAAACCTTACTTTTCTACTAACTTTTTATTCTATTATTATAGCTCTTGCTTAATATAGTTAGTTTTAGGATGTCACTACCATTTAGTAATTTATATCAAGTTTTCCAACATTTCACTGATTTATTGACCTATGATCATAGTATGCTATTAGTTAGATATCTAGACTTCCTTCTTCAAAGTTTTATTTTTTCCTGCAGTTACTTATATTTAACTTGCTCTAAAAAGAAATCATCAACAAAACAAAAGTCTATGGAATGGGAGAAAATATTTGCAAATGATGTAACTGACAAGGAGTTAATTTCCAAAATATACAAACAGTTTACACAATTCAATATCACAAAAACAAATGACTCAATCAAAAATGCTCAGAGACCTAAAAAGACATTTCTCCAAGGAGGACACACAGGTACACGAAAAGATGTTCAACATCACTAGTTACTAGAGAAGCATAAATCAAACCCACCCCACAATGCAGTATCACCTCACATCAGTCAGAATGGCTACCATCGAAAGTCTACAGATAATAAAGGCTGGAAAGAGCGTGAAAAAAAGGAACCTCTCTGAGGCTATTGGAATGCCAACTGGTGCAGTCACTACAGAAAGCAGTATGGAGACTCCTCAAAACAGTATAGAGGTTTATGGAGGTTTCTGAGAATAGCGTTCAGAGTTCCTAAAAACAGAGCAATCCCACTCTAGGATTTTTCCAGAAAAGGACATACATCTGGAAAAGATGAAAATTCTAATTTGAAAAGATACATTACTCCAGTGTTCACAGCAGTATTTACCAATAGCCAAGACATGGAAACTTGAGTGCCCATCAACAGATGATTGGTTTAAATAGATGTGGTATATATATTAATACAATGGAATATTAATCAGACATAAAAAGAATGAAATATTGTCATTTGCAATAATATGGATGTACATAGAGAAAATTATACTAAATGAAAATATTATATATTATTTATGGAATATAAAAAATAATACAAATGAATCTATATATGAAACAGAAATGGATTCACAGACACAGAAAATAAACTTATGGTTATCAAAGAGGAAAGGTAAGAGGAGAGCGATAAATTAGGAATATGGAATTAACAGATACAAACTACAATAACAGATAAGCAACAAGGATTTGCTATAGAGCACAGGGAATAATATTCAGTAACTTGCAATAATCTATAATGGAAAATAATCTGAAAAGAATATATATGTAATACTAAAGTACTTCGTTATACACCTGAAAATAACACAATGCTGTAAGTCAACTATACTTCAATTAAAAAAACAAAATACCTAATTTGCTTTAGACATTCAAGTAAGTGAGGTAAAAGGAAATCTTTTCTGCATTTTGGATTTTCTTCTGACTTCAATTACCATTCTTTACTCAGGGTGCATGTGGAGATTTTTGTTTTGCAAAGGTTGGAGAAGGCAATGGCACCCCACTCCAGTACTCTTGCCTGGAAAGTCCCATGGGTGGAGGAGCCTGGTAGGCTGCAGTCCATGAGGTCACGAAGAGTTGGACATGACTGAGCGACTTCACTTTCACTTTTCACTTTCATGCGTTGGAGAAGGAAATGGAAACCCACTCCAGTGGTCTTGCCTGGAGAATCCCAGGGATGGGGGAGCCTGAGGGTTGCTGTCTATGGGGTCGCACAGAGTCGGACACAACTGAAGCTATTCAGCAGCAGTAGCAGCAGCAGGAAGTATGTGGGACTTTGTTTTCATTGTTTTTATTTGTGGGTAGTTTGGGTTTGGGGGGACAACTTTCTCAGGAAACAATCTGAAACCAGTGCTGCTTAGAAGCCCCTGAGAATGGATACTGAGCTGTGACTGCATCAAATCTATTGGGGCATTAATTTTTCAATTATTTAATGAATTTCCCATTTTAATGGCTCTGAAAACCCCTCTTGGGCTTAAAGCTCAACATTCAGAAAACTAAGATCATGGCATCTGGTCCCATCACTTCATGGCAAATAGATGGGGAAACAGGGGAAACAGTGACAGACTTTATTTTGGGGGGCTCCAAATTCACTGCAGATGGTGAGTGCAGTCATGAAATTAAAAGAAGCTTACTCCTTGAGAGAAAAGTTATGACCAACCTGCTGCTGCTTCTGCTAAGTCTCTTTAGTCGTGTCTGACTCTGTGCAACCCCATAGACGGCAGCCCACCAGGCTCCCCCGTCCCTGGGATTCTCCAGGCAAGAACACTGGAGTGGGTTGCCATAGCCTTCTCTAAAGCATGAAGGTGAAAAGTGAAAGTGAAGTCGCTCAGTCGTGTCCGACTCTTCGTGACCTCATGGACTGCAGCCTACCAGGCTCCTCCATCCATGCGATTTTCCAGGCAAGAGTACTGGAGTGGATTGCCATAGCCTTCTCCGAATGACCAACCTAGACAGCATATTAAAAAGCAGAGACATTACTTTGCGAACAAAGGTCCGTCTAGTCAAGGCTATGGCTTTTCCAGTGGTCATGTATGGATGTGAGAGTTGGACTGTGAAGAAAGCTGAGCACTGAAGAATTGATGCTTTTGAACTGTGGTATTGGAGAAGACTCTTGAGAGTCCCTTGGACTGCAAGGAAATCAAACAGTCAATCCTAAAGGAAATCAGTCCTGAATATTCATTGGAAGGACTAATGTTGAAGTTGAAACTCCAATACTTTGGCCACCTGATGTGAAGAGCTGACTCATTTGAAAAGATTGAAGGCTGGAGAAGAAGGGAACAACAGAGGATGAGATGGTTGGATGGCATTACTGACTCAACGGATGTGAGTTTGAGTAAGCTCCAGGAGTTGGTGATGGCCAGGGAGGCCTGGCATACTGCAGTTCATGGAGTCACAAAGAGTCAGACATGACTGAGTGACTGAACTGAACTGAACTAAAAACTCCTATCAAAACAAGTAACATGAGCCTACACTCACAGAGTATTACTCAATAGGCACTGCTTTCTTTGTCTTGATGTATATCAACTCCTCCTTACCACAATGCCAGTAGTAGGTAGTTACTGCTGCTGCTGCTGCTGCTGCTAAGTCACTTCAGTCATGTCCGACTCTGCAACCCTATAGACGGCAGCCCTCAGGCTCCCCAGTCCCTGGGATTCTCCAGGCAAGAACACTGGAGTGGGTTTCCATTTCCATCTCCAATGCATGAAAGTGAAAAGTGAAAGTGAAGTTGCTCAGTCGTGTCCGACTCTTTGACACCCCATGAACTGCAGCCTACCAGGCTCCTCCGCCCATGGGATTTTCCAGGCAAAAGTACTATTACCCACTTATTCTATATACAAAGAAACAGGCACAAAGCTAAGTCACTTGCCAGAGGACACACACGGAAGTCACAGAGCCAGGATTCAAGCCTGGGAGTGCAGCTTCAGAGCCTCGTGCTTCTGTGAAAAACAAAACAAGTTTAAAAATCCTTGGTTTTATACTGAGTTGGCCAAAAAGTTTGTTTGGGTCTCTCCGCAAGATATTTTATTTCACTAAAAAAAAAAAAAAGTTGTATAATGTCTTTGAAAATGTTTCAAAATTTTAAGTATATTCTAAATAAAGCGTTTTTAAACTGTTTTCACTTTAACCAAACATTCTGAATTTAAGCTACTGTCCAGCAGAAGTGCACTTTAATTTACCATGCACAAGTGTGTTAAATTTGAGGATTATCTAGATGTTCAACTTTTAGGCTGAATGATTAAAACAAACCTTGCTGTTTGTTACTTGTTTCTCATCTCAGAATTTTGCAGGCATAATTTCAAATATGTTAAAAAAAAAACTTAGCCTTCATATTGAATGAAAATTCTATGGTAAAATAAAGAAGTAAAAACTGATGAAAGCAAATCTGAAAAAAAAAATGGTATAGATGATCTTATTTACAAAGCATAAATAGAAACACAGAGATAGAGAACAAACATACAGATACCAATGGGTAAAGGTGGGGCTGGGATGAATTGGGAGACTGGAATTGACATATATACACTATGGACACTGTGTATAAAATGGATAACTGCTGAGACCCTACTGTGTGACACAGGGAACTCTACTGAACGCTTCATGGTGACCCAAATGGGAATGAAATTTAAAAAGTGGGGATGCCTGTACGTGTATGGTAGATTCACTTTCCTATGCAGTAGAAACTAACGTAACATTGTAATACAACTATACTCCAATACAAATTTGTTTTAAAAAAAGATTCATGAATGCATAGTTATCTAGCTAGGTAGTAGAAAAAAAGGAAGAAAGAGAGAGAGAAAGGAAGGAAAGAAGGAAGAATCCAATCATTTGTGTACCAGAGACTAACTTAGGTGTATCATATACCTGGTGTTTGGACAGGCAAAATCACTCCATGTTCCTTCCCACAAAGAATAGGCACACTGCAGATAGCATCACTTTTTCCCTCCTCAAACACAGTTCCACTCAGTGAGGGACTAGAAAAAGATCTGAGAGACACTGGAGAAAAGATTAGAGCTGGGGCATCCATATATTCACTCTAATACTCATTCCTTAACTGCCAGAATAATCTCCACAAGCATTTAACAACCACTGTCCGGAAATGGCAACCCACTCCAGTGTTCTTGCCTGGAGAATCCCAGGGATGGGGGAGCCGGGTGGGCTGCCATCTATGGGGTCGCACAGAGTCAGACACAACTGAAGCGACTTAGCAGCAGCAGCAGCAGTCCTTGAAATGTTTACTCTTTCTTGTTTTCTTTCATGTAAATATTCAATACACATATACTCTTAATCCTTCAATACACATATACTTCTATTGCACATATGAAAAAAGAGTCTCCAAGAAGTTTTACTGCAGTGAATTTGCCCAAGGTTGCCCTACTAATTAAGCTTACTAATAACCAACCTTTATTGTACCATTTATGTATTCTGATTATTAATACATAATAATGCCTTCAAAAACAGTCTAACTTCAAACTATAATATGGTTTATGTCCTAGAAAAATTTGACATGGAAAAATGACCTTATTAATATGTATAGAAACACATTAATTTTATTTCTTGATATCCTGCAGTTTTAATAGTTTTAAAAGTTCTAATTCATGACCTTGAGTAAAATACATATCAGAATTAGTGAAATTATACCGCCTTTTTTTCCTTTTTTTTTTTTTGCCCAGTTAGTCGGTAATTAAGAACGTGCTTTAGTTTTTAACATCATAAAAATGAATAAGTAACCACAAAATCTAAAAATCTCTTCTCAGACAGTTAACTCATTTCATAGATATAAAGGGATTCATTAATTAGTTGTAGATTAAGGTTTGCCTTGCATATTATCAATGATTTAATGTTCTATGATTCGGTAATTAGATAACATAATTACAATATATTAAAATCTTTTTTATCATTACAGAATTTAGTGGATAAATTGGAAGAAAATTGTTTAAAACTTTATAGTTTCATGAGAATTTGATGGTGAAGGGGCAGAGAGAAGATAGATAAGGAGAAGCAGCACAATTACGAGGAATCTAGACTATACCAGTGTGGCTCAAAAAAAGAAAAAAATTTTTAGCTCCAGAGACACTCGCATTTTCAAAGGCCATCCCCCTCAAATGGAGTCCCTCTGGTGAAAGCACAGTGAAGTCTATCCTGAGGACAACCCCCCAACTACTGACTTCTTACAGCCCTTGTGTCCTATCTTCAGGATCCACACTTTGACATTCACTATTAGCTCTGAAAATCTCCAATTTCAAATCTAGTAAACAAGAAGAATGTCAAGGAAGCTGTGAAGAAGGTCCTCATCTGCATTCAGATTCTGACACTGAGGACCCCTGAAGTTATACTGAGAAGCATCAAGAAACCGCCTCTGCACAACAGGGACCGTTTCTTTGAATCTTACGTTGAGACATGCCCAGAACAGCCGTGTACATCTGCAGGATCCACAGACAATTTAAGACAATAATTGTGGACATCTTGCTCTGATCACTTCCATTTCTACAGTGAGAGAGGAACGAATCCTGGGTCCCTCTTATGAGCAATTTAAAGAGCAAGGGTCATGCACATACTCTGTGTACAAACTCACCAGCAGATATTGGCTATTTTACTTCCATGAAGTAAAAGGAAGAGTGAATAAAAAGAAGAAGCAAAGAAGAACACAGGGTGAGAACAGTGCCTCAGAAAATCAATTCCAAGACAAGCACTATCAGGTCCAAGGAACAAACAGGAAATTTGAAATTCTAGAATGAGTTTGCTCATACCAGTAGCATCCATGTTTTGCTTAAATGAAAAGTTGTTTATGTACACTGCAAATGACAAGAAAGAAAGAGCATGGGCACTGAAATCAGAGGCCAGGGCTTGAATCTCATATCTATCACTGATGAGCTTCATGACACTGGAGAAGTTGTCTTTCTAAACAGGGAAAGAGACACAGATGTGTATAACGGACTTTTGGACTCAGAGGGAGAGGGAGAGGGTGGGATGATTTGGGAGAATGACATTCTAACAAGTATACTATCATGTAAGAATTGAATCGCCAGTCTATGTCTGACGCAGGATGCAGCATGCTTGGGGCTGGTGCATGGGGATGACCCAGAGAGATGTTATGGGGAGGGAGGTGGGAGGGGGGTTCATGTTTGGGAATGCATGTAAGAATTAAAGATTTTAAAATTTAAAAAATAAAAAACTAAAAAAAATAAAAAATAAAAAATAAACTTTAGTTTTCATACATGTAAAATGGGTATAATAACATGAATCTGAAAATCTTCTTGAGAGAATAGAACATGGTAATGTACATGAGGTGCCAAGGAGCTAAGCACAGAATAGGTTTGTAGCCAACACTCCTTGACAAGGAGAATTTCCCATTGATGTTGAGTAACCGAGAATGCACTGGTATGCTCAAACATCTGCCTCTGGTGAGCTTAGTGGGCTCAAGACTTCCCAATGATAGCCAGTTTAGAGGCCTTCTCCTCATGGAGTCCAGGTAACACAAGTGGTCTATAGTCATACACTACCCAAGCGACTGAACAGCTTGTCTTAGATAACATAAAATGGATGACAGTATTTCACATCTCTTATTATCAGAAAATGTTTCTGAGGACAGGCACTGCCTGGGGTACCTAAGCAGTAGCATCTATCTACACCATATTCTATATTACACTTAGCATAATGCATATGTGAACATTTCCTCTAACGAGCCACAGTTTCTATGCACTAGCAACAGCAGGGTATCTGAAAGAGAGCTGTAGCTTCAATAAAATAAATTGTGTTCATATTTGTTTGACAGTGATCACTCAGGAGTTAAGAATCGGTTTCTGCTTAATAATGTTTTATTTTTAAATTTGGAATCCCTTTATAGGTTAAAAAGTTGTAGCAGGAGACAGAGAGTCAAAAAACTTGGCTTAATTTCATTCCTATTACCTAGGCAGCTTTCCATACATAAAGCTCTGAGATAGGTGCCACAAGTTATTTAGATAATTTGAATGCACACCCACCATGTTGGGTTACAATCTAGCTGAAGAACAGGGTGGGGGGTAATATGGCAAGCACATAATTATAAAGCATAATATGGTAAATTCTTACCGACTGGAACTACAGAAGTTAGACAAATGCTAATCTCCCATCGTCCACAGCCACCAGTAACTAGAGTCTCTCCCCATACTTGGATTTGGTCTCAGAAATCTTGCCAACACGATTCACTGTCAAGCCAGCAACCTTGATCAGAGTCAATAATCTATTTAGTATCCCTAAATCATGATATTGCTGATTCTTGCTGCAAATACACAAATGACCTAAGAAAATTGATTCATTCATTAGTAGTTGTTGGGATATTAACATTCCTTCTTTGGACAGAGAGGTCCAACATTACTCAGGAGAAAATAAGAGCTTTCATAAGGATGAAGAACTAACATATCTTGATTATTACCAAGGTAAGTAATGATCAGAAGTGGAAACAAAAATTGGTGGACTAAGGTTACTGTAAAATAGACACAAAGGCATTTAAACAGAACATTGTCAAAAACAGAATGAAAGCAAACTGAAGGATTTTTTGGGCTACTTCTAAACCATGGGCCATTGTTTGTAAATCCTTGACCTGTGACCTAAATATTAAAGATATGGGAACAAAATTATCAATGCAAATCTTTAAACGTGATAGCACAGTTAGACAACTCTGACCCACAGGAAGTCCTTAGTAGAGTTCCAGGGACCAGAAGTAAATTCATCACTTTGCCAGAGGCAGCATCTAACTTTTAAAGCTGGTAAATACACTTTCAGGCCAAGTTACAGCTCTGGAAATCCAGCAAAATTTGTGTGTGCTGTGCTAAGTTGCTTCAGTGGTGTCTGACTCTTTGCAATCCTATGGACTGAAGCCCACCAGGCTCCTCCCTCCACGGGATTCACCAGGCAAGAATACTGGAGGTGGGTTGCCATGCTCTTCTTCAGGGGATCTTCCTGATCCAGGGATTGAACACACGTCTCCTGCATCCTCCGCATTGACAGGCAGGTTCTTTGCCACTAACACCACATGGGAAGCCCAGAAATCTAGCAAAGGTTAGAAGGAGATAATAGGAACTTGGCAAATTAATGAAGTGTATAACATTATGGAGCTAGAAGTTTCAATTGCCTCTAAAGTTGTCTATAGTGACCCATTTCAGAATCAAATAGGAAACTAATTTTGATCTTTTTTCCTACTTGATAGAATGAAGAATATTGTGAATAATGGTTGCTGTTGTTCAGTGGCTCAGTCGTGTTTGACTCTTTGTGACCTCATGGACTGCAGCATGCCAGGCTGCCCAGTCCTTCACTATCTCTGGGAGTTTGCCCAAGCTCATGTTCATTGAGTCCATGATGCCATCCAACCATCTCATCCTCTGTCATCCTCTTCTCCTGCTTTCAATCTTTCCCAGAATCAGGGTCTTTTCCAATGAGTTGGCTCTTCACATCAGGTGGCCAAAGTATTGGAGCTTCTGCTTCAGATTCAGTCCTTGCAATGAATATTCAGGATTCAGGGTTGATTTCCTTTAGAATTGACTGGTTTGATCTCCTTGCTATCTAAGGAACTCTCAAGAGTCTTCTCTAGCACCACAGATTGAAAGCATCAATTCTTCGGTGCTCAGCCTTCTTTATGGTCCAACTCTCACATTCATGCATGACTACCAGAAAAGTCATAGCCTTGACAATGTGAATAATGGTAAGAACAATAATACTCTTTATCATGTGCATTCAAGCAATCTTTAAAAATACATAATTTTTCTGCCTTCAGTAACTGAAAAGCAAAAAGCTTTGTTGCCTTGTGCCTCTATATGCACTATATACAGATATAGGTATAGTTTATAGCACTTTCCTGTTTTCCTTACTAGAAACTTCCTTTCTAGAGACAGGAGTGTTTTATCCAGAAAATGAAGGTGGTTGGACCTATGGCTTTTTAAAATTTACTTTTTATTCCCCTATGAATTTTATATCCCAGAAAATTGCTTAAGTATTGTAGAAAAAAATTTCAAACAAGCTAATTTCTGCCAAAGTTTTTATTTGCATTGTAGTTGGTGTTATTATGGTAAGATTCCCAAAGAGATGCATGAATTTCAGAAAATTTTATGTGAATATTTCCAAGGATTCATTGAACATTCTACATTTTGTATGACAGAATCTTGAATAAACTTCTAGAATTTATTTTCTATGAATTTTTTGCTTCTCTTGTATAGAAATATAATTACAGATCTCCTCCAAACACATAATAGTTGAAATTTTGGCTCAAATCAATATAATCCACAATATACATTGAATCCTTCTTGTTTGTTTTTAATTTTGTTACTTTCTTAAAAAAAGGCCCTATGATAAATCTTTATTTCAAGATTTTTTTTTAAATATTGTCTTCAAACAATTTTTAAGTTTCAAAAGAGAAAAATGTCCCATAGAATGTGCTGCTGGAAAATCTATAACAATATTTGCATTATTTTTATTCTTATCCAGTACTTAATATGTGTTAGGCACTACACTATGAATGGAAAATGGTTTGCACCCATAATGAGCTTCAGATTCTTCAATGGAGATAGAAATATAAGTATAAAGTTGCTGTCGGAAACCAGATATCATGCTTCATTTGTCAGGCTGTGTGTCTTGGATCTGCTACTTAACTGGAACATTTGTAGGCTAGAAAAATGATACAGATGATCTTACTTATAAAACAGAAGTAGAGATAGAGACACAGAGAATAAACATATGGACATCAAGCGAGGAAAGAGAGGTGGGATGAACTGGGAGATTGGGACTGATATATATACACTACTATGTATTAAACAGGTAACTAACGCGAACCCAATGTATATACAGGGAACACTCCTTGGTTCTCAGTGGTGACCTAAATGGGAAGGAAATCAAGAAAGAAGGGATACATGTATACATACAGCTGATTCACTTTACTATATAGTAGAAGTTAACACAACATTGTGAAACAACTATACTCTGATAAAAAGTAACTTAATAAAAGTCACTAGAAAACTTAAAAAAAAAAACTTTGGTCACTTAAGATTAAAACTGACATATTCTTTACTTTTTTATGTAGTAAAAAAAACATTTAGTATGTGATCTATCCTCTTAAAATGTTAAGTACACAATACAGTATTATTAGCTACAGGCATGATGTTGTACAATTCATCTCCAGAACTTACTCCACTTAAATAACTGAAATGTTACACTCCTCAAATAGCAACTGTCTACTTCCCTTTCCCTGCCCAGCCCTTGGAAATCACCATTCTACTCTCTGTTTCTATGAGTTTAACTCGTTAAGACAACTAGGTGGAATCATACAATATTTGTCTTTCTCTGACTGGTTTATTTTACTGAGCACCATTTCCTCAGGCTTAGTTCATGTTGTTACATAGTGCAGGATTTCCTTTTTAAAGGCTGAATAACAGTCCACTGTATGTCTATACTGCATTTTTCTTTACCCATTCATCTGTTGATGGATATTTGGGGTTTTCCACATCTAAGCTATTGTGGATGATGCTGCATTGAACATGGGAATGTGAATATCTTTTCGAGTTCTTGATTTCAGTTGTTTTAGATGAATAGCCAGAAGTGGAATTGCTGGATCTTATGTAGCTATATTTTTAGCTTTTTGAGGAACCTCCTGCAGTTTAGGAGTTGCACCATTTTATATTCCTATCAACAGTGCACAAGGCTTCCAATTTCTCCACATCCTTGCCAACACTTGCTACTTTTTGGGGTTTTGATAATGGCCAATATTCTTGGTTTGCTTCTGTTATCTAAAAAAAAAAAAAAAACACACAAAAAAAAACCTGCTTCCCAATCAGCGACAGATAATTCCTATATCTCAAATTCTGGCAGATGAAAGAATTTTAAATTGACTAATTCAGCAACATACAACTGAAAGAAATGGGAATAACAAAAGATTTTGAAAGATATTCTTGATAGAAATTCTTAGTTTGTTCATGATTTTCATCTATGGACCCTAAAAGAAATGAGCCCTGTTACCAGGTTTGCTGTTGGGTAGCACTGGAGCAAATTCAGTTATATTTGTATTACCAAAGATCCTTTTGGTAGAAACCCACTGGAGAAATATCTTTTATTCTTTAAGTACTAGGGAGAGCTTTGCTTCCTTGAGAAACAGATGTTTTCTCCTTTTTTTTAACTGGCCCTTTCTACATTTCCCTTAAGCTGTCAAGAAATTCAGTGCCAAATTCTGTGTTCAAATATAGCGATTGAGAGGTCTGAATGGTCTTTGTGTTATTTTTTCTCCATAAATTTTTCATTTAATTTTTGGAGAAAAGTAAGCTTCTGTTTAAAATTTGGAAAAAAAATTTATTATTAAATTGCATATATTTTTGCTAAAGTGGTTATATATTTCTTGCAGAATAACATGAAACATGAGCCATAATTAATTAGTATTTTTTCTAAAATTAGGTAAACATCAATATCATCCATGATTATAACCCAGATATTAAATATTTAGAAGATTGTTTTGTGTGTCACTATAAATAGTTATGGAGAAGGCAACGGCACCCCACTCCAGTACTCTTGCCTGGAAAATTCATGGACGGAGGAGCCTGGTAGGCTGCAGTCCATGGGGTCGCTAAGAGCTGGACACGACTGAGTGATTTTACTTTTACTTTACTCTTTCATGCATTGGAGAAGGAAATGGCAACCCATTCCAGTATTCTTGCCTGGAGAATCCCAGGGATGGCAGAGCCTGGTGGGCTGCCATCTATGGGGTTGCACAGAGTCAGACACGACTGAAGCGACTTAGCAGCATAAATAGTTATAAGTAATCTTTCTTATTTTATCAAGTAGTCCTATTCAAAAAAGTATCTGATATTCATAAAATTAAAATGTATCTCAAGTCAGATGTAAGAGTATATAAATGGGCAGTTCTTTTTCACCCCTAGCATACTCAAACATTTTGAAGCTAAAAAGTATGCCAAGGGCCAAATTTCAATCAATTTGTGTATTATAGCAAAGCACAGGTGCAGCTGGAACAAACTGCTGTCATACAAGAAGACATTTTCATTTTTGGTAAAACAATTGGCATGTCTGGATTTCACTTCAAAGCTTTAGAAAGTCTAGGGCATCATCAATTATACATGTGCCTTTTCTGTAGTTCTGTACTACTAGTGCTTACCTAAGAGAAGAGTCTTTGTAATATAAACATAAAACACTTTGTTTCACACATATGGATACACACACATCTATATGCACATGTACAAATACACTATAAATACTCAGAATGGGCTTCGAATGCAATAAAATATAAATTGTACCTATTTTATCTTTTGACAGAGAAATAGATAGATCTCTTACTAGCCCATCACCATAACAAACAATGGGGCATTGTGCCTAGCGTCATACACTAAACCCTCTGAAAAGAGGAAAGAAGCACTGTTGGTGGAAAAACTTATGACCAGGTGAAGCACTGTAGAAAATGAAAGTAAATAGCTTTCCTAGAGCTTTTACCAGATCATTTTAATGAAAGTCATGTACAGTAACTTTTTTTTAAAAAATTTTTACTGGGCATGCTATTATCACCTATGTTAATCTGCACCCATCATCATCAAAACTCTGATTAAAACAGTTTAACTCCAGGATACCTCAAGCTCTGATTCCAAACACTCCATTAAGTGCCCTTTGAAGCATCTAAGCCCACCTGTCATGGTAAAGAATAGTACTTTTCTTTCACCCACTCAAAATGGACTATAGCATTTTGGGGTCAAATACTACATTTTGGACAAGGTATTAGTTACGCACATGAATAAGCATAGCACTTGTTAACACTAATGAAGAGAAAAGCTGCAACAGCTTTTATTAATCCTATGCTTTAGATGACAAAACACAATAGTCAGCCTTGCTGACATAGATGCTATCTGCCAGAATATGAGGTCTTTGATACCTTCATGATGTTTACAGTTCTTGGAAGAATTCCTAGCTGTAAAGTGGTGAAAGTAATGCTGTGTCCTTGTACACTTATCCTGTTTATTTAACATTTCTGTCTTGTATGTTGAAGTAGTGCTTGGAAAAGGAGGCTATAGGGTTGACAATGGTTAACAGAGCTTTTTTGCTGGAATTTATCTCTGCATAAGAAGGTGAAAATGTACTCAAGTAGTGCATGCATATATTGACTTTTTATTTTACATTTTAATGTAAAATTCATATTTCAGTTCTTTTAAATCCATATTTAGATTTATGTTGAGATTGAGAAAAAGGCTATCCATTTTTAAAAGAAGGAAAAATTCATTTTGATATATTTGGAACTAATTTTAAAAGGGTAGATATGTTTAGAAAACAGGTGCACAATACTCTATAGACTAGATAAAACCATCCAAAAAAGTAAATGAACAATAAAAGAGAAAGTAGATTATTGGGAATTTAGAATACAGAAAGGATAAGCTTTTCCTTCTCAACTTAAGTATTTAAGCTTATATATTGAGAGTGCTAAATATAACAGCAGGTATATCAAAAAAGTAATTTTCTTTTTAATTTTAACTTACACAAGCAAAACTGGAATAAAAAATTAGTCAGATTTTGAAGTGATTTCTTAAAACACCCTTTTTTCCTTACCAAGAATGTCACATCCAAAATAATTTAGCACCATAAAAGTTACATAATCATACTGACATTCTCAAAAAGTAACACAAGAGTGCCTTAAAACTAACATATCCCATTCAGCAATTCTATGTACACTATGAAGAGCAAAAGCATTGTGGTCTATTAGACTCATGTTACAATAAACCAGGAGTTGCTTTAGGATGCTAAGCTGCTGCTGCTGCTAAGTCGCATCAGTCGTGTCTGATTCTGTGCGACCCCAGAGACGGCAGGCCACCAGGCTCCCCTGACCCTGGGATTCTCCTGGCAAGAACGCTGGGGTGGGTTGCAGTATACTCCATTAAAGCAAAGAATACTCCATTAAGGCAACTGATAACTAAATACTAAACCAAGAAAATCCTTATCTAGAGGTCTTCATGAAGACTAATGATTTAATACCAAGAAGCTGCTCGAAGTGGGAGTCATGATTATGACTGTGCATTAATGAGCTCCTTACAGCTTCAGTGCTTAATTATGGCTTTATAGTTATAAATATCTGTTGACTTACTGATATCTCAATCGATTAGTTAGTAGGACAGTTAGCAAGAATATTATATTCCAGTACAAGAATGTTATATCCCAGTGGTTCACAAACTTTAGTGTATCAAAATTATCTGAGGAGCTGAAATTGGAGATTCCTGATCCCAACTCCCAGAGTTTCTGATTCGGTACATTTGGAGTGGGGCTGGAGAATAAGCATTTGTAATAAGATTACCAGATGACACTGATGATGTTGGTTCTAGCACTACTTTGAGAATCATTCTTGTGGTTTAATAACTTTCTAGTTTCTTTTACAAAGAATGAGAGATACAATATGATCAAAAGTTTCCCAATAGTCAAGTGAATCAGGAAAACCTAAGCTATTACAGGTTAGGTAAAGCTGTCAGTCAGAGAAGGCAATGGCACCCCACTCCAGTACTCTAGCCTGGAAAATCCCATGGATGGAGAAGCCTGGTAGGCTGCAGTCCATGGTGTCACTAAGAGTCGGACACGACTGAGCGACTTCACTTTCACTTTTTACTTTGATGCATCGGAGAAGGAAATGGCAACCCACTCCAGTGTTCTTGCCTGCAGAATCCCAGGGATTGGGGGAGCCTGATGGGCTGCCGTCTATGGGGTCGCACAGAGTCGGACACGACTGAAGCGACTTAGCAGCAGCAGCAGCAAAGCTGTCAGTAGCACTCTAGCTAAAAGACAGTTTTATATACTACTGGCTAAGATTAAACTCAGTAGAAACTTCTGAATCAGAATCTGTAAGAGCCGGCAACTTTTGTTTCCTCTGCCACAAACTACCTTTGCTCTCCCAGGTCACATCCTAAGCTTCATTTGACTTATCTGGGACTTGATCTTCCCAGTGTGGGATTTTTTATTTTGCCATCTCTCTATATCATCATTGTCCTACAGAAATAGAATGAAGGCCATAAGTTTAATTTTATATTTTCTAATAGCTACAGAAAAAAAGAAAGAAAACAGGTGAAATAGATTTTAACAATATATTTTAATCTAACCCAATAAATCAAAAATATTATCATTGCAACTAGTTATACAAAAATTGTTAATGTGATATTTTACTGTTTGGCACTAAATCTGTGAAATTTTGGTATCCATTTTATACTTACAGTACATTTCAATTTAGATGCTAAATTTTCAGTGGTTTAAATTAAAATATAATTTGACAGAAACAATAGTTTTGCTTAACAAAAAAAGTATTTAGACTGCTTCAAGTTTACTTAAATCTAACTGAATAAAGATTGAGGGCAGGAGGAGAAGGGGATGACAGAGGATAAAATGGTTGGATGGCATCACCAACTCAATGGACATGGGTTTGGGTAGGCTCCGGGAGTTGGTGATGGACAAGGAGGCCTGGCGTGCTGTGGTTCATGGGATCACAAAGAGTCGGACACAACTGAGCAACTGAACTGAACTGAACTGAATACAAAAAAAAAAAAAAAAAACAGAAAATAACAAAATTCAGTTTCTCAGTCATGCTAATCTGATATTTAAGTTCTTACTCGCTACATATAGCTAAGTGTGCCATAAAGGACAGCACAATTCTATATGTTTAACAACCACATGGATCCATTTTTTTTGGTAGGGAACTTGCGAGAGCCTTGAAACAGGTAACTATATTAGGGAAATTCTTGAACTTCCCAAGTAACCCACAAGCTCTACTCAAAGTGGCAGAGGAAGAACTGGACAGCTTGCAAAGGAGTAAACCTCTGTGATGTGACATCGCCAGTCAGAAGAGGAAGGACTCTGTCCACACTGAAAATGTCTTTTGTTTAAATAATAAAGCACAGCTGAGAGTATAAAATCCAATGATCCCACACAATTTATTAGTCTACTGTATTTATTCTATTGTATTCTACTTAGCATCTCCCAAATTTCTATTGTGAAAACTAAATACTATTTTAACCTAAGCAAGAATAATTTTACAATTCCAATATCACTAGTGAGATAGCCTGGAGAAGGTGATGGCACCCCACTGGAAAATCCCATGGACGGAGGAGCCTGGAAGGCTGCAGTCCATGGGGCTGCAAAGAGTTGGACACGACTGAAATGACTTAGCAGCAGCAGCAGTAGCAGTGAGATAGCCAACTTATTTACAAATAAAATTCTAAAATTCTCTATAGACTTCTTCCGAAGGGATAATTAAACTATTTAAAATGTATTTCAATTTTAGATCAATTTCCTTGAGAAATTTACTTTAATTAATATAATTTTAGAAATAGACAAAAGGAAAGAGGGAGAATTTTAAAATACTTCTGGAATAGTTGCCACTGACAATATGTTTACAACCAACATAAGGCATTTTTATGGACATACTTCCATGAGATACTTTAATTACAACTTTGGATTTACCTCTCCACTCATAGAGCTTTGCCTGTTTTAAAATGAGGAAACTGAGTATGTGATTTTCTTAAGGACACATAGCTAGGAAATCTTTTCTGCCTGCAAGTAAGTAAGTAAAGTCGTTCAGTCGTGTCTGACTCTTTGCGACGCCATAGAGTGTAGCCTACCAGACTCTGAGGAGCCTCTCAGTCCATGGAATTTTCCAGGCAAGAGTACTGGAGTGGGTTGCCATTTCCTTCTCCAGGGGATCGTCCCAATCCAGGGATCGAACCCGGGTCTCCTGCACTACAGGCAGACGCTTTACTGTCTGAGCCACCAGGGAAGCTTAAATTTTTTCTACTTTAAGACTCTGGTACCACAAACTAGCAAATAACTTCATTTCTGAAGAATATCATTCACAGGCTGATAATCTGAGAACTAAAATTATTGGCAAATATTTCATTGTAATCAGAGTACTTCTGGAATCTTAGTGTTTGAAGAGAACAGTTTTCACTTTGGTATATAATTCACAGAGTAGTGTTTAGGGCAATAAAAGAACAAAATAATTTGCTGGAATTTGGACCTAAGCTGATGCTGCACTTAAAATTACAAGTGTTCTCGCCTCATGTTCCCTTGTCTTCATGCCTTAGTTACAGAACATGTGCGCAATGACATATTCAGTAGACATAAGGAGGTGCCTCCAATTTTCTCCAAAGAAAAACCCAAGGAATGTTCCTCCAAAAATGTTTTAAAATCTAAGTAACTTCATTTCATTTTCATCTCCCTCACAGGCAATTATACTATTTCTGAGACTACCTAAATTCACAAACATGAACTTCTCTAATATCACTACATCAAAGAATTATGCAGATTTATAAAACCACTCTAAACTAACTCTAAGTTTAGGTAACTCCATTTTAGGAATAGCAGCTTGTCTCTTCATAGTTCATCTTGAATAGAAGAGCTTTTGGATGAAGATAATAAAATGCTCTAACTCACAACTTATTGAGTTCTTACTACGTGCTCTGTTCTGTGACACCAGAAAATAGCAAATGCCTTTGAACTGTATCTGACATAAATTGTTAGTGTACTTTATAGATTTCCTTGTCTCAGAAATTCATGGGTAGAGAGCAGGCAATTAAAAATATCTGTCATTACTGTCAATAGAAAAGGAAAATATTTGGCTTTCTAGTCCTCAAATTTAGCTCTTCAGCGAATTTACATTGTACTTTAGGGCATTGTTATAACGTCATCAATGAAGAAATATTAGTAGTCTGAGATAATATTACATAAGTTGTACTAATAAATACTTTGTATTCCATTAGGAATTCATACCACTGGCAGTATTATATGTTTGAATAAAATTTGTGATTTCAGTAAAACTGAAGTTGTGGGAGTAAGGAGTATTATTTTCTTAATGAGGTCAAAATAGGGAAGGAATAAATAATTACTAGCAATTAGATAAATCTTAAACTGGAAGTACTAGTTAAACTAGCTGATATTGATCATATCATCATATGTTTAAAAATACTATATAGAAAATCACTAAAATAAAAAAAACTATAGTATTAGAAATAGAAATTGTAGCATAGAAATAAAAAATATAGTAATATTGTATAGAAATAGAACATAAGAAACTGCAGTAATAGAAACACAATAGATGAATAATAAATGCTTTCATGTAAAATGTTAAAAAAAAACCCACCACCAACAAAAAAACTTGTAAAATATTTACCTCAAAGTGTTAACTTTAATAGTAACTGAAAATTCAGAAAACAATCTTGGAGTTTATTTGCATTTATAAAACCTAAAGTCTAACATCCCTCTGCATCCATTTACAAGTTGAAAATAAAGAAGACATGATGTAGAAAAGTGATTTTCTTTCTTTTTTTCATGGTTTAATAACTCACTTCTTTTTAACACTGAATAATATTCCTTTGTATGGATATACCACAGTATATTTATAATTCATCAACTGAAAGACATCTTAATTGCTTCCCACGTTTGGTAATTATGAGTAAAGCTACTATAAACAACCATGTACAGATTTTACTCTGGACCTAAGTTTTCAACTCCTTTGGGAAAATACCAAATAACATGATTTTTGGATTACATATAAGAGTACATTTAGATTTGCAAGAAATTGTCAAACTATCTTCCAAAGTGGTTGTACCATTTTGATTTCTTATTGGTAATGAATGAGAGTTCCTGTTGTTCCCCATCTTCACCAGCACTGAATATTGTCTGTGTTCCAGATTTTGGCCATTCTAAAAGATGTATAGTGCTATTTCAACATTTTAATTTACATTTCCCTTATTTGCCATCTGTATATCTTCTTTGGTAAGATGTCTTTTAAGGTCTTTGACCATTTTTTTCATAGTTTCATTGATGATCTTATTGTTGAGTTTAGAGAGTTCTTTATATATCTTGTAAAAGAGTCCCTTATGCTTTTTGCAAATGTTTTCCCCCAGCCTATGGTTTGTTTGCTCATTCTCTTTATTGTGTCTTTTACAAGACAGATTTTTTTTTTTAATGAAACCTAACTTATAACTTCTGTTTTTCTTGGGTCATACTTTTGGTGGCACATATAAAGAGTCAATGCCTAATCTAACAATCTAGGTTTTCTCCTATAATATCTTCTAGAAGTTCTATAGTTTTTTTAAGTTATACATTTAGGTCTGTGATTTGATTTGCAATAGTTTTTGTGAAAGGTGTAAGTCCTGTGTCAAGATTCTTTTTCTTTTTTTAATGTAGATGCCCAGTTGTTTTAGCACAACTTGCTGAAAAGACTATCTCTGTTCCATTGACTTGTCTTTGCTGTTTTGTCAAAGATACATTAACTATATTTATATGAGTCTATTTCTGGGCTTTCTATTCTGTCCCATTGATCTATTTGTTTATTCTTTTGCCAATACCACACAGCCCTGATTACTATAGCTTCAAATAAGTCATAATGTCATGTAGTGTCAATCCTCCAGGTTGTTCTTCTCCTGCAAAACTGCATTAGCTAATTTGGATCTTTTTACTCTCCATATAAACTTTAAATCAGTTTTTTGATACTGAAGATTAATTTGTTGGAATTTGATTGGGATTACATTAAATCAAATAGATCAAGTTTGAAAGAACTGACATCTTGGTAATATTGAGTTTTCTTATCTATGAACATGACATATCTCTCCATTTATTTATTTCTTCTTTGACAGCCATTCTATTTTTTCAATAAATATTCAGTGAATACCAATATATACCAGACACTATGTGAAGCTCTGGATCCATGGTGATAGTCTTTATCCCACAGAGCTTTTAGTATAGAAGCACTCACAAGAGGCTAGCTAAAAGGAGTTACTCTTAAAGGTGTAGAGCTGTATTGCAAAGGAAGATAAGTAAGACTCTGACTTTTTACTTTATACTACTCAGCCTGGGCTTCTTTTATAACTAAATGTTCATTATTACAAATGTATTTATTTTTTAACTTAGAAATCGTCAATATCCATGTAAAGAACAGGCCAAGAAGAAATATAACAATGGAGTACGAATGTTAACAGATTTGAAAATGTGAGCTGCTATCTTATGCCCGATTTCTCCAATTTACTTCCATTTTAAAGTGTACCATATATATGCGTGCAGGTCAGGAAGCAACAGTTAGAACTGGACATGAAACAACAGACTGGTTCCAAATAGGAAAAGGAGTACATCAAGGCTGTATATTGTCACCCTGCTTATTTAACTTAAATGCAGAGTACATCATGAAAAACGCTGGGCTGAAGGAAGCACAAGCTGTAATCAAGATTGCCGGGAGAAATATCAATAACCTCAGATATGCAGATGACACCACCCTTATGGCAGAAAGTGAAGAAGAACTAAAGAGCCTCTTGATGAAAGTGAAAGAGGAGAGTGAAGAAGTTGGTTTAAAGCTCAACTTTCAAAAAATAAGATCATGGCATCTGGTCCCATCACTTCATGGCGTATAGATGGGGAAACAGTGGAAACAGTGGCTGACTTTATTTGGGGGGGGCTCCAAAGTCACTGCAGATGGTGACTGCAGCCATGAAATTAAAAGACGTTTACTCCTTGGAATAAAAGGTGTGACTAACCTAGACAGCATATTAAAAAAGCAGAGACGTTACTTTACCAACAAAGGTCCATCTCATCAAGGCTATGGTTTCTCCAGTAGTCATGTATGGATGTGAGAGTTGGACTTTAAAAAAAAGCTGAGCACCGAAGAATTGAAGCTTTTGAACTGTGGTGTTGGAGAAGACTCTTGAGAGTCCCTTGGATTGCAAGGAGATCCAACCAGTCCATCCTAAAGGAAATCCTGAATATTCATCGGAAGGACTGATGTTGAAGCTGAAACTTCAATACTTTGGCCACGTGATGTGAAGAGGTGACTCATTTGAAAAGACCCTGATTCTGGGAAAGACTGAAGGCAGGAGAAGGAGACAACAGAGGATGAGATGGTTGGATGGCATCACCGACTCAATGGACATGAGTTTGAGTAGACTCTGGTAGTTGGTGACGGACAGGGAGGTCTGGCAGGCTGTGGTCCATGGGGTTTCAAAGAGTCAGACACGACTGAGTGACTGAAGTGAACTGAACTGATATATGCATGCACACACTTGTAAATATATACATGTGCATATTTATACATGTGTGTATAAACATATGAGATACAATCATTCTATTTTCCAAAAAGTAATTTGGGGATCAGTTTCCATTTTATAAATATATGCAGCTGTACAACATGAAATAGCAGGAAGAAGGTGCTGGGTGGTGAGGTAACAGCACTTGGTAGTTGAATTTTGCTCAAGATAAGCCATCGTGCTAGCCCTATTTTAGACAGTCCACTGTTTGCTCTGCAAGGCTCAGTGCTTGGAGAGTGAGCATTGTCTGTACACTACTGATCAGCCAGAATCTCCTAACAGATCTTTCTAATCCATTAATAATTGAATTCGGCAGACAAATCTGAGTCATGACTGAGATGGAGTCATTTTTGAGATCCATCATCCAACAGTTAGTTTAACTAAAGAATGATTATTATCACCGACTACACAGTGATATGAAGCTATATTATTTTATGAAGCTTTTTGTTATAAGAGAAAATTCAAAGAAAAAAAATATTATCTGGCTACTCTTTCCACTCATTTCTTGAGGCAATCTGAATAAGAAATTCTAAAACTTGTATTTTCTACTCGTACCATTTATGTCATATGTCTGCTGACATTCTTTACTTTCTCATTTCTTATGATATGAATTTATTAAGAACTATATTTTTTTCAGAAGATGCTATTCCTTTAACTTAGAACACTAAGAAATGTTAGAATGACATTTTAGAAATTCTTCTTATGCCTCTTCCTAAAATAAAGTCAATACGTTACTGATATGTAACTCAGTCTCACTGACGGCAAAGCTTTATTCAATACTTATAACGCCTATAATAACAATGTTCATTTTACTAAGAAACAAATGTCAGATTATATATCAGAAGCAAATTTTGCTGCAAATATTTTAGGAAGCATAATAAAACCATTAGATCTTACAAAAAATAAAGCTTTATTAAAGCATCTTTCTTTTAGGATACCCAAGATAATCCAGGTTTAACTATTCCATGTCATATAAAGATTTCTAGAGATTTTTAGGTTAATAAATATATAAGAAAAAGACAATTTGCAAATTTTCACGTTACTAATTGCCAGGATCAGAGGTAATCTGGAATTTGAATAACACTAACTGGTACATTTGAATCTATAAAAGTTTTCATAATTTTTGATTGCTAAACATTCAAAGATTTTAGAATTCTTTTGTAAGTCATTCTCACCTATTCTTGATGATAATTCTCACTTATTATTGATTATATATACATTTATAATAACATTTATAATAAATCTATACTATACTATTCATATAATAGTTGAATAAAGCAAAATCAATTGAGGTTATGCTTTTAAGAGGATGATACAAAATAAGTTTAGAATGTTAAGAACATATTTAAGAAATTCAGAGAAAAATAAAATTGAGATACAAAGTGGGTGTCGGAAGAAAGTCTGTCAGAAATATATCATCATACTCAATGTTACATGTTTACCACATATAATAAAAAAAATGAAACAGAAAAGAAAAAATAGGTTATACTGAATTTAATTTGAAGGTAGATAACTAGTAAGGAACATCGTATTTATATTCATGTAGCTTATCTCACCCTTCTTTAGCCTTTGTATCTGTAATAAGTCCCTACTGCTTATGCCATCTAACTGATTCTAGATAATTTATGCCAGCAAGTTCCATTCTTGGGAGACTTGGTGAGTAAAAAACTATTTTTTAAATTCAAAATGCTTAACAGACATGATTTTATGTGTGTCACTTTCCTTTTAATCTGCATATATCATTGCAAGAAAGTTGAAAATGAATTTAAATTTAGTTCTAAAATCTGATGCAATATGTGCCTCTAAAACTTCGTGTCCTAGTTTATCTTAAAATACAAAACCTTCCTTTCACAAATTTAAAATAAAATAGCATCTCATAATTCGTCAAATAAACCAGTTATGCTAAAGGCCAAACTACCACCTTTCCAAAAATAATGAGGAATTAGCTCAAAACATTCCCTTTTTTATTGCAGAAACTTTTTTTTATTTTTAAGTGAAACATACTTAAATCAATTTGATTGGCTATAATTAACCTTCAGAGATTGTGGCCACAAATCTTTCGAACAAACATTCTTCTCCAAAGGAAACCTGATAAAGAAGTTAGTTGTATCTACTTGCTCTAGAACATTAGAAAGTCAGGCATTGAGTACTACATGGGGAGACAAGAACCTGAAGACATCCATAATATTCCCACTTATTGTTCATTTGAACTTGACTCAAGCATAAAATTTAGAAAAATATGTCTAGTGGATAACTGGCATAATCAGAAAAGAGTAACAGGAAAAATAGAGAAAGCATTACATTTGAAAATATCATAAACAAACAGAAGGAAAACTAAGCAATAGATGTAATAAAATGTTTATGCACCAGGGCACGATTTTAACAACAAGTATTCATTGGGCCTCTAGGTACACCAGAGGTTTTCAATGAGCCTTCTCATTTTATCTTTTTGGCAATTTTCTAGTTAAGGATTTCATCCAAGTTCACACTTTACAACTAGAAGAGATAAGATTTGTCTTTAGACTTCTGAAACTAAGTTTTTTTCACATCATCACTAGATCCAGCAGTTTGAAAAGTGAATTTAATACTCTTTTATTAATATGTCAATATTAAAAGTACTTAATATCATTATTTTGACGACTTAGACTGCTGTAGGGAACATAGTGCTATTCTTAATCAGTTTACAAACTAGACAGTCAGAAAATATAAGGTTTACTGTTATAGTTCAGTTCAGTCACTCAAACATGTCCCATCCTTTGCAGCACTATGGACTGCAGAATGCCAGGCTTCCCTGTCCATCACTAACCCCCCAGAACTTGCTCAACTCATGTTCATAGAATCAGTGATGCCATCGAACCATCTCATCCTCTGTTATTCCCTTCTCCTCCCGCCTTAAGTCTTTCCCAGAATCAGAGTCTTTTCCAAGGAGTCAGTTCTTCACATCAGGTGGCCAAAGTATTGGAGCTTCAGCATCAGTCCTTCCAATAAATATTCAGGACTAATTTCCTTCAGGATTAACTGGGTTATCTCCTTGCAGTCCAAGGAACTCTCACTAATCTTCTCCAATACCACAGTTTAAAAGCATCAATTCTTTGGCACTCAGCTTCCTTTATGGTGTCATATCCATACATGACCACTGGAAAAATCGTAGCTTTAACTATTCGGACCTTTGTCAGCTATATAATGTCTCTGCTTTTTTTTTTTTTTTTAATTTTTTTCTGCCTTTTTTTTTTTTTACTTTATTTTACTCTACAATACTGTATTGGTTTTTCCATACATTGACATGAATCCACCACGGGTGTACATGCATTCCCAAACATGAACCCCCTCCCACCTCCCTCCGTCCCCGTAACATCTCTCTGGGTCATCACTGTGCACCAGCCCCAAGCATGCTGTATCCTGCGTCGGACATAGACTGGCGATTCGATTCTTACATGATAGTATATATGATGTTTCAATGCCATTCTCCCAAATCATCCCACCCTCTCCCTCTCCCTCTGAGTCCAAAGTCCGTTATACACATCTGTGTCTTTCTGCTTTTTAATATACTGCTTAGGTTTGTCATAGCTTTTCTTCCAAGAAGCAAGTGTCTTTTAATTTCATGGCTGCAAGTCACTATCTGCAGTGATTTTGGAGCCCCCCCAAAATGAGTCTGTCACGTCTCCATTGTTTCCACAATTATTTGCCATGAAGTGATAGGACTGGATGCCATGATCTTCGTTTTTTGAATGTTGAGTTTTAAGCCAGCTTTTTCACTCTCCTCTTTCACTTTCATCAAGAGGCTCTTTAGTTCTTTGCTTTCTGCCATAAGGGTGGTGTCAACTGAATATCTGAAGTTATTTATATTTCTCCCAGTAATCTTGATTCCAGCTTGTGTTTGCTTCATTCAGTTCAGCATTTCTAACAATGTACTCTGCATATAAAAACTAAGTGTTGTGACATTATACAGCCTTGACGTACTCCTTTTGCAATTTGGAATCAGTCCTTTGTTTCACGTCCAGTTCTAACTGTTGCTTCTTGACCTGCATACAGATTTCTCAGGAGGCAGGTGAGATGGTCTGCTATTCCCATCTCTTGAAGAATTTTCCACGGTTTGTTGTGAGCCACTCAGTCAAAGGCCTTGGCATAGTCAATTAAGCAGATGTTTTTCTGAAATTTGCTTGCTTTTACTTTGATCCAAAGGATGTTGGCAATTTGATCTCTGGTTCCTCTACCTTCTCTAAATCCAGCTTGAACATCTTCAAGTTCTGTTTCATGGACTGTTGAAACCTGACTTGGAGAATGTTGAGCATTACTTTGCTAGTGTGTGAGATAAGTGCAATTATGTGGTAGTTTGAACATTCTTGAATATTTTTTGGCATTGCCTTTCTTTGGGATTGAAATGAAAACTGACCTTTTCCAGTCCTGTGGCCATGGCTGAGTTTTCCAAATTTTCTGACATATTGAGTGCAGCACTTTAAAAGCATCATCTTTTAGGATTTGAAATAGTTCAGCTGGAATTCCATCACTTACACTAGCATTGTTCATAGTGATGCTCCCTAAGGCCCACTTGACTTCACATTCCAGGATGTCTGGCTCTAGGTGAGTGATCACACCATTGTGGTCATCTGGGTCATGAAGATCTTTTCTGTACAGTTCTTCTGTGTATTCTTGCCACCCCTTCTTAATATCTTCTGCTTCTGTTAGGTCCACACCATTTCTGTCCTTTATTGTGCCCATTTTTGCATGAAATATTCCCTTGATATATCTGATTTTCTTGAAGAGATCTCTAGTTTTTCCCATTCTACTGTTTTCCTCTATTTCTTTGCATTGATCACTGAGGAAGGCTTTCTTATCTCTCCTTGCTATTCTCTGGAACTCTGCATTCACATGGGTATATCTTTCCCTTTCTCCTTTGCCTTTCACTTCTCTTCTTTTCTCAGTTCTTTGTGAGGCCTTCTCATACAATCATTTTGCCCTTTCTCTATTTCTTTTTCTTAGGGATGGTTTTGATCACTGCCTCCTGTACAATGTTATGAACCTCTGTCCATAGTTCTTCAGGCACTCTATCTATCAGATCTAATCCCTTGAATCTATTTGTCACTTCCACTGTATAATCGTAGGGATTTGATTTAGGTCATACCTGAATGGTCTTGTGGTTTTCCCTACTTTCTTCAATTTAAGCCTGAATTTGGCAATAAGTAGTTAATGATCTGAGCCACAGTCAGCTTCTGGTCTTGTTTTTGCTGACTATATAGAGCTTCTCCATCTTGGGCTGCAAAGAATGAATCAATCTGATTTCGGTGTCGACAATCTGGTGATGTCCAGTGTAGAGTCCTCTTGTGTCGTTGGAAGAGGGTGTTTACTGTGCATTCTCTTGGTAAAACCCTGTTAGCCTTTGCACTGCTTCATTTTGTACTCCAAGGCCAAACTTTCCTATTACTCCAGGTATTCTTGACTTTCTACCTTTGCATTCCAGTTACCTCTGATGAACAGAACATCTATTTTGGTGTTAGTTCTAGAAGGGCTTGTAAGTCTCCATAGAACTGTTCAACTTAAGCTTCTTCGGCATTAGTGGTTGGGTCATAGACTTGGATTACTGTGATACTGGATGGTTTGCCTTGGAAATGAACAGAGATCATTCTGCATTTTTGAGATGGCACTGAAGTACTGCATTTCAGACTCTTTTATTGCCTATGAGGGCTACTCTATTTCTTCTAAGGGATTCTTGCCCACAGTAGTAGGTGCAAAGGTCATCTGAATTAAATTTGCCCATTCTGGTCCATTTTAGCTCACTGATACCGAAAATGTCAATTTTCACTCTCGCCATCTCCTGTCTGACCACTTCCACTTTACCTTGATCATGGATCTAACATTCTAGTTCCCTATGTAGTATTGTTCTTTACAGCACTGGACTTTATTTCCATCATCAGTCACATCCACAACAGGGTGTCGTTTTCACTTTGGCTCAGCCTCTTCATTCTTTCTGGAGCTATTTCTCCACTCTTCTTGGGTAACATATTGGGCACCTACCAAATAGGGAATTCATCTTTCACTGTCCTATCTTTTTGCCTTTTCATACTGTTCATGGGGTTCTCATGGCAAGAATACTGAAGTGGTTTGCCATTACCTTCTCCAGTGGACCACATTCTGTCCGAACTCTCCACCATGACCTGTCTGTCTTGGGGGGCCCTACATGGCATGGCTCATAGTTTCATTGAGTTAGACAAGGCTGTGATCCAAGTGATCAGTTTGGTTAGTTTTCTGTGATGTGGTTTCCATTCTGCCTGCCCTCTGATGGAGAAGGAAAAAAGGCTTGTGGAAGCTTACTGATGAGAGGGACTGGCTGTGAGGGAATCTGGGTCTTGCTCTGATGGGTGAGGCCATGCTCAGTAAACTTTAATCCAATTTTCTGTCAATAGGTGCTATGTTCCTTCCCTGTAGTGTGGCCTGAGGCCAAACTATGGGGCAATGACAATCTCCTTCAAAAGGACTTATGCCAGCACTGTTGTAGTCAGTGCTCCAGACCCCATGGCAGGCCTCTGTTGACCCACACCTCCGCCGGAGACTCCTGGACACTCACTGGCAAGTTGGGCTCAGTCTCAGTTTTTTACTGTTATAAAACCACTACAAAATCAGGAGAGGATTATGGGTCATCTTGGGCAGATCTGCTTGGGTTATATATGTTGTCCTTCAGGAATTAGAGATTTTTAAGAGCCTAAGCTGGCAGAGATATCTTTATGATTAGAAGATACTTGAATTGGAAAAAACAGGAATGAAAACTCAGAAATGAGAGTTCTTGTGCTTATAGGGTAGAGATGAACTCTCCTGGAGAGAGTCAAGGAAGTAGAATGTGAAGAAGTGAGAAATCTGAGAAGCTGGACCACTTTAAACTATCAGATCAGGAAGTCAGTTTAGGGGCTCAGAAACTTCACATTTTAAAGGAAACGAAAATAAGAGTAAATTATATGTAGCTTATGTAAATATTATTTCAAGAAAGATATTTCAATTACATGAGTGTAAAAGCGTGTGTATATATGTGTGCATGCGCACAAACACTCAGCTGCAATATAAAAATTTTTCTCTGGTTATTGTTAAAAAGTTTGACAAACATCAGGCTGGAGAGTGGAGTTCGTTCATGGGAGACCTTGAAATTTAACCTGTATCAAGAAAGACTTCATACAGAAAGATGAAAGAAATGGGAAGCCCTTGAATATTTTGATAAAAAGGGACACAAGTGAAAACAGGGTCAAAGTGAGGTCAGACTGGCAGTGAAATACAGGACTGAATTGCAATGAAGTTTAAATAACCAATAGGCATTAAGCAATGATACTTTTTTTTTTTTTATTGGAGCACAGTTGGTTTTCAATGCTATGTTCATTTCTACTGTACAATGAAGTGAATCAGCTATATGTATACCTAAATCCCCCTAAATCCCTCCCTTCTTGAGGCTTCCCTCTCATCCCCCATTCCACCCCTCTGGATCATCACAGAGCATGGAGCTGAGCTCCCTACGCTATCCAGCAGCTTCCCACTAGCTCTCTCTTTTGCACATGGTAATGTGTATGTATATGCACACATATATACATGTCAATCGTACTCTCCCAATCATCTCACCCTCCTCTTACCCCTCCATGTCCACATGCCCACTCTCTAAGCCGGCATCTCTATTTCTGTCTTGAAAATAAGTTCAATTTGACTAGACATGGAGACGGTTCTATAGGTAGGAATGAAATTAAATTACAGATGAAAACAATAAAAAAAAATAATAAAGAATTAAGGTTCAAAGATAGCACGAGATGAGAATCAAAGAAACAATCAGAGGGGAAGGACACTGCAATATCAGGAAAGGTGAGAAAGGAAGAGTTGTGTGGGCTATATTCTGAAGAAGACCAGGTCGACCCTGCTGTGAAGAGATCCTTGGTGACCTGTGTGAGTACAGTGTCTTGAGGATGCCTGGATTCAAAGATTTTTGAGACTCAAAAATGGAAAAGGGAGTGAGGAAATGCAGAGATGGTAAGAAGAAGAAATCTGATAATTCTTGGGTGGAAAGAAAGGGCCAAAATCAGAGAGGAACCAACAAGAATAGATCTCCTCTCTACCCTCCTTCTAAAATTTAAGAAATTTAAGACAAGACAAAACTTCAGAAACAGGGGATTGGAAATGTTAAAGTTGAGATATAAATCAGAAAATGCAGTGGCCTGTATAGTTAGCATAGATATCTTTCCTCCCAGAACCCAAGCAGGCCCAGGTCATTTTCAATTCATAGAAAGATAAAATAATCATTCCCAGGTGGCTCAGTAGTAAAAAATCTCCCTGCCAGAGCAGGAGACACAAGAAATGCAGGTTCAATTTCCGGGTTGGAAAGATCCCCTGAAGGATGAAATGTCAACCCACTTTAGTATTCTTGCTTGGAGAATCCCATGGACAGAGGAGTCTGACAGGCTACCGTCCAGGGATTACAAAGAGTCAAACATGAGTTAGCGACTCAGCACACAGCACACAAAATACCTGTAGATGAAATTTCAGGCCAGATTCGCATTCTCTCCTCTTCCAGACCAGTCTTGTCATCAGGCACATTTACTGCATAGACAATAGTGTCACTGAACAGCAGTGAAATGTTAGACTTCCACTGAGGTTGATTGGTGAGGCTCATCAAAACTTGATGAGACTTCTAACACCTTTAGATGACACTTTATGTCTCCTATTCACTCTCAGTTTTTCATGGGAAAAGCTATTCGGGCACTGAGAGACTGAATTACTTCCCACCCATTATAAGCCACTGCTTACCAAGTTTTACAAATACAACAATTCACCTGAATTTATCTTAAGTCTATCCTTAGAAAAATTAGATTTTAACATTTTTACATTTTTACCACCCTAAACATGACAGGAACATCTAATAAGCCATGTCCTAGCATTGTTTAGAACTCTGGAAAAAGTCAGACTTACAATGAATTATCTTGGCAGTAATATCATCTATCTCTTTCAAGATAGTTCTAGTAACTTCTAAACTTCATTTTCCAAGAAACCTCTAAGCAGATATATAAAAGGAATTACAAAAAATTCTTAAACTTTTTATTTGAATAGCTATTACTGAGACAAATTCAGGTATGTTGTAACAATTCAGCTATAGTAGAAGAAATTGTGAATCATTCCATCAAGACATTCTTGATAAAAAAGAATTTTAGATATAAAAACCTATCATCTCATGCATGAATGGTACAATCTTCTACATTCCCTCACCTAATAAGTAACTCCCTTCCCCAATTCGACTCTAGTGAATTTTCTGCAGGAGCACAGAAAGAAATTTACCATATCAAGCTTTCCTAATGGAGACTTGCATTCAAGAATGAAAATCACTCAACACTATGTAGCCACTAGTAGTCCACATTTCAAGGAATTTTGAAACCATGGTATAATTAGAATTCTAGTGAATATTAGGAGACAATGCTGGACTTAGCTAATAAATAATAGTTTCCTCTCATTCTAGATTTAAACCAAGCAAGACAGCTAGTTACATTGTTTATACTGAGAAAAAAATCCACATGTGCATAGACATAACATAGAAGGGGGAGGGGCAATATAGGGGTAGGGGACCCATAGGTACAAACCATTATGTGTAAAATATATAAGCTGTAAGGATATATTGTAGCACACAGGGGAACAGAGCCAAATAGTTGCAGATGGAGTATAACCTTTAAAAATTGTGAATCACTACATTGTACACCTATAACATAATATAATAATCAACTATATCCCAATAAAAATAATGAGGCATAGTGTGATATATGTATAAAAGCAACACATACAGTATATGATAATTTGGTAATTACATGCAGTATTGTCATTCCTATTAATAAAATTCTGAAGTACTTCTGCATACTTTGGCAAACAGCCACAATCACAGCCCACTGAATGTTGCCCACACTGCTCTGGCTGCACTGGACCCCATGAATTACCGCATTATCCAATTACTACAGGTTTATTCCCGGTGCAGCAGGGGCCTCCAGGAATCTGATCCCTGTCTACTTTGGATGGCTCTCTCTCTATCTTTCTGGGAAGCAGTCTTTTCTGACTGATGGTCTAAGCCCATGTCATGTGTGTGTTTGTGTTCAGTCACTTAGTCATGTCCAGCTCTTTGCGACCCCATGGACTGTAGCCCACCAGGCTTCTCTGTCTGATGGATTTCTGAGGCAAGAATCCTGGAGTGGGGTGCCATCTCCCACTCCAGGGGAACTTCCTGACCCAAGGATCGAACCTACGTCTCTTATGTCTCCTACAGATCAATTAATATTTCATCCTTCTCATGCAAATAAAAAATTTTTTAAACAGCCATATTATTATTATGATTCCCAACTCTGGAATCTCTTATCTTCTTAAATACTATACTGCATTATAGTGGAAGTTACACAGGTTTAGAATTGCTTTCTAACAAAAGTCAGTAATAAGATACATTGAAAGCTACTTCGATAATGATCCCCTCCCATGTTTAAATGTCTCAAAGACTTTGTGCATGAGTACATGCTCAGTCACTAAGTCGTGTCCGACTCTTTGCAACCCCACGGGCTTTAGCCTGCCAGGCTCCTCTGCCCATGGAATTCTCCAGGCAAGAATACTGGAGTGGGCTGCCATTTCCTTCTCCTGGGGGTCTTCCCAGTCTAGGAAATGAACCCACATTTTCTGCATTGGCAGATGGATTCTTTACCATAGCATCACCTGGGAAGCCCCCAAATATCTTGTAATACAACATAAAAGTAAATGAGAAAAATACTGTATTACCGAAATACTAAATAAGTTTATTCACCATTTAGGAATTAAATTAAAAAATTATTTGGAGAAAAAAAGAGCCACAGACACATACACCTTTGAATAAAAAAAATAATATGATTCTCACAGAACACTATTATTCTTTATTTAAAGATCTAAGGCAAAAATACATTAACAACATACATATACAATAATATCAGGGTAACAAAGACCTCATCTACCAAAGGAGGGTAGAGGCAAATGGAATTGTGTATTTTCAAAATTCTAACCAAACACCCTATCAAGAGATACAGTTTTAAAAAACTGAATGTTTCATTGTTTATTAAAAGTACAATCAGCAGGGCAGATCATACAGAAACTAAAATATCATTAACTGGGGTTTCTGTAATTGTGCTACCACCAGTTTCTTCTGGGGCACAACTGAGAGCCAAGAGGGCAATGGGTAAAAATAATCTGTAGGATGGAAGTGCTTCAGCTAGGGCATAATGTCTAAGAACTGTATTCAATTTCTGCAACTCTACTGAGAAAAATACAAAAAATACACAAACTCAAAAAATCTAGCTATAACTAGAATGTACTATCCTCATTTGATTTTCCTTTCTTCACAGTGAACTTGAATTGTCTTCATGGCATAGATAAGCCTGGATGATATTAGCATTTCTTATGGACACAAATACTAGCATTCTCTAAAGTTCTCTGCAATAGCTCATTAACCAAAAGTACCAGCAGGAGCTCATAAAACAGAATAAATCAGATTCACCAACTCAGATCAGCATTTTGTTTCATTTCTAACGCCCCTGTAGATGCACTGTAAGAGGTGAGTTCCCTTCTTAGGATATTGCAACATCATTTTATGGCAAATACTGGTGCCCTATTATTTTAATATACAGTAGAAATAGCACCATTCCTTCTCGAGTGGCTTAAATCAATTTATAGATTCATACACTACACATATTATAGTGGGGAAAAACAGTGTCATGAAACGTTGTATAAAAAACACCAGAAGAGCAAATGAAATGCTCAGGGTGGAAATAGAAAGCTATGGGATTACTTAAATTCAGTGAGAAACACTGCTTTGAAATGCAGGCAGAGTGTTCTTCATCATGAAAAAGAAACTAAATCTTTATTTATACTTATAAGAATATTGTTTGTTTGTGAACATGAGCAAGAAGACAAGGCTTCCACCATTAAATGGGAAATCCAGTCCCATTTTAGAAACTGTTAAGATGTGAGTCCTGATGCCAAGTGAGCCTGGACTAGTTGCTTGGCCTTGGTTTATTCATTTGTAAAATAAAGGCTGTTGAAGGAAAGAAGAAAGGGAGGAAAAGAGGTAGGAAGGCAGGCAAGCAGGAAGCTGGTTAGTGAGCATTTTGGGGGCACTCACTCTGTGCCACTTCCTAAAAAGCATTACAGATGATCCCAGTTTCTTACCATCTTAAAATTCTGTGATTCTGCAGCATTTCATCTCTAGACCTTATTGTTTTAAACTGACTCAAGGGAAAAATGTCACTATCATTAGTATCTTGTTTTCCACACAGTTCAAGCTAGTTGCTTCACCAATGAGGTGTGGATGGCAAAATATGCCCCCAAGTATCAGCTTCTACTTCTAGAAAAGTAATCTTTTGTTTGTAACAGAGACCTGTTATCTCTCGAGGGGAAGTTCTTTCATCTGTGTAACTGTCAATATATGGTTCTCACACAATAAGATATAATGAATTCCAGTGCTGCTGCCTTTGTTACAGAAACAATTAGGGTGTCCTCTTATCCATTATTCATCGCTCTTGCCTCAGCTCCAAATAGAACAGTAAACAGATCTAAGGAATAAATATTCTTCGCACTGAAGAATTCATCCTTCTAGGATCATGGTGTCAGTCTCAGATAACCCACTTGAACTTGTGCGTGTCTGAGATTTCACTGACATGTTTTCTTTTGAGAGAAGGAAGTAGCAGTCTTTTTTTTTTTTTCAGTTCTTTCTATTATTCCCTCATTATCTTGAAGCAGTTTTCCTATCTTATTTTCTTATTTACTCTCCACTACAGCCTTTTTTTTTTTCCACTTCACAGTTTTCCTACATTTGAATCTTCTCTCCTTTTCTTTCTTTCCTTCCTCCCTTCTTTCTTCCTTGGTTTTCCACTTCTGTTTTTACCCCTTCCAATAACTGAGTAGCACACACAAATTTTGTCTTTATACTCTGAAAAATCTCATTTTTTTTTGCATAGAAAGTAATCTCCCCAAATATTTTAAGTTTAAAGACCATAGATCTAAATTTAATGTTTACTACAATTAAAGGAGAAGCTATGTCTTATCCTCTTATGTATCTAAACATGCCAGTTCAGTTTATAATTAGAGGAACAGTATGAAAACAAAGCCTCTGTTTAAACAAATAAAATTCTAAATATTACAAACTGATAGAAATAATTAGAATGAAAAAGTAAAAAATGAGAGACATGATTTTTCCCAATAAAAATATAAATATGTATTCAATTATGATTAGTGGCCTACCATGTGACAAAAATTAGAATATAGTTTAGTTCTCATTATGGTAAATGTGAGTATGTGCACTGGGTTTAAGGTATGGTTTTGAGTTGATTTTCAGCTGTTATACATAAGTAAGAATAAAGAGAAAGACAAAACTTGGGTCAGAATGCCCTGAAGAATAATGCCTATTAGAAAGCAAAGTGGGCACCGAGGGATGGCCACATGAAGCCTGATTGCCTTTCATGTCAATGTCACAGTCAATAAAATGTTAAGTTTGCATCTCTAACTGGTCTGTGGTGTTGGAGAAGACTGTTGAGAGGCCCTTGGATGGCAAGGAGATCAAACCAGTCAATCCTAAAGGAAATCAGTCCTGAATATTCATTTGAAAAATTGATGCTGAAGCTGAAGCTCCAATATTTTGGCCACCTGATGCGAAGAACTGACTCACTGGAAAAGACCCTGATGCTGGGAAAGATTAAAGGCAGGAGGAGAAGACAGCAGAGGATGAGATGGTTGGATGGCACCATCGACTTGATGGACAGGAGCTTGAGTAAGCTCCAGGAGTTGGTGATGGACATGGAAGCCTGGCCTGCTGCAGTCTATGGGGTCATAAAGAGTCAAATATAACAGAACAACTGAACTGAACTGAACTGGTCTAGCTAAGCTCTGACAGCGTAAATAAACTTTTCATCTAAGATATATTTGTAAACTCAGCCAATATCATCTCTTGGGGAAAGTCTTATTGATTCCACATAACTATACATCTAAACATGATTTCTTTCAATCTTCAAAGAAAGTTCTATCATTCTTGGCTTCTTCTGGTGAAGAAGCGTCTGGCTACATGAGTAGCATGTACGTATCTCTTGGATTACATAATTAATCTTCTCATAACTTTTATCCTCCAGATTAAAAAAAAGCCTATTTAGAAATCCACCCTACCAAAGAAACCCTTTGTCCTATTCTTGTTTCCTTTCTTTACTGACCCATGTTTTCTTTTAGTAGAACTCTTTGGCTCAGCATCTAAGAAAAAATGACTTTCATTAAAATGATCATTTCTGCTCTTCCCCATAAAATTGCCTTGAAAACTACAAGCAGAAATCAATAGCAAGCACTCTACCCTGAAGGGTTCACAGATTACTAAAGATTCACTTTCCACTTAAAAATAAAAATACCCTTAAACAAAACTGAAATACCACTGATTAAGGAGAAAGACTTAAATGCCATTGGTTTAGATGTAGTTTTAAGATGAAATGTTGAATTCAAAGTTATAAGATACCACTTTTACAAGGGATGAAAGTGAATAGAAATAGATCAACATACAATAAAAAATAGATTTAGTTCCTTTGAGGCATTTCTAAAATCTAGGAGGCCACTAGGAAAAACAGACAAAACTAGTTGCTAAGCAAGCATGCAACCTTTTTTCCTAAATCCTGGCCGGTAATCATGATGTTACTAACATCTTTAAATTTAGGGGAAAAGGTGGAAAATGAGCTATGGACTGTGATTTTATTGCTATGACAAAAATCCAATCAGTGCAATATTAATCTTGAAGTCTATATAAGTGAAACTGTGCAGTATTTATTTATTTATAAAAATAAAGCTTTTCCCCGAGTTTTGAGAGCCACTCATTAGCTTTTTATATCAATATTTTATTTATTGCTGACTGGTATACTGCTGATGACTATTTGTTGCTGTTGTTCAATCACTCAGTCTTGTCCGACTCTTTGTGACCCCCATGGACTGCAGCACACCAGGTCTCGCTGTCCCTCACCATCTCCTGGTTTGCCCAAGTTTATGTCCATGCAATCAGTGATGCCATCCAGCCATCTCATCCTCTGATGCCATCTTCTCTACCACTTATTTAGCCATTTTCCTGTTGGTGAATATTCATGTTGTTTCCTGACTTGCTGTTCAGTCACTAAGTCATGTCTGATTGTTGCAAGTCCATGGACTGTTACCTGTCAGATTCCTCTGTCCATGGGTTTTCTCAGGAAAGAATGCTGGAGTGGGTTGCCATTTCTTCCTCCAGGGGATCTTCCCAACCCAGGGATCGAACCCACGTCTCCTGCATTGCAGGCAGATTCTTTACCACTGAGCCACCAGGGAAGCCCACTTCCTGACTTGGGCTATTACAAATAAAGCTACTGATAACAATTTATACAAATCATTTTATGGATATGAATTTTCATTTCTCTAGAAGAAAGACTTAGGAGAGGAGTTGCCAGACCACAAAGCAGTTACATTTTCATTTTCTAGTGAAGCCTAAACAATTCTTCAGTATTAACTCTATTTTGTAATCTTACTAGCAATGGAGGAGGATCTCAGTAGCTCCACATCCTTACCAACATTTGATATTGTCAATATTTTAATTTTACCTATTCTGGTGGGTGTTAAATAGTATCTTCCTTTGGTTTTCATTTACATTTCCATTTTCAGGTGCTTATTGGCCACTGTGGATCTTTCTTTTGTGAAATATCTATACAAGTCTTTTGACCATCATTTTCATTTATATTTTATTATTGATTTGTAGACACATACATATATTTGTTCTATCTACACACACATATAATTACTTAGTCAAATAAATGCATTGATAATATTTTCTCCCAGGATATGTTAATTTTCATGCCTTTAATGAAATTTTTTAGGTACTACATTTAAGTTTTTAATTTTTGTGATGTACAATTCATTTTTATTTTTAAGGGTAGGGTCCTTTATATACTTTCTAAGAAATCTTTGCCCAGTGAAAGTTAAAGGACTTTTTGGGTGGTTATTTCTAAAAAATTTATAACTATAACTTTTATGTTTATGTCTATAATGTTAGTTAGCATGCATGCTCAGTCATGACCACTCCTTGCAATTCCATGGACTGTAACCTACCAGGCTCTTCTGTCCATGGAATTTTACAGGTAAAAATACTGGAGTGGGTTGGTTTCCTACTCCAGGGGATTTTCCTGACCCAGGGAACGAACCCACCTTCTTGGTGGCTCCTGCATAGGCAGGTGGATTCTTTACCACTGTGCCACATGGGAAGTATATTTAGGTCTATAAATCACATCAAATTAACTTTGTGCCAAGTATAATGTAAAGATCTACTTACTCGCATGTATTTTTTCAGTTAATTTAGTGCATTTATTGAAAAGCCTCATCTTTCCCCAATTAAATTATCCTGGTGCCTTTATCAAAAATCAGCTAACTATATATATGAGGATCTATTTATAAACTATTCTGTTCCATAGATCTTTTTATCTGCATGTATGCCAACAGTTGGAACAACAGACTGGTTTCAAATAGGAAAAGGAGTACATCAATGCTGTATATTGTTACTCTGCTTATTTAACTTATATGCAGAGTACAGCATGAGAAATGCTGGGTTGTAGGAAGCGTAAGCTGTAATCAAGATTGCCAGGAGAAATATCAATAACCTCAGACATGCAGATGACATCACCCTTATGGCAGAAAGTGAAGAGGAAATAAAGAGCTTCTTGATGGAGGTGAAAGAGGAGAGTGAAAAAGCTGACTTAAAACTCAACATTCAGAAAACTAAGATCATGGCATCTGGTCCCATCACTTCATGGCAAATAAATGGGGAAACAGTGGAAACAGTGACAGACTTTATTTGGGGGGACTCCAAAATCACTGCAGATGGTGACTGCAGCCATGCAATTAAAAGGCGCTTATTCCTTGAAAGGAAAGTTATGACCAACCTAGACAGCATATTAAAAAGCAGAGACATTATTTTGTCTACAAAGGTCCATCTGGTCAAGGCTATGGTTTTTCCAGTAGTCACGTATAGATTTAAGAGTTGGACCATAAAGAAAGCTGAGCACAGAAGAATTGATGCTTTCGAACTGCGGTGTTGGAGAAGACTCTTGAGAGTCCCTTGGACTTCAAGGAGATCCAACCAGTCCATCCTAAAGGAAATCAGTCCTGGGTGTTCCTTAGAAGGACTGATGTCGAAGCTGAAATTCCAATACTTTGGCCACCTGATGCAAAGAGCTGATTCATTGGAAAGGACCCTCATGCTGGGAAAGAATGAAAGCGGGAGGAGAAGGGGACAACAGAGGATGAGATGGTTGGATGGCATCACCGACTCAATGGACATATTTTGGGTAAACTCCAGGAGTTGGTGATGGACAGGGAAGCCTGGCATGATGGACAGGGAAGCCTGGCATGCTGCAGTCCATGGGGTCACAAAGAGACACGACTGAGCGACTGAACTAAACTGAACTGACTGATGTAGGCCAATACTCATTTTCATGATTGGTGTAATTTATAGTAATTCTTAAAATCATGTGGTTCGATTTCTCCAACTTTGTTATTGTTTTCTGAGATCTTTTTGGCTATCTATATCCTTTGCATTTTCATATAAATTTCTGAATCAGCTTGATACTTTATATCAGAAATCCGCTATAATTTTGTTAGGATTACAGATCAATTTGTGAAGACTGGACATCTTTACAACATTGAGACTTGCAGTTCATTAACGTGGAACATCTCTCTGTTTACTTATTTGCTCTATAACTTCTCTTAATAATATTTATTATTATTTTCCTGTAGATATCTTGCATGTTTTTGTTAAATTTATCAACAATAATGGGACAAACTGACATTACATGATTCTGGCAATTCTGAAAATGATACAACATACAAATATTTTCAACGTGAATCAAGCTGTGAGGACTCATCAAACAAATCCAGATTGAGCATTCTACAAAACAATGAGTTTGTACTCTTAACGAAGATCAATGTCATAAAGACAGGAAAGGCTGAGGAACTGATTCATATTAAGAGATTAATGATGAAGTGGGAGGTTGGCATGAGCAGATGTAAATTATTATATATAAAATGTATAAATAACAAAGTCCTATGGTACAGTACAGGGAACCATATTCAAAATCTTAGGATAAACCACAGTGCGAAGGAATATTAAAATCTTAATATATATATAACTGAATCACTCTGCTGTATAGCAGAAGTTTATATAATATTATAAGTCAACTATAATTCAAAAAATAATTTTCAAAAAAGGAGACTGCAACATATGGTAATGGTTTAAATTCTGAACTCTTAAAAACTAATCAGCTAATTACCTGGGTGAGTGACAAGCTGGAATCAAGATTGCCAGGAGAAATATCAATAACCTCAGATATGCAGATGATATACCACTCTAATGGCAGAAAGTAAAGAGGAACTAAAGAGCCTCTTGAAGGAGGAGAATAACAGAGCTGCCTTAAAACTCAGTATTAAAAAAAAAAAAAAAAACTAAGATCACGACATCCAGTCCCATCACTTCATGGCAAATAGAAGGTGAAAAGGTGGAAGCAGTGACAGATTTCCTCTTCTTGGGCTCTAAAATCACTGTGGATGGTGACTGCAGCCATGAAGTTAGAAGATGACTGCTTCTTGGCAGGAAAGCTATGACAAACCTAGACAGTGAGTTAAAAAGCAAAGATTGCTGACAAAGGTTGGTATAGTCAAGGCTATGGTCTTTCCAGTAGACATGTATAGTTGTGAGAGTTGGGCCATAAAAAAGGCTGAGCACTGAAGAGTTGATGCTTTCAAACTGTGGTGTTGGAAAAGACTCTTGAGAGTCCCTTGGACAGCAAGGAGATCATACCAGTCAATCTTAAAGGAAATCAATCCTGAATACTCACTGGAAGGACTGATGCTGAAGCTAAAGCTCCAATACTTTGGCATCTGATGTGAAGAACTGATTCATTGGAAAAGACCCTGATTCTGGGAAAGACTGAAGGCAGAAGGAGAAGAGAGTGACAGCAGATGAGATGGTTCGATGGCATGACCGATTCAATGGACATGAACTTGGGCAAACTCTGGGAGATTGTGAAGGACAGGGAAGCCTGGCATGGTGCAGTCCATGAGGTTGCAAAGAGTTGGACACAACTTGGTGACTGAACAACAACAATTAGCTAAAAGACAATATTGGGACAACTGACAAAATTTGATCATGGGGTGTGATAGGTAATAGTACTGCATCAACAAAAAATTCCCTGAATTTGATAAGTAAGCTGTAGCTACCTAAGTGTGTTTCCTTTTTATTAATTTATAAAGCACTGAAGTGCTTTATAAGTGCTACTCAAGGATGAAGGGTCATGATCTGTGCAGAATTTTCAAATGGCTTAGCAAAATAAGTAAATAGACATAAGACAGCAATATGTATATATGTTATACGGAAAATACAAAGATAACGCAAAGGTGGCAACTTGTAAAACAGGTTCATCTATATCAAGGTAGTGTGAGAGGTCATTGTAATATTTGGCAACTCTTCTGTATGTCTGAATATTTTTCAAAATAAAACTTTTAATTAAAATTATAATAGTAGATTAAAGTATCACTTTAAAGTGATAATCTTTTCTGTAAATTTTTAAGAATAATGCTAATTTGATTGTACTTGAAAGAAACCAGTAAATTTTGCCCTTTTCAGCTGTCAAAGATTTCTACCTTGTCTAGTTCACTTTTCTTTGTTTGGAGACAAGACAATATTCTTCTAGAAAAAGGAACAGAGGAAGAATTCAGGGTAAGGGACTAGAAGAAATCACTCCTTAACTAAGGATGCTCTTTTCTATAACTTTTCATTAAGGATAAACTGACAATAATGTTGACAAGATCTGTGTATTTCTTCTATCTTAGTTCATTAAAAAGGGGATGGACACATTTTCATTGAAAAATATATGACCACCCACAATAATGCAACTTCTATTTCCACATATCATATAAGTTCTTCAATATATTTATTCAGTTATTTCTTTATTCTGTGAAAATTTATTTAGCAATTATAAAGTGAATGGGACACCATAGGTCAAAAGGAAAAGAAACAGATAAATGTGAAGGGTATAATTTCTCATGCCTTAATATTTTTGTCACATCCTCCTGGTAATGTTTTATCATGGGCAGTGATCTCAAAAACCAGGGGTAATTTAAAATGAATAATTAGTTGGATCTGGAAGGGAAAAAGGATTTTTGTGATTACTGTTATTCATAGGCTTTTGTCCCCTTTTTGAATTGTAGCACTGCAAAAGCTAAATTTACTTACAAACTCAATTTTCACAGACAAAGATGATTTCCTTTATGTTTGTGCTGGATCTGGGAAAACACAAACAATATGAGAATACCAGCTGTACCACTTTCATCTAACTTTCTTCTGGAAAAATAATTCTTACTCCTTAATTTTGATTTTCTGATTCTTGCACTTTCTCCTCAAATTTGGAGATCAATCTCCATTTAAATTCATGAGAACTAATAAGTTCACTTCTGAACTTACAGTCAAAATATGAATAAATTAACTAACTACTTTTTAAATTGTTTTCATTAGAATGTTGATAACTTTATGCTTAATGCTATTTGTGCCAACTGTTCTGGAGCTGTCCTTCCTTCTTAATTTTTTAGACAATTAATTTTACACACAAAGCAAGGCTAACTGTATCACAGGATTACAAACAGATAAATACATATGACTAAAGCCTAACAGAGAAGATAGAAAAGAGATGGCTGTGCACTCATCCTGTGCACACCCATGGTTTAAAAAACAGATTGAGATAAGTATCCTTTATAAGATCTTTGAAAGTCAAAGATATCCTTTAAAGAACTGGTGGCATTCAACAAGGAACTCAGTCTCTTTGCCTTTTGTCCATTCTGCTCTCATGACTCACCATGGTCCACAAAGTGGTTAAGGTTAATTCCTTTGCTGAGAGCCTTTAACATGGTATTTATAGAAAGATTCATTTGTAGTCTTGTTTCAAAGAGGTCAGCAGGTGCAATATATTCTTTAGAGGAATTCTGACTCACTTCTCCAGATTGCAAGATACTGCCTTTGTGTACACAGTAAGCATTTTAGGCATCACAAGAATGAATGGCTACATTTTTAAGCTCATCATTCTCAGGAATCTAAAAACTGCTCTTGAAAAATATGTACTATAGAATGGATTACGTTTTGAAAACCCTGATACACAGTGACAGATATAGGTTGTATTCAGAGTACTCATTCATTTAATTTGTCTGGACAGTCCTGGATTTCTCCTGTCCTCCTGTTATAATTATTAATAACTTGCCCTTTTACATTAAAAATAATCTTGCTTTGGATTATAAATGATACGGTCACCTTAACTATGGTATCAGTATTTGGGTATTTATAGTTACATATTTTCTCCAAATCAGTAGGTTTCAATTAATTCCACATATTCGTCTTAAATAAGATTTATCTTGACTTCCACTAAATGTAGGGAGGAGGAAAGGTAAACCAAGCTTACACTTCAGTGTGACTTGAGGAACTATTGCTTTGAAAATGCACTGGTTTCTGGAATACTATTCTGGAACTGGTGCAGTGTAGCTGAAAGATAGCTGTGCAGAGAAAAATTGTAAAAAATTACCCAGACTGCTGACATTTTCAGGGCAACTATACCTAAAACAAAATGAGCTTCAGCATTTCAAAATAGGTATAAAAATAAATTATGCAGAATGTGATTAAGGCCATAATCTCCAGAATAACGTCCCGGGAATTTCACATTTTAAATTTTCAAGAAATACATTTGATATCTTCTTTTACCTACTGACGTCAAAATTTCATTCACATTTTTTACTCAGTCACACATGCGGCTCCAAATTTCCTTTTGAGCCTAACAGTCAGTAAGCGTATCAACTATACAAGTATTTTTAACCCAATCTCTTTTTCACATTTTTTTTCAAATGTTAATATAATTTTATTTGTTAACACTTACATTGCACTTACTGGGTACCAGAAGCTTCTGTAAGTGCTGTTACAAATATGGACAAATTTAGTCTTCATAAATCCCTGCAGGATAGGTCCTATTATTATCATGGTTCCCATTTCACTGATGATGAAGCTGAGGACAGGGCAACTAAGTAACTTGCAGATCACACGATGAATATTTCAGGATTTAGACCCAGTCACCTGACTACGGGGTCCATGACCTTAGCCACTATGCTAGGTTTCTTTTTTTCTGTGCTTTTGTTTTACCATTTTAACCATTTTTAAGTGTACAGTAATGTTCATTATGTGCACACTGTTGTACAACAATCTTTGGAACTTTTTTTATCTTGTACAACAGAAAGTTGATATCTCAAACAACTTCACTTTGCCTCCTCCTACTATGCAGAGTACATCATGAGAAACGCTCGGCTGGAAGAAGCACAAGCTAGAATCAAGATTGCCGGGATAAATACCAATAACCTCAGATATGCAGATGACACCACCCTTATGGCAGAAAGTGAAGAGGAACTAAAAAGCTTCTTGATGAAAGTGAAAGAGGAGAGCGAAAAAGTTGACTTAAAGCTCAACATTCAGAAAACAAAGATCATGGCATCTGGTCCCATCACTTCACGGAAAATAGATGGGGAAACAGTGGAAACAGTGTCAGACTTTATTTTTTGGGGCTCCAAAATCACTGCAGATGGTGATTGCAGCGATGAAATTAAAAGACGCTTACTCCTTGGAAGGAAAGTTATGACCAACCTAGGTAGCATATTCAAAAGCAGAGACGTTACTTTGCCGAATAAGGTCCATCTAGTTAAGGCTATGGTTTTTCCAGTGGTCATGTATGGATGTGAAAGTTGGACTGTGAAGAAGGCAGACTGCCGAAGAATTGATGCTTTCGAACTGTGGTGTTAGAGAAGACTCTTGAGAGTCCCTTGGACTGCAAGGAGATCCAACCAGTCCATTCTGAAGGAGATCAGTCCTGGGTGTTCTTTGGAGGGAATGATGCTAAAGCTGAAACTCCAGTACTTTGGCCACCTCATGCGAAGAGTTGACTCATTGGAAAAGACTTTGATGCTGGGAGGGATTGGGGGCAGGAGGAGAAGGGGACGACCGAGGATGAGATGGCTGGATGGCATCACTGACTCAATGGACGTGAATCTGAGTGAACTCCAGGAGTTGGTGATGGACAGGGAGTGCTGGCGTGCTGCAGTTCATGGGGTCGCAAAGAGTCGGACACAACTGAGCGACTGAACTGAACTGAACCGAACGGTACTCTGGCAATCAACATTCTAGTTTCCATTGTTAAGAGTGTAACTATAGTCGACACCACATAACTGAATTATTTCACTAAGAAACTGTCCTTAAGGTTCATCCACATTGTAGCATGTGTCAGAATTTCATTCTTTTTCTCAGGCTGAACAGTATTCGCTTATAGGTATACATCACGCTTTTTCATTCATCTCTTGATGGACTCTAAGGTTGAGTCTACCTGTTGGCTACTGTAAATACCGTTATGACGAACATGTAGGTATGAAAATGTCTGTTCAAGATGCCAGTGTTTCTCTTGAAGGAATATCTGAGTGGTATGCTCGTTCTTTATCATCCCTTTCAAACAGGCAAAAGACAACTTACACATTATTGAACAAGTAACAGACAGATCAAATGGTTAAGAGAGTTTGCTTCAGATTTAATTCATTTATATATTTATTTAAAGAAATTATTTGTTGAGCAACTACCTCAGGCATGGGGGAAACAGAGGTGAATTTAAAGTATTTCAGAAACACCAGAAATACGTGTTTATTTAATTGCATTTGAGAGAAAATTAGGAACCTCAAAATTTAAAACATTTAAGTGTCTAAAATCCAGAAACAATTAACATTTTTCTATTAAGATGGCACTTAACTCTAATGTCAAATTTGTGTGCACTGTGTGTTTTAGAGAACTTCCATGGACAGGAGGGGGCCTGAGGTGGTGCAGTAGAGTTCTGAGGGCAGAGGCTCCGAAATAAGACAAGCTACACCTAAATCACAGCTTTGTTATGTTTCACTTGGGTAGCCTTGGGAAAACTTACTGACTTCATCTTTTCAATCTATAAAATGGGAATAATCAAATACCTACTTCATAAGATGTCCTGAGGATTGGGGAAAAAATGAGATTTCACAAGATTAGTGGCACATGGTAAGTACCCAATAAATGAAAGTTATTAATATCAATTAAAGTGCTCATACCACAGTCTACTACTTAATTCATCCCAGTTACAGAATAACAAGTACGCTGCTATAGATAATTTCGGAAGCCTAGACTTTGAACTCATTAGCAAGATACCAGAGTACACAAACGTAAATAAACTAAAAGCAATAAAAAGAAAAAATTTCAAGATCTGATTTTCACTTGAGTTATGATTAAAATGGGTGTGTGGAGAGAAGAGGGGTGGTTATTCTAATTCTGGAACAATGGAGTTGGTAGCAAGAAGGCCCTGCCTGGTTATAATTCATTTCTTTAGAATAAGTTTTCTGGCTTTTTTTAGTGCATGTTTGTTGAACTCTTTAACAGAATTAGCATGATTACTTCTTCTAGAATGAAAAGATAATGCCTGGAATTTCTTGTTTGTTTTTTCTCAGGATTCTAACATGTACCTAAAATAATTAAAAGGTCAGTTTCATCCTCATTTTTTATATTTTAATATTTTAATTCTATAACCTCAGATATTGTAGCTAAAATCTCTAAGCACTCTCTTCTGAAAAAAATTTAAAATGTTACTCATTATGTTTCACATGTCACATATGAAGTATTTAGGAAGCTTCTCTTGCCTATTTGTTTACAGTTGAGGTTAATTTTCATTTCTGTAGCTGAGCTGTAGTTCAAACATTTAGTTTTATTTTCTATTAGTGAAAAAAACTCAAGAGTAGTGTAAAATTCTTACTTGGTAAAGATTTGGAAAACACATTCCCCATTCCTCATATTTTCATAAAAATTTAGATTAACAACAAAAAGTACTAACAGAATTCTTTTAAATGAGTTATGCTCCAGAGGGAAGTTCATCGTTTAAGTTATTGGCATCCTCAAAGGAGCCAATATTTAAAACAAATGCTATGTAACTCACACTGCACTCACATTGTTCTGACCTTATTTAAAATAATGAACTTTGAGGGGTATGAAATTTTAGTAGGACGCCTTCTGCTCAACTCTAGAAACATGAACTGTGCAAAGAAACAAGCCCTGCAATTTTAGAGTGAGAACTAAATAGACGCCAATGAATAAGACAGTTGAAACTATGCATCATTAGTGGAATTTTTGTGTAGTCCTTCCTTCATTCAGGGAGCAAATTCTGAGAATAGCAATTTGGGAATCCATAAATCCTACAGAGTCTTGGTTAAGTGACATTCATTATAAAGAACACCTGGAGGGAAAACCTGAGAATTGAGTCACAGCTAGAAAGATCAGATTACCCGAGCGCTGCTTGTCCTGATTAAGTAAGGCAGCCTAGGAAGAGAATGATCTTTCTCTGCAGTCATTTCAATAGTATTATACTGGGATAAAGTTAGCAGTCTATTTAATACTATGTTGAGTTTCTGTTGCTTGTATATTTCCTCACATATTATTGTGTAATTTTGAGTAATTGATATCATTTATAGTTATAAGTACATTTTGGTTGAATGGCATCATTGACTCAATGGACATGAGTTTGAGCAAACTCTGGGAAATAGTGAAGGACAGGAAAGCCTGGCTTGTTGTAACCCATAGGGCCGCAAAGAGTTGGACACAACTGAGTGACTGAACAACATTTCTCTTACATGGAATCCTTGCTGGAAGTTTATTATGAATTTATTACTTTTCATGCCTATCACTTGAATCTAAACAAAGCTATAAAATTTGAGATGTATTTACATATATGACTGTATATTCATATGCAAACTACTGAATAAAAACTTTTCACTAATCAAGACTTTCATCAGTTTACACAGACAATAAGCAATACTGAAAATAACTTAAAATCAAACTCGTAAACAGAAAGAAAAAAAAAACTTCAAGGAATGCTGCTAAACAGTCAATAATCGGGATGAGTTTGTGAATTTGAGGCTTGGAAAACTGCCAGAAAATCACTGAAATGAGAATGTGAATGTGAAAAGGAGTTTTTGGAGAGAGAACCTGGTGTAGGAAGGGGCATTTACACTGGGCAGTCCTACAGCTCCATTAGCTCAGTTCAGGGCCCTCAGTCGTACCCAACTCTGCGACCCCATGGACTGCAGCACAGCACGCCAGGCTTCCCTGTCCATCACCAACTCTGGCGCTTGCTCAAACTCATGTCCACTGAGTCGGTGATGCCATCCAACATTTCATCCTCTGTCGTCCCCTTCTCCACCTGCCCTCAATCTTTCCCAGCATCAGAGTCTTTTCAAATGAGTCAGTTCTTTGCATCGGGTGGCCAAAGTGTTGGAGTTTCAGCTTCAGCATCAGTCCTTCCAGTGAATATGCAGAACTGATTTCTTGTAGGATGGACTGGTTGGATCTCCTTCCTGTCCAGGGGACTCTCAAGACTCTTCTCCAACACCACGGTTCAAAAGCATCAATTCTTCAGCACTCAGCATTCTTTATAGTCCAACTCTCACATCCATACATGACTACTGGAAAAACCACAGCTTTGACTAGACGGACCTTTGTTGGCAAAGTCAAGTCTCTGCTTTTTAATACGCTGTCTAGGTTGGTCATAGCTTTTCTTCTAAGGAGCAAGCACCTCTCAGTTCCCTGGATGCAAGTCACCATCTGCAGTGATTTTAGAGCCCCTCAAGATAAAGTCTCTCACTGTTTCCATTGTTTCCCCATCTATCTGCCATGAAGTGATGGAACCAGATGCCATGATCTTAGTTTTCTGAATGTTGAGTTTTAAGTCAACTTTATCATTCTCTTCTTTCACTTTCATCAAGAGGCTCTTTAGCTCTTCTTTGCTTTCTGTCATAAGTGTGGTGTCATATCTGTATATCTTAGGTTATTGATATTTTTCCTGGCAATCTTGGTTCCAGCTCCTACTTCATCCAGGCCATATTGCTCCATAGGCTTGGCAATTTTGAGCACTGTTAGAAATGGCAACCCACTCCAGTATTCTTGCCTGGAGAATCCCAGGGACGGGGGAGCCTGGTGGGCTGTCATCTATGGAGTCGCACAGAGTCAGACACGACTGAAGTGACTTAGCAGCAGCAGCAACAGCTCTAAATATTTTCTATACATTGTCTCACAGAGATTTTGGAGTAAATTCAGTGATCAGACAGTAATATACTATTTAATGAATCAACAAAAATGAAAATGAATACCAAGTTTTATTATACACAGGAAATATTTATTCCATTAATAAATGGAATATAATTTGACAAGAGGAACCAAAGTTTTGGAAAATTCCATGGACAGAGAATCCTAGTGGGGCATATAGTCCATGGGGTCACAAAGAGTCTGACACGACTGAAGTGGCTGAGCATGCACGCACACAGGCACCAAAGGTTTTTAAGGTACACTTATCATTTTACTCAGCAATTATATTTCTAGACATACACAGTAAGGAAAAATTAGTATGTTTTTGTAATTGTGAAGAATTGGAAGTGTTAGTGATCAATAATAAGATATTGTTGGTAATAAGTTACTCCCTTCAAGGTAACATTTTGTGACTATTAAAATAATTTATAGACTTACCATGTAATACATATTATACAATCATTAAGACACATACCTGTTCAGGATAAATTTTTCAGTGAGGGAAACAGGATAGAGTTTGGTATATATAGTGCTATTCTGAGCGTGTAAAAAATGGGTGTGCACATACATAAGTGCACATGTGCATGCACATCATTTATGTAGAAAAATTATGGACTGTACGCATGCCATCATTTCAACAATGGCTATCTCTGAGGTTCGAGATTATGTCTTTTATTCTATTTGTTCTCTTCTCTTCTTTTTTTTTTTTTTTTGACAGTGGAATTAATCCACTTTGAGAGATTTAGAGACATGAAAGCCTTGCCGACTGAAATCCTGTGTCAGGATATGACTGATGGAGTGTCTGCTGATACCATACAGACCTTACAATCTCAATCCATGACTCAGAGTTGGGGTAAAAGAATTAAATGTGTTTGGAGACACATGTAAGTACCAGGCTGTTTTCAGTGTGTGAAGAAAGATAGCAGAAAAGGACATCAGAATAACTGCAAGATTGCTGAGAGAAATATCAATAACCTCAGATACGCAGATACCATGACCCTTATGGCAGAAAGCGAAGAACTAAAGAGCCTCTTGATGAAAGTGAAAGAGGAGAGTGAAAAAGTTGGTTAAAGCTCAACATTCAGAAAACTAAGATCATGGCATCTGGTCCCATCACTTCATGGCAAATAGATGGAGAAACAACAGAAACGGAGAGATTTTATTTTGGGGGGCTCCAAAATCACTGCAGATGGTGACTGCAGCCACGAAATTAAGACGCTTTGCTCCTTAGAAGAAAAGCTATGACCAACCTAGACAACTTATTAAAGAGCAGAGACATGACTTTGTTAACAAAGGTCCGTCTAGTAAAAGCAATGGTTTTTCCAGTAGTCATGTATGGATGTTAGAGTTAATTATAAAGAAAGCTGAGCACTGAAGAATTGATGCTTTTGAACTGTGGTGCTGGAGAAGACTCTTGAGAGTTCCTTGGACTGCAAACAGATCCAACCAGTCAATCCTAAAGGAAATCAGTCCTGACAGGACTGATTGGAAGGACTGATGCTGAAGCTGAAACTCCAATACTTTGGCCACCTGATGCGAAGAACCAACTCATTGGGAAAAAAAAAATAATAAAACAACTCTGATGCTGGGAAAGATTGAAGGCGGGAAGAGAAGGGGACAAAAGAGGAAGAGATGGTTGGATGGCATCACCGACTTAATGGACATGAGTTTGACTAGGCTTCGGGAGTTGGTGATGGACAGGGAAGCCTGGTGTGCTACAGTCCGTGTGTCTGCAAAGAGTCAGACATGACTGAGTGACTGAACTGAGCTGAACTGAAGCTTTTATAAATATTTTATCATGTATATTCAACTAACAAGATGCATGGAGAGCTAGGATGGCTTATAAACTTGCATTTATTATTATAAGCATATGTAGACATATTCTCCCTTTTACTAACCTGTGTTTGCCCCCACCAGAATCAACTGACTGTGCAGGTATTAAGGATTTATCTGGACTGTCCGGACCACCTCTCTCCTTCTAGGTGAACCAAAGAAGGCTGAGTAGTTGTCATATCCTTTAGAGCTACAGGTATTAAAACAAATTGCTTCATAAAATATAAGCTATATGGCAGCAAATTAAGCTACTCAACTAATAAACAACATATGTTGGTAATTTTTACATCTCTCATATCTAGATACAGGTTGTTGAATGAGAGAGACTTCTCTAGAATGTGCTATCTGACATTTTCATCAGCAAACAAGTATATTTCTTGGTTCCTTAAATTTATTTTTTTGTTCTCCTTCCATTTCTTTCCCTTTTTAAAATAAGTGCATTGATAAGTCCTTTCAGACAGTTTGACTCTGAGTGGAAGAGACAGACACAGAAATAAATTATTACAAGGTAATTTCATAGGTGTTCTTGTAGAGACAATGGGAAAAAATGTTAAGACAAGGTTGGCTGAGAAATTTAGAGATCATGTAAAGGGGGGGATGGCAACCTTTGGGAGGAGCTGGGAGGCACAAGACAGTAAGGTGTGTAGCAGAACTGAGTCTGACGTTTGGCCCAAGATGAAAAAAACTGGAGATGTTTTAAATAAAACAAGGACTCTGCATGCCAGTACATTTAAGATTCCCCTCTTAAATATTTTGGTAAATTTCATTAAATCACATAATTTTGTCAAGAAATAAAACCTTCCTTGTAGGAAGGAGAGAGGATATGAACATAATAGGGCTTCTGCTCCTGAATCACACTACCACACACAGTTCCTTCTGGACCTTCTGGATAAGTACTCGACACATAGTAGCCGAGGGGTCTTTCAGTACAAATGTCCCCCAAACCTAAGTTGACAGTCCAAAGCAGAGACACTTTTAAGAGCAAAAAAAAAGAGCACCGTTAATAATAATACAAAGATTATAAGCACACAATAACTATCCTCACCCTACCAAAATCCAATTATCTGCCAGATAAAGATTCATGCTGAATGACGGTCCTATTTAAAATACAAATTGCCCAGGATGAAGTTTGCTTCATTCATTCACCCTTTGGTGAAAATTAATCAGATTCACACCTCATACAACCAGTAAAAATCTATAATTAATACCTAGAATTTGGACACATAGGATGTGGTAAAGTTTTAAAGTATAAAATATTTGGAGGCAGCAAAGTTTGCAAGCATAGAAAATTCTAGATTTCAAATCTGAACTCCACTTTGCCCAATGAGCATCAGTTCTCTACTCTTAACTTTATTTTAATCTGTAACATGGGATATCTACTCCCAGAGCTGTCATGAAAATTAGACAAAGTAATTCACATAGTCAGTCAAAGAAATGGAACTCAATTAATCCTTTGGGAGAAGATCTATATTGGGTGAAGGATTATAGTTCATATACTACAACCAGGAGAATTAAAACCTAGAGTGCACAACTGTGTGTATAAAAGACCTAAAATAAATGTACAGCTAAACATCAACTGATTAACATGATTAAAGAAAATGGATGGTGTACACAGAAATTTTTAGCAAAAGCAGAAGAAATTTTAAGTAATTTAGCTAAGAGAAATAAGTGGGAACCTGATTAAAAATTATTCACACAACATATAATGTTATTTGGCTCTACTATTGATTTTATTGAATTAATGGGATCTTAATTATACCCTAAGGATATATTCAAAACACTTAGGGCTCTGATTTCAATATGAGATCTTTTCTAACACAAATAGTGTTCCTTTTCTTTTTTAACGTATAAGTACCTTGTTTAGTTTTTTCCTAGATTTCATTCTTTATTTTATCCTTGAAAAATTGATTATGAAATCACCATCAATTTTATACTTTAATTTTTGTCATCATGCCCACCATCTTGAGTCATTAATACAGATTTCTTGGAAAAGAAACACAAATGGTATTTTGGACACAGAGGTTAGTATGAGAAGAGATTTTTAATGACAGAAGGTCATTTTAAGTTGTTCTGAACCCATGCAGTTATTACGTGTTTCTCAAAAGCATTATTTCAAACAACAAATAAGAATTAATGTCCTATCAAAACAATGAATGACAATAGAAATGCTCCCAATGATTCTCAGGAAAGAAAGAAAAAAAGGAGACAATAAAACCAGCAATGGTGAGATTTCACCTGCTGTCTTCTGACTCTTCATCCTGGAGGAAAAAATCAGGTAAACAAAAGCAGAGTGGCCTGGGCAGCCTTGCCAGGCTCACCAGTGTGGTTTAGTTTGAAGTTATTTTACAAACTGAGTGCAACTAAGTGCCAAAATGCACCCCAATCCTCTTTCACTTCTTCCAAATTCTTGCTCACCAAGCACCAGTCCAGGCTATTTTACCTTTTTTAGAAGTAAAAAGTAGGACTTCCTTGGTGGTGCAGTGGACAGGAATCTGCCTAACAATGCAAGGGACATGGGGTCTGATCCCTGGTTGGGTAAGATCCCACATGTCATGGGGAAACTAAGCCCATGTGCCACAACTACTGAGCTTGTGCTCTGGAGCCCACAAGTCACAACTGCTGAGTCCACGTGTCACAAGTACTGAAACCCAGATACCCTAGAACCAGCAAATCATAACTACTGAGCCTGCGTGCTACAGCTCCTGAAGCCTGTGCACCTGGAGTCTATGCTCTGTAACAAGAGAAGCCAATGCAACGAGAAGCTCACAGGGCACAAGCAGAGAGAGCCCTCACTTTTGCACCTAGAGAAAGCCCTCATGCAGCAACGGAGACCCACCACAGACAGGAGTAAAGCAGTAAACAGAAGGGAAAAGTAGCGTGAGACACTCCACCCAACAGTTGAAACCACACACAGGAGAGCTTGTACACACCCATGTCCATTTAACAGACTAAAGGGCACAGGGGCTGCCTCTGTGTTCACAGAAAGAGTGCCTTGGTTTTTTTCAATTAGATATTTTACATAAATTATAGAAGCAAGAGGACGATACGAAATAGTCATGGCAATAGAAGGCTGGTACTCGGTTTTCTTGTAACCCATTTGTGACAAGTGGCAATTTGACCTTCCTAATTGTTCAGTAATAGGACAAATTTCTTCTCTATGGTGATTCATGTCTTACTGCTGCCTGATTCTATTGCTTCTTGGTGGTTCTATAATTTTGCTAAATGTAGACAGCAGAGTAGAGAGAACGCGTTCATTTGATAGTCACAACGAAGAAGTATTACTTATATTTTTATAAGCTAATTTTATAATTTTAGATTTAACACGCATTATTGACTGACCCTGAAATCAAGCTTCACTGTCAATTAAGAATTCTCAAGGAAACAGTGAGGAATGAGATGTTCTACTAGGTATAAAATGCCAGTACTGTCTAACTTGTAAGTTCCTGTGGGAACTATGTGAAACACAGCAATGAATTCAAGTTAGAAAAGAACTTTGGCTGCTATACGGATATAATTGGAGACACCAGTAAGCATCATTTTGATTTACTGGTGAGTGAGTGACATGGGTAACTATTGATTATTACTACTAATTATTGAGAATTCCCGATCAATAGCTTATCATTTTTACTAAATATTTTTCTAGCTATCAGCATAGCTACAGACTATGAAGGTTATTTAATACCTTATTAAGCAAAGAAACAGGTCCATTAATATAACGATGTTGGAAATTGTTCTTAACACTTTAGAAGTATTCTTAAGAAGATAAGAAAAATCAAAACATCACACTTTCCCTTTAATTACACTTTTCACAACCTATCCTGATGTTGATCTGTTTCTTGTTTCCCCAATTTTATGGTTGCATTTCTAATCCTCTCTTCATTCTTTGTGTGAATGCTAATTGAGCACACAGTTCATGCCAGACAGTTTTCCATACATTCTGAACTTAGAAATTAATAAGGCTTGCCATTTTCTTTGAATGAGCTCAAAATTAACAACAACATATAACGACACGTAGTACACTCCGGGTGCTACACTGGAGTTGAGAACCAAGGGAAGGGAGAGTTGCAGTGGTTCAGGAATAAACAGTGGAGGCATCAGAAGACTTGTTTTGATCTGCCTTTGGAAAGATGATAATGGTTTCTTCAGGGTGAGAAGCTGAGGGAAAGACAATCTAATCATTGGGACTTTGTTTATTATAGATAAAGGAAGACTTCTGAAGGGTGAACAAAGCTGTGGTGACATAAAAGGGCATGGCTTCTTTGAGAAACTCTTGAGCAGTGAAGTATTATGGGAACATAAGATTTATAAGAAAAACAAAGTTGCCAAGATTCAATTAATTGATACTTATCAAGCACAGTTTATGGGCAAGAAATCATACTAGGAATAATGCCATGTACTTTGTTCTGTATAAAACAATCAATCAGCCTAACAAAGTAGATGTTATTTTCAAATATACAACAGAAAAGAATATTGAGGCACCAAGAAGGTAATCTTGATTGAGTTTACCTAGAAACTGTCAGAACTGGGAATCCACCTAGTTCTCTAAACACACTCTACTTAAAAACCCAAGTGAGTTAAACTCTGAAGGCACCAAGTATTAAAGAGTCCAGAACTTTATTTGTGAGAGTTTTAAGGAGATAAGATAGCTTTTAAAGCCAAAGTATGACCTGAGTACATTGAGCAGAAAATATGAGAAAGTTTTTAAAAGCTTGGGCATCATCACTTAAGTGTGACTTGCTAAGTTCATCTCTATGGGGTGTAGGGTTCTCCTAAGGATAATAAGAGCATGTATCTTACAGGATTGTTGTATTCATTATTTAGTATATGAAATTCATTTACAGGGATGCCTGACTCTGATAATTATCACTGTTTATTTCAGAAATAGCTCTCTGCTGGTATAGTGGAGAGTGAATTTCAAAGGGAGGGAAAAGTCTGTTCTCCTCCAGAAGGATGAAGAGGGCTTCAACCGGGCACTTGGCACTGATGGGAATGTAGGGTTGCCATTAGGAAATGTTACAAACGTAAATAGTGGAAGGAATTAGTGAACAGTTGGTTTAGGGAGAAGAGAGAGAGGAACAACAGAAAATGACCCTGAGGTTTCTAGATTAGATGGCCAAATGAATGCTGATGTCTTAACATCTCATACTCCAAACCGCTACTTTCCTATGAATCAATTATTCTAGGACTCTCTCTGCCACTGACTGCTAGTAATTGATTTAGTGACTATTTATAGCCAAAAAATAAAAATGAAAACAACACTGGAAGCCAATAGAAGCCAGAGAAATTAGTTCCTTCCACTAAATCTAGCATATGCCTACAGCCCTAAACTGACCCTGTTCTCAAGCCCCTTGGGTGAAAAAGTAACTGAGCAGTTATTTCTCAGGCTGGCAGACAATTCAGCTTCTTTCCAGCACCAAACCTGCTTAGAGGTGAACAGTGCACACCCAAATTTTTAGGATATTTTGTTTTCACTTGGAAAATGAAGTAAAGTTTTCAGACTATGAGGAGGAGTGTTGAGAAATCTTATTTTATCAACAAATACAACTGATCAAATCTAAACTCTAGAAAATAACTACTGCTAAGCCACTTCAGTCGTGTCCGACTCTGTGTGACCCCATAGATGGTAGCCCACCAGGCTCCCCTGTCCCTGGGATTCTCCAGGCAAGAACACTGGAGCGGGTTGCCATTTCCTTCCTCAATGCATGAAAGTGAAAAGTGAAAGTGAAGTCGCTCAGTCGTGTCCGACTCTTAGCGACCCCATGGACTGCAGCCTACCAGGCTCCTCGGTCCATGGGATTTTCCAGGCAAGAGTACTAGAGTGGGGGGCCATCGCCTTCTCCTTCTACTCCTCCTTCTACTAGAGTCTCCTTCTACTAGAGTCTATGAAATATACTCTTTGCAACCCCAGGGACTTTAGCTATCTATAGAATTCCCTAAGCAAGAATACTGGACTGGGTAGCCATTCCCTTCTCCAGGGGATCTTCCCAAGCCAGGGATTAAACCTGGGTCTTCTGCATTGCAGGCAGATTCTTTACCATCTGGGCCACTAGGCAAGCCCAATGAAATTTAGATATGTAAAAGAAAATGTAGTTTATGTTACTCTTGTTACTAAATACTATTGGACAGAACAGAAAAATGTACAAACTGAAAATTTAAATGAACACCAAAACAAATTCTAGGCAAGATGCTCCCTGGCAAACTTTCTTGTTGCCTGAATTACACACACACAAAATATGCTTCAATTTTTCTCTCAAAACTACCATCTTTATCTCTACTACACAATTCAGGAATTAAGAGATCTGAATATTGGCATGCAATATAACTTTATAAAGCTATTATAAAATTTATTTTGAGATATTAAAATTTTAACTAAACTTCATTGCTTCTTTAATAAGTCTGTATCATGCACAAATAAAAATAAGAGGAAATATACAAGTTTATTTTAGCTTTGAGGAATAAAGAAAGAATGGTAATTAACCCTAAGTTCTTTTCTTCATTAATATAAAAGCTTCTTCATTTTGTAGTCTATGTAGTATTTTTTCTTTAAAAATAATTTCAAGAAAACATCTTGGGATTTCGAAGATAGAAATGAACTTTAGTCACCCTATGATAAAAACATCCTGAAAGTAGAGATAAGGTTGGATAATCCTTCGCATCTCCTCCTACTATTTCTCAGGTGCCTGGAGAGAGGTGGCACTCAGTGTGCGTCTTCAGTTTTACTCCTAACAACACAGCATTTTCCATAAGGTCTTTTCAAAGAATTCTTAGAGATGGTAGATTCAGTGTTACCAAACCAAAACCTTCTTGAGTTGATTTGAATCAAATGATACCTCTGGAACTTGATATGACTGGGCTTCCCTGGTGGCTCAGACAGTAAAGAATTTGCCTGCAGCGCAGGAGATGGGAGTTTGATCCCTGGGTCAGGAAGATCCCCTGAAGAAGGAAATGGCTACCCACTACAGTATTCTTGCTTGGAGAATTTCAGGGGTAGAGGAGCCTGGCGGGGTACAGTCCATAGGGTCACAAAAAGTCAGACATGACTGAGCAACTTTCACACTTTTCACAACATGACTAGCGCCCTGTCTGTATCTGGTCCCCATGTACATCAGGAAAAGACTTCCCTCAGCCCTTTCTCATCATTTAGTCCTTTAGAAGCAATACAAAGAAAGGGGCATTTCTGATTTGCTAACAACAACAACAACAAAAAAAAAAAACTGGCTTTGCACTATGTCTGAAAGTATAGTGGCAAAAATACAGAAATGCTCTAATCTCTAAAAATAATGCATTTTAAGTCCTGTTTTTCTCCCGAGGTAAGACCTTTACTTCTTTTGGAGAAATTTGATCTTTCCAAATGTTTAGAGTGGCTTGATAATTTAAGGTAAAAATTACATATGTAGATCTGATGGAAATGGTTTAGCACTTAAACTAGCCAGCTCTGTTCCATGACACACTCCAAACCAGATGAGCAATAACTTAAAGTATGACCAACTAAATTGTTCTTCTGTTACCTTACCACTAACATCATCTCCAAACTATGAGTGGGTTAATAATTGAAGTGTTTGCTATTTCTCAATCACTTTTGCTAAAAAGGTATTTTTAAAATGCACATATTATGCTATTAAAATACATGCTTGTCCTTATATAAGCTTCAGCATAATTATAGTTTTGTATAATTAGAGTTTTATGTCAAAAGATTTACAGCTTTATCACCTCAAGCAATATTTCACAGCTGCCAAGAATGATTTATGCAATAATGACTTACGCTGTAAAATAGAATCCTCAAAGGAAGGGCTGTCAAATATTCCTACTGCAAATAACCAGGTTTATAAAAACTGATATTCTAGTAAACAGCAAGCCCAGTTGTACCTGGTTAAAAAAAAAAAAAATCGCTGGAAGGAGTATGGTAGGAAGCACTGCTTCACAATGGTGACCATGTGGCTCACATACACTTAATCAACGTGAACTCATCACGCAGATCAAAAGTTTAAACTACTTATGAGCCTCTGGGCCGCTGTGGGAAACAATCTTTCAGAAATAAGGCTATGCTCAAATATTTGCTACTCCAATGTGAGTGAATGGAAAAAGTGGAAAACAGCGTATCTCAACTTTTTGTTCAATTTGCTCATTGTGCACACTGCATCACAATTCATATCCCAGTGAAGTGCTAAACAAAGAATCAGTAAAGGAGGCATTTGCCATGTACACTTAAGAAACCAAGAACCTGTCACAAGTAAATGACCTCAATAATAAAGATTTAGGGAAACTTTTGGAAACAAACCAATGAAAACGTTAGTGCTTGTCCTTCCCTGCTTTTATAAATGTAGAGCTGGATGGCAGGTCTCTAAGAGACGAGACTTTCAAATCATTTGAACTTCACAAGCTCTAACTGATTTTTTAGTTGCCATGTGAATAAAACCAATACACTCAGAAGATTCTATTCAAGGCAGTTGTATTAGTAGCAAAAACACAAGTTGATTACATTCAGAGAAATTAAGTCTGTCTGTGTCTTCTCAATTTACAAAGGTCATTCAAATTAATATTTTTCTTTGGGGGAAAAAAAAAAAGCTTGGCCCATCACCTCACGTTCCCCAAATCAAAAAAAAAAAAAAAAAAAGGGAAAATAGGCAGCATTTGTCATTGATTCTAAAGATACTCAAGTCCTTGTAGACTGAGTCACATGTGAAAATGAAGCCAACAGAATCAAAATTATCAACAAAAGTTGATATTTATATGTCTAAACAAGCTTCCAAATAAAGACTCCTTGTCTAAAACAAGATTTTAATTCATTATAACCAAGCAATCACTGATAGAAAGATTTGCCTTAGTCAATGTACCAGCATCTTCACTGTAGACATTTTAATATCCATGTTTGTGATTCCACATTAAAATGTTTTTAAAAATTGTTTTGAGACCATTTTACACAGTCACATTGTACAAAATAAACTAGGCTGCAAAACATTACCATTTACTTACAGCTTAATAAGTAACACCTTTTCTATCTGAAAATATAATTTGAAAATTATAGTTATCTAAGTGAACTATATAGTCCATATTAATTATATACTTAAATTCTATAAGCTGAAAAAATTCTGAACTGTACCAGAAAATATTATGACCAATACACTGTACAGTAACCACAATACAGACAGTGGGGACATCATGAAAGATATTCATAAGGGCAAAATATCAAGACATTCAAATTATTCCAAAAGTCCAAACTGTTGGCATCACATACACACACAAAGAAGATGAGCTGCATTTGGGTAGTGAGAGCTTTCGTCCAAGAAATGCTTTCAAGACAACAGGGCAACTGGGCTATTTCTAGCATGCCAACCCTCCTGATTAAAAAGTGGTGGAGAAATGAGAACTTTAAAAGACTCTATTTGATTGATAATGATATAACTGGTTTCATTCCAGATTAATCCAAAGTTATACAGACCTGTTCCAGTCATACTTTGTTACTCATACCCATTCAAACTGATGTTAAGGATAATCTAGTAGTTTAATAATTGTATGTTTCTATCATGAAATATTTAATTATAAGAAAATAGGAGGAAGAGCTAAACCTTTTCCCTGTTAGAATGCATCTTACCAAATGATGAGTCATTATAACACATCACTCATTTATAAACTTTAAGAGTTACCTAAATATTTGATTAGATAACCCTCTGCCTCACTGATTTCTAACAATAGAATTTAAAAAATGATAATGCAATATCAACAAATCTTATACCATTCATTTTTAATCTATTTGCCTTTAAGTTTCAAATTGTCAGATATCATTAAGTGCATACATGAGAAAGTATATACTTCAAATGGGTATATCTGAATATTTATACACATAAGTTCATATATATATATAATATATTTAAAGAATGCATGCCCACTAAATGTGTACTTCTTGGAGAACTATTAGAGGTGTAATGTACTTAGGCTCCCAAAGCAATCCTAAAAGGAGAAGTGCCCTTGAAGTGGAGGTATGACCTTAAGTTTCAGGTGCCAGTTTTGCTGCAGCTGTAAAAATGAATACCAATAATTCTACATATCATAGTTCCTTTTCTCCATTTCTTATTTTAGAATAAATCTTGAACACATGAATAGACTGTTATTTGAATATACATAGGTTTACTAGACCAGTTTTATAAGTTCCTATGTCATCATTAATCTTGCATAAAAAGCATCAAAAAAAAAAGGTGTTGCCTATCAAATAAAGCTGAAGAGCCAAGAAATATCTGTAACTATAACAGTTTTAAAATCAGATAGGCATTTTTCTGTAAGACTTTGCTTTGCCTGTAAGTCCCTAGTTGAAATAAAACTCTGTATTTCTCTCCAACCAAATGCATATCAACACAACCAGTAAATTACTAGCCTTTATCCCTTAGGAAACAGTGAGATTGATTTATGGCATTTTATCTTCAGTGACATTAAATCACTGCACTTTTGAAGAGTACAGAATACTCATTCAAAAAAGAAATTGTACCTACTATCCACTGAGGAGAGTCTCCACATTCCTTGATTTCTGCAACACTATAAACAAATCATGTATCTTCAACTGACTCTTTGGGGTTTCCCTGCCTGTGAACTTTCAGTAATCAACTGTTAAAATTTCATCAATGGAATAAAACACAAGGAATCCTAAACAGATCAACTTTACCATTTTTGTGGTAGTAGGTGACCTCCACTTTCCTCTCCTCTGACCCCAGCAACGCCTGGGCAATTTGAGCAACATCATGCCTCTTGGTCTCGGGCCCATGGAGAAAGTCACAGGTGCACGGCTTTTGCATGACATCTGGCCTGGAGAAACCAGTCATCTCACAGAACCCATCGTTGCAGTAGATGATGGCACAGTTCTGCACTCTGGCATTTGCAATGATAAATTTTTTATCTGTAATAAGAAGAGAGTATGGTATCATTTACAAAGCTTCCTCAAGATTCTTATAAACAGTGAAACAGTTTGTTTCATAACAGGAAATCTGAAATGCAGGTACTTCCCAAATCACTAACTGCCTGGACAGAGACACCCTAAAACTAAAATGAATGGTCCCCTGAGTAGTTTTAACAAAAAGTACTAACAAGCTTTTCTTCAAATTTGAAGAGTATCATTTCCGAAATAGTTTAGTTCTCAAGCCCTATAACTCTCTTTGGTCCTAATGAGCAGTCAGACAAGCAGCTGGCACACTGATATTTCCAGAATGCCATTTAATTGTAAGGTAAATATTTTCAAAGCCCAAACACTGAAGCATCCTATAGCTGTCAGGTTCCTCACTTCAACCTTGGCCCGCAGAGTACAACTTTCTTAAAGTAGTTATTATTCCTGGGTTTGGCTTTTCTCTAGCTCTCTAAGGCATATGACACACATCATGTTAAAAATAACAAATCCTGAAACTACTAGCAATGAAACTGTTTCCCATTAATTAGCAGCTCAATAATGCAAAAGTTCACCTTTTCATAATATATATTACCCAGAAGACAAAAATATTTACACACACACAGTAAATATCATGGTAACTACCTTTTCACTTTTACTTTGGGTGACCTCACAGTTTTGTGTAGTAGTAGGGACTTTAATACAAAGAGCTTCTTAATATTGATCATAGATTATATTTACTATTCCCAAATAAAATATGAAGCAAGATATACAAGTTTCTTTTGAACACAAGGTACTATATCCTCCCGCCACCAAATGCAGCACCAAAATAACTGCACAATGTGCAAAATTAAATGTGTGTTAATGGAGTTTAAAGGAAACGTCAGATATAAATTAACTAGTGTAGGATCTAAAATCAATATTTTTATATAGCAATAATTTATTCCCTATAATTAGTACACACGAGAATACTAAATTTCTCTGCATTCAGTCTTTGTGGGATTTACTTATTACAGTTTAATTTTTAAATTTTCAGTGGAAATTTAAGGGGGTAATAAAGGGACACAAATATTCTTAAAATAATGAACTGTTTGCCTTGGGAATCAACATGGATCAGACACTGCTTTCCCCAAATTCTCCTGCTTGGGATTTGCATTGATTCAATGCAAAGTTTAGCTCCTATAAACTAGCAGCAAGCAAGCATCCCTGTCACACCACAGCCTTGCAATTTAACCGAAGTAAAATACAGCTTGCATAGACATTTACATCGCTGCTACCATTTACATTCTCTCGTTCCAATAGTGCCCTGCTCCTGACTTTCAAAAAGTCTACAATAAAACAGCCACGAAATATAAACCCATTACACTAGTACGTTCCCTTTAAGATAGTAGAAGAGTAGGACATTAAGTAGCAAGGCAGATAATGGAGCAGTGGGAGAGGAGGATCAAATTGCCTCCTATAATGGAGACCGTAATCTAAAATGTAAATCAAAATTAATATCACGGGGAGAACACTTGCGCTGCCATTTGAACCTCCTGGCTCCGTTTCACAGTCTCTGAACTTGACGGAGCCCCGAGTCTCCTCAGCTTGGAAGCGGCAGACGCCAAGTGCACTATCAAAGCGAAAAGCGAGGGAGAGAGAAGAGAACAAACGAACTTACTTTGCCCTTCAAATTTCCGTATGATGGTCCCCAAAAATGTGTTTTGTGGTGCCACGTGCCCCCTGCGAACAGGCATGTTGACCCCGGTCTTCCGAGGAGCGCTCCCCGCGAGCTCTGGAGTTCTCCCGGGATCTCTCCTCGGCTAGAGCCCAGGCCAGCGCGCGAGCCGCTCTTTGTGGCAGAGCATCCTCTTTTGAAACCAGAAATCTCTTCCCATTAGCACCACTTCTAGACACCCGCTTTCCCTACCGGAGTGCAATCCATTCCCCTCACCTTCTGGAGGGGACCTCGCACCGGACTGCCGCGGGTGAGAGGGTTTGGGGGTGGGGAGAGGGAAGGAGGCGGGGTGAGGGGAGGTGGCGGAGGAGGGAAGGAAGGAGGGAGCGGAGGGGGTGGGGATGGGGAGGGGGGCGGGGAGTCACAAGGGCAATCGATCTGTTTCTCTTCTCCCAAACAGCGTCAATTTCCCAGCGCAAATGGGCTTAACCTGGCGGTTGCCCAGAGCTGTAAGGATAGCTGGGGCGGGGAGTTGGGGGGAGTGGGAGGTAGAGGAAGACGGGGGTTGGGATGAGAGACTTGTGCAGCTTTTGCAGGAAGGGGAGAAAGAAAAGGAGGCTGGGGGTTGGGGGGGGCGGGTGATGGTTGACGTTTCTATCCCCGCCCTCTCCCCCTACACACACACACACACACACACACACACACACACACACACACACGCTCCCTTTATCCCGGCAGCTTGGGCGCCGCCACAGCTCGGATTACTCAAGCGTGCTTTAGCGGAAGCCAGCCAAGAAATCTCCAAAACTCAGTGACAAACAGCTATACTGGGAAGGTGATCTCTGAGGCCATCAGCCACAGGGCCCCATTCCTGAGCTCCTCACGCCGCAGTAGCTAAAACACCCTTAGCTATAAAGAAAAGACAGGTGGGAAAAAAACAGTTCCTGGGTGAAGCTTTGGTGGCTCTAAGCTTTGGTGGCTCAGGAGGTTGAAGACTGAGGATGAGCCACTTAAAGGTGCAGCTTTCGCCTCAGGGAGCAGCTCGGATCCCTGGGCTCGGCGGCGGAGGTGGGCGCTGAAGCCTACGCTGAATTGGCACTCCTGTCCCAACCCCGCGCTGAGCCGCGCCTCCGAAAGACTGGAGGCTGCTGGCTCCGCCGCTGAGCATGCTCAGTTTCACTGCTTGAGCCCCTGAGGAGTTGCAAGACTTGGGGTTGATTAGGTCTCTCAGAGGTTGCGAGTAAGATGGGAAAGCCAAAGACTGCAAGCAACTGGTACAAATCAAGGAAAGAGTTTGAAATGGGTGAGGCTGGGCAAGAGGGGGAAAGAACAAAAGGTGGGTGGGGCTAAGAGTTACCAGCCTTGTTGTGACCTCCCATGCCACTCATCTCCTGAACACACTAGGCACACCATTCTGCTCTCTTATACCATGTCTAAGAAATCATCTCGTATAGGATAGGAAAGGGTTCAGGGGAGAGACTAGTCCTCTGTGTTCCTGATTTTCAGAGCCTGCTAACTCGGGAATCCCGTGGTATACATACACTTCTGTCCAAATAGTCTTGGAGATTTGAGAAATCATGTGACAAGCCATGCCAGGGGTTGGTGTTTTCCAAGTTGTTTTTCTGTTTTTTCTTGCTTCCTTCCCTTTCCTTTAACCTAACAGTCAGTCCTCTCCACGCCCCTTTCTCTTAATGGAATTTGCCACCACTACTGAACTAGAACACTGACAAACCTCTTGTTTCTACTGATGATAAAGTCCTATCAAAATACCTAGTTGTATAATAGAGCTTTGGGTGTTCGTGCAGTCCATTAGCCTGCTCTGCTGTGCCTTGAATAACTCGAGTTCTTTTTTTTTTTTTTTTTTTCAGTTCCAACGTTAAAGCCTGAAGTGGAAAAAAATGAGAATGGAACTGCATAGGGCTGAGAAGGAGGGTTAAATTAGGAGGGTGATCGTGTGGATTGCAATAAATAAAGAGGAAACAGAACTTTTCATTTCTGCTCCAGGAAACACGAGCCAAGAAAAAAAAACAATTATCAATCTTTCATATCAAAGTAACTAAAATAAATCAGAGACATTTGCCTGGGAATGTATTTTCCAGTTAATTAGCTTTACTTAAAAAAGAAAACAAAAAACATAAAACACTCTGTGACAACCCTTAGGCTCTTATGGTAACTTGAGCTTTCTTGAATCCGTAAAGTTCCCTCGCTCGGAATATAAATAGGCACGCTCCTCCTATGTATGGCTTTATTTTCTCCCGGTTTTCAGTAAAAGCAGATCTGATCGCTAGCTGCAGCAGAGCTTATGAAACGAGTTCCTCTCCCAGGTACTAAACGTGGGGAGCTATCCATGGTGCTGACGCTGACTCTGCCATTAGCAACTGCACTCTGGACGACACTCAGCCACAGACAACAGAACTGCAAACTCAGGCGAGTGTCCCTGATATATTCAAATACCTTACTTGTCTTCACTGAATGTCCACAGAAACACAGAACGCTATTAGCTGCCCATTTCTAAAACACCTTCTTTTTCTAATTAGCTTCTTAGTGAAACCCAAGCTCAAATGTATTCCTCCCAAAATGCATCAAGGGCTCCAGAAATAAATGAGTACACCATACATTGTGTGCACTGCAGTTAAAGTTTCATGTACACTATAAAGGCATAGTAACATAACATTAAGTTAGAGCAAGGTTGTGTGGTAAATATATTTTTCAAATTACATGTAAATTCAGTGAATGAATATTGCTTTAGAGGGAAATGGGCATTTCCAAATGCAGTTTAAACACATTTTTCTGTCATATGACAAAATGTATTGGCATGAAAAAGATAACAGTGAACAATGTTTCTAGTTATGAGTCTGATACAAACTTTCACAGATTACTAAGTGTGGAAACTCTTGAAATTCTACCTTTAAGGTGGAAAAGTGGCTTCTTCAAGAGAAAACCTGACTCTCTGTTTCCCAGAGCATTCTTTCTTACTCTACAAACTTTAGTGTGGTCTCTGTTCATTCATTCTGGATAATTAAACATATGATGGTTAAAGTTTCATTGTCTGTGTTCATATGAGCAATCACTGTGGGCTTCACATTTTTTTCCAACCCCATTTAGTTCCAAGATTAGTTCTATTAAGGATTCAGTGTAAGATCATAGGACATTCTATAATCTATGTATTGTAATTGATAGATCTGAGCAGAAGATTAAAGGCATCCTGTTTCAAATTACCCCAGTAATTGTGTTCATGCATTATACATTGGTACAGTGGAGACAAGTACATCAATCTATATTCAGCCAATAATAGAATCAAATAGAAGATGGCAATCATGGCTGCTCACTGGCTGGAAAATCACCCCTCCCTTCATCCCCACCCTCTACAAAAATGAACTTTAGATTCATTTTTGTGTTGAAGCCAGGTTTCATAGCATTTTAGCAATTTGGAATCATTTTTGGAAGTCTGCGTATTGAACAAAGCACATATGTTCTACCATTGAAATCCTATCAAATGCACAGCTTAACGCTGAATGCAGTATACTTATGGGCAAGGATATAGAACAAATTCTGATGTATTCTTAAAATTACTTATCTCTGTTACTTTAAGTAGTTTAGGATTTACAGTATTTTAAAACTTTAACAATGCCTACCACATAGTAAGTACTCCACATATTTCATGCATACAAAATTATGCGAGCCCACAGAATTAATGCAGCCCTGCCTAAGAATCCTACTTTAGAAATTATTTAAGTATCATACATTAATGCTTGAATCTTTAAACTAATAAGCCAGTAATAATTATGGGCTACTTAAGTGGCATCCTTAAACTGACAGAGAAAGAAATCATTTCAAGATCAAATAAACAGTATAATTTGCTTCATATTTTTCAATAATGTAGAATATAAATCAATGAAAGTAATGTGAAGTTTTTTTCAGTTTAGCAAAAATAGTTTAATGATCTGATGACCACAATGCAACATTATAAATGCTATTTTAATGAGGCCTTCTGTGGGAATCCTGGGTATTATCTTAGTAACTGGGTCACATTAAACCTAAGAAACATCTGACTTTATAGTTACAAGTTGGGCAAATTTTAACTTGTATTATCATATGTAGCTCTACAATATCTTAATAGGCAGAAATTTTGAGATCATTAATTAAAACAGCAATACTTCTCTGCAGTATGAATTAGTAAAGAAGGCAGGAAAAAAACTGCGCTCTAACTTGAAACTGTCATTTACAGCAGAAACCAACGAAAATAGCGACACTCATAGCTTCATTTCTATAATCAGTATAATCCCAACTTTCTGTTTTGTGTAAGGAATAACTAGAAAAATAGATATAAAATGCTTAGTATAAACTCTGACAGGTGATGAACATTTAAATAACAGCTGTTTGACAATCTAAAATTAGTGAATTAATAATATTTACATTAACATATGGGATTTAACTAATTTATACTAAGGCTGTGCTAGGGGTGTGTGGGAGGGGGGGCACGAAAAATTAAGAATGGAGTAGGTGAATTATACTCATACTCATTCACCTAAGTGATTTGGATTGATACCAGTGACTGTTCCTAATATACTAACGTAAACATATTTAGTTAGAAAATTGGATATTGCTTCAGAAAATTTAGATGCTTTTTTGATAATGTTTTATATATTACTTTTAATTCAAATGTCTACTATTAATTTCACCTGAGATAATTTTGTGATAACATACTCTATATTACAGGTTTTATCCAAATGGCTAATATTTTGGCTCATCTTATTGATTACTTGTAAGCCTTACTATAAGTTTAGATGTCTTCTCTGTGAGGAATAATGTGTTGGTAGATAGTTCCCTAAAACAGGCCACCTATATCTGCAAAAAGAATTTTTTCCTATGTGCAATATTAAGGCATTCATCAATAACTGATGTAGAAAATAGCTAGTGACTCAACTGAGCTCTTTCAATTTATGAAAAAATAAAATATACCTAGAAATTTGTTGAAAAGATATGTATATATATTTGGAGATTTGATGAGGTATTTGGTAAGATTGTTTCAAAGAATAATTTCTTTACTCAAATTAATAAATAATTTAACACATTGGTTTAAAAATGGGCCAGTTGTTATACATTACAGCTTTTTAAAGACTAAGATAGTATATGAAATTTCTTTTATATCAATAGACCTTTAAATCATTTCTTAGTTGACAGGTGCACTAGTATCATTATCTAGATTATTTATTATTTTCATTAAACCTAATTTTAATTGATCCTTTATCTTGCAGAAATATTTTTCCTTAGAGTTACACTAAGTTAAGTTAGATTGCTTTTTTTTTTTTCTGGAAGAAGTTTGCTTTAGTTATTTTTAAAAATTGTCTCTATATCTGTGGACATATTTATTCTACCATGCAAATTCTATAATGTTACAGCAAACTTTGAGAGATGGTGAGGAACAGGGAAGCCTGGAGTGCTGCAGTCCATAGGGTCACAAAGAGTCAGAAATGACTGGGCAAATGAACACTAAATAGCAAATCTATACACTAGGAATTAACTTTTTCCTAAACTTAAATAATGTGAAAGCTGCCATTTGGGCTTTCCTATCTATTCATGACAAGAGTACTGGAATCAGGTGTAACTTCTCACTTGTAACAGCTATATAATTGGACAAAATGTAGAAAACAACACTGTTCATACACTGGACAACAAGAAGTGCAAGAGACTGCTCCCTGAAAGAAGAGCCAAAACAAGGTAAGCTCTGTCGCCCTGGCTTACCATCTAAGAATTTCCAGATCACAGCAGATGAAGTAGGAACCCTATCAGAGCTCAATGAACTAAATTGAGGAAGCAAAGTTTGGAGTTCAGGGAAATCAATGCAACTTGAATTTGCAGAACAGAATGTTGGAAGTTGCAAAGAAAGAGAAGTCCAGATATCTACACAGTGTATGTAAGGAAACCATCCAAGAGCAAAGGAAAAAAAACTAAGAAAAGTATTGTATGGAACAACTACTAAAGCTTATATGGGGTTGGGAATAGTTGCTATGCTTCCATTTAAAGTGAAAATCCTACCATTGCATGGAACACTTGTTAAAGTCTTCATAAACTTGTTGCAATTATATAAAGGGGTGAAATTAGACCTTAAGGAGAGACTGATCTACTAAGCTCAAAAGCAAGTCTCAGAGGGATTATATTAGTATACTTGTAGGTCAGGAAGCAACAGTTAGAACTGGACATGGAACAACAGACTGGTTCCAAATAGGAAAAGGAGTACGTTAAGGCTGTATATTGTCACCCTGCTTATTTAACTTATATGCAGAGTACATCATGAGAAATGCTGGACTGGAAGAAGCACAAGCTGGAGTCAAGATTGCCGGGAGAAATATCAATCACCTCAGATATGCAGATGACACCACCCTTATGGCAGAAAATGAAGAGGAACTAAGAAGCCTCTTGATGAAAGTGAAAGTGGAGAGTGAAAAAGTTGGCTTAAAGCTCAACATTCAAAAAAAGAAGATCATGGCATCTGGTCCCATCACTTCATGGCATATAGATGGGGAAACGGTGGAAATAGTGGCTGACTTTATTTTGGGGGGCTCCAAAATCACTGCAGATGGTGATTGCAGCCATGAAATTAAAAGATGCTTACTCCTTGGAAGGAAAGTTATGACCAACCTAGATAACATATTCAAAAGTGGAGACATTACTTTGCTAACAAAGTTCTGTCTAGTCAAGGCTATGGTTTTTCCTGTGGTCATGTATGGATGTGAGTGTTGGACTGTGAAGAAAGCCAAAGAATTGAAGCTTTTGAACTGTGGTGTTGGAGAAGACTCTTGAGAGTCCCTTGGTCTGCAAGGAGATCCAACCAGTCCATTCTAAAGGAGATCAGCCCTAGGGTTACTTTGGAAGCAATGATGCTAAAGCTGAAACTCCAGTACTTTGGCCACCTCATGCGAAGAGTTGACTCATTGGAAAAGACTCTGATGCTGAAAGGGATTGGGGGCAGGAAGAGAAGGGGACGACAGAGGATGAGATGGCTGGATGGCATCACTGACTTGATGGACATGAGTTTGAGTGAACTCCGGGAGTTGGTGATGGACAGGGAGGCCTGGCGGGCTGCAATTCATGGGGTTGCAAAGAGTTGGAGAAAACTGAGTGCCTGAACTGAAGTGAATTATTTTTTAGACCAAGACCCAGCTATCTTTAAGGAGTACAACAAAATCTAGTACCATAAGACACAAAACTAACAATATCCAGCATTCAACCAAATATTATTAGGTATTTAAAAAAGCAGGAGAAAAATCAATCAATAGAAACAGCTAGGAAAGCATAAAAGGTCATCACACAGTTATTGTAAATATACCACCCACGTCCACAAAAGTAGAGGAAAACATGAAGAACATGAAGAAAGAAGTGGAAGATATAAAAAGATCCAAATCAAACTGTACGTATGTAAATATAGCATCTCAACTGAAATACATATCTCTCTTTCTATACTAGATGAGACTAAGGGTAATTCAAGAGAACAGAGTCAGAGGACGAGATGAGCATTACCAAAAGAAATGAGAAGAAAATCAGTGAAATTGAGGACATAGCAATGGAAACTCTCCAACAATCAAGTGATCAAATATACATATAACTTCATATAACTAGAGTCAACAGGGGAGAGGAGTCAGGATAAGAAAACTATTTCAAAAATAATGTCTAAATATTTTCTAAATATTACTTAAATTTTTTGAATCCAGAGATATGCTTAAACTTCAATTAAGCTCAAACTGAAAAAAAAAAATACCAAGACACCAGTTATAATCAAATTAATGAGACTGTTTGATAGAGACTTTTTAGATCTTAGAAACAGTGATTTTAAAAAAGACATAGTCCATACAAAGGAGAATTTTCATCAGAATCTATGCCAGTATATGTATAATCTGCCATATTCATCAAGTACTTAAAAAATAGTAACAACAACAACAAAATAAAATCTAAGAAAAAAGCTGTCAAAGATTCACTATACAGTAAAAGTTTAAAGTGTTCAGGCAAATTAGAGACTTTTCAGATAAACAGAGCCAAGAGAATTCATTACTAGCAGACTTGTAGTAAGATTAGTGGTGAAAGAATACATTTAGAAGGAAAAATTATATCAGAAGAAAAACTGCATTGGTACAAAGCAATAAACATCACAGAAATGGTAAAAGTATCAGTTCAGTTCAGTCACTCAGTCGTGTCCAACGCTTTGCAACCCCATGGACTACAGCACACCAGGCCTCCCTGTCCATCACCAACTCCTGGAGTTTACTCAAACTCATGTCCATTGAGTTGGTGATGCCATCCAACCATGTCATCCTCTGTCATCCCCTTCTCCTCTTGCCTTCAATCTTTTCCAGCATCGGGGTCTTTTCCAGTGAGTTAGCTCTTCACATCAGGTGGCTGTGGTATTGAAGTTTCAGCTTCAACATCAGTCCTTCCAGTGAATATTCAGGACTGATTTCTTTAGGATGGAATGGGCGGATCCTGCAGTCCAAGGGACTCACAAAAGTCTTCTCCAACATCACAGTTCAAAAGAATCAATTCTTCGGTGCTCAGCTTTCTTTATAGTCCAAATCTCACATCCATACATGACTACTGGAAAAATCATAGTGTTGACTACACGGAACTTTGGTGGCAAAGTAATGTCTCTGCTTTTTAATATGCTGTCTAGGTTGGTCATAACTTTCCTTCCAAGGAGTAAGCATCAGTTTCTAGGCTGCAGTCACCATCTGCAGTGATTTTGGAGCCCAAGAAAATAAAGTCTGACACTGTTTCCCCATCTATTTGAAGTGATGGGACCAGATGCCATGATGTTAGTTTTCTGAATGTTGAGCTCTAAGCCAACTTTTTCACTCTCCTCTTTCACTTTCATCAAGAGGCTCTTTAGTTCTTCTTCACTTTCTGCCATAAGGGTGGTGTCATCTGCATATCTGAGGTTATTGATATTTCTCCCGGCAATCTTGATTCCAGTTTGTGCTTCATCCAGTCCAGTGTTTCTCATGATGTACTCTGCATATAAGTTAAATAAGCAGGGTGACAATATACAGCCTTGACGTACTCCTTTTCCTATTTGGAACCAGCCTGTTGTTCCACATCCAGTTCTAACTGTTGCTTCCTGACCTGCATATAGGTTTCTCAAAAGGCAGGTCAGGTGGTCTGGTATTCCTGTCTCTTTCAGAATTTTCCACAGTTTATTGTGATCCACAGTCAAAGGCTTTGGCATAGTCAATAAAGCAGAAATAGATGTCTTTCTGGAACTTTCTAACTTTTTAGATGATCCAGTGTATGTTGGCAATTTGATCTCTGTTTCCCCTGCCTTCTCTAAATCCAGCTTGAACATCTGTAGGTTCACTGTTCATGTATTGTTGAAGCCTGGCTTGGAGAATTTTGAGCATTACTTTATGGGCATGTGAGATAAGTGCAATTTGTGGTAGTTTGAGCATTCTTTGGCATTGCCTTTCTTTGGGACTGGAATCAAAAGAGACCTTTCTCATTCCTGCTGAGTTTTCCAAATTTCCTGGCATATTGAATGCAGCTCTTTCACAGCATCGTCTTTCAGGATTTGAAATAGCTCAACTGGAATTCTATCACCTCCACTAGCTTTGCTTGTAGTGATGCTTCCTGAGGCCCACTTGACTTCACATTCCAGGATGTCTGGCTCTAGGTGAGTGATCACATCATCATGATTATCTGGGTCATGAAGATCTTTTTTGTACAGTTCTTCTGTGTATTCCTGACATCTCTTCTTATAATATCTTCTGCTTCTGTTAGGTCCCTACCATTTCTGTCCTTTATTCAGCCCATCTTTTCATGAATTGTTACCTTGGTATCTCTAATTTTCTTGAAGAAATCTCTAGTCTTTCCCATTCTATTGTTTTCCTCTATTTATTTGCATTGACCCCTGAGGAAGGCTTTCTTATCTCTCCTTGCTATTCTTTGGAACTCTGCATTCAAATGGGTATATCTTTCCTTTTCTCCTTTGCTTTTCACTTCTCTTCTTTTCTCAGCTATTTGTAAGGCCTCCCCAGACAGCCATTTTGCTTTTTTGCATTTCTTTTTCTTGGGGATGATCTTGATCCCTATCTCCTGTACAATGTCACCAACCTCCGTCCATAGTTCATCAGGCACTCTGTCTATCAAATCTAGTCCCTTAAATTTATTTTCACTTCCACTGTATAATCATAAGGGATTTGATTTAGGTCATACATGAATGGTCTAGTGGTTTTCCTACTTTCTTCAATTTCAGTCTGAATTTGGCAATAAGGAGTTCATGATCTGAACCACAGTCATCCCCCAGTCTTGTTTTTGCTGACTCTGTAGAGTTTCTCCATCTTTGGCTGCAAAGAATATAATTAATCTGATTTCGGTATTGACCATCTGGTGATGTCCATGTGTTCTCCTGGCAAAACTAGATCAGCGTTTGCCCTGCTTCATTCTGTACTCTAAGGCCAAGTTTGCCTGTTACTCCAGGTGATTCTTGACATCCTACTTTTGCATTCCAGTCCCCTATAATGAAAAGGACATCTTTTTTTTTTTTTTTTTTTTTTTGGTGTTAGTTCTAAAAATTCCTGTAGGCCTTCATAGAACTGTTCAACTTCAGCTTCTTCAGCGTTACTGGTCAGGGCATAGACTTGGATTGTTGTGATATTGAATGGTTTTCCTTGGAAACGGACAGGGATCATTCTGTCGTTTTTGAGATTGCAGCTAAGTACTGCATTTCAGGATTTTTTGTTGACTACGATGGCTACTCCATTTCCTCTAAGGGATTCTTGCCCACAGTAGTAGATATAATGGTCATCTGAGTTAAATTCACCCATTCCAGTCCATTTTAGTTCACTGATTCCTGAAATGTTGACGTTCACTCTTGCCATCTCCTGCTTGACCACTTCCAATTTGCCTTGATTCATGGACCTGACATTCCAGGTTCCTATGCAATATTGCTCTTTATAGCCTCAGACCTTGCTTCCATCACCAGTCATATCCACAATTGGGTGTTGTTTTTGCTTTGGCAAAGTAAAGATTAAAAAAAATTTTTTACCTACAAGTTTTAAAAACTTTCTTAAAAAGATAAATGAATGTTTATTTGAGGTCTTTTGTGTTTCCATACAAAATTCTAAATTTTTGTTATAGTTCTTTAAAAACTGCCATTTGTAATTTGACAGAGGTTGCATTGAATCTATAGATCACAGTAGTAAATGCTACAGACTGTGCGGAGAAAAAGGAACCCTCCTACACTGTTAAGAATGCGAATTGGTATAGCCACTATGGAGAGCAGTATGGGGGCTCCTTTAAAAACTAAAAATAGAGTTATCATATGATCCTGCAATTCAATTTGTAGACATGTACCTGGGGGAAACTATAAAAAAATTTGAAAAGATATATTCACCTCAATTTACAATTTGAAGCACTGTTTACAATAAGCTATACATGGAATCAACTGAAGTGTCCATCAACAGATGAATGGATAAAGAAGAGCAGTATACACACACACACACATACCCCACTGGAATTATGCTAATCCATAAAAAAGAATGTTATAATGCCATTAGAAGCAACGTGGATGAACCTAGAGTTTACCATACTAAGTGAAGTAAGTCAGACAGAGAAAGGCAAATATCATATGATATCACTTTCATGTGGAATCTAAAACAGAAAACAAGACATAAATGAACTTATTTACAAAACCAGAAACAGACTCACAGACATAAAAATCAAACTATGATTACCAAAGGGAGAAGAATATATTTGGAGTTTGGGATTAACATATACACACTACTATATATAAGGCTTCTCCTGTGGCTCCGCTGGTAAAGAATCTGCCTGCAATGCGGGAGACCTGGGTTTGATCCCTGGGTTGGGAAGATCCCCTGTAGAGAGCAAAGGCTACCCACTCCAGTATTCTGACCTACAGAATTCCATGGACTTCATAGTCCATGGGTTCGCAAAGAGTCGGACAGGACTGAGCGACTTTCACTTTTATATATAAGGCAGACAGCCAACAAGGGCCTATAGCAGTATAGCAGAGGGAACTGTGCTCAATATTCTATAATAACCTATAAGGGAAAATAATCTGAAAAAGAATAGATGTATGCGTGTATGATGGAATCATGGTGCTGTACACCTGAAAATAATACAACATAGCTACACTTCAATAAAAAAAATCAATCAGGTAATTGTTTTTAAAATAAAATCATAAGACTAAGATGAAAAAATAACTCTTTAAAGTAAAATAATAATAAATTTTGAGGTATAACAATATAGAATTAAATAACACTACAAATAACAAAACAAAGGACAAGAGGGGAAAATGAAAAGTTTTTAAAAGTTTCTTATAATACTTGCAAGATATTGTATTATTTGAACTTAGATTGTAATAAGCTAAAAGTATATACAGTGTACCCTAGGGCAACTACTATAAAAATAATAAAGAAATGTAGTTAATTATTTAAGAACAAAGATAAAGTAGAATTATAAAAAAAATTCCAAACAAATGCAAAAGAAGAGAAAAGAAATCAAGAACAGGAAGACCCCCCCAAAAATAGCTACATAATTGACTGCACCAATCATGCCAATAATTATATTAAATACAACTCATCTATACATTCCATTAAAAAGGCAGAGTTTGTCAAGCTGAAATCAAGATTAACTATTGTTGGTTGCGACAAATCCACTTCAACTATAAAGATGCAAATGGGTTTAAAATTTAATCAGCAAAAGATAGAGCATACAAGTTTTTAAAAGCGAGAATTGCTATCTTAATATCAGAAAAGGGCTTACCTGGTGGCTCACATGGTAAAGTGTCTGCCTGTAATGTGGGAGACATGGGTTCAGTCCCTTGGTTGGGAAGATCCCCTGGAGAAGGAAATGGCAACCCACTCCAGTACTCTTGCCTGGAAAACTCCATGGATGGAGGAGCCTGGTAGGCTACAGTCTGTGGGGTCACAAAGAGTTGGACAGTACTGAGGAACTTCATTATCAGAAAAAGTGAATATCAGAACATGAACCATTATCAGAGATAATGAAGGACATTTCATAATGATAGACATTAAAACATCAAGAGAATATAATGATCTCATTCACTTACAAGTTTTTTAATACATAAATCAATAGCTAATTGAAGTGATATATTCATACAATAGATACTGTTAGGCCATAAAAAAGAATGATATACTGATATATACTACTATAAGAATGAACATTGAAACCACTATGGTGACTGCAAGAAGCCAACCACATAAAGCTACATAGGGTATAATTCTATTTATGTCAGATGTCCAGATTAGACAAGTCCCAAGAGTCATGAAATAGATTTGTGGTTGCTAGAGACTAGCAGAGGGATGAATGGAGAGGAATCTCCAGTGAGTATAAGGTTTATTTTTGGAGTGACAAAAATGTTCTCAAATTAGATTAGTGATTGTTGCACAACTCTATGAATATGCTGATTAAAAAACCCAGTGAATTGTGCATGTTAAGAGGAAACATCTTATGGTGTGTGAATTATATCTCATTAAAACTGTTATTACAAAATTTTAAACAAAATATTCACAGAAGGGAAGAAATAGACCAGTCTATCATAGTTAGAAATGTCAACCCTCTTCTTATAATAAAAGATAGAAAATGTGTACAAAACTTCAGTAAGGATATAGAAGAACTGAACAACTTTATCAACCAATTTAAGCTTTTGACATTTACTCAACTTCACCAGAGAATAATAGAAATCACACTGTTTCAAGCACTTAAGGAACAGTTACCCAGATCACCAAGATAAGCTCTATAAATATATTTAAGACATACAAAATATGTCCTCTGACTAAATGGGATTAAATTACATTGCAAAAAGAAATATATATAAATAATCCCCAAATATTTAGAAATTTAAAAGTTTATTCCTATACAATTATTGGGTCAATGTGATGATCAGTTTATGTGTCGACTTGGCTACACTACCATTCCCAATTATTCAATAAAACACTAATTGAGGGTTGCAGGGGAGGTATTTTACAGATGTAATTAAAGTTTGTAATCAGTTTACTTTAATCAAGATTATATATACAAGAGTGAGCCTGATTCAATCAGCTAAAAGGCTCTAAAAGCAGGATTGAGATTTCCCTAAAGAAAACTGAATTCTGCCTGTGAACTGCAGCATTAGGGCATACACAAGTTCCAGTTTGCCCTTCTTGATGGACTGCCCTACAAATATAGGACTACCCAGACAGTCACACAATCACTAAAGTCATTATATTCCTCGACACTAAATATTTTTACATATAATTTATCTATCTATCTAACTGTAGGTGTTTTCTCCTAGACCCCTAACTGATACAGTCAAGAAGAAATCCAGTAAACTTAGAAGATAATTTGAACTGATTAAGAAAAGAAAAATGACATGTGAGATTCAACCAAGGTGGAGATGAAAGGGAAATTTATAGAATTCAATGTACATCAACAATAATTGAATCACAAATCTAAGCTTCTCACAAGAAACTAAAAAAACAAAACAAAACACTTTAGCAAACAAAACCCCTAAAAATGTACATAAGGAGGAAAATAAAAATAATAAAAGAGAAAAAATGGAAAACTATAGAGAAAATCAATGAAAACAATAACTGACATAAAATTGGTTAACTTTTAGTCAGATAAATTAGGAATAAAGAAAAGAAGCACAAACTACCAATGTCATGAATTAAAGAGGGATCAATGCTTCAGATCCTATAGATATTTAATTTGAAAAACTATGAAAAAAACTTTATTCCAACAAATTTAGAAAATGCACCCAATCTTGAATGACAGAATGACATAAATTAAGAAAATCACTCAAAAAGAAGTAGATAACCTGAATTTCAATTTATCATTTTTTCTTTTATACTGTAGGCTTTTTTTTCCCCTGTGTCCTATTTGAGAAATCTTTGTCTAAGCCAAAATCACTAGGATTTTTTACTATATTTTTTCTACACACTTTATAGATTTAGCTTTCATTTTAGGTCTATGACCTGTTTTGAGTTAATTTACATGTAACCTGTGACAGCAGCATTGAAGTATTTTTGTTTGCTTTTTCCGTATGACTTTCAACTGTTCTCATACTAATTATTGAAAAAAGTATCCTTTCTCCAGACCTCCCAGTTGGATCATTTGTAGAGAATCTGCCTGGAAATGCAGAAGATGCAGGAGACATGAGTTTCATATCTGGGTTGGGAAGATCCCCTAAAGTAGGAAGGTGTGTCGTCTTTGTTGCTTGACTAATCCAAAGTCTCTTCAGAATGAACTTCTTTATGATAATATAATGGGTTATTGAAAGAACTGAGGTCTGCAAAGAGGGCAATTCCTAATTGTGATAACGACTAATATCACAGCAGGGATGGGCTGCTCACTGCCTGCATTAGATATCACAAGTGGTTTCTGAAAGCAGAGATGGATGATAGAAAAGAAGCTTAGTGCACAAGCCTCATTTTTACAACCCATACCTCTTTCTCCATAGTCCTCTATATGATTTTATTACATTTTAAATTTCTTCTTCCACCTTGGACACACATTTCTCTCCTGGAATACCATGTGATATTTATTTAAGGATTCCTAATATTTGGCATGCCATCTGGCACCCAATAAGTACCCAATAAATGTTTGTTATAAGAGAAAGAAAAGGAAAGCATATAAAGCATAAATGGATGAATGGATGTATGGAAGAGACACAGTATGCATGAGAGGAAGAAAAAGAGGCAAGCAGGATCAGTGACTGGAGTTGAGCTAGGGCCGATAGGAAAGGCAGGAGGAAATGAGGATAGGAAGGAGAAATAGTAAACGCTAACAGGAAGAAAGGAAGAGAAGGAAAGGATGGGGGAAGCAAGGAGAGGATAAAGAAAGAGATGGAGGAAGAGAAATGGGATGAAATACAAGAGGAAAAGAGAAAAAGGAAGAAAACAAGGGTAAAAGTGAGGAAGCAGGATTGGAAGGAAAAGAAAGAAAAGAAGAATGAAGTAATTAAGTACTCACGAGCCCACCATACCTTTGTGGAAGATTACTGAATAATCATTGCACAATCCAACAGTCATTTAAAATAGCGCCCCCAAAAATCTGCACAGTTTCACCACAATGACATGAAAGAACTGTCTTATTTCCTATATATCAGTAAGATTCTATTTCTAAATAAATGTAAACAAGTTTCATTCAGGTTGATATACAATTGTATCATATGCCTGGTATTATAAAAGTGCCTAGAAATAATTTACTGCAAACTTGACATCTATTTTAATGACATTATAAAGAAGAATAGCATGTGCGTATAATAAAGAAAAATACTTATTGGCAATATAAAATCCATGCCACCTTGAAACCACTGAATGGAAATATATATTTGCAATTAATAGCTGTACTTGACTATAATTTACTATAAATCAAAGATGATCAGAGTTGCAAATAGTTGTTACTACAGCAGTAAAATCTAGGGCTTATACAATCAACACCATGTGCATTCATGTTTGGCTTGAATTTCTTTTCCTTTTCAACTTTCTCTATATGACTTTGAAGGGAAGTTCCTGCCCATGGGATGAGGCAGGTGAGGGAACAAGGACTGTCTTCTCTCTCAGCTCACTTTTACACCTAGGGAAAATTGAGATCAAGAGATCTGTTTTAGGTCACAAAATGAGTTCAGCTCAGTTCATTTTCCAGCTTTGTAACTAATATGTGAATCTCATACCCTTACTAACTGCTAAAACAGCCTCCCTCTTCCAAATCTGTTAAATTTCTAAATTTGATAACTAATTTGAATGTTTCTTTTTAACCAACCCTGTATATCTAAGCCATGCTGCAACATTCATGCACATTTTAGTAATGTTTTACAGAAGTTTGGATCTTGAAATTCTTTGAGCTGCTTTTACCCAGTATGAACATATTTAATCTTTTCAAAGACAAATTTTCATTTCTCTTTCTCTAATTTGTCCTAAATGAATATTCTGTCTCTTTTTGAGCAAAATATAATTATGAAACTGTATGACACTAATCTTTTATTTCAAGCCTTCTACATTAAATTCTTTTGCTGAATATTGTTAATGCGTTTTATACAGGGAGTTAATCTAAATAGCAAAACTGGTGTTCCACTGAATTAGTCATTAACATTGTTAGCCCTGGATAAAATTAAGCACTGGAAATAATTCTCATCTACTCCTTATGTTCTTCATACTATATTTTTGAAGATGTACTCTCTCACCACTTTTTATCTGAATTATTGTTTCATACCCTAATACCCCATGTGTGTGCTCAGTTGCTCAGTCATGTCTGACTCTGTGACCCCATGGAATGGAGCCCTCCAGGCTCCTTGCCCATTCAGTTCTCCAGGCAAGAATACTGGAGTGGGTTGCTATTTCCTCCTCCAGGGGATCTTCTGGACCCACAGATGGAACCTGCATCTCCTGTCTCCTACAATGGTATACAGTTACTTTACCACTGGGCCACTTGGAAAGCACATACTACCAAGCAGTAGCAAATATACTGGATCAGTTTCTTTGGGAGACCATTTTTCGCTGTCATTTCTCATTATGTTGTCAACCATAATCTAAGGAATAGATTCAGGCCAAGAAATTCCTCTTTCAATTCTTCTTTCTTTTGTTCCATGATACTTTGTCATGCACCATTATGGGTAAAATAGAGTTTCTTATACCTTATCCTGGAAGACATTACATTATAAAACACACTAAAAATAAAAGTGAAAGAAAAAAAAGATATTATAGTAGTGGTGACTTTTTTCTCTAAATGATTATTTAAATAGTCCATGAAAGAAACCATCCTTGGGCATTATTTGGTTCATGCGTGATAGTTTCTGTGTTGAGTATGTTTTCATAATAATTCTTCAGGATAGTCCTAGAATCCTTCACCTTTACAAAGACTTTCTAACATTAGTATGGGTATTAAGCAACATGGCTTTGGCACTCTTCTGGGGAGTTTCAGGTGATATCAACTTTGGTGTTGCAGCAATATCAGCAAGTGATGGAGAAGACAGTTCTCTGCACGGTGTGATTGAAAGTGTATCTGTTAGAATTGCACTTGGCTGCAAGCAACAGAAAGTTCTAAACGAATGTGCTTGACTCAGAAGTCTCTGTGTTAAGCCATAAAAAGCCCTTGTTAGGAAGTTCTGGACAGGACAGCTCAAGTATATACCAGTGAAGGTACAGAATTATCACATCTTATACTTTATTATTTTTCTTCCATTTGTTTCTTTATGATTGCAAGTGAAAATGAAAGTGTTACTGTCTCAGTCACGACCGACTCTTTGCGACCCCATGGACTGTAGCCGGTCAGTCTCCTTTGTCCATGGAATTCTCCAGGCAAGAATACTGAATTTGGTTGCCGTTTCCTTCTCCAGTGGATCTTCCCTGCCCAGGGATTGAACCTGGGTCTCCTGAATTATAGGCAGATTCTTTACCATTTGAGCCACTAGGGAAGCCCCTTATGGTTGCAAACTACCCTTTAATTAGTATTCCAGGCAAAATGAGTTAGGGGAAAAAGAAGAGAAGAGGCAGAAAAAGAGCAGAAAAGGGTATACCACCCAAAACTGCCCTCTCTTAAAAAATGTCTTAGAGATTCCACCTATTGCACTTTACCTTATGATTCCTGGATCAGCACTATGCGTCATGGTCACCCTCAACCAGAAGAGGACTAGAAAGAGTCTTAAAAAGTTGTGCTTGATGTCTGAAGTTTTCCCACAGTTTAATTTCTCTCCATGAAATGCAAAGACCTCAAGAAAGTATATACACACTCAGGCTACACAACACCTTCATTCTATACTCTTCCTCACATAATTTCCCATAGAAAATATTCTGCCAAACACATTTTTCTAAGATGTTTAGTGACCCAAAACTTTGCAGAAGCCCTTAAAATTTTCATATGTAAATCAAAACTTCATTCCAAATAGTAAAGTTTTAAAAATACATTGGGAAATTTTGGGAAAAAATTCTACCTTTCACATGTCCCACAAACTTGTTACTTTAAGGTTCAAATCACATTGACAAGATACACACACACAGAACTACTCTTACCTAGATTATGATTTCCAAAAGTTTCACTTTCTTTCGTTCTGTCTTTATGTTAGGGTAGTCTAATGATTTCTTACTATTTTCACCAAAACTCAGTGTCAAAAGTTAATCAGTCTCAAGGATCAAGCACATGGTAACTCACTTGATGTGACCAGTATTTTGCTGCTTTGTCAATTATGCTATGAATGGAACTTGGTTGTATATAGTCCATTATTTGCTAAGCAGAAAACAGTAACTATGACTTGGGAAATGCAAATTTTAATATATCTGCTGGTGCAAAAAATATTTTGATGGTCTATAATTTTAAACACAGATAATTCTGGTAGCTCAGTGGTAAAGAACCCACCTGCTAATCCAGGAGACCCAGGTTCAATCCTCGGGTCAGGAGATCCTCTGGAGAAAGAAATGGCAACCCACTCCAGTCTTCTTGCCTGGGAAATCCCATGGACAGAGGACTCTGGAGGGCTACAGTCCATGGGGTTGCAAAGAGTCAGATGTTACTTAGTGACTAAACAACAACAAAATTTTACATAAACCTCCTTGGTTATTAAGCTGTATAGCTTTAAGAGCCATTACTTTTGCAGTTAATGAACATTCAGTTAAGGTTATAAAACATGTTTTAAAATCCCTATTGTGAGTTGTTGGGAAAGAATAGATGGGTTAATGTAATTTCTAACTTTTGCAAAACTTTATGTTGAACAGTTTTCTCTGCTTCCATCTCTTTGTTTTTATAATTTGTTTAGTAGACTGACAACTGGCAACTTCCTCTAACTCTATTACTTAAAAAGAGTAGTTCACAATCTGCAAATATTATTCATGGGAGACACTGTTGCACTTAGAACATTTGACATGCACCAGTATATTTCAAGATATAAATAAAATTCTAAGTAATTTATTATTTATACTTTCCAATTTTTGGATAAAAACCAGATTAAAAATAGAGTAATAGTGTTAAAATCTGTGGTACTTGCAAGTACATATCTTAACATCTTCACAACTTACAAATAAACATTTGAATAAAAAGAGAGAAAAATATAGCCGATTATTTAGCTCAGTGTAATTCTTATGATTGAGCAAAGTTAGATTTTTGCTCTTAGTCTTTAAAGGGGAAAAAGCAAATGGAATCTGTTATGTAATTTTTATTGATTGATGAATAAGTCAATATTTCAAGGTAAACCAAAATTAACTGGGTATAAATTCTAAAATTAATATACTTTGGAGAAGGTCTTTGAGAGGACATGACTGACCTTGACCTGCCCTAGGACAGGATGGGGCAATGGGAGATTTCTTACTCCTTTCCCTGTGTCTGGAATGTAGGGTCTGCCTATTGTCCCTGTACTAGGAGTTGCTTCTAGGATGCATTTTTGAGAGAGTAATATTGCTGAGATCATCTGCATTGTATATATTTCTCGACCCCATTAGGGCCTCTCCATAAATTCTTAAGATTCTAGAGGGCAGATGTAGAAATCTATTTATCCTGTGGCCACCCAAGAGGAGCTCATCAGTAAGTTCCCTCGTATACTAGCTCTGTCACCTACCCATCTTGAGTGGCATGCCTCTTTCTTTGGTTTCTCCTTGCCCTCCCTGTACCAGGATCAGTTACTAGTTTCACCCCAGAAATTCTCGAGGTTGCTAACCAATACTATATCATGTGGTTATTCGTCTCAGAGAATCATACAAATGGCTACAGACACACAAAATAAGAGAGAAATTCTGGTCTGAAGATAGGGAAACAAGTCCTTAAGGGAAAAACTTAATTTTTGATAGACAGGGGGAAGGTTCTAGTAATTGATTCAACAGTTAACTGACATTTCATATATTAGCAGATTATTTTTCAGTTATTCTATTTCAAATCATTGATTGTGTATGTATGATCTCCTTTTAAGAAGAAGTGACTGAATATAAATATTTTGGCTGCAAATGATGTAAACACCTCCAGTTGCGGTGAAAAGAAAGTGGTCTTGTAAAGGTCCCTCATAGCCTCTTCTTAATGGACATAATCAAATAGATTTATTTGTCCAACCAAAATACTTGGCTGAGAAAAAAACTCCATACTTTCTAATATCTGCTTTTCTGCTGTGTCATTTTCTCTTCCTGAAATGTTATCTTCTCCAATCTTAGACAAACACAAACAAAATAAACAACCAATCACAACCTCATTCTATAGGGGTTAGCTCAAATATTTGTTTTATTCCCAGAAGCATTACTTGTTTGCGTACAGTTAGTATCACCTCAAATTCCTGAGTCTAGGGACTTAGAGTTACAATTTTCTTTTCCCCTGTGTTTCCTTTAGAACTAGGTCAGAAACTTCTTAAGAACGTTGTCTATTCCCAATGTATCGTTTTTTCCCCCATAGTACCTTTCATAGTGCTTTTTATGCACTTGGTATACCAGAATAATAATTAGGCTGTCTGAAAATAATTAATGATAAATGTCTGTGTCTAAGATTCTGTCCATGAAGATTCATTTTAAGTTCTTAAATCTTTTTGTTCTAAATGTTTGAAATTTTGATTAATAAATATCTACATGTTGAATATGTTGATAAAGAGGCTTTTGGCAAACTCATAAAAGGAGCCAACAGATATTCATAAGTGCACCAAAATTGAAATGGTGACTAAATTAGTGCAATTCTCATACTAACATTTGAAAAAGCTTTACAACTCCTCTTAAAGTCATTGATTTATCATAGAACAATATAAAAGACTATGTTGAGCATTAAAATTTAGGGATTTAATACCTGATTTTCCCAGAAAACATATCTTAATCAAAGAGGTAATGTGTGGAACTACACTAAGCACAAGTTTGGCTGAAGTTTAGCTGTTAGGGGCAATGCTCTGCATCTGTGGAAATTATTTATATCAAAGCACACACACATGCATTTGAGGGTTAAGGTTGAGGCTCTGATCTACATATACAATTTCATACTTGTTTATCTAGTATTAAGTAAACACTATAAGGATTTATAGAAAATTAATGATATTAAAAAATAATAATATTCCTTAATTTAACACAGAACTTTTTAAATTCCACATATAAATTTTAGATAAATGTATGTACTGTGTAGTACTTTGTCACATAATTGACCTCTTGTATTAATAAATCAATAAACTATTTAGATGAAGTTTTTGGTTATGAAATTTGAAATCTACTAGAATGCATCTTTGGCGTATGCCAAAATATTTTATAGTTCTATCTTATACTCTATGTATATGACATATGTAATCTCCAGGAAACAAAGGTGTTTTTGAGTTTGTTATAGTTACTGGTATTAAATATATCCTCAAGACTAGAGTAAATGGTCCTATCAGATGGTATTTAAAAAATATTAATTTCATTAAATAGCAATCATAAAATACATACCATATTAAACACATAATTACATTAAAGTAAATACAGTTAACAAGTATTTATAAAGTATGTACGCATATAATATTCCTATAGTTCTGCCAGGACTTACGAATGCTTTGGATGATACTGAAGCCCTTATTCTATCTGCCTCCACTAATCCATTCTCCAATATTTTCCATCCTGTTCTTTGTCCCTAGAGGCAGATCTACATGGATTACATTAATAGGACTCCCTTGCCTTATGATTTTGACTGATTCTGTCAATAGCAGCATCAACTAAAGTGAGACCAAGGTATTTATTCCCTTCTAAGGTTGACTGTCTCTCTTAAACAACAATCACTGCTCCTCTCAAGACAGCTGATCACAAAATATTCTTTTCTTCTGAGTTCTGGTATCTATTCCTTGCCTTTTATGTCTTCTTGCTTAGGGACTGTATTAACTTGCTAACAATATCCCAAGGTTATTCCAATAATCCCTTATGCTTCATCTACACACTCACATTTATGTAAATTATTCTTTTGTAAATAAACTCTACTCAAATTATCTTGCTTGTGTGTACCATCTGTTTCTGGTTGAGACTTATTACATAGCTTAAAAATTACTTGGGAAGATAAGCTTGTCCCTTGGACTGCAAGGTCAAACCAGTAAATCCTAAAGGAAATCAACCGTGAATATAGATTGGAAGGACTGATGCTGAAGCTGAAGCTGCAATACTTTGTCCACCTGATGCAAAGAGCCAACTTATTGGAAAAGATCCGGATGCTGAGAAAGATACGAGTAAGGAGGAGAAGGGGACGACAGAGGATGAGATGGTTGGATGGCATGACCGACTCAGTGCTTATGAATTTGAGCAAGCTCTAAGGCAATGGTGAAGGACAGGGAAGCCTGGTGTGTTGTAGTTCATGGGATCACAAAGAGTTGGACACAACTGAGCGAATGAACAACAATAACATCATGTTAATCAGCAGTACATAATGCAAAAACTATGTGAATGTATCAGTGTATTGATAAAGACTAGTAATATAACATTTCATTTGAGAACAGGACATTTGATAAGGACTAAAGTGACCAGGGTGACAATATACAGCCTTGACGTACTCCTTTTCCTATTTGGAACCAGTTTGTTGTTCCATGTCCAGTTCTAACTGTTGCTTCCTGACCTACATACAGATTTCTCAAGAGGCAGGTCAGGTGGTCTGGTATTCCCATCTCTTTCAGAATTTTCCACAGTTTATTGTGATCCACACAGTCAAAGGCTTTGGCATAGTCAATAAAGCAGAAATAGATGTTTTTCTGGAACTCTCTTGCTTTTTCCATGATCCAGTGGACGTTGGCAATTTGATCTCTGGTTCCTCTGCCTTTTCTAAAATCAGCTTGAACGTGGAACAACAGGCTGGTTCCAAATAGGAAAAGGAGTACGTCAAGGCTGTATATTGTCACCCTGCTTATTTAACTTATATGCAGAGTACATCATAAGAAACGCTAGACTGGAAGAAACACAAGCTGGAATCAAGACTGCCGGGAGAAATATCAATAACCTCAGGTATGCAGATGACACCACCCTTATGGCAGAAAGTGAAGAGGAACTAAAAGCCTCTTGATGAAAGTGAAAGAATAGAGTGAAAAAGTTGGCTTAAAGCTCAACATTCAGAAAACGAAGATCATGGCATCCGGTCCCATCACTTCATGGGAAATAGATGGGGAAACAGTGGAAACAGTGTCAGACTTTATTTTCTTGGGCTCCAAAATCACTGCAGATGGTGACTGCAGCCATGAAATTAAAAGATGCTTACTCCTTGGAAGAAAAGTTATGACCAACCTAGATAGTATATTCAAAAGCAGGGACATTACTTTGCCGACTAAGGTCCGTCTAGTCAAGGCTATGGTTTTTCCAGTAGTCATGTATGGATGTGAAAGTTGGACTGTGAAGAAAGCTGAGCACTGAAGAATTGATGCTTTTGAACTGTGGTGTTGGAGAAGACTCTTGAGAGTCCCTTGGACTACAAGAAGTTCCAACCAGTCCATTCTGAAGGAGATCAGCCCTGGGATTTCTTTGGAAGGAATGATGCTGAAGCTGAAACTCCAGTACTTTGGCCACCTCATGTGAAGAGTTGACTCATTGGAAAAGACTCTGATGCTGGGAGGGATTGGGGGCAGGAGGAGAAGGGGACCTCAGAGGATGAGATGGCTGGATGACATCGCTGACTCGACGGACGCGAGTTTGAGTGAACTCCGGGAGATGGTGATGAACAGGGAGGCCTGACATGCTGCGATTCATGGGGTCGCAAGGAGTCGGACATGACTGAGCGACTGAACTAAACTGAACTGAAAGTGACCAGGAAAGGCTCTTTTTGAAAGTGGATGTATTTGAATTATGTTTGAAGAAAAAATAAAATTTGGATGCAGAAACTATCCAGCCTCCAGGGAAAGGATCAGCAGAAATAAAGGTGTATGAGGGTCTTAAGTATATAATTATTTTACAGTACAGTGAAAAAAAAAATCACTGGGCTAAAATCAAGGTGTTGGAGCACTGGTTTCCTCCTCAAAGTTCTAAAGGACAATCCTTTTCTCTGGCTTTTCCACCGCCTAGAGGCCACCTACATTTTCTCACTCATATTCCCTTTTCTTCATCTTCAAAGTCATCCCAGTAAGTCAGATTCCTTCTCATGCTACCATTTCTGGTTGTCTTTCTTCTGCCACCCTCTTTCAAATTTAAGGATACCTGTGATGATATTGGATAATTCAGAATGATCTCCCTATACCAAGATCAGCTAAGCAAGAATCTTAATTCCACCTACACCTTTAATTCTCCTTTGCTATATGTATTAATTTTCTAGGGGTAGCATAACAAATTACCACAAACTGGGTGGTTTAAAACCACAGAAATAAATCATCTTATAGTTTAAAAGGCCAAAAGTATGAAATAAAGGTTTCTGCAGGGGTGAGTCCTTCTTAAGGCTATGGGAGAGATATCATCCCAGGAGTCCCTTCTAGCTTCTGGTGGTTGCTTCAGTCCTTGGTGAGACTTGCCTTGAGACTTATCATTCCAATCTTTGCCTCCATCTTGTCATCTTCTCCTTCGCTGCATCGCTTCTGCCTCTTATAAGGACACGTTCATTAAATTTATTTTTTTAATTATAAATTTATTTATTTTAATTGGTGGCTAATTACTTTACAATATTGTATTGGTTTTGCCATACATCAACATGAATCCACCACGGGTATACACGTGTTCCCCATCCTGAGCCCCCCTCCCACCTCCCTCCCTGTACCATCCCTCTGGGTCATCCCAGTGCACCAGCCCCAAGCATTCTGTATCATGCATCGAACCTGGACCGGAGATTCATTTCATATATGATATTATATATGTTTCAATGCCATTCTCCCAAATCATCCCACCCTCTCCCTCTCCCAGAGAGTCCAAAAGACTGTTCTATACATCTGTGTCTCTTTGCTGTCTCGCATACAGGGTTATTATTTATTGGATTTAGTGTTTACACTTTATACTAAGTCAATATTATCTCATCTCAATCCTTAAGTACATATGCAAGGATTTTATTTCCATATAAGGTCACATTTTGAGGTTCCAGTGGACATGAATTTTTTAGGGGTTACTGTGCAACCCACTCTATCACATAACCTAGTATATTCAATCTAACATATTTCTGATTAAAATGAGAATATATTTCAAGGTCCATTGCTCTACCTACCACACTCAGAACCTCCCCTGATAGAACCCATGCATGTGAGCTAAGAGGAGATTCCGGTGCAACAGTGATGTTTGGCATAACAGTCTAGATCCCCTGGCATGAAACATGTGTTCCCTTGGCCCTCCTTCTGATTCAAAATGACCCACTTTGGGGCTTCCCTGGTGGCTCATTTGTAAAGAATCCTCCTGCCAATGCAGGGGACACCGGTTCCATCCCTGGTCTGGGAAGATGCCACATGCCGTGGTGCAACTGAACCTGTGTGCCATGTCTATTGATCCTGTGCTCTGAAGCCCAGGGCCACAATTACTGAGTCCAGGTGCTACAGAAACTGGAGCCCCCACACCTTAGAGGCTGTGCTCCACAATGAGAGAAGCCACCACAATGAGAAGCCGGTGCTCAGCAGCCAGAGGGTAGTCTCTACTCACCACAAATAGAGAAAAGCCTACACAGTGATAAAGACCTAGCACAGCCAAAAATAAATAAGACAGATATTTTAAGAAACAGAACCACTGCCACCTTATTATGGATTGCCCATGGGTCCACCTGATTTTATGATTTGACAGGTCTGGTGGAACTTTGCTGAAGATGAGCCGCATGATTGCTTGATGATACTTAGGCTGTCTCTACCAAGGCCCAGAATCACTCCAGAGGCTGCTTTTCAGTTGGCATGTACTTGTCTGCTTTCTCCAGAACCACAGGAGTATGTGTTGTAATTTTTCTACTGGGACTTGTCACAAACTCTGCTACACAGCATCTTTTCTCATCACAGGCAACTCTTCTATCAGAGACTCTGCTGGGTCATATGTCCAAAGTGGCAGAAGTTCATGTGTTGCACAATAATTTCCAATGTATTCGTCACTTATCATTTGATCTGATTAATAGCTGGATCAAATATCATGTGAAGTGTTCCACTGTTTCAGGTGCCTTTGGACTATATTATGATAGAAATTGAGGGGATTAACATAGCACTTGGGGAAGATAATAAATATGTACTTCCTCCATCCATATGAATGTGAACTAATCTGGGTTCTTCCTTCCCTACAGACATGTAAAAGAATGCATTTGCCAGACCATTGGCTATGTACCTGAGACCAGGTATATACCTGCTGCTGCTGCTGCTAAGTCGCTTCAGTCGTGTCCGACTCTGTGCGACCCCATAGACGGCAGCCCACGAGGCTCCTCCGTCCCTGGGATTCTCCAGGCAAGAACACTGGAGTGGGTTGCCATTTCCTTCTTCAATGCAGGAAAGTGAAAAGTGAAAGTGAAGTCACTCAGTTGTGCCCGACTCTTAGCGACCCCATGGACTGCAGCCTACAAGGCTCCTCTGTCCATAGGATTTTCCAGGCAAGAGTACTGGAGTGGGTTGCCATTGCCTTCTCCGAGGTATATACCTATACTTATTTTAATACCTATTTTCATCTATTCCAGCTAAGACACTACATAAGGTACCTCAGATGTAAATAAAATATTAACTGGTTGTTTGAGGTAATCTACTATATCATCCTATATCTGTCTGGCTCCTGTAGGAGTCAGACTGGTAAATCAAATGAGTATAGGATGGGGATATTACCCTTGTATATATTAGACATTTAAAAATTACACTAATCTCTATATTTTTCTCTGGGATGGAAAATGTTTTTACTCATTACTTTAGCAGAAGATGGAGTTGGCAGCTTTTGCAGCTCTCACTTTCAATTCCCCATTGAAGACAGGTCCTACCTCATAAGGCAAGGAACTAATGTTTTGCCAACTACCTTGTAATGTACTTTACAATTATATACTCAGAAACAGAAATGATCACCAGTTCAGTCTACAGACCCAGATAACCACTGTGAACTGAGGCTAAGTCAGGACACAGTTTATTACTGGCTCCCACATAAACCTCTACCTAACCAGTGGGCAACAGTGATGCTTCAGGTCCCTTAGGATAAATGTCAGCTTCAAACTGTGTCCCTAAGTCCTCTAAATGTTTGGGCATTTTGTCCAGTGAATAGTAACCTGAGTAAATTTACCTGTCACTTTGAAAAAGGACTCAGAGAATTATTACTTCATACACGTGCCCTGGTGTTACTGTATCCTATCTCATGAGGAAACAGCTATTTTTCTCAAGTCAATGGATTTGGGGTTTGCAAATTAGCTCAGGTAGAACTGGGTAAAGAAGGTAAGTTCTCAATGGACAGAGAAGCCTGGCAAGCTACAATCCATTGGGTCACAAAAGAGTTGGCCATGGCTTAGTGACTAAACAACAAAATTGGTAAGTGATACAGTTTTTCTCAGCATTATAGACATTCATTCTTCTATATATTAAGCAATATTCTTGCTAACTGTCCAGTGTTAATCATCTCCATGGTTTCTTGCATGTCAAGCTCCTCAGCTGTGACACAAACCCCTGTTGGATGCTCTAAAAGATACATACAAGAATGTTCATAGCAGTCTTATTTGTCATATCCTCAAAGTGAATACAATCTAATATGTATTAAAGGCAAAATGGATAAATAAACGGTGGCTTCTTAACACAATGGGATGATAATTAGCATTAATATTAACTTTACTACAACTGTAGGAAATCATATGAATAAATCTCACAAACATAGATTGAAAAGATGAACCCAAGAGAATACATATTTTATAGTTTCACTTATATGAAATTTACATACATTTTTATAAATTATATATGATTTTATAAGTCAGACAGTACTAATCCTATTGCTTATGAATACATACTTAATTAGTAAATCTATAAAGAAAAGTAAAGAAAGATTTGCCATAAAATTCAGAACAGTGGTTACCTTTTGCAGAAGGGAAGGGTAGGTAGTGAGAAGTGACAGGAGGGGGCTAAGTGCTAACATCGTTCTATTTTCTTGACCTCTGAGGATGCTAACATGGATGTTTCTCTGTTATAAATAACCTCTTTCAATGTACTTTCTATGAGAGTTCCACTCCCCAAAAGTAAAAGTGTATTTACAACCAACTCAAAGAAATACTACCCCAAAACTTTTCAAATGAAGATGTTTGTGTTCAATTCTCAAATTCCAAACTCATTCCATGAGGCCACCATCACCCTAATACCAAAACCTGACAAAGATGCCACAAGAAAAGAAAACTTTCTGAAAATTTCACATCAATTCCCACTCACATCTTGCAGGTCAGTATCTATTCACATATTCTCACTGGCCACACTCTGAATTTTCTTATCTGTATGGCAATGTGCCCAAATAAATATATCAATATTTAATATTAATATATAAATAGCATCAGTGTTTTTCATTAAGGTGGCATAGCCAAAGGGATACTGGGAAGCAATTAACACTCCTTGTCATAGACTAAGAAAAGAGAATTCTTAACAGCAAGACATAAAGCAGGTGATAAGATAGAAGTGTAAATATATTATGTTGAAACATTTATTATAGAGTGCTACTATGTTTATTTTTATGAGATTGGAGAGGAAAACAGCCTAGGAAAGCAGTTCTCAGTGGAGATTTTCTCATTCCTCCTCCTCCTGGCCCCTCCCTAGATCCCTATAATATGTGATAATATCTAGAATCACTTCTGGTTATCACAACTACAGGAGGTGCTTCAGGTATCTAGTGAGTAGAGGCCTGAGACGCCAATATATATTTTTCAAAGCACAGGTGTGCGTGCATGCTCAAGCATGTCTGACTCTGCAACTGTATAGACTGTATATGGTTCTTCTATCCATTCGATTATCCCAGCAAGAATACTGGAGTGGGTTGCCATTTCCTTCTGCAGGGGATCTTTCCCACCCAGAGACTGAACTTGCATCTCCTGTGTCTCTTGCATTGGCAGTTAGATTCTTTACCACTGAACCTTCTGGGAAGTCATCAAAGAACAGGATTACCTCTCAAATAAAGAATTATCCACGACAAAATATCAACATCTAGGTGAAGACCTAGATATTTCTCTTTCTCTTTTTTTTCAGCAAGATGAAGTCAATATCCAAACTGTCATCAATTACACTGAGAACAGCAGCAGCAACAAAACAATATTGAAGAGAGTTGTAGTAAAGAATGTATACTACTTAACATAAAGTAACATGTCATAGTGAAAAAGTTGGCTTAAAGCTCAACATTCAGAAAACCAACATCGTGGCATCCGGTCCCATCACTTCATGGCAAATAGACGGGGAAACAGTGGAAACAGTGGCAGACTTTATTTTTGGGGGCTCCAAAATCACTGCAGGTGGTGACTGCAGCCATGAAATAAAAAGATGCTTACTCCTTGGAAGGAAAGTCATGACCAACCTAGACAGCATATTAAAAAGCAGAGACATCACTTTGTCAACAAAGGTCCATCTAGTCAAGGCTATGGTTTTTCCAGTAGTCATGTATGGATGTGAGAGTTGGACTATAAAGAAAGATGGGCACGGAAGAATTGAAGCTTTTGAACTGTGGTGTTGGAGAAGACTCTTGAGAGTCCCTCGGACTGCAAGGAGACCCAACCAGTCCTTCCTAAAGGAGATCAGTCCTGAATGTTCATTGGAAGGACTGATGTTGAGCTGAAATGCCAATACTTTGGCTACCTGATGCGAAGAACTGCCTCATTCGAAAAGACCCTGACGCTGGGAAAGATTTAAGGTGAGAGGAGAAGGGGACAACAAAGGACAAGATGGTTGGATGGCATCACCAACTCAATGGACATGATTTGAGTAAACTCCGGGAGTTGGTGATGGACAGGGAGGCCTGGCGTGCTGCAGTCCATGGGGTCCCAAAGAGCTGGACATGACAGAGTGACTGAACTGAACTGAACTGAGATGTCATAAGCTCAAAGCGTTTATAGGGACCAAAGATGTAATGTAAGTAAGGGAAAGTAAGATGACAAATGACCACTAACACTTAGCTGTGACCCATTAAAATCTAGGGATGATAGAGTGATCTCCTTCAGTTGAAGATCACAAGCCCCATCACTGCTGCTGTATTAGTATCCTAGGGCGGCATAATGAAGTACCACAAGTTGTTGATTGCTTAAAACAGTAGAAAGTGGTTGTCTCACCCTTCTGGAGGTTAAGAGGCTTTCCAGGTGGCACGAATGGTAAAGAATCCACCTGCCAATGCAGGAGACACAAGAGACACGGGTTCAATCCTTAGGTTGGGAAGATCCCCTGGCGTAGGAAGTGGCAACCTCTCCAGTGTTCTTGCCACAAAAATCACATGGACAGAGGAGCCTGGTGGGCTATAGCCCATGCAGCCTCAAAGAGTCAGATGCGACTGAGCTACTGAGCACTGGATGTTAGAAGTCTAAATAAAGGTATTGGATAGGCCATGCTTTCTCTGAAGGCTTCAGGGGAAGAAGATCATTTCCTGCCACTTCCTAGCTAGCATCTTCAGTGGTCCTTGGTTGTAGATGTATCAGTCCTATCTCTTGCACAGTGATGCTCTCCCTGTATTTGTGTGTGTTTATATGGCATTCTCCTCTTTGTGTTTCTGAGTCTGGGTCTAAATTTGCCTTTAGAAAAGGACACCAGTCATGCGCCCACCTTGACCCAGTATTACCTCATCTTACCTTGATTACACCTGTAAAGTCTATTTCCAAGTAAGATACATTCAGAAGTATCAGGAATTAGTACTTTAATCTATCTTTGGGAGAGATGCAATTTAAACTGCAACAGTCATCAGGAAAGAACTTGGGTTCTAGGTTTGTTGGAAATTATTTTTCATGAGAAGCTCAAAATTTAGCTTTTATGTTAAATTCTTAAATTGTTATAATTTGGCTTCTGAAAAATACATTTGTGGGATGGATACAGTTTTTGACTTTGTCAACTTGCCACCTCTGTGCTGCTGTGTAAAGAAAGTGTGGAGTATAACTTGCTTTTCTTCAGGAGCTAGTACCACTAGAGAATTAAGAAAGGTGATGATAGAAATGAGAATTGTGGAGATGGAGAGGAAATATGGAATTCTTGGGATATCTCAGAGAGAGAATTTTATGACTGATTATAAGAAAAAAAAGGGTCAAAAATAGCTGTTCTGTCATGAACAAAATAATATCAACATATAAGATAGGCATAAAGATGTTCCAGGCAAAAGTTCAAGTAAGTTTTACAAACAGTATATAAATTTGCATCCAAGGGCTTATTTGCATGGATAAATAACTTTATATATCACTGAAAGTAATGAGCTCATGCATAGATTAGACTTTTAGGCTATAACACCTGCTGGATATTTAATAGACATTTTAGCTTCATTGATATATATGCTAAAGGAGTATACAATTTCACTTCCAATCTGACATATTTTTGGAAAACATACACCAAATCTGAAGCATTTTAGATTTCAAAGCTTCCACATTCAGCATTGGCAGACAAAGTTAATTCTTTTTCTTTTTTCAAAGTTAATTCTTATATTTTCAAAATCCATATGTCCATCCTTGAAGCCAAGTGTGGAATTAACTCCACCTGAATCAGACGGACTAGGAATAGGAGAGGGTGATTTCTATGGACACTACTACCAGAAGGATGGCTGAATGGTGAATGAAAGCTGGGCTGGCATAATAATGCATCTATCTCTCTCTATTCCTCACTCTCTTTTTCTCTTCCTTTCTTCCTGCCTGCCTTTCTGCCTTCCCTTCTTTTTCTTCCTTTCTTTCCTCCTCTCTTGTGTCCTTGCATTCTTATAACTATCGAGTGACAAGCATCTGGCTCTATTCTAAATAATAAGAATACATCAATTAAAAATAATAAACAATAGAAAAACACAGCCCATTGCTAGAAGGAGATCAGCCGACCAGCAAGATTCAGTCCACTACAAATAGGATAATAAGTAACTACACAGGCATATATGAGTTGCAAAGGAAACAGTGAAGAACATTGGACTGTTCGCATATAGTGTCTCTGTTGATTTTCTAGGGAGATATGATTTGAAATATGTCATAAAATATAGGTTGGACTTAACCAGGTGAAAAAGAGGAATATGGAATTTACTAAAAGAATGAATAGAATGTTTAAACTATGATAAGGAAAATAAAGCAGTCAGGTTACTTGCAAACAATTTGATATGGTTTCCTGTTTATAGATGAGTGGCTAGTGAAGCTGGAAACTAGTGCAGGATATAAGAAGTTTGGGTTTTATCCTAATAACCAGTAAAGGATTTTAATAAGGCAAGGGAGATGAAATGAGTGCTGTTACATGCCAGTAGGAGAGGCAGCAAGCAGAAAGAAGGATTGGAAGTTCAGCCAATGAGTGGAAGGATACTAATTGGAAGAATTTTGAAACCATATAGATAAAAAATGATAAGGTCCTACTCTAAGGTCACAACAATAGGAATGAAAAAAAGAAGGACTTGATGCAGTGAGAAGAGGAGATCACAGAGGTTGAAGGAAAACCAAGAGAGAATATTAATGAAGTAGTGAATATGGCTAGAATTTAAATAAGAAAGGAGGAAAAAATGTTAGTGGGGCAGAGTTAGAGCAAGGTGACTAAAGTGTGTGCATTGAATGAGCGATGTTTCCATTTAATGGAATGCTAGGGATAAAAGAGAAAAGTCGCAGTGAACTGAGAGGCATGGAGGGAAACTGAGCAAATTGGGATTCTCACAGCCACGGTGATGAAGGTAAAAGGAGACAACTCATTAGCAGAACAGGGATTTGCGGTGACCTACGGACCTTTTAAAAAAAAAAGAGAGAGAGAGAGAAAAGGAATTATAGCATGTAAATATACCTAGGAGAAAGAAGCAATGTACTGAGAGGTTAAGATCAATAAGCCCTATGAACAGGAACAAGGAAGAGATGAATCTTGATTTTTAAGCTTTCCCAATTCCCAATTCACATACTTCCTCCCCCTCCTCTCCTTACTGTACTGCAAGCTGCAGCCTTATAGCTAAAAAAAACAAACAAACAAACAAAAAAACTCTGGATATTTTCAGGCACATGCTATTAACAAAAGCAAATTGCTTCCCAGTTCTATTCTTTATTAATTGCACGAACTTTTTGCCTCAGAAGGAAAATACTTGTCTTAGGACTCTCAACTTGGATGTATTTTCTTTCCTTTCTTTCTTTTCTTTCCAGCATTCTGGGAGGTGGATCATAGAGGATCACAGCAGGATCCTCTATGATCCACCTCCCAGAATGCTGGAAATAAAAGCAAAAATAAACAAGTGGGATCTAATTAAAATTAAAAGCTTCTGCACAACAAAGGAAAATATAAGCAAGGTGAAAAGACAGCCTTCAGAATGGAAGAAAATAATAGCAAATGAAGCAACTGACAAACAACTAATCTCAAAAATATACAAGCAACTTCTGCAGCTCAACTCCAGAAAAATAAACGACCCAATCAGAAAATGGGCCAAAGAACTAAATCGACATTTCTCCAAAGAAGACATACGGATGGCTAACAAACACATGAAAAGATGCTCAACATCACTCATTATTAGAGAAATGCAAATCAAAACCACAATGAGGTACCACTTCACACCAGTCAGAATGGCTGCGATCCAAAAATCTGCAAGCAATAAATGCTGGAGAGGGTGTGGAGAAAAGGGAACCCTCCTACACTGTTGGTGGGAATGCAAACTAGTACAGCCACTATGGAGAACAGTGTGGAGATTCCTTAAAAAATTGCAAATAGAACTACCGTATGACCCAGCAATCCCACTGCTGGGCATACACACCAAGGAAACCAGAATTGAAAGAGACACATGTACCCCAATGTTCATCGCAGCACTGTTTATAATAGCCAGGACATGGAAACAACCTAGATGTCCATCAGCAGATGAATGGATAAGAAAGCTGTGGTACATATACACAATGGAGTATTACTCAGCCGTTGAAAAGAATTCATTTGAATCAGTTCTGATGAGATGGATGAAACTGGAGCCGATTATACAGAGTGAAGTAAGCCAGAAAGAAAAACACCAATACAGTATACTAACACATATATATGGAATTTAGGAAGATGGCAATGACGACCCTGTATGCAAGACAGGGAAAGAGACACAGATGTGTATAACGGACTTTTGGACTCAGAGGGAGAGGGAGAGGGTGGGATGATTTGGGAGAATGACATTCTAACATGTATACTATCATGTAAGAATTGAATCGCCAGTCTATGTCTGACGCAGGATGCAGCATGCTTGGGGCTGGTGCATGGGGATGACCCAGAAAGATGTTATGGGGAGGGAGGTGGGAGGGGGGTTCATGTTTGGGAATGCATGTAAGAATTAAAGATTTTAAAATTTAAAAAATAAAAAACTAAAAAAAAAAAAATTAAAAAAAAAAAAACTCTTCTGTACTCTAAAATGAGGATAAATGGCTCACTGAACCCATGGCGCCCTGTTTTCCTAAGGATATGCAAAGGTGGCATTGCAGGCATAAGGTCGTATTTTGGTAGAGGTCATCCAGATATAATTTAGTTGTAGAGCCGGTCACAAATATTCTTACTTCTAACAGTCATGATAGCTAAGGCAAATGTGAGTAACACTGGGGAGATGTATTTACATCTACATATTGCATGTGATTCGATTTTTCTTTAATTTCTTTATGGGAAATGTGATTGGATAGCAACTGGTGCTATGAAGGTGCAGATGCTGAGTGTCAGGCAGATCATATTACCTGCAAGGACAGAGTCCAGCTTGCCTTCGACAGCTGTATTTGGCCCGCTCTGCTTCTTTGAAGTTACGGTAAAAACAGTATCTCCGAGTCTTTAGGGTTTCTGCAAAAAAAAAGAATGGAATGGTTATTTTTCATTTATTACTTGTGACAGAAAATGAAAAGAGGAAGAGCTGGCCTGAATTCAGGAGAGACAGTAATTCTGGATGAAAGCTTCACCTCCCAGGAGAACAAACAACCATAAAGGTGTGCATAATTCAGACATCATTTTGTAGTTATGTCAAACATTTGGCAGAAGCCAAATGATAAAATTCCTTTAATCGGTCAGTTAAATATCCACACCAGCTGCTGTGATTTCAAATGATTCCATGAATAGAGAGTAACTCCATGAACACACGACACCCCAAAAGCCAGCCTGCCCTCAAAGCCTTCTTTCCTGGCATGGGGACTTAACTGAAATTGAATGTACCGGCCGGTTCATTGCCTGTTGAGGCTTGTGGCCAGTCCTTGCTATTGGATCTGGGAGGTTTTTTTTTTTTCTGACAGCTTTTCACTGATGAGACTAGCGGCTCAAATAAGATCTGCACGAATAAGAATGTCTCAGATGAATTTTTTCCCCCTCATTCACACGTTCCTAAATAAAACCCTGAAACAGTCATTTCTATGCCAATATGAAAGATTAAGTTTCATTTTCAGGTTCCTCCTTCTACCTGGATTCTAGGGAAGAAAACATGAAAACTATGGGCTTGTGAAGGTTTGTTTCTTTTTCAGATTTTTGTCTGGTGGGAGAGAATCCCTCACTGATAGTCCTTGACAGAACTCAAAACTCAGCAGTGAAATCCCAAGAGTTAGTGCATATTTCTGTGGGGAAATAGCTGTGTTCTTCCATCAGAGAATTCGCTACAACTTTTTTCTCTCCCAAAGTTAAGAGCTTTAATTGCCCAAAGTCTTTCCTGTAATTGTATGTATAAGCTTTAAAGTATAAAAGCTCAGCGATCAAATGATGACTGCTAATTTTAATTTTCTGGAATCAGTGTAATGTTTAATTCCATTAATATCTGCTTAATATTTAACGAGGGACATGGTAGAGTACATGGTGGCATTTTTATAAACCTCTTACCCCTGTGAATACACAAATATGGATCAAATCATGAGAATAAATAGATCGCAGAAGACACAAAACAGACTCACTATTTATTTTAATAAGACCTCTCCCAACCTGGTGGCTCAGGCAGTAAAGGAGCTGCCTGCAATACAGGAGACTGCAATATAAGAGAGAGGGGTTTGATCCCTGAGTCGGAAGTTCCTTTAGAGAAGGAAATGGCAACCCACTCCAGTATTCTTGCCTGGGAAACCCCATGCAAAGAGATGCCTCCTGGCAGGCTGCAGTCCATAGGGTGACAAAGAGTCAGACACAACTGAGCGACTGAACCACCATCCTGCCTTCATAGAACCATTAGTAGAAGTTTGGAGTGGAAAGTTAGCATTCTCTGAAAAGAGAAAGAAACCTAAAGCTATGAAATCTTCAATAACTCAGGCACCTTGTTGTGTTATTCCACTTTAATGTGGTTTACCTAGATTCAGCCAGTACAGTTCAGTTCAGTCTCTGTCACGTCTGACTCTTTGCAACTCCATGGACAGTGGCACACCAGGCTTCCCTGTCCATCACCAACTCCCGGAGTTTACTCAGACTCATATCCACCATCCAACCAACTCATCCTCTGTATTCCCCTCCTCCTCCTGCCTTCAATCTTTCCCAGCATCAGGGGCTTTTCAAATCAGTCAGCTCTTTGCATCAGGTGGCCAAAGGATTGAAGTTTCAGTTTCAACATCAGTCCATCCAATGAATATTCAGGACTGATTTCCTTGGGATTGACTGGTTGGATCTCCTTGCAGTCCAGGGGACCCTCAAGAGTCTTCTCCAGCACCACAGTTCAAAAGCATCAATTCTTCAGTGTTCAGCTCTCTTTATAGTCCAACTCTCACATCCATACACGACTACTAGAAAAACAATAGCTTTGACTAGACGGACTTTACTTAAAGAAAAATTATTCAATATCTATTACATACTAGGTAGGAACTGTGTTACACTGCTGTAGGTCTAAATGTTAGCAGTATATGCAACTAAGACAGGTGCCAAATATACCTCTCTGGGGAGGGGGCAGTTTAATTCATTAAAACCCACCTTTGTACTACTTATGAGCCAACAACTACCAAAGCTATAGATAAAAAGTCCAAGTAGAGAATGCTACACATATACCAACTTAAAATGCCTTTCTACAGCTGCTGTGGAATTCCTATTTGAAGAGGTACTATGGACAGATAGGAAAAATACACGCGAGCAGCATAGGGACAACAGTAGTCACAGTTACCTTCTAGGCATAAAAGCTAGGAAGATTCTAGGAATGAATGTCCCAAGGGTATGGGTCATGTCTTATTTATCCATATTTCCAAGTTCTAATACATAATATTAACTTGAAACTTGATCATTGAATAAATGAATGAGCAAAGAAAATAATTGCACGAACTTGTAGATTTGGTAATAGTAGATTGTAACCTCTTGAAATCAGTTAATCATTGTTTTCTCCTTTTCAGTCCCTATAATTGAACAAGTTACTTAACCTCTCCAAAGCATCAGCTTGCTCATGTAAATGGAATAAAAACCATACAAGCCCACCAGCATTGTTGTGAGGATTATTAACAGAATATTAATCAATTATATAACACAGTGCCTGATACATACAGAGTGAATTACTATTATTGTTGATATTAGTCAGTGTTTGTTAGCCAGGGCTACACCACATTTTCAGCTGAAGAATTGTTTTAAAATGTCCAGGTTCTACCTCCAGAGATTTTATTTTAATTATTTTAAAGTGAGACACAAACATGCCTCTTTTTAAAAAGCTTTCCAAGTGATCCAGGTGACATGTGAAGCCAGAGTAGAAAATCATAGTTGTATGAGAAATACACACCTACACGCATAATCCCTCAACACATATTCATTTTTTCTTCTTAAAAGATAAACCATTCAATAAAGTCACACATCCATTTTATGAGTTAAGTTTCCTTTGTACATCCATCATTCTCCATACATTTCTGGGTAGAGTTATAATTAGATGCCCTTTTCTCTTACAGATTTGTTTACTTGTTCAAGTTTTCTGTTCACTATAACTAGACCATACAGATCTCCATTCAATCTTCTGGTGGTTTATTTGTTAAAGATCAATTTTGAGTAAGAACTGAGTACTCCTGTCCCTGTATTATGGAATCAGAGAAGAATCATAGTTCAACAATTCAACATTTGATGACTCAGGTTCCTAAAGACTGAATCTTTTAACTTTTTTTTTTCATTTTTCTATCAGCCTGAAGATATATGATAGTCCCTTTTTAGTAAGGCAATTTCCTTGTCTAACTTGTAGACCATCTATTATAATGCTTGAATTTCTGCAATACTTTAAATCATGATCTGAGTGTGTGGTTTTCTTTTATTATGCTTCTCATGCTTGAAACTATGGTAGACTTTTCAACCACATTTGTTTAAAAAACACTATCCTTTGAAAATTAAACTTAAACACACAAATGGAACATACTTTGTAAGAAAATGCTCAGTGTTTGTTGAATTAAAAACTCAATTATCGTCAAATATATTTTTATAGTTTCTATATTATATAATATATTCACTTAAAGACAGTTTCATCTGCTTATGAGCAGAGTTACAAATAAATGTATTGAATAAAATATGCAGCATTTCAGTACTGTATAGAAATATGAAGTTTTTCATTACATTAACTATTCATATTTCTTGGACTTTCAAAATTGATTTTACTCAGTTTATCAGATTCTCTTGCATCTTTTACATAAACGTTCCCCTTTTATTCTGAATACCTTCTTCTAAAACAGTAGCTTTTAGCATACATTTCCCCCCCACACACAGGTCCCTTTTCTATATTTTTTGCATAAGTCTCTGCTCTCTTGATGGAGAAGGCAATGGCACCCCACTCCAGTACTCTTGTCTAGAAAATCCCATGGACAGAGGAGCCTGGTAGGCTGCAGTCCATGGGTTGGGGAAGAGTCAGACAACTGAGCTACTTCACTTTCACTTTTTACTTTCACGCATTGGAGAAGGAAATGGCAACCCACTCCAGTGTTTTTGTCTGGAGACTCCCAGGGACCGGGGAGCCTGGTGGGCTGCTGTCTATGGGGTCGAACAGAGTCAGACACAGGTCAAGTGATTTAGCAGCAGCAGCAGCTGCTGCTCTCCTGAGAATGTTTTAGCCTCTGCAAGCTACTGTTAAGTGGTTACTAGGTGATACTTTCTATTTTTCTCCCCAGGCCATTTATTGCCCTCTCTATTTTCTTAGATACTGAGTTGGTTAGAATCTCTTGGCACCTGGCAGTGTCTTCTCAGTTCTGAGTCCTGGCCAAAACCCACTCACTTCTCTTGCCTACAAGCAATAGGGTTACATAGCTTTATTTTGCTTATCTGATCAGACATGACTACTATTTCATTAAAACACATACACATGCATGCATGCATAAACACACAAACACACATACACACAATACCCAGGAATGATTATCTATTTATAAGGCTGAATTTTTAATTTGTTGTTTTCTTCAATTCCTTCTCTCCTATAAATCAGTTTGGTATTGCTCTGAGTTTTATTTGTTTACTTGTTTATTTTATTAAAACTCTCTTGCACAGTGCTAGGAATAAGATAGGTCACCATGTACTGGTTGAATGAAAAGTAATTGTAACTATATATAACTTTAGATAAGGGAATTCAATTTGCAAACATTAGTAACACATATTGTTCCCAATTAGTGTTAATGTCACAGCAGTAAAGTCATTGCTAGGCACCAAATAGAAGATAGGGTAGCTTTGAAACTCAGGAGTAATACCTAGCAGTATAATGTTGGGTAATCCATGGTCAACTCTATTTATCTTAGAGGACCTGCCTGCTGCACAGGTCTGATGATCCGCAAGAATCTTGTGAGCTCCATGTTTTCTTCTTAATAATAGCTGTTTGTAGTAACTACTATCTGACCAGCATGGTGCTAGGAGCTTTGCATAAATTAACACTAATCCTCTTATGAAACAGAGGAATGTGTTATAGTTCTAATTTTTCAGCAGAGGCCATGTCATACACCTAGCAAAATCCAATACAATGTTCTTTCCCTCTTTCGTACCTCCTCTGGGTGTCTTCAGGTGCCTGCTAACTTTCCTTAGCCATGTTAGATTTCAGTGGACATTTACCAAGCAGGGAAGAATTGCTCCCATCATTTGTTGTGTTGTGTTGAAACAAAGTCTGGTGTTGGAACTAGAATTCTTAGTTTCAATAATTCCCCAATTGTCCAGTTTATGTTTCTATTTTCTTATTTATGAGATAAGGTTATTCAGTTCTATTTCCCCCATCTTTCTCTCCCATGAGTGATTTGAGAACCAGATGCAATAAAATATGTAAAGAAAACTGGTAAAAGCAGGAGAGTTACCATAAGGGTAGAGTCTTAAAGCTCTTACTATAATGACAATAACAAAATGGTAATTACGTGAGGTGAAGAGTGTGCTAACTGACTTTATTGTTGGAACAACTGAAACAACGTCAGACTTTATTTTCTTGGGCTCCAGAATCACTGCAGATGGTGACTGAAGCCATGAAATTAAAGACACTTGCTCCTTGTAAGAAAAGCTATGACCAACAGAGACAGCATATTAAAAAGCAGAGATATTACTTTGCTGACAAATGTCTGTCCAGTCAAAGTTATGGTTTTTCCAGTAGTCATGTACATGAGAGTTGGACTATAAAGAAAGCTGAGCACCAAAGAATTGATGATGCTGCTGCTGCTTTTGAACTAAGGTTCTGGGTAAGACTCTTGAGAGTCCCTTGGACTGCAAGGAGATCCAACCAGTCCATCCTAAAGGAAATCAGTTCTGAATATTCATTGGAAGGGCTAATGCTGAAGCTGAAACCCTAATATTTGGCCACCTGATGTGAACTGACTCATTGTAAAATACCCCGATGCTGGGAAAGAGTGAAAGAGAGAGGAGAAGGGGACGACAGAGGATGAGATGGCTGGATATCATCTCCGACTCAATGGATGTGAGTTTGAGCAAGCTCTGGGAGTTGGTGATGGACAGGGAAGCCTGGCATGCTCCAGTCCGTGGGGTTGCAAAGAGTCGGACACGATTGAGTGACTGAACTGAACTGTACTGAACCTTACTGTAGTAAACATTTTGCAATGATTTACAGCAAATCATTACTTTATATACCTTAAACTTACACAGGGTTATATGTCAATTATATTTTGATAAATCTATAAAAATCATGTACTAATTTGATAATAAATGTATACAGCATGTGGACTCAAAAACTCTAATATAGAAATATATCATCAGTTCAGTTCAGTCGCTCAGTTGTGTCCGTCTCTTTGTGACCCCATGAATCGCAGCACGCCAGGCCTCCCTGTCTATCACCAACTCCCGGAGTTCACTCAGACTCACGTCCATCGAGTTGGTGATGCCATCCAGCCATCTCATCCTCGGTCGTCCCCTTCTCCTTCTGCCCTCAATCCCTCCCAGCATCAGAGTCTTTTCCAATGAGTCAACTCTTCGCATGAGGTGGCCAAAGTGCTGAAGTTTCAGCTTTAGAATCAGTCCTTCCAAAGAAATCCCAGGGCTGATCTCCTTCAGAATGGACTGGTTGCATCTCTTTGCAGTCCAAGGGACCCTCAAGAGTCTTCTCCAACACCACAGTTCAAAAGTATCAATTCTTCCATGCTCAGCCTTCTTCACAGTCCAAGTCTCACATCCATACATGACTACTGGAAAAACCATGGCCTTGACTAGACAGACCTTAGTTGGCAAAGTAATGTCTCTGCTTTTGAATATTCTATCTAGGTTGGTCATAACTTTTCTTCCAAGGAGTAAGCGTCTTTGAATTTCATGGCTGCAGTCACCATCTGCAGTGAGTCTGACACTGTTTCCACTGTTTCCCCATCTATTTCCCATGAACTGATGGGACCGGATGCTATGATCTTCGTTTTCTGAATGTTGAGCTTTAAGCCAACTTTTTCACTCTCCTCCTTCACTTTCATCAAGAGGCTTTTTCGTTCCTCTTCACTCTCTGCCATAAGGGTGGTGTCATCTGCATATCTGAGGTGACTGATATTTCTCCCGGCAATGTTGATTCCAGCTTGTGTTTCCTCCAGGCCAGCTTTTCTCACGATGTACTCTGCATATAAGTTAAATAAGCAAGGTGACAATATACAGCCTTGACATACTCCTTTTCCTATTTGGAAGCAGTTTGTTGTCCCATATCCAGTTCTAACTGTTGATACATATGAATAACTTAAACAGAATATCTATGCTACATGGGGCTTCCTTGGTGGCTCAGATGGTAAAGAATCCACCTGGGTTCGATCCCTGGATTGGAAAGTTCCTCTGGAGGAGGGCATGGCAACCCACTCCAGTATTCTTGCCTGGAGAATCCCCATGGACAGAGGAGCCTGGCTGGCTACAGTAGGCACATATGAAATAATTTAGACAAATGTTGAATCCTGAACTGAAAAGCTCCTCAGATAGAAAGAGTAGACCATAGAAGTCAACCCTGACAATCCATGAAATTCATTCATTAAAAGCAAAACCTATTAGAAAACTTTGAGCAATAAGAGTCAAAGTGATATTCAGTATTATTATTTTTAAATACATATTCTTTCAAAGGATATAATGAAATTTCTAGACATTAAAGAATAAAATTAGAGTAGCTAGTAATGAAGACTAGACACTAAAGCTAAAAATAGTGATTTAAGTTATGAAGATTTTAGTTTAGAAAAGACTTAGGCCACAAAGGGAAGACAGGAGCTATATTTACTTTATTTCAAAAATTTATTTATTTTAATATATTTAAAAAAATCAGGATACTTAATTTCCTTTATTCACAAAGAATGAAGTCACACAAAACTGAGAATTTTCAGCAAATCTTATCCTTGAAATTTAAAAGTTAGTAAAAGAGAGCACTCTGAAGTTATATGTTAATAATTAAAGTTGATCTTTTAATATGTTAGTATATTCATTTTTTTCAATAATTATATATTATTTCATTCTTTATTGTTACTTAGGATTATGTGTATATTTCATTGAAAGAATCAAACCCCAGATACGGAAAATGCTTCTACTAGAAGTCTGAAAAGAATGTTCAAGAACATGACATTATTTTTACGCTATGGGAAATGACTTTCCATCTGGTGGGTCATCCATCTTTGTTTTGCTGGTTTTTCTATACTCTTGCCACCAGGTGGCAGTGAGAAAACACATAAGGTTACCATGTAATTTTCCACATTTTAGTATGAATAGGTGAAAAAAAAAAAAAAAGATTGAGGATACTACAAATTAATCAATCATCAAAGGCCATATAGGGATATTCAGAAGACATAGGCAGTGCCAATTAATAGGTCACACACACAATGACACATGCAGAAATGCGTCTATGAACATACACAGAAGTATACAGAATAATCTTACTTCGAGTTAAACTGCAGCATCATTGCCAGTGAGCATTATTGCAATGATTACAGATAGTGTACCAAAGAAAAAAACTAATTTTGAAATTATAAGGAAACAGAAATAGCCAGAAATTCATGGCTATCAAAATTACTACAGTAGTATGTGTGTTAGTCACTCAGTCATGTTAGACACTTTACAACCCCATGGACTGTGGCCCGCCTGGATTCTTTGTCCATGGAATTCTCCAGGCAAGAATACTGGAGTGGATTGTCATTCCCTTCTCCAGAGGATCTTCCCAACCCAAGGATCAAACCCTCGTTCGTAGACAGATTCTTTACCGTTTGAGCTACAGAGAAGTCCATTGCAACAGTAATCATAGCTAAAAAGAGCCTTAAATATCAAGTATTTAGACTTATCAGTTCGGTTGCTCAGTTGTGTCCAACGCTTTGCGACCCCATGAATCGCAGCACGCCAGGCCTCCCTGTCCATCACCAACTCCCGGAGTTCCACTCAGATTCACGTCCATCGAGTCAGTGATGCCATCCAGCCATCTCATCCTCGGTCGTCCCCTTCTCCTGCCCGCAATCCCTCCCAGCATCAGAGTCTTTTCCAATGTGTCAACTCTTTGCATGAGGTGGCCAAAGTACTGGAGTTTCAGCTTTAGCATCGTTCCTTCCAAAGAAATCCCAGGGTTGATCTCCTTCAGAATGGACTGGTTGCATCTCCTTGCAGTCCAAGGGACTCTCAAGAGTCTTCTCCAACACCACAGTTCAAAAGCATCAATTCTTGGGTGCTCAGCTTTCTTCACAGTCCAACTCTCACATCCATACATGACTACTGGAAGAACCATGGCCTTGACTAGACGGACCTTTGATGGCAAAGTAATGTCTCTGCTTTCGAATATGCTATCTAGGTTGGCCACAACTTTCCTTCCAAGGAGTAAGCATCTTTTAATTTCATGGCTGCAATCACCATCTGCAGTGATTTTGAAGCCCCAAAAATAAAGTCTGTCACTGTTTCCACTGTTTCCCATCTATAACTTTCACTAATTATTAAGTAATGTGGCTATAGAAGCATAGATTAAAATCATAATTAAAGGAGAAAATGTTACCATATGTCCATATTTAATTCAACCACCCTAAAGTAAAACTGACATTTTTGTGGGCCTTATATGACTGTACAGTTCATTCTATTGTGAATGGCATCTATCTGGTGAAAGATGGGTGATAACACAGGAAAAGTAATACATTTTTCAAATATCAAGGTAATTTGAAATATTTTATGGTATGGCCATCATAATGCTCTTACACTCTGGCAAAGTTCATCTATGAAAGGAAGAAAATTTACCTTAGTTTTAGAAACAAATTCAAAAAACACATTTATAGAAAATTTGATAACTCTGAAATTTTGATAACTTTTAAATGACTCAGATGATATTCAGCGAACATTTTTCCAAATGTAGGTCTTTCATAATTTATTTCAATTTATATATGGTTTTATATTTCACACACATCTCTTCAAGATTATAAATAGTTTTATCCTTTCTTTCTCCCTGGTCTGATATCTCTACCTTTTATTTAGAGGGCATGATTCATTTACATTTAATATAATTACTGAGAATATGTTTTCCATCATATTGCTCAAGTTAAAAATCCCTCTTCTTTTCCTAGTTAACTGCAGGGTGTTTTTTCGCATATCATGAAGAGCTTTTGAACTTTGTCAAAATGTTTTTCTGCCCCTATTGATGTAATCATGTGTTTTGTTCTTTATTCTATTGATACAGTGTATTGCATTAATTGGCTTTCACATATTCAACCGATTTTGCACCACTGGCATGCGACTTAGCCAAGGCATAAGATTCCTTCTTTTTGTATATTGCTAGTTTCAATTTGCTAGTATTTTTTTCTTTTTTTGAGGATTTTTATATTTCTATTCATAAAAGATATTGGCCTATGGGTTTTATTTTTCCTTTTTTTTTTCCTTCTTCATCTAGTTTTGAAGTCAGAATAATACTGGCCTCAGAATGGTAATACTGTCCCACTGAGAATGTGTTTTCATATTAGGGAAATAGAAGCTTTGTGCCCATTTTCTGTTTCACTCATGTGTTATCAAATGAATTTCATTCCTATATTTTATGGGTCAAACAATTCAATTGCTATATATATAATTTTACACAATTGCTTTTAAAATTAGTTAAGAGAATACAGAAGAAGAAATACACATTTTGATTTTGCAGTCATCCTGATATGACAGTGTCTACCAGGATGATAGTTGTCTATCTCTGATGTTTCTGTTGGCATCATAGCAGTCATTAGGCTCCACTAATTTCCAACTGATTGTCCTATTGTTTTCAATAATGCCCTGGAACACAAACTGCTCCACAGTCTGGTCGAATTAAACCCCAGGTCCCTTTGCAAGGGTAGTTTTTAAGGCCAGTCAATGAGGCTTTATTTCCCCTCACTCTAGGAGGGCTCTTCTTAACTGTCTTTTTTTTCCAGATTCTCTCTGGTAAACTAGCCAGCTGACAGTTTAGCCCTTACGGAGTTACTAGCCTCTTCTTAATTGCTTACCACCAAAACCTTCATTATTTTTAAGCATGCCTTTAGGCTTGAACTTTCCCACACTCTGTTTCAAATAAAGTAGATTTCTTTGGGGAGAACTTTGGATCACTCTGTTCTTATGGCCTGCCTCTCGCCTAAGGCAAAATCTCTGCAGTGGCTGTGGGTACAGTAATCTGCTTCTCTTAGTTCATAAGCACTATACTGGGTTAGGGTAATAGTCTCTACTTTTCTTGGCTTGTCTTTTTCAACAGGAAACCTCCGACCTATGAGAAAGCAAACAAGTGAGAGTGCTAGTCGCTCCGTTGTGTCTGACACTTTGCGACCCCATGGGCTGTAGCCCTCTGTCCATGGGATTTCCCAGGCAAGAATACTGGAGTGGGTTGCCATTTCCTTCTCCAGGGAATCTTGCTGACCTAGGGATTGAACCCGTGTCTGCCGTGTCTCCTGCATCAGCAAAAACGGATTCTATACCACTGAGCCACCTATGAGAAAGTGAAAGTTGCTCAGTCCGTGTCCAACTCTTTGCAACCCCATGGACTATACAGTCCATGGAATTCTCTAGGTCAGAATACTGGAGTGGGTAGCCTTTCCCTTCTCCAGGGGATCTTCCCAACTCAGAGATCAAACCCAAGTCTTCCGCACTGCAGGTGGATTCTTTACCAGCTGCACCACAAGGAAAGCTTAACAGTACTGGAGTGGGTAGCCTATCCCTTCTCCAGCAGATCTTCCAGATCCAGGAATCGACCTGGGGTCGATTTTTTAAAAACTGAGCTATGGAGAAAGTGGGGTAAGGGTAATTAGGGCACCAGTATTCCCCATCTGGCATCCATCCTCTGAGTGGAGATAAGTGGTAAAAATAATCACCAACCTCTTGGTTACATGTACCAGAAGTTAGCCTTTGAAACTCAAGGTGCAGTGGGGTGTAAGAAGTGCTGGAGACATGCTTCTCTTCCTGAAAAGATACAATGTCCCTTGACTGGGAGCTGGGTGGAGACAGAAATGACTTGTTCCCATCTTCTTGGCCACATTCACACACAGCAGAGCTTCTGTCACACTGACATGGATAGGGAGCAGGTTGAAGTTCAAGTTCCAAGGACTCTGACAATTGTTCGCAAAATTTAGTAGATTTCCTTTAAAAAATGTAGCTTCATTTTTGGTGTACCCTTAGGATAATTTCCAGAGACCTTAAACATTTTAAAAATATATTTTCACCTATTGTTTAGATAGAGCGTGAGTCCATGGAGTTCCACAGAAGTCATTCCAGAGGTTGAAATTATCTTTCTCTGTGTTTTCATTTTAAACAATTCCCATGATTTGTCTTCAGGTTCAATGATCATAGTTTTTTGTTTGCAGTACCTGACTTTTTCATTAGTATATCCACTAAAGCCTTCTTTTCCAATATTGTAGGTTTTAACTATAACATTTTCTTTAAAAAAATAATATAAGTGGTATCTTCTAATTCCCCAAATCTATTACCCTCCCTTCCCCTTTGATAACATAAGTTTATTTTCTATGTTTGTGAGTCTATTTCTGTTTTGCAAATAAGTTCCTTTGTATCAACTTTTTAGAGGTCACATAGAAGTGACATCATATATTTGTATTTTTCTGTCTGAGTTATTTCACGTAGTACGATGATCTCTAAGTCCATCCACGTTGCTGCAAATGGCATTATTTTATTCTTTTTATGGCTGAGTGATATTCTGTTGTATACATATACCACATCTACTTTATCCATTCATCTTTCAATGGACATTTAGCTTGTTACCCTGTCTTGGTTATCGTAAATAGTGCTGCTATGAACAGAGGGTACACTTATGTTTTTGAATTGGAGCTTTCATCTTTTATGGATATATGCCCAGGATATATGTCTATAACCTTTTAAAATTATTTATTACATTATTTCGCTTTTTGGAGTCCCTGGTGGCTCAGAGGTTAAAGCATCTGCCTGGAATGCGGAACACCTGGGTTCGATCCCTGGGTCGGGAAGATCCCCTGGAGAAGGAAAATGACAACCCTCTCCAGTTCTCTTGCCTGGAGAATCCTATGGAGGGAGGAGCCTGGTAGGCTACAGTCCATGGGGTTGAAAAGAGTTGGACACGACTAAGCGACTTCACTTTCACTTTTACTTTGCTTTTTCACAAGTCGAGTAGTTTTTAAAAATTTATTACTAGAGATGATGGATGATAATAGGCATTCAATGCTGTATTCTTCCTAGAAAAAGAATTTTTTTGTTGTTCTAACACATAGAGAAGTTATTGGAGATGCTCTTGAAACTGTCCGTTTTCCTTTTTTTGTGGGGGGGGAAAGGGGATATTTCAGTTTTGTCCTCAGTTGTAAGGTACAATTTTACTCTAGGGTAGGATCTTTAATCCTAAAATCTATTCTTTCTAGGGTCTTATTTGAATGTCCACTGTACTTTGTGACATTTCTCCACTTTGGATGAGCCAGCATTTCAGCAACTTTGGCTGTGTGTTATCTCTGATAGTCACATTCAAGTTTCAGTTGTACCCCATCTGCTCTCTGTTAAGCCTCAGTGACTTTGTCCCGCTCGTGCACAACCCAGCACACACCTAGGACCAGAGGAAAACCACAAGCATGTTTCTGCACTCCTCCCTTCATTGCTTCTTTCTCTCAATTGCCCTCTTGCACAAATTCTAGACACTTCAGTGAGTCCAAACTCACATCTCTGACTTCTCAACTTACCAGTACTTCTGTTCTCTCCTTGGACTCATGTTCTGTGTCCAGAAAATTCTCCCAGGCAGAAATCTGGAAGAACTTGGTTCTTGTTTTGTGCATTTCTCCTCTCTGAAGGATCACAGAACTGCACTGCTTGATATTCAATGCCTCAAACAGGTATTGTAAAAAACAAAAAAAAAAAACCTCAAACAGGTGTAAACCACTAAGTTCAGTGCTTGGCACAGAATAGGATCTCAATAAATTATAATTATTATTCTAATTATCCTTTGTAGTTCCCTTTTGAAAGCATAGTTAACAAGTACTTTTAAAATTTGTCTTGCCAGATCACAAAAGAAATCTGCTAGGATATCATATCCCTCAGTAAGATACATGCCACAGCTGCTGGAGGTAAAGTAAGATAAACCCACAGCATATGGGCTTGGGTTGCCATATTGTCAGTGATGCCTAAAGGGATTGAGTTGAGTTTTGTGGAGCCCGCACTTGAATAAATGTTCTAAAGTTTCACCAAGATGCTGAAGAAAGTGATAAGGGAGACTCCCACATCCCCCGAGTAATAAATATGAAGTCCAAACATCCCCAGACTAGTTTTGGTCAATCTCTGAGAGTCCATCTTCCTGATTGATTATCATCACTAGTCAAAAGGGACCATGTTTTCTTCTCCAGTTTCCTCCAGGTTAAGAAAAAACAAAACAAAACCTCTGCCATCCAGCCAATTGCTTAAAGCAAAACCATGAGTCATTCTTGATTGCTTTCGCTTCACTGACTTCCTGCACCAAACCACGAATTCATGCTGCTGACTCCATCTCCAATTAGATCCTGATCCATCTATGCTTTATTTATTGCTATTCCCCATGCACCATCATCTTACATAGATGACTCTGATATTTCCTAGTAGCCCTTGGCACTTCCTCTCCTGCTTCCTACAACCTACTTACCACTTGGCAGTTAGACTAATACTTTTTTAAAAAATAAATTATGCCATACTCTGATCTAAAGACTTCTGGTGTTTTTGAGGACTTCCTTGGTGGCTCAAATGGTAAAAAAAAAAAAAATCTGCCTGCAGTGCAGGAGATCTGGGTTGGGAAGATACCCTGGAGAAAGGAACGGGTACCCACTCCAGTATTCTCGCCCCTATTGTTCCATGGAGGAGCCTGGTGGGCTACAGACCACAGGCCATGGTGTATTTGAACTTCATTTAGAACAAACCTAAGCTCTCTACTAGAGCAAATAAAGCCTGTGGGTTTTATTTCTGCATTTCTTTCTGGAGGCTCCAGGGGGGAATCTGTTTCCTGGTCCTCTGGGTTGTTGACAAAATTTAGTTCCTTACAGTTCTAGAACCAAGCTTCCCATTCTCTTGCAGTCTGTGAGCTGAGGGCTACTCTCAACTTTTAGGGGCTGCTGCATTGCTTGTTCCCGACCCTCTTCCTCCATCTGCATCATCAGCAACAGCTAGTTGACTCATTGTCTCATCTCTCTGACCCACTCTTCTGCCTTCACCCTGGGTTTTAGGACTCATTGATTAGACTGGGCGCATCCAGGATAATCTCCCCATCTCAGAGCCCTTCAATTTAATCACATCTGCAAAGTTTCTTTTACTATGTGTGGTAACATAGTCACAGATTTTGAGGACTGGGCCATGAACATCTTTCAGGGCCATTAATTTCCTTATACACTGATTTATTCCCATTAGTTGGATCTCAGAAAATGTTACCTCCATAATGAAACCATCTCACCAACATCACAACTATTCTCTACTACATTCCCTGTAGTATATTTCTTTCAAATCATGTCTTTTTCTGAAAGATCTTGTATCATTTATTTGCTCATTTATTGTTCTCTCACCCAACTGGGATGTAATTTTTATGAGGGTAGATATGTTTTTTATCTGTTCACTTTCCTATCCCTAGCACCCAAAATAGGACTAGGCATTTAGAAGATTCCAATAAGTCATTTTGAGTTGAATGAATGAATGGTTTTAATTGTTCAAATCTCCATGATTGCTTTGGTGAAAACAAGTCTGTTAATTTCTCATGGGGTATACTGTTAAATTCAATACCAGTTATATCCTTCCTTTTTAATTCCTTCTGACTGGTACAACTGAGTCCTGTATTAATTGACAGAATTTCTGCATTTCTTCTTTTTGATTCCTACTACCTAAAACAGAACTGGAAAATTTTATGCTTTCAATTTGCTTACTGAGACAGTAAGATACAATGCCTTTCTTAAAAACCATTTAAAACTTGCTTTCCTGGTCATAACTTCTCATTAAGTTTCTAAAATGACTTCACATTCATGGATATAAAAGTCACTGGTCAATGCAAAAATATTATTTTTAACTTCTTTGCTTAGAAGTAACCCCAAAACTGCTGTAAGAGCTCACGTATGCAAAGGTGTATCAAACCTCTCTGGGACTAATCAGTTCATCTTTAGCATAAGAGTTGACATTATTTCCCTTAATACCTTGAGTATCTATTCCATATCAGCATAAGTCTGTGTCCTTAACTTTTTTTTTAATTTGAAAGCGTGTCTTTTTACAAATGAGAAGAACTAGGCCTCATGGAGGTAAGTGATCATACCAAGTCACTGGCAGAGCCAACACCATGCCCAGGAACGCCAGAGTGCACTCCAGTGTTCATCCCACTGCACTCCACCGCCTCGGTGAAAATGGGGAACCACGTAATGAATTGTGAAGTAGCGAAAGTGTTAGCCGCTCGGTCGCATCTGACTCTTTGTGACCCCATGACCTGTAACCCATCAGGCTCCTCTGTTGATGCAATTCTCCAGGCAAGAATACTGAAGAGGGTAGCCATTCCTTTCTCCAGGGGATGTTCCCAACCCACGATTGGAACCCAGGTCTCCTTCATTGCAGGCAGACTCTTTACTCTCTTAGCCACCAGGGAAGCCTGAATTGCAAAGACCTCTTTGTAAATACTTTAAGATGAAAAGAAAAAAAGAAAAAAAAAAAAAGTCCAGATTTAATTTGTAAAGTGCCAAGGTGGTGAGAGGGTTACTAAATGGCTTTTGTTCTTAATGTGTATTAATGCTGGCCTTCTAAACACCATTCAGTTTAAAAAAAGAGAGAGAGAGAGAGAGACCAGAAATGTCTAGTTTGTAATTGTAATCCTAAGACTAGTTAGCAGTTTCAATTATAGTTGCAGGACCAACTCACTTCATGCGTTCATCACTCTGGGCTCTGTTATTCTGACATGATTTTGCAAACCTTCTCTGCTATAAGTGAGATGACAAACGGATAGAGGAAACAGCCAGTTTCCCTGTGTCCAGGCTTGGCCAAGTTGTTGTTGTGATATCACACAGCAGCTCACACACTCACAAATACACACAAATGCAGCTGGCCTCATTATGTGCATTCTGATTACCGTATATTAGACAATCAGGTGAACACGTATGGTGATGGTAAGATTAGAAATTTACTTAGTACATTGCTGAATATAGTTATATGAAATGGCATTTCATTGTTTTTTTTTTTTTTTTTTTCCTACCCCCAGCAAGAATCCTGTTAGGTCAGTTTAGCTAGAATCTCTCCTTATCCTTTATGATACATCTTAGTAATTTTTCATCCACTGACCCCTGCCCTGCTCTTTGGCTATAAATTCCCATTTTTCTTGTTGCATTTAGAGTTGAGCCCAATCTCTCTCCCCAAGTGCAAAACCCTCTTGTAGTAGGCTTTATACTTATTGTCATAATGCCATCTTCAATAAAGTCTCCCTTACTCTAACATGTTTCATGTAACAGTTTCTTTAACACCTTAAAGAAATGAAGTTGCCTTTATGATCAAATTCGAGATGTTGCTAAATCAGAAGTGTTTATTCTAATGACTAGCTCAAACCAGTTGTAATGCATGAATCATCATTGACATAAAATGTATTGATCTACTTACAGATACCAAGACTGAAGATAAAATTGTAAGCAAGACAAATCCTGGCTTTTCTGGAAACTATATTCTGATGGGGATCTAAGTTAAAAGGCATTAGTCCATTAGAAAGAGGTTGGGTGGAAGAAAGAAAAGAGGATGTTATGAAGGGTTAAACTTAGATTATTGGATTGTGGATCTTCAGGGATTCAGCAAATAAAATGTGGGGATTATGTTTCAAATGATCTAGGAAAGATGCTGATAAGGAAGAAAATCCTTCATGTAAACTTGACTCCTTCAAAATTCTACCCAAGATCTGCTTTATACCTTCTTTATTTTATTAGGATACTTATGAGACTAATGTGAGCAATGAATTAAGTATAAGACATGATCCCTAATCAAAAGAGTTTTACCAAAAACAAAATCCTCAAAATTGATAATGTAAATTTTTCTTAAAAGTTAGATTTGGAGAGTTCTACAATTTGAAGAGTTGACCTCCTGTCCCTTTTTTGTTGTCTCCTAAGATTCACTCAAATGAGTTTAATATGTGAATATAGAATTCAAAAGATAAGCATGAGACACTGCCTATGAAAAGACATCCCTGCCAGACTACCATCAGCTGGGAGTGTATTTCAACTTGTTTTCCCATCTGTGTTACACAGATGCACCCTTTCCCTGCTTTATAGATTTCTGGAGGTTGGTTGGTGTCAGAGGAGTTAGGGGCTAGCCAGGAAGCAGCCAATTTAGTTAATCCTCAATTTCGTTAAGAGAGGCAATTTTTTGACTATGGTCTTACATGCAACATAATCTGGTTTTTTTTTTTTTTTTCCATCAGTAAAAGGAGCTGAAACAAATGGATTTTGTATCTACACATAAAATATGTTTTGTCCTGCATTCCTCAGCAATTAGAACATAGATCCTAGTTCCAACTCCCTAGATTTGAAAACAATCTGCTAGTCAGCCTCAAGGGTCTATATTATATAGACTGTGCATATTTATACAGTCTCTGTTCCCTAAACTGGGAGAACTTTTGAATTAGCTGTGGATAAAATCCAACAAAATACATTCAAGAATTGTGCAATTCAGTGTACAGTGAATATCCTGAAAAGTAAGGAAAGAAAGAAGTAACCAAAATGTTGTTAATTAGTGGTTGTGAATTTTTTCTATTCATCTCACCTGTCAATGGGCTTATTTCTCTAATTAAGTCAATATTAATGAAATAAAACTCAATTCATAGTGCAGTATAAAATGAGGCTCTCAAATTGAAAAAGAAATTAAGGCTTCAGAAAAAGCAGGTTGATAATTCAGCAATCTTTCTCACCTGCTCAAAATGCTATAATTCAAACATGTTCAGGTATTTGTCATCAGGCATTTATGTCTGAACTGGATTTCCAGCTCTTTCTTTACTGTCACTTTGCCAATCTTCCATAGTTTCTTGGCTTGGATTGAAAAAGAAAAATACAAATGAAGACAGCTTTCAGCTTCCTACCTTGTCAAATATTCATTTGGGAATAAATATTGCTGAAAAAATAAGCAAGGTCTGAAAATGTGAAATCAGCCTACAAATCCTCTGACATCTTGCAGTATTCTTTTAGGGATTGCTTTTACTAGTTATGGGGTTAATGGGAATATTTAGTTCTGACATGTGCTGTCCAAATTCAAAACCTGCTCAACAAGTTATTAAAATCCCTCTTGGGGTATTTTTTCTTCTCTCTCTCTCTCTTTTTTTTTTTCCAAAAATTGTTTTGGGGCACTGATTCTTCTTAAGTGGGTCTGGAGGGAAGAGAATCTTCAAGTGTTTTTTAATGTCTGAAAATCTAAGTCTCCCAGCCACAGGGCCCTTATGATACCTTTAAGATTCCCCAAGGACAACTGAAGGACTTCTTGCCTAAATCTATTTAAGCCTCCCTATTTCTGGATGCTTCTTCTGAGTCCCCTTGCAGTGGCGTTCTGATCTGTTTGTACTTCTCAACACTAATGCTGCCTCCCAGTCATGGCTCAGCAGTGACTATATAACAGACCTCACACTTACCTCCCTCAGCTCCTTCTCTGCCAAATAGTTCTGTTAGTGTGATTCCAAAGACAAAGCTGGTGATGAAATTACATATCTCACATGCTTTTCCATATTTATACCGACTATATCTAAACATTATATTGTTGAGAATAAAACATAAAAAGAACATTTTTTCTAAAACTCTTAAAACCTATTTGAAAACAAGATAAATGGCATTATGAAAATAATACATAAATTTAAAAAGCTTTATGCACATGTCTTATTCTGGTTGGGCTTATATCATTTGCCTGGTGCATAATGTCAGGGCTAATCAATTTCTTTGTTAAATTCCAGGTAGCTGATTCAAATATCCAATATTCAACACACAGGACTCACTATATAGGTATATATAAACTCACTAAATGTAAACCTTAGAAACAAATATAAATACATTTTGGGTAATTGAATCTCTTTTTAATATACTTGAGAAATTGGCTATTCAAATTATTCCTAGGGTGAATATTTCCATGAAAATAATTAACAGAAAATCTAAACCACAATTTCAATCTATTAATTATGCATCAGGAAGAGTATTTTTTAGTCAAAAACAAATCTATTTTAAACTAAGTCCTTGTTGACACAAAAACTTTTCATAGTTATTGAGTGCCATTTAAAAATTTAATTTATTTTAATGCTGCTGTTTATTTACATATTGCTTACTAATATTAATTAAAAAAGGACTTTTCTAGAAATGCTTACCTAAATGCTAAATTTCAAGACACACATTCCACCCCCCATTCTTTTTTTTTTTTTCCTTAGAGAGATTATATTATGGAAAACAAGTTGCTTTGGTTTTAAACCAATGATTTTAAACTGAAGAAAGTAATTTATTTTCTAAACTTAAACATACTGGTATCTGTCTTTGCAGTATACAGTTTTCAATAGGGTGAGTCTGGTCCAAATCAGTTTATCGTTTTCTTCATGGGTAATGTAAAAGACAGTTCGCAATCATATTTTTTGGTTCTTAAACTCAACATGCAAAGCTGAGTGTTCAACAGTTTCTCAGCCTTGCAAGTTCATCTGTAAATTCCTGTATGCTTCTGTGTCTTTTTCCTTGGAAACAAGATTTGTAAAATGATTTTTACAAGTGTAAGTAAATGAAAGATGCCTAGTCCTAATCTTTGGTCTACCACACTGTTTATTTTCTTCCATGGAGCACTAAAACTTGGTTCTTATGTAATTTTTAAATAAAATTCTTTCCTTCAAACTCAAATGTTATATTGTACCCTGAAAATAGCACAAATAAAGGAATTTAAAAAAAGAAAACCTTTATGTGAGAAGGAGATTCTCTCTGTCTAGAAGAGATTCAAGAAATTGCTACTCTTTTCATAATGTATGATACATATTATTTTATAGGAATCTATTGCAAGATCTATTAAGTTATCATTTCTTAAAATCATAGACTTTCAGAACTTTAGAGGACCTTAAAGCTCTCTTGTATAACTAATTCTCTGCACACCCTAGATGGGTCAGCAAAAGGCTAGACCTTGCCAGCATTTGAGCCCAGCACTTCTGACTCTAGTCAGTTGTGGTCCTTTCCTGATGGCACAAATTTGTGCCACATATAAATAATAATCAGTATTAGAGCTGGCACTCAGTGAGCATCAGCTCCATGTTAGTGATCAGACAAGGCCCACATTATCACTTATCAAATATCACTCATTTGATAAGTGATATCAAATATTTATCTTTTTAAGTTTATCTGAATCCTTCAGGATAATAAATAACTGTTAGCTTTCATAAAAATAAGAATGAATGAAAACATATGAAGTATTTCTGTAATCTCTCATATCCATCTACCTCTTGTATTTTCACTTGCTAATCTAGGCCATTGACATCATACTTTGTTTATCTCAATGATCTCTTAACTGAGATCCTGTTTAGAGTATCTCTTCAATTCAAGCTATACCATGTACCACACCAGGTTGATATTCTCAAAACTTTGCTTGTACCAATACTCTCTTTTTGTATAAATCAAACATTCCTTATGACTTCCAGAATAAAGTTAAAAATTCTTCAAGTCTGGCATTCAGAGTTCTCTACCACCTGGTGCAAACTCTCTGCCCAACTTCATTTCCTACTGTTCTCCAATTTGTACATCATAATTGTCTATTCTGTTCAATCCATCTTAAATATCTCTTGCTCATTTATATATCTCTAGGATTCAGTTCCCCCTGTCTTGCATTCTGACGATTATTTTAACCTCTTATAAGCTGCCATTTTCTCAAGTTCCTCTCACACATAACTGTACATCAGTATGACTTGCAATGCTAGTAGAATGCAGGATCCATTCTAGAAAATTTGAATCTGAGGTGGCTCCCCAGAATCTACATTTTTAACAAAAAACTGCAGTTGAGCTGCTCCGGTGAATCTGTGAGCACACTTTCAGAAACATGGCACAGCATTAATTGTCTAGTTCATTTGAGTCTTAATCACTCTCATTTGCAGTTTGCAGATTTTCTCTAGGCACTCTTCATTTTACTGTGCTTCACTTTACTGAGCTTTGCAGATGAACTGCATATTTTATAAGCTGAAGGTCTGTAGCAACCCTGAATTAAGCAAGTCTATCAGTTCCATTTTTCTAGCAACGTTTGCTCACTTCATATCTGTGTGTCACGTTTTGATAATTCTTGCAAATTTTAAACTTTTCATTATTATTTTATTTGTGTAGTTATCTTTGATGCTACTATTGTAATTATTTTGAGGCACTAGGAATCTGCCCTTTATGGCAGCAAACTTAATAGACAAATATTGCATATGTTTTGACTGCTACTCCATCTCTCTCCCTCTCCTTGGGGCTCCATGTTCCTTAAGACACAATATTGAAATTAAGGCAGCTAATATTTGCAACAACATGGATAGATAGATCTAGAGGGTATTATGGTTAGTGAAATAAGTCAGGGAAAGACAAATAATGTATATTTTCATTTATATGGGAAATCTAAAAATAAAGAAAACATATAACAAAATAGAAACAGACTCACAGATGCAGAAAACAAACTAGTTGTTACTAAAAGGGACAGGGTGAGGGGAGGTATAAAAGAGATGAGAGGGATTAAGAGGTACAAAACACTAAGTGAAAAATCATAAGTTACAAGGATGTAATGTATAGCGTGTGGCATATAGTCAATATTTTATAATAACTTTATATGGAGTATAACCCATATAAATATCAAATTACCACTCTATACACCTGAAACTGATGTAATAAGTCAACTATACAACAAAAAATTAATAATAATCCTACAATGGCTTCCAAGCATTCAAATGAAAGGAAGAGCAAACTTCACTGTTGTCTTATTATAGCCTCGCTAAACTTCAGCAACCACACCCTGATCAGCAAGCAGCCATCAACATTGAGGCAAGACCCTCCATTAGCAAAAAGAGTTCAATTCACTGAGGTCTCAGATAATGGTTAGCATGCTTTAGCAATAAAGTATTTGTGTGGGGGTATGTTCAAAAATCACTTTTACAGTCACTCCTCAATTTTCCCTAAAAGATTAATCCCACTACAGCACATTTTATATTTAAGTTCACAGGCCCTTAGATGCAGCTATCCTTTTCATTTAATTGAAGAAATAAAGCATTTTAAAATTAAGGCATGTACATTTTTTAGACCTACTGATATTACACACTTAATAGAATACTATGTGTAAACATAACATTTTTAAACACTAGCAATCCAAAATATTAATGTTCCTTTCTTTATTGAAATATGCACCTTATTGTGGCTGTCTGGAACTGAACCCCCACTATCTCTGAGATATGTCTGTATTTGTCTCTGATTTCCAGTAAGATTGTAAATTCACTGAAGCATTCAGAATAAACTGAAGCATATTAAAATTTTTACCAATTTATTTGAGCACAAGTCTATTCAAATAGGATAGAACCAAACAGGATGTGGTTAGGAGCCTCCAGGGACAGGAAACAGACAGGAAGTTGTGGAAGTAAAGAGAGGAAACCACTTGATTTGTTATAACTTAAAGTCTGGTTGGTTGGTTGGTTGTGACTGATTGTCCTTGGTTTTTTAAAAAGAAGAAACCATGTTTTATTTATCCTATGTCTTAAAAAAAATTGAAGCAGAGTTGATTTACAATATTTCAGATATACAGCAAAATGATTCAGTTACACACACATACATTCTTTTGCAGATTCTTTTCCATTATAGGTTATTACAAGGTAGAGAATACAGTTCCCTGTGCTATACAGTAGGTCCTTTTTATCTATTTTATATATAGTACTGGGTATCCATTAATCCTCAAATCCTAGTTTATCCCTCTCTTCAGGTGATAAAGAATCCACCTGCAATGTGGGAGACCTGGGTTCGATCCCTGGATTGGAAAAATCCCCTGGAGGAGGGCATGGGAACCACTCCAGTATTCTTGCCTGGAGAATCCTCATGAACAGAGGAGCCCAGTGGGCTACAGTCCCTGGGGTCACAAAGAGTCAGACATGACTGAGCAACTAAGCACACACCCATAGGTTTGTTTTTTATGTCTGAAAGTCTGTTTCTGTATTATAAATAGATTCATTTGTATCATTTTTTGTATTCTACATATAAGTGATATACGATATTTGCATTTGACTTACTTCATTTAGAAGGATATCTTTAGGTCCATCCATATTGGAGCAAATGACATTATGTTATTCTTTTCTATGCATCCCTAGCATTTTGAGGCATTTACAGGCTTAGATTTCAGTTTGTTTATGATCAGGACATCAGAATCACATCAGTCTAATATCTTCTATGTTTAGTTAATTTAGCAGAGGATACAGACAGAATGTATTTTTTTCTGTATTCCACTCAATACTTAACATATACTTAGAACTGTGGCCCAATAAAATGTACTAAATTATCTTGATAACATATCTTCATTACTAAATTTCTGAAATTATCCCATATATTTATTTACATGTGTTTAATATTTGTACCCTTCCATAAAATATAATCTTGAAAGTAGGACTTTTATTTACATTTGAATTCTAACAGAGTCTAAAATGAGACATTTTTACTCAATAGGTGATTTTTTAAGCAAGTCAGTAAATAACAGATGAGTATCTTTCTTATTTAAATAATTTTATTCTAGTCACATTTTGAAAACAACTAGAATAGGAACTATTTACATTATTTTGCCACAAATTTTTTTTTCCATCCTCAGTTTGAAAAATGTTCTTTCAGCTGTAATGGATCGCATCATGAAATAGATGCTATGATGCATCATCTCGATCACATTTTTGAGTGAAGGATTTTTTCCCTAGCTGTTGGAATGTGTCTTCAAATTCAGTTCTCTCTAGAATTACCTTTACTTAAAGAAAATTGATTCATTTAACTTCATAGTTTCTTCCAGGAAAAGCTTATATTCAAAGACTTATAAATAAGGAGCAAAAAGCCCCCTTGTCCCAAGTTGGTCCAACTCTGATGGACCATTACATGTCCAGAAGCTCCCATTTTGTCAGCTTAGGCTTCTGTTGGAACTTCATCCTAGTCTCTCTTCCTCTGCCTGTGCTGTGCTTAGTTGCTCAGGTATATCTGACTCTTTGCCACTCCATACACTGTTGCCTGCCAGGCTCCTCTATCCATGGGGATTCTCCAGGCAAGTATACTGGAGTGTGTTAACATGCCCTCCTCCAGGGGATCTTCCCAACCCAGGGATCAAACCCAGGTCTCCTGCATTGCAGGGAGATTCTTTTCCATCTGAGCAACCAAGGAAGCCCGCCCACTGCCTAATCACACTTTATTTCCTGAGTTTCCCTCCACAAATGTTGATCCTAAATGTACCCCTTATAAAGCTGCTCCTGCACATTAATCTCGATCTCAGAGCCAGCTTCCCAGGTCAACCAACTTTGCTACAACAGTACTGGTCAGAGAACCAGACACTAACAGGCATTTTGAAACTGGATCACCTGTCCCTGACTGGTGTAGGGAATGAGGAGTCCATCTTCGGTAGTAGGTGAGCATGGACAGCCCTTGAGCACAAGTTAGCAATACAATTATCAAAATTTTCATCAGCAGCAAACTGGGATGTCATACTGTGAAGAGACTGCATTAGCTTGGGTGATGCATTAGACACTTGGGAATATGCAGGAAATGGTAACCCCAGGCCATTGGAACTGGGTCATTCTCACTAAGCTCTGTCAATCTTCTGGAAAAAATATAACAAGAGTGATTAATAAGCAGTTAAAAGTTAAATATCAAAGCCAGAGAGCCTGCTTGGTTATAAAGAGGCTTTCATCTCCTAGAACAAAAGGGCAGAGAAAGCTGAGGGCCAGGCCCAGCACTGAACTGGTTAGCATACCAAGCTCCAAAATAAGGCTAAATTCCCAGTCAAAGGAGATGTGCCATGCCAAAATCAGAGTCTTTGCTGGGGAAGAACAAGACACTGACACCTGGAATGGAGATACCTGAGGTGATAGATCTTTAATCTCCAGATCTCCTGAACCTTCCAAACTTACAGAAATGGCCCAGCTAACTTTATTAAAATTAGAAATTCCCTTTCATCTAAACAAAACGCAGAGGCACCTTTCCTAAAAAGCAACATGTCTTCCAGATATATATTCTTTCCACCTTATGGCCACCAGGAAAATAATTTAGGCAAAAATTTACAACAATCCAGGCAGGGAAGTACTAGCCTTGCTAAGGAGGAAAAAGAGTTTAAGCCTCAAAGGAACACTTGGATCTGAACACCATGTACCAAGATGAGGTGGAAGGATATGCTTGAGACTGGATTCTGAGCATGCTGAACCAAGGGGAGGGGAGAAAATAAATTTGGTTAGTACTCTTTGGGCTTCCCAGGTGGCTCAGTGGAAAAGACTGCCTGCAATTCAGGAGATGGAAGAGACATAGGTTTGATCCCTGGGTCAGGAAAATAGTATAGAATTTATCACCATGGTAAGGTCCCTGGGAGATGATGTGAACACACAGCTAAGATGACAATACTAACATGCCAGTTAGATGGCTAATCTAGGTGAGGTGGAAATGTCAGAATTGTCATGGCAAATGATGGACTAAGAGGTAAAAGTCTTAGAGATATGAGTATGTTAGAAGGGACATATTATAGAAGGTGAAAAATCCCATTAGATGCTTCTGTTCCATGGGAGGGCCAGTTTTTGAAACATTTAATGAATATGCTGGTGAGACTGGTCCTAACCTCACTGAGAAGTTCATCTATTGCTTTCTTCTCTAGGCCAGGTGAGTGGAAAATACCATCATAGAACTGAAGAGGCATCATAAGACCCAGCCCAGTAGAGTACAGGTGGCAGCACACAAGCATCAGTAGGCAGATGAGTATGTTTGCTGTAAAGAACATTATGATTGGAGTCAAGTTCTCAAAGAAATAAAAACCAAACTTATGGGTAAAGGGGAGGATAATTAGGAGCTTGGGATTAGCAGATACATACTACTATATATGAAATAAGTGAACAAGGTCCTACTACTCTATATTAATGAACAGGAAATTACATTCAATATCCTGTAATAAACCATAATGGAAAATAATATAAAACATTATGTATATATATAATCTTTTATATATATGTGTGTATATATATATATATGTATATCTGAATCACTTTACTGTATACCAGAAAGTAAAAGAACATTTAAAATATATATATAACTGAATCATTTTGCTATATACCAGAAACTAACACAACATTGTAAATCAACTCCACTTTGATTAAAAAAAAAATTGGAGTCGAGTCAAAGGGCCAAGAAAACCAAGTCACAGAGAATTATGGTGATGGCTAATAGAATATAGCATCCCTTTTTAAAATTTATTTATTTATTTATTTATTTTTTAAAAATTGTTATTTTTACTTAATTTAACTTTACAATACTGTATTGGTTCTGCCATACATTGACATGAATCCACCACGGGTGTACATGCGTTCCCAAACATGAACCCCCCCTCCCACCTCCCTCCCCATAACATCTCTCTGGGTCATCACCGTGCACCAGCCCCAAGCATGCTGTATCCTGCATCGGACATAGATTGGCAATTCTATTCTTACATGATAGTATACATGTTTCAATGCCATTCTCCCAAATCATCCCACCATCTCCCTCTCCCTCTCCCTCTGAGTCCAAAAGTCCGCTATACACATCTGTGTCTTTTTGCTGTCTTGCATACAGGGTCGTCATTGCCATCCCAAGGGGAATAATAGGTAACCAAAAAGTAAAGTACTATATTACTCAGTCTATAAATTCAATAATAAAAAAAATCAGGAAACTGAGAGTAAGGGTAAAAATACTGATAAAATTCATAATGTCTTAGGCAGTTTTTACCCCAAGCCAGTTTTGGAATCTAAAACCTAATGACTGAAAAAGAGACTAGGTCACCAGGAGAAAGAGCCCTGCCAATCCCCAGCAACTGTACATTACTATAATTCCCAAGTTTTGTCTCAAAGGGACCCATAAGAATTTACTAAGGGCTTCCCTCATAGCTCAGTTAGTAAGGAATCAGCCTGCAATGCAAGAGACCCCAATTTGATTCGTGGGTCAGGAAGATCCCCTCGGAAAGGGATAGGCTACCCACTCCAGTATTCTTGGGCTTCCCTTGTGGCGTAGCTGGTAAAAAATCCACCTGCAGTGCGGGAGACCTCAGTTCGATCTCTCCGGGTTGGGAAGATCCCCCGGAGAAGGGAAAGGCTACCCAATCCAGTATTCTGGCCTGGAGAATTCCATGGGTGGTCCATGGGGTCACAAAGAGTTGGACATGAACACGTCCAACATGTCATGTACAGATGTGAGAGTTGGACTGTGAAGAAAGCTGAGCACTGAATAATTGATGCTTTTGAACTGTGGTGTTGGAGAAGACTCTTGAGAGTCTTTTAGACTGCAAGGAGAGCCAATCAGTTCATCCTAAAGGAGATCAGTCCTGAATATTCATTGGAAGGACTAATGTTGAAGTTGAAACTCCAGTACTTTGGCCACCTGATGCGAAGAGCTGACTCATTGGAAAGACCCTGATGCTGGGAAAGATTGAAGGCAGGAGGAGATGAGGACAACAGAGAATGAAAAGGTTGGATGGCATCACCAACTCAATGGACATGAATCTGAGTAGGCTCCGGGAGTTGGTGATGGACAGGGAGGTCTTGGCCTGCTGGTCCATGGGGTCGCAAAGAGTTGGACACGACTGAGCAACTGAATTGAACTGATCTGAACTCTATATAGTCCCAAGTGGCACTAGTGGTAAAGAACCTACCTACCAATGCAGGAGACATAAGAGACATGGGCACAATCCCTGGGTTGGGAAGATCCCGTGGAGGGCATGGCAACCCACTCCAGTATTCTTGCCTGGAGAATCCCCATGGACAGAGGAGTTTGGCAGGCTATAGTCCACAGCATTGCAAAGAGACAGACATGACTGAAGCGACTTATCACACACACTCTCTGCTCTAGTGGGATCATATGAGGACAGCTAATAAACAGGGTTCTAGCCCAGTCATAGTTCACAGTGTGTTGACTGGATTTGCAGACTCACCCAATGGCAGTTTCTAGAGTCCCTAAATGTATAATGGTTATATTTGCTGCGACTAACACTTTCACTTTCACCAACCCATATAATGGGTTCTTGGCCTGTACTGTAAGAGCTATGAAGGCCAAGAGGGTGTCTCAAACTGCACTACCTACACACCTTGCTAGGAGAGCAAACAAGTCACATCTCCCATGGCAGGGGAAGAACAGAAATTAGCATCACCCTTAAATACGTAAAAGGTGCAGAAGTAAAAGCTATCCTCCTATCTCTGTTACATACACGTCATGTTCCTATAACAAAGCGCAAAGACAACAAATATTGAAGAGTAAAGTGAATTACTGTAAACTCAAGAAAATAGTAGCTCCAAATATTGCTGTGGAGCCAGATGTGAAATATTTGTTAGAACGAATTAGCATGTCCTCAGGAACTTGGTAAGTGGTCGCTAATTTGATCTGGTGAATGTTTTCTTTTGTATCTTTGTCAGAAGAAAGAACCAAATAACAGAATATATTTACGTTTTTATGCTAGGGCTCTGGTAGCTAGTCTGTCCTTTATCATAACATAGTTTCCAGGATGTCTGAATATCATCTTGTTTCACTATCATATAAATGACATTATTCCAATTGGACTGCATGAGCAAGACGTAGCCAGCATGATTAAAGTCTTGTAAGCCATACATCCTCCAGAAAGCACAAAACAAACCGTAGGAAGATTCCAAGGCCCACCAAGTTAATAAAAATGTTTGCGGTCTCCGTGTGTGAGGACATTCTCTCCACAGTAAAGGACAAACTATTGCATCTTGTGCCTCCCACCATGAAGAATGAAACACAGTGGCTGACAGACCCAGAGGTAGCATATTTTCCACCCGGGGATATAGCTAGTGTCTGAGTGGATCCCAGATCACGGAAGGGCTCTGCGGCAATTCCAGGCTTCAGTACAAGTAACTCAGCTGCTTGGGTGGTGGACATATGACTCAGTAGACCCTGCGGTGTTAGGTAGAGATATTAATGGTGGGAAGGGATACCCATACTGATTTTATGATAAGCCCTAGTGGGAGAATATCATGCAGCCTTCTGGGGTTTTGGAGCAAGGCCATTGCATTTACAGTTGAGATTTACGGCTTTTGAGAAATATTTCCTATTGTGCTGCTGGGACCTGAGGCTAATAGCTGGGGCTAGTTTATCCCACTAATCTTTCTGCTTTATTTTCCCTTTCACCAAGAGAAGGAAGATGCTCCAGAACCTATAAGAAGTGATTCCAAGTGGTAGAAAGGGTAGATTATGGTTAATGTAAGATGCCTTGAACTCCTCTCAGAAATAAAGGGCTTATTATAATGTTAAATACTTCCCTGGCTGATAGGTGTGATGTTAGAGGATAGTAGACAACTATTGGTGTTTTGGGGGGCTATCCACAGCAGAAGAAAGCTGCTTGTCAAGTCACCTCTTTTCAGGTGTGCCCATATCCAGTGGATGATCATTCCCAGGATATACAGCCTCAGCTGCTTCATCTGAATTCAAGACATCTCTGAAAGAGCAGATGAGTTCCAAAGCTATATTTGGGGTAGGCTGAGGTCTGGGACTTATAAATTAGTTCAACTATGTCCCCCTGTTTCCTTTCCATATGTATTGATCCTAAGAGCACTCTCTGATAAATATCCTGCCGATCATTGCAGAGTCCACTTCTCAAGTAACCCAACCAGTGAGACACATACCTTATCCTTCTTTGGCTGACAAATAGTAAGCCAAGGACACAATTGAGTGTTTCACATTGGCTTCAACAGGAGAGAAAGAGACTGTCAATAATCAGGTCTTTATTGCTTTCTATCTCTTTATCTCTTCTTTCTTAACTACAAGTTTCTAATCCTTTTGCCCTTAAATCAAATTTAGTCATCTTACCTGAAATTTGTAAGTAGAGGAATTTCTCAAGCATAAATATCATCATTTATTTTTTAAAATAATTTTCATCCTCATGACTCTCTGTCAGTTATATACATAAACCTTAATTTAATGTTTTTCTATGTTTAAAGGATCAGTATCTGATAAAGATCAGTTCAGTTCAGTTCAGTCGCTCAGTCGTGTCTGACTCGTTGTGACCCCATGAATGGCAGCACACCAGGCCTCCCTGCCCATCATCAACTCCCGGAGTTCACTCAAACTCATGTCCATCGCGTTGGTGATGCCATCCATCCATCTCATCCTCTGTCGTCCGCTTCTTCTCCTGCCCCCAATCCCTCCCAGCATCAAAGTCTTTTCCAATGACTCAACTCTTCTCATGAGGTGGCCGAAGTACTGGAGTTTCAGCCTTAGCATCATTCCTTCCAGAGAACACCCAGGGCTGACCTCCTTTAGAATGGACTGGTTGGATCTCCTTGCAGTCCAAGGGACTCTCAAGAGTCTTCTCCAACACCGTAGTTCAAAAGCATCAATTCTTCAGTGCTCAGCTTTCTTCACAGTCCAACTCTCACATCCATACATGACTACTGGGAAAACCATAGCCTTGACTAGATGGACCTTTGTTGGCAAAGTAATGTCTCTGCTTTTGAATATGCTATCTAGGTTGGTCATAACTTTCCTTCCAAGGAGTAAGCATCTTTTAATTTCATGGCTGCAGTCACCATCTGCAGTGATTTTGGAGCCCTCCAAAATAAAAGTCTGACACTGTTTCCACTGTTTCCCATCTAATTCCCATGAAGTGATGGGACCAGATGCCATGATGTTGGTTTTCTGAATGTTGAGCTTTAAGCCAACTTTTTCACTCTCCTCTTTCACTCTCATCAAGAGGCTTTTTAGTTCCTCTTCACTTTCTGCCATAAGGTTGGTGCCGTCTGCATATCTGAGGTTATTGATATTTCTCCAAGCAATCTTGATTCCAGCTTGTGCTTCTTCCAGCCCAGTGTTTCTCATGATGCACTCTGCATAGAAGTTAAATAAGCAAGGTGACAGTATACAGCCTAGATGTACTCCTTTTCCTATTTGGAACCAGTCCATTGTTCCATGTCCAGTTCTAACTGTTGCTTCCTAACCTGCATATAGGTTTCTCAAGAGGCAGGTCAGGTGGTCTGGTATTCCCATCTCTTTCAGAATTTTCAAGTTTATTGTGATCCACACAGTCAAAGCCTTTGGCATAGTCAATAAAGGAGAAATAGATGTTTTTCTGGAACTCTCTTGCTTTTTCCATGATCCAGCAGATGTTGGCAATTTGATCTCTGGTTCCTCTGCCTTTTCTAAAACCAGCTTAGACATCTGGAAGTTCACAGTACACATATTGCTGAAGCCTGGCTTGCAGAATTTTGAGCATTACTTAGTTCCCCTAAATTTCTCACCCTGAAATAACCTGAGGCAATCATAGTTTTTGAAAAAGAATTGAAATTTTTATACATACATGTTGTGAGAAACATGATTATTTTCCCCATTCCATCAGTTTTAGAGTGATAATATTTAGGGTATTAATCTAAGTACAGATAATATCTAGAAGAAATAATAAAACGAATACATGGTTTCTGATTCAAGTCATTCACCTAAGAATATTTGTTTTTTCCTGTACTTCCAAAGTCACGTTAAAGTACTTAAAATATTTTTTAAGATAAAAAAGAATATAACTGGGAATCCATGAAGAATTTGGAGACATTGCAGGAGCTAGGTAGAGACTCAGGGCAGATAAAAGAGCAAACCTGTTTCAAGCTGTGCACTGTGCAATTCTGGGGGTCTCCATTCACACAGAAATGTGCCCAGTTCATCCTACACAAAGAGCCAGAGAGGCCCCAGAGAGAGAAGCGTATGATACTTGAGTACTAGTTTTCCCAAGTGATTCCTAAAGGAGTGCTAAATTAAAGCCAGCAAACTCTAAGAACAGAAAGCGGGCCTTGCAGCCATCAGAAAAAGTCATTACATAATTGACAACAAAAGCGCTGAGTCACTCCTTCCTCTCTTGTACTGGGCAAAAAAAAGAGCAGTGACTTGACACAAAGGATTTTGCCATCTGGATAAAATCCTGACACAAACTAAAGAAAGTTTGTAATCTGTCTGTGGAGGGTTTAAGGTCCTAGGAGAGAGGCACACTGGAGGTTTGAGCAAGTCCTGACTGCCATATCAGATAAGGGATGAAAGTTTGAGTGTTAGTCACTCAGTTGTGCCCAGCTCTTTGCAATCGCGTGGACTGTGGCCATCAAGGCTCCTCTGTCCATGGAGTGGCAAGTGGGCAGCCACTCCCTTCTTCAGGTGATCTTCCCCACTCAGGGTCTCCCACATTATGGGCAGAGTCTTTACCGTCCAAGCCAGCAGGGAAGCCCAGATAATAGGAACTGAAAAATCCAATCTGTTGTTGAGGGAAATAACTTATCTTGCTCCATCTCCAGAGTCAATCCCTCCTTTCAGCAATTGGTTAAGTCTCCAGGCTCCCTGACTATATAAATCAATTTATTCATTCAATTAATTATAAGTGAGCAATTAAGATTAAGCAGAGAGCAGAGGACAATCAACATCCTGAGTGACAGCAATAATAAAACTGCCTAGGAAACAAATCATTGAAAGAAAAAAAAAGGTAATTAAAATATACAATGAATAATTTCATAGCTTTTCAAATGGTACTGCACTTTTAAAATAAATCAGGATGACATGGTAAAGAAAAGAAAATCAAAGGAAAATGTAAAGTTCTTGGAAATTCTTATTTTCAAAAAGTGAAATAGTGAATTTTCTGGTTAATAAAATAACTGAAGATGAAATATGTAATCCAAATTAAAGAAGTTTCCTAGAATATACAGTAAAAGATTAAGTGTAAGAAAGTATCCAAGAAAAGTTAACAATATATGGAGGATAGATTCCAAAGGCACAGAGCATAGAAAACAGGGTTAATGAAGGAGAGGAAACATTTAAAACTAACAGAAAAGTTTCTAAACTGAAGGAAAACATAAATATTTATGTTGCAAGGACCCATGGAATTAATTGAAAAAATACAAAGAAACCCACACCTAGCTAAATCCTGAAAGATTTAAGACAAAGAGGGAGAGTAAAAAACATATATCAAGAAATAAAAACCACATTTACCTCAGACTTTTCATCAGCTATATGAAACTGAATTATAGAAGATAATTGACTACTTTAAATTCTAAGCCGGCAGTTCTATACCTAGTCAAATCGTTAATCAAGTGTGAGAAGAAAATAACACTTAGGATGTATTAAGGGACTCAGAAAATTTCTGAGTTCATTTTAATGCCCTCTCACTGAGATATCCAGCAATTCCTATTGGTCTGTGTCTTCCCTACTGCAACAAATAATAAACCCAACATGTCCAGCAGTGGGATGTGTTCCTGGTCATCTAAGGAAGTCTTAACAGGATATAAAAAATAAGGGTATTTGAAAAATATCCAGAAGAAATGGATACTCAAAATGAAAATAAAAGAAAAGCCATGAGGCTTGTCTTTTGGAATCTCCAGTTACACACCATTTTATTGCTCCCTTTATGGTCCAAATATTTTATTTTGTGGCAATGGCACCCCACTCCAGTACTCTTGCCTGGAAATCCCATGGACAGAGGAGCCTGGTAAGCTGCAGTCCGCGGTGTCGCTAAGAGTCAGGCACGACTGAGTAACTTCACTTTCACTTTTTACTTTCATGCATTGGAGAAGGAAATGACAACCAACTTCAGTATTCTTGCCTGGAGAATCCCAGGGACAGAGGAGCCTAGTGGGCTGCTGTCTACGGGGTCTCACAGTCGGACAGGAATGAAGCGACTTAGCAGCAGCAGCAGCAAATAAGTATATTTAGATGTGGGTAAAATACACATTATTTATTGGTTTTTACCTTTGAGAAGAAACTTAGAAATAAAAAGAGTATATTTAACTATAATATGTAACTCAACATACTAGGCAATATTATTAATCTCAATGTTGGAAAAATGATTTAATCAACAGAAATTTAGATATGATATGGAGAAAAATAAGATTTAGAAAAAGATCAGCAGGTTAATTAATTTTCTCACTTTTCATAAAGTGGAATCAGTAGATATTGTCAAAAGTTGATAAGGGAAGAAATAAAAGCTTAAGAATATATTTTAAAGTTAAAATTAATACATGAAAAGCTAAACCTAAATCAGAAAATGTTGCCTAGTTTGTGGCAGAGGAATGGGAGATGATATAAATGCAGTGAATTCTCATCTTTTATTTAAGGGAGTAAATAAGATAATCTTTAATGCTGACAGATGAAAAAACAGAGGTGTAGCACAGGATTTAAAGTTGCAATGTTAAACTCAGTGTGACTAATGCAATAAACTTATTAGCAGTGATTGCAATAGCAGAATGGAAATGGGGCCATGGGAAAAGGAAGATTTTGTTCTGTATTTCATAGCTTTCTGCAAGCATTCTTGACTATGTGCATCTATTACTTGCATAATTTAAACAACTAACGGTACACCCATAACACATATTTGCACTAGATAAAAAGTGGTTTATAAGATATTAAGTAAAAGGTAAGTTTCAGAAAAGTATGTATAACATGATATCATACATGCAAATATATAAAGTATATATTGCCAATTAATATATAATGGACATGTAGCAAAAACATATATTGCATTATACCTTATGCTAGACACACTTATTAATAATTTTGGAGAATGGGTGGCTTGAGCTGATATAGTGGCTGTGGAGAGAAATGAATGGATTTGATAAATGTTTTGAATTTTTATGGCTGAGTGATTGAATATAAAGAATAAGAGAATACCAAGGAATAAAAGAGAACTGCTAGCATTTTGACTTGAGCACTGGATTGACAGTTGTTCCAATAGCTAAAGAAAAAAACATTGAGAGAATATTTGGGGTATTTGTATATTAGTTTGTATTCTCAGAGTATGGGATGAGCAATAATTAGTTTGATATTGAAGAAATTAAATCCTAGTTTGTATATAGTACAAAGAGTCTGCCTGCAATGCTGGAGACCCTGGGTCGGTTCCTGGTTTGGGAATATCCACTGGAGAAGGGATAGGCTACCCACTCCAGTATTCTTGGGCTCCCTTGTGGTTCAGCTGATAAAGAACCTGCCTGCAATGGGGAGACCTGGGTTCAGTCCCTGGGTTGGGAAGATCCCCTGGATAAGGGAAAGTCTATCCACTTCAGTATTCTAGCCTGGAGGATTCCATGGACTGTGTAGTCCATGGGGTCGTGAAGAGTTAGGCAGGGCTGAGAAACTTTCACTTCACTTTGTATATAGTACATCTAATTGGACTTTCTCAGTAGACAACCCAATATACAGGTTTGAAGCGCAGAGGAGAAATTTGGCCTCCCAATACAGAGGGATACTTGTTAGCTAATAGGGCCTTAGAATGGGCACTTGAAATCACAGTGTGACTAATAAACACCAGAAGTTTACTTCTCACAGTTCCCGAGGATGAGAAGTTTAAGATCAGGATGTTGGGAGATTTGGTGTCTTGTGAGAACCTGCTTCCTGGCTCACAGACATGCACTCCCTGAGGCAGCTAAACAGTTGAGTTGCCAAGAGTATTAGAAGCAGTCAGGTTATGCAACCTAGAAGTGAGGGGGGTGGGAAATATTTAGACCCCTCCTTCCCTAGTATATTGGTGAGAGGTGAACCAGAGAAGCAGATTTTGGTATAGAAATTTGATCTCACACAATGTGAAAGCAGTCTCAGTAAGACTACTTCCTTTGTTTTGGGATCCTGGAGATTGAAATACACAGGCTGCAGATGGTCTGGAAGAGAAGATGACTCCAAGTGAGAAGCACAAGAGGCAGGTGGCATCTATCAGCACCCACCAATTATTACTCTATGAGGACAGAACTGGGACCTAATTATCGTGGAGCTAGGCACAGTTCTGTCCCAGGAGTCAGACACACTGAAGGAGAGTGAGGGGAAGGTGAGGCAGTTGCGGGCTTGGCTACTCACTCCTCCCAAGGTGAGCCATCAAGTAAGTGACAATACGCATGAACTACAAAACCACTTGCCACTTTTGGTAATTTTTGAAACCCAACAAGAGACTTTTGGCTTTTGGTCCAATATTATGCTACGTGGAAAATTCAGCTAGCTCAGGAGGAATTTTTGGCAGTGGATCACCAAGTAGACATATCAGCCCAATCCAGGAGTGTGAAATACTACTTCCCCTAAAATACTTTTTTTTTTTTTTGCTTTCACACCTTTTCACTTCTGCTTCTGAATTAATGTCGCTCAAGACTGACTCTTTGTGACCTTATGGACTGTGGCCCACCAGGTTCTTCTGTCTATGGAATTCTCCAGGCAAGAATACTGGAGTGGGTTGTCATTCCCTTCTCCAGAGGAGGGAGAAGGGAATGATTCCTGACCCAGGGATCAAACCCAGGTCTCCCACACTGCAGGCAGATTCTTTACCATCTGAGCCACCAGGCAAACCTCTGAATCCACAAGCTCCCTAAGTGGGGAGCAAATTATTAGCTTTTCCTTAAGAGCTAACACAGTATGGGACACTCAGAGAAAATCAGTGGTGTTGAGAGGCAGCAGGGAAAATTACAGGCATTTTTATCTATGGGTCAGTACTAAGTCATGGGCTGCCAGTAAATATTTAGTATTAACTCCATAAGGATTATCAGTAGGTTCCAATCTGCAAACATACGGTTACCTGACACTGTCAAAATTGCTGCCTGGTAGATTCCCTTTACTAGTAATTCTGTAGGAGTAAAGAGAATGGATTGAGTGCAATGCTGCACTTAGAAACCAGTTGAAAGATTTTTATTCAGATAAAGCCCCCCTTTTCCAGCATCTTACCTTTAGTATTGACCTGTCATTCTGCTTTTGGGTTGTAATTCACAGGAAGTTTGTTATATCTTATGGTGGCCATTTGTTCTAACTTTCCCGGCATTACAAAATAGTCACAGTCTCTGATTTACCCCACAGGTTACCTATTCACTTAACTTTTTATTGCTCTATTTTGCTACTGTTTTGCTTTCTGCTCCATTTCCTACCAGCGTAGAAACCTCCCATGTTCTAAAGTAGTGGGTTGTGGAGACATGGGAAAATGCTAATGTTCTCAGACTTTGATCTGATTTGTGTAAGTTTTTCAGTAATAATTACCAGCTTGTTATTTGTGATGAAAGTTTGCAGACACCTTATGAAATTCTAGAAATACCACCACCTTCAAGCATCCAGAGTTACAAAAATGAATCATGAAAATAGAATAAGCAACTATTAGAGTCATTCACTATTATTGCTGTCTAACTTGCTATATGGAACTTTTTATTAACACAACAGTCATAATTTACTAATTAGAAGATACTTAGTTCGAGTTATAATTTTATAGTGTCAAGGGTATAATTTATATCTGGTAGATCATTCAGGTAAAGCAATCAGAATTTAGAACCAAAGGAACTGTTCCTTAGGCAAATGGATACAAACCCATCACTCAGTTCAGTTCAGTTCAGTCACTCAGTCGTGTCTGACTCTGCGACCCCATGAATCACAGCACACCAGGCCTCCCTATCCATCACCAAATCCCGGAGTTCACCCAAACTTATGTGCATTAAGTCGGTGATGCCATCTAGCCATCTTATCCTCTGTCATCCCCTTCTCCTCCTGCCCTCAATCCCTCCCAGTAGGGTCTTTTCCAATGAGTCAACTCTTCACATGTGGCCAAAGTACTGGAGTTTCAGCCTTAGCATCATTCCTTCCAATGAACACCCAGGACTGGTCTCATTTAGGATGGACTGGTTGGATCTCCTTGCAGTCCAAGGGACTCTCAAGAGTCTTCTCCAACACCACAGCTCAAAAGCATCAATTTTTTGGCACTCAGCTTTCTTCACAGTTCAACTCTCACATCCATACATGACCACTGGAAAAACCATAGCCTCGACTAGATGGACCTTTGTTGACAAAGTAATATCTCTGCTTTTTAATATGCTATCCAGGTTGGTCATAACTTTTCTTCCAAGGAGTAAGTGTCTTTTAATTTCAAGGCTGCAATCACCATCTTCAGCGATTTTGGAGTCCCAAAAAATAAAGTCTGACACTGTTTCCTCATCTATTTCCCATGAAGTGATAGGACCAGATGCCATGATCTTAGTTTTCTGAATGTTGAGCTTTAAGCCAACTTTTTCACTCTTCTCTTTCGCTTTCATCAAGAGGCTTTTAGTTCCTCTTCACTTTCTGCCATAAGGGTGGTGTCATCTGCATAGCTGTGGTTATTGATGTTTCTCCCAGCAATCTTGATTCCAGTTTGTGCTTCTTCCAGCCCAGCATGTCTCATGATGTACTCTGCATATAAGTTAAATAAGCAGGGTGACAATAAACAGCCTTGACGTACTCCTTTTCCTATATGGAACCAGTCTGTTGTTCCATGTCCAGTTCTTACTGTTGCTTCCTGACCTGCATATAGGTTTCTCAAGAGACAGGTCAGGTGGTCTGGTATTCCCACCTCTTTCAGAATTTTCCACAGTTTATTGTGATCCAAACCCTTCAAAGGCTTTGGCATAGTCAATAAAGGAGAAACAGATGTTTTTCTGGAACTCTCTTGCTTTTTCGATGATCCAGCGGATGTTGGCAATTTGATCTGGTTCCTCTGCCTTTTCTAAAACCAGCTTGAACATCTGGAAGTTCATCACTAAGTACCAACAAATATCCTCGATGTAAGGCTCTACTCCTAAAGGTTAAAAAGTAAGAGTTCTATTTTAATATCCTTTTAGCAAATTCTTTCTCAAACCTGAGTCTTTCTTTTTAAAAAGCAGCTATAGAGTTGCTGCTTCTCACATCAGAAACCAGCACTAATAATGGCTAACGCTCAGCACGTTTGCAGGCAGGCTTGAAAAGATCCAAGTGTGACTCATGTTCCTTCCCAGACACTCACATATAAACCTTGGCTCTCTTAGGACTATTCCTAATAGACTCTGTGCCCACAATGCTAGAGCTTCCATATTTCTCTCAAGGAGACAGAGAGAGATTGAGAGACAGAGAGAGAGAAAGACAGAACACCAGATGTTTTGTCTTTTAGACTCAAGAATCAAATGTACCTTTCACTGACTGTGTGTCATTTTGACTCAGTGCTGTGAGACTGGCTGTGTTCCAGGCACTATGCTGTGGGACTCCTGTCCTGCCCTGGAATTTTGAAAAGGATCCCAGGTAAGGCTGATGAAACAGCTGTGCAAGCGTGGTGTGTTATCTGTAGCAAGTCCAAGTCTGGCATGTGTTTTAAAAACAGCAAGATCTGCAAGTAGGTTTGTGAAAAGGTAATATTTGAAAGTCAGTGACGTTTGAAAATACTTTAAAAAATGAGAAATGTGTAGTAAACATACGCATCCATTAAAAATGGGGGAGGGGATATTTATAAAAAAATCTTTCTGTGAACAAAAAGTTCCTGAATATTTAGAGAGTCTCAGCTGAACATTAGAAAACAGATTTGCTGCCTGATAACATCTAAAAAATATTCCAGATTTGAGGGTAAAAATTTGACTTTGAGATAAGTTTCCACAGAGCTGAGGGCCTCATTGAACTCCTGACTTTGGAGCTGACTGCAAGTGATTGTTGGGCTTCTCTGGTGGCTAAGATGGTAAAGAATCTGTCTGCAGTTTAGGAGACCCAAGTTTGACCCATGGGTTGGGAAGATCCCCTGGAGAAGGGAATCCTTGCTTGGGAAATCTCATGAATAGAGGAGACTGGTGGGCTACATACAGTCAATGGGTTCCCAAAAAGTCAGACATGACTGAAGCAGCTTAGCACACAAATACAAATGATTATTAAATTCCCCTGACTCAAAAGCAGTTCAGATCCCATTATTCTTTGCTCCATTTCTACTCAAGCCATGTGGATATGAGAAAAACATAGACTCGGCATCTTTTTTTGAAGGTTCATTTATCTGTACACTGTTTAGTCATTATTACAAGGCAAAATCTAGTTTATGCAAATTACAAATTATATTTCAGCCACCTCCATCAACCAACCCATAGTATTAATCACCTGCCATGAACATGCAAAGTGCATTTAGCACTATCACAATCTTTCTGACATCCTATCATTCTAATGGATTTCAAAGCACTTTGTAGAAACACTAATACAAAAAGTTGATATATTCACATGCATGTTTATATATATACACACTTTTATACATGTATACACACATATGTGCTTCTCAGGTGGCGCTAGTGGTAAAGAATCTGTCTGCCAATGCAGGAGATGAGAGTTCACTCCCTGAGTCGGGAAGATACCCTGGAGGAGGAAATGGCAACCCTCTCCTGTATTCTTGCTTGGAAAAGTCTATGGACAGAGGAGTCTGGTGGGCTACAGTCCATGGGGCTGCAAAGAGTCAGAGATGACTGAAGTGACTTAGCATGTACATATATACACACATATACATTTACATACATATCATTATTGCTTTTAAAATTAAATCATATTCAAAACTTCACACGCCACGTTTCCCAAATATGTAGCATCCATGGATCCATGAAATGGGCCAACCATATCAGTTCATAATATTTCCATTGCTGTGTATTATTCCACAGTCACTATGTGACATGAGTATTGTGTTAAATGCCTTTTGCTTGATGACCTAGATTCTTTCTCCCTCTGTTTCTACTCTGCACTTTGGGAGGCAGACTCTTATGGCTTCCCTTACTCTTGGTTGGTTCTGATTGAGGTAACAAATAGGCAGCCTTGGCAAGAGATGAAAGAAAAGAGGCTGAGGGCAGGGTATTTATTTCCTGGATTCCTCCATCTGTTTGCCTCTGCCTGGGTGTGTCCCTCAGCTGAAGGCCATTTCTCCCAAAGAGGAAAACTTCTCCTCTGCTGCACTTTCCTTCTGTGCTCTGGTCACAGATTCCTCACTTTGAGCCCAGGAAGGGAATAGATCTATTCCTATTCAAACTTTGTTACTGAGATAGCTTTTCCCTTGTTGTCATTTTTCAGTAGATAAGTTGTGTCTGACTCATTGCAACTTCATGGTTTGTAACATGCCAGTTCCTCTGTCTTCCACTATCTCCAAGAGTTCACTCAAATTCACATCCACTAAGTTGGTGATGCTATCTAACCATCTCATCTTCTGCTGCCCCCTTCTTTTCCCTTCAGTCTTTCACAGCATCAGGGTCTTTTCCAATGAGTCGGCATTTTGCATCAGGTGGCCAAGGTATTGGAACTTCAGCTTCAGTGAAAGTTCTTCCAATGAATATTCAGGCAAAGTGATGTCTCTCCTTTTTAATACACTGTCTAGGTTTGTCATAGCTTTCCTGCCAAGTAGTAAGTGTCTTTTAATTACGATCACGGTCTGCAGTGATTTTGGAGCCCAAGGAAATAAAATATATGACTGCTTTCATACTGATTATACTTTTAAAATACCCCTTTTGTGAATAAACTTCCCTCAAATTTCCATGACTTATTGTTTTTCTTGGGACTCTGATAAAATTATTTAATCATTCCCTTGCTGATGAAAAATCACTTTATTTTCAGCATTTTTGCTGAAATAAACATCCTTCTACATATATTTTATTAAATAACGGTGCTCTTATTTCTGTGAGGTATTTGCCAAAAGCAGCAATACTCACTCAAAGTTTAAGTGAATTTTTAATGATTCTAGATATTTCCAGATAACTTTCCAAAAGGTTTGAAACAATTCACACTTGCAATAGCAGTTTATTTTATTGATTGATTTTTAACAAGCATTTTAAAATGCTTGCTATAAGCCAGACACTATGAAGGGCTTGGAAGTTGTGAAAGTGAAAGTCACTCAGCTGTGTCTGACTCTTCGCAATCCCATGGACTATATAGTCCAGGAATTTTCCAGGAATACTGTATTGCATAGCCTTTCTCTTCTCCAGGGGATCTTCCCAACCCAGGGATCAAATCCGGGTCTCCTGAATTGCAGGCAGATTCTTTACCATCTGAGCCACCAGGCTTAACAGTGTATGAGCTATAACTCAAATAACACAGTGTATGAGCTTTCTCATTTCTGTATATGCATACCATCATGGTGTGTTATTAATCTTTTACATTTTTTCCAGTCTAATGTGTGCAAAATGGTGTTGTATTGTTAAATTTGCACTTAGTTGGCTATTAATGAGGCTGAGTACCTATCTATCTATACATGGTCTAATTATTTTCTTCTTTAATGAATTGGCCATTTATATCTTTTGCCTTTCTACTGGATGTTTATATTAATGAGACAAATTAAATCAAGAGAATTTGAGTGAGTGGTTGAAATCAACAAAATTTAATAGACTGTAAAACAGATTGCAGTTCTCAAGTTACATAATTCTATAAACACAATGAGAAACTGAACCTTTCCTCGGTGGCACAGCAAGAGCACAGGAGACACAGGTTCCATCCCTGGTCAGGAAGATTCCCTGAAGAAAGGCCTGGCTACCCATTCCAGTATTCTTGCCTGGAGAAACCCATGGACAGAGGAGCCCTTCAGGCTACAGTCCCTAGTATCACAAAGTGTTGGACATGACAACACACACAGTGGGAAATCAGATGATGTACTAAGAAATATGCTCTCCTTATACCCAGCTGGTACTTATGCACTGGAGTATGATCAGAAGAAATGCTTTACATCTTAGTGACAGAATGTGGGACATCTTATAGGCTGAGCAATTGTGAAAATCTTCCTAATAAACCATTTATGAAGTGATAGCTGTCTAAAATGTGAGAATATGACTAGATAAAACTTGAAAAGATCTGGAAAAAAATTCAGTGAAAATCTTTACATTTACAGATCACAAAACTGAGTCTTCTAGAAACACAAATGAATAATGACATTCAAGTGGAAAGAATCTTAGATTCACAGAAAGTAGATGTTAACTGCATTGAGCCTTTGCTTATCATTCCTGAGAACTGAGAAAACAATATGAGTTCTTCTTGGCTGAAAACATGGTTGGGAAGAGTGAATGAGACCATGGGAGTTTGAGTGTTTTTAAAATTCTAACCCACAATACAAAGGTAAGGCATTGATTCCTCTATGGTAAAACCAGGTCTAGAATTCAGTTGTTCTAGCTCATTCTCTTTGTCCAGAAGTGTGCTGCCTGATACAGGGAGTTCTGTTCATAGTCATTTTATAGATTCTGGTGAAGGAGTATGTCAAGGCTGAATATTGTCATCCTGCTTATTTAGTTTGTATGCAGAGTACATAATGTGAAATGCTGGGTTGGATGAAGCATCCATCCAACAAGCTGGACTCAAGATTGCCAGGAGAAATATCAATAATCTCAGATATGCAGATAACACTACCCTTAAGGTAGAGAGCAAAGAAGAACTAAAGAGCCTCTTGATGAAAATGAAAGAGGAGAGTGAAAAAGTTGGCTTAAAATGCAACATTCAAAAAACTAACATCGTGGCATCTAGTCCCATCACTTCATGGCAAATAGAAAGGGAAACAATGGAAACAGTGATAGACTTTATTTTCTTGGGCTCCAAAATCACTTCAGATGATGTCTGCAGCCATAGAATTTAAAAGACACTTGCTCTGTGGAAGAAGAGCTATGACCAACCTAGACAGCATATTATAAAACAGAGACATTAGTTTGCTGACAAAGGTCCATCTAGTCAAAGCTATGATTTTTCCTATAATCATGTATGGATGTGAGAGTAGGACCATAAAGAAAACTGAGCACTGAAGAACTGATGCTTTTGAACTGTGGTGTTGGAGAAGACTCTTGAGAGTTTCTTGGACAGCAAAGACATCCAGACAGTCCATCCTAAAGGAAATCAGTCCTGAATATTCATTGGAAGGACTGATGCTGAAGCTGAAACTCCAATACTTTGGCCACCTGATGTGAAGAACTGACTCATTGCAAAAGCCCCTGATGCTGGGAAAGATTGAAGGCAAGAGGAGAAGGGGACTACAGAGGATGAGAAGGTTGGATGGTATCATCGACTCAATGGACATGAATTTAAGTAGGCTCCAGGAGTTGGTGAGGGACAGGAAATCCTGGTGTGCTGCAGTCCTAGGGGTTGCAAAGAGTTGGACATCACTGAGCGAGGACTGAACTAAACTGAGATCCTGGATAACTTGGACCCAGGCATGCCAAATACTTCTTCAGGTAGCCTACAGTTTCCATGAACCTAGAAGTCTTCCAATTTATAGATACCTAACTTTTCTTTTTTCCTTCCTCGGGGCTCAGCAACAGAGGTAATAGTGAAAGCAAGCATCTAATATTTTTAGCTAAAAGGTGCCAGATGGGAAATAACTCCCTTCAAGGGGAAAATTCAAGTCTGAATGTTCACTCACACTCTACACCAATTGTTTTTTTCCACCATCACCCTGCTACCTCACATAAAGCACTTAGATGACGACAGTGCAGAAGCTGCCACCCTGCTAAGAATAGGTCATGCTAAGCCAAAGTGGATAATAGCAATGCAAGGCCACATAATGAGATGCATCTGATGAGAGCCTCACAAGCTGTTCCCATTAATAAGTGGTTTTTATTAATGAAAATTCAGGGAAAGGCAATTATTTTCAAGCTCCTAAACTAAAAAGAAATCAGATTTTCGTTATACATGTAGTCTGATTTGTGACTCTGATTCATTATTTTAAATCTATGATATGCATCTTTTTCTGCTGTAATTTCTAAAGACTGAAGTTTGTAAATTAAAAATCTGTACAGTTCAACTATACAGAGGAATGACCTTCTTTTGAAGATCAAAATGCACTTTAAAGTAAAATATAAAGAGCCTCTTGATGAGGGTGAAAGAAGACAGCGAAAAAGCTGGCTTGAAACCGAACATTAAAAAAAAAAAACAAAAAACTAAGATCATGACATCTGCTCACATCACTTCATGGCAAATAGAAGATGAAAAAGCGCACGTGGTAACAGACTTTATTTTCTTGGGCTCCAAAATCACTGTGGATGGTGACCGCAGCCATGAAATTAAAATATGCTTGCACCTTGGAAGAACAGCTATGACAAATCTATACGCTGTATTAAAAAGTATAGATATCTCTTTGCTGACAAAGGTCTATATAGTCAAAGTGATAGTTTTTCCAGCAGTCATGTACAGATGTGAGAGTTGGGTCATAAAGAAGGCTGAGCATCAACAAATTGGTACTTTCAAATTATGGTGCTGGAGAAGACTCTTGAGAGTTCCTTGTACTTCAGGGGGATCAAACCAGTCAATCTTAAAGGATATCAGCTTTGAATATTCATTGGAAGGACTGATGCTGAAGCTTAAGCTCCAATAGTTTGGCCACCTGATGCTTAAAGCCAGCTCATTGGAAAAAGACTGATGCTGGGAAAGACTGAAGGCAAAAGGAGAAGGGAGTGGTACCATATGAGCATCACCGACTCAATGGAAGTAAATCTGAGCAAACTGTGAGAGATAGTGGAGGACAGAGGAGCCTGGCTTGCTACAGTCCCTGGGGTCACAAAAGTCAGGTACAACTTAGTGACTCAACAACAACAGATTCTACTCAGAGGTATGAAAGGCACTTCATTTACTAAGTAAAACAAACAAACAAACAACAACAACAACAAAAACTGTGTAAATGCTGGTTCCAGTTAAGATGGAGTAAGAAATTTTTACTCTATCTCTCATAATAAATGAAACTAAAATATCTGAATACAATTCAGGCAGAAGCCCTCTAAGAGCTCTGAAAAATAATTAGGGAGTGGATTGGAAAAAGAAACCATAATTTGAAATATCATTGAACTAGGGGAGTTTCCCATTTAATTTTTCTTCCAGTGATTCCCAGGCAAGACTCAAAGGAAATCTGAGCCCTGCAACTACTCACTACGTTGAAGGAGATGCTTGACAGTGTTTCAGTCTTAGATTTGTTCAGATTGGCTTAGTACATGAACCATAGTGGAGAATGTCCCATGCTCACTTGAAAATAATGTTTCCTGAAAAGAACGTATTTTGCTGCTTTTAGATGAAATGCCCTATATGTAGACAGAAAGTGGGCAAGGGAAGGCCTGTCTCTGATCTGAGGAGTGAGAAAGAAAGCTCTAATGAGTCAGAGAGAGTGACGGAAAACACCCATATTTTTGTTCCACCCATTCTCCTCTTTTGTAGCCCTAGGCATTCCTATGGCAGTGGGGGCAGCAATGGAATTGATATTTGATCAGACTCCAGAAACTCTATAATTATAAAGACGTGAATCCTTCTCTCTGTCTAGAGGAACTGTGTTCCTCAACGTGTGGAGAGGGTATCTATTGCTTTTTATTCTCTCTTTCCATTCTCTCATCCCTTAGTCTCAAAAGCAGTCACAATTATTAACAGTATGCCATGGACTGGGGGAAATAAAACCCTGGCTTTCTAGCCAGAGGGCAGGGAAGTGGGGATCCTGTGAAGTGAAAACTCAGGGAAGTCGTAGAGAAGACTAATATCCACATCAAGTGGCATTTTCCTAGGAATGTAATGTTCAGACATTAATTAAGGATTAGAGATTAAAAAGCAGATGTAATAAAGAAGATGTCCATTTTTCATTATTGAGTATGATGTTGCCTGTAGGTTTAGCATTGCTGGTTTTAATTATATTGCAGTATGTGCCTTCTATAGCCACTTTGTTGGGAGTTTATTTAAAATCATAAATGGATATTGAATTTCATCTACAATGTTATCTGAATCTATTGAGATGTTTATATAATTTTTATTCTTCAATTTGATAATGTAATGTATTACCTTGTCTGATTTTCAAGTATTGAGCCATTCTTGCATCCATGAAATAAATCACACTTGGTCATGGTGAATGATTATATTAATATGTTATTGAATTCAGTTTGCCAGTATTTTTTTGAGGATTTTTGCATCTATGGTCATCAGTGACATGGGCCTGTACTTTTCTTTTTTTGGGGGGATGCCTTTGTCTGGTTTTAGCATCAGGGTGATGTTGGTCTCTTAGAATGAGTTTGGAAGTATTCTTTCCTCTGCAATTTTTGGGAATACTTTAAGAGGATAGTGTTAACTCTTCTTTAAATGTATTGTAGAATTTATATGTCAAGCTATCTGGTCTTGGATGTTTGTTTATAGGGAGGTTTTCTGATTTTCTTTGTACTGCTGACACAATTTTAGTAAACATACTGTCAAAGTGAGCACCAAACAATTTCAAACGGTGAAAATCACAAAACCAAAGCCAACAATGAAACTTGCATCACTCATTCTAAAATGCTGGAGACAGATCACGGTATGTCTTCTTCAATAACTGAAATCTCCCCTATCTTCCTATGCATTAAGATTCCTACAATACTAATTAAGGATTATGAAAACAAGTTCTCTAATTCTCTGTTAATATATCAATATATAAGAGTTAATGCTATCCATTATCGACAATTGCACTTGGTATGTGAACAGAATTATCCCTTCTATTTTTTTTTATTTTTAATAAGAGAAATAGTGGAAATTCATATTCTTTCCTTCATATGACTTCATGTTATAGGAAATTCTTTATCCAGAAATACCTCCTCTGCGCATTTTATTTATTAAAACTAAGATAAAAGTTTATAGTAAGAAAGATCTGACTTGATTTTCAAGAAAGCCAGATAAGAAGGAAAGATCAGAGAATATGATACATACCGCATTTGGTGGTTTCTTAAAGAGAGCAGAGTTTGAATAACAAATAAGAAATCTTCAGTGCTTTTAGAGATTTGAGTAAATCAACCAGTACTTAAACTTGCACGCAGTACTGTAGTAGTGTTTTTGATGTGCCAATTTGGCTAATCTCCAGTTATTTTTTCAAACACTATTTTAGGGGTTGCTGTGAAGATTTTTGTAGATGGGATTAAAATCTATAATCAGCTGACTTTAAAAATAGAATTTATTTTAGATAGTTTGGGGGGGGCCTGATTCAATCAGCTGAAAGGGCTTTAAAGCAGAGCTGAGGCTTTCATAAGAAGAAACTATGTTGACAAGGCCTTTATCCTGGGCCTGAGTGTTCCAGCCTGACCTTCATGACAGCCTGCCATACAAGTTTCAGACGTGTGTAGCCAGACCCCTAAACGGTGTCAGTCAGTTCCCTACAGTAAATCTCTTCATTTATGTTTCCTTTATAAAAGGAAAGCATTCTGCTTCTCTCGTTTAATCAAGATTTATAGAGTTACCTGGATTTTAATTCCAAACAACATTAACCAATGAATTATGTTAAGACCGAATTGTGTTTCCTAACCTTCATGAAAATACTGTTATATCTTAAAAATTAATTAAACTCAGAGATTATGTTTCATTGCTAGAAAGTATCCTGTCAGTTTCGTAAATATTTATTGTAGCTACAGTCTGATTTTCCTGGGTCAGTAACTGTTTGTAAGCATATGGGATCTTGTTTTCTTATATATTACTTTTGATTCTTATATAGATCTGTGTATACTGTTAATACAGAAATGTAAAAATATAAACAAGAGGACTGACTTTACTGGCATCCCAAGTTCTTAAATATATATGATGGAAATTTTTATTTGAATAAAGCAATATAGAAACTAGATATTCTGCTATCTTTTAAAAGCAAATTGTCACACTCCACCACAATCTCTAGAAACAGTGGCAGATTTTATTTTTTGGGACTCCAAAATCACTGCAGATGGTAACTGCAGCCATGAAATTAAAAGACACTTACTCCTTGGAAGAAAAGTTATGACCAACCTAGACACAGACATTAAAAAGCAGAGACATAACTTTGCCAACAAAGGTCTGCTAGTCAAGGCTATGGTTTTTCCAGTAGTCATGTATGAATGTGAGAGTTGGACTATAAAGAAAACTGAGAGCCGAAGAACTGATGCTTTTGAACTGTGGTGTTGGAGAAGACTCCTGAGAGTCACTTAGACTGCAAAGAGATCCAACCAATCCATCCTAAAGGAAATCAGTCCTGAATATACATTGAAACGACTGATGCTGAAGCTGAAACTCCAATACTTTCTCCATCTGATGTGAAGAACTGACTGGAAAAGACCCTGATACTGGGAAAGATTGAAGGCAGGAGAAGAAGGGGACAACAGAGGATGAGATGGTTGGATGGCATCACCGATTCAATGGACATGAGTTTGAGGTAAACTCCGGGAGTTGGTAAACTCCAGAACAGGGAGGTCTGGCTTGCTGCAGTCCATGGGGTCACAAAGAGTCAGACACAGCTGAGCGATTGAACTGCACTGACCAACGTCTCCAACTCCACCATATAGACAGAGATCTTTTGTTTATAAGATGCCCTCCAAGAAGAATTTGACCAAAAATATTTTAGTGGTCTCCTTGGAATTTTATTTTGCTTATGAAACAGTCATTTTCATGACCCAGAGCCTATGGTGTTAGAAATGGTAACATTTGGATGACCATTACTCATCCAAACCAGAGCTCTTTTCCAAGTATTTAACAATGATAATGGAGCAATATGGGTTTCCCAAGTGGCACTAGTGGTAAAGATCCTGCAATAGAAATGGTAACATTTGGATGACCATTACTCATCCAAACCAGAGCTCTTTTCCAAGTATTTAACAATGATAATGGAGCAATATGGGTTTCCCAAGTGGCACTAGTGGTAAAGATCCTGCCTACCAATATAGGAGACTAAGAGACATGAGTTCAATCCCTGGGTCAGGAAAAACCTCTGGAGAAGGGCGTGGCAACCCACTCTAGTATGCTTGCCTGGAGAATTTCATGGACTGCGGAGCCTGGAGGGTTACAGTTCATAGGGTCGGACACGACTGAAGTAACTTAACACATACACACAAAATGGAGCGATTTAGTGTCTCACTACTATCATTCCAAGGTTGTTTCTATTTTTAAATTAGCCTCATTTTAAATGATATTTTTTTTTAGTTCTTTAAGTTTGTTTGTTTGTTTGTTGTTCTTACTTTCCATCATAAATGCATTTCCAAACTCACATCAAGGTTAAACACCCTCTCAACAGCACTTTAAATTTATATATATATATAAATATATATTATATATATAATATTATATTATTATATATTATATATAATATATAAATATATAAATAAATAAATATATATATATATATAAATATATATATAGAGAGAGCACATGGTTCAGAAGGATAAACCCAATCTACCCTGATGAGGGGAAAATTACAGTAACTCTTCTGACTCACTGAGTTATTTTTTCCCCTTTTTTCAGTATTAGCTCTGGGTAAGATTTTATAATTAAAGCCCAAAATTTATCTTACCTTAACCCCTATGGGCCATATTTCTGACTGGGTGTAGTGATGACATTTATTTGATCAGGATTCTGAGCTCTAGGGGCTTCCCTGGTGGCTCAGAAGTTAAAGCATCTGCCGGGAATGCAGGAGACCCGGGTTCGATCCCTGGGTTGGGAAGAACCCCTGGAGAAGGAAATGGCACCCCACTGCAGTACTCTTGCCTGGAGAATCCCATGGAGGGAGCAGCCTGGTAGGCGACAGTCCATGGGATCGCCAAGAGTCGGACACGACTGGGCGACTTCACTCACTCACTCTTGAGCTCTAGAATTTTCATTACAGAGCTAAAAAGAACAAACAAACAACAACAACAACAAAAAACAACCAGCCTTGAGATCAATGCTAGAGAACAGTGGGTGAGTGGTATGAATAAATCATGTGGTGATGTATTAGTAAATGTTCAGTACTGAATATGCAGATGTAATATTAAGATATTGTGGCTGGATTTCCAAATTCTGCTACTGGAATATTATCAACACTGCTATAAGCTATTTTTAAAAATAAGAGCCATCATGTTATTAACATTAGTAATTGTATACTTCAGTTGTGTGCTTTGGGGCACTAGCTGATTGCCTGTAGGCCGAGAGGGATACCTTTACCTAAACTGGGAAGAGAAAATTTATTAATAGGATGATGGGTCTTTCACCTAACTCTGGTTCTTGAGGGTTTTTAAGTATAGCCAGAAGCAGAATAGTCAAGTGAACAACTTAACAGATCCAGTGGGATAAATTTGAAATTTCTATTAGGGACAACTGATTCCTGGGTGCACTTTTTTTTCTTTGTTTATTGTCTTCAGTTTGCAGAAAAAGGATAGCACTGAGGAGACCTATAATATACATTTTCCAAAGTACTCTAAGAACTGCTTCTTTCAAAAACCTATCTGCTTATCTTCGATGAAATCTATAGCTAGTAAAACCTCATAAAACAAAATTATAAGGGTGAGATGAAATTGGCAAGAGTCAAACTCCATTCTTCCCTGGTCCTCTATTCATATCTCAACTCTTTCAGGCAATAGGTATGTTTTTATATTTTGGAGCACTTGAGCTCTTTGAAATATTTATTTTTGAGTAGTATGGCAGAGAAGAGTAGTGTCAAGGAATTTATTGAAAGTTAGATATCTCTTGCCAGTAAGACAAGGTGTCCCAGAGGAGTTTGGCTTGAAGTGAACCTCAAAAAAAAAAAAAAAAGAAAAAAAAAGATACAAACTGTGCAGCAAAGGAGACAAAAAAATGTATAGTGTCTTTTAGTATGGAGGTCACAAACTTCCTCTACAATATATCAGGCTGTAAATTTCAGACAATAGAGGCTCATCAAATCTTTGGAAAACTAGAGAACAATTGCTCTTCTTTATAGTATTCAAATTAAAATGAAGATCTATGGGGTCTTTCTTTTCCAAGTAAGATGAAATAATTTTCAGAAGGCTAACACTCTTAATGTGAGAACCCAAGAAAATCAGATAAATTATACAAATCATATTTTAAAGACATCAGAGAGCTGTGAATGCAAGGAAGATTAGAGGAACCAAATATTTGGAGAAAAATTTGGAAAATATTCAGATATGAGCTCAGAATTTTCAGCTGTCTTTTCATGGCAGCATGTGATAATTTTGAGAATCTGGGCTTCCTTCAGGGAGAAAACCAATGAGAAGGGATACATAAACCAACAGGGTTTTTAGTAGTCATCGAGGGCTGGAGAGTTAAATTGTCTCAAACACATGGTCAGTTTCTCTCACAAGAACATAATTTATAGATGGGTACAGTGAGTATTTAAAGAACTATGTTGGAAACTGTATTTAATTTTTTACTGACTAATGAAATTTACTGAAGTCTCTCTGCTAGAGGAAAGGTCCATAAAATAATTTTTAAAGGTACTGGAGAAAGCAGTGAACTGACGCTGATATTCTATTAGCGTTTCTCTCCAGGAATGTTTGCTTATTCTGAATACAGCTGGAGAGGACTTTCTTGGCAGTCCAATTGTTAGGACTCCAAACTTCCATTGCAGGGGCACAGGTTGGGGAACTAAGATCCCATATGCCATGTGGGTGGCCTTAAAACAAAGGAAAACAAACACAATAAAAACCATACAAGCATTTTGTCAATCAAACACATAGCCAGAATGTCTCATAACTGCTTTTCAAAAGCTGCACAGGACAAGACTAAGTGCACTGGGATGACCCAGAGGGATGGGATGGAGACGGGTGGGAGGGGGGTTCAGGATGGGGAACACATGTACACCCATGGCTGATTCATGTCAATGTATGGCAAAACCAACACAATATTGTAAAGTAATTAGCCTCCAATTAAAATAAATAAATTTATGTTAAAATTTTTTGAAAAAGAAAAACTTTGAAAGACAGAGCAAGAATTCCAACAGTCTCCCAGAGGTGAGAAGAAAAATCCTTTCCAGACTCTCAATTAAAAGGTCTTGCTGGGTGTACTCTAAGAATAAAGACAAAGTAGAAATAGAGTGAATCTTGACAATCAAGTGCACTTTTGACCTGGCCCCATTTCTGATTGGATTAGAGTGATTATTTCATTTCTTAGAACACTGCTGGTGAAAAAAATGGCATCTATAATATGAATCTTTACATTTTTTAATGTAATAATGAAAAAGATAAGACCATATGATCAGTAACCAAGAAGAAAAACAAACAATAGAATCAGATTTTCAGGTGATCCTAATATTGAAATCAGAAGTCAATGACTGTGACTAACCAAGAAATTATGGGCAATATGGAAAATTGGTAACATGGAGAAATTCAATATACTACAAGAATAAAATGAATATTGTGGAAGGAAAAGCACAACATCTGAAAATGAATAAAATAATGAACAGTTTTGACTTAAGTTTAGACAGTAGAAGACAGGTCAATAGGAAATACCAAATCTGAAGTACAGAATAACAAAAAAAGAGCATAATAGATATAAGGGACTCCATAAAAGTCCAACATACATGTAAATGGGGCAGAAGAGATCCTTTCAAAGAAATGTTAGCTGAGAATTTTAGAAAACAGCTGAATATCCTTGACACAGATCAAAACTTAGCAAACCACAAGCAAGATTTAAAAATATATTACAACAAATCTTATAGTCAAGTTGCGGATTACTAAAGACCAGGAGAAAGTCTGACAAGTGGCAATTAATAAAACAGTTTTTATTCCCAAAAGAACAGAAATAAAACTGACAGATGACTTCTCATCAGAAATATTGGAAATTGGAAAGTAAGTAGCTGATATTTTTAAAGTGTTGAAATAATTGTTAGTTTAGGAACATATGCTTAGAAAAATATTCTTCAAAGGCAAACATGAAATTAAGATGTTCTCAGCAAAGAAAAACTATGAGAATGTCATTAAAAGGCATTCAGTGCAGTTCAGTTCAGTCGTTCAGCCGTGTCCGACTCTTTGCGACCCCATGAATTGCAGCATGCCAGGCCTCCCTGTCCATCACCAAATCCCGGAGTTCACTCAGACTCACATCCATCGAGTCAGTGATGCCATCCAGCCATCTCATCCTCTGTTGTCCCCTTCTCCTCCTGCCCCCAATCCCTCCCAGCATCAGAGTCTTTTCCAATGAGTCAACTCTTCGCATGAGGTGGCCAAAGGACTGGAGTTTCAGCTTTAGCATCATTACCTCCAAAGAAATCCCAGGGCTGATCTCCTTCAGAATGGACTGGTTGGATCTCCTTGCAGTCCAAGGGACTCTCAAGAGTCTTCTCCAACACCACAGTTCAAAAGCATCAATTCTTTGGCACTCAGCTTTCTTCACAGTCCAACTCTCATGTCCATACATGACCACTGGAAAAACTATAGGCTTGACTAGGTGGACCTTTGTTGGCAAAGTGATGTCTCTGCTTTTCAATATGCTTTCTAGGTTGGTCATAACTTTTCTTCCAAGGAGTAAGCATCTTTTAATTTCATGGCTGCAGTTACCATCTGCAGTGATTTTGGAGCCCCCCAAAATAAAGTCTGACCCTGTTTCCACTTTTTTCCCATCTATTTCCCATGAAGTGATGGGACCAGATGCTACGATCTTAGTTTTCTGAATGTTGAGCTTTAAGCCAACTTTTTCACTCTCCACTTTCACTTTCATCAAGAGGCTTTTAGTTCCTCTTCACTTTCTACCATAAGGGTGGTGTCATCTGCATATCTGAGGTTATTGATATTTCTCCCGGCAATCTTGATTCCATCTTGTGCTTCTTCCAGCCCAGCGTTTCTCATGATGTACTCTGCATATAAGTTAATAAGCAGGGTGACAATATACAGCCTTGACATACACCTTTTCCTATTTGGAACCAGTTTGTTGTTTCATGTCCAGTTCTAACTGTTGCTTCCTGACCTGCATACAGATTTCTCAAGAGGCAGCACAGTTGGTCTGGTATTCCCAACTCTTTCAGAATTTTCCACAGTTTATTGTAATCCACACAGTCAAAGGCTTTGGCATAGTCAATAAAGCAGAAATAGATGTTTTCTGGAACTCTCTTGCTTTTTTGATGATCCAGTGGATGTTAGCAATTTGATCTCTGGTTCCTCTGCCTTTTCTAAAACCAGCTTGAACATCTGGGAGTTCAGGGTTCATGTATTGCTGAAGCCTGGCTTGGAGAATTTTGAGCATTACTTTACTAGCGTGTGAGATGAGTCCAATTGTGCAGTAGTTTGAGCATTCTTTGGCATTGCCTTTTTTGGGGACTGGAATGAAAACTGACCTTTTCCAGTCCTGTGGCCACTGCTGAGTTTTCCAAATTTGCTGGCATATTGAGTGCAGCACTTTCACAGCATCATCTTTCAGGATTTGAAATAGCTCAACTGGAATTCCATCACCTCCACTAGCTTTGTTCGTAGTGATGCTTTCTAAGGCCCACTTGACTTCACATTCCAGGATGTCTGGCTCTAGGTGAGTGATCACACCATTGTGATTATCCGGGTCATGAAGATCTTTTTTGTATAGTTCTTCTGTGTATTCTTGCCACCTCTTCTTAATATCTTCTGCTTCTGTTAGGTCTATACCATTTCTGTCCTCTATCGAGCCCATCTTTGCATAAAATGTTCCCTTGGTATCTAATTTCCTTGAAGAGATCTCTAGTCTTTTCCATTCTGTTGTTTTCCTCTATTTCTTTGCATTGATTGCTGAGGAAGGCTTTCTTATCTCTTCTTGCTATTCTTTGGAACTCTGCATTCAGATGCTTCTATCTTTCCTTTTCTTCTTTGCTTTTCACCTCTCTTCTTTTCACAGCTATTTGTAAGGCCTCCTCAGACAGCCATTTTGCTTTTTTGCATTTCTTTTCATGGGGATGGTCTTGATCTCTGTCTCCTGTACAATGTCACCGACCTCCGTCCATAGTTCATCAGGCACTCTATCTATCAGATCTAGTCTGTTAATTCTATTTCTCACTTCCACTATATAATCATAAGGGATTTGATTTGGCTTTACCTACTTTCTTCAATTTCAGTCTGAATTTGGCAATAAGGAATTCATGATCTGAGCCACAGTCAGCTCCTAGTCTTGTTTTTGTTGACTGTAGAGAGCTTCTCCATCTTTAGCTGCAAAGAATATAATCAATCTGATTTTGGTGTTGACCATCTGGTGATGCCCATGTGTAGAGCCTTCTCTTGTGTTGTTGGAAGATGGTGTTTGCTATGACCAGTGCATTTTCTTGGTAAAACTCTACTTTCTTTGCCCTGCATCATTCCATATTCCAAGGCCAAATTTGCCTGTTACTCCAGGTGTTTCTTGACTTCCTACTTTTGCATTCCAGGGCTTCCCCGATGGCTCAGAGGGTAAACCATCTGCCTGCAATGCAGGAGACCTGGATTCGATCCCAGGGTCAGGAAGATCCCCTGGAGAAGGAAATGGCAACCCACTCCAGTACTCTTGCCTGGAATCTCCCATGGATGGAGGAGCCTGGTGGGCTGCAGTCTGTGGGGTCGCTAAGAGTTGGACACGACTGAGCGACTTCCTTTTCACTTTAAAGTCTCATGCATTGGAGAAGGAAATGGCAACCCACTCCAGTACTCTTGCTTGGAAAACCCCATGGACAGAGGAGCCTGGTAGACTACAGTTCATGGGATCGCAAAGAGTTGGACAGGACTGAGTGACTTCACTTCACTTCACTTCACTTAAAAGGCATTAAGAAACATAAAAGGAGTTCTTAAGCAGAAGTTAAATAATTCCAGGCAAATAAATAGAACACATAAATGAATTAAGAGCATTGGGAATGGTAAATATTTGTATAAATATATACTGGTTGTATAAAAGAATAATTTATTGTCATAAATTTTGTAGCATAAATACAATCTTAGAATGCATTAAAACAATGATCCAAACATGAGAGGTGAATTCTTAAAAGTGTCCTAAGATGCTAGCATTACAGGGAAGTGAAACTATTAAAACCTGTATTTATTGGTAATGTCAATGATGAATCTTTAATCAGTAAGCACTAAAAGAGTAATTTTTTAAATGTATAATTCCAAGATAATAGAGACAGAAAATATAATAATAAAAACATTCTGCAAATAAAAAAAAATTAAATGGAGAAACCAAAGGATAAATGAGACAGAATGGAGAGAAAATAATAAAAATCGAGGTTTAAATCTATGTGGCACTAGTGATAAAGAACATAAGGGAGATGTAATTGATATGGAATACAAGAGGCGTAAGAGATATGGGTTCGATCCTTCGGTTGGGAAAATCCCAACTCCAATATTCCTGTCTGGGACATCTCATGGCCAGAGGAGCCTGGCAGGCTACAGTCATGGAGGCACAAAGAATCGGAAACAATTTAGCAACTAAGCAACAACAACAAATGTCAGTAATTGGCTGCCCTGGTGGCTCAGTGATAAAGAATCCACTACAAATGCAGGAGACGCAGGTTCAATCCCTGGGTCAGGAAGATCCCCTGGAGAAGAATATGGAAACCACTCCAGGATTCTTGCCACAAAAAGCAAATGCCATGGAAGAGAAGGCTGGCAGGCTACGCACTTGGGGTTGCAAAAGAGTAGGACATGACTTGGTGAGTAAACAACAACAATAAAATTATCAATAATTACATTAAAGGAAAATGGAATTGGTATTTTAATTAAAGTATTACGCTTGCTAGATTGAAATCAAGAATAACTTTTCTGCTAAGAAGAAAAATGTTTTTAATATAAACACATAGACATGGTACAAATTAAAAGATAGGAATTGATGAATCATAAAAATACAATCTTAAACAGTTAGAGTGCTTCACTCCACTTGCCAGCAGATTTAAAAACTCAGCAGTGGCCACAGGACTGGAAAAGGTCAGTTTTCATTCCAATCCCAAGGAAGGACAATGCCAAAGAATGTTCAAACTACCACACAATTGCACTCATCTCACACGCTAGCAAGGTCATGGCCAAAATCCTTCAAGCTAGGCTTCAACAGCATGTAAACTGAGAACTTCCCAATGTACAAGCTGGATTTAGAAAAGGCAGAGGAACCAGACGTCAAATTGCCAACATCCGTTGGATCATCGAAAAAGCAAGAGAATTACAGAAAAACAAAACAAAACAAAACAAAACAAAACAAAAAAACACAACCCATCTACTTCTGCTTCATTGACTACACCAAAGACTTTGACTGTGTGGATCACACCAAACTGTGGAAAATTCTTCAAAAGATGGGAATACCAGACCACCTTACCTGCCTCAAGAGAGACCTGTATGTAGATCATGAAGCAAGAGTTAGAATTGACATGGAAAAATGGACTGGTTTCAAATCGTTAAAAGAGTACATTAAGGCTGTGTATTGTCACCCTGCTTATTTAACTTATATGCAGAGTACATCGTGAGAATGCCAGGCTGGATTAAGCACAAGCTGGAATCAAGATTGCTGGGAGAAATATTAATAACGTGAGATATGCAGATGACACCACACTTATGGCAGGAACAGAAGAGGAACTACAGAGTCTCTTGATTAAGGTGAAAGAAGAGAGTTAAAATTTGGCTTAAAACTCAACATTCGAAAAACTAAGATCATGGCATCTGATCGCATCACTTCATAGCAAATAGATGGAGAAATATGGAAACAGTGACAGACTTTATTTTCTTGGGCTCCAAAATCACTGGATAGTGACTGTAGCCATGAAATTAAAATACACTTGCTCCTTGTAAGAAAAGCTATGACAAAACTATACAGCATATTAAAAAGCAGAGACACTACTTTGCCAACAAAGGTCCATCTGGTCAAAGTTATGGTTTTTCCAGTAGTCTTGTATGACTGTGAGAGTTAGACTATAAAGAAAGATGAGTGCCAAAGAATTGATGCTTTTGAACTGTGGTGTTGGAGAAGACTCTTGAGCCCCTAATCACTGCAAGGAGATCCAACCAGTCAATCCTAAAGGAAATCAGTCCTGAATATTTATTGGAAGGCCTGATGCTGAAGCTGAAACTCCAAAATTTTGGCAACCTGATGCGAAGAATTGACTCATTGGAAAGACCCTGATGCTGGGGAAGATTGAAGGTGGGAGGAGAAGGGGACCACAGAGGATGAGATGGTTGGATGGCATCACCTACTCAATGAACATGAGTTTGAGTAAGCTTTGGGAGTTGGTGATGAACAGGGAACACTGGTGCGCTGCAGTCCATGGGGTCGCAGAGTCGGACACAACTGATCAACTTAACTGAATTGATGGCTCTCTCCCTTCATTTTCAAAGCCAGCAACTCTCCGATCCTTTTTGCTCTGACTGACTATAGCCACTGACTATTTTCCACTTTTAAGGATTCATATGATTAGATTGCATCTGCCTGAATAATCCATGATATCTCCCCATCTCAAGGTCTATATCCTTAATCACAGCTGCAAATCCCATTTGCTAAGTAAGGTGATATATTCACAGGATCCAAGTTCTAGAAGTTAGAATGTGGATATCTTTAGGGGACTAGTATCTGTCTAGCAGTTTGTGCATGTATTTATATTTTTAGTAAAATTTCACTTAGGGCTCTTAAGTCCTCATCAAGTCTCTTGACCACCTTTTATAGTGGAAGAATATATATGGATTCCATTCTTGATTCTGGGCATGTGATTGTGCAAATTGTTGTGCAAATTATTTCACTTAACTTCCTCAAATATCATATAGGAAGCTAGATTATTTGAGCTCAAAATTAACTACCCATATCTAGAACTGATATAATCATATTAGTGATAGCAATATAAAAGACTTAAATGTTATCTTTCATCTGAATAATTTAAAAATTCAACTTTTTTATTTATCCATGAATTATTCCCTGTGGGAACAAACTAAGCAAATATTTTTTATCCTATCCAGTCATTCTCTGCTACCTATCATGTTTCTTGTTTTCCATCTCTCAATCAAGACATGACAATTCACGGTAATAATTCCAAAGATACTTACGTTGTCCAAAATATGTGTAAGATATTTCAACTCCAGTATGGATGATTTTGGGAGCTGGAGTGATCATTCCGGGTCATGAATATCTTCAAGATGGATCAACATCTACTGCAATTCAGGGAACAGTCTACAGCTTTTCTTAAATGTGAATGTTCCTACTATAAACAATCTGCTTCTTATTATGCTTCGGTTGTCATACATCTTCAGTTTAGATCCCAGAGGGTTCTAGTTTTGCTATATCCCTTTTCACAGTGCCAGTTTATCTGTCAGTGTATCAGTTTATTTCAAGTGAATGGACTCCAAAATTACAGTAAGAAATATAGAAAACACAGTAGGTCATTTTCCAAGCCTGAAATGCTAAAGTAATGGCACCCTAATGTTTCATTTTATCTAAGTGAGACATTTGATCTCCTAGAGATCACTGGACACTTCTGAGTCTTACTTTAATGCTGGGATACGATGTACTGTTTTCAGAAGCAAACTATTAAAATGCAAAACGACTTTTTTCACTCAGCACCCCACGTAATAATACAAGGGTTACAAAAATGCACAACCCATTCTGGCACATCCTATTGTGATTTTTCTTACCAAACTTGTTCATTTCTTCGGATCATTAACCTTATATTCTGAACTTCCAGTAGTCTAGAGAGTTTTCAATGTATTCAGGCAAAAAGAGCCAGGGCAAGAACTTCTGGTTACTGTGGCTTACTTTCTAGCTCAGAGAACCAAAACCCAAAGGAATTCTACCTCCACATTGGAAATAGAGCAGCACATTGCTTACATTTCACTCTGAAGGAGACTAGGATAATTAGGAAAGATTTATTCATCCAAGAAAATGTAACCTTTTTGAAAATTCAGCTTTAGAAATTTTAAATCTAATAAATTTGTTAAGAAATAGTCTTGGTTGGTCAGAAATTTTGGAACATTTTATGTCAACTCAAAATCACTTAATTTTTTCTATTTGTGTCTTAAGAGATGATACATAAATTCTGTATTTGTAGAAAAATGTAAAGGAGACACAGTGCTTGCACCTGGATTGCATTGTTTCTAGGTTGAAATACACCAAGCTGCAGAAAGGCTTTTAAATAGTGGAGTTTATAGAGAGGTTGACTCCTTCTTTGGTTAGTGATAATAGGAGTAAGCAACCTACTTTTGGCTGTCTTTAGAAGTTTAAATAGAGTTCTCCTTCAAGTAGCCTCCCTCCCACATTACCCTGTGTTCTGACACTGTTGAGAATGGTGTAATTAACTTGTGTCGCTGCTATGTGTGACTTTGGTTTCAGTGTAGTTTGTAAGACACTAAGATGAGGTTTTTGTGTAAACAATCAAACAGTCCCAGGCTGCTATATCGGGCAAGCAGCTCTGCCAAGAACATGAAGAAATGGAACAGAAGAGCCAACAATACACCTGTCCTTCCTTGAAACAGTCAGTCTCGAGTCATAGTCTATATTTTTCTTTTGCTCTAAATCAATGGCAGTGTATGCACTAAAGATATCAATATTAGACATAAATGCAATCATGAGGATACATTAGATGATTTCAGGGAAGCTTATGAAATAAGAAATAGTAGATTGTAGAGCATCAGACTAAATATTACTGCATACCTCAGTACAATGTGTGTGACTGTGTGTGTGTGTGTGTGTGTTCTGAGAACAAGTGATTGGGAAGGCTGTAGGGAAATTAAATATTTAACAATTTAATTTTTCCCCAGATTATAATTTACTAAGATGTTTTCACCTACACAGCAAAAGATAAATGTACTGGGACACAGCTACATTTCCAACAGCTCTATTTATGTAGGGAAAAAATAAATGACTTAAAACGTTTTAGTTAAAAACTTTTTAAAGCTATATTTGAATAGAAAATAAAACAATATTCTGTTGAAACAGTCTATAAGCACATATAAAAATGTTATTCTTATATATGCATAAATAATATATTTATATGGACTTCCCAGGTAGCTCAATGGTAAAGAATCCTCCTGCCAATGCAGGGAGGATTTAATAATTTATTCGATTTCTAGATCAACATATATCAAGTATTAACACTCAGATGGTAAAAAATATACCTGCAATGCAGGAGACCCAGGTTCGATCCATGGATTGGGAAGATCCCCTGGAGAGGGAAATGGGAATCCACTCAAGTATTCTTGCCTGGGAAATGCCATGGACAGACAAGCCTGGTAGGGTACAGTCCATTGGGTCCCGAAAGAATTGGACACAATTTAGTGACTAAACAATAATGACAGTGTATTTATGCATCTTTTTCTTTAAATGCCCTTATCAAGAACTACTTTCCTTGTGCAGAATAAGCTCTGTGTTTTACCTACATCATCATAGTTGTCCTCACAGCAATCCTGAATGATAGCGATTTTGATCCCATCTCAAAGGTGGGAAAATAGAGAGTTGGGGAGTTAACCACCTGTCCCTAATCCATTAAAATGCTGATCGATGACCTATTATCTGTGAAGTATTGTATTCTAAATAGGCTCATAAATATCTTTTCTTTTTCATTCAATTATTTCTTTCAGACAATTTCCTGGAAGTTGAATTGCTGGCGCATAGAGGAAGGGGCAGGGAGTCACTATATTAAAGACTAAGGATTTTGCTCTTTATAACCTTATGTTCATACCAGCAGTATAGGACATCATTAGCTCGTACCTTTACTAACACAGAGTATTATGATGTTTTAAAATGCCATTCTGGGGTGGAAAAAGAAGTCACACATATTCTTATTTGCATTTCACATTTTAAAAGTTACATATGTACCTTACAAATATTCCTTGGCTATTTTTATTTATGTTCTTTTTCTTTGCATTCTACATTTAAACCTTTGCATAATCTTCTATCAAAAAAATTGGTCATTTACTTAGTGATTTGATGTAATAATCCTAAAAATAAGTTAATATAATGCACAAATAAGAATATCCATGAAAACTTGGGAAAAAATAGAATGGGAGATATTTTTTCTTTTATATATTAAAAAAATACCACAATTAACACTTTGGGATTTAATAATTTATTAGGTTTCTAGAACAATATATCATGCATTAACATCTTTACAGCTTTGAAATTTCTAATTCAATAGCCTCCATGTATTCAAATTTTATTTTACATGCCATAATAAAATTTATTTTCTTTTATTAGTTTTATTTTACTATAAATCCACAAGATTCATGTTTATTCTTAAATTATATTTTGTTACTGTTGTAAATGAAACATATTTCACTATATTTTTAAGTACTAATATTTTTAACTTTATAAGTCATCATTTGAATCCTATTTCTGTCATTATTACTTTGTTTTACATATTTATGTACATACTTTCATGGACCTATTTTTTCTTTTTTCTTGCTTTTTGTCATAAACTATATGACATAAACTAGATGAACTCTGTAGATCTGGTAGATGTGCGTATTAGACTAAGGAAAGAATAAAGAAAGCAAAAAAGAATGGTGGGAAAAAAAAGAGAGAATAAAAAAGTCCATAAGCAGGCAGGGCCATTTTTGTTAATTGTATTAGAAATTGTGGATTTGCTTTGTCTTGTCACGCAGAGGTGAATGGACATGGAGAATCTTTCTGGACATCTTAACTCTTACATGCAATCATAGCAAATATAGGAATCCTTGCCATTTGACCCTACATGCCTGCTTTTGCAATATGACTATCAAGGGCAGATAAACATCCTTATAGAACACAGGACTCTTCCATTAATACTTGACCATTGGAACTCCAAGTCTAAACCTCCTGCCTATCTCACCCTCCTCTCAGCCTGTAGCATGAGACTTCTCATTAAACAGCTCTCCCTTTACTTGAGTAGAGCATTTCATCAACATCCTATTCTGCACTTGGGAAAAGTGGACTAACAAAGCTGATTCTACTACTGTCTTCTACTCAGTCCAACGGAGAAGGGAATGTCAAACCATTTCAGTATTCTTGCCTTGAGAACCCCATGAACAGTATGAAAAGGCAAAAAGATGATGCAGAAAGTTGAATCCCTGGGTTGGTAGGTGCCCAATATACTACTGGAGATCAGTGGAGAAATAATTTCAGAAAGAATGAAGAGATGGAGCCAAAGCAAAAACAACACCCAGTTTTGGATGTGACTGGTGATGGAAGTAAAGTCCAATGCTGCAAATAGCAACATTGCATAGGAACCTGGAATATTGGGTCCATGAATCAAGGCAAATTGGAAATGGTCAAACAGGAGATGGCAAGAGTGAACATCGACATTTTAGGAATCAGTGAACTGGAATGGGCAAATTTAACTCAGATGACCATTATATCTATTACTGTGGGCAAGAAGCCCTTAGAAGAAATGGAGTAGCTATCATAGTCAACAAGAGTCCAAAATGCAGTACTTGGATGCAATCTCAAAAACGATAGAATGATCTCTGTTCATTTCCAAGGCAAACCATTCAATATCACAGTAATCCAAGTCTATACAGTGGCTTACTATATTTTGGGGGCTCCAAAATCACTGCAGATGCTGATTGCAGCCATGAAATTAAAAGACGCTTACTCCTTGGGAAGTTATGACCAACCTAGACAGCATATTCCAAAGCAGAGACATTACTTTGCCAACAAAGGTCCATCTAGTCAAGGCTATGGTTTTTCCTGTAGTCATGTATGGATGTGAGAGTTGGACTATAAAGAAAGCTGAGCGCTGAAGAATTGATGCTTTTGAACTGTGGTGTTGGAGAAGACTCTTGAGAGTCCCTTGGACTGCAAGGAGATCCAACCAGTCCATCCTAAAGGAGATCAGTCCTGGGTGTTCATTGGAAGGACTGCTGTTGAAGCTGAAACTCCAATATTTTTGCCACCTGATGCAAAGAGCTGACTCATTTGAAAAGACCCTGATGTTGGGAAAGATTGAAGGCAGGAGGAAAAGGGGACAACAGAGGATGAGATGGTTAGATGACATCATTGACTCAATGGACATAAGTTTGGATAAACTCTGGGAGTTGCTGATGGACAGGGAGGCCTGGCATGCTGCAGTTCATGGGGTCACAGAGTCAGACACGACTGAGAGAATGAACTGACTGACTGATGCCCCTACCAGTAACAGTGAAGAAGCTGAAGTTGAATGATTCTCTGAAAACCTACAAGACCTTCTAGAACTAATACTCAAAAAAGATGTCCTTTTCATTATAGGGGACTGGAATGCCAAAGTAGGAAGTCAAAAGATACCTGGAGTAACAGGCAAATTTGACCTTGGAGTACAAAATAAAGCAGGTCAAAATCTAATAGAGTTTTGCCAAGAGAACACTCTGGTCATAGCAAACACCCTCTTCCCACAACACAACAGAAGACTCTACACAAGGAGGACAGGGGATGAGATGGTTGGATGGCATCACAACTCAATGAATATGAGTTTAGTAAGCTCAGGGAGTTAGCAATGGACAGGGAAGCCTGACATGTTGCAGTCCATGGGGTCACAAAGAGTTGGGCACAACCGAACAATTGAACTGACTGACTACTGACTTCTATGTGGTAGATAAGCCTTTCCTCTTATTAAATCCATGGCAATGAGCACCTTGAAATGTTTAAGAATTTTTTTCTTGATCAACAACATTCAAGATATTCACCCAATTAGGTCTAGTTTTCTGTTTCAACTTTTTCTTCAGTTTATATTTCATAAACTCATTATACAGTTTTAACCTGAAATTCACATCACTTGCCCTCTTCTACCCAGGATCTAATCTGTATTTTTAAAATATCTATAATAATTAGAAAATTAGAAAAGTATATTGTCAATAATTTAACTAAATATACTTTCTAGTTTGGAAACCCTCTAATAAGAAGCAGTGAACTCTAAATCTTTAGTTTAATTAAAACCCAACAATACTTATCTAAATATAAATTAGGTTAATGATAATCTAAATAATAATCTAAACCCAACAATAATCTCTTAGCCACCAGACAGTCTTCCCAAATTATGAATACAGAAATATCTCAGTATAGTTTTTGTTTGTTTTGCCCAGAAGTCCTCAAAAGATGCACACTTGTGCCTGTTCATGTGTGTGGTGATTGTGGTGGTGGTGTGGTAGTTTAGTTGTTCAGCTGTGTCTGACTCTTTGAGACCCTAGTACAGTAGCCTGCCAGGCTCCTCTATCCATGGGATTTTAGGGCAGGGGGAGGGTGGTACTATACACTAATCCCTTGGAAGTTTTTAAAAAATCATGCATGCCTCCCACCTACAGAGATCTTGGTAAATATTCTATCCTCCTTTCAACTCTTCCCTACCAGCCTATCACTGAGAAAAATTGCTGCCAGTTTCTTGTATCCATCAGTATATAAAAAATTGAGAACAGTAATTATAATCCCCACAGTCAGCATCAAATATTGTAGCTAAATTTATGCCGAGATTCCTAAGGCCTTTAAAATATTTCTCACAAATGATAATTATTCACATTCACATCTGTTCTTCACTATGGGGGAAAATCATCTTTATAATTGCATTATTTTGAGTTCTTTTTTGTACCCTTCCAACTTCCTTGCCAATAGTAATCATTTAAAAATACTTATAAGGTGAATGAATGAAAGGAGTAAAATGTTTAAGTAAGTTGTCATTTTAGAGTGTAGAAATATTTCTTTTTCTGTGAGCATATAAATATTTACTTCATGTCCAGGGAAAATTTATTGTATTAATATATTCCATCCATGCTTACTTGCTTATCAAGCTCTGCAGGCTTGCAAAATACAATCAGCTTCAAAGAGCTATAGGTATTCTGGCCCATAATCTCAAGAGGTTTACTTCCCACTTATATACTAGGGACTATAATTTTCAAAAAAAATCACAGTAGTCTGGAGCATGTTGGAGAACAAGATAGTGTTACCCAAAGAATGGATCACAGAATCATGGAAATTCAGGGTTTTAAAGAAAAATCCCAGGTGGAACAGTGGTAAGGAATCTGTCTGCCAGTGCAGGAGATGCAAGAGACTGTGGGTTCAATGCCTGGGTTGGGAAGATCCCCTGGAGAAGAAAATGGACAACCCATTCCAGTATTCTTGCTTGGAGAATCCCATGAACAGAGGAGCCTGGAGGGCTACAGTCCCTGGAGTCACAGAGTCGGACACAACTGAGCACACCCACACAAATTGCAATTACCATCTATTTTTAAAGTTCAGTTCTGTGCTTATAAGATTCCAGATCAGAGAGCCTTGAGAAGATCTACTTGGTCATCTGTTAGGTTTCCAATTTCCTTGGAAGGCAGTGAAGTTATCTTACATTTCTCTTTCTTAGTAGGGCACTTAATACTGGTGCAGTGGCTGAGAACAGGGAACTCCACAGATGTTTAAACTAGACCAACAAAAGGAAATGATGCAAGCCAGGAGCCTCATGTAAAGACACATGGGTTGGTGAGAATGCATGACAAGGTCTTGCTGAGTCAGCAGGGAACATAGTGTTATATTAGAACCAGTCATGAGAAAGAATTATTTCTCAGTTAGAATCACACTTTTCTAGTCTGGCTTGTCCTTTATATCAGTAAGAACATTCTTTAATATGGGATGGGGCAAAGCCTACTAGTGGCCACTAAGCAATCACTTATAATGGTTTAGCACTCACAACTGTGAGGCTCCTGGACACCTCAGTCACCTTTCAAATGCCTTATCAGCCATCTTTGATCAAATCCAGAGGAACCAGAGATTGAATCTGAAACTCCAATTTCTACTTTATAAAATAAAGTAAAACATTGTCACCTACATCCACCCTTCTGCAGACTCCTCAAAAGGAGACTATTTCACCCACATCTCAAAGTCTGCTCCTGTCAAGATTTCAATTACTGACTCTTAGACATTGTTTCTCTATTTCCTTGTAACAGCCCATCTTTGGAGGTGAATAATGCAAGCCATTTTCCCTCAGTCCTCCTCACTACTGTCACACACAACCCAACTGTATTTACGTATACGTAGAAGGAAATGTCAGCCCACTCCAGTGTTCTTGCCTGGAGAGTCCCAGGGATGGGGGAGCCAGGTGGGCTGCGTCTATGGGGTTGCACAGAGTCGGACACGACTGAAGCAACTTAGCAGCAGCAGCAGCATACATACATGTGTGTACGTGTGTGTGTGTGTGTGTGTGTGTGTGTGTGTGTGTGTGTATTCCTCATTCACTGGAGATTTTAGTGTCTGTCTTCTTTTCCACTCCAATTCTTCCTTCATGTTGAGGGACATCTGCCTCCACAATGACAAATCATTCAGCTACCTCAGTCTCTTAGTATTTTGATCTTAACTCCAATAAGCCTCACCATTATTCTACTTTAGCCAATGTTTCTTAGACATTTTTAATCTAAATGTTTGCTTTTTTTCTCACAGCCCACAGTCTCTCCAATGACCCTGATGGATAAGTTTCACAAAACTGCACAAGTTATAACTTTATGATTATCATCCCCAAATGAGACTTCAGTGCTACTAGGTGATACTTTTATGATGTGTCAATGCTTTAATATTCTCAAGATTTCCAATGAATTGGAAAACAAGCCATTCCAACCTCCAGATCTCTTTACCGCAAGGCCTTCTCCACTCTTGTAAACATTGAATTTAAACATATATCTCCATTTAAGCAGTTGAGAAAGTAGAAAGCATCAGATTAGCATTTCCTGATTTCCTATAGCTATGAACAAACTTATAAACTTCCCTGAATGTACATTCATCTTTTTTTTACCTTTCTTTCTTCTAAAATGCAATGTATCAGTTGCTTCATTTGCTATTATTTTCTCCCATTCAGAAGGCTGTCTTTTCGCCTTGCTTATAGTTTCCTTTGTTGTGCAGAAGTCTTTAATTTTAATTAGATCCCATTTGTTTATTTTTGCTTTTATTTCTAGTATTCTGGGAGGTGGATCATAGAGGATTCTGCTGTGATATATGTCGGAGAGTGTTTTGCCTATGTTCTCCTCTAGGAGTTGTATAGTTCCTGGTCTTACATTTAGATCTTTAATCCATTTTGAGTTTATTTTTGTGTGTGGTGTTAGAAAGTGATCTAGTTTCATTCTTTTACAAGTGGTTGACCAGTTTTCCCAGCACCACTTGTTAAAGAGATTGTCTTTACTCCATTGTATATTCTTGCCTCCTTTGTTGAAGATAAGGTGTCCATAGGTGTGTGGATTTATCTCTGGGCTTTCTATTTTGTTCCATTGATCTATATGTCTGTCTTTGTGCCAGTACCATACTGTCTTGAAAAATATACAAGTAACTTATGCAGCTCAATTCCAGAAAAATAAATGACACAATCAAAAAATGGGCCAAAGAACTAAATAGACATTTCTCCACAGAAGACATATGGATGGCTAACAAACACATGAAAAGATGCTCAACATCACTCATTATTAGAGAAATGCAAATCAAGACCACAATGAGGTACATTTCACACCAGTCAGAATGGCTGCGATCCAAAAGTCTACAAGCAATAAATGCTGGAGAGGGTGTGGAGAAAAGGGAACCCTCCTACACTGTTGGTGGGAATGCAAACTAGTGCAGCCACTATGGAGAACAGTGTGGCGATTCCTTAAAAAATTACAAATAGAACTGCCTTATGACCCAGCAATCCCACTGCTGGGCATACACATCAAGGAAACCAGAATTGAAAGAGACACATGTACTCCAATGTTCCTCACAGCACTGTTTATAATAGCCAGGACATGGAAACAACCTAGAGGTCCATCAGCAGATGAATGGATAAGAAAGCTGTGGTACATATACACAATGGAGTATTACTCAGCCATTAAAAAGAATACATTTGAATCAGTTCTAATGAGATGGATGAAACTGGAGCCGATTATACAGAGTGAAGTAAGCCAGAAAGAAAAATACCAATACAGTATACTAACACAAAAATATGGAATTTAGAAAGATGGTAATGATAACCCTGTATGTGAAACAGCAAAAGAGACACAGATATATAGAATGGACTTTTGGACTCTGTGGGAGAGGAAGAGGGTGGGATGATTTGGGAGAATGGCATTGAAACATGTATACTGTCATGTAAGAAACAAATCGCCAGTCTATGTTCAATACAGGATACAGGATGCTTGGGGGCTGGTGCACAGGGATGACCCAAAGAGATGGTATGGGGTGGGAGGTGGGAGGGGGGTTCCATGTACACCCGTGGTGGATTCATGTCAATGTATGGCAAAACCAATACAGTATTGTAAAGTTAAATAAAGTAAAAATAAAAATAAAAATAAATAAAATGAAATGTATCTTTTCTTATCTATCTTGATTTTACTTGATCTTGATCTTATTCTCTCTTAAATCTTTGTTATATAAGTTATTTTTGTTCCTTTTTCTATACCTAATTCTATTCCTTGGTATAATTCTATACCCAGATTTAAACATTTTCTAACTTTAATATTTCTATGCTTAAAAAAATTCTCCCTTGAAATTTCTTCCTAGCTACTGTATTATCCTAATCCTCTGTTCACAGGAAAGTTATCCATAGGTTTTTCAATACTTATACCCACGTTTCCCCTTGCAGTCTCTCTTCAACCCATAACAATTAGGATTTAGCAAATCTACCTCCACTGGTATTGTTCACACCAGCTACGAAGATCCTGTGTGTAGCTAGATCCAATAAACCCTTCCCAAACCCTTGCTTAATCTCTTAAAATGCATCTGAGGCATAACTGACTCCTGCTTGCAAATGGTCTTCCTTTGACATTCATGCCGCCGCATTGTCCTGGCTTTCCTTCAGCCTTTCTCGTTTCTATATCTCAGTATCTTTTAAACACACACAGTGTGTTCCTTGGCTGTTATGGGTCCTCTGTGTACTCTTCTCTTTTGTCTCATTTCTTCTGACAGCCTCCCTACCACCTTCCCCACAATCTAGCCCAACACCCTCTCTCTACATACTCTGACCTTCTTCACTGAACTGAAAATCTATCATTAGGACCTCCAAACATGCTGATTCCTCCACGTTGATTATCCTTGTCTTTACTTAACTACCACCTATTGATTGTATCTCAGTTGAGATCTAAAATCCTCTAAAGCACCTTTATTAGCCTCAATAAATGACCCTTCAATGTACTGTCAAAAGTTGTACTATTCTTTTCTTATCTTTTCTACCAGTGTGTTTAAGTTGACTATTTAAATTTTGATTTTGCTTGTAAGCCTGTAAGCTCCTAGAATGTAGAGAATATACTTACCGTCACATTACTAGAACCTAGATGCGTAGCTGGTATAAAGTAGATGCTTAATGATATTTATCTAACTGAATGAATCAATAAATTATAGAATAAATATGTATCTACAGAATTCAATATGAAGCCTTGAAAAAATTCTAGAATAAATTATTAAATAGATCAGTTGTTTGCACTTTGAAAATAAAATGGTATGACTAGAAAACCCTGTGGTTTTTTTTATAGAAAACCAGATGAGAATGCCTTCCAGCAGATAAGAATTCCTTAGATGGAGCACCTAGATTTTTCTGTTTAGAAATGCTTTTACTTCAAAAGTATCTAATAACTTAAGTCTTAAAATCTCTTATGTCATTGTGGACAAGGTGATGAGATATGGTCAAACACAAAAGAAAAAAATAAATAAATGATGGAATTTTGATGTTTCTAATAGGTCTCCAGTACTGTGGACTTAGCATTTGGCTCTGCTTTTTCAACAATGTTACAGATGCCTTAGATAGGTATAGAAGAAAGTCTTGTTTTGAGTGGATTGCTATAGAATGGAATACTTGCAAAGCGTTCAGTCTGGGTGATAATTTCTGTCAGGGATATCTTTGTCAGAGAAGGTATTTTCATTTTGAGTGGGAGGTGGCTGAATAATTTCAAAAGGATTTTCCAAATTTAAGATGTCATGTCTCCATGAAGGATTATCATCTCTGAGGATGTTCTGAAGATGCCTGTATAATCCCAGAATGTTCTACAAAGAACAAATTACAGAGTAGATCACTGATGAATGAGAAAGTTACACTTTATGAACCTGGGGCCTTTCAGGGAAGGTAAGGCAAATAGAGCCCAAATGAAGATTTTACCTACATCATCTAACAATAGATCTTTGGAAAATAATGCCTTTCTAAATATGGAAAATATGCCCTTCTAAAATTCATGTATTTTAAGTAATAAAAATTTCAACTATTCCACATAAACAGAATTTACCTGGAAAATATTCAATTATTGGAAAAATCCAGAAGTTAAATAGTTTTTATCTTGTTTTAAGGACTTTTACAGTTTTTTTTCCCCCCTCATTCCTGTCATTGCTCTTGCCACCTACAAAGCTGACCTCTCTGGACACCACCACCTAAAGCACCCAACCTGCTAAGTAGAGCTTTTAAATTCATAACCTTTGTGTTTAAAAAATCATTTTAAATGATAATGAATCTGTATTGCCTTAGAATTTAATGCTATTTTCTCTCTTCAGTACAGACAGAGGGTTCTCTCCTTGTCAGCTAGTATTTGGAAAGGACATCAGAGGCCAAGGAACATTATTGACTTGGATGAGATCCATGGGTGAAAAGGCCTAATTAAGAGGGCTGGCTATATTTTGCTAGGCAGCATCTAAGTGAAAATGCTGCTTCCAAATTGTGTTTGAATAATTATATCCAGATAAGAAAGCTTTTCAGGTTTGACTTGTGTGGCCTTTTAAGTGGCAAATTGTCACACATTTCAACTGAGCTAATATTTCACCAAATCAACTTATTTGAGACATCTGATCACAGTTCAATGATAGAAGTACCAAAATTAATAAGAAGCATTTGCAACATGTCAGTTCTTCCATTGAATACCTCCTGCATGGGACCTTTTCTTTCTATTTCACTGTCATGATCCAAATTCAGACCCTTAGGTTTAGTCTCTTGTGACAATTTCCCAACTGATTTTCAGTGCTCCGATTTCTCTCCCCTCCTATTAATCCTATATAAACTATTAAGTCAGTTTTCTCTAATACTATTTGGATCACAAGTAACTTCCCTCTAAAAGGAGGGTCTATATTCTTGCCTGGAGAATTCCATGGACAGAGGAACTTGGTGGTCTGCAGCCCATGGAGTCACAAAGAGTTGGACACAACTGGGCGACTAACACTTCCATTTTAATGGGTCCCTGTTGTTTCTAAAATAAAGCCCAAACTATTCAGCATGTTTTCAAGTACCTAAGCCTAGCTATCCTTTCCAAATATCCCATTCCTAATAAATAAATCATTTAATATGACTGTTTTAGGACTCTACCTCTAAGCATTTAATGACAAAATGCTTCTCCCTTGGAATGTTGCCTTCAAGTTATATGAGGTTCTTTGCCTTCAGATTTCTGTCCTTTCCAACTGAAGGGATCTGTACCTCTTTGAGACTCAGAGACAATATTATCTGAACAACTCAAATTCTTATGCAATTAATATTCTGTAATCTTATGACAACTTTTCTATTATGAGATGTTGAACTTTATTGTTCCTTATTATCTCCTTATGAATATGTCTGTTGGAAAAGAATACCTTAATCCCTTTGATATCTTTGATTATATATAGCACAGTGTCTGATGATCTTCTTGGGCCCTATCCAGGAGAACTTTAAATAACTACAACTGAAATTCACATTATCTTCCACTTGCAATAGCATCCTTCCCATCTTTTCTGTAAACTCCAGTTTGGGGATAATAATACGACTCTTGGTCAAGGAAAAGGTAGAAATCATTAGTTCAGTATTATCAAATCATTCAGAAGATTATCTTCCTAAGTGGGTAATTATTAATATTTTCTAATGACCTTTATTATTCTTCTATGACAGGAGGCCAAGCTCCCATCCCACTTAGAATGGATGGAGCATTTTTCATTGCTTTTACCATTCCTCTCAGACATGGATATGTTTTCCTATCTCTGTCTCCTACTATAGGTTGTCTCTGGTCTCAAACCTGACTAGTCCTCCTCAACAAGCCTTTTTAATTTTGTCAGAGCCTCCATATACTGGCTAGTCCTGCTGCCTTTCAGGAAGTCATTTTTCTAGCAGTGTCTTTCACATAGCAGATATTCAAGAAGTATTAGCTCATTTCACTTGCAAGTAAGTTTATCAAGCAGGCCAGCATTCTTAAACAACTCAGATTTCTAGTGTTCTTTTTCTGTGACTTGAAGCTGGCTGTTGAAAATTGAGCAAAGGATATGATCAAATGTGCAGAATAATGTGCTAGGTAATGATTATTTTTCCAACTTAATCTCTTGTTCTCCTTTTCCTCTTGTTTTGTTTTTGAGACTCTTTTCTTGGTCATTTTCTTCTTGATTTCTCCAATTCTCTCACTGAGAATAAGAAATTGGATTTAAAGTCATATCATCTAGTATATCTTTTTAAATTATGAAGTAAATGTTTCAAATACACTAATTTTGAGATATAAAGCCTTGTACATTTTAATCAGAGGTGATTTTCTGGTTGTAAATACTACAGTTTACAATTGACTGAGTTTTTTAGTTTATGAGTGTAATGATGTACATGGACTGCTCTGTTGTTTGAAGGTGTTAAAAAAAAGTAGCTTGCTTGATCTTGGGAAGGCATGTTATACAAGAGACTCTAGAACTAATCTGTGATTAAACTACATCACTGCTGACTCTGAATACACATCAAAATCACCTGAAAATATATTTTTAAATGCTTGGCATTTCAAGTCTCACCTCACTCCCCCTCCTCTCGCTCTCTCTCGTAAATCTTCTTCTTGTTGTTGCTTAGTCACTAAGTCATGTCCAACTCATTCTGCAATCCCGTGGACTGCAGCCCACCAGGCTTTCTGTCCATGGGATTCTTCAAGCAAGAATACCGGAGTGTGTAGCCATTCCCTTCTCCAGGGGATCTTCCCAATCCAAGGATCAAACACACATCTCCTGCATTGGCAGACAGACTTTTGTACCACTGAGCCACCAGAGAAGCCCTTCTCTCACGTGTGTGTGTGTGTGTGCATGTATGATTTGATTGACTTGATTAAAATATGAAGATGGGAATCAGTTAAGATTAAGCATTTAGACCTAAAAGTTTAATTCCAGCCTGAAAATTTCTTATTTTGTCATTTTATAATTAAAACAGTACTAATCTTTGCATCCTAATATGTCTGTAAATTCTATTACAAGCCTATCATTAGCATGCTGAATTAAGGTGGCTATCAAAACCAAAATAGCAGCAATCCCTTCAGAACAGTAGAAACCACTAGATTGAAATGATTTTTTTCAATTTTAGTGTACCATAAAGTCATTTTTTTCCAAAGCAAACTTCTATTGCTACTGAGAGCTTATTCAGAATTTATATTTGTCAGGTATTATTGTTTCCTAACATCAGGGGTACAGTCTCCTCTTTGGTCTTTGAATCCATTTGCTAAAAAAGCACTTCACTTGGGTAACCATTCACTGACTGTCTTCTAGTTGTCCAAGGCTCTGCAAAGTCTGATACATGGACAAAGGAAGTGTCTGACCCATTTACATTCTCAAGAAATTTGTAGGGAAGAGAGGTGGAATTTACATATATAAAACAATTATGGAACTATGTGAAACCATCCTGTGATTAAAAAGAACTTAACACCTTGCTTTTAAGGTGTGTGTGTGTGTGTGTGTGTGTGTGTGTGTGTGTGTGTGTGTAAAATGGCTGATCAGGAAGACAAGGGACCAAAGGCATCATGGACAGCCTAAGGTGAGAGGGAATCAGGTGAAAAACAATGGGGTCATGGAAAGTAAGATGGCTAGAAAGAAACTAAGGAAATGGGAGGAAGGGAAAAAGAAGTCAAGGAAAAGCGATGGTTGAATGTTACTTTATTTACTTTTCTGATGTGGACCATTTATAAAGTCTTTATTGAACCTGTTACAGCATTGCTTCTGTCTTACATTTTGGGTTTTGGCCAAGAGGCATGTGGGATCTTTGGGACTGACTAGGTATTGAACCCAGACACCCTACACTGGAAGGCAAAGTTTTAACCATGGGACTGCCAAGGAAGTCCCTAAATATTATTTAAATGTTTCCTTATTCTGAATAACCATCTGCAAAACATCTAGAAATTATGCCATTTCTCTGGCATAATTAGATATGTCAGTTATATTTGATATATCTGAACCTACCTAAGATACCTGGACCTAACAACTTCAACTCGCAGTTCATCAAAAATGAGGTACAAGGCTTTAGACCTCACATTTTTAAAATCCATATATTTATAATGTGGTCCATGGTATTTGTTACTATTCTGGTGGGATAGAAATGGTAAATTATGAGTCTCACATTCCAATCTTTGAATCATCCATGGACTAAGCTGGGTAAATTATTTCTCTGGGTCTCAGTTTCCTGATTTGCAAAACAGGTACAATACTGCTCTAACTTGAAAGGAAATGGAACATCCAGTTGTTTGTAGATGATAGATGGGTTATAAGATTCACTGAGCTGTTTATTGTGTGACTAGCACTCTCTCTGGGAGAGGCAATGGCACCCCACTCCAGTACTCTTGCCTGGAAAATCCTATGGAAGGAGGAGCCTGGTAGGCTGCAGTCCATGGGGTCACAAAGAGTCGGACACGACTGTCACTTTTCACTTTCCTGCATTGGAGAAGGAAATGGCAACCCACTCCAGCGTTCTTGCCTGGAGAATCCCAGGGACAGGGGAGCCTGGTGGGCTGCCGTCTATGGGGTCTCACAGAGTCGGACACGAGTGAAGTGACTTAGCAGCAGCAGCAGCAGCACTCTCTCTAGCACATTGTAAGCACTGACTAGGTAACAGGTCTTATTATTGTTTTTTTTTTTAATATTATTTGGTTAATAGATATATTGTTTCTGAGTAAACAGAAGCAGTCATGTAAAGCGGGCCTATGGAATTATGAGAACAGAAGGGGAGTTTAGAATTAACATGTATTTAAAAGCAAAGGCCTCATAGCCATCTTTATGACACTGCTCAAAATTTTAACGTTATGTGACATTTAGGCCTATGTGACATAGGCCTACCATAAAAAATGTTCTAAGTAGGAAGTCACCTTTATCTTTGAGGCTAAGAGAACTACGTTGTGCACTCCAGGTTTTTTCCATTCATTTGCTGGAAGATAAGCGGCAAGCTATTACTCTCTTTTGGGGCTGTCTTCAGAGACTATTTCTAGCCACCACTTGTGGGAATGCTTTATGAAATGTCAGCCTGTGTGAGTAGAGATAGCATGGTTTGTCATGGGCAGATAGCCCATATTCTGCTATGAACTGATGGCTTTGTCTTTTATCACTGTCACAGGCTTATTTAACAAGCTGTGACTCTGTGGTTCATCACAAAGAGAACTGTCATCCCCAGACACGTGGCCTGAACATCCTTTCATCTTCTGAGCCAGTAGGACCTGTTGTTTGACATCAAGCAGACCAGCAACTCCAGATGGACCATGCAGGCTGCAACTCCGCAACAAGAGAGGGTTTGCATTGGCGTAGATCCAGGCTTTGCACCTTTGATTAGATTACACAAATGAGAAAAACATGTGTAAGCTTTTAAGTTGTGTATGCTGATAATATGTCATAAATATCACTTGAAAGGAAATGGTACAACCAGTCACCTCTAGGTGATAATTATTTATCTTAGTATTATTCTGAGTAACTGATAAATGAATTAAGATTGATTTACTCTACTATCCTTCCATTCTAAAAACTCTTCTCTAGCTATTAATAACAGTTAAATTTTGAAGCAACTTTATAACTTTAATTATAGACAGTACTTCAAAATTGATTATTAGTTTGTGTGTATGTGTATAGCAATTGTGTAGTAATTCTGCAAATACTGACTCTCCCACTAGTATCAGTGAAGGGATAATAAATCCAGAGATCTTAACAGAAAATTCTTTAACATTTCTATGAGAACTCTACATGTGAGGGCTGAGGGAGATGCTCATTTATAGACTTTTCCTCTAAGCCTGTAGGACATATCCTCTTGTCTACGGAAACTGAGCCCAACCTGCTGAGTTCAGCACATTGCCCAACCCTGGGACATAGTACTCTGCTGTGGCTGTGGCTTGGCAGATGAGATTAAACTACTTTGGGGACACTAAAGCATAAATATTTCATGTGTACCTTCATAGGATTGAATTTAAGCTAAAATATTTAAAAGTTTTCATTGTTTGGTCTCAGTGGTGAGTTCTGCTTTTTTATTCTTTTTAAATTTCCACATTTTGCAAAGTTATCTCTTAAAGAGTTTAGCTTTGTCTTTTTGCTACTGTCCTTTTCTTGATAAATACAAGCATGTATAATGCTAGAATCTTGGCTGCAGAGATATAAAATAAGGGTAAGGAATCCATCGGTTATCCGGTATTTCTTACTAAAGGACAAGAATTTTTTAAAAATTGAGAATGCAAATAATGATCATATAGCAGAGGGTGAACTTAGGACCCTTATGCATACTAAATACAGCAGAAAGGCACCAGCTGGGGCTATGAGTGGGGACTCAAATTTAGCCAGTGCTCATCTCACCAAGCACCATGTCCATCGGAGTGCTTCTACCAAAACGAAGGCCTTTTCCTAATTAATTACCCAGAATGGGTACGTTTTCTATCTGCACGGATACCAGATAGGCTAGCAACGGAAGGCTAAGTTAAGTAGTTGTTGTTTAGTAGCTAAGTTGTGACTGACTCTTTGGTGACCCCATGGATGGTAGCCCGTCAGGCTTCTATGTCCAGGGGACTTCCCAGGCAAAAATACTAGACTGGGTTGCCATTTCCTTCTCCAGGGGATCTTCCAAACCCAGTGATCAAACCTATGTCTCCTGCTTGGCAGGTGGATTCTTTACCACCGAACCACCTGGGAAGCCAGGCTAGCAGTGGCCTTGGATAAATTTAAGGCAGACGTTTAACAAATAAAACATCTGCTTAAATAAAAGAATTATACTAAAGGACTCTAGGACTTTGGGGGAGAGTCTTCAGAATTTGACTGAAAGTTAACTGTAAATATTTTCCTAAGCATTTAAATAATATAACTAGACTTTGGACTTCCCTGTAACTGAGATGGTAAAGAATCTGCCTGCAGTGCAGGAGACCCAGGTTGGATCCCTGGGTCAGGAAGATGCCCTGGAGAAGGAAATGGCAATCCACTCCAGTATTCTTTCTGGGAGAATTCCCTGGACAGTGGAGCCTGGTGGGCTACAGTCCATGGGTGGAAAAGTTTTCTGGTTTAGTTTTAGAATTTTAAGTTTTCTTGGTAAATTTGTATAGTGTCCAAGACTAGGTTTGATCCTTTTTGATATTCCACTATTTTGAATAATGGGAAGTATCCATATAAGTAGATAAAAATATTTATTCTAATGAATAAACCTATCTAGTAAATTACCATTTATCTTCATATAAAAGTGATATGATTAGCTTTGATAATGATTATGTTTCAGGTTTGGCATTCCCTGCCTTGTCAAGTTTGGCTTATAGTATTTCAATAAACTAGTTTTTCAAATATGGTGAATATATTCATGCTACTTAGCACATAGTATAAATAGAAAAGAGTACTTTGTGAGAAGTTTCAGTTATAATCTCGACTAGATTGATGGCCTCCTTGCTATCTTGGGCAAATAATTTAACTCTTCTGTTCCAGATTAGGAACAGCAGATGAAAAAGGTACTGGGACATTTTTTCCAGAGAGTAGAGTGTACTTACTTGCTAAGCGTATAGTACACTTACTCTATTTTTTCTTTAAATAATGTGTCTGTATGTAAAGATCAAATATACTATAATTAGATTAAAAACTTATGTCCAAATAAAAAGATTTTTACTTGTTGAACACAATATACCATCTACAATATCAAAAATGTCAGCCAGAAAAGCTTATTTATGATATAGCAATTGATTCTACTGTGGTCTTAAAAATATAATCATACAGAATCAAAGAGAAAGCTGAGGAGTCTATATATCTAAAGTCTTCATGTCCAACTACTTGTGACCTCATGGACTGTATGTAGCCCAACCAGGCTCCTTTGTCCATGGAATCTTCCAGGGTAGAATTCTAGGGTGGGTAGCCATTTCCTTCTCCAGGGGATCTTCCCAACACAGAGACTGAAACCAGGTCTCCTGCATTGCAGGCAGATTCTTTATTGTCTGAGTCACCGGAGAAGCCCTGTACACAACTCCTATATTGAGTGTTCATGTATAATTAATCACATGATGAATTGGAGTCACTTTCAATTAAAAAAAAAAACACAAAACTATTTGACAGATTTCTTTCATTTTGTTGACCAAAATAAAAACTTTGGGTGTAAATTGAACAGCAAATGTTAAAGCTTAAGTATTTGCCATTTAGAACCCATGTTCTTGCATATTCAGGAGCACCCAGAAAAATGTGAGCCAAAGTGAACCATGAAGATCTATTTCAATTAGAACATGGTTAAAATGATTTTCACCTGCTGCACATTGATTTTGCCTCAGTTTACTAGCAGATTATAAACAGTGAAAACAATATATGAGATAAAGATACAAATGTGCAAGTAAATGTAGGGCCCGCACCCACCCACTGCCCATAGGAACTAGAGTTCCCTAGTTCTCCCAAGTTTTGTGGTTAGCGTAGCTGATGCAGAATGAGGCTCCTGGGAGATAAGAATGGCTGATAGCTCACTGCCATTTGCAGTATTAGGTTGGGTGAAGGCCATGTAAATACTCAAATCTAACTACTACATATGAAGGAATTCCTATGCTCTTTTACTCCCTTTACTGTCAACAGGACAATAGCAGCTCTGACCATGAGCTCCCGTACAAGGCCTGACATAAATGAGATGTCCTCTTAAATTTTGTTGAATTGACTCATCAGAGATTAGGCTATTCACAAGGAGTACCTCTGCGAGATCATGCTAATCTACTAGACTCTTATGGTTAGAATAATCCTTGATGCTATGGTTACTAAAATAGGAAGAAACTTGAAAATAACAAATGAGCTTCTTTATTGCACTACAGTCGAATTTCCTTACTTCTCTTTTGCTTCACACAGTCTATATCTCATGACAGTGGCTAAAAGATCATTACCTTGTTCATACTTGTCAGGCTTAAAAGTACTCAGGTTCAGAAATAGAATTTTTTAAAATATTCTTTGAAATTAGATGATATATTGGTTTTATTTCCAGGGAGTAAGTTTTGATACCTCTAGTGGCCAGTTTTTCATTTTTCTCCTTGATTCAAGTTATTAAAATATGAATCAGTTAAGAACAAAGGAAAAAAATGTTAGAAACCTATCTTGGAAAGCTTTCATAAGTACCAACTATTCCCAGTTGGAAGTGTCAAATAGCATTTTTCACGGGGTGTTTCTGTGTGTTTTACTGAGAGATTAGGCAAGATTGATCAGATCACCAGTGTAAAGCTATCATATTAATGATATTAATAACAAAAATTTGACTATACTTTCTTTAATATAGCCAAATGTTCCCCAGATATTTTATTTTAGGACCTTATTTTTTTTATTAACATATCAGCTGTATCACTAAAGCTAAATCTACTTATGATTACTGATTTAAACTAAAACCCCTGGCATATTAATATCACAGTGAACACACAGTTCTATGAAATAAATCTGGATGACAGCCACAATTCTCTGAACCCTAATGCATGGCTTCTATGACCAAAGTCCAACTCATAGATGGGTCAGCCACAATCTATGGCACCTATGATGGCCCAGGCACAAAGACGCAGCTCTGTTTTCAAATGTTACTCAACAAGTTAGAGAGGTTAAGAGATATTTTGCACTGAGTTTAGAGTTGTTTGGTAAGTGATAAAAATTGCATAATTTGTTCTTGCCAAGTGAAATAAAAAAATTTATTTTAGTGTTTTCTTTTTTCCCTTTTTTTTAAGATCAAGTGAAGGCTTCTGGCTCTCATTTCAAGTTACCCAAGCTTACATCTCATATAAAGGAACAATAGCAGATTAGTACAGGAAACAGCTTTTTTAAAGTTGTTGTGCAGGATCATGTTGGTTCTATTTTCCCAGAACAATAGCTTTTTTTACTGTCTCATAGTTATTCTTCAATTGACTTGATTCGCTGACATCTGTCTCAGAATAGCAAGCATTTTGTATTCACCTTGTCTGTGTTTTCTAAACTCACACCTCTTTTATTTTTCCTTGAGGAAGATTAGAAATGCAAAGATGAATAATTAGCCTCTCTGTCTACCTGTTTCATGGCAGGTAGGAAGCTTGAATTTTGCATTCTATATGTAAAGAGCTTTAATGAGAATGTTAATAACAATTTATAAACTACTCCAATCAAAAACAGAATCTGGGATGCAGTACATCACAATAAACAAGAAGCACATGCGCACACACAGTACTGAGTGCACACACGTACAGATACACACAACACACACACACACACACACACACACACTCTAAACTGAGAACACTGCCCAGAAAAAGGCAAGGTATGGCAGGGAGAGAGCCATGCAGTATGGGGAGATGAAGAGAATAGAGAGGCAAAACATTTAAAATCCAAAAAAAGGCATTCAGAGAATGAAAGGAAATTTGCCTGCCTGTGTTGATTGGAAGGAGATACACAAAACGTGATTTAAGTTAATAGTGTTCTATGTCAAGGTTATACTATTCATTATACATTTCTTATATACAGCTTACCTAATTGGACGCAAGTCAGTTTCCTGAGTTCTGCCCTTACAAGCATTATAACATCCTCAACCAGTAAATAAACTTGTAGCAGAAATGTCATGAAGCTAGGAAGCAGAAACTTCAAATTCTAGTCTCAGGTGAAACATGTCTGCTATGTGACCCTAAATAAGCTATTTAACCAAATTATACTTTGTTTCCTTCTTTATCAAGCAGGAGAAAAATTTTTGAGATTTAAATTATATGAAAAATACTTTTAAATGTATAAAATGTAGCAACAACTATAATTTGCAATTATATATGCAAACATATATAATTGCAAATATATAATTATGCACTTATGCATAATCATAATTGCAAATATATAAAATTGCATGTATAAAATTGTAAATATATGATAGATAATGGCAAATATATAATTATATGCATATATACAAAATATTTATATATTTTTGTTTAATGCTCAAATATTTTTGTTTATAAATGTTTAGATATATACAAAATGACTGCATATAGTCAGAATATATTCGAGTATAAATTTTTAAGTCAGAATTTTTATGATGCTTTTGTGTGTGTGTGTATGTGTGCCTGAGAGACATTTGAAGTAGGAAATATTTACAACATTCTAATTAAATGACAGTGAACTAAATATATTTTTAATATACAGCAATCATGGGAAAGGCCAAGGTCATTCCTAGTTATTTTCCTATAAAGTCTAGGATATACAATCTGAGCAAGTTTTTTAGTAATTTCAGAAAAATACAGCTAAAGTAGGAAAGTGAAGTGTAAAATACTTTGCTTTTGTTTCTCATATGAAAGGTCAAGAAATTCTAGTCCCAGAGCAATATAGAGAAGTAATTATAAAAATGAGTAGTTGGAATCAGAGAGAACATTAACTGCAAATCATTAATTAAACTACAGGACAAAAATTTTTTTGCATCACAGACAAACCTGCGCTTTTTCTATTAAGTAAAGTTTTCCGCTGTAGCAATAAACTAGTCTTAAAAATCATTACATAATAAACCAGAACGGGGTGAAGTAGAGGATTATATATATTTGTTGGTATGTTTCAGTGTATGTATGTGTGTATGTGTAAGGGCAGGGTTACAATGTCAATTTACCTACCTTTTTTTGGCCACTCTGTGCAACAGGATCCTAGTTCCCCAACCAGGGATTGAATCTATGTCCTCTGCCAAGAAACAGAGTCTTAACCACTGGACCTCCAGGGATGTCTCTTTTACCTGTCATTTATGATCAATCATGAGATTATTGGTATTTCCTTTCTCTCCTTATATCCCTTTAAAATCAAGAAAGACAGATGAGGCCTTTCAAAGTATTATTTTGAAACAAAATAAAATAGTTTCAAATTATTTTGGTGACAGTTTATGTTTGAGTTCTATTCTAAAATTAATGAAAATGGCTAGACATCGAGTAACTATAAAATTCATATTTTGTATCTCAACAATGTGTCTATAGCACATTTAGTATTAAAGACACTATTTTTTAGTGTTGAAATAACTCACGTTTTATCAACAGTGGTCAAACTATCCGAAACAGGTTGATATACTCAATAAATATTTGTGGAATCTAGATACACTTGAAGAATGGACGAAAGGAAAGAAGAAAGGGAGAGAAGGAGGGATGGAGGGAGAAAGGAAAGGAGAAGTTATAGAACACTATATTCATGTACATTTTTACAAGGCTGCCTTAGGAATTTAGGCTAAGTATATTAAGTAGACAGATATTTTAATAACAGCTCAGCAATTTATTATTGCAGAAAGAACTCTAACAATCCTAAATTATACTTTCTGATTTTAAAGAGAATCAATCTTATTTAATAAACTCTAAATTATCTAGATAATTTTGTGCTTGGCTTCTATCAAACAGAAATAAATATAAGAAAATCAGTGGGTCTCTGGAACTTAATCTTAAACACAGTTTTCTGGCTTTTTTGATGGAATGTTTTCTACCTCTTCATTACTCAGTCTTCATGAGACTGCAGATCCCTGAAGCATTTCAAGAACACGTGTTGGCAAGGAAAGTCTCAGGTTGTTTTCTTTCTTACATCAAGAAAATGTACAGATATACTCACAACTTGGAAATCGTTTAAACTTATTCAAGTTTACCAGTATAGCTCAATTCTTCAGCAACTTGGTCTATCAAGTTTTCCATTACATTTAAGAACTACCACATCCTTTGGGAAAGGATCCCATGTCTACATCCTTTGACATATTTAATTTCAGTCTATATTTCTAAGGCATTCATGATTCTTTCAATAATTGTAATATTTTATTTACAGTTCCAATACCATAAAAAGATAGAATTGGTTTGCTGAATCAAGCGATTTCTTAAGAATAATTTTACTCTACATGGTTAACAGTTATATTAATCTACTAAGCTATAAAGGGAATATTTAATATTCTACTTTCTATAATGATTAAGTTCTCCATTTAAGGAATATTATTTTCTTCAAGTGTGAAAACTAGTATCCCTCAAATTTGGTCTAGATACTTGAAACTTCTGAAGCCACTAGAGAAATGTTTTCCCTAAAGACAAAGAATTCACTCTAATTACAAAATTCCACTACCCCTGTCTGCTGCTGTGTTTTGGTTGTTGTGTTTTGTTTTCCTCCTTCCACTTCTGACCTGTCTCTCTTTTAAGTTTAGACTGCCAGAAGAGACAGGTGGCGCATGAAGTTTACTTAATACCATGCCAATTTTAGCTTCCACAGCAAATGCGGGTCAAATCGAGTGGAAAGTGATGCCAAGGTGGGAGAGAAGTAGGGGTGTTAGAAATGGGCATGATCTTTTCCCACCTTCAGGTGTCTTTGGCATTTTCTCTTGTTCTGCCTAAATAAACAAGAGAGGCCTCTGAAATCGAGATTAAACAAATTGTATTATTGATAAACTTCTCTATGAGACACTACAATATAGCATCTCATTTAGTCCTCACAAAACTCCTGTGCAATATATAACTATAAAATATACAACAATAAGTCCTCATAGGGTCATAAGGAAAAAACATGTAATACAGGTTATGTTGCACATATTATAGATGAGGGATCTGAGGCTGGAGTAGCGGAGTGACCTAACTAAGATTCTGAAGAGCTGAAAAATGACAAAAGGGAAAGTGAACGTGAAGTCGCTCAGTCGTGTCTGACTCTTTGCGACCCCATGGACTGTAGCCTACCAGGCTCCTCCGTCCATGGGATTTTCCAGGCAAGAGTACTGGAGAGGATTGCCATTTCCTTCTCCAGAAGAGCTTCCCGACCCAGGGATCGAACCCGGGTCTCCAGCATTGTAGACAGACGCTTTACCATCTGAGCCACCGGGACTAATCACCAAAAAATGACAAAGCTCAGATAGATCAATGGTAGAGCATTTGTACTCAACTAGAGGCAATTTTTGTCATTTAGGGGACTTTGGTAATGTCTAGACACATTTATTGTTTTCACAACTGAAACAGGGGAACTAGTAACATCCAGGATATAGAGGCTATGGATACTGCCAAACATCCTGTGATAGAGAACAAATAATTGTCTTCTGTATAATTAAAGAGTGGCAATACAATTGGTGCCTTAAAGCGCCAATAGTGCTGAGCTTAAAAAACTCTGAAATAGATGTGTTCAAATTCAAGGCTCAGTGTTCTTATCATATCACTGTTTTCTCCTCTGAAGCTAATAATGAAACCATCAAAGCAACAATATGAACACAATTTTGAGATGCTGTGTTAGATACATTAACAGGGATGGTCTGGCCCAGAACTCAAAATAGAAAACAGCAAATGGAAAACAAGTACATCATCAATTATTCAACCCATTTGTGAAGTCCCCAGATGGCTATCTGGAGATAGATGTAGTTGTGCAATGAAAATTCAGCCTTTGCTTTCCAGTGGAAAGAGAGTCTGTATGTGCGTGTATGTATGTGACACACACACACACACACATATATATATATGAATATATATATGATACACACATATTTGCATATATATATATAGAAAATAACCATACAGTTAGCATATGCTGAGGGCAAGTATAAAATAGGGTAATAAAAAATAAATGCTAATATTTAAATGTTGTTTATCATGTGCCAAGTATACCTGTGAGGTGGATACTATTATCATCTCCAATTTACAATGAAGAAACTGAAGTTCAGAAAACTTAGCTAACTTTCTCCCAAATTACATGTTAAATTATAACACTGATATAAGCCCATTCACCTGGCTCCAGAGTCTATGCTGTAGGAAACCTATATTCTACAGGCTACAGCAGGAATTTATAGGAAAGGCATTTCTAGGAGAAGGCCACACTGACTTAAAGAGGGAAGGGAACACCCTAATAAATTTAGAGGGAAAAGAGGCACTTAAGATAAAAGGGAAAGACTACAAGGCAGAAAGGTGCTGTTGTGCTTAGGAAACACTGGCTAGAGTGCAAATTATGAAGGGACATAGTGGGAGACAGACCTGCAGAGAGATGAAAAGTAGGCAGAATATGTTCAGCAGATGACCTCACTCCTTTTTCAATGAAAAATGAACATCTTCTGATGTAATCTACCTTGTCTCATTTCAGCACACCTCAGAACTTCACTGTCTCTTTCTCCCTAATAAGGCTGATCCATCTATGTGCCCTCAAGACCGGTGACTCTTACACTTCAATGTGCATAAGAATCAGGTAAAAAGCATGTTAATACCCAGATTCCATGGTCTCATTGGCAGAGATTTGATGCAGTGGGCCTGAGAATTTATATTTCTGCCAGGCTCTCAGGTGGTACTGATGCTGCCATCAGTGAACCATACTTTGCATCATGCTGCTTAAATCCCATCTCCTCCTGCTTCCCTTGAAAACTCGTTCTATCCTCTACAGAATATGGACTCCATGAAGCCAGAAATTATATTGAGTTCATCACTGAATACTCAGAAGCTAGCACAGTTTCAGGTAGGAAAAACCATAGTGAAAAATATATATGTCACAGTTAGGGAAGTAGAGGGTGGGATGAATTGAGATAATAGCACTGAAACATATTCATTACCATGTGTAAAAGAGACGGCCAGTGGGAACTTGCTGTGTGGCACAGGGGGCTCGAACCCTATGCTCTGTGACAACCTAGAGGGGTGTGCGGTGAGAGGGAGGTTCAAGAGAAAGGGCCATATGTATACCTATGGCTGATTCATGTTGATATAGGGCAGAAACCAATATAAAATATCATAAAGCATTATCCTCCAATTAAAAATAAATTTAAAAGAATATATGTGTCAAAACAATGTATTTTCTTTTTCTTCCATGAGGACCTTCTCTGCCACCTGCAAACATGTTTGGGTCCCCTCATCCAGACAAGTTTTTCCTGATAGTACTGGCATCTTAAGCACCTGGACTCTCATGCTAAAGTCAGATTTTTTTTGCCAGAAGTGAATCTTAAAATGTATAGTTGTTAGAACTTTTGAATTTTGGAGTTGTGACAAGAGTCTATCAACCTACAGAGCATAATTTCAATACTTACTAACTGTGTAAGTTAGATGAGTTTCTCAACCTCTCTATGCCTTAGTTTCTTCATCAACAAAATGATTATACTAATTACATACTTCATAGGGTTATTATAAGGAAAAAAGGGTGTTATACATGACAGTGCTTGACAAAGAATAAGTGTCCAGGATAAAATATATGCTATGTGAGAGTAAACTGCTAAACCTTTTTGTCTAGTGTTTACTATTAATAGGCCCTCCAAGAGATAAGTACCAAATGACATAAACACCTACCCAGAGAGACTGGGATTAAGGGAAGGAAATGCAGTTTGGAGAATCATCCACATCACTGTATAACTGTATAATTGCATAACTATTATGTAAGGATACAGGAGGGTACCAAGGAGAAAAGTTTAGCTAATCAGAAAGTCAAAGAGAGAAGAAAGAGCATAAAGTGTTTCCAAATCTTGATGGAACAGATACTAATGAAGAGAGTGAAAGTGAAGAGAAATGAAAATACTATTATAGAAAAGTAAAACAAAGTACAGAATTAAAGTACCAAAGTTAAAGACAAGAACATATGTTAATTTTAACAACATCTTAAAAGGTCCTCTGTTTGTGACAAAGTGTGCCTGCATGCGAAGTTACTCTGGTCATGTTCGACTCTTTGTGACCCCATGGACTGTAGACCACCAGGGTCCTCAGTCCATGGGATTCTCCACGCAAGAATACTGGAGTGAGTTGCTATGCCCTTCTCCAGATCTTCCCAACCCAGGAACTGAACCTGCATCTCTTATGTCTCCTACACTAGGAGGCAGTTTCTATACCACTATCACCACCTGAGAAGCTCTTGACAGCATGTACTCTGTTTTTATAGTATTTGAAATTTACCACTTTAAAATCAAATTTTTACAAACTGCATTCTCTATTACAGTCATTTTCTCATTAAGTCTTTGACACTTGTGAACATCAGTAAATTTGGTATTATTATCCCCATTTTTACATATGAAGAAATGAGGTTTAGAGGTTTAGTAAAATAACTGGCAATTGCTTGGGCAAAAATTCAAGCCCAGGGGTTAACTAGTCCATATCTAGATATTTGACTACTTTATGTGACAAAGAAGGAAAAAAAAACAAAAAAACAAAGATAGTCCAGAAGTGATATAAGGCATATGGAGAGATGATAATTTTATATGTGTACTTCTTCCCCTTCCTGGGAAAACTTTTCAGAGAGAAATCTACACCTGCTGACTTTATTTCTGGCCCTTATTTAACGTGCAGTCTACTCCATTCTGGGGCTTCCCAGGTGGCAATAGTGGTAAGGACCTGCCTGCCAATGCAGAAGACATAAGAGATGCAGGTTCGATCCCTGGGTCTGGAAGGTCCCCTGGAGGAGGACATGGCAACCCACTCCAGTATTCTTGCCTGCAGAGTCTCATGGACAGAAGAGCCTGGCGGGCTACAGTCCACAGGGTTGCAAAGAGTCAAACACAACCAAAGCGATTTAGTGCACGTGACCACTCCATTCTGGCTTCCACCCACAGGACTCCTCTGAGACGCTCTTGTTAGCATAAAGTGTGTCCATGCCCAATGTATACGCTTTCCCACATTGTATTTAACCTTTCAACAGCAGTCATCCTAGTTTACTGATTTCTGGTTTAGAAAACATGTCTTCCATTGTGATTTGTGATAGCATAGTGTTCCTCCTACCTTTCTAACTGTATAGTCTCATTTTCTTTTCTTCTTTCATCTTCATTAACTAAACTTTAAATGTTGGAGCATTTTAGGGCCAAATTATAAAACATCTTTCATTCTCTCTCTATTCCCTAGAGATAATATTAGTTATTGCCATGGCTACAATTACTATCTATTTAGGTTCTAACAAATTTATTCTTTAGCTTACATTTCTAATGATCTACTAGATATTTTATAATCCCCTTAAAGTCTACATGTCCAAGGTAGAACTCCCCATTTTCCTCCCAAATCTCTTGTTTTGCCAATCTATTCCAAGTCATTATCTCATTTCCACCATTCCAATAATGTTCTAACTGGTCTCTTTGATTTTTGATATTATTACACCATAGGCTAAAGAATGAAATTTTTCTAACAGTAATGGGCTGTCTGACCCTGAAAGGAAAGAAAAGAAAATAAAAAATAATCTTCATTATGCTTAATAACCACTTTATCAGCCTTCTCCTTTCAACCACAGCAAAGAAATATCTGGGGCATAAAAATCTAGGTATAATGTTTTGATGCTACCTCTTTTCTATAATTTTAAAATTTAAAAAAAGCCCAATTGTATTTATTATTTTATTTACTTAAAAATATTTATTGATTAAATATCATACACAAGACCTTGCATTTTATGTGCTGAGAAACAGTGAAAAAATGACAAACCTACTCTTTGCTTTGAAGACAAACCTACTCTAGGCTTGAATTCCAGAGAAGGAAATATCCAAAAACACAAATAAAATAATACATAGCATACTACAAAATTGCAGTACAGAAACTAAGGAAAAAGTAAGAGGAACTTGCTGATTATCCCATAAGGGTCAGAAAAGATACTTCTGAAGAGATGAATCTTGCACAAAACACCGTCACCCAAATACCAGATGGAATGACATCCCAGGGAGTGGGAATATTATGTGCAAGATACTGATATGGGGAAAATGTAATCTATTACTAGAATTGGTTACCAAAACCTAAGTTAAAGTGTGGTATTAAATAAACTGAGTTATTGGCTCCAAGTCTTTATCCTTACAGCCGCATCTGCTGTCACATAATAATGCATTTCCATGCACTAAAGGCTGAGTATATCTTCATGTTTCTTGACTATGCATTCAATTATGTGACTTTTTTTGGCCAGTGGGATATGAGTGGAATTGGTAATGTGCCAGTTCTGAATCTAATCCTTAAGAACACTGAATGCCCTAGTTTTCCCACGTATACTGCTGCAGTCTTCATGCGCTGTCCAGTCCACTAGTCTAGAAGGATGGGAGACACAGAAAACAAGGCCACCTGCCTTATTGGCAGACCTTAAGTTTGAATCAATGCTGGCAAGCCAATTCTATCTACTCCATCTAAGCCCAGTCCATGGATGCCTGAAAAAGCCCAGCCAAGATCAACAGAGCCACTCCAGCCAATCCACAGACACATATGAAACAAACTTTAATATTGCATGCCAATGGAATTTGGCACTTGTTTGTTACACAGCAATAGCTGGCCAGCGTAACTGCAAGGTATATGAGACCAAATTAGACTTCATAGAATATCACAGCACATTTTGATAAGTCAGAAATGGAGATCAAGCTATAGCAGCTGGGGAGGTAAGAAAGGAGATAAACAAAGCAAACACTGGAATATGGCATCATGAGAGCCACAATAGAAATGTGATTCACAAAGAATAGTTCAGCTGTGAAAACCTAAGTCCACTGAGTGAAAGAAAACTAATAAATATTCTCTGGATTTGGGAAACATTTCTGACCTTGGCAACGGTAACGAAATTGAACAGTAGAGGAAAATTGACAATGGGCTGAGATAAAGAATAAATGGGGGATGAAGAAGTAGAGGTTTTATTTATAAACAACTCTTTCCTCAAGAGATACATTTTTCCTCAGTTTTAAATAAGAAAAAATTTCCTTTTCACACATATGGTAATTAGCTTATAGCCATGTTACTTAAATTTAAAGTCCATAATACTTCTAGATTTCCTAAGAAATCAAAGTACTCTCTTAAGAGAGTGTATCTTGCCTTGGCAAACAAAAAAATTTAAAATTTTAAACACATTTTCAGAGTAAGTCACAGTAAAAACATGTTAAACATATATTTGTAAATAATAAATAAAATAGACATGTTAGTATTTCTAAGTCAATTTGTGTAATAAAAAAGAAAGCTGGAAAAGTATTACCACTCATATATTTTAAATGAAATATCTATTTTGATGAATTTTGCTCTAATAGAAGGAGAAAATTTATCTTGGAGAGATAAAGCAGTAAAAGAAAAACAGGATATTCCCAGATGGATGAAACTATGTATGGAGGAAACAATAAACAATGAAGAACCTTGTAGACAGATGCTGAGATTAGTTTAAAGCCACTAGATGTGAGAGGCAGTTTGAATATCAGTTCAGTTCAGTCACTCAAGTCGTGTCCAACTCTGCGACCCCACAGACTGCAGCACGCCGGCCTCCTGGTCCATCACCAACTCCCAGAGTCTATTCAAGTTCATGTCCATTGAGTCGGTGATGCCATACAACCATCTCATCCTCAGTCATTCCCTTCTCCTCCCTTCAATCTTTCCCAGCATCAGAGTCTTTTCCAATGAGTCAGTTCTTCCCATCAGGTGGCCAAATTATTGGAGTTTCAGCTTTAACATCAGTCCTTCCAATGAATATTCGAGGACTGATTTCCTTTAGGATGGACTGGTTGGATCTCCTTGCAGACCAAGGGACTCTCAAGAGTCTTCTCCAACACCACAGTTCAAAAGCATCAACTCTTCAGTGCTCAGCTTTCTTTATAGTCCAACTTTCACATCCATACATGGCTACTGAAAAACCATAGCTTTGACTAAACGGACTTTTGTTGGCAAAGTAATGTCTCTGCTTTTAAATATGCTGTCTAGGTTGGACATAACGTTTTTTTCAAGGAGCAAGTTTGAATATAGAGTGGTAAAGAATCCTTAATCAAAAAAGTAACTATACAGACTCTGTTTCATCAAAGCAAACAATGGAAAATTTAAGAACTACTTCCTTTCTGTATCTATTAAGCCATAAGAGTAAAGTGTATTCACATTGAAAAACTAACAGGAAAAAATATGTCTTATTTTCTATTAGGTAAGACTTCTCATAAAAACTTCCAAGAATAAGATTGGATATACATCAACATTCAGAAAACTAAGATCATGGCATCCGGTCCCATCACTTCATGGCAAATAGATGGGGAAACAGTGGCAGACTTTATTTTTGGGGACTCCAAAATCACTGCAGATGGTGACTGCAGCCATGAAATTAAAAGACCCTTACTCCTTGGAAGGAAAGGTATGACCAACCTAGACAGCATATTAAAAAGCAGAGACGTTACTTTGTCAAAAGTCCATCTAGTCAAGGCTATGGTTTTCCAGTAGTCATGTATGGATGCTAGAGTTGAACTGTGAAGAAAGCTGAGCGCTGAAGAATTTATGCTTTTGATCTGTGGTGTTGGAGAAGACTCTTGAGAGTCTCTTAGACTGCAAGGAGATCCAACCAGTCCATCCTAAAGGAGATCAGTCCTGGGTGTTCATTGAAAGGACTGATGTTGAAGCTGAAACTCCAATAATTTGGCCACCTGATATGAAGAACTGACTCATTTGAAAAGACCCTGATGCTGGGAAATATTGACGGTAGGAGGAGAAGGGAATGACAGAGGATGAGATGGTTGGATGGCATCACCGACTCAATGGACATGGGTTTGGGTAGATTCCAGCAGTTGGTGATGGACAGGGAGGCCTGGAGTGCTGCGGATAATGGGGTTGCAATGAGTCAGGCATGACTGAGTGATTGAACTGAACTGAACACATATTTTTGATGTGGGAAAACATAGACATTAAGGTGCCAAAGCACACCCAGTCAGTTGGTGACATTTCTTGCTTTGAAGCACAGAACCTTTATATTACTGCCAAACCTGTCAATCTTTTTAGCATGGCACCTCTCCAGTTTGATAGTTATTTTGCCAGCCTACATGCTAAAAGGGTAGATTAAAAAAAATTGGAAATATAATACATGAAGGTTGAAAGATATGCTAATAATTGAAAAAAAGAAACTGATAAAATTCCGGCATGCAGGTACCTAAAATATCACTAACTCTAATGGTGTATTTGCCAAGGCCAGTCTAGATACTGCTGCCCCTGAATGTCTAACATGTTAGCAACAAAGACCAACACTGAGCCAATAAGATGGCACAGTTCCTCCAGGTGATGAACGGGTCACTTGATGCAAAGTTAACTGCACTGGACCTTCTGTCCTGGATATGCCAGTGTTTATCCTGATAGAGATGGATACCTCTCTGAGAAATTGATTTTTCCCTTCTTGCCTACAAATCTTTAGCCAAAACCACTATCCACTGGTTTAGGGAATGCCTGATCTTCAGGCATTAAATTGTATATAATACAGTTTTCAACCAAAGGACCCATTTTACAAGAATGGGCCTATAAGGTTGTGGCCCACCTGTTAAACATCACATACTGCAACATACAGAAGCATCTAGTCTCATCTCTTATAGGGATGGCTTACTATTAAAAGTGCTAGATTGGAAGGAATACTCTGCACGAATTTGGTGTCCTCATTCAGGACTCATAAATACTTACTGCATTAGAATTGTACATGGAATTGTGATCCCAATAAGAATGCATAGATCTGAGAACTGAGAGGTGCTATGAGGATTGGCCCCTCTTACTGTCACTCCCAAATACCTGCTTACAAATCCTGCCCTCTATCCTGGCAACACTGGTTGCTATAGCGTTGGAGGATATAGCCTCTTAAAAAAGGTGATCTTGGAACACTGCAAGGGGCTCTCTGAACTGCAAGCTACGGTTGTGGCCATGGCTGTTGGATTCCTTGTAACCAAGGGCCAGCAGGCAAAAAGAGCCATCATCACGTTAGCAGAGGCAGTAGACCCTTATTAGAAAGAGATCTTCCCAGGTGGTGCAGTGGTAAAAAATTCGCCTACCAATTCAGGATACACAAGAGATATACATTCAATCCTTGGGTTGGAAAGATCCCCTGGAGTAGAAAATGGCAACCTGATCCAATATTCTTGCCTGGAAAATCCCATGGACAGCGGAGCCTGCTGGGCTACAGTCCATGGGCTCTCAGAGAGTCGGACACAACTGAGCCCATATGCGTGCACAATGGTGCTTTTACAAAATGGTGGTGTCTTAGCTCAGGCTACCATCCAGATATCACAGATTGGGGGGGCTGAACAAGAGGAATTCATTTCTCACACTTCTAGAGGCTGGCAGAGTGCCTGCATGGTTAAATTTTCATCAAGGATATTTTCCTGGCTTGCAGATGGCTGCCGTCTCAGTGTGTTCACATGGCTCTTCCCTGAAACTTGCACATGGACAGAGATCTCTTTCTCTCTCTCTTCCTCTTATTGTTAAGGCCACTAATCCTACCAGATGGAGACTCAATCCTTATGGCCTCATTTAAGCTTAATTGTCTCCCAAAAGCCCCATCTCCAAACATAGTCACATTGGGGATTAGGGTTTCAAAAATGAATTTTGGGGGAAATGCAGTTAAGTCTATAGCAGGCAATGAAACCCAACTGATCCACCTGGGTTCACCTTTGTACCTAATTATAACTGAAAAGAATACATTCAGCAACCCTGGCTAGAGAAGTTAGGGATGTTTAACATTTCAAGCAAACAATTGACTATATATATATATTTTTGCTACTTTGCTTATTTTTAATTGAAGGATATTTGCTTTACAGAATTTTGTGGTTTCTGTCATGCATCAACAAGAGTCAGCCATACATACACCCATGTCCCCTCTCTCCCAAACCTCTCTTAAATCTCCCTTTCTATCACACACTTCTAGGTTGTCACAGAGCCCCTGTTTGAGTTCCCTGAGTCATCAGCAAATTCCCATTTGGCTATCTATTTTACACATGGTAATATAAATTTACATGTTACTCTCTCCATACATCTTACCCTCTCCCTCCTTCCATTCCCCTGTGCCCATAGGTCTGTTCTCTATGTCTGTTTCTCCATTTCTGCCCCCAAAATAAATTCATCAGTGCCATCTTTCTAGATTCCATATATATATGTCAGTATATATTTATATTTCTCTTTCTGACCTACTTTACTATGTATAATAGGCTCTAGGTTCGTCCACCTCATTAGAACTGACTCAAGTGTGTTCCTTTTAATGGCTCAGTAGTATTCCGTTTTATATATGTACCACAGCTTCTTTATCCATTCATTGTCAATGGACACCTAGGTTGCTTCCATGTTCTACCTATTGTAAACAGTGCTGAAGTGAAGATTAGGGTACATGTGTCTTTTTAAGTTTTGGTTTCCTCTGGGTATATACCTACTAGTGGTATTGCTGGGTCATATGGTGCTTTTATTCCTAGTTTTTTAAGGAATTTCCATACCACTTTCCATAGTGGCTATATCAATTTACATTCCCACCATCAATGCAAGAGGGTTCCCTTTTCTCCACACCCTCTCCAGCATTTATTGTTTCAGGTAACAATTGACTAAAAACTATAGAAAAATATATATATATTAACACTTGCAGAAAAATTTGGGGGAGTTAATGCCTATTGACACATTACTTTACCAACAAAAGTCCCTATATTCAAAGCTATGGTTTTTCCAGTAGTCATGTATGGATATGAGAGTTGGACCATAAAGAAGGCTGAGTGTCAAAGAATCGATGTTTTTGAACTGTGGCACTGGAGAAGACTGTTGAGAGTCCCTTGGACTGCAAGGAGATCAAACTAGTCAACCTTAAAGGAAATCAATCTTGAATATTTGTTGGAAGGACTGAGGCTAAAGCTGAAGCTCCAATACTTTGGCTACCTGATGCAAAGAACTGACTCATTGGAAAAGAGTCTGATGCTGGGAAAGATAGAAGACATGAAGAAAAGGGGATGACAGAGGATGAAAGGGTTGGATGGCATCACTGACTCAATGGACATGAGTTTGAGCAAGCTCTGGGAGATGGTGAAGGACAAGGAAGCCTGGCGTGCTGCAGTCCATGGGGTTGCAAAGAGTCAGACATGACTGAGCAATTGAACAACAACAATGCCTAATGAATTATAGCTGTACTTCTTTATCTATCCAGTTATAACACATTTAACATTTTGAATTTGGGATTTCAGGAAATGTATCATTTATTTATTTTCTTTTAATTTAACTGAATTCAGTAGAGGTCAATGGAGGACCCTCATGTGGTCTCTTGTGAAGGAATTAGAAGTCAATTACTTCTGATGTTCCTTCTTTTTTCCAGGATTGGGTAAAATGCTATACTTTTCTATTACCATGATCTAGTAAATAAAAATATATAAATAAAGCAGTTTACAAAACACCTTTAACATTTGTTCTTACAGTAACTTCCTTGTTCTTTAAGCCTATGACCCCAGATATCCTCACACACTAAACACATACAATGAAAACGAGTCTCTGATCCTGAAAGCGTAAGTTTATCGCAAAGAGTGACACTGGTAATATAATGTATATCATAATCAAGATGTACCACAAAGCCAAAACCAAAATCAACCCAATTGTGGGTCTACCCCAAAATCATGAACATTTACCTAAAGCACAAGGACATAGTCTACTCCCTGGAGTTTGGGCAGTATTGATTTTTTTTTGTCTGAAATGTTTATTGATTTAAATATTTTGCACAGCATAAAGAATTAATATGTGAGTTGAGTACATCTTGTCTCTAAAAAATTCTTGAAAGCCACAACTGTTAAAAATATAGATATAGCAAATAAGATATACTGATCATACCATATGATGGTGGGGAAACTCAAGGATATTCTTGTATGTTATGTTATGTTAAGTCACTTCAGTCGTGTCCGACTCTGTGCGAACCCATAGACAGCAGCCCACCAGGCTCCCCAGTCCCGGGGATTCTCCAGGCAAGAACACTGGAGTGGGTCGTCATTTCCTTCTCCAATGCATGAAAGTGAAAAGTGAAAGTGAAGTCGCTCAGTCGTGTCCGACTCTTCGCAACCCCATAGACTGCAGCCTACCAGGCTCCTCCGTCCATGCGATTTTCCAGGCAAGAGTGCTGGAGTGGGGTGCCATTGCCTTCTCTGATTCTTGTATAATAAATTGCAAAAGTTCAATTTCCTTCAGAGGAATAAATAACTATTAACAGTTTATGCAAAACATGCAAGGAGTATATCAATTAAAATTGCACTTTGAGGGAGAAGAAATCTGTTTTAAATTCAAAGTATAAATGTCTAAATTTATATCATTAGTCTTTATGAACATTAGGAAGATCATTAGAAAATTTGAACTTATAGTGGAGAGGAACGACATTATCTGGCAGAAGTGAGTTGTCCACAAATTAAGGTTTGCAAGAGATGTCTTCATTCTCTATTTTCTTTTAATTTAATTAAATTAAGTGGAGATCAAAAAAGAGCCCTTGTCTGGTTGGCCTGCTGGGAAATTAGAGCTCAATTACTTCTAGTGTTTCCTTTACTCCAGAGAACCACATTAAATACCAAGAGTCTCATACAGTGCATTTGAGAGTATTCCATCTGGTTTTCTCTCCTGCTGCTTATCATGGAGATGCCCATTTGTCCTAGCCAGAAGGGTCTCTTTGAGTGTTTATAATCCACTGTCCCAGTTGAAAATGGTATGTTTGGTGGTTTCTGCCTTGAAGGGGATGGTAAAAATAAAGACATTTCACCCTTTACGACCCCAGTTTATGGTAACTAAGAGTAGACATACATGTGGAGAGTGTAGAAAAACCAGACATGTGTGGCCTTGCTTTCTGTCTTTCAAGGTGGGAAACGAAGGGTGTGAAAGTAGAGTGGGAGAAACATGCTGACATGGATGGGGGACTGGAGAGCACTGGCAATAGCCAGTGGCATATCTTTCAAGGAAGAACACAAGCCTCTGTGTGTAACAACACAGTCACACCCATCATGATGTGGGAATGTTGTATAGCATGAACAAAAGGAAGTGTCTAGAAAATTCTTTGAAATGCTTGGGTTTCCAAGCCCTGTGTGAAGCACAGGGAGTTCAGGTGTTCTGTATGGTCTGGTTGAAGAGCCCAGAGAAACTGCTAAGTTTGGTAAATCTGCAAAGGCCTGGAATCCAGACAAAGCAGCCACCACGTGTGAGGTGTGAGGACCTTCAGACTAAGGACAAGGGGCTGAGACAAGATGGCTTTAATGGCTGGACAGGACCAGCAATTACTGATTCAGAGGGAGGGTAGCCTAGATAGGCCTTGCCACAGCATCAGCCCAGAAGCATACAGGGTACCATGTGAATCAAAGGTCCAGTCATCATTCCCCACTCCCCTCAGATACAGTGTCATACAAACCTTCTTTGTCACTTAGCTTTTGTAACACTCTTCTGCAGTGGTTATTATTATATACATTTTATAGATGAAGTATCCAAGAGTTAGAGTAGTAGAGTGACCAAACCAAGGTTGTGTTCAGTTGCTCAGTCGAATCCGACTCTTTGTGCTCCATGGACAAGAGCCCGCCAGGCTTCTCTCTCCATGTATTTTCCAAGCCAGAATACTGGAGTGGGTTGCCATTGCCTTCTCCAGAACCAAGGTTGCAAAGGACTAAGCAGTGACAATTCTCAAATATAAATGGATCAGTGGTATACCAGTTACTCTCAACCAGGGCCAATTTCGCCTTCTGGGGAAATCTATCAAGGAAAGGAGCAGGGAGGAAGAGGAAGGTATCTTCAAAATTTGTTTTGATCTGAAAGAGATAGAGACTAAATTATAAGATTGGATCAAGTTTGCCAGACTGAATTACCTCTAGTCAGTCCCCCTACCGCTGCCCCTGCAATAGATACAGGTGGAAAAGATATATCTTTATATATTAAATATATATATATATTAATTGTGCATGTGTGTATATATATATATATATATATATAATTTATTTATTTATACCAGTAGAATGGAAAGTTCATAGCAATACAGGCATACCTCAAGAAACAAGAAAAAAGTCAAATAAATAACCTAACTCTACAACTAAAGCAACTAGAAAAGGAAGAATTGGAGAACCCCAGAGTTAGTAGAAGGAAAGAAATCTTAAAAATTAGGGCAGAAATAAATGCAAAAGAAACAAAAGAGACCATAGCAAAAATCAACAAAGCCAAAAGCTGGTTCTTTGAAAGGATAAATAAAATTGACAGTAGAATGGATATATATGTAATGTGGTGGTGGGATGTTTTTAAGGCAAGTTAGACATACTATAGAAAGTAAGCAACGTATATTTTCTGAAGAGGACCTGCATTTACTATGAGCATCTCAGATGTAGAAGGCCTTCCAAACAAAGAAATGAAAGTGTAATTTACCAGAAGAATCATGAGTACTTGACTAACAATAAGAGCAAAATGTACTACTAACAGGGGCTTCCCTGGTGGCTCAGACAGTAAAGAATCTGTGTGCAATGCAGGAGCCTTGGATTCAATCTCTGCATCGGGAAGATCCCCTGGAGAAGGAAATGGCAACCCACTCCAGTATTCCTGCTGGAGAATTCCGTGGACAGAGGAGCCTAGCAGTCTACAGTCCATGGGGTCACAAAAGTTGTACGCAACTGAGCAACCAACACACACACACACACACACACTATTAATAAAGCATTCACTATGAAGGAATGATGCTGAAGCTGAAACTCCAGTACTTTGGCCACTTCATGCGAACAGTTGACTCACTGGAAAAGACTCTGATGCTGGGAGGGATTAGGGGCAGGAGGAGAAGGGGACAACAGAGGATGAGATGGCTGGATGGCATCACTGACTCAGTGGACGTGAGTCTGAATGAACTCTGGGAGTTGGTGGTGGACAGGGAGACCTGGGCGTGCTGCGATTCATGGGGTCGCAAAGAGTCGGACACGACTGAGCGACTGAACTGAACTGAACTGATGTGTTAGTCACTGAACTAAAACCTTTGCATGTTTTCTTTGCCAGGTCTGTGAAGGTGTATCAGCAAGGCAGGGATAAGACAATTTGGAGTAGAAGGTCATCCTAGGATACTCAACTCATATCACTTGGTGGTGATGAACTTCAATACCATCTCATCTACTTTAGGAGCCATACTTGTGTCAAGAGTCTAGAATCAAACCAGCTAGTTGCTATGTGCTATGCTCTTCAGTAATCTGGGTACCTAAAGATCAAAGAAGAATGGATGGGCTGAAAGCCTTTGCCAGGTGTTAATTCAAGTATCTCCTCCAAGTCATTCAACCTTCTTTGGAAGATAAAAGGCATTGGACAATTAACGATGTGGTTCTAGTAAGGCTTTTTACAATAGTGAGAATGTCCATTAATAAAAAACTTTTTCAGAGGCAAGTAAACAAGTAAATTACCAGTGAGTCTTATGGGAGTTATGAAGAAGGTCAGTAGTTGGTCTAATCTGAATCACTGAGGAGAGATGGAGACGGAGGCGAGTCATTTTTTGAAGTATGAGAGAGGGCAGGTCCTTCGTTGTTAAGTTAGCCATTCATTGAAACATAAAATGATGAGGAGATACCAAACAGTGAGAGGAAATCATAACTGTTTGATGTTTCCTGGAAGCAAATGACTCAGATAAAGATCAACACAGTCAGTTGCTTCATCTTGTTCATATTGGTAAAATAAAGCTATGAAAAAAATAATGATACAGTGTAGTGTAAGTCTGAAGTGATTTCCCCAGTTTCTTGATATGTTGATTAACCTATTTGACCAAGAGCACATTGTATCAGTAATAGGGCTTTGTTTTTCAAGTAGAAAATAAAGAATTTCAAACAGTTATGTACAGAGAATCCCTATTGTCACAGAAAATTTAACTGGAAGACTAAACATATATTACAGTAAAGAAGTTAGTATAATAAAAATGACATTTTTAAAAAGAATAAATGTAAATTGTTTTAAAAAGTTAAATTTATGAAGATAAACTTATGAGGTTAAGTTTGAAAATTACAGAGATAAATTTCAGAAGAGTTTAAAGTAAGAAAAAGAGATGAAGAACAGGGGAGGAGCTGCAGCTACTGATGGGTTTTAGTTCCATACTTTTCCATATGAACTAATCCCATTAGTCTACTACCAGCCTCATTCCTAAATGTGCAAAAAAATAGAAAGATTCAGATATATATCAGTTCACTCTCATAAAAAGGGTAGAAGAAGAGCTAGAGAAACTGTATCTTAATGTAATTAAAAAAATTCCATAGCACCTGCTTTATTGTCCAGAACCTGCTCAACTGATAACAGTTCTCACTTTTCAAATTTTAGTGTAGGATTTCTTACAAATGATATTCTGGCTCTCTTCCTAACTACACAAATGCAAACACCTGCCATTATACTGAAGCTAATTAGCAATTAGCAAAACAGTTAAGTCAGTTTGGCTTCCCTACTGTGTCCATAAAATTCTTCAGAATCAGCACAAATGTTTAATTACTGACAATAAGCTCGACAATAAGCTCATCACTGTAAAGGTGATGATCCACAAGAATGAATTCACTGCTAAAAACCATAGGATCCATGTGAGATGACCTCATTTCCCACTGTAGGCTTTCTTGTCTTCTCTGCTTTCCAACATTTTCTAAACAAAGTCTTAAAGATGGCACTCAGTTATTCCATGTTTGTTCTTTTCTTTAAAATTACTCACATCCACTCAGTCTATATTAGATGACTGGTTTTTTTCTCTGTTAGCATGGAGTCAGATACAGTCTGGTTTGAATGAGCTCTGTGAACTTGGGCAAATTATAGATTCAGTTTCCTTGTACATAAAAATTGGATAGACTATCACATATGATTATGGTGACATGAGTAGGATAACATGTAAAATGTGCCAAAGAGTGATGACATGTGGACACTCAAAATGTCATTTTTCTTGATCCATCCTTTCTTCCCTCTGTTTCTTTCTTTTGAATAAGATACCTTAAGTTTTAGGAGCCAGTCTATAATGAATGTTTGAATTTGTGTCTCTTCCAAATTGGCAAGAAACCTAAGGCTGAGAATATATTTCATTTTTTCTGCACTAAGAGTTGTTAATCAATCAACATCATGATTGTGACCACCTTCAATCACAACTGTCAATGCAATGTTAAAGCCATCATTATTCCCTGAGAGCCTCTACTGGGGACTTAAGGATTCCCAGGGTCATTTTAGACGCTTTATCTGTACCACCTGTTGCATTTTTATATCACGCTTGTTGATCTCTTATCCTACTTGCTGATTCTTTCTTTGAAAATGCTACTGTTTCCCATTGTAACATGATTATTATTTTACCCAGATTGGCTCATTTTCATCCTTCATGGATCAAGTCAGATGTCTCCTTCTCAGAGACCTGCCCTGAATCCTCCCTAAAGTACCTCCCCTATTTTTTTCTTTAATTTCTCTCATCACCCTGGCTTCATCCTACCTAAAACACCACAATCTGTCTTTATCTTGTTTGCTTGTTGTTTGTTCACTTATTTGCTTGATCATAGTTTTTCTACCAAATTTGTATATATGCTCCCTGCGGGCAGGAATCTGTTTGTCTAAACTTGTTTCCCAGAATTAGAGCCTGAGATAAGCACTTGCGAGTGCAAGTTGCTGATGTGAAAAGTGATCCAAGGAAGCACAAAGAAAAGAGTGTGAGAAGTGAGGCAGGGAAGAAAGAAAAGCCATTTAACCTGTCTGTTGGCAAGCAAGTCACTGATTGGCCAATTGGGATTCACTCTTCTGGGAAACTTCTTAGAAACAGAGTGTAGAAACTACAGTCAGTTCTGATAGAATGTGGCATATGTGTCCCTAAAAAAAAAAAAAAATCGCTTTGCTATACAAAATCATACAATAAAAATCACAGGGCTTATGGAGGAAAGCGAAGTTAGAAGCACAATTCTCAAAAGCTACAGTCACACATAAGAAGGATAGAATCCTTAAAAATGGTAACACAGTGTCACACATGTTAAATAGTTAATAAATAAGTAAAATTTACCATAAACACAGCATTTGACTTCGAAGGTATGATGTTTGCGTGTGGTAGCGCATGCTGGAAGGGTTGCAGTTTGTGAGTTACTACAAAGTGGTAGGAGAAGAGTTATGTGAAATCTGATAAAAAGTTGGAAGGCGTTGGAGTGCCTGAGCATGATTTATAATGTACCCAGTGCACGAGGCCACTGGTGGATGTTCCAGGTGTGTGCCTGTGTGCTTTTTTTTTTGCTTTGGTCAGCTGCATGCTTTCTTGCATTCACCTAATCAGAGATTATCATATTTTTTTTTAAAGGATCAGTAGAATAAATACTTTCAGTATTGAGGGTCATATAGATGCTGCCATAGTCACAGAAAGGGTTTCAAAGGAACAAACATGTTTCTGCTGCTCCAATGAAATCTTATTTACAAAAATAAGTGATGGGCTGGATTTTGCCAATCCTTAATGTAATGTTTCTCATGGAAGAAATCACGCATAAACAAAAGATTGAGATCTGTTCAAATCATTCCTTAACATGTTGATTGTGTTGGAATAAATCCACATTTTCAAAACAAGCATTATAGCCAAACTGATGGTACCTTGGAATTTTCTCATTGAGGAGATTTCTCCTGCTAATGTTCCATTCCCAGTCCTCCTGGGCTGTCAGTTGTGTGGGGTGAATAATTTCCTGAGTTCTGGAGAGAGCCTAACATTTAGACTGAGAAGCAAAGTTATTGGAGTGGAAAAGCTGTCAGCCTGCCTAGGAACTGTCCTCTGCAGCCAGAGGTTGAGAAGATAAGGGTCATGGTTATTACCTGCATCTAATTCACTGCACAAGCACAATCCTCAGTGCCTAGAATGCACTAGGCTCTCAAAATAAATGGCTTACCTTGGCAAAGGGGTTTGATAATCAAGGAAACCAGGAATGCAATCATCATGGTCCTGTCTTAACTTAAACCTTTACCCTACTTAGTCAGACAATGTGTCCCAGAATGCTCCATTTTCACAGTTACAAAAATGCAGAAATCCTCACAGTGTCTTCTCACTCTCTCCTGTGTCTTCCTGTATCTTACTAAGACCTCTTTTACCTCTATTAACTTGGTAAATGGTACTTCTGGCAACTCAACTCACATTTTCAAGCACCATAATCACACGATTATACCTTTCTAACCCTCTCACTAAATACATTCTATATTCATTTTTCTTAATTTGCGTGAGTGTGAAAGATTTCCCATCTCCTCCATAGTACTGGTAGAAGTTCCAGGTGTGTGCACGCGTGCTTTTTGTTTTCCCTTTTATTTATTTATTTTTTTTTCCTTTGGTCAGCTGCATGTTGTTTCCTGCGTTCACCTAATCAGAGATCATCATCTTTTTTTCTTAAAGGATCAAGAGAATAAATACTTTCAGTATTGAGGGTCATCTAGACCCTGCCATAGTCACAAAAAGGTTTTCAAAGGAACAAACATATTTCTGCTGCTCCAATGAAATCTTATTTATAAAAATAAGCAATGGGCTGGATCTTGCCAATCCCTCTTTTAATGTTTGAATTAAATTCCTCTCACCTAAATGTGGTGAGGTATCATTCACAGTGAGAATAATAGATATCCCAAGAGAAACTCGCTTATTACTAAAATTCTGCTTTAAAATAAGGTTGTTATGGATAGAACTATCTCTCTCCCAAATTCATGTTGAAGCCTCAATCCTCAATGTGCCCATATTTGGTGACAGGCCCCTTAAGGAGGTAGTTAAAATTAAATGAAGTTAAAAGGGCAGGCCCTCATCCAGTGTCGCTAGAAGAGCAAGGACAAGATACCAGTGAGCTCTCTCCCCAACTCCTGAGTATAGGAAAGGTCACATGAAAACACAGGAAGAGGGCAGCCATCTGTACTTCAGACGGACAAGGTCTTACCAGAAACCAACCCTGTTGGCACCTTGATCTTGGATTTCTATCCGCCAGAGGTGTGAGAACATAAATTTCTCCTTTTTAAGCTGCTCAAGTTGTGATATTTCATATATCACTCTGATATGCTAATTAATGCAAGCATATTAACATCGGGGAAAAATGAGTTAAGACAAGATTTCTAAAGTAACAAAACATTCTTAATATTAAGAGCTGTCAGAAGCAACTATGAACACAAGCAAAATGATTCAATCAACATTTACTAAGCCCTGAGTCTAGAAGACGTTGCTGACCACTGTAATCAATGGTCATGGTCTATTCTCACACACTCCCCACCACCACTTCTGCTTTATTGCTAGCATAACCGGTCTCCTACTAGAGAGATATGCAAGTAGAAAAAATATAAAATGAAAATTCAAAATGTTTGGTGAGCTGGGTTCATACTGTGGCTTTCAGCAAGGACAATACAACAAAGAGAAATTTAGCCAAAAAAAGATTGAACTTAAAGGACAAAGGAAAGAAAACACAACCTTGAGAAAGAACATGCTTTCTGTCTGTTACAGGCTTTCAAAGTAGACTCAGTCTCTTCATCTGGTGCTTTCCCAGGCTTCTAAAACTAATTTCTCTATCCTTGAGCTGAAGCTCATACCTTCAGAGCATCAGGAAGTAAGCAATTCTGCAGCAAATATGGTCATTGAGAGTGAGACCCAAGCCTAATCCAGGTTCCTTCACTGGGCATTCTTCACCAGGCAGAACAAACAAACTTGATTAAGAAAAAAAAATCAATTTCTGCTTATTTGTTCCTGGACTCGAGGCAGAGGCCATTAAACTAAACGTTAGCTGTGGGGATAACACGGATTGTAGTCAAGATCTTGGTTGCAGTTACTAGCTCAACAAATCAGTGTTATAGAATACTGTTAAGTTTTTGAGGGAATTCTATTGATTAAAGATATTTAAAGACCTGACAGTGTGTACGTGTTCAATCCTAGGACCCCTGACTCAGCACAACAGGAAGGGGGCTCCTAAAGCAACATAGACAGAGAAAGAGTCTCTCTGTTGTGGCCACAGAGGGCAATGCAAAAGGAGCCTCTTCCCTGAGAGCAGGACCAGTGCATAATCCTATTTCCCTGGCAGGCAGTGACTCTTGACTATTTCTATTTAGTAGGAAATACTTACTATGGAGAAGAGACTGCTGTATTTCCTAGTCTGCTCTTTTTCAAGCAGGTGCCATTCTTATTGGTATTGTGTTTTCCTTCCACCATTTTTTATCCTGTGTTGTGGAGCTGAGCTGTCACAGACAGGTTAAAGAACTTGCCTGCTGCTGCTGCTAAGTCGCTTCAGTTGTCTCCGACTCTGTGCGACCCCATAGACGGCAGCTCAACAGGCTCCCCCGTCCCTGGGATTCTCCAGGCAAGAACACTGGAGTGGGCTGCCATTTCCTTCTCCAATGCATGAAAATGAAAAGTGAAAGTGAAGTCGCTCAATCGTGTCCGACTCTTAGCGACCCCAGGGACTGCAGCCTACCAGGCTCCTACGTTCATGGGATTCTCCAGGCAAGAGTACTGGAGTGGATTGCCATTGCCTTTTCCTAAGAACTTGCCTAAGTCACAGATTTGAGAGGTACTGAAGCAAAGATTTAACTTTAATCTCCACATTCTTCAGTATAATGTTGGCCTATAAATTTCACAGAAAAGTTTTAAGGAAATCCATTCATTTAATTAAAAGCCATGAGACTAACTTTGAAATAATTCCAGAAGTTAATAAGGAAATAGGATTAAGACTACTTATACAGGAGGGAAAAAACAGATAGGAAGCACAAAATAAAAGAAATGCATGCCAACATTTAATGTTATAGCTTCAAAAACCAAATAGTTTCTCCAATTCTTCAGTCAACAAGTATGTATGACACACTAGGCAATATTTCTGGTCCTATGTATAGAGTGATCATTATTGTTGTTGTTTGGTTGCTAAGTTATGTCTGACTCTTGCTGTCCCATGGACTGTAGCCCTCCAGGCTCCTCTGTCCATGGGATTCTCCAGGCAAGAATACTGGAGTGGGTTGCCATTTCTTTCTCCAGGGGATCTTCTTCCCAACCCAGAGATCAAATCTGCATCTCCTGCCTTGGCAGGAAGATTCTTTACCACTGAGTCACCAGGAGAGCCCATAAAGTGATTAGTAGACAGAAATCTCTTCCTCAAAGCATGTTCATTTTGCTAATGTATGCTGGGAAATGGCACATATTAAAGAGAAACTGTGTCAAGGGTATCTGAAGACTGGCAAGTAGGCAACTATAGCTACAGCAGTGAGCTTGAGGATATCTGCCCATGAAGTCAGAAGTTCCTGAAGAACCAGGTCATGTAAGGCCTGGCACATCAGGGTTGGAATTCAGATTGCTTAAAAAAACCTGAAAAACTAACAATTATCAATTCATAAGAATTACTTCAAAAAGAATGAAAGAAAGATATTACAAAAACAAAAGAATATGTAAGGGTCTAAATTAAAAAAAAAAAAAAAAGCAAATGCAAAGCTAGGCCTCTACTACTAGCAAAGAGAACTCAGAACAAATTAATCAAACCAGTCAAAGCAGGTCATTTTATATAAAGAATGGTGTAAGTTGTAACAAAGAGATATATATTGAATTGTTGAAATGCAATGTGACACTGACAAATATAGTTCCAGTGAGAGATTTTAAAATACTGGTGTCATTCAAGAGCTGAGTAAGTTAAAAAAAATGATTTAAACAATACAATTAAGAATCAATACAGTTTCTGGTCTTACATTTAGATCTTTAATCCATTTTGAGTTTATTTTTGTGTGCAGTGTTAGAAAGTGATCTAGTTTCATTCTTTTACAAGTGGTTGACCAGTTTTCCCAGCACCACTTGTTAAAGAGATTGTCTTTACTCCATTGTATATTCTTGCCTCCTTTGTCAAAGATAAGGTGTCCATAGGTGTGTGGATTTATCTCTGGGCTTTCTATTTTGTTCCATTGATCTATATTTCTTTCTTTGTGCCAGTACCATACTGTCTTGATGACTGTGGCTTTGTAGTAGAGCCTGAAGTCAGGCAAGTTGATTCCTCCAGTTCCATTCTTCTTTCTCAAGATTGCTTTGGCTATTCGAGGTTTTTCATATTTCCATACAAATCTTGAAATTATTTGTTCTAGTTCTGTGAAAAATATCGCTGGTAGCTTGATAGGGATTGCACTGAATTTGTAAATTGCTTTGGGTAGCATACTCATTTTCACCATATTGATTCTTCCAATCCATGAACATGGTATATTTCTCCATCTATTAGTGTCCTCTTTGATTTCTTTCATCAGTGTTGTATAGTTTTCTATATATAGGTCTTTAGTTTCTTTAGGTAGATATATTCCTAAGTATTTTATTCTTTTCATTGCAATGGTGAATGGAATTGTTTCCTTAATTTCTTTTTTTACTTTCTCATTATTAGTGTATAGGAATGCAAGGGATTTCTGAGTGTTGATTTTATATCCTGCAACTTTACTATATTCATTGATTAGGATTAAAGATCTAAATGTAAGACCAGAAACTATAAAACTCCTAGAGGAGAACATAGGCAAAACACTCTCCAACATAAATCACAGCAGGATCCTCTATGATCCACCTCCCAGAATTCTGGAAATAAAAGCAAAAAATAAACAAATGGGATCTAATTAAAATTAAAAGCTTCTGCACAACAAAGGAAAATATAAGCAAGGTGAAAAGACAGCCTTCTGAATGGGAGAAAATGATAGCAAATGAAGCAACTGACAAACAAATAATCTCAAAAATATACAAGCAACTCCTGCAGCTCAATTCCAGAAAAATAAACGACCCAATCAAAAAATGGGCCAAAGAACTAAATAGACATTTCTCCAAAGAAGACATAAGGATGGCTAACAAACACATGAAAAGATGCTCAACATCACTCATTATTAGAGAAATGCAAATCAAAACCACAATGAGGTACCACTTCACACCAGTCAGAATGGCTGCGATCCAAAAATCTGCAAGCAATAAATGCTGGAGAGGGTGTGGAGAAAAGGGAACCCTCCTACACTGTTGGTGGGAATGCAAACTCGTACAGCCACTGTGGAGAACAGTGCAGAGATTCCTTAAAAAATTGCAAATAGAACTGCCTTATGACCCAACAATCCCACTACTGGGCATACACACTGAGGAAACCAGAATTGAAAGAGACACGTGTACCCCATTGTTCATCGCAGCACTGTTTATAATAGCCAGGACATGGAAGCAACCTAGATGTCCATCAGCAGATGAATGGATAAGAAAGCTGTGGTACATATACACAATGGAGTATTACTCAGCCGTTAAAAAGAATACATTGGAATCAGTTCTGATGAGATGGATGAAACTGGAGCCGATTATACAGAGTGAAGTAAGCCAGAAAGAAAAACGCCAATATAATATACTAACACATATATATATGGAATTTAGAAAGATGGCAATGACGACCCTGTATGCAAGACAGCAAAAAAGACACAGATGTATATAATGGACTTTTGGACTCAGAGGGAGAGGGAGAGGGAGAGGGTGGGATGATTTGGGAGAATGGCATTGAAACATGTATACTATCATGTAAGAATCGAATCGCCAGTCTATGTCCGATGCAGGATACAGCATGCTTGGGGCTGGTGCACGGGGATAACCCAGAGAGATGTTATGGGGAGGGTGGTGGGAGGGGGGTTCATGTTTGGGAACGCATGTACACCCGTGGTGGATTCATGTCACTGTATGGCAAAACCAATACAGTATTGTAAAGTAAAATAAAGTAAAAATAAAAATTAAAAAAAAGAATCAATACATATAATCATTTTTCTATTATGACTGTTATAGAAAGCCCAACTCAAAAATAGGTGTTGCATTGGGACAGATCTGGCTTCAGAGTTCCCCGAATGAAGGACTTAGGTGATGCCAGAATCTATTCTGATTCTTGGTTGACTTTCTGCATCATAACTAGTATCTACATCATGAAATGCCTGGTTCTCACACTGCAGAAGAGAGCATGTCTCACCGTCGTGAGTCCCTCCTCTGATTTGATCACAAGTACATGACAGAGTTGGAGAAGACTCTTGAGAGTCCCTTGGACAGCAAGGAGATCCAACCAGTCAATCCTAAAGGAAATCAGTCCTGATTATTTATTGGAAAGATTGATGCTAAAGGTAAAACGCCAATACTTTGGCCGCCCGATGTGAAGAACTGGCTCATTGGCAAAGACCCTGATGCTGGGAAAGATTGAAGGCAGGGGGAGAAGGGGACTACAGAGGTTGAGATGATTGGATGGCATGACCAACTTGATGGACATGAGTTTGAGCAAGCTTCGGGATTTGGTGTTGGACAAGGAAGCCTGGCGTGCTGCAGCCCATGGGGTCACAAAGAGTCAGACACGACTGAGCGACTGAACTGAACTGAACATGACAAACTAATATGAAAGCTTCTTGGCCAGACCCATGTCAAGCATCCACCTCTGGGAAAGCTGGGTGAAGAGACCCAAACTGAGATTCTGCTCAGGACTGAGATCGGGGTAAGAAAGTATTCCCCTAGAACAAAAATGTGTTTCCTTACCAGGGAAAGTAGAAATGGTACACTAGATGCCAGACCACAGCAGAGTCCACTCCCTGGATGTATATGACTTGTTTCTGGCCTACTTCTCTAACTACTCTGCATTGTTCCAGCCAACCTAGTCTCCTTTCCATTTCTGAACAGGTCATATTTATTTTGGTCTTATGAACTGCACTTCTGATGCTTCTGCTCAGAATGTGCCTCACTATTCCAGTTAGTTGGCTCCCTGTCAATCTTTGATTCTTGGTTTGAATGTCATCTCTTCAGACAGACCTTCTCCATGCCTTACCCTTCTTGCTGTACAATATACAACTCTGTATATTCCCTCTATAGGATGCAACACAAACTGAAAAACTATTTATGTTTATGTGTTTATTATCTGTTTTCCTCTGTTACTTACATACATAAATACAGGCCTTATATGATTTGTTCACTACCATTTTCCCAGCACTCATATAATGCTTGGTACATTATAAGCTAGATAAATATGTATTGCATAAAGAATTTTATATTACATTTTATAATTTGAAAGAATAAAATTTCAAGTGACTTTGGGATATTTCCAACCATAATGATATTTTATTGTTGTTTAATCATGTTCAACTCTTTTGTGACCCCTTGGACTGTAGCCCACCAGGCTCCACTGTCCATGGAATTTTCTAGATGAGAATACTGGAGTGAGTTGCCATTTTCTTCTTCAGGAGAACTTAGTGATAATCTAAACAGGAAACTTCAAAATATTTTGCAATTGCTTTTTGCAATGAAAAACAATTTTTTACAGTATAAAATCTTAAACAATATATGGAAAATTGTAATTGTATTAGATTTCCAGGCTGCTCTAAAAAAGTACTACAAACTGAGTGGCTTAAATAATGGAAATGTATTGTCTCATACAATCCACTGGGCCTCCTTGGTGGCTCAGAGTGTAAAAAATCTGGCTGCAGTGTGGGAGACCTGGGTTTGATCCCTGGGTTGGGAAGATACCCTGCAGAAGGGCATGGCAACCCACTTTAGTATTCTTGCCTGGAGATTCCCATGGACAGAGGAGCCTGGCTTGCTACAGTCTATGGGGTCGCAGAATTGGACATGATTGAGTGACTTTTACTTTCATTGTTCCATAGGCCTAAAGGCTAGAAATCTGAGTCCAAGGTGTCAACAGGATTGGTTCCCACTGAGGGCTCTGAGGTAGAATCTATTCCATGCCTCCCTCCTAGTTTCTGGTGATTTGCTCAAAATCTTTGTTTCCTAATTAGACATGCATTGCCCTGATCTCTGTCATCACGTTCCAGTGGTGTTCCCGCTGTCTATATGTCTACCCAAGTGTATGAGGCTCCTCTTATGAAGGATACCAGTCATATTGGATTAGGGGCTTACCTCACTCCAGCATGACCTCATCTTAATTATATCCACAATACTTCTGTTTCCAAATAACATTACACTCCACGATACTGAGGATTAGGATTTCAACATAAAAATTTGAGGAGAACACAATTCAACCCAAAACAAAACCATCAATACAATTCCAGATAATTCAGAAGAAAATCATATTTTTTGACAAAAATGTGAATGGTACCCAAAGCTGTACCTATTAATTCTTAAATTTAATTATATTATTGTGAAAATGAATAATTAAATGAGATAAATATTCAACTCCTTAAAGTAACAAATGATGAAGAAAATGACAAGGAAACATAGTAAAGACAAAATGCATTATAAAGAAATGCATAGTAAAGAAATGCATTATAAAACAATAAATAGATAAATAAGAGTTTTTACACCCCCCAAAATTACAGTCATCTGGAAAATCTAATTAAGGAGAGAAACAGATAATACAGTCAACAGGTGATATAACAAGAAGTGTAGGCAAGATATTATAAAAGCATATTTTATATTATATATAATTATACATGGAATATTTTAAAATTTGAGTAAAATTTTTAAAACTATATTATATGCAAAATATATCAATACATTATATATATTATATAAATATATTTGTATTATTTATACAGAGAGAGTGAGAGAAAGAAATAATAATAAAACAGCAGAATTTTTTAACATCAGATATCAATTCAAGAATGCTCTGCAGAGTTTGACAATTTTATAAATAACATATTCAAACTTTAAAGGCTTAACTAATGCCAAGTTGCATAATTTAAGTAAAATAAAGATGTGGAAGGCATTTATCTCATAAGTCAAATGTTTATATCTAATTTAATATCAGATAAAAGTAAATTTCAAAAGTAAAGCATCTTAACAAAGGTTTTATTACCTATCCAAGAAAACTAAACAGTTTAAAGTTAGTAAAAGTATTCTCTAATTGTCTGGGCACAAAAATATCAGAAAATTATTAACTTTTGTTATTCTAACAATGCCTTTTTAGAATATACAATAGGTATAAAATGAAAAAGTTTTTAAATACCTAGAAACAAAATACAAGGAACATATGAAAAATAACTTGCGTTGAAGAATTCTTGAGTTTAGTTTATTGGCTTAGTTTAATCAAAACCAAAATCTTCACCAAATATAGTTTCTGGTTAAAGATGACAGATTGAACCCACCTCCCTCCTTCTGCTCCCTACTAAAATCTCACTAAATTACAAGTAAAGAAAGTTAAATTAAAAAGTCAAGGAAGTAGAGTAGAAAACAGCAACCAAATTTTGGATACTGGAAAGCATTTGAAACAAGGGTAACTAATTGGCTACCCTAAGAAAGCTCAAGTCTCAAAACCTAATATATAGGAAGTTGAGAGAAATGGAATTTGTGCTAACCAGTTCTAGAAAGTCTCGAAATACATTAGCAAAATGAAAAATTAGTTGAACACTAGTTTGAGAAAAATTATACATTCCACCTCTCCTTTCTTATATTACAAATCCAAACAACTATTCTAACACCAGCATAATTCCTTTGAACCTCAGTTCCTTATCTAGAAAGTTGTATCAATTTTTTGTATCAATGTTGTTTTGATACAACATTTAAAGAGTTGTATCAATTGAGATATACATTTGTAAAATAAATGCATTCTATATATTCTAAGGAGAAGGCAATGGCAACCCATTCCAGTACTCTTGCCTGGAAAATCCCATGGACGGAGGAGCCTGGTATACTGCAGTCCATGAGGTCGCTAAAAGTCTGGACATTACTGAGCGACTTCACTTTCACTTTTCACTTTCATGCATTGGGGAAGGAAATGGCAACCCACTCCAGTGTTCTTGCCTGGAGAATCCCAGGGGCAGGGGAGCCTGGTGGGCTGCCATCTATGGGGTCGCACGGAGTCGGATACGACTGAAGTGACTTAGCAGCAGCATGTATTCTAAAATATATATATGTTAGTTTATATGTTAGTTACTTAACACATTGTATAATCAGGAAGTGGTTGTTTTCTTTCAAAAATCCATTTACCTTAATTTTGAGACCTCATATATGTCTGTGTCTCTTGACTTCAGTTTCTAATTTAAAATATAGCTTTGAATTTTTAAAGTATGTTTTATAATATTTTTACTGCATATAGAAATAAATATTATAAACTTAGCAAAACAAAGAAAGTGTGAGTATACAGTGATGTTTATTAAGAATCTCTCGCTCCAAGGAAGTCATATTTTAAAACTTCATTATAAATAGCTAAAAATTTGTTAAATGTGATCTGAATACAAAACAATAAAGGAAGTAAGTAACCGTTAACAAATGGCTACAAAAGCTTAAGTGTTGGAACACAGTGGCAATGCCTGGCACTTGTTCACCCATAGAGTTTGGGTGCCTGTGACTGCCATTCAGTTCAGTTCAGTCCAGTTCAGTTGCTCAGTCATGGTCCACTCTTTGCAACTCCATGGACTGCAGCACACCAGGCTTCCCTGTTCACCACCAACTCCCAGAGCCTACTCAAACTCATGTCCATTGAGTCAGTGATGCCATCCAACCTTCTCATCCTCTGTCGTCCCCTTCTCCTCCCACCTTCAATCTTTCCCAGCATTAGGGTCTTTTCCAAGGTATCAGTTCTTAGCATCAGGTGGCCAAAGTATTGGAGTTTCAGCTTCACCATCATCCTTCCAATCAATATTCAGGATTGAATTTCCTTTAGGACTGATTGGTTGGATCTCCTTGCAGTCCAAGAGACTTTCAACAGTCTTCTCCAACACCACAGTTCAAAAGCATCAATTCTTTGGTGCTCAACTTTCTTTATAGTCCAGATCTCAATACATATATGACTACTGGAAACACCATAGCTTTTACTAGACGGATCTTTGTCTGTACAGTAATGTCTCCGCTTTTTAATATGCTGTCTAGGTTGGTCATAGCTTTTCTTTCAAGGAGCAAGCATCTTTTAATTTCATGGCTGCAGTGACCATCTGCAGTGATTTTGGAGCCCCCAAAATAAAAGTCTGTCACTGTTTCCATTGTTTCCCCATCTATTTGCCATGAAGTGATGGGACCAGATGCCATGATCTTCATTTTCTGAATGTTAAGTTTTAAGCCAACTTTTTGACTCTCCTCTTTCACTTTCATCAAGAGGCCCTTTAGTTCTTCTTCGCTTTCTGCCATGAGGGTGGTGTCATGTGCATATCTGAGGTGTTTGATATTTCTCCCAGCAATCTTGATTCCAGCTTGTGCTTCATCCAGCCCATTTTGCATGATGTATTAGAAGAATAAAATGTATAAGCTAGAAGGAAATCTAGTCAAAATATTGTAAAAAAATAGTGCCAACTGGTATTTTTTAACCTCACCTGATATTCCTTTGGAAGAGAATCATTTTGAAGGTAATTGGTTTTCTGAAGCTTCTGTGACCAGCATGGAAAGACTCACCCATCACTACTTTTTCTCCATGAGTGTGTTAAGTCAGAACACTTCCCTTACCACTATTGTTATCTGATGTGAGGAAGAACTGTTCACCTATTTTTGTCAGTAGAAAGGTAAAATAATCTATTTGATGTGTAAATCTGAGCCAATTCACCAGGCGCTTAACTCACTCCTCCCTTCCTCTCAGGTGAAAGCTGTCTGCTGCAGAAACAATCCTTCCACTGCTGCCCCAGGGCTGTTGTCTCTTCGGGATGGTGGCCTGTTCCAATTATCCAGTGTTGCCAGTACCTGCAGAGTGATGGGAACATTTATTTTTGAATTGAACAGAATCTACTACCATAATCTGTTCATTATCAGTAACAAAGGTGATATTTTGGCTCTCATGTTATCATTCTTTTTCTATTTCTCAAATTATTCAGAACTCAATAGGAAATAATGATGCTATATAAAAGGACCTTTTGTAAATTGCAACAAGAATGTCTCTGGGATGTTCTAAGGAATACCAGATATTTAGAGACTAATGGATGGAAGCAAGTGATGAGGAAAGAGGGGAAGGACAATATAATCCACGCCTGCACACTACTGGAGCCACCATCACAAAGTTGCTTTATTGAGTGTGTGCTAAGTTACTTCAGTCATGTCAGACTCTTTGTGATCCTATGGACTGTAGCTCACCAGGCTACTCTGTCCATGGGATTGTCCAGACAAGAATCCTGGAGTGGGTTGCCATGCCCTCCTCCAGGGGATCTTCCCGACCCAGGGATTGAGCCCAAGTCTCTCAAGTCTCTTGCATTGGTAGGCAGATTTTTACACACTAGTGCCACTTAGGAAGTCACTTTATTATCAGTTTAAAACGGTAAAGGCTTAGAACAGCCATGAAAGAGTGTCTACTGAGCTAAGTTAAATTAGCTACACACATCCCAACAAATAAGGCCTCAAGGTACATTTCAAGATTGATAATAGACTTCTTAGGGAACCGTTGACCAAAACCACTTGCCTCAGCCAAGCATAATAACCATTTGTCTGAGTTGTCTCCAAAGGGGAGAACTTGAGAGGGGCCGAAAGGAGGAGGGTGGAGAAGGTATGTCTTGCCAACCCCCTACAAACACTCATGCTGGAATTCAGCTTGGCCTGGAGATGTGCGTGACACCAGGAAGAACCCTGAATCAGACCAGATATGGAACAAGCAAGACGATTGGTCAGAGACAACCTGAAAACTAACCCTATTACCATTAAACCTGAGAAGGCAAGCCATGTGGCAGGGTAGTTCCCTTACCCTGCTGCTCTTGGCTTGGATGTCCCTTCTCAATAAAGTCTTTTTAAAAATTTATTTATTTTAATTGGAGGCTAATTACAACATTGTATTGGTTTTGCCATACATCAACATGAATCCGCCACGGGTGTACACATGTTCCCCATCCTGAACCCCCCTCCCACATCCCTCCCTGTACCACCCCTCTGGGTCATCCCAGTGCACCAGCCCCAAGCATCCTGTATGCTGCATCTAACCTGGACTGGCAATTCGTTTCATATATGATATTATACATGTTTCAATAAAGTCTTTGTCTTTGTCAATATGTGTGTCTCCTTGGACAATTCATTCCCAAGTATTAGATAAGAGTCCAATCTTGGGCCCTGGAATGGGTCCAACTTCCTGCAACAGACCTATGATTATATCTTACAGCTCATGTAGCAAGATTTGGGCTGACCTGGTGGCTCAGTCAGTAAAGAATCTGCCTGCAATACAGGAGTCTGGATTGCATCCCTGGGTTGGGAAGTTCCTCTGGAGAAGGAAATAGCAACCCACTCTAGCATTCTTGCCTAGAAAATTCCATGGACAGAGGAGCCTGTCAGGCAACAGTCCATAGGGTTGCAAAGAATCGGACACAACTGACCTACTAAACCAAAATCCCTATACTTACTTATTTAGTAAAGGGATGAAAAATTATGAAATTCTTGATCAGTAAGTTGGGTCACTTAAATAAGAAGGCAGGAGGAGAAGGAGATGGCAGAGGATAACATGGTTGGATGGCATCACCAACTCAATGGACATGAGTTTGAGCAAGCTCTGGGAGTTGGTGATGGACAGGGAGGCCTGGTGAAGTTTTGCAGTCCATGGGGTCACAAAGAGTCAGACATGACTGAGTGACTGAACTGAACTGAAGATGGGTTACGATAAAAGGACTATACATAACTTCATCTCAAACTTAAACCAAGCCCAACCTGAACGGATCCAAAAAGTCATAGTTTTAGATCACTCATTCCTTTTCCTATTTGCTTTCATGTTGTTGCTGGCCAAAATCTTGGCTTTCCCTGCCCACTGAAGCCGAATAAAAAATATGGAGCCAGAGTTTGGAAGCAATAGAAATGTGGCTTTAATTCTCAGCTGGCAGAGAGGGGAACACAGTTGGCTCATGCCTCAAGAACTGCCACCCACCCCAAGGAGGAGTCTAGGGTTTTATATAAGCTAAGGGCTCTCAGTCAGGAGTCGTGATGAGGAACAAATGTCTTAGGATCGTGACTTCTTCCTCTTGCATTGTTTCAAAGGCAGTCAGTAACCCAGTAATTGAGCCTGGCACTTTGATGACTCTGTGGCCTTCTTTCTGATGTGTAACTTCAAGGGGAAGGGTGTTGAAAGGGTAAACACAAGATACAGGATGTATTTAGCATAGAGTCAAAGGAAAATAAGTGCAAAGTATAGCTCCTGCTGAATTAGGGGACAGAAAAGCAAACTTAGTTACAGACATGCAGAGTTGCAAGCAGTTAAAAGTAAAAAAAACCTAGGAATGTTCAGGCCTGCTCACTGTTCTCTTCATCTTCTTTGTTCTCAGGAAAGGGGAAGAAAAAATAACTCATTCCTCTTTTTCCTTTTCACTGCGTCAGTATCCTCATGTAGTTAGAAATAAAGCAGAATTTTACTCTTAAAAATCAGACAATAAAATATATATTATGGTAAACAATGATAGTTCTTGCTTGTCACTTGCTTTTAATTCTCATGTCTAGCAGCATGCAGAAATTCTAGAAAAATAAATGTCGGCTAACTATTTTTTAAATGACAGTTAAATTTGTCTAATGGCTTGCTCATGACATAATGAGTTTCTCATCATTCCCAGAGTCCAAGCAGAAGCTGAGAGTGAAAACTGCTCAGTCCTGTCTGACTCTTTGCGATCCCATGGATTATATAGTCCACAGAATTCTCCAGGCCAGAATAATGGAGTGGGTAGCCTTTCCCTTCTCCAGGGGATCTTCCCAACCCAGGGGTTGAACCCAGGTCTCCCAGGCAGATTCTTTACCAACTGAATTATGAGGGAAGCTAAAAGAAGTTGAGTGACTGATAATTTGGTAGGCACGCTGATGATAATATGGGCTTCCCTGATGACTCAGGCAGTAAAGAATCTGCCTGCAATCCAGGAGACCTGGGTTTGATCCCTGGGTCAGGAAGATCCCCTGGAGAAGGGAATGGCAACCCACTCCAGTATTCTTGCCTGGAGAATCCCATGGACAGGGGAGCCTGTAGGGCTATAGTCCTTGGGATTGCAGAGTGGGACACGACTGAACAACTAATACACATACAATGATGATCTACAATTCAGTGTTCAACACTGACCTCTTTATATCTTTCTTATTTTTAAAATTTGAATTTATAGATATTTCATAATTTCTTCATTCCTCTTTGTTCAGGAATACTAAATAATATTTCACATCTGTCAAGTGAATTTTTTAAAAACTTTTTTCTTTTGATAACTTGAACTATGGAAAACCCTTTCTTATTATATATGCTAGTCTCACTAACATATATATACACTATCTTAATGTACACACTAAGAACTTTATTTAACACTATTTAATATTTTCTACCTTGCTATTTTAAACTCTCCTTGGTAAGCTGCTTATAATATCTATGAATAATTTAAGGTGTAACTACAGTCATGTGCTCATAGTCTCATACTGTTAGGAAAGTGAACAAATTGTATAAATCAGTAGAGCTTTGGTACACACTAATGTTTGAAATGGAGAAGGCAATGGCAACCCACTCCAGTGTTCTTGCCTGGAGAATCCCAGGGACAGGGGAGCCTGGTGGGCTGCCATCTATGGGGTCGCACAGAGTTGGACACGACTGAAGTGACTTAGCAGCAGCAATGTTTGAAAGTGAACAGCAAAAGGGGTGCCTTCTTCAAGGGCTGCCCTTGACTATTAATCCATTACTATTTCTTTTCAAGAAAGAGCAGGCCCTTGACATCCTACTCAACGCGGGACAGTACAGAAGCAATGCTGATGGAATTAATTTATCCCATGATCAAGAGACAAAACCTAATCACAACCTAGACTGTACACCGTGCCAAACATCTCTTGGTATAATTTTTAAATTAAATCATTGTTGACATTGCCTCTTAAATATTTCAACAAATGTAGAGGATTTAAACAAGATGAATGTGACTCTAGTTCTGGTAGGCAAGCACAGTGGTAAATAAATTACAATAAATGGCAAGTCCCTTTGGATGTCTGATAATTATGAATTAAATAAACTTGACCCTGTTAAGTCTGAGGAAGCTATAAGTAACAAAATGCCATGTTGCATGTGGCATTTGAATGAAAAGTATTGAGTCACATTATATAAATGCAATGCAAAGCTGGGCAAATATTATGGGATGGACAGGTGACAAGATATATTCAATCAAAGTCCGCTGTTGCTTGTTTATTAGTGTGATTGTTATGATATAAATACCACAATTATTTTAGGTATCTTAGATAAAATATGTGTTAAAATATTCCAAAATATAAAACAGAATAGTCACTAATATGTGTAGGAGCAGATAGTAGGATTTAAGAGTTAAAATACAACTACAATCCTTTGTGTCATATACACTGCAATAAAGGTTCAACAATGTACAAATTCCTGAAAACTGTAGATACACTTTAGCAGAAACAGCGACAAGCACAATAAATATTAAGACAGATGAGGACCTGACATCATAATTTTCGCAAAAGAGCCCAGTTGTACGTTTTTCTTCACCCAATGAGTACTTTCTTTCTTTCTTTGTTGAACCAGTAGGTGTAAAAGAAATACCATGAAGTCCAATATTGCTCTACTTGATTCATAACTGGTGGGGGGTGGTGGGGGTTGGGTGGGGGTGTCTTTGTGTGGGAATGTTTGACAGTAAATAGGATTTCAAAGAAGACTGCGTTTAGTGAAGGGATGACTGTCTACCCAGAGAGTATGATGAATCAGAAAGACGGTCACTAGCAAAATCAACACTTATGAAATTGAAATGATAGACTGAGGTAGAAGAGGGAATTGGAAAGAGAGGGAGAGCAAGAGGCATATGATTAGGATAAGAGAAAGAGACACACACATGTATATATCCTATGTGTAAGATAAATATCAAAATACTCATTCCAATCTTCATGGAGAGAAATGTTATAATGGAGCCACATAGAGAGACAGTGTCCAAATATGTGATCTATTTGACCAATACTGAAAAGTTCTTATCCAGCACCATGTTGAGTCAGAGTTGCTATCTGAATTCTATTTTGCATAGAAATCCTCCCAAAACGAAACTGTTAGGAATAAAATACATATACAAATTTAAAAAAAAACAAAAAACCACTATTTTATGAAGAGCCAACTTAATAATATTGATTTTTTATTTGAAACTTAAATTGCATAATATTTCTGATCTATTTTATAAAAAATAATGCACTGAAAAAACAAAGTATGAATACAGATTTATCCCATAGGGTATAGTAGCTTAGCTTAAAGGACTACAGTTATGCACATAATTCTTATTATTTATCTTTAAAAGAAGCACTTAATCATGTAAAAGTATTTTTCCAGAAAATTACTTTTTAATCCTCCTAGAGGCAGCCTTTCAGTATATTTGCTAGCCAAATAAGAGAGCTTAAGAAAAAAGGACCAAGCTTAAATAACAGAAAAGATAGGCTACAACATTGGCATAGTTAGGAAATTTAGTTTAGGCTGAGAGAATTATTATTTTACTTTTTGAACATAATTGTTTTTCTATGTAATTCTATTTACTAAAATGGATTTTATAGGAATAGTTATAAGGAAGAATTAGTTTTGATTCCTGAAATTATGTATGGAAGCAAAAGAAAATTGCCCTGAAATCACAAGAGTAGAAATTTGGCTTTGTGAAACTGAGCCTCCTTTTCCACTCAAGGTGAACTAGCTGATTACTCTACTCTCTGGCAATGAAAGCTATTTGCAAGTAATTTGAAGAATACAAAGATTTTGAAAAAGAACATAAAATTTCATCTGTAGACACCAATTGTTCCTCATGAATATTCCCTAAACATGTAGTTTTTATGTTTAGCAAATGCAGTTGCATACACTGATCACTGCCTGACATTTTATTATTGATAGTATAATTCTGTAGTCATAAGAGAAATCTTGATTTTCAGAGAATCTGATAAAAAATGTTAAATGTCCATCTTTTTTTTTTTCCTTTGAAGTTTCAGATATAGTAACTGAAACTGTTCCATGTAGCCTTAGAAGTAGCAAACTTGGTGTGAGAATCAATCTAAAAATCCAATTTCAGCATATAGCATTAAAGTAAAATTCCATATTTCTCTGACTTTTTCTGTTTTTGTTGACTTTTTTCATAGTCTGAACTACTTGAAATTCTTAACATTTATTCAAATAAAAACAAAACCAAATAGCTAAAACTAAAAAATCCACTAGGGAGGCACTGTAAATATTGTGTTGTGTTAGTCGCTCAGCCATGTCTGACTCTGCAACCCCATGGACTGCAGCCTGTCAGGATCCACTGTCCATGGGATTTTTCAGGTAAGAATACTGGAGTGGATTGCCATTCCCTTCTCCAACTTTAAATATACCATTCTAATAATCAGTAAATTGTTATAATTTATGCTTCCTTCTATCTTCATTTTTTTAATCGGTTATTTTCTTTTAATTACAAATACAAACTAAGACAGTTTTAGTTTTGGTGTGTGGGAATAGCTTTTATTGATATAACTTCATGATATCCCAGATAACAATTATAAACTCTACCAAAATGCCTTTTAAATAACTAATTGAGGGAATAGGCAATCAAATCAAGACTTGAAATTTAAGAGGGGTTATATTTTAACAGTGAATTCTACCTTTAACTATAACATGCTTTAGTCCATACGGCATGAAGTGACTAGAACTCAAGCAGAAAACTGCTGTCTCAGTGATTTAAGGTCACAGAGTTGCTGGAAATTGAGCATAAAAGTCCTGGATAAAAAGAGGGCACTGAGAGAATAGGCCCCAGATCTGCATATAACCATCCTCATAACATTGACTGTTTCCTAAACTGTGCACATATGAAGAAGGCTTCAACGATCACAGTGGAAGTCATCAAATGTAAGGCTGAAATAACACATATCTCAGTTTCTTCCCACAGAAGAAAAATAAAATTTTGAATTTGGGTTCTTTTCAGCAAAATACAATAAGATCATGCCTTAAGGCTATAGATCATGTAGCAGACTAAAATATCTATCTTGAACAAAGATAAGACAAAAACCGATCTCTTCTAATAAAGCGTAAAAGCAAGCCTCCATCATTCAAGATTAACAGCCAATAATTTACCATCTGAAAAATAAAAATCAACGTTTTTTGGAGGAAGTTAATGGAATCCAAAATTTTATCAAGTATTATCTATAATATTGAGATGTATTTTAAAAAGCAGGGACATGTGGCCCATATTTTTTTTAAGTCAATAAAAACAGATTTCAAGATAACCCAAAAGCTGGAATTTCTAGAACTTTACAGCAGTTATGTAAAACATATTCACAAATCAAACGGGAACTATTATCAAAATGAGTGAGGATAAGGAAGATCTTGGTCTCAGGTGGGCTTGGCCTGCAACGGCTTGAAGCAGGGGTTGGGTTCCCAGCCCGTGACTGGGCTGGGTTGCGGTGGTAAAAGCATCAGATCCTAGCCGCTAGACCAGTGGTCAGTGACAAGGCCCCTGGCCCTTCAACTATGCAGAAAAGAACTCCCACAGTGATGGAAAGTAGTAAAACAAGTATTTAGTAAGAGGAGAAAAAGCACAGTATATGTGGAAAGACACAGGGGCAGACGCAGAGGGAGAGTCCCTGAGTTCCACATTTGTGGCAGTTTGAGTTACTTTTATGGGGTATTTCTTCTGGGTTTCCTTTGGCCAATCATTTTGATTTTCCTGGATCACAGTCCATACTTGGTATATCTCAGGATCCTCCAGTCCTCCGATGTGTGTGACGAATCTCTTAGCCGAATTGGGTTCTGCCAAAGAGGCCTGTGGCTAGCCTGGTATTAGTTAGCATCACTCCCTTTTGACCTCCAAGAAGCTTTTCTGCGCAAGTGTAGCTTAGGAGGTAAGACTTTGAGAAATATGTAGTCTGGGGTGGGCCCAGCCTCCTCCCTTAATCATCCTGCTATTCTTGTCTTGGGCTTCCCAGGTAGTAATAGTGGTAAAGAACCTGCCTGCCAATGCAAAACACATAAGACACACAGGTTTGATTCCTGGTTTGGAAAGATCCTCTGGGGGTGGGCATAGCCACCCATTCCAGTATTCTTACCTGGAGAATCCCACGGACAGAGGAACCTGGCGGACTATAGTCCATAGGGTTGCAAAGAGTCAGAGTCAGACAGGACCGAAGCAATTTAGCACACACGCATGTCTTAAGAGTTTCAATCTGCAGGGAATGAATCGTCAATCGCTTTACCCTGGGGGAAGGGTTCATTTAACTCCTGCCTCAATCTCAACAGAGAAATGGGAAATATATTTTAAAAAATAGAAATTTTAGATTTTAGAAGCACACATTCTGAAAATAAAAAGTTCACTGAAACTGATCCACAGATGGTTGGAGATGGCCAAAGAAAGGGATCAATATATGTAGAAAATGTTCAACAGAAATTATCTGACAATTTAGACAGGAAAATGACAAGCAAATAGAAGTGCCTCAGTGATCTGTGACACAAAATCAAGTCATCTGTTATGTGTAATTGGAGTTCCAAAAGGACTGGAGAGAGAAAATGGGGCAGAAAAAAATGCATGAAGATTTAAGAACTAACTTTTAACATTTTTTTGAAATTTGGTGAAGAACATAAACTACAATAAGCTTAGCAAATACAAAATAGAATAACACAGATTAGGCCATATCTAGACATACAGCCAAACTGCTGAAACCAGAAGGGAAAAAAAAAATATATATATATATATATAATATTATAATACAAAGAGAGATACAACTTTACAAATGTTGGATGACATTTCACCAAATACAATAGAGGCCAGAATATAATGACATCTTTAATGTAATGATATTAAGACAAATAACAATAAAGACTTCCATTTCTGGGAAGATAGAGTATATATACTTTTCCTTATTTCCTCCTCTAACTACAACTAAATTCCTGGATAAATGTGTATGCCTACATACATGCACACACACACACACACACACACACACAGACACACACGCAGAACCACCTCTTAGCCAAGGAGAGAAGCCCGAGAAGCCAAATCTGCTAACACCCTGATCATGGCCTTCTACCCTGTAGAACTGTGAAAGGAAATATTTGTTGTTTAAGCCAGCCAGTATATGGTACTGGTTAAGACAGTTCTAGAAAACTAAGATAGGCAGTAGATAAAAAGATAGATAGGTAAGATAGATCAGATAGATTGTGTGTATGTGAGAGAGAGATTGAGAAACTCTAAGAAGACTCTGAAAGGTAGCAAGAAGGGAGAGCAGCCAGGACTTCAGGACCAGAGGGATAACAGGATGGTAAGTTCTCTGGGGTTTCTTTTGGCTCATATCGTAGACTTGGAGTTGAAGAAGCTGGTAACCTAAAAAATGAAATGGTGCAGACAAAAAAAAAAAGTGCCCTAAGAGCCTCTTCTCTCTAGCCAAGGTGCCAGAAAAGGGCAATCTAGAAGAAGAAAATTCTTAGACAACAAGTAATCTACTCCAATTAAAAATGAAGGAGAAAAACAACAACAACAACAACAACAACTATGGCCATACCCCATCCACACCAGCAAAGGCTGAGTGGGAAAACTAGGCTTGCATTCTTGAAAGGCAGCAATGAAATGCTCTAACAATTCCTCTGAGGTGGTGTCAGAGATGGTCAAGTAAGGAGGTAGGATCTTCATCTCAGTTATCTGGTAGTGAGCCCCCCAGAGTTAACGGAGACCACAGCTTGGACTTTCACGCCCACCCAGCAGTAACGAGGCACCCCTCCCCATGGGTGTCATAGCAGACCCTGCATAGACTCAGGACTCTCACACAGCAGTGATGAGGCCATCCCACTATAAGACCAGTGAACGCCACATGGGGAGCTCAAACTTGCATGTGCAAATTGTAACAAGGAACTTTGCTCTTTGGTTGTCAATAAAGGCCAAGTGCCGAACCTACACTTCTATCTCCATCTGGAAGTAATAAGGCAACATTCCCCTTCTTTCTCTGATGAAACAGAAAACACAAACTTTAAATAAGATCCAAAGTCTGAGACCATAACAAAAAAATGTCCAGATTTCAACTGAACACAATCATGCCTCACACCAAGAACAAGGAAGATTCCAGATTGAATTTTCAAAAATACAAATATTAGATGTCAAGACCAAAATGATAGAAATGTTAGAATTACCTGACATAGGAAACCTGAATAAAACCCCAGAGATTATGTGAGTGGAAAAAAAAACAATCTCTTAAAGTACAATGTACTATCTCATTCATGTAACATTCTTGAAAAGATGTAGAAATAGAGAACATGTCTGTGGTTGACACTGGTTAAGCAGAGACCAGGGACAGGAGAGAAGTGGGCATGGCTATAGTGGCAACATGAGGAATTCTTGTGATGATAAGCATGATCTATATCAGTTGATGGTCTTCAGACAAAAATCGAGGTTTCATGGAGAAGACTGAATCCTGCCTCAAGACTGTAACATAAATCCAACCTGAATTTCCAACTTCTTGGCCTGTTCTACAGATTTCAGATTCAAGACAACATCAACTCCTGTGGGAGCATCCAGATTTACCACTAGTCAACCCTCACAATCACATAGGCGAATTTCTCAAAATCAGTCTCTGAATATAGCCTATTGGTTTTGCTTCCCCAGAGAAATTTCACACATACAGAGACAGATCTAATAAGATAAATGATGATGACATTATAGAATCAAAAGTGTTAACTAACCAAAAGAAGTCAGGGCATGAAGGAAAAACAAAAACAAAAAAACAAAGAATCCATGCCAAAGGGACCATGCCTCCTGGGCTCATTTGGGACTTTTGGGTGTGAGGCAGGCATAGCTGCCTGACTCCTATGGCTGCTCCAGCATCTTGGTGCCCATGTCACAGGGCAACTGGTGGCCATCAGGCTCAGGAGCCACTAGCCTGTAGCATTGAAGATCGTGGATTTAGTGTCCCACACCCTAAAGCCCTACATGCTCCTTGTGTGGTTGCACAAGTCCTTTGGAACCTGACAGATGTGTCTGCAATGTACCTGGAGCATTGATTTGGCCTTTGAACCAGGTTGTTTTCCAGATTCATACACAGTGTAACTCTGTGACACTGGAGCTGTTCTGATACATGGAGCAGATCTGACTGTTAATGACATATGGGACCAGGACTGCAATAACATGCATAGCTCTGGGAGAAGCTTTCTTACTTCTTGTCATTATCCACCTGCTTATAAAGAATTACATACTGGCCTTAATTAGCTCAGGGTTGACATTTAATTGAGGAACATTACTTGGATAGTGTGCTTTCAAGGGCTCCTGTGATCCATCTGTTTATCTGCATCTTTATTTTTCTAGAATTATATGGACATATATTAGATAGAATCCACGCCCGTGTCCAATACTTTAGCCACCTGATGTGAGGAGCTGACTTACTGGAAAAAACCCCTCATGCTGGGAAAGACTGAAGGCAGGAGACAACTGAGACTGAGATGGTTGGATGGTGTCACTGACTCAATGGACATGAGTTTGAGCAAACTCTGGAAATGGTGAAGGACAGGGAAGCCTGGCGTGCTGTAGTCCACAGGGTCGCAAAGAATCAGACACAACTTCGTGACTGAACAACAATGTCCTCGGGAAAGAAAGATGTTGTTCTGGTTGTGTCAAGTTCCCTGCACTGTGGCTCAGTGAAAATGCCAAGCAGTGGTTCAGTGGCTTTAGGGTCCTGCTGCTGGAGGTGCTGAGCCTGGTGGGAGTGAGCAGTGGCTAGACCACTTCACATAGCACTGCTCTGACCCCTGGAGACCATTTGGCTGATCAAATTTACACTCTAGACAGCCACAGACCTTATGATTATGGGAGTAAGCTTACCTCCCCATAAACAATAGGACAAATAGGCTTTTTTTTTTTTAAGGGTTGTCCTTGGGAATTGGTGGAAAGGAAAAAAGAAATATAAAACAAAGAAAAATATAGATAGTAGAATAAAATTTTGGCAAAGTTTATGTAGGAATTTTTAAAACAAATCTTTACAAAACACTCTCGGGTCTTTTTACCACATAATTAGATATGAAAGCAATCTGTTACCATATTTTAAAAAAAATTAAGAATCAGGAGATGTAGATTTAGTACATATTGCTTGAATTTTAGTCCAACTATTTTCTATCAAAATAATTTCCTATCACAGCATCCAGGGACTCGTAAGGATTTAAGATGACCTTGAATATTTAAGCTGAGGCCTTCTTTGACTTATGATTCTCCTCTGAAATAAAGGAAATTGAGTTTTGGCATTTTAGGGAAAAATTTCATGTGTATTAGAATATACTTCTAAATGAATATCTCTGTAGGAAAATGAACTTTCTTTTTAGAGAAAAATAAAAGCTGCTATGGAAACTTGAGGTTTAATGTTTTTTTTATTGTAACCTTTACTCACTGCCAAAAACTGTATTTCAGGAAACCATTCTGTTTTTTATATTTTAGGAAAATTTAAATAACCAAATGTTTTGCCAACTATAGGGAAAAAAACGCATGACAAAAAACAAAACAGAGAGGAAGATTATAGATGTAAATCAAGTATATTGATAGTTACATCAAATGTGTACGATCCAAGTGCTCCAATTGTAAAACAGAGAAGAATAAGACTCAACTACAAGTAGTCTACAAGAAATCTACCTGAAAGACAAAATTATGTTTAAAGTAAAAGGATAAAAAGTGATATACCATGTAAGCACAAATTAAAACAAAGTTGGAAAGGCTATAAAAATAATTAGATAAAGTTTCATTTCAGACTAAGGAATATTATGAAGGATAAATCGTATGTTTCATAATGTTATAGAGTCAATTCATAATTGAGTTAAGATGGTCAAAAGACCATTTTAAAACTTCTAGTTATAAGATAATAAGTAAACATACTGGGGATGTGATGTACAACATGATGAATAGAGTTAAGACTGCTGTATGGTATATTTGCAGGTTGCTAAGAGAACAGATCCTAAAAGTTCCTATCACAAGAAAAATAAAACTTTTTTTGTATCTATATGAAATGATAGATGTTAGCTAAATATATTTATATTTATATTTATTTAGTGCTGTATATCAGTTGTTTCAATAAAGCAGGAAAAATGGCACAATTCATCAAAAGACACAAAATCCTGAATATATATATGCCTAATCTTCAAAATATATAAAGCCAAACTGGCTTCAGCAAGATCAAGTGCCTTGTTACCTGGTGGACAGTCTGTAAGCCTACATTTTTCTTTTCCTTGCTCAAACAAATGGCAATAAATGAAGAGGGAGGCATACATTTCTTCCAGTAACATGCACTCAGGGGCCAAAACTAAGTGCATACTTGGGGAGAAAAAGTTTGGATTATAGTAAATAGAAAGACCTAAAATAATCACTGAGGGTAAAAGAATTAACAAAGGAATTATTCATAAATGAATGAACATTATTTTGTTATCTTGAGAAAGACAAAGCCAAAAAATTATTTTCTTTCTTAGCTTTGACTCAGATGTTTGTAAGGATATCTCAGATGCTCCATCCTTACTAGAACAAAATGCCATGACCTGGGAGATAACATTAAACAACATTGTTATTGGAATGGCAATGTCATATGCTTCAATAAAATAACAGAAATTTTCCTGATGTCTAAACAGAAAAATCCTAACATGGTATGTCTTTGGCTCTCGTTTTATAGATATTTACTATTAGGACCCCAAATGAGATAATTTCTATGGGAATTTCTTTCCCTTGGTCAAACACCGTTTACTCTGTTTTATGTTAGAACTGAAGATCATCGTGTACCTATAAATTTTAATGAAATGTTAAGATTATGATTATATCATATTATGAAATGATAAGATTATAATGAAAGGCATTATTTGCCTAGTATGTCATAGTGTTATACATCAATACCTTTAAGGAAAAATTAAAAGAACAAAGAATGTTGGTGTTATTGAGGTTGACCAATCCATACTGCTAACCTAGCAGTTTGTATACCAGAGATACAGTATCTGCAGTTTAGACAGACTACCTATGGCAGACATTCTGGTATCCACAAAGGTATATATAGGAGTACTCACTTTCCATGTGACATTATCTTGGGAAATAGGGCATATTTGGCTGCAAGATACGCTTCCCAATTACACATGGGCAGTTAGCAGCAGCAGGAACAACAAACACGAGGCATAAAACATTTACTACCAGACCAGAGAGCACTTTAGGGGGAATAAGAGAAAGCCTCAGCTTAGGAATGTTCAGACGAACAAAATTTGCTTTAATGAAGAGAGTTTTCAAAGAGGAAAAAAAAATCTTGCAAAAAAAAGGTGGCTTGGGGAGTTTTCAAATTTTATGAAGTAGACATCAAGCTGTTTAGTTTAATCATGCAGTTTCAACTAAATAGTTTTTACAAATGGAACAAGGTTAAGACAACAGGCTCGACCAACAGTGAAAAAAGCTTTGCACTACAACACAAGCAAGAGTTTTAGATGTATTATGTCAAATAGAGGCAAAAAAAGGCAATCCCATTGGCCTGGCATACAACTGACAAAATATAGGTAGTTCATTCATGGAACTATATGGATCCCCTCATTAACACAGTTTCCAAAAGGGGAATATATTTCACATCAGTCTTTTTAACAGCTCCAGCAAAATCAATAGACCAGAATACTCCAATTATACAACTTGTGAGCATAGGAAAAATGTCAACTTATGTGAATACTACAAAGGGACAGTTAAGGGGCTTTCTTAAAAGATTCCTTTCATTTGAAACCCATTTTGATCTGATCCTTTGTGATGGAAGGAAGGTATCTTCATTGAGAACACTTAAGAACTCCACATTTAACAAAAACATCGTCTTTGATAATATGTGTGTACGTAATAATATTTGGCACACAGGAAATAGTTATTTCAACTGGGGAGTAACAAATGCTACAGTCATAATTTCTGATTTTTGTAACTATATTTTTAATATTTATAGTGATACTACAATTTAGTACAATACTGAGATCACTGGTCAACTGGTTAATCAACTATTACCTATCAATTTGATAGGTGAAAATAAGACATGGTAATACAGACATAGTTGATCAAATGCACAAGCAAACTGACTTAAAATCTGCTTAGGATGCAGTCTCAATGGAAGATGTGGACCTGAAGAGGACTTCTATCTTATTAATAATGAGTTATTCATTATAATCTATAAACATAAGCTTATAGCAAAGTTCAAATTACAGTAGGCAAAGACTGTAAGAATAGTTAATTAAGTTGGTGCAAAAATATGGTAAAATTTTTCACAGAAATTGTATTAGTTTGTCTTCTTAAATTGATACCCACACTTAACTGGCACGACTGAAGTGACTTAGCAGCAGCAGCAGCACACTTAACCGGTACTGTGTAGATTTATTTCAGCTGGGCTGAATTGATATCATGCCTATCTCTAGAGTTACTGACCTCTGGGCAATGTTATGGAATCTATTGTAAAGATAATATTCTGCAACCATGGGTCTGTGAATTGTTTCAGAACAGGATTTAACAGCTTGACAATGTTGTTTAGGAATACTAATTGGACTTATAATTTGTACCTGGTTTCAGGAAATGGTGGTAATAGGGGCTCCAGTAGGGCTGGTCACATAACTAGAATATGCCTACAAAATCAGCCTACTTCAAAAAACCTTCACCATGATAGACCTTGGGCTTCCTGGTACAAAGATGCTTTGCTTATAGGCAAGCTTAGGATGGTTTGAGGTCTTCAATAAAAAGTTGTTTTGTGAGTAAAAACAGTTTGAGACCTGTGAGTCCTGTTGACAACTGAACAGTTAAGTGATCAATGGGAAATCAACTCAATTGTATATTCCAATGCCAATATCTCAAAAATGGATAGAACAAGTATAAGCATACATATGAATTGAATATCATCCTCAACTTTGTGGCATTTATAGAACTGGCATTTATAGAACATTCTGTTCCATGTTAGGTGAATAAGCATTCTTTTAAAGTGTATACAGAACATTCATCAAATCAGTTCATATTCTGGCCCATAAAGATCAAAAGAAATTTAAGAGGACTGAATGCTTACAAAGTGTGTTCTCTAAACAAAACAAAATTTAAAAGATATCTGGATACTTTTCAAATATTTGAAAACTAAATAACACACTTTGAAAAAACTCATAGTCAAAGGAGATATCACAAGGCAAGACGTACAATAATTGGAATTGAATGAAAAGAAAAATATCACGTATAAAAATATAAGGCACAGAGTTAAAACATTACTTTCAGGGAATTTTATAGCATTAAATTAAGTGATCATTTTAGGAAAGAAGAAAAAAGTTTCAAAGCAGTGATTTAAGTTTCAACTTAAGATACTGGGGGGGGAATCAAACTAAATCTATAGCAAGGAGAAATAAGGAAATAATAAGAAAAATTAGTGAAATAGAAAATCAAAAAGTAGAGAAAAAGAATTCAAAAGCTGTTTCTTTAAAAACCGCAATAAATGGACAAAATAAATTGATTGTTAAAAAGAAGAAAATGCATATTACCAATATCAGAAAATAAATTAGGGGCATCACCACAGACAACTGATAATTGGGTATCTTATGAAAAAAATTTATGCCAATAAATTTGAGTACTTGCAAGAAATGAACAAGTCCTTTCAAAGATACAAATTACCAGCACTAGATCAAGAACAGAAAACCTGAATAGCCTGTTAGCCCTGAAAGAAACTGAATTCATAATTAAAAACTTACCAAGAAAGAAAACTCTAGGCCCAGTGGATTCACTGGTGAATTTTACCAATCATGTAAGGCACAAACAAAGCCAGTTTTACAGTTTTTCAATTCATATTATAAGGCCATCATTATACCGATTTCAAAATTAGACAGAAATATTACAAGAAAATATAATTCAACGTCTTACACACACACACACACACACACACACACACAGCTCTACAAATTTCAGAAGATTGCAGCAGGAGAGGAAGATAGGAGGCTGAGGGAAGACAGCTTGCCAAGCCCTGTTCAGGCGCTGAGGAATGAGTCCTGCTCAAGGCCTTAAGAACCTCTCAGAGGTCGGTCTGTCACCAGCTGCCCAGCTTTCACGTCTGTTAGTACATTTTATAGTCAAAGAGACTCTGGGAAGGGGGAGCTCTCCAGATGGACCTTTGTGTGACATAACCAAGTAAATTCCAACATCTCTGAACCTGCTGCCCATGCTGAGCTTGGCAGCCCCTCACCGCCCATGACAACTACATTTAAGGCTCTATCTGACCCCTTCTTATATAGGTACCTGAAAATATGGTCCAGATACATGAAGATGGAATATGGGCCACCAAGGCCCTCCTGACTTGAAGTGTGCTCCTGGTGTGTCTCACAACACTGCACTGTCTATACCTAGTTAGTTCAGGCAGCTCCCTGAGCAGGTTTAACCACTCACCATCAGCTAATAGATTCCACCCCAGGACAATAGCTCTGCCTTGCAGAAAATCAGCAATCTGAGATTTTCAAAACCTTTTAGCTGTTTACAAAACTCCTTGATCAACTATGTGTCTGCTGGGCTCCCCTGCATGTAGAAAAGGAGGGTGTTGGCTTGTATTAGATGCGAATCATTTTATTCAAAACTCACACTTCTCAGCTGGGTAAACTTTAAGACCCAGAGAGTGCAGCCCTGATTCTGGTTACCCCTATATGCAGTGTAACAGCAGAACACAAGTCCTGCTGCAGAGCTTCAGACCCTTACAGCCCTACAGGTAGGGCTTATCATACAGGGGGCCATGTCTGGATGCTGCATATTTAGGCCATCATGGTGCAAAGTCTTGAGTAGGTACAGGGTAGGTCTCTGTCTCTCCTCTCTGCCTTCTGAATGCTAGGAATGTATTTATTCACTGAAATTTTGACCACTAGTGAGCAGTCTGTGGGGATAAATAGAGACAGGGAAACACCTTGCTCCCAACCCACTTCCTCTCTTCAGTTCAGTTCAGTCACTCAGTCGTGTCTGACTCTTTGCAAGCCCATGAACTGCAGTATGCCAGGCCTCCCTGTCCATCAGCAACTCCTGGAGTCTACCCAAACCCATGTCCATTGAGTTGGTGATGCCATCCAGCCATTCCATCCTTTGTCGTCCCCTTCTCCTCCTGCCCTCAATCTTTCCTAGCATCAGGGTCTTTTCCAATGAGTCAACTCTTCGCATCAGGTGGCCAAAGTATTGGAGTTTCAGCTTCAACATCAGTCCTTCCAATGAACACCCAGGACTGATCTCCTTTTAGAATGGACTGGTTGGATCTCCTTGCAGTCCAAGGGACTCAAGAATCTTCTCCAACACCACAGTTCAAAAGCATCAATTCTTCGGCACTCAGCTTTCTTTATAGTCCAACTCTCACATCCATACATGACTACAGGAAAAACCATAGCCTTGACTATCAGGCCTTTGTTGACAAAGTAAGGCCTCTCTAGTTTTTTACTGGGGCTTCTTGCTCAAACCCATCCATACTATGATGGTTACAAACTTGCCAACTCCTCTTTTCCTCCCAGTGTGTTACTTATACCTTCAGTGGAGGGAGGAAAACCACAGACTTAGGATAACACAAGAGTGTGGGAAACTGTCAGTGAAACACAGGACAAGTAGGAAAATATCAGATCTCTTCCAAGGCACAGCTTTATAAATTTAGTAAGTACAAAAATTTAAAATCAGGCAAACTCATCACATAGTTTACACTGAATATGTGCAAGCTTTCTGTGCCAATAATAACTCAAAGTAGTTTTTTAAATTGACATAATTGACATGTAACATACATAACAGTATTGGGGTACATCACAATTTGATACTGTGATCATTTCTCAACATACAAGTAAGTCTAATAACATTACCATACATAGTTGCAAATTTTTTCTTATGATGAGAACTTTTTAAGTTACTCTTAGCAACTTATAAGTACATATTACATTATTAATTATAGTCACCATGTTATCTATTACACCAGGACTTATTTTATAGCTATACGTTTGTTATTTTTAACCCCTTTCACTCATTTGCTCCCCTCTCTCCAGCCCCTACCTCTGGCAACCACCAATCTGTTCTCTATATCTGTGACATTTTGTTTTTTAGATTTTACATATAAGAAAGATCATACAGGAAAAAAAAAAGTCAATATAAAAGGGACAATAATACATCATGACTTAGTGAGTTCATCCTAGGAATGCAAGCTGAATTTCAAAATTTGGGGGTTTAAAGATGAAAACCAGACCATGTATTTCACCTCAAGAGACAGAAAAGCAATATCATATTAGCAGATGCAAAAAAAGTATATAAAAAATTCAATGTATATTCATAATTAAAAACTCTTATATAAGAAACAAATCACCAGTACAGGTTCGATACAGGATCCTTGGGGCTGGTGCACTGGGATGACCCGGAGGGATGGTACGGGGAGGGAGGTGGGAGGGGGGTTCAGGATAGGAACACGTGTATGCCCGTGGTGGATTCATGTTGATGTGTGGCAGAATCAATACAATATTGTAATTAGCCTCCAATTACAATATATAAATTTAAATTAAAAAAAAACTCAGTAAATAAAAAATACAAAGGAGCATCTTGAATCAAGAGAGTAACCTGCATGACTTCATTTCCATCATACTTTATAATGAAATCCTCTAAGATTAGGGACAAAGAAAGGATGTCCCACTCTCACAATTTTGATTTGGCATAACGTTGGAACTTCTAAACAGAGTGATAAATCAAAGAAAAGAGTAACAAGCATTCAGATGGAAAAGAATACATTCATGAATGTAATGACAATGTAATTGTCATTATTCAAGATAATTTGATTATGAATATAGAAAATTCTAAAGAATATACAAAACCTACTAAACTTAATAAGTGAATTTATATCAAAGTTACAAGATATAAAATAAAGGTAGAAAATTCAATTGTATTTCTATATGCTTGCCACAAACAATGTGAAATCAAAATGTAAAAACAAATACTGTTTTAACATCATAAACATATGTCATACATAGAAATAAACTTACAAATACTGTTTTAACATCATAAACATATGACATACATAGAAATAAACAACAAAATATGGTTAGATCTATTTGTGTATGGTCAGTCGTTCAGTCGTGTCTGACTCTTTTCAACACCATTGGACTGTGTCCCAGCAGGCTTCTCTGTCCATGGAAGTTCCCAGGGAAGAATACTGGAGTGGGGTGCCATTTCCTCCTCCAGGGTATTTTCCTGCCCCAGGGATTGAACCCACATCTAGTACATTGCAGGCAGATTTTTTACCACTGAACCACTGGAAAAGCCCCTAGATTTAATGAAATCTATAGTCTGAAGTCTATAAAAATCCTGATCAGGGAATTATAGAAGACTTAAACAATATGTTCACTGATCAGAAAATCTAATAATACTAAGTTGTTAATGCTCCTCAAAATGATATATAGGCTTTGATGTAGACATTAAAAAGCCACTTCAAAAATTCTTTTATAAACATAGAAGATCTAGAATAGCAAAACATGCAGCAAAGTCGAATAGAGTTGGAGGGGTCACAGTACATGAATTCATTAATCACTTTCAGGCTACAGCAATTCAGACTGTGTGGCATTGGTATTAGGGTAGATATATAGATCATTGGATGAGAACAGAGTCCAGATACAGACTCATACAAATATGGTCAATTGGTTTACAACAAAAGTAACTCAGTGAATGAAATGATAGATATGGTAGGCTGAATAATGTCTCCTCCCAAAGATGAACATGTCTTAATCCTCTAAACCTATGAAATATAACCTTATATGGCAAAAAGGACTTAGCTAATGTTGTTAAATCCACTCCAGTACTCTTGCCTGGAAACTCCCATGGACGGAGGAGCCTGGTAGGCTGCAGTTCATGGGGTCGCTAAGGGTCAAACACGACTGAGCGACTTCACTTTCACTTTTCACTTTCATGCATTGGAGAAGGACATGGCAACCCACTCCAGTGTTCTTGCCTGGAGAATCCCAGGGACGGTGGAGCCTGGTGGGCTGCTGTCTATGGGATCGCACAGAGTCGGACACGACTGAAGCCACTTAGCAGCAGCAGCAGCAGCAATGTTGTTAAAGATCTTTGGACTTCTCTAGTGGTGGATAAGAATCTGCCTGCCAATGCAGGGGACACCAGTTTGATCCCTGGTCCAGGAGGATTTCACATGCTAAGAAACAACTAGCCCATGCAGCAGAACTACTGAAGCCTGTGCCTAGGGCCTGTCTGTGCTCCACAACAAGATGCCACCACAGTGAGAAGCCTGCCTACTTCAACAAAGACTAGTTCCCATTTGCCACATCTAGAAAAAGTCTATGCAAAACAACAAAGACTCTACTCAGCCAAAAATTTAAAAATAAATAAAACTTACTTTTAAAAAAGATCTTTATTTTCTGGGTAGGCACAATTTTTTTTTTTTTTTTTTTTTTTTTTTTGCTTCCCAGGTGACTCAATGGTAAAGAATTTGCCTGTCAATGCAGAAGATTCAGGAGGCAAAGTTTCAATCCCTGGGTCAGGGAGATACCTTGGAGTAGGAAATGGCAACCCACTCCCATATCCTTGATTGGAAAATTCCATGGACAAGAGGAGTCTGCAGGCTATAGTCCATGGAATTGCAAAGAATCAAGACATGACTGAGCAACTGAACATGCACAGTGATTTTATTCTGGTGGGTATAATGTAATTATAAGGGTCCTTATAAAAGGGAGACAGAAGATTCAGAGTGAAAGAAGGCAACATGATGACAGAAGCTGACTCAGTAAAGTAGATTTGACAGTGCTACACTGCTGGTTCTGAAGATGCACGAAATAGCTAGAGGAGGCTAGGCAACCTCTAGAATCTGACAAAGATAAGGAAAGGATTCTCCCGTAGTATAAGTTCAAGAAGAAACCAACGTTGCCAAAACCTTTAGCTCAGTAACACTGATTTTGGACTTCTTACCTCCATAACTATAAGATAATAAACTTGTGTTATTTTAAGCTAGTAAAATGCTTGTAATTTGTTATAGCACTAATAGAAAACAAATACAACAGCGTTTTGAACAAATGGTGCTGACACAAAATTGGATAACCATATGCAAAAATGAACCTCATGCCTTACCTACACCACTATGAATTTAGAATAAGAATGAATAATAAACCTAAATGTAACAGCTAAAGATATACTCTGGAAAAAAATGCCATAGGAGAAAACTGGATTAGGCAAATATTTCTTAGGATACAAATCATGGACTAAATAAATAGATAGGACTTCAGCAAAATTAAAATGCTTTGCTCATTAAAATATACTATTTTAAAAAAGAAACAGCATGATATTTGCAAAACAAATCATAAATAACTTGGATTTACATAAACACTTTCCCTGGGGTTTCCCTGGTAACTCAGACAATAAAGAATCTGCCTACAATGCAGCAGAGACAGGTTCAATCCCTGGGTCAGGAAGATCCCCTGGAGAAGGGAATGGCAACCCACTCCCGTATTCTTGCCTGGAGAACTCCTTGGATGGAGAAGTCTGGAGGGCTACAGTCCATGGGGTCACAAAGAGTCAGACAGGACTGAGCGATTAACACACATAAGCATTTTAAAAACACAAACAACTTAAAAATATATAGACAATCTCTTATCAGATACTTTATCAAAGTAGTATACATAGAAAATAATCACACAGAAAAATGTCCAACATCATGTTATTGAAGAAATACAAATTAAAAACACTAGATAGCTATGCCACAGTTCTCATAATGGCTACAATGAACCAAACATTCACACACAGGTACACATCAAACTGCCACTACCAAGCTTATTAGTGACTAGGTAGAGAAACGCTGGGCTGGAAGAAGCACAAGCTGGAGTCAAGATTGTCAGGAAAAATATCAATAACCTCAGCTATACAGATGATACCACCTTTATGGCAGAAAGTGAAGAGAAACTAAAAAGCCTCTTGATGAAAGTGAAAGAGGAGAGTGAAAAAGTTGGTTTAAAGCTCAACATTCAGAAAACGAAGATCATGGCATCTGGTCCCATCACTTCATAGGAAATAGATGGGGAAACAGTGTCAGACTTTATTTTGGGGGGCTCCAAAATCACTGCAGATGGTGACTGTAGCCATGAAAATAAAAGACACTTACTCCTTGAAAGGAAAGTTATGACCAACCTAGATAGCATACTCAAAAGCAGAGACATTACTTTGCCAACAAAGGTCGATCTAGTCAAGGCTATGGTTTTTCCAGTAGTCATGAATGGATGTGAGAGTTGGACTGTGAAGAAAGCTGAGCGCCAAAGAATTAATGCTTCTGAACTGTGGTGTTGGAGAAGACTTTTGGGAGTCCCTTGGACTGCAAGGAGATCCAACCAGCCCATTCTAAAGGAGATCGGCCCTGGGTGTTCTTTGGAAGGAATGATGCTAAAGCTGAAGCTCCAGTACTTTGGCCACCTCATGCGAAGAGTTGACTCATTGGAAAAGACTCTGATGCTGGGAGGGATTGGGGGCAGGAGGAGAAGGGGACAACAGAGGATGAGATGGCTGGATGGCATCACTGACTCAATGGACATGAGTTTGAGTGAACTCCGGGAGTTGGTGATGGACAGGGAGGCCTGGCATGCTGCCATTCATAGGGTCACAAGGAGTCGGACACGACTGAGCGACTGAACTGAACTGAACTGAGGTAGAGAAACTGAAATTCTTATACGTGGCTAGTGAGAATTATTGGTCTGCAAACTCAGCCCCATAGTACACAGAGGGCAGGCACCCAAGGCCAAAGAAAGCCAGGCCACTCGGGATTGTTAGGTGGCACATTTAATAAGCAAGGAAATTTACATAGGAGGCTTGCCTTTAGCAACCCAAAGCTGAGATCTCCGCACCGGACCACCAACCTTGAAAGTTTATACAGAGGCTTTACTGGGGTTCAGTCAGCAGATTCAGTCCAGATGGTCTCAACAACACCTTGCTTTCTCAAGGCTGTGCTCTCGGGACAGTGTCTACTGTGGGAAATGGTGGGGGAAATGTATTGATACATCTCAATACATTTCAATACATTTCAGGGAAGAGGGTGAGAAGCCTCAAATTGCTAGAGTCCAGCTTGCAGGACAATCAGCTGTCATGTCCTTTCCGTGACCTCCTCCAACAGGAATACACAGTTGTACAGCTAAATTGGAAAATGACTTGTTTATTTCTTATAAAGTTAAATATAAATTTACTGTACATTATACAACTAATCAGCTGTGTAAATAGAAAAAAATGAAACTAATTATCTGTAAAATATTTGGACTTTAATGTTCATAGAAGCTTTATTCTTAATAGTTTCAAACTGGAAGAAGCCTAAACTCTCTGTCAACTGGCTCATAGTAAAAAAAAAAAAAAATCATGGTATAGTCATATAATAAGATACAATAATATAATACTTAGCAGCAGAAAAGACCAAATTACTACATTTCAAAATGAGTGAATTGTAAAAGCATTATTTTAAGCTAAAGAAGTCAGACACAAAACATTACACAATCTGTAGCTCTATTTTTATAAAATTCTAAAAAAGGCAAAGCTATAGTGACAGAAAGAGATCAGTGTTTGGCAGGAATTCAGGGTAGTGAAAGGTGCTGACCATAAAAATGTATGTGGGAAATGTTTGTGGTGATGGACATAGTCTATGTCACTGTTTGGGTGATGGTTACACGACCATGTAAGTTTGTTAAAACTCACTGAATTATACATTAAAATCTGAAATGTTATTTTAGGTAAATCACCACACAATAAACTTGATTTTAAAATGAACTACTAATATACTCAAACCACCAGTAAATTTCTAAAACATTATGTTAAGCAATAAAATAAGACACAAAAGAGTAAATACTCTTATTATTCCAAGTATATGGTGTTCAAGAAAAGGCAAATATTCTACAGGGATTTAAAAACTAAAGATAAAAGTTTTAAAAATTGAATAAAGAAAAAACGAAAAATCAGACAGTGACTGTTTAAAGGGATGTTGTTTGACTGGAACCCTTCATCAGTGTATGTTCTGATGTGACTAAAAATTTTTTGTATCATTACTGGTGTGGTGCTTATGATGATATATTTCGTATATACATTATCACAGCTCTCAACCTATACACTACAGAGGGTTTTTTGTTGTTGTTGTATGCAAATTTTACCTCAATAAGAAAGAATGATTTTCCCTACTAGAACCTAAACTAAAAGTGCACAGTTTGGCACGCTCTTATGTTTTCTGACCATTTATTTTAGGAGTTATCAAAACACTCAGTTGTTTCATGGTTTGCACTTTCCAAACGTCACAAACAGAAAGTCACTTAGATGAACATGCTAGACCGAAAATCTACCGCTTTCAAATTCCCTGTTTAAGCTCTTTAAGGTAAAATCACGATAATTTATTTATTTAATTTTGGGCTGTGCCAGGTCTTCCTTGCTACGCAAGCTTTGCTCTAGTTGTGGTAAGCGGAGACGACTTTCTGGCTGCAGCGCGCTGTGTTCTCGTTGCGCTGGTTTCTCGTTGCTGAGCACAGGCTCTGGGCACATGGGCTCAGTAGCTGTGGCTCCTGGGCTCCAGAGCACCAGCTCAGTGGGTGTGGCACTCGGGCTCAGTCACGCCAAAGCATGTAGGATCATCCAGGATCAGGGATCAAACCTGTGTCTCCTGCACTGGCAGACGGATTCCTTACTACTGAGCCACCAGGGAAGCGCTAAGGTAAAATAAATGCCTGAGGTCATCTCTATAAAATTTCCTGACCCTGGAGTAGCATCCTATGTGAAACAGACACATTTTATTGAAAAACAACAGAAGTATACAGAGGTGTTGTTTCTGTGTTAGTCTTTCCATGAAGGGGATGAAATCTCAGACTCCTTTTGATATAGGAGGGGTGTATGTTTTCTACTGGGAAATTCTGCAGTTAAACTGAGTTTACCCTTAGAAAATTTCAATCACTTACAGAAACTGTTTGTTTAGTTTAACACAATGTCCACTATAATTTGCTGCATTCTCTTTATATCATATATAGTTTCTTTCAGTGATTTGTTTAACAAGCAAGGGTTTATATTTAGAAACCTGGAAACTATGTCAATCTATTATTTAATTGTGTAAGAAACACAATCAACCTAGTTTAAACAGAAAAGAGAAGGTACTGGCTTGCCCAACTGAAAAGTATATAGTAACATTTCAGACACTGGTAACAGCCACTCAGATGTTATCGCCAGGACTAGATCTTCATTTGCATCTCTCAGCTCTTCTCTTTTCCGTGTTGCTTACTTCTCAGCCAGTTCCCTTCCCAGTGGTGGCCCCTGGAAGCTTGATGCCTGTATCTCAGTGTGTGTGTGTGTGTGTGTGTGTGTGTGTGTGTGTGTTGTCACACTTGTGTCTGACTCTTTTGCAATCCCATGGACTGTAACCCTCCAGGCTCCTCTGTCCATGAGATTTCCCAGGCAAGAATACTGGAGTGGGTTGCCATTTCCTTCTCTGCAGGATCTTCTCAACCCAGGAAAAAACGTGTCTCCTGCATTGCAGGCAGATTCTTTACCACTGAGCCATCAGAGAAGCCCCTGTATCTTAATATTTCATGTAAAAAGTAATACTAGTTTCCCTTTTTTAATAGCTTAAGCAAAATGTCCTGAAATGATTGCTGTTGATCTGGTGTGGGTAAATCTCTGAACCAGTTAGTGTGCACAGGGAACCAGAAATTCTGTTCTTGGCCAGGTGAGTTGGTCATGGCTCATTGCTAGTACTGAGGTATGGTTAATACATGGCAACCACTTGAACTGAGAGTTCAGAAGTTATGATGTTCAAAAAGCAAATCAATATCCTCCTAAAGCAAGTTTGGGAGTTTGGGATTAGAGGCTACTCAATCCATAAATATATCAAACATGAAAGAAAAGCAACAGACTCAATCTATCCTTTGCAGTAATTTAACAGGATGCTTAAATAAATCCTTTGCACGGAGTCATTGTTTAAGAAATATTTGTTCATTGAACACTGTAATGCTTACTTTTTCTGTGTAAACTCCTGTTGCTCTTAATATCAGAATGATTTCTCTCTAGATAAGCAAATCTTCCTAACTTCAGAGTTTTTCTTTTGGCGTAGGAGAATTCTAAAGGAGATCCATGAAAATTATTCTCCTCATTTGTCTTTTGCTTCCATATTTCTATTCCACTGATACATTCTTTTTGTGTATCTAGTAATTAGTGCCAATGCTGTTTCAAAGAAGCTAACTTTCCTCATCCTAGTAAGTCTCTGGAGAGCAGGTCTGGAATAAAGCCAAAGAAATGGCCTATCAAGTCCTTAAGAGATCAGTGGTACAGACTATACCCTATTTTATTATTATATATTTTATATATCCATATCATCTTACATGTTAATAGAAAAGAAAGATTATTATGCATCATGCTCAATCTCCATCCTGATTCATTTTATTATCAAAAGTAAAGCTTTGTCAGAATGCTGGCCAAAATTATGAGAATCATGGAATTTTTCTTCAATAAAACTAGTCTAATCAGTTTGTTACTCAGTCTCTTGACTTCATAATCACAAGCCTCCTGCTGACCAGGCAAATATTTTAAAAATCAACAGTAAAATATATTGGGACTTTGAAAACAGAATACTGATAAGCAAAATTCTTTTGATATCTATAATATCCTTTTCCGTTAACAATGGGCTTATAAGAATTAACTTCCAGTGTAAACTATGCTTGACTCAAACCATCATACCATCTGTTCTGCCCTTAGAACTGGATAGATGACCCAAATCAGGCCAACAAAATGTTAATCCTGCCATGGGCCCCAAAAAGAGCAAAATGCTTTTTCTTTCCTGCTGGATAAGAAAAGTTTTGATTTGGGTGTTCCTGGCCATCGTTTTATGGCCACAAAGAAAGATGGTGCTGCAAGACATCAACATTGAGTTGACAGTGGTAAGATGGGTGAGGAAATAGAGGATAATATTAATGCTAAGTTCTTATTTGAGTTCCAGGATCAAGCTTCTTTGAAGCAATAGTAGTTATACTATCATTTGCTTTGAAGACTCAATAAATCACCTTTATTGTTTAGGCCATATTGAGACTTTCTATAACTTGCAACTTAAAATATTCTAATAGACTCATATTAATACATATCAATATTTTAAAATTATTTTTTAAAGAAGAAAATAAATCAAGCACAAAGATATAACACTAAACAATATGTTAGGGAACCTAGGTCCTTGATTTCCAGGTAGCCAAGCTGTCAGCTTATTTTTGTGTGGGCGGGGGAGGGGGGCTTTCAATCTTTTAAGCATGAACATGGAACAAAAATCCTGTACTGAACTTAATATTAAGGCTTAAATGATGCAACTTCCATGAAAAGTCTTCACAATATCTAAAATTCAACCTAATAATAAAATTCAACTTTGTTGCTAATGAAAGACTAGCAAATGTTTTAAAAGCTCTCTGGACCCATGGATTTATCTGACTACTTATTATGTTTGGTGTGCATGAGCAATGAGGACAAATTTAGACCAACACTCCACTAACAAGAAAAAAAATCAGGTCAATTCCCTAGATAATTCAAATAGCAAATTTACCTGCTCAGGAAATGATCTAATTCCTTTTACTTCCCTGGTCAGTTTGCTTAAGTATGGATAGCTTATCACCATCTCCTGTCCAAAGAGAAAAGAGAGGAACCTTTTTCTCTTCTCTTGAACTTCACTCACTCTCAGCTGCCAGACTTCTGATGGTCTATTGATAATCCCACAATACCTTCTTATGTGAATAGAAAGTGAAAGAAACTAAGATTTAAAAAAAGCTGGCATTGAATCCCAGAAAGTGTTAAAACTTTGCATGGACATAGTTTGTGTCCTGGACTACTGACATAAAATTCACCAAAGGCAGTTATGCGATTTCCTGGTCCAGCCTCCATATCCATAGATTCCTATCCAGTAGGCATGAGATACACCTCATCAAACTACAATTTTACTCAGCCTCCAGAGTGACTTTTAGGCCCATGAAAGTTTGAGAAACATTAACACATATCAAGTAAATGCTTTTCCTCCCCTTTCTAGCTAATTATTTGATCTTTATGTGAGTGCATGTTAAGTCGCTTTAGTCGTGTCTGACTCTTTGCGACCCCATGGACTGTAGCCCACCTGGCTCCTCTGTCTTTTTAGGATTCTCCAGCAAGAATACTGGGGTGGGTTGCGATTTCCTTCTCCAGGGGATCTTCCTGACCCAGGGATAGAACCCACGTCTCTCACATCTCCTGCACTGGCAGGTGGGTTCTTCACCACTAGCACCACCTGGGAAGCCCTTTGATCTTTATGAAAGTAAAAGTCGCTCAGTTGTGTCCAAATCTCTGCGACCTCATGGACTGTAGCCTGCCAGGCTCCTCTTCTGTGGAATTTTCCAGGCAAGAATACTGGAGTGGGTAGCCTTTCCCTTCTCCAGTGGATCTTCCCAATCCAGGGATCAAAGCCAGATCTCCTGCTTTGTAGGCAGATTCGTCACCAGCTGAGCTACTAGGGAAGCCCAGTGATCTTTACAGTTGATTCTAAAGCTGATTATATCACAGAGTTTTCTGAGGTGATCAAAAAGAGCCTTAGGAAATAGTCTAAGTAGTTTTCCACCACAAATGAACATTTCAATAGGCAATGGGGGCTTTATTGTCATGACTACAGAGAAAAAATAAATAAGCACCTATATGTTAAATTGACATTTCTAAGGGAGACCATGCATAACACATATTTATGGAGAGTATATTAAGCAAAGGAGCATATTTGGTGATAACACACCTTGTGTGATTTGAAAACAAAAAACACAATTGCATTAGTTCTGTTTTTAAAATAGCAGATCCCAGTTACTTTGTGAGGTTACTCATCCAAAATTTTTGTGGAAATTTTTAGTACAGACATATTGTACATGCATGGTGCCAGGTTATTTTGGCACAATCACATCGGATTAAAGATCTGCTGAGACATCCTGCAAGCCTATATCAAACAGCTCCCAATATCTGCAACTGTCAATGACAAAGCTCCAAATGCTCACGGTCTTCAGAGCAACAGTAACTTATATAACAAAATACAGATACCAAAGAATGTACCCAAACACTGTAAACTAGCTGTGTGAAGGCAAGAGAGAAACATGAAACAAAATAGGAATATGATCACCCAAATGAAAGCATCCAGCTTATATGTATATCTGTGCTGGGCTGTGCTTAGTGGCTCAGTGGTGTCCGACTCTTTGTGACACTAAGCCCCCCAGGCTACTATGTCCATGGGGATTCTCCAGGCAAGAATACTGAAGTGGGTTGCCATACCGTCCTCATATGTACATCTATCCTAAGATAAAGACGGTTGTTCCTGTGGATGTAATTAAATTACTTTCACATATTTGCCTGTATATTGAAAAATAGTATTATTTTAAAACCATAATGAATGGATGGGTGAATGGATGAATGGATGGGAGGGAGAGAGGAAAGGAAACAAGGACAAATTATGGTTTTAAAATAATACTATTTTTCAATATGCAGGCAAACATGTGAAAGTCATTTAATTATATCCACAGAAACAAACTTTTGAGCCAACAGACAGCTCTAAAATATGTATTTTGTCAATATCAAATAGTTTTAACATCTGATTCAAACCCTTGAATCATATAAAAAATTTCAAGTGCCACATAACACATCTGGTCTCTAGATGAGTGAGAATTATTTTCATAATGAAGAGCAGTGGTTTCATCTGATTTCCTCAGAGCTCCCAGGAATACAGCATAATTAAGCCCCTTCTGTGGATTGTGCTAACATCCTCTCTGCCCATTTCAATCATTTTTCCTTTAAGTGTGGGCCCAGCTCCTGAGATCTCTGTGTTGCCAAGCCGGCAGAGGAGAGAGAGAGAAAGGACTGGACTGCTGACTAAGATTAATATAGGTTTTCATCTTGGCATGCAGTTAAACAGTTTTGGTGGAGTTGATTCAGCAAGAGCACCCAATATGAGCACCTGCTTTATGTCAGAACCCACATGTATTTCAGTGAGATACTGTCCATGTTACCAATAAATTACAATGTGGTGGTGGGATTGTCCTTTCTACACTCCATTTAGGATGACTTGACTGCAATTCTTTTTGTGCTGACATTTGAGAACTTTCTTCTTTTGATAATCTTCTGTCTCCCAAGCTTTATTTTTATTATCTTAAGAAATGTCTTCCTCTTACTTTTCCTTTATATACAACTGTTTTGAAAAGAAGTCATCCCTCAGTGTTTGTATTACTTACCTTACCTGAGAGTTTGACCTCTGCTCCCACCATTTCATTGAAATCACTTTTGCCAATGTCCTCAATCACCTCATCGATGGGGCCTTTTTAGTGGTTATTTGAATAAACCTCTATAGTGTACATTATACTGCTGGTTGATTCACTCCTTTAACATTTCTTGAGTGTCCATTTAGGTTCAGACATTGCTCCTGGTGCTGGGGATGCAGCAGAGAACAAGTCAGGCAAGTATCTTGCTCCAAAGGAGCTGATATTTTAAGTGAACACTCAATTTGGTTTATTCATGAAACCACTTTGCCTCATTGAATCCATATTGTTGGTTCTTATTCTACCTTTCCAATCTTTCTATTCTTTTCCTTTATAGTACCATTTATTCTATCCATGTCTTGAACATCAATACTCTTTACAAGGTTTTGCCATCAAACTATTTTTATTCTTCCTCTCCATTCACTCCAGAAGTGATTTCATCTGCTCTACTACCATTTACTGATCCTGGCTAAATGTCTATATCTATCCCTGAGATTTCTTTGAGCTTTGGAATTTCACATCTCAGGTGGAAAGCCCTACCCATATGTCTTGAAGAACCTTCAAATTAAAATACCCCAAAGATTAACTCATTATGTTCCTTTGCCTCCAAGCAATACCTTCTGTATTGCATCTAGTGATATCATTAACAATTCCAACCTATGCAAAAAATCTTAGAAACATCCTCAACTCTTTTCACTCTCTCAGTTGTCTCTGTGCACAATTAATCATCAGTTCAGTCCAGTTCAGTCGCTCAGTCGTGTCCGACTCTTTGTGACCCCATGAATTGCAGCACGCCAGGCCTCCCTGTCCATCACCAACTCCTGGAGTTCGCTCAAACTCACGTCCATCGAGTCAGTGATGCCATCCGGCCATCTCATCCTCTGTCGTCCCTTTCTCCTCCTGCCCCCAATCCCTCCCAGCATCAGGGTCTTTTCCAATGAGTCAACTCTTCGCATGATGTGGCCAAATTACTGGAGTTTCAGCTTTAGCATCATTCTTTCCAAAGATCATCCAGGGCTGATCTCCTTCAGAATGGACTGGTTGGATCTCCTTGCAGTCCAAGGGACTCTCAAGAGTCTTCTCCAACACCACAGTTCAAAAGCATCAATTCTTCACTGCTTAGCTTTTTTCACAGTCCAACTCTCACATCCATACATGACCATAGCCTTGACTAGATGGAGCTTTGTTGACAAAGTAATATCTCTGCTTTTGAATACGTTATCTAGGTTGGTCATAACTTTCCTTCCAAGGAGTAAGCATCTTTTAATTGCATGGCTGCAATCACCACCTGCAGTGATTTTGGAGCCCCCAAAAATAAAGTCTGACACTGTTTCCCCATCTATTTCCCATGAAGTGATGGGACCAAATCATCAGAAGGAGCCAATTTACATCTTTAGTATTTCTTGAATTTTTCTCTGATTCTTTCTCCATCATCTTTCTCACAGCCTGAGTAAAGTTTGGACGTTTCTAACCTGGACTATGGCATCATCTTCCTGGTGAGATGATTGCTTCAAATCCACAAATCACACAGCATCCAGACTAATTTCTCTGCCTGAGACTCTTGAATACTATATATCAACAAAAATTCAAGTAAACATTCCTTGATTCACAGTAGGTATATAGCAAATCTTTGTCAAACTAGATGTCTTTAGGCCATGGTAAATATTCCCCCCAGTATCCTATACATTTTTTGATAAATAGAGCACATACTCATACAGAATAAAACAATAAAAAGCCAAAAGGTGGTACATGATTACTAAACAGTCATTTTAGTTCTGCTTACAAGCTCTGAGGATTGAGTTTTAGGAGGAATAAAGAGACACATAACACAATTTTGTTGAGTCAAAATCCCAAAGCATGCAAATTTGCCTCAGGACATAATTTTTTTATTGGGAAAACTAGCCAAATTCATGATACCCTGCTATCAGACCAGAAGTAGACATTACTTTAAAAAAGTAAAGCTGGGATTTTCTTAAGCTTATTTTAAAGGATACATGTTTCTAAAGGCAATATATTTTATCAGTTAAGAAAATTTGGAATTACTTGTGCACATAAAATGTTCTCAAATAAAATATTCATTCATTAATATTCCAGAATATAAATGATGATTTAAAAATATTACTAGGGTGTGGGGTGCCCAACTACTTAATACCACAAGGCCTGTTCTCTCTATAAAAACATTAGCAATAATGAAATCATAGAATTCATTAAATAATTTAAATCAAAGCTTGTTTGGTGTTTTCCCTTTCTGACCTACTCAGCTGCTCCCTTCATTCTTTTATACTAAAGATTAAGTCAGATGTTTACAGAAATGACTCCTCCACTTGACCCTAGGTTCATCTTACTGTTATTCTTCATACTTGAATGAAGGCATGTGTATTCTAGTGATAATTTTTGAATAAGTAGGTTGGGTATCTTTTTTATGTGGCACCTCTATGGTGATACTATATTGGTGTATTGTCATCCTGATGATGTCAGTGATTGATGTGGGCCCAATGTGTCTGTTCATTTTGGAAGTTTAAAAGATGTGTCATTCAAAAAAATCAGTAATGCTACCGAGTATATTAGTCAGCAAAAGTGTCAGAGCTATGGGCTGCCATGTTGAATTCCAGTGGTCATTCAACAAACCATGTCCTTACATCTGACATGTTAATATTATCTTCAGGAACAACAACTTGGTCTACACTTTACGTGAGGCTGGCTCAGTACTATCATAGGGTGGAAATAACCATCTAGGCTTGTCTATTCAGTGAGGCATCCTCAATAACTTCCTTTTCAATATGATTTCAAGCACATGAGTTTTTAATATATAGAGAAACATAAGCAAGAGTCTCTGATAAATTTAGAACATCTGAACTTGGCTCCATAATTGTTTCTGTTATGTAATTTTCCTGAAGGGAAAGAATAAACATATCGTGGCTGTAACTACCTTCTAGTAACTTGATATTCATAAGATGTTTGCATGGCTAACATACACATATTTTTACCTTAAGTCCAAAAACAGCACTCATTTGATATTTCTTTGTTAATAGCATCAACTTTGCTGCCTAAGGCAAGGTCTTGAAATTTTTACCATGATGATTTTTGTTTCAACTTGGTTTGGAGTCATAGCCCTGGAAGGAGTGTGGCCTTAATACTTTAAAATCTCCCCCAGAGCATAGGAGGGGTCGATGCTAGAGCTGGGATTAGATCCTGTTGGCCTTATGTTATGGCGCTCATTACCAAAGGCTGTGGTGTTAGTCTTCTCTGGTTATAAATGCTGTCATTGTCTTAATATTCCCTTTAGAAAAAAGCTGGAGACCGTAGTGTGAAAAGGCTGCATATGTTCAATACTCTCGGCACCTCCCCTCTTGTTAGGTTCATGTGACAGTCTCAGTTGAATATTTATCCGTGACTAATAAAGACCTCTTCTCTAAACTCCAATTGACTCACTGCATTTTGAAAAGGCCATGATATTGACATTCCAGTTACCACCTCTGGAACTGCTTCTCAAGCTGAAAATAAGTGTCTGTTGCTCTGTTCATGTTAGATGCACCTGTGTGGAAAAAAAAAAAAAAACACATCAAATAAGCCAAGCTTTCATTTCTCTATTTTTCAGACTTGAAATATTTCTATCATATTTCTCACTACTACACTGATAAATCAAAACAGGCACTCTCTCACTCATACACACCATGTGTGTTTCAATGCTTCTAAAACTTGCTCAAGATTTCCTCTGGCAGAGATGTTTTTGTCCATATGTTCATAGGTCACTGATCCTTCAAGGCCCAAGTCAAATGTTGTTCCATCTCCATAGCAGAAAAGATTGGGCTTCCCTGGTGGCTCAGACAGTAAAGAATCTGCCTGCAATACAGAAGACCTACGTTCAGTCCCTGGGTCAGGAAGATCCCCTGGAGAAGGCCATGGCAACCCACTCCAGTATTCTTGCCTGGAGAATCCCATGGACAGAGAGGAGTCTGATGTGCTATAGTCCAGAGGGTAACAAAGATTTGGACACAACTGAACAACTAACGCTAGATAGAGGAGAATACACTATTTCTCTTCTGGACCTCCACAGAACTGTATCTGACTGTTTTATACCTTGTGTAATCCATTGCTCTTGTCTAATAGAGATATTTAGAATTATTTTACCTTTTCCCAATCCCATTTGTATTATAGTCATTCTGTCCAAATATTATCTACTCTTTGAAACTGTACATTATAATAGCATCGAAACTGATAACTTTAACTTTTCCTAGAACCAGTACTTAGTACTAAAGAAAGTGAAAGTGTTAGTCACTCAGTAGAGTCTAACTCTTTGCGACCCCATGAATTATAGCCTGCCATGCTCCTCTATCCATGGGATTCTCCAGGCAAGAATACTGGAGTGGGTTGCTGTTTCTTTCTCCAGAGGATCTTCCTGACCAAGGGATCGAACCTAGGTCTCCCACATTTCAGACAGGTTTTTTACCATCTGAGCTATTTGGGAAGCCCAAGTACTAAGCACTTCGTATGAGCTGATTTTATCCTTACAGCAGTCTGAAAGTGTTTTTATTATTCTCATTCTTTAAAAAGGAGGAAATAAAGATGGAAAATATTTAAGCACCTTTCTGCAAAATTCCCTGTAATTCAAGGCACAGGAAGAAGTCAGAGCATAGTCTGAACTACTAATACTGTGTGCCTCTATCTGGAAAAGAATGGGAATTAAATAAAATTACTCCATTATTTGATGAATTCCATAGAAGCTGAAGTTTTTAATCATTTTTATTTATTTGGGTAAATTTTTAGAATTTTGCCATGTAATTTTTTCCCTTGTAGTCAATACTCTGTGGGCTTCCCTGGTGGCTCCGTGGTAAGGAATCTGCCTGCAATGCGGGAGACACAAGTTCTATCCCTGGGTCAGGAAGATCCCCTGGAGAAGGAAATGGCACCTCACTCCAGTATTCTTGTCTGGGAAATCCCATGGACACAAGAGCCTGGCGGTCGACAGTCCATGGGATTACAGAGTCGGACACAACTTAGCGACTAAACAACAATGCTTTACAGCATTAATTTTCAAAAGGCTAACTGCATTAGAATTACCACGCACTGGCTGATTCTGGGGCAGTTTCCTACACCTCCAGAATCAATTACCTATAGGAATGTGGGTTTACAAGCTCCCTCCACGCTTGAAACTTGCGGAAGCTCTGGTTAATACAAAGTGCAGTGTGTTTTCTTCTCTGTCTATTGTGATGGGAGTTGATCTTTCCCTGGTTAGAAGCCAGCTTTTATGCTTTCAGGCTGTCTGGTTCCAGGCTATGATGGTGCTACTCTGATACAAGAGGTTGCAACTTACAGCCCATGCCATTCAGTTATGCAGGGACTGTAACGTAAAGTATCACTCCAAACAGTCTGCCTCCAGATTCTGTGCTCAGACTCAGAAAGTGTTAGATCCAACCAAAGCAGCAGCTTCTCAGAGCCCACCACAGCTATGCTCGTTGCCTCTCTCATATCCTTGGAAGTAAGAATAGGTAAGAAGAAAGCAACAGAGGCTTCACATATTTACCTTCTAGACAATTCTGGTGAAAGAAGACAGTTTTATTTTTCACCAGCAACTTGTTTTTATTAACCTACAACTCTTTAGTCAAGAGGTTTTTGAGTCTTTTTTTTTTTTTCTCATTTAACTTTTCATTCATTCAGCAAACATCAAGTACCAGTATAGGCAAGGCATGGTAATAAGAAATGGTGAGTGAAAGATGGGTCAAATATAATCTCTGCCTGGGAGGAAATGTAGCAGTCAAGCACGGGAACAATTAAATTACTCTCTATTATAAGTTAAGAGACTTCCCTTGTGGCTCAGACTGTAAGTGTCTGCCTACAATGCGGGAGACCCGGGTTTAATCCCTGGGTCAGGAAGATCCCGTGGAGAAAGAAATGGCAACCCACTCCAGTATTCTTGCCTAGAAAATCCCATGGACAGAGGAGCCTGGTAGGTTACAGTCCATGGCGTTGCAAAGAGTCAGACATGACTGAGCAACTTCACTTTCACTTTTCACTTACAGAAGTCAAGAGTAGAAAAACCGTATGGTAGGTGAAGTCAAGAAAGTCAAGAGCAGGAGAAGAGAACTCCAAGTAAAATAAATAGAATGTGCAAAGAAACTGGGGCATGACAAGTGTGCTTAGATCAGTGAACCTGCAGGTAGAGGTTAGGGCCAACTCTTTCTGAAGCAATTTAAAACACATTCTTCACTTTTGTTGTCCAGTTAGTTGCACAGTCACATACAACTCTTTGCAATCGCATGGACTGTAGCTTGCCCAGTTCCAACCCAGGGACTGAACCTGCGTCTCCTGCATTGCAAACAGTTTCTTTACCAAATGAGCTTCTGTTGCTGCTAAATCGCTTCAGTCGTGTCCGACTCTGTGCGACCCCATAGACGGCAGCCCACCAGGCTCCCCCGTCCCTGGGATTCTCCAGGCAAGAACACTGGAGTGGGTTGCCATTTCCTTCTCCAATGCGTGAAAGTGAAAAGTGAAAGTGAAGTCGCTCAGTCATGTCCAACTCTTCGTGACCCCATGGACTGTAGCCCACCAGGCTCCTCTGTCCATGGGATTTTCCAGGCAAGAGTACTAGAGTGGGGTGCCATTGCCTTCTCCTAAATGAGCCTCTAGGGAAGCCCAAAGGCAATATAATCACCTCTATTAATCTATGATAACCAAAATCATGGAAAGTATAGACAACAACATCCTGAGACAATTCTTAATATTGACTTTAATCTATTTCTCTCTGAATTTTTACCAAAATACTTGAAAAGAAAAATTGAAAAATTTTTGTCTTACCTTTCTTTCTCTTTTCTTACCCCTATAGGATAGACATATTAACGTGAAGTGAAATCCCAAGAAAATGACAAAGAAGTGTAGTTGCACCAAAAGAAAAGGTCCTCTATATACTGGATGCAGATAATGAGCAATCATAGTAAAATCTCTTCATGCTCCATATTAGAGGGCCTACTATGTGCTCAGACAGTGATTCATGATATTGACATTCACCAAAATTACCTGGGGAGCTGGTTAAGAGAAAAGACCAATGCTCAGGAGATTTCATATGGTAATTTGGGGAGGTGGGTATTTATCAGTTTAACAAGTTCTCCAGGTGGCTATGATACTAATCAAAACTTAGCCGCTTTGTTGGGTAAGTATAATGATCAGTAATAGCAAATTTCATAATTTTAGTTTATCAACTCATGTGCAGGATTAGGTAAAGAGAGAATTTCAATCTGATTTTACTGACTCTATTACCAGACTGAACTACTGAGCTGTTTTGACTTTTGTTTTTATTTAATAAATTTTCACCAGCTTGTTTAGTTCTATCATAATATTTAAGTTTCTAAATTTATTAAGTAGATCTATAATGACTTTGGTAATTTTTATAATAGAAGGAACCTATTGCTTTCTTTTCTTTCTATCTCTCTGGTTTGTAATTCATATTTTCTAAATAGACCATCCTCAGTCAGGAAATCAAAGGGAGTAGTTGCAGGCTTTTCAGAAGCTTCCTGTGTTATAAAAAGAACACAACACTATGCCTTCCTTGGGGATCAAAATAGATTTTCAAATATATTTGAATAGATCAAATAGATTTTCAAATAGATTTTGAAATCTATTTGACCCATTCATTGGTCAGCTGTCTCAAAAACTGCACCAGGACCAGAAGCCTGAATGAAAAGAATCATCAGTATTGATAAGTCCCTAATGTTCAATAAAAAACAAATTGTGAATTTCAGTTTATATATTCCCCAAGATGTGTACTGAACATTTGAACAATTAAGTAAAGCAAATTGTACACACTCAGCACACTTACCATCAGGCATGTGTAATGCTTTATAGTATACAGTTGTGGAAAGTTTAAAATGGAATCCCAGAGCAACAAAAATCAACAACTAATTGATTTTTTTTCCCAATTTCCTTAAGAATGGCAAACATGTATCCTATGATGATACACTTGAGTCTGGTTTCCCAGGTAATTTTCTAATTGTCAGCTTACCTTTGCAGAGATATTTATTGATATTTTTTACTAAAATGGAAGTCTGGAATTAAGATTAAAAACAATCTGTTTTTAAAAGGAAACATGATAACTGATGTAGAGAGAATATTACATTAAATAGGGTTGCATGTCTTTTACCTTTCCATGCAAACGTGAGTCAGTTTATCAACACTAAGTAGATCCTTGGTATTTAGATTGAGGTTGTACTGAACCTGGGACTTCCCTGGTGGCTCAGACGGTGAAAGCATCTGCCTACAATGCGGGAGACCTGGGCTGAATCCCTGGGTTGTGAAGATCCTCTGGAGAAGGAAATGGCAACCCATTTCAGTATTCTTGCCTGGAAAATCCCATGGATGGAGGAGCCTGGCAGGCTACAGTCCATGGGGTCGCAAAGAGTCGGACATGACTGAGTGACTTCACTTCTTTTTTTATATTGAACCTATAGATCAAGATGTACATCTTGACTATATTGAGTCTTCCAGTCCATGAACATGAATATCTATCCATTCATTTACTTCATCTGTAATTTCTTTAGCAATGTTTTACAGTTTTTCACATATAGATTCTGTATACACGTTGTTAAATTTGTGCCTAAGTTTTTGACTTTTTTATATTTTTGTAAATGGTATTTTTTTAATTTCAGTTTTTCATTACTGGTACTTAGGAAAGCAACTGACTTTTATATATTGACTTCGTATCCTGCAGCTCACCAAAACTGCTCTTTAGCTCTCGAGGTTATTTTAAAGATTCTTTGGCATTTTCTACTTAGACCATTACTGTATCTGCAAATATAAACCATTTTATTTCTTCCTATCCATTTTATAAATCTTTTCTTTCTTTTTCTTGTCTTGTTGCATTAGTTGGGACTTCCAATTTAAAGTCAAAAAAAGTGTTGAATGAAGACATTCTTGCCAGGTGCTTTTAATGTTATAAGTACATTTTACTTCAATCTAACATTATTTTATGCTATAACTGACATGTTTTATTTACAATAAATATAACAAAATTTTCTTTTATTATTTAATTTGGTTTTTCAGAAAGATTCTGTTTTGTTCTAGTAATCTTTATACGTGTACCAGTTGCAGAGCCCTTCATTTTTTCTTAAAAAAAAATTTTTTTTTAACCATCTAGTCAGTCAGCTTTAAACGGAACTCATTGACACTCATATATACAATAGTTACCTTTGTCAAATTTCACAGCTTTCCCTCTCCTCCCAGTTTTAATGGAATAACCACCAGCAATCTAATTACCAAGGTTTCCTCAGTATGTGCTGTTTACATGAACTCGTTCTATAGTACATTACTCATGAATGACTCGCCTATAAAATAGTCTCCGCTTTATTGCCAGGCAAAACTATTCACCTATAGGCTTGATACATTAAAGACAGTTTGGCTGTATGTAACCTGGTTAACTTTTCTTCTATGGAATATTTTGAAACTGTTGTTTCACTGTTACTTTGCATTATACTGTACTCTTGAGAGGCTGTTGCTGCTGCTGCTAAGTCACTTCAGTCGTGTCCGACTCTGTGCGACCCCACAGACGGCAGCCCATCGGGCTCCGCCATCCCTGGGATTCTCCAGGCAAGAACACTGGAGTGGGTTGCCATTTCCTTCTCCAATGCATGAAAGTGAAAAGTGAAAGTGAAGTCACCCAGTTGTGTCCGACTCTTCATGACCCCATGGACTGCAGCACACCAGGCTCCTCCATCTATGGATTTTCCAAGCAAGAGTACTGGAGTGGGTTGCCATTGCCTTCTCCATCTTGAGAGGCTAGTGCTAGACTAATATTCTTCTCATTATAATTTTATTGTTTGTTTGGAAGACCTGATGATTTTTTCCCCCCTTAAAATCGAATCATCTTACTAGCATATGTCTCAAAGTCATTTGTTTTGAATAATGTTCCCAGGTACAAGGTAGGCCATCTCCACATGTAAATTTAAGCTAGTTTTTATTTCCAAATAGTTTTCTTGTTTTATAGATTTAAATATTTATTTCTGTTGTGTTTCTTTTTTCTTTTCTAGTAATTCTAATTATAAAAAGAGCAAAAAAATTTTTCTTGCCTGCCTGGCATTTCCTCCATTTTCTCCTTAAACTTTTTCATTCAGCTTTTAAAATTGAAAATGTACTCTCTTGCTTGTTTTCCTGCCTTTCCTCAAAGTTCCTTATTAAAATTTTATTCCAATCTGTACTCCCTTGGGCACGCTCTAATTTGTTTTTCATTTTCTGGTTAACTTTTTCTTCAATTTCTTCTCTGAGCTTGATGACTTTCATTGCATTTTTCTTTGTGTTTTCTCCTTTTTTGGTCATTAGTTTTTAAAATTTGTTTCAGGGCATTTTTAATATTGTTGTTTTAAAACTAATGGCTTGTTTAAGAATATTTAATTCAATTTAGAAGTTTGTTACCATGTTCTTCTGCTCCCTTATTGATTTTCGGAAAGAATATCTATCACAGGAAATATTTTAATTGGAGTTTTCTATTTACTTTTTGCAGTACTTTATACTGCATTAACTTTTCTTGTTTTAATTCTAGGCTTTCTGTTAATAACTTTCTTGGCTCAAGAATGCCCTCTTCTATTAATACCAGTATTTTAAAATGTATTTTAAAAATGTGATTATGTTGGTGATGATGCAGACGGTGACAGGAAGAGCAGAGAGAGGCTTTGTCATATTTGTCTTTGGTTTCTGTGGAATCCTTAACATTCTCTTCTTCCCTTTTTTTTTTTTTGTCACTTGTTTCTTTTCACTGATACGCCTTCTCTATCTGGCAAACTCTTCCCCCAAAGGTAATGTTTCCCAAGGACTAATACCTAATTCCTGTTACTTGCTAGTCCAATTCTTGTAACTGATGCTGGGAACTGCCATTCTTCAAATTTTGTTTAGCATTTTAGTGCTTACTGTTGGAATTTCACTTCCTGGAAGTGATTTTGTTTGTCTGCATCTCCTGTTATACTCTTCCTTTCCACAGAATCACTTAGGATTGCCTTCCCTCACTCTTCATACTTATAGACTTACACCAGTCGTGAAACCTTGTTGGAATTTGTTTTACATTTGTCTACTTATAGGTAATTAAAAGTTTGTGGTATTCACTGTCCCCTAGCATATCTAAAGAATGGCCAGTAGTAATTTTCTCTTTTCAGGAGGCAGATCAGGTGGTCTGGTATACCCATCTCTTTAAGAAGTTTCCACAGTTTGTTGTGATCCACACAGTAAAAGCCTTTCACATAGTCAATAAAGCAGAAGTAGATGATTTTCTGGAACTCTGTTGCTTTTTCAATGATCCAATGAATGTTGGCAATTTGATCTCTGGTTCCTCTGCCTTTTCTAAATCCAGCTTGAATATCTGGAAGTTTCACAGTTCAGGTAATATTGAAGCCTGGCTTGGAGAATTTTGAGCATTGCTTTGCTAGCATGTGAGATGAGTACAATTTCGTGGTAGCTTGAACATTCTTTGGCATTGGAATGAAAACAGATCTTTTCTAGTCCTGTGGCCATGGCTGAGTTTTCCAAATTTGCTGGCATATTGAGTGCAGCACTTTAAAAGCATCAACTTTTAGGATTTGAAATAGCTCAACTGGAATTTCATCACCTCCACTAGCTTTGTTCATAGTTACACTTCCTAAGGCCCACTTGACTTCACATTCCAGGATGTCTGGTTCCAGGTGAGTGATCTCACCATAGTGGTTATCTGAGTCATGAAGATATATTTGGTATAGTTCTTCTGTTTATTCTTGCCACCTCTTCTTAATATCTTTTGCTTCTGTTAGATCCATACCATTTCTGTCCTTTATTGTGTCCCCCTTTGCTTGAAATATTCCCTTGGTATCTCTAATTTTCTTAAAGAGATCTCTAGTCTTTGCCATTCTCTGTTTCTTTGCATTGATCATTGAGGAAGGCTTTCTTATCTCTCCTTGCTATTCTTTGGAACTCTGCATTCAAATTGGTATATCTTTCCTTTTCTCCTTTGCCTTTAGCTTCTCCTGTTGCCTTATGCATGTCAAGAAGCAACAGTTAGAACTGGACAAGAAACAACAGACTGGTTCCAAATTGGGAAAGGAGTATATCAAGTTTGTATATTGTCACCCTGCTTGTTTAACTTATATTCAGGGTACATCATGCCAAATGCTGGGCTGGATGAAGCACAAGCTGGAATCAGGATTGCTGGGAGAAATCTCAATAACCTCAGATATGCAGATGATATACCACTCTAATGGCAGAAAGCAAAGAAGAACTGAAGAACCTCTTGATGAAAGTGAAAGAGGGGAGTGAAAAAGTTGGCTTAAAACTCAACATTCAGAAAACGAAGATCATGGCATCCCGTCCCATCACCTCATGGCAAACAGATGGGGAAACAATGGAAACAGTGAGAGACTTTATTTTCTTGGGCTCCAAAATCACTGTAGATGGTTACTCAGCCAAGAAGTTAAAAGACAATTTCTTCTTGGATGAAAAGCTGTGACCAACCTAGACAGCATATTAAAAAGCAGAGACATTACTTTGGCAAAAAAGGTCTGTCTAGTCAAAGCTATGATTTTTCCAGTGGTCATGTATGGATGTGAATGTTGGACTACAAAGAAAGCTGATCACCAATGAATTGATCCTTTGAACTGTGGTGTTGAAGACTGTTGAGAGTCCCTTGAACTGCAAAGAGATCCAACCAGTCCATCCTAAAGGAAATCAGTCCTGAATATTCATTGGAAGGACTGACGCTGAAGCAGAAACTCCAATAGTTTGGCCACCTGATGTGAAGAACCAACTAATTGGAAAATACCCTGATGCTGGGGATGATTGAAGGCAGGATGAGAAGGGGGCGACAGAAGATGAGATGGTTGGGTGGCATCACCAAAGTGATAGACATGAGTCTGAGTAAGCTCCTGGAGTTGATGATGGACAGGGAAGCCTGTCATGCTGCAGTCCATGGGGTCACAAAGACTCAGACATGACTGAGTGACTGAAATGAACTGAACTGAACTAAATTTTCTGTTCTTTGTGTTGTTTTACTTGTCATTTTTGATTTTGTTGTTTTGGGAAGGTATATAAAGAGATTCAGATTTATGTGGTTACCATTACATTCTAGCTGGAAACTTACCTAGGCATAGATGTAAGCAAGAAAATGGCATTTTTATTAGCTGAGTGGAGGTACTATTGTAGAATTGAAAGAATGGAACTGGGGATCAGCAATAATTGTTCTGGTCGATGAACTGACTCAGTAAGAAAGTGGCAGTTGAGTTTAGAAGTGAGGATGGATTCAAACTGCAATCAAAACAATAAGGACTAATGCTCAATTTCTTAAATAAATTTTCTCTTTTTAAAATATAGTTGTCTGTGGACTAAGTTTTCTCTTCATCAATAGCAAAATAATCAATTCATGAGTTAAGATCACTTCCTACCAAAGCAATCCGCTGGTCATTGACCTTCAGGAAAACTCCAAAGGAAGAGCTATTAAAAATGATTATAATAACATCATCATCTCTTGATTCATCATGCCCAATTTTCATGATATTTTCATTTTTAACAGATTATTTTTGGTTTTGAGTCAAATAATTTGGTTTAATTTAGTTGAATTTTTTAATTGTTTGTTTATAATTTAATTATTATAGTACTTAAAGACAAGACATGATGGAGCATTTCTACTGAAAAAGTAACGTGATTTGGAGCAAACTGTAATTAATATAAACTGCCACCAATATGACTATTTGGAGAATTAAATAACCTCCTTGAGTCACTGTGAAGACTGAAAAATTGATAAGTATAAAATGCTTGGAAGTGTCTGTTAACAATTAAATGCCTATTAACAGTTATTGAGTAGAATAGAAACTGATACAACCAAAGAAAATAAAATCTGTGGACAAATTTGGAAAGTCTGAGTTCCGAGAGACCTCAAAATCTTTGTCCAACGTGAAAGCCTGTTGGTCCAAATTTAACTTCAATGTGTTCCAATTAGAGAAACACCTATCATATTAGCTCCTACTTGATGCTGACTACTGAGAAGAAATACCCTATTCTTTGGTTTAAAGAAGTAAATCCTCAAAGGGGAAACAAGGGCTAGGAATATTATTTTTGGCACTCAATTATAGACCTTGTTTTCTTGGTAAGTTTGTGCTAACTAATGGAGAAATAAGAAGGATATCACCTTCTACCTCCAAGGAGTCCCAAGAAACTTATCCATAAATATCCAAACCTGCTTCCCCTGCTTACAGGAGAAAGTAGGGAGCTGAAGTGGAGAGAGAGAAGCACCGGAGACTATACATAGTGGCCCATTTTTATTATTTGCAGCCCTGCCAGTGGTGCAGACATTTCTAGGTGCTTCCTAACATCTATGACAGTTCTTGTTGGTATTATAAGCTAAAGGCTTTGTAGGTGATAGAGTGCTAAACATCATTGTCTTTAGATCATTATCTTGTACAAAATGCAGATAAAAGAAAATCTTGCAATGGAAAACAAAAATGAACAGATCACATATTTGGTAAACAAACTATATTTGTGAGAAAAACAAAAATATATATAGTTGCCTGTTCAGTAAAATCTCACTATAATGTTGCCATAAGAAATTATTAGCTGAATAACAAATTCTAATTTTAAAAACTTAGAATGAAATATATTTTGCTTTAAGGAACTTTTACTATAGACTGTATAGTTGATTCCTTATCAGAAACTGTAGCTCACATCAAAAGTTCAATTTAAACCTCGAATTTGGTGGTAAAGCACATGAAAATACTGCTGAATGTCCTTAATCATCACTTCTTTGCACTTTGGGGAAAGAGAATCAGAAGAGGTAGTGGGTGGGAACAGATGCTACTTAAGTAGAATTTCACATGATCTATTTTTAAGATGTAAATCCATTCAATCTGAATTTTTGATTAATGTTCTACTCATGTGGTGTGATATTACTGTATTTGAGAAACGGAAGTTTGGACCACAAGTGTTCAGCATAAACTGTATATTCTTTTCAAATATGCCATCAGCTAAATAGCTTTTGATAAATTGCCCAGCTTTGCTAAGCTTCATTTTATTTCATTTGAGATGGAGATAGTTCTCATCTTATTTCCTAACATATTGTCATAAGAATTCAAAATGTATCTACTATACATTTGAACTATCATTGAAATATTTTGTTTAAAGTCCTAGTAATATCACATGATATCACTCATGTGTGGAATCTAATTTTTTTAAAATGATCTAAATGAACTTATTTACAAAACAAAAACAGACTCACAGATTTTAAAAACAAACTTATGGTTATCAAGAGGAAATATGGTTGGGGGGAGATAAATTAGGAGTTTTTGATTAGCATACACACACTACTATATATATATAAGTAGATAGGCAAAAAGGATTTACTATTTAGCACAGGGAACTCTATTCAATCTTCTCTATAATCTATATAGGAAAAGAATCTGGAAAAGAATGAATATATGTACACGCAATTTGTTGTATACCTGTAACTAACACAGCATTGTAAACCAATTATACTCCACATTTTTTTTTAAGTTCTCTTTCACGCATTCATCCTGAATTTGTGGATTTCCCTGCACACATCTTTCCTGCTAGTTATTACACTGGAATAACAATATCTTTTGAACCCAGCTTTCCAAACTATAGTGACAGAATGTGATCACTTTTAATAGCAAATTTATTTTATTTGTATTTTGAATAAAAATCTCAAGATACAGAATATTAAAAAGTTATAATAATAAAAACTGAAGTGTAAAGGTCAAAATTATCCCAAATACCATAAAAATAATTACTGAGTTAATTAATTAGGACACATAATCGCATGTTGAAAAAAGTTATTTGCTCTTATAAGGAATGTTATGAGGTCATAGAACTAGCTAGATTTGAGAAATAAATACAAAAAATAATAATTTATGGAAAGGTCAATAAAACTCAAATATAGAAGTAGAAATCTAAACTGCAAAAAGGCAAAGAAGTAGTGTTTAGTTCTATGGGCAGAAAATATGGGAAAGGACCAATTTAAAGGCTACATGATAGAAAACTTTGTAAAACTAAAATTATACAGTATAGAATACAAGATATTGAAGACTGTATGATATTAAATTTATTAAAGCTTGAAAAGGTCAGTTTTCATTCCAATCCCCCAAAAAAAGGCAACGCCAAAGAATGCTCAAACTACCGCACAATTGCATTCATCTCACATGCTAGTAAAGTAATGCTCAAAATTCTCCAAGCCAGGCTTCAGCAATACGTGAACCGTGAACTCCCTGCTGTTCAAGCTGGTTTTAGAAAAGGTAGAGGAACCAGAGAACAAATTGCCAACATCCGCTGGATCATGGAAAAGCAAGAGAGTTCCAGAAAAACATCTATTTCTGCTTTATTGACTAGGCCAAAGCCTTTGACTGTGGGGATCACAACAAACTGTGGAAAATTCTGAAAGACATGGGAATACCAGACCACCTAACCTGCCTCTTGAGAAATCTGTACGCAGGTCAGGAAGCAACACTTAGAACTGGACATGGAACAACAGACTGGTTCCAAATAGGAAAAGATGTACATCAAGGCTGTATATTGTCACCCTGCTTATTTAACTTATATGCAGAGTACATCATGAGAAACGCTGGACTGGAAGAAACACAAGCTGGAATCAAGATTCCCAGGAGAAATATCAATCACCTCAGATATGCAGATGACACCACCCTTATGGCAGAAAGTGAAGAGGAGCTAAAAGCCTCTTGATGAAAGTGAAAGAGGAGAGTGAAAAAGTTGGCTTAAAGCTCAACATTCAGAAAACGAAGATCATGGCATCCGGTCCCATCACTTCATGGGAAATAGATGGGAAACAGTGGAAACAGTGTCAGACTTTATTTTGGGGGGCTCCAAAATTACCACAGATGGTGACTGCAGCCATGAAATTAAAAGACGCTTACTCCTTGGAAGCAAAGTTATGACCAATCTAGATAGCATATTCAAAAGCAGGGACATTACTTTGTCTACTAAGGTCCGTCTAGTCAAGGCTATGGTTTTTCCTGTGGTCATGTATGGATGTGAGAGTTGGACTGTGAAGAAGGCTGAATGCTGAAGAATTGATGCTTTTGAACTGTGGTGTTGGGAGAAGACTCTTGAGAGTCCCTTGGACTGCAAGGAGATCCAACCAGTCCATTCTGAAGGAGATCAACTCTGGGATTCCTTTGGAGGGAATGATGCTGAAGCTGAAACTCCAGTACTTTGGCCACCTCATGTGAAGAGTTGACTCATTGGAAAAGACTCTGATGCTGGGAGGGATTGGGGGCAGTAGGAGAAGGGGACAACCGAGGATGGGATGGCTGGATGGCATCACGGACTCGATGGACATGAGTCTGAGTGAACTCCGGGAGTTGGTGATGGACAGGGAGGCCTGGTGTGCTGCGATTCATGGGGTTGCAAAGAGTGGGACACGACTGAGCGACTGAACTGAAAGCTTGAAAAGATTTAAATTACTGACAAGATTCTCGAGAAATATATACACTGGGCTTCCCTGGTGGCTCAGACGATAAAGAATCTGCCTGCAAGGCAGGAGAACTGCATTTGATCTCTGGGTTGAGAAAATCCCCTGGAGAAGGAAATGGCTACCCACTTCAGTATTCTTGCCTGGAGAATTCCATGGACAGAGGAGTGTGGCAGGCTACAGTCCATAGGGCTGCAAAGTCGGACCAACTGAGTGACACTTTTATAGCAGAAATACTGTAGATACACCAGATAAAAGAGAGCCTAAAAACATAAAAATCAACTGAGTGGAATCATACATATCTGACTATGAGCTAATAAAGGCTTTATCCTTGGTAGGTGCCTGTGGAAATAGAGACATACTTGTATTAAAAGGCCAAAGAGGTTGCAGATATATGTCAACCTGGGTATTGGATGCATGGTGTTCTATAGTTGAAGAGATGCAGACAGAAGGAATGAGAAATTAAAATCAATTTGGATTAGGTGATGTAAGAGCAAACCATTTCATTTGGGACTTTCAGTTTTAAGTAACGGGTAGGCAATAAAAGTGAAAATGTATGAAAATCATTTGAAAAGTCAACAGGTAGTTCTCTTAAATGTACACTGGACTTAGCGATATAGGGTTTTCATAGAGAAAAACAAAATGTTTTATAAGCTATTTGTGTCAATGCTAAGTTTGGCACATTCAGTAAATATTTACTTTGCAGCTACTTTGCATGGGGGCCATGCAGTGTCTGGGCACAATATGAAATACTCAATTTTATATTTTTGCATTTCTATAGGTGTTATTCTTGCCTGTAATGTCCTTTCTTTTACATTTTCCTTCTCAAAACAGCAACAAACTGTATGGCTCCATGGGGTATGAATTTCAGACCTGTAAGAACTACATTTTGTTTCTATAATTGTACTTAATTTTTATTTATGCTGGTGTTCTAACAGATTGTATGGAAATTTAATTTCAGTAGTTCTTTTGTGCCCTGTGTCTATAACATGGGTTTCTATATCAGCATGTAGAGTTAATATATAGTGCAAATGTGTAAGAAAGTGGGTAAGGTTGGGTAACCAGTTATTGCATAAAAGAAATCAATTTGTATCAATTTATATTTGAATCATATAATAATGCTAAACTTTAAAAAATGAATATTAAACAGGTCACAGTGAAAAGCATATTTTTATTCATGGAGTGTTGTTTTACAACTGGTAACAGAAGAGAGAATTACTAAACTTAGTTACATTGGTATATGAATAAAAATTGCAGGCTATAGACTAAAATAGATCCAACCAGGGAGGCTTGTGTATATATTTCTGATGCTGGAATTAAGAGCTCCTTTATATCAAGTTACATTTTCCAGTATATATTTCAGAAATTCCAGTTGCCTCTGTGTTTCCACTACTCCTTGCATTTTCATGCTTTCTGTTCCCTCACTTTAGCCAAATGCATTTAATTATTTGTCACGTTAGTTAGTGTGTATGTCTATACACAGTGTGTATGTGTATGTGAAAGGAAAAGGCACTCAGTCATGTCCAACTCCATAGACTGTAGCCCGCCAGGCTCCTCTGTCCATGGGGATTCTCCAGGCAAGAATACTGGACTAGGTAGCTGTTCCCTTCTCCAGGGGAGCTTCCCGACTCAGGGATCAAACCCAGGTCTCTCACATTGCGGGCGGATACTTTAGCTTCTGAGCCACCAGGGAAGCCAATGTATGTGTGTGTATATATACATATACACATATATATACACACATGCACATATACAGGCATATTTTCCCAAGATGAGTGAAAGCTGTACATTCTGCAAAGACAGATGAGACTCAGTAAACTCAAACAAACTTGAACTCTATATTTAGCTAAGATTCATTTAATTCTCTCAAGATGACACACACTAAAACACTCCAAATTTTTGATGAATGACAAATATACACATTTTCTTTATACATTACAACTAACAATATTTGCTTCTTTAAACTCTTAAATGCAAATACCGCATATGTTCATATACAGTGAAAAATATATTATTGTTTCTTTATACATATTTGTCAAATTTTTGCCTTGAACTTTGAGAGAAAAAACTAGTTTATCTAGGATCCCAAAACATAAGATACCTCACCCCCATTTTATAGCACCATACAAAGATAAACTATTTGATGAAGTTTCTTAATTCAGTTCTAATACATTCTAAAATACATTCAGAATTAAATATTAATAATTTATATCATGTATTTAATATTTGCTTATTTTTATTGTAGTAATCAATATCAGGAAATAAATTTATCCAGTCTCTACCCTGAATAAAGTACAATATTCACAACTGAATGAGTATTGGAGAGGTGTTCTGAAAAGGGAAGAAAATATAGCAATGCAAAGATTGGGAAGATTGCTTTTTTTCCTATATACCTCAAATTTATTTTGTGAGGACCAAATGATATACAGTTAGTTGACCCTTGAATAACTTGGGGGTTAGAGATGTTGACCTCTCTACCCTGTCCAAAGCTCAAGTAAAACTTTACAGTTGGACCTTAAAATCTGCAGTTTTGCATATGTGGATTCAAACAATCATGGACTCTGTGTGTGTGTGTGTGTGTGTATGTGTTAGTCATACTGTACAAGTATGTATTGGAAACAATATCTGAGTAGAAGTGGACACACACAGTCCAAACACCTGTTGTCTAAGGATCAACTGTAGTCAAATTAGCTGAAGCTGACACGTGCTGATGTTAGAAGCTTTCTTAAAGGCTATAAGAATTTGAATGACTGTTTCAAAACGGTATAGGTCTTTCAGATACCAAGGCCTTCAAGCTTGGTTAGTTCAACCTTCAGCTCCTCACCTAAATAAATGTAGCAACTGATGTCAAATTCTTTGATTTAAGATCTATCCCCAAGCAAACTTCAAGAGTTAAAAAGATAATTCCTTAATACATGAAACAGTGAATTTGTAGTTTACAAAAATGATATTTATTCCATTGGGAAGATTACTTTAATGATGCCATATGAAAAATATTTTAGAAAGCTGTGATACTGGTGACACACCTATAAGTAAAATTATATAGAATAAAATTAGCACAATAAAAAATAGAGTGCAAGGTGACAATGTACCAGACTCAGTTAATTTTAATAGAAAGCAAAACAAAGGAGAACCATGGTGATTTGGTGACTGGACACTCCCTCCTCCCCACAAAGAAAGATTAATACTTTTAAATATATATATGGTTTCCCCAATGGCTCAGGGATAAAGAATCCATCTGTGATGCAGGAGACCTGGGTTTGATCCCTGGATTGGGAAGTTCCCCGGAGAAGGAAATGGCAACCCACTCCAGTATTCTCGCCTGAGAAATCCCCATGGACAGTAGAGACTGGCAGGATACAGTTCATGGGGTCACAAAAAGAGTTGGACATGACTTAGTGAATATATTATACACATATATGTGGTTCATATGGTTTATATTTCTACATATACATATACGTGAATATATTATATGACCTATATATTATATATATATTATAAAATTTGGTTACTCAAAGAACCCTATAAAGCACTGTTCATTAGTCCTTCAGTAGAGACACATACAATATTCTTATACAAAGGATATTGATAACAGTGCTGGACAACACTAAAATAAAATATAAAATTAATAAAAAGAAAAGTAGAACAATCTTATTTATGGGCACAGATGTAAGATTATAGATAAAATATTATTGAGTTGAACAGTGAACTAACAGATTTGATATTGTAACCAAGTAGCATCTGTCCTAAGAAGGTAAGAATAACTCAACACTAGTGAATCTATTGGAGAAGGAAATGGCAACCCACTCCAGTGTTCTTGCCTGGAGAGTCACAGGGACAGGGGAGCCTGGTGGGCTGCCGTCTATGGGATCACACAGAGTCGGACACGACTGAAGTGACTTAGTAGCAGCAGCAGCAGTGAATCTATAGGGAAATTAAGAGTTATTAAGAGAAAAACAGCATGAGGAATTTGACAGTTTTTTTTTAATCGTAAATCAGAAACAGAAGGAAACCTTCTTAAACTGATAAAGTGACATTTTCTCAAAAGACAGAGGAGGCCAGGCACTAAATAGTAAAAGCAAAATTGCACACTATCACCACTGTATTCAACAGATATGAGAGGTTCTAGCTAATTCCCTTTTTAAAAAAGAAAAGAGATAAAGAGATAATTGTTAGAACTGAGAAGAGACAATGATAGACAGATTTTCCCACTCTCCAAATGATAAAATTTACTTCAATAGAGAAAGTAGTAAGAATGTTGACACTGGCAAGATGTGCTGAGAAGGGACTCTGTACCTACCCTTATGTTGATCAGAGGTGAACACCAGAACTGCTAGGTAAGTTCAGAGACCAGATAGTGGGAAAGACCTTTATTCTACCTCCTGCCTAAGGACCTAAAAGCTAGGTAACTGTTCTTGAAGTTCTGCATGCTACCATGCCACAGGAGAATAGAGTAGAAATGGCTACCTGGGGGTGCCTAGGCAATGGACCTATTCCAATCCCAGAGTCCCCATAGGCCTCTGCGGGAGAAGTACATGAAAATGAACATGTTTCCATACGGCTGCAAACAGCAAAGAAGCCATCAGTTCCAAATATGACCTAATATCCGAGCAGATGAAGTGATGACCAGGCACTAGTCTTCTACCGATATCATGATTTTATGTAAGTTATCTCTGAGTCGACTGAGAAATGTCTGAATTGACTAAGTTTTCCATGAACTTGAAAAATAAATGTTCCTTTACTGGGGAAAAATGGGGATACATATAAAGTTCGGGTACAAAAAAAGTAAAGAAAGCATTTTTTTCCTCCACAACAAGGTTTTGGAGACATTTTGAAAATTCATATACAAGTTTCTATCTGTATATCTAAATTTGCATATAGAACATTCATCTATCCTGCATCTCATGGTTGTTGTTTAGCTACTAATTCATGTCTGACACTTTTGCAACTCCATGGACTGTGGCCTGCCAGGCACCTTGGTCGATGGGATTTCCCAGGCAAGAATGTTGGAATGGGTTGCCATTTCTCCTCCAGGATCTACATATATAACTATTTAAAAGCTACACACATAGAAACAGAAAAATATCTGAAAAGGCATGTAACTAATTACTAACTATAAAGGGAGTTAAGGAATTGTTGAGATAAGCAATGTGCAAAGAATCTCCAGTATTTCTCTATAGTTGTTTTTATCATTGTGATATTTTATAAGACAGAATATTTATTCTTGATTTGTTTAAAAAATTAAAAGTAGTTAATATCTCAAACTTATAGTTGCATACTGTGTTGTAATGGAAGAATGCAATGTAATATAATGACACAAAATGGAACTAAAGAACCTCCTGATGAAAGTGAAAGAGGAAAGTGAAAAAGCTAGCTTAAAACTCAACATTCAAGAAACTAAGATCATGGCATCTGGGCCCATCACTTCATTGCAAAGAGATGGGGAAAAATGCAAACAGCAGCAGATTTTACTTTCTTAGGCTCCAAAATCACTACAGACAGTGACTGCAGCCACAAAATTAAAAGATGCTCTCTCCTTTGAAGGAAAGCTATAACAAACCTAGATAGTGTATTAAAAAGCAGAGACATCACTTTGCCTACAAAGGCCAGTATAGTCAAAGCTATGGTTTTTCCAGTAGTCATGTATGGATGTGAGAATTTGATCATAAAGGAGGCTGAATGCAGAGGAATTGATGCTTTCAAACCGTGGTGCTTGAGAAGACTATTGAGAGTCCCTTGGACAGCAAGAAGATCAAACCAGTCAATCCTGAAGAAAATCAACCATGAGTATTCATTGGAAAGACTGATGCTAAAGCTGAAGCTACAATACTTTGGCCACCTGGTGCAAAGAGCCAACTCATTAGAAAAGACCCTGATGCTGGGAAAGATTAAGGGCAGAAGGAGAAGGGGATGACATTTGGACGGCATCACTGCTCAATGGATAAGAGTTTGAGCAAACTCCGGGTGATAGTGAAGGACAGGGAGGCCTAGTGTGCTGCAGTCCATGGGGTTGCAAAGACAGGGACACAACTTAGTGACTGAACAACAATGTGCTGCTCTCTGAGTTTAAGAATCAGTACATTTTGTGATTAAAAAATAGTAAACAGAAAAGACTGTTTTAACTGAATATTGTGCTGTGCAAGCTCAATCATGTCCGACTCTTGTGACCCAATGGACTGCAGCTCGCCAGGCTCCTCTGTCCATGGGGATTCTCCAGGCAAGAATACTGGAGTGCCCTCTTCTATGAGTTATTTGCAAAACTTGTAGGTTTTCCAAGAGCACTTAGCAATAATCATGGATGCCTCTCAGTATAATGGATTTAATAGTTTTGAAAATGACCTCTATTTGGTTTAGAAGACAGAGTTCTGTTTCATGAATTTGACTCAGAATGACTTAAAACAGTGCTTTCCTAAAACTTTAACATTTGAGAATGACACCCTTATAAGAATGTAGATTCTAATTCGATATATCTGGGGTGAAGCCTGAGAATCCACATTTCTAGTAACTTCTCAAATGATGTCTTTGCTAAGAACTCCTAAAAGCAACAAAGTACTCTAAATAAGATTAAAACATTAATTAATCAATGAATTAATTAAAAGAAAACAAACTGAAAGATATATATCTATAGGTATGGATATAAATTAAATCTTTTATTTCCATTGGATTGTTTGTAACATCTAAATGACCATGGAATCATGTATCAAAGATCATTTGACTGTCTTGATAGGTTTTTTGACTCAGGGTCCATTAACTGCAAGTAAGTGAAACGAGAAAAAATATGTTGGAAAGAAGTAAGGCAGCTCACAGATTTTAAGAAATTAAAAAAAAAAATCATAAAATCACTGGGCTTAAAAGTGCCAGGTCCAAGGCAGCTGTCAAAATCTGAAAGAAGCTGACAGTTTTTTCCAGGATGCTATCTATCAGGGTTGGTGTTTTTGATGGTGTTCAAACTTCCTAGGTCATGCTAGTGGTAAAGAACTCACCTGACAATGTAGAAAATGAAAGAACACAGGTTTGATACCTGAGTAGGGAAGATCCCCTGGATACATATTCTAGTATTCTTACCTGGAGAATCCAACGGACAGAGGAGCCTGGCAGCTACAGTCCATAGGGTCACAAAGTGTCGGACAAAACTGAAGTGACATGTGCTTCCAAATCCAAAGAGAGTGCCTGTAATCACCACTCTCAGATCTCCCAAAGCAAATTTGTTGTTGTTTTTTAGTCACTAAGTCATACCTGATTCTTTTGTGACTCCAGGGATTGTAGCCCGCCAGGCTTCTCCGTCCATGGGATTTTCAGGCAAGAACATTGGAGTGGGTTGCCACTTCCTTCTGCAGGGGATCTTTCTGAGGGTGCCGTTAACAGATGACCAAGAAAATGGGCGGCAAAACAACAGATGCCTATGTGTAATTATATACAGTCATCAATTGCCAGGTAACTGGAAAGGACACTAGACCAAAGTGCTGAAATTCATTTTATAAATGCTAACAGGCAAATCTGGCCTTGGAATGCGGAATGAAGTAGGGCAAAGACTAATAGAGTTTTGCCAAGAAAATGCACTGGTCATAGCAAACACCCTCTTCCAACAACACAAGAGAAGACTCTACACATGTACATCACCAGATGGTCAACACCGAAATCAGACTGATTATATTTTTTGCAGCCAAAGATGGAGAAGCTCTATACAGTCAACAAAAATAAGACCAGGGGCTGAGTGTGGCTCAGATCATGAACTCCTTATTGCCAAATTCAGACTCAAATAGAAGAAAGTAGGGAAAACCACTAGACCATTCAGGTATGACCTAAATCAAATTCCTTATGATTATACAGTAGAAGTGAGAAATAGATTAAAGGGCCTAGATCAAATAGATAGAGTGCCTGATGAACTATGGAATGAGGTTCGTGACATTGTACAGGAGACAGGGATCAAGACCATGCCCATGGAAAAGAAATGCAAAAAGCAAAATGGCTGTCTGGGGAGGTCTTACAAAGAGCTGTGAAAAGAAGAGAAGCAAAAAACCAAGGAGAAAAGGAAAGATATAAGCATCTGAATGCAGAGTTCCAAAGAATAGCAAGAAGAGATAAGAAAGCCTTCTTCAATGCAAAGAAATAGAGGAAAACAGCAGAATGGGAAAGACTAGAGATCTCTTCAAGAAAATGAGAGATACCAAGGGAACATTTCATGCAAAGATGGTCTCGATAAAGGACAGAAATGGTAAGGACCTAACAGAAACAGAAGATATTAAGAAGAGATGGCAAGAACACACAGAAGAACTGTACAAAAAACATCTTCATGACCTGGATAATGCCAATGGTGTGATCACTCATCTAGAGCCAGACATCCTGGAATGTGAAGTCAAGTGGGCCTTAGAAAGCATCACTACGAACAAAGCTAGTGGAAGTGATGGAATTCCAGTTGAGCTATTTCAACTCCTGAAAGATGATGCTGTGAAAGTGCTGCACTCAGTATGCCAACAAATTTGGAAAACTCAGCAGTGGCCATAGGACCAGAAAAGTTCAGTTTTCATTCCAATCTCAAAGAAAGGCAATGCCCAAGAATGCTCAAACTACTGCACAATTGCACTCATCTCAAATGCTAGTAAAGTAATGCTCAAAATTTACAAGCCAGGCTTCAGCAATATGTGAACCGTGAACTTCCAGATGTTTAAGCTGGTTTTAGAAAAGGCAGGGGAACCAGAGATCAAATTGCCAACATCTGATGGATCATCTAAAAAGGAAGAGTGTTCCAGAAAAACATCCATTTCTGCTTTATTGACTATGCCAAAGCATTTGACTGTGTGGATCACAATAAGCTGTGGAAAATTCTGAAAGAGATGGGAATACAGACCACCTGACCTGCCTCTTGAGAAATCTGTATGCAGGTCAGGAAGCAGCAGTTAGAACTGGACATGGAACAACGGACTGGTTCCAAATAGGAAAAGGCGTACGTCAAGGCTGTATATTGTCACCCTGCTTATTTAACTTATATGCAGAGTATATCATGAGAAACGCTGGACTGGAAGAAACACAAGGTGGAATCAAGATTGCCAGGAGAAATATCAATCACCTCAGATATGCAAATGATAGCACCCTTATGGCAGAAAGTGAAGAGAAACTAAAAAGGCTCTTGATGAAAGTGAAAGTAAAGAGTGAAAAAGTTGGCTTAAAGCTCAACATTCAGAAAACAAAGATCATGGCATCCGGTCCCATCACTTCATGGCAGATAGATGGGGAAACAGTGGAAACAGTGTCAGACTTAATTTTTTTGGGCTCCAAAATCACTGCAGATGGTGATTGCAGCCATGAAATTAAAAGACGCTTACTCCTTGGAAGAAAAGTTATGACCAACCTAGATAGCATATTCAAAAGCAGAGACATTACTTTGCCGACTAAGGTCCATCTAGTCAAGGCTATGGTTTTTCCTGTGGTCATGTATGGATGTGAGAGTTCAACTGTGAAGAAGGCTGAGTGCCGAAGAATTGATGCTTTTGAACTGTGGTGTTAGAGAAGACTCTTGAGAGTCCCTTGGACTGCAAGGAGATCCAACCAATCCATTCTGAAGGAGATCAGCCTTGGGATTTCTTTGGAAGGAATGATGCTAAAGCTGAAACTCCAGTACATTGGCCACCTCATGCGAAGAGTTGACTCATTGGAAAAGACTCTGATGCTGGGAGGGATTGAGGGCAGGAGGAGAAGGGGACGACAGGAGATGAGATGACTGAATGGCATCACTGACTCGATGGATGCGAGTCTGAGTAAACTCCGGGAGTTGTTGATGGACAGGGAGGCCTGGCGTGCTGCGATTCATGAACTGATTCAACTGAACTGAAGATGTGTTCATATGTGTATGTGTGTTACAAAATACTAATTATGAAAGCATCCTTCTTTCTTTAGAGTATTTGTATTCAGTTCAGTTCAGTCACTCAGTCGTGTCCAACTCTGTGACCCCATGAATCACAGCATGCCAGGCATTCCTGTCCATCACCAACTCCCGGAGTTCACACAAACCTATGTTTGTTGAGTCAGTGAAGCCATCCAACCATCTCATCCTCTGTCATCCCCTTCTCCTCCTGCCCTCAATCTTTCCCAGCATCAGGGTCTTTTCCAATGAGTCAGCTCTTCGCATGAGGTGGCCAAACTATTGGAGTTTCAGCTTCAGCATCAGTCCTTCCAATAAACACCCAGGACTGATCTCCTTTAGGATAGACTGGTTGGATCTCCTTGCAGTCCAAGAGACTCTCAAGAGTCTTCTCCAGCACCACAGTTCAAAAGCATCAATTCTTCGGTGCTCAGCTTTCTTTATAATCCAGCTCTCACATTCACAGGTGATCACTGGAAAAACCACGGACTTGACTAGATGGACCTTTGTTGGCAAAGTAATGTCTCTGCTTTTCAATATGCTATCTAGGTTGGTCATAGCTTTCCTTCAAAGGAGTAAGCGTTTTTAATTTCATTGTTGCAGTCACCATCTGCAGTGATTTTGGAGCCCCTCAAAATAAAGTCACCCGCTGTTTCCACTGTTTCCCCATCTATCTGCCATGAAGTGATGGGACCAGATACCATGGTCTTCATTTTCTGAATGTTGAGCTTTAAGCCAACTTTCTCACTCTCCTCTTTCACTTTCATCAAGAGGCTTTTAGCTCCTCTTCACTTTCTGCCATAAGGGTGGTGTCATCTGCATATCTGAGGTGACTGATATTTCTCCTGGCAATCTTGATTCCAGCTTGTACTTCTTCCAGCCCAGCATTTCTCATGATGTACTCTGTATATAAGTTAAATATGCAAGGTGACAATATAGAGCCTTGACGTACTCCTTTTCCTATTTGGAACCAGTCTGTTTTTCCATGTCCAGTTCTAACTGCTGCTTCCTGACCTGCATATAGGTTTCTCAAGAGGCAGGTCAGGTGGTCTGGTATTCCCATCTCTTTCAGAATTTTCCACAGCTTATTGTGATCCACACAGTCAAATGCTTTGGCATAGTCAATAAAGCAGAAATGGATGTTTTTCTGGAACACTCTTCCTTTTTAGATGATCCATCGGATGTTGGCAATTTGATCTCTGGTTCCTCTGCCTTTTCTAAAACCAGCTTGAACATCTGAAAGTTCATGGTTCACATATTGCTGAAGCCTGGCTTGGAGAATTTTGAGCGTTACTTTACTAGCATGTGAGATGAGTGCAATAGTGCAGTAGTTTGAGCATTCTTGGGCATTGCCTTTCTTTGGGATTGAAATGAAAGCTGACCTCTTCCAGTCCTGTGGCCACTGCTGCGTTTTCCAAATTTGCTGACATATTGAGTGCAGCACTTTCACAGCATCATCTTTTAGGATTTGAAATAGTTCAACTGAAATTCTATCACTTCCACTATCTTTGTTCATAGTGATGCTTTCTAAGGCCCACTTGACATTCCTTGATGTTAGGCTCTAAGTGAGTGATCACACCATCTTGATTATCTGGGTCGTGAAGATGTTTTTTGTACAGTTCTTTGTATTCTTGCCACCTCTTCTTAATATCTTCTGCTTCTGTTAGGTCTCTACCATTTCTGTCCTTTACTGAGCCCATCTTTGCATGATATGTTCCCTTGGTATCTCTCATTTTCTTGAAGAGATCTCTAGTCTTTCCCATTCTATTGTTTTCCTCTATCTCTTTGCATTGATCGCTGAGGAAGGCTTTATTATCGCTCCATGCTATTCTTTGGAACTCAGCATTCAAATGGGTGTATTTTTCCTTTTCTCCTTTGCTTTTCACTTCTCTTCTTTTCACAGCTGTTTTTATGTCCTCCTCAAACAGCCATTTTTCCTTTTTGCATTTCTTTTTTTGGGGAATGGTCTTGATTCCTGTCTCCTGTACAATGTCAGGAACCTCATTCTATAGTTCATCAGGCACTGTATCAGATCTAGTTCCTTAAATCTGTTTCTCACTTTCATTGTATAGTCATAAGGGATTTGATTTAGGTCATACTTGAATGGTCTAGTGGTTTTCTCCACTTTCTTGAACTTCAGTTTGAATTTGGCAATAAGGAGCTCATGATCCAAGCTACAGTCAGCTCCTGGTCTTGTTTTTTGCTGACTGTATAGAGCTTCTCTATCTTTGGCTGCAAAGAATATAATCAATCTGATTTCAGTGTCAACCATCTGGTGATGTCCATAGGTAGAGTCTTCTCTTGTATTGTTGGAAGAGGGTTGACATAGAGAAAATTCTTTATAAATTATAGTTGTCATAATGATAGTGTTAGTAATGATTATACATTTATCTGAAATAGTTATCTTGTTCTATTGCACAAATGCCAACAATTAAGTTAATTTTACCAGTGTAGTTTAAAACATTACAGTTTTGAAATTTTGTGACCCAAATTATTTCATGAAATTCAAGGAAAATAAGACTTCCTGATTTATTCAATAAATTACATTTTCTATTTCTGAATATAAATTTTAAAAGGGAATAGGCAATGAATAATTAGAAAATAAATTCATTTACAGTTTGTTTCATGATAAGTTAGGAAATATATTACAACTTTCTTTTTAGAGTATATATACAAAATTTTCTGTAATTAAAATTTAGGGCTAGAAAAAAATATATTTAAGAGAGGACTAGTTAAAAAACAATTTATACTGTTCTGAAGACCCTTTGAAGAGGAGATGAAACTCTTCATGGGTAGTTTGGGGCTTCCCTGGTGGCTCAGACAGTAAAGAAACTGCCTGCATTGAAGGACCCAGGTTTGATCCATTGGTTAGGAAGATTCCCCCGCAGAAGGGAATGGCTAACCACTTCAGTATTCTTGTCTGGAGAATCCCAAAAACAGAGGAACCTGGTGGGCTGCAAAGGTGTTGGACACAATTGAGCAACTAAGCACTCAGGCACGCATGGGTCCTTTGTCAGTAGTGGGTGTAGGTGACTTTTTTAAAATTTGAGCAAAGAACTGGGCATGCTTTCATTTCTAAATAGCTTTTAAATGAAGATTAGAAATGTAGTTGTATAGAGCAACTTCTAGAAAAACAGATCACCACATAAGAATAACCAATAAAACCAACTTATAATATTTGTTACTTGCATTTCAGTTGTTTTTCCTGGTACTTTCTATCACAAATAGTGAAGTGTTACTAACTCTAATGTAGTTCATTTAACATATTTCTTAGAGAATATGTGCAAACAATGTAAAGAGTCTGTTTTCCTCCGACAACTTGCATTATACAAGGAGTCAATTAATAAGGGTCTGTTGCTTATTTCTTTCAAACCTGGCTAATTTTCATATTTGGCTACTGGTTTTCCTCACATTACTTCTAGCTTTTCTAGTCCCATTATCAGAGAAGGCAATGGCAACCCATTCCAGTACTCTTCCCTGGAAAATCCCATGGATGGAGGAGCCTGGTAGGCTGCAGTCCATGGAGTCGCTAAGAGTTGGACACGACTGAGCGACTTCACTTTCATGCATTGGAGAAGGAAATGGCAACCCACTCCAGTGTTCTTGCCTGGAGAATCCCAGGGACAGGGGAGCTTGGTGGGCTGCCATCTATGGGGTCGCACAAAGTTGGACACAACTGAAGTGACTTAGCAGCAGCAGCAGTCCCATTATATTAGCTGTGCAGTTAGAAAATTTATAAACAAACACTGCAATGAATCAGAATAAATAATAATTTAATGCTGCTTCATTGGGTAGGTCCTTTATACAATACACTTTCTTCTTTTGTAAATGCATAAAATCCCTGTAGCTTATAAAAAACTGCTTGAGCAACACTAGATATTTTAAGAATGTGCTTATTTGGTATTCTTTATACAGAAAATATGTTAATTATGGACACAGATTTAATAAAAACTATTGGAAAGGTCACAGCACATACAAACATACCTATGAAGACCAAGATATGAACATGTATATATTCAAATAATTTGCATATGTTAGTAACTGATGAACAATTTGATAGAGTCAATAAAATCTGTAAAAATAACACTGGGATTTTATATAAAATTTGCCAGATGAAAAAATATATACAATGAAGTAGGGCTTCCCTGATGGCTCAGTGGTAAAGAATCTACTTGCAGTACAGGACACAAAGGAGATGTGAGTTTGATCTTCGGTTTGGGAAGATCCCCTGAAGGAGGAAATGGCAACCCATCCTAGTATTCTTACCTGGGAAATTCCATGGACAGAGGAGTCTGGTGGGAAACAGTCCAAAGGGTCTTGAAAAGTTGGGCATGACTGAGTGACTGAGCAGGAGCGTGCAATGAAGTGTAAGTTATTAAGCTAATTAAAGGGCAACTAAAAATTGCTGGTACTAACACTGAAAAAGGATTTTTAAAATTAATTTATTTAATTGGAGGCTAATTACTTTACAATATTGTGGTGGTTTTTGCCATACATTGGCATGAATCATCCATGGGTGTACATGTGTCCCTCATCCTGAACCCCCCTTCCACCTCCCTCCCCATCCCATCACTCTGGGTTGTCATCCCAGTGCACCAGCCCTGAGCACCCTGTTTCATGCATCAAACCTGGACTAGTGATCTATTTCACATATGGTAATATACATGTTTCAATGCTATTCTCTCAAATCATCCCACCCTCGCCTTCTCCCACAGAGGCCAAAAGTCTGTTCTTTACATCTGTGTTTCTTTTGTTGTCTTGCATATAGGGTCATCGTTACCATCTTTCTAAATTGCATATATATGCATTAATATACTGCATTGCTGTTTGTGTTTCTGACTTACTTCATTCTATATAATAGGCTCCAGTTTCATCCACCTCACTAAAACTGATTCAAATATGTCCTTTTTAATAGCTGAGTAATATTCCTTGTGTATATGTACCACAGTTTTGTTATCCATTCGTCTACTGATGGACATCTAGGTCGCTTCCATGTCCTAGCTATTCTAAACAGTGCTGCTACGCACACTGGGGTACACGTGTCTCTCTGAAAGAGGATTTTATCCTTTCCTTTTTGCTGTGTGATTATAAAAGTTTCTGAATCTGAGAGAGCTGTAGATTGAAGTAAAAAATTATTTCATCCTTAAATATTTTAAAAGACTGTTTTTAAAGGGAAAGAACACATTGATCTTATATATAATTCTTAAAACTACCAAGTTTTAAAAAAGATTTCTTCCAGTTTTACTGAGATATATTGACTTGCAGCACTATATAAGTTTAAGATGTACAACATGATGATTTTTTTTTATGTTTTTGTTTATTATTAGAGTATACTTGCTTAACAATGTTGTATTAGTTTCTGCTGGGCAACAAAGTAAATCTGCAATATGTATACAAATATTCCCTCCCAGGCCCCCGATTACACACTACCAAGTTTTGAGAGGTATCAAATTTTGTTTTTGGAAAAATGTACAAAAATAAACTATAAGCAAACTTAAGAAATAGAAACCTCAAAACCCAATGAGTTTACCTAAACTTTCAGTGCTTTAGTTAAGCTGAGACCCCAAATATTTATCAATTTGACTTAGATGTTTCGAATAATTGAATATAGAACAGTGGAATTTTGCATGAAATCCTACAACATTAAAAGTATTTAAATAGACATGATATTTGATGGATACTATGAAAGCAATTTAGAGGGGCTTGTATTGTTGCCACTGGAACTTGGGAAGTATGTGAGCAGTGCAGTATAAAGAATATGCCATTTAGTTGTGTTTGGTAAGCATACAGTTCATAGACTAAAAATCAATAGTATTGCAATTTTGTTATCAGGATTCATTTCTGATTAACCACAATCATGCAACAAATTAAGAGTGATACTTGTTTAAACATGAGAGCCCTGTATCTGCTACAGAGAAATGTGAACCTCAGTTGGTTTCCATCTTAATGAGCTTTGACTCTTGTGCACCTGTTTCTCATTACCTAGTAAGAATTATAGCAACTCTGAAAGACAGAACCTAAAACAAAAAGTCAAGTTTCCTGTAAACCAAAAAGCAGACTGCAACTCTCCAAGAGCTTTACAAAAAATTTACATTTGTAATGGAGAAAGCATCAGTTTAGAATGTTTCCATTTGTCAATGCAAATGTGAAATGAACTTTTAAAGGCATTATGCTTGAAAATGTTTCAAGTATTAAAAATATTCTGTCAAGGAAGTCAATCAGCAGTAGAAATACAGCATTGTAAAGCAATTATACTCCAATAAAAATATCCTGACAATAAATAAACTATTTTCAAAAAAATTTGTAGCACAAAAATGAATAATATCAATAGCCTCCAATGGCAAATTTTTCCCAAATACCATGCTGACATCTTTAAAGGAGGTTTTGTACACATATATTCAGTTACCTAAGTTAAATACCACATTGACTTTTTCTTTCCATACATGCAATGAATTCATAAATAGGAAGTTATATTAGTATAACCTAAATCACTTTTTCAGTCATGTATATTTAAATTCTGTATTTTGTTATAAATCTTAATATAACTCTTTTAAGTATTAAGCATTGACTTTCTATTATGTACTAGCCACTGTTACAAGTACTTAATAGGCATTGTCTCATTTATTTTCTCAATAATTCTGTAAGGTAACTGCAATCATGTATATTTTACAGATGAGAAAAAATAAAACATATTATTAAATTGCCCAAGGTCTCAGAGGTATTAAGCATCACACCCAGAGTAGCAACTCAGCTCTATTAATTCCAGAACTTTTCTTCTTAACAACTGTACTTTTGTATAATTACTCAATTGCTGATAATTTAGGTATTTAAAGAACACAATTCAAAATCTTATTATTGATAGAAAACAGATCAGCACTCTGTTCATGGTTTTTCAAATTATTTTTTTATTCTTGGACAAAAGTCATTTTTACTGTCAGAGACTATTAAAAGCAGCAAATATCTGCTTTGCCTACTGTTTTATTTAAATTAATTCATTTTTCATTGAAGGATAATTTCTTTACAGAATTTCGCTGTTTTCTGTCAAACCTCAACATGAATCAGCCATAAGTATACACATATCCCCTCCCTTTTGAAACTCCCTCCCATCGCTCTCCTCATTCCACCCCTCTAGGTTGATACAGAGCCCCTGTTTGAGTTTCCTGAGCCATACAGCAAATTCCCATTGGCTTTCTATTTTACATATGGTAATGTAAGTTTCCATGTTCTTCTTTCCATACATCTCACCCTCACCCTCTTCTCCCCTCTCCCCATGTCCATAAGTCTGTTTACTACGTCTGTTTTTCCACTGTTGCCCCGTAAATAAATTCTTAAGTACCATTTTTTTAGATTCTGTATATATGTGCTAGAATACAGTATTCATCTTTCTCTTTCTGACTCACTTCACACTGTATAATAGGTTCTAGGTTCATCCATCTCATTAGAACTGACTCAAATGTGTTCCTTTTTCATGACTGAGTAATGTTCCACTGTGTATATATACCACAACTTCTTTATCCATTCATCTGTCGATGGATATCTAGGTTGCTTCCATGTTCTAGCTATTGCAAATAGTGCTGCAATGAACAATGGGATACATCAATTTTGGTTTCCTCATGACATATGCCTAGGAGAGGGATTGCTGGGTCATATGGTGGTTTTATTCCTAGTTCTTTAAGAAATCTCCATACGATCTTCCATAGGGGCTGTATCAATTCACATTCCCACCAACAGTGCGAGAGTGTTCCCTTTTCTCCACACCCTTCCCAGTATTTATTGTTTGTAGACTTTTTGATGATGGCCATTCTGACCAGTAAGAGGTAATATCTCATTGTGGTTTTGATTTTCATTTCTCTAATAATGAGTGATGTTGAGCATCTTTTCATGTGTTTGATAGCCATCTGTATGTCTTCTTTGGAGATATGTCTGTTTAGGTCTTTTTCCCACTTTTTGATTGGGTTGTTTGTTTTTCTGGTATTGAGTTGTATGAGCTGCTTGTATATTTTGGAAATTAATCCTTTGTCAGTTGTTTCATTCGCTATTATTTTCTCCCATTCTGAGGGCTGTCTTTTCACCTTGCTTATAGTTTCTTTTAAGTTTAATCAGGTCCAACTTGTTTACTTTTGTTTTTATTTCCATTACTCCAGGAGGTAGGTGGTAGGGGAGCTTGCTTTGGTTTATGTCATCGAGTGTTCTGCCTATGTTTTTCTCTAAGAGTTTTATAGTTTCTGGTCTTACATTTAGGTCTTTAATCCATTTTGAGTTTCTTTGTGTATGGTGTTAGGAAGTATTCTAATTTCATTCTTTTACATGTAGCTGTCCAGTTTCCCCATTTATTGAAGAGGCTGTCTTTGCCCCATTGTATGTTCTTGCCTCCTTTTTCAAAAATAAGGTACCCATAAGTGCATGGGTTTATTTCTGGGCTTTCTATCTTGTTCCATTGGTCTACTTTTGTGTCAGTACCGTACCATCTTGATGACTGTAGCTTTGTAGTATAACCTGAAGTCAGGAAGCTTGATTCCTCCAGCTCCATTCTTCTTTCTCAAGACTGTTTGGCTATTCAGGATCCTTTGTGTTTCCATATGAATTGTGAACTTTTTTGTTCCAGTTCTGTGAACAATGCCATTGGTAATTTGATAGGGATCAAATTGAACCTGTAGATTCCATTTGGTACTATAGTCATTTTCACAATTTTGATTCTTCCTATCCAGGAATGTGGAAGTTTTCCTCACCCCCCCCCATCCCCGCCTCATTTTTCATTCTGCTTCCATTTTTTCTCTTCTCTCTTTTTTATAATTTTAAACCTATTAATTTTTGTTACATTTATTCTTTTGTTTGCCCTTCCTACTATTCTTTTCTCTTTGCAGTTAATCTTTAATGTATATAAATCTTCTTCATCTACCTCTATTTAACTTTGCATATCTATTCTTTCTTCCCTTTCTTGCCTTTCCTATCAACATATTTGTTAGTTTTGTTTTCATTGCTTTATTCCTCACTTGGCACCTTGCTTTAGTTTTTTTTTTTTCCAGTTTGTGCTTAAGTTAATTTTGTCCTGAACTGGTAAACACAATTTTTTATTTCCTTTGTTCACCGGGTCAATCTACTGTATTTTATTTTTATTGGACCTTTTTCACTTTGCTCATGGGTGTATATGTATACGAGTATATTCCATTATTTTAATTATTAGTTGCCTGGTTTTGTAACTGCCATTGGTCTGGTGTTCAACTTTGGTTTCTTGTTTTTGGATATTTGTTTTACTCTCCCTTAATTCCATAACAAGCTACTAGTGGCATATTCGCCCCTGACCAGAGATCAAACCCTGAGCTTTTGGAGTGGGAGCACTGACTCCAAGACCCTAGACCACCAGAGAACTAACCTAGGGAGTATCAAATAGTAAGAACTCACACAAAGGAAACCATCTGAATACAAGACCCAGCATCACCCAACCACCAGTAGCACCCCATGCAGGATGCTTCATCTAAACAATAAAGAAAACAAAAATACAAACCAAATCATCAGCAGACAGGAGTACCACCTCACTCAACCTTGCCCGTCAGAGGAAACACAAACAAACAAATAAAAACTCAGCACAAATCTCACACTATTTGAAGCTCACACAAACCACTTGACCAAACTTAGGAGGGCAGAAACCAAAAGGAAGAAAGAATTCAACCTTCTTCAAGGAAAGAATTCAACTTCCCTTGAAGCCTAGGAAAAGGAAACCTAAAACACAATAACTTAAAAAAAAATGAAAAGGCAGAAAAATACTGCACAAATAGAAGCAACAAACTAGAACACAAAAGTCCAAATAAATGAAGAAAGAGGAAAATTCCCTGAAAAAGAATTCAGAATAATGATCGTAAAGATGATCAAAAACCTTGAAAACAAAATGGAGAAAATGCAAAAATCTATTAACAAAGACCTAGAAGACTTGGATACTATTTTCAGAGTTGTTTTTAAAAAGGAAGGAGTTAATGCATATATGTGCTTAGTCATTCAGTAATATACAACTCTTTGCAACCCCATGGAGTGTTGCCCACCAGGCTCCTTTATTCATGGGGATTCTCCAGGCAAGAGTACTGGGGTGGATTGCCATGTCCTCCTCCAGGGGATCCTCCCAAGCCAGGGATCGAACTGAGCCAGGTCTCCTCCATTGCAGATGGATCCTTTACCGTCTGAGCCACCAGGTTGTAAAATGTTATGAAAGCTTATTGTATATAATTTTCACATATTAAGTGCTTCTATATCACTGACAGTAATTATTGGCTTAAAATCTTTTGACATAAGATCTCAGTGAAGAGAAATGCCTGCTTGTTTCAAGAGATAAACTATAACACAGACAGATCATTATACTGTATGCCAAACCCAGGAGCCTTCCCAAAGTCCCAAGGCTTTTCCTCAAGTTAGAGTGGATGAATGTAGGTGGAAATTCACGGTGAGGATTCAATTCATGGATTCACAGTGCCTGTGTCATTCCTGAATATGAGCCTTCTCTTTATATACTCACATTAGTTGTATAGCATGTATTTCTGAGCTCATTATATACAGAAGTACTGATAAATTACGATGACCTAAAAACTGATGTTTCTCGATTCCTCTCTTATAGGTCTCTTTATACACCCTTTGATGCCTGAAAATCGATGGCAGTTTTTCTATCTCAAACTTCCTTTAGAGCGGGAGTGGCAAACTTTGATGGCAAGTGACATGCAAAACAGACCAAGTACAAGGATTTGGGGGATGTAAGCTTCAGTTCTTTGTTGACACTAAGAAATGTTTGGCTCACTATCATCAGGTCCTCCAATTTAAAAAAAAATACTTGTATTTTTCAGCTTTATTGAGATAAAGTTGACAGCTCTGTGTAAGTTTAAGTTGTACAATGTGATGATTCGATACATGCATATATATAGCAAAATGTTTACCACAGTAACGTTGGTTAACACATTCTTCCCCTCAATTACTACTTTATTGTTATTGTTATGGTGAGAACATTACAGTTCTACTTGTATTGTGAGTACTCAATTAAAGTATACAATACAGTATTGTTATGACCCTTTGGACTGTAGCCCACCAGGCTCCTCTGTCCATGGGATTCTCCAGCAAGAATACTGGAGTGGGTTGCCATTTCCTTCTCCAGGGGATCTTCCCGACCCAGGGATTGAACCCAGGTCTCCCACATTGCGGGCATACACTTTAACCTCTGAGCCACCAGGGAAGCCTAACTATGCTAACAATGCTATAATTACTCATCTCGTAACTAGAAGATGACCAACATTTCCCATTTTCTCCACCCCTCAATCACTGGCAACCACCATTCCACTCTCTGCTTCTATAAATTCATTGTTTTTAGACTTCATATATGAGATCACACAGCATTTGTCTTTCCGTTTTGGCTTATTTCACTTAGCACAGTGTCCTCAAGATCCATTCATTTTGTCACAGATGACAAGATTTCCATCTTTCTGATGAATGAATAACATTCTTGTCTGTGGTTATCACAAATTATTTATCCATTTACCCACTGATGAACATTTAGGTTGTTCAGATCTTCCAACTTTTAGGAGATGGCAGAAATTGAGTGAAACCCTTCCAATTCTTACGTGGCAGAAACAAACTCAGATAAAAACAAGGCAAGCAGGAAGGACAAAACAATTCTTTTCATGCGATTCATTATGCAGTCTCCTGATTCATAATCTCTATCTGTTTTTTATGGTACAGTTCTTACATTATTCTCTACAAAATAGTGTCTCATTATCATTTGAAGCTTACTAACATCATGTATTTCTTCCCATGGAAAGCAACTTTGAAACATTTTCAAGGGAACAGTTCAGCAGCTAGTCCCAATTATTATTGTCAAAGGAATCCTTTATTTCTGGTTCTGGCAGAAACGCCAGGTTTTAGGTTCTGTACAGAACTCATGCTGCCTTGGGGTCTCTCTCTACTCTTTCCCTCTCTTGCAGCCTGATTATTATGTGTGGATATGGCTGGAATTTTGCATGTTTAAGGAGCAGGTGCTTTGCTGGGAAAAGCATCAATTAAACAAGGTCTAGAGATGCTCAAGGGTACTTGGCCATTGCTGTGGTACATTTGTTACCATTGCTGAGTTACATTTATTTTCATAAGCTTCTGTAACAAAGCCTGAGACTCGGCAATTATGTAGACCAAGTGTTTGTGCAGAGTGGGATTTTCTTACTAAGTTTAGAATGACACAGGACAGCTTCTCTAAAAACTCCCTGGTGCAATGTGACCTCTCTTACAATAGAAATGATACTTCATGCCACTGTTGAAATAATTCTGTGAAGGAGAAGAAAGAGAGTTAAAGGTTTCAAAATATATTGGTTTCCATAAGATATAAATCTCTGATGTGAATCTAGAGTGTTAGTATCAAATGACAGACTAATGTTAGGGAAAATTTCTACCACTTTCTCAACTCTGAGATGGACTTTCTCAATTTAACTCAAGTTCTCAAACTTCATTCCACACATTAGACTTTTCGTTGATGCGTCATCATGAAAAGATTGAGGCAATTTCTGGTGGAATTTTGATTAACATCTCTGTGTGGGATTTCCCAGTAGGAGCTAGGAGAGGAGCAAATAAAGAAAACAGAAATATAGTCTCTTGAACCCATGGTCACCTCTATTAATTTTCTAATTTCCACCTTGGAAGGTCTTTGCAGACTTTCCCATCCTGCCCATTTGAAGCCCTTTGAAGGAAGCTTGATGCTGTATTAATTGCAAAGATGTCACTGGTGTTGTTGAAGTTTCAAAAATTAAGTCAGCATCCTAACATATACTATGCTTAATGTTTATTTCTGAAGATTAAAATACCTTAACTAGTTTTGGCAAAGGTCAGTTTAAATGTAGATTGACAATCCAAAGTGGAAAAGTATGAGTAGACCCCCACTTTCAAGGGGAAGCTTAAATTGATTTGAAAGATGACAAATTTTGAATATGGCACATTTATTAACACTCTGTTTAAACCTCAGCAAACACACAACCAAGTTTATAATTAGAGAAACATAATTTCTTTTCAAGAATGAGAAAATCTAAATAACCACTATCAGAGTGCCTAAAAGAAATAATGTCTTATCATCAGTGACTCATAGATTAGAGAAATATTATTTTCAACACAATTTTTATGGCTTTTCCATTTAAATTGCCAACTTCAAAAAATTTAATTTTCAGTTGATGCAGACCTAGCAGAAGGCAATAAAGCAATCTTGTTATAATCCTTGTGTATTCCTGTATATATCTGTGTTTATACTGAGAACACATGGTTGTCAGATTTTAATTCCATTTTGGAAAAAAGACATCAGGTGGCACAAAGATAACTGCCAAACTTTAAGAGTCAGATGTACCAATTATTAATAGATCAATGTTACTCTTTACACTCTCTAAATTACATCTCAAAATCTTTACCATGTGAAATTTCCTTTCAAGGTATCTTGGAAAAATAGACATGGACCATTCTATTTTTATTAGTGTGTCAGCGCTGTTTATAACCCAAATCTGTATTTTAACTCTTAATGTGAAAACCAATGAGCATGAAACCTAGAATAGATTCTCTAAGGTACTTCTAGGCCACACAAGAATATCAATATACTCTTCTTATTTTAGATTCAATATTTTTTCTGATAGAGAGTTAATGGAAACGGTAACCCACTCCAGTAATCTTGCTGGGAGATTTCCGTGAACAGAGGAGCCTGGCCGGCTACAGTCCATGGGGTTGCAAAGAGCCAGGCGTGGCTAAGAAACTGTCACTCACTCACACTTTTTGGCTTTATTATGCAAAAAAAGCAAATACTGTTCATAGAGATTTTTGTTTTGACTACATAAATACACACATATATGGAAATGCAATGATATTTGCCACACTATGTGTGTGGAATACCAGTTCTGTCATGAAAAAGAAAATAAAGAATTAAAGAGTTTTGTACAATGACGGAAACTATCAACAAAACGAAAAGCCCTACTGAATGGGAGAAAATATTTGCAAATGGTATATCTGATAAGGAATTAACATTCAAAATATACAGGTAACAAACACAACTCAACATCAAAAAACCACATGATTTTTAAATATTTGAATTGATATTTTTCTAAAGAAGACATACAGATGGTCAACAGGCACATGAAAAGATGGTCAACATCACTAATCATCAAATATAAATCAAAACCACAGTTAAGATATCACCTCCCACCTGTCAGACCAGCTATTATCAAAAAGACAAAAAATAGCAACTGTTAGAATGTGGAGAAAAAGGAATCCTCTCAGTTATTGGTGGGAATATAAATTGGTGCATGGAAAAAATATGGAGAGTCTTCAAATAATTAAAAGTAGAACTACCATATGATCCAGACATTCCACACATAGGTATTTATCCAAAGGAAACAAAAATGTTAATCAGAAAATCTGTATTCAAACCCCCATGTTTACTGCATCATTATTTACAATAGCCAAGATAGGGAAACAACCTAAGTAACCATTAATAGATACATGTAAAAGAAGATGTGGCATGTATGTATACAATGGAATATTACTCAGCTATAAAGAAAATGAAATCTTGTCATTTTCAACAATATGGATGAGTCTAAATGGCAAAGGAGTACATCAAGGCTGTATATTGTCACCCTGCTTATTTAATTTATATGCAGAGTATATCTTGTGAAATGTTGAGCTGGAGGAAGCACAAACTGGAATCAAGATTGTTGGGAGAAATATCAATAATCTCAGATACACAAATGATACCACCCTAATAGCAGAAAGCAAAGGAGAACTAAAGAGCTTCTTGATGAAAATGAAAGAGCAGAGTGAAAAAGTTGGCTTAAAGCTCAATATACAGAAAACTAAGATCATGGCATCTGGTCCCATCACTTCATGTCAAATAGATGGGGAAATAGTGCAAACAGTGGCTGACTTTATTTTTCTGGGCTCCAAAATCACTGTGGATGGTGATTTCAGCCATGAAATTAAAAGATGCTTGCTCTTTGGAAGGAAAGTTATGACCAACCTAGACAGCATATTAAAAAGCAAAGACAATTACTTTGCCAACAGAGGTCCATCTAGTCAAAGCTATGGCTTTTCCATAGTCACGTATGGATGTGAGTTGGACTATAAAGAAAGCTGAGAACCCCAAAATTGATGCTTTTGAACTGTGGTGTTGGAGAAGACTGTTGAGAGTCCCTTGAGCTGCAAGGAGATCCAACCAGTCCATCCTAAAGAAAATCAGTCCTGAATATTCATTGGAAGGACTGATGCTGAAGCTGAAGCTCCAATACTTTGGCCACCTGATGCAAATAACTGACTCCTTGGAAAAGATTCTCATGTTGGGAAAGATTGAAGGCAGGAGGAGAAGGGGATGACAGAGGATGAGATGGTTGGATGGCATCACCGACTTGATGGACATGAGTTTGAGTAAGTTCTGGGAGTTGGTGATGGACAGGGAAGCCTGGCATGCTGCAGTCCATGGGGTTGCAAAGAATCGGACACGACTGAGCTACTGAACTGAACTGAAACAGTATTACGTTAAGCTTAAAAAGTCAGAGAGAGAAAGACAAACATTGTATGATTCCATTCATATATGGAATCTAAAAAACAAAATAAATGAACAAACATAATAAAACAGTAGCAGAGCTATAGATATGAGAGCAGATAGGTGGTTGCCAGAAGGAACAGGAGTAAGGAGAAGAAATAAATAGACAAAAGAAATTAGGAATATGAACTTTCAGGTGCACAATAAACGAGTCATGTGTTTGAAATGTACAGTGTGAGGAATACAGTCAATAATTACATAATATGTTTGTATACTGGCGTGACTAGAATTATCCTGGTGATCATTTTGAAATGTGCAGAAATACCAAACTATTATATTGTATTATATATTGTATAATAGAAATAAACATAGTGTTGTAAGTAAATTATAATTCAAAAACAAACTCAGAAAAAGAAATCAGATTTGAGGTTACCAGAGGTATGGGCTAGGGTGAGAGTGAAATGGATGAAGGCAGTTAAAAAGTACAAGTTTCCCAGTTGTAAGATAAATAAGTACTAGAGATGTAATGCACAGCATTATACATATATACCCTATATGAGATGATGAATGTTCCCTAAACATTCTGTGATGAGCATTTCATGTTGTGTATCAGTCAGTTCCTGAATCTGACACCTTTAATTTATACAGACACAGTGCTATATGTCGATTTGTGTGCCCATGTGTGCTCAGCCACTCAGGTCTATCCTACCCTCTGGGACCTTGTGGACTGTAGCTCTTCAGTCTTCTTAGCCCTCGGAATTTTTCCAGGCAAGAATACTGAACTGAGTTGCCATTTCGTCTTCCAGGGGATCTTCCTGACCCAGAAATTGAACCCTTATCTCTCTTTTGTATTGGGAATCAGATCCTTTACCACTGTACCACAGTAGAAAGCCCTGTATATCAATTATATCTTAATAAAATTGGAAGAAAAGGTTTTTAATTTAATTTTAAAAAATTAAAGTGAATTCACGATGCAGACTCCTGCATTAAAGGCTTTGAGAAATCTTGCAGAGAATCATCTGCTGCATTTATCACTGATTATTTCACAATTGTAGGATTGCTTTGTGAGTATGCAAATACAGTGTAACATGAAATGAAAGTCCCATGCTAGGGAAAAACACTGAAAGCCAAATGGTTATTTAAATGATAGAACAAATGTAGATATATTAGAGTTTACAGAACTTTTAAATAGGAGTTGAGGGCTTCCCTGGTGGCTCAGACAGTAAAGAATCCACCTGCAATGTGGGGGACCTGGGTTTGATCCCTGGGTTGGGAAGATCCTCTGGAGGAGGGCATGGCAACCCACTCCAGGATTCTTGCCTGGAGAATCCCATGGACAGAGGAGCCTGGCGGGCTACGTCCTTGGGATTACAAAAAGGTAAGTGACTAAGCACAGCACAGAGAGATTTTACAGGAGAAAGAGGGCTTTTGCACTCAGGCAGGCTGATTCATGTTGAAGTTTGGCAGAAACCAACAAAATTCTGTAAAGCATTTATCCTTCAACTAAAAAAATAAATGAATTTTTAAAAAAAAGTTCCAAATATTACTCATAAAGAAGGAAAAGTAAGATTTTTTTTTGTAGGGGATTGAAATGCTGAAAAAAAGGGTGCTGGAAATTGTTAAAGAAAAAAAGACAATAAGCCCCAAATGTAGTCATTTCTGCTAAGTGCCTTGTCACCAAGCTGAGACTTAATCACAGTTTTGGCTTTCCTAAAAATGACATCTCAAATCAATCAATGAGGAATGGCCTGGCAGCACTAGTTAGGCAATCTGCCTGACAGATCTCTGCCGTCCCCTAAAGGAAAGTAACCTTCAACAACCAGTCTGCTTTTGTGTCTCCTGTAAATTTCTTGTTCCTGCTCCCTTCTGCCTATAAAAGTCCTTCATTTGGTATAGCTCTTAGGAGCTCCTTTTGATCTGCTATATTGGATGCTGCTTGATTCAAATTGATTTTTGTTCAAGCAAACTCAAAACTTTTAATATAGTTCAGTTTAACAGGATGGAGTTCCATGATAAATCCTTGTAGATAAATTCTTTCTGAGAGATAAAATTTTAAGCCATGTTTAAATTTTTTAGAGATCATTTTTAATAAATAATTTTAAAAGTTTGCATTTTAATAAATACAAGAAGTATTTTTCAACTATATGTTGCATTAGATATTCTTGAGGGAGAAAGAAAGGAAATGATAAAATGTAAAGAGGAAAAACAAATATAACAAGATGAGAGATTGAGAGAAAGAACATTTAAAGACTATAATGAAAGTGCAAGGGAGAGGTGCATAGAAGGAAGACAGAACAGAATGTGACAGAAAGGTAGACATCTATAGTGAGCAATTTCTATGGTTCCGTGTGTAAACTACTATGATTACAGCTATGAAACAGTTGAGCTCTGAACTTGAGGGACAAAAATCCTCCCACTGAATTCCTTTGAAATGATAATTAACCAGTCCAGCTGTGTCTGCAGCTCTTCACTTGCTCTTTGTGCTTAATTCTCAGAGAAACTCTCTGAATGAGGCAGAGACAAAAAAGTTCAGTAGGAGAAAAAGTATTTTTGATGTTTCTCAGGCAGTGGCTGGAGAATTCTGAAATCTAGTTAAGATAAGAATTCTACTTTGAGAAAATTCTAGAATGAAAAATAAATTTCAAAGGAGAGAATATTGAAGTGGAAATAAAGGAAACCAGAACTGAGAGGTGGAAGTGAGTAGGAGGAACAGAGTTTTAGAAGAGACCTGACCCTTGCTATTCATATTACTGTCTCTCGCTGCTCCTCTGGGCAAACCTTGGGCTCCTTATTGGCAAAGTCCTGTTGACAGTTTGAAATTCACGTAGTGCCACTTATTGTGTCAAGATGTGTGATCTTGACAAATTTACTAAATTTTTATGCTTCGATTTTCTCCACTTTTAAAGAGGAACAGCAGTAGTTACCAATAAAGCTGATCTTTTGATTTGTAAAGTTTGTGTAGTATCTCCATTCCCTTGACTATACAGTTTTCCCCCCTGCTCTTGAATGAACATTGTATCTGCTCTATCACAATAGAACTCACGTTGTACCTTTTCTTATTCACAAAAATCGTTTTCCTTTTCTTACACCTCCTGTGCACATACTGCACGGGCTAACACTGATGCATATAGCTTTTAAAGTTCCTGACTTAGTTCTCTGTTGTAAATCTCCCTTCTTTAATTGGTCTGTAATGCCTTAAAGTTAGTTGAGTACTGTCTGTTTTTTAAAAAGCACAGTCAGTACAGTAAAGAGTAAAAATAACTGGTGAGGGTTCTTAAACCCTAGTTTAATATCAAGGGTGATTTAAGGTAGAATATAAGGACTTTCTGCTTCATTTTATTCCCTGGTACTCAATTAACTTCAAAAAGTGTTAAACGTTAAAAAAAAAAAAAACACTTGAATTTGGTAGAACTGAACTAAAAGCCACTGTCTGAATTTATTTCTTTTTTTACAAATATAAAGTATGAACATAACAGCTTGGACGTTCCTGCAACTAATCAAAAGAAATAAAGATATTTTCTGAAAACACTATTAAAATTTCTATTTTCAGAGTGTGTGTCTGCACATAGGGCTTTAAAGATACAGGTATTGCAGCACTCAAACAATATTAGAGAATTTATAGTTTCTACCAGTTCCAAAATTTCATAGCAGATCAAGTAATCACTGCCTTTTCAGATGTGCTTTCCAGCATCCAAGAACAAAAATAAATGAATAAACAAAAAACAAAAAGTCTATAGTAGGAAAGCTCACTTTCATGTTATTTGTCTAAGATCTATTTCTCCATTGCTGCTTCTTATAAAGGAGGAGGTTAAAAAAATCTAGGTATGTTATATGGCTGACTTATGGTGGAATGACTGTATTATACTCTATTTTATAATCATAAGATTCCTAAAGATCTTATTTCATAAGCATATCTGTAATATATGCACAATCATGACATCATGTGGTCTAATTGTGTAAAAGGGTAATTTCTTTCTATTTTTTCTCTTATGAGAAATGAGATGGAGGAAGTCATTAAATCAAGTTCAAGGATTTTCTTAATGAGATTAAGTGTTATATAATGCCAAGTTTTCTCTTTCTTTAGTAGATGTAGACAGCACTAGTAACATAGTCATAATTTCCCTTCTATACTCAACCAACCTAATTTCTGAGCAAATCCTCTATTCTAATTTTCTCTTAAAAATTATTTTGATTCTAAACAACCTTCTCTTTTATGTGAGTGTATAAGCTGTCTTTTGGGCTTTCCTGTTGGGTCGGTGGTAAAGAATCCACCTGCCAATGCAGGAGACACCAGAAGCTTGAGAAGGAAATGGCAATTCATTCCAGTATTTTTGCTTAGAAAGTCCCATGGATAGAGGAGCTTGAGGGGCTACAGTCCGTAAGGTCGCAGAGTCAGACACGACTTACTGAGTAAACAACAACAAAGCTATATTTTAAAATATTTTAATATGTATGTGTAAATTTATGTGGGGTTTTCCTGGTGGCTCAGGTGGTAAAGAATCTGCCTGCAATGTAAGAGACACAGGTTCGAACCCTGGGTCGGAAAGATCCCCTGGAGAAGGGAATGGCTACCCACTCCAGTATTCTTGCCTGGCGAATCTCATGAACAGAGGAGCCTGGTGGTTTACAGTACATGGGGTCACAAAGAGTCGGACATGACTGAGTGACTAAGCACAGCACAAGCATGCATGAATTTTTATGAGTAGAAAACAAGAGTTTTGCATGGCATTTTGGCTAGGTGGATGGGGATCCCATGTCTTATATTCTTTTATATTTGACAATGAATTAAACTTTTTATCCAAATCATTAGCATGGAGATGGTCTACTCTTACTAATGGTAACTTGTTTTCATTCCACTCTTCCAATCATCCAGAAAAGTATTTTCAGCAACTATTTCATTTAAATAGTTATGATGACTAGAAATATTCCATATGACTGAACTTTTGGAAAGGAAATAGAAGAAATTACTGTCTTGTTCAGAATTTATAAATGTTGTTCTTTCATCAATAGATAGAGTAACACAACAAAAAAGGTAAAACCAAATAGTTCTTCTTATCTATATAGTGTTTTAACAATACTAACCAATAAAAGAAATATAAATATCTTATAACAGGTATTTATGTGTTATATCTAAGATTCATTTCTTGATCATCTAATTCTTATGTTGTTCTTTTTCTTTCTTTTGATCTAAAACAAGCCTTTTTTCTCTGGAATAAATTATAGATTGCATTAATCCCTATATATTTCAGGAACATATTGTCAAGATCATATGTCTGTAGTAATTTGCTTCCAACTCATTTTTAGAGGATCCACCACTACAAATTCTAATTCGTTATTCAGAATAGGCCACAGGCATGAAATTTCAAATAAGTTTTCAGGCTGATTCTTTAGATTTAATCATGATCACTTCTCTAGATTATGTAATTTTTTCTAATCTGTTCCTTGGCCAACTTTTCATTTGATTTTTACAAGTTTGAGGGTGGTTTAGTTTCTTTAAACCATGTGGGTTACCAACTAATCATAATCAGATTATTTACCTTGCCCAGCTAGGGGCATAGGTTACAATTAGAGCCCTATTCTATAATCATATTCTGTCGACCAATTTTCTGACCAAGGCAAGAAGCTGTGTATAACCAGAGAAAACAAACTAAAAAGTCTGATTAAGATTGAGGCAAATTTATGGTTACTGATGGACTAGGAGCTCAGACCACATGTTTAATCTAGGTTTATCATCCCCGTTTCCCGAATATTACCTTTAAAGGCTCACGATGTTCACACTTCCTATACATTATTATCACTATTTTCTTTAAAATGACTCACTTTCTAAACTTAAATGCATAAGGAAAATGTATATCACTACCATGAAAAGAGGATAGTAACGTTTCCATAAATGGAAGATAATTTTAAAATAAATGCAGTAACACAAAAATAATATTTTGAAAACCTAATGAGGTATTGTACTACTGGTAACTACCTAGTTAGGCTTTAAGCTTGGCATTCTCTTTCTCTAGTAAAAGCAAATAATTGCAAGTAATGAAAAGTGTTAAATGTATACCAATACAAAATGAACTAACAAATATAAAATGAGCTATTTAAACTATTCCTCACATAATTCATAGTGGTGGCCAAACTTGAATTTTTGAAGCATATTAAAGTGCCTCAGAATCTAGATCTGAGAAGCCAGTAAAATAATTTTCACTACAGAAAAAATTTTTCAGGGAAAGAGACATATTGCTCATTGTTCATGAACATGAACATTCATGTGTCTATGATGGATAGATGGTAATTCATATTCTAATATTTACTTCCATTAATTCTTTGGATCACACTGAAAAATAAACAATGTGATCTTCAACATTCTTTCAATTCCTCTTAATTATTTGCACCAAGGAGCACTGCCAGTGAATATCTCGAATCTTCTCACTTCAAAGTTGCTAATCAGAGACTCTGGGGTTTGTCCTTCAGACCAAGGAAGGTACAGAGAAAATGGAGTGTGAGACCCTAGCTTCTTCCTTAAACTAAAAAACTAGGCTCAAATCAAATCAATTCCCAAAAGTAGTAACAAAACTATTTTTTGCACTGACCTTGGTAAATTATTTTCCTTATCATGTCCTCCCCCCAGAACAAGCCTACAAGTAATTTATATTTCCAGGGTATGTCATCAATTTGACAAAATATTTTCAAAAAGTAACAGTGACACAGTGTTACGCAAGAGAACCTGCCAATTTCAGGGATAGCATTATCACTAAAGTCTAGCAGAACTTTTATTCAGAATATCAGAACTACGTTGTTGCTGGAGCATTTTGAAAGATGAAGGGACAGAAACAAAAATCAGTATTTCATGAGTGTAAACATATATTCAAACAAAATCCATAAAAGGAAGTGTTGACCTTTGGTGCTCATGGAAAGAGAAAGAGCCCCAGTTGCAATGCTCATTTTTAGGCTGCTACATAAATATTTGACAGAGCAAGAGAAATAGTTATCTCAAGTTTCATGAGACTTCTTTCTGAATAGATCTGTCTTTTTAGCCTTTCCTAACCACCTAGCTACAGAGGGAGGAAAGCCTTAAGTGCTGACAGGGCACAAAAAGAGACAAGCTAAAAATAAAGTTTCTTGAAATACATAGGAGCATGTGATGCTAGAATTTCATGCCAGATATAATACTGAACGAGTTAGGTTCTCATGAAAAAGTCCCCTTATAAAAATATATGTGACAATTTCATTTGCAGCTAATGAGAGAAGAATGAGAAAGGCCAAGGAGAGGGAAGACTGCCCTTTGGCTGGCAGCCAGCCATCACTGCATAGAGCTTCTTATAGCAGCTGAAAGTGATACAGCAATAATTAATGCCACCAACTTTACTAGTTTTCCTTAACTGGACGGGTGTGGGGAACGCATGGGGAAAATAACAGGAAAATAATTATCTTTTTCTTCTCTCACAGTTAAATTAAAATGAAAAAAATTAAACCATATTAATGCCTGAATTCTGTCTTCAGTTCAGTTCAGTCGCTCAGTCGTGTTCAACTCTTTGCGACCCCATGAATCGCAGCTTGCCAGGCCTCCCTGTCCATCACCAACTCCCGGAGTTCACTCAAACTCACGTCCATCGAGTTGGTGATGCCATCCAGCCATTTCATCTTCTGTCATCCCCTTCTCTACCTGCCCCTGATCCCTCCCAAAATCAAAGTCTTCTGCAATGAGTCTTACTGTCTGCCTAAACACAGAAAGGCCTGTTCTGTTTTTCCTATAATATGTAGAGAGCATATTGTTTTCACACACATACAGAAAGAAATGGGTTTTAATGACCAAATATTTTCAAAGTAAATATGTTAAGTAAAGGTAAGTTCTTACTTTAATATTTCTATGAAATATTTTAAAGAGAATTAAGAATTTTTTTGTGAATTACAGATCTGGGGTTAGATTGATTAGTGTATAAGTTTGCATGTTGTTATTGTTTTAGTTGCTAAGTTGTGTTCGACTCTTTGCAACCCCATGGACCATAGCCCACTAGGTTCCTCTGTCCAGGGGATTTCCCAGGCAAGAATACTGGATTGGGTTGCCACTTCCTTCTCCAGGGGATCTTCCCAACTCAGGGATTGGACCAAGTCTCCTGCATTAGCAGGTGGATTCTTTACAACAGAGCCACCTGGAAAGCCCATAAGTGTGTGTGTGTGTGTGTGTGTGTGTGTGTGTGTGTGTGTGTGTTAGTTGCTCAGTCATGTCTGACTCTTTGCTACTCCATGGACTATAGCCTGGCAGACTCCTCTGTCCATGGAATTCTCTAGGCAAGAATACTGGAGAGGGTTGACTTTCCTTTCTCCAGGAGATCTTCCCAATTCAGGGATCAAACCTGGGTTTTCTTCATTGCTGCCATATTCTTTACCATCTGAGCCCCAGGGAAGCCCATAATCACCTATACTTCTATATAAAATAAAAAGTAAAAGAAAAAATGTGTTCTGCTTTCAATAATGACAAATCAGCCCACCATTCCTTAGCAATTTTGATTCTTAAATAAATCATTTACATTAATTTTAATTTATGCAAGCCTCATTCTCCTGAAATTGAAAATAAGTCCATATCCAAATTTTTCCTGTCATTCCAATAATGCCTATTTTGTTTCTTTTCGATCTGTGATCCAATCAAGGATCAAATATTTCATTTACTTACCAATATTACTATGTTTCATTCTTTTGTTTCTATTTGTTTTTCATGTAGGTGTTTGCTTCTTTTGTACTCTTTTTGACTTAATTTATTTTTAAATATTTAAATTATTTACACAGTTTACAGTAAATTATTTATATAGTTCCAATATGAAAACATGGGGCTTCCGTGGTGGCTCAGTGGTAAAGAATCTGCCTACAATGCAGGAGACCTGGGTTCAATCCTTGGGTCAGGAAGATCCCCTGAAGAAGGGAATAGCAACCCATTCCAGTATTCTTGCTTAGAGAATTCCATGGGCAGAGAATTGTGGGTTGTAGTCCATGAATTTGCAGAATCAAACATGACTGAGTGACTAATACTTTTAATTCAGTGTGAAATATATGATTAGAAGAGTTTGATTCCAAACCCATTTATTTTCACCTAAGTATTACTACTCCCTCTGTATAACCATTTTCTTTACTGTCTGGTTGTTTCTTTCTGCATTTGTTTTTTTTTTAATATGTATAAATATTTTATTACCTTCTTAAAAAAAAAGTCTTAAACTAATGTACTTTCCAAATCTGTTTTTTCCACTTCATGAAATACCCTGAAAATAACACGTGATTGATTTATAGAGATCATTTTCCTTTTTACTACATCTGCTAACCTGTCCATTTGTGCAGAATTAACATATTTTATTCAACCAAGTTTTATAAATGAGAAATGGTGCTATTAGAAATATTACTACAATTAATATATCTGTGAATATTTGCTTAGTTTTGTTTTCCTGAATGTATTTTAAAGGTAAATCTCTAGACATAAGAATAGGAAGTAAAAGAGCAATTTCATTGCTGATTACTTTTCAGCTATTGATCAGTTCAGTTCAGTTGCTCAGTCATGTCTGACTCTTTGCGACCCCATGGACTGCAGCACGCCAGGCTTCTCTGTCCATCACCAACTCCCAGAGCTTATATCCATTGAGTCGGTGATGCCATCCAACCATCTCATCCTCTGTCATCCTCTTCTCCTCCCGCCTTCAATCTTTCCCAGCATTGGGGTCTTTTCAAATGAGTCAGTTCTTTGCTTCTGGTCAATTCTTCACAGTGATTTTAGGTTTTTATATTCCACCAGTAGACAGCACATTTTTAATGCAGACATATCACTTTGCCTACAAAGGACCATAGAGTCAAAGCTATGGTATTTACAGTAGTCATGTACAAATATGAGAGTTGGACCATAAAGAAGGTTGAGTGACAAAGAATTGGTGCTTTTATAAATGCTGGAGAGGGTGTGGAGAAAAGGGAACCCTCTTATACTGTTGGTGGGAATGCAAACTAGTACAGCCACTATGGAGAACAGTGTAGAGATTACCTAAAAAACTGGAAATAGAACTGCCTTATGACCCAGCAATCCCACTGCTGGGCATACACACTGAGGAAACCAGAACTGAAAGAGACACGTGTACACCAATGTTCATCGCAGCACTGTTTATAATAGCCAGGACATGGAAGCAACCTAGATGTCCATCAGTAGACGAATGGATAAGAAAGCTGTGGTACATATACACAATGGAGTATTACTCAGCCATTAAAAAGAATACATTTGAATCAGTTCTAATGAGGTGGATGAAACTGGAGCCAATTATACAGAGTGAAGTAAGCCAGAAAGAAAAACACCAATATAGTATATTAATGCCTTGATATGGAATTTAGAAAGATGATAATGACAACCCTGTATGTGAGACAGCAAAAGAGACACAGATGTAAAGAACAGACTTTTGTACTCTGTGGGAGAGGGAGAGGGTGGGATGATTTTGGAGAATGGCATCGAAACATGTATAATATCATGTAAGAAACAAATCGCCAGTCTAGGTTCAATGCAGGATACAGGGTGCTTGGGGCTGGTGCACAGGGATGACCCAAAGAGATGGTATGGGAAGGGAGGTGGGAGGGGGGTTCAGGGTTGGGAACTCATGTACACCCATAGTGGATTCATGTTGATGTATGGCAAAACCAATACAGTATTGTAAAGTAAAATAAAAAATTTAAAAAAGAGAATTGATGCTTTTGAACTGTGCTGCTGGAGAAGACTCTTGAGAGTTCCTTGGACAACACGGAGATCAAACCAGTCAATCCTGAAGGAAATCAACCCTGAATATTCATTAGAAGGACTGACGCTGAAGCTAAAGCTCCAGTATTTTAGCCACATGATGTGAAGAACTGACTCATTGGAAAAGACCCTGATGCTGGGAGAGACTGAGGGCAGGAGAAGGGGGACAGAGGATGATATAATTGGATGGCATCACGGACTCAAAGGACATGAATTTGAACAAACTCTGGGAGATAGTGAAGGACAAAAAAGTCTGGTATATTGCAGTCCATGGGGTCGCAAAGAGTCAGACAAAACTGAGTGACTGAACAACAACATTTACACCAGGCTAACATACTTTCTTCAAGTATATTTGAACTAGTAACCATTTTGCTCTTTGAGATAGCTCCAAGGAGCTTTCCTTCTGGTCCCAAGAAATTCAATGGTCCTCCTGGCCACTGGGTCAAAATGATTCTCCATTTTAATTCTATGTCAGGTTTAATTTTAGGAAAAGTCCTCAACAAAAGGAAGTTTTCTGGGTTGATGCACCTAACAGTACTTGGGTTGATGCACCTAACCATTATATCAATTTGCAAAAGGCATCTTTCTGTAATTTTATAAAAAGGGTAGTAACAGAAGAAAAATTTGTCTGAATGGGCTATAACACTTTTTAAGTTTCAGGAAACTGACTACATTGAGATATATATATATATATATATATATATATATATATATATATATATGTCTTTCTTACTCTCTTAAAAGAAAATAAATTTGTAAATCTTGTAATATATCTAAATTCAGCTTTGACAATTGAACCAAATGTCTCTCTTCACTACCCTCCACACATATTTTCAATAAAGAAGAAACAGAAAGTGGAAGGTTTCAAATTTAGGTTGTTTTATTCTTTTAATTTCCATTCTGTATATTTCTAAGATCAAGAATCTAACATGTAAGATGAATCATCTGACTGTTTTAAATCTCAAATGTGACTTGCTTTTCAGTCCAACTAGATTTGTAAAACCATATCTCTGTAAGGCTAGATCTTATTTTAACTTGTTTTTTATATATGTCCAAAGTTTGGGATATGCATATGCATATGTATGTATAGCATATTTATATATGTCTATATTGAGCAAGGGCTGTATGAGAGATTTAATGTAGGAATATGGTTTCCTGGTAACAAGAGTCACATGATAGTTTTTCAAAGAGCTTCCTCTCTACAATCACAAGCTTTCAGTGTATTAGCAAAGTAAGAGCTTTTCAGAATCAGCTCCATTTTCTTCACAGGGTATCTAATAATCAAAGTAAGGGTGTAATTATAGTATAGAGAACAGAAAAGCTAAATAGATCCTCAGGAAGCAAATTTCTTAAGCCAAATAGATTCTCAGGTGGCAAAATTCAAAAAGTCACCTAGAAGGAGATGCCTATAATAATCAATAGTATCACCAAAATGCTGCACATTGCATAGGGCTTGAGAGGCTGAAGTTTTATCTTCAGAGCTAGAAGTTAAAAAATAGTTTAATTTTCATGTGTGGTTAAATTAATGAGACATAAATAAAAAACTGAACGATGTTCATCTTCTTTCTTTCCCCACAGGACAAATGAGACTAGTTCTAGATTTCAGAGATAAAAGGCAATTAGCAAGTAATTTTTAAACTCAGTTTCAGGCCTGATAAAAGACATTGGGTGCTAAGAGAGACAGATTTTTGTCTAACATTTTTACTTCCAAGTTTGCAGTTATTGAGCTCTTTCCCACAAAAAAACTTCCTGCTCAAATGCAAATGAATTGTTTGTATTAAGATTTTAAATATAAAGTTGATCAAGATTTTAAAATATAAGCATGGGTAATAGAAAACAATGAGCTAGGATGCATCTCTTTATCTGTGCCAAGCATGAACCAATGGAACATTTAGTAATTAGGATTCCCAAATTCTAATCTGAGCTGTGGCAATCTTTACATGCTCCATCATCTTTTCTGAATTTTATTTTCTCACCAAGGTAACTAGTTTCAAACTAAAATTAGCATCAAATATCCTGTATCACTCTGTATTATAAAAGGATTACACAAAGTATTCTATTTGATTTATACAAAGAATGGCATTGAGATCCAAAGCAGAATTAGAGGGGATCCAATTAAGGAGACTGTGATGGATTAGTAGAAACAAAGTTTTATTGGAAGGCAGAATATCAGAGTCCAAGCCTTGGCTCCATCACCTGCTATCTGTGGGTTTGGTTTTTCTTTTCTGGAAAGTCACCATAATCCCTTTAATATTCTAATTTTATAATCTATAAAATGGAGATATTGGCATGCTACCTTAGAGGGTGGTTAAGAGAATTAGACCATGTAAATATATGTGAAGTTTATTTGCAAACTAAATTTTATGAATGTGAGATATCCTTAGGAATAATCATTTATGTTGAATAAGTATGTAGATCTTTTCCCAAGACATTTAGTGCTGCCTTAAATAGTCAAATTAACCTGAACAATTGTAGAGTTAAAATTCGAGAGTGGTGCCAAGAGACATCAGAAAAATGTTAGCAACTTCATTAAATACTTGGATAAATATGACTTGAGATTCTTGACTGCCATCTTTCAAGTATCTGTTTGTGTAAATTTTAGCATGCTTATTGCATAATAACTAATATTCTTTAAAATAATGGCATAGCTAACTTCTGAAGCTCTTACTCATTTGTTGTACCAACAGTCACATAATTAAGAGGTAATTTGCATGCAAATGAATCTAATTTTAGTAAAATATTTTAAATGTCTTAGTTCACTAATAATTTGAAAATAAGAAAATAAAAGTGATTGAAAGCTTCTGGCTTCTAGCAATGATAGAAAAATATATAATGGATGAACCCATCTGCTGCTAGTGATTATAAACTATGAGCAAAATATAATATGTATACACTTAAAAGTAACTAGAGAGTAACAGAAGCAAGTGCAAACTGGAGGAGATTTAACCCTGGAAGAGTAGAAAAATTCTGTGTAAGAACCCCACTTATGTGATTTTTCCCCTGAGGGAACTCTTAAGTCTACATGACATGTCTTTGACAGAACTCAAGTGAGGAAAAAAAACCCTACTGTCTTATTGGTTTAAGGAGTCAGACAATAGGATTCATGACCTAAGAGTGAACAGAATGTAGGGGAAGAATCTCAGAAAGGAAAGAACCACAGAAATTGTGCTCATAAACTCCTCTCAAATCACTGAACCCCAAACTATGGTAATGGTGGTTTGGTCGCTAAGTTGTGTCTGACTCTTGTGGCCCCATGGACCGTAGCCCACCAAGCTCCTCTGCCCATGGGATTCTCCAGGCAAGAACACTGGAGTGGGTTGCCATTTCCTTCTCCAAGGGATCTTCCCAACCCAGGAATCAAACCTGGGTCTCCTGCACTGCAGACAGATTCTTTACCAACTGAGCTATGAGGGAAGTCCACAATAAGATATCAATAGGCCCATTTAGTGAAAAGAACATCTGGAAGGCTAAAAGACTTGTGTTAGATATTAGTAGCTGCCTCTGATGGAGAGAGAGGCTTGCCATGTGAATCTCAACACTTTGAGGGGATTGGTAAATATCTCAGAGTCTCCAGTGAAACAACCTAAGGGTAACACCTTCTGAATAAAAACTGTATCCATGAATTGAGAGATTAGGATTGACATATATACACTGTTATGTATGAAATGGAAAGCTAATGAGAAAAAAAATGGTTAAGATGGTAAACTTTATATTAGGTATGTCTGGAAAATCCCAGACGGAGGATCCTGGTGGGCTGCAGTCCATGGGGTCGCAAAGAGTCGGACACGACTGAGCAACTTCACTTTCACTTTTCCCTTTCATGCATTGGAGAAGGAAATGGCAACCCACTCTGGTGTTCTTGCCTGGAGAATCCCAGGGATGGGGGAGCCTGGTGGGCTGCTGTCTATGGGGTCACACAGAGTTGGGCACGACTGAAGCGACTTAGCAGCAGCAGCAGCAGCACAATAAAAAATTAACTAATTAAAAAAAAAAAAAAGACTGAATCCAAAGACTACGGAGTTTACTAGAAGACTCAAAAAAACAAAAAATTGACCACATTAAGAAAACCTACAAATAATTCTTTCAAAGATCAAGTAAATGGCATGTAGTTTAACTGCCTGCTTTTACAAAATACAACACTTTTCAGAAGACAATAACAGATTCCAGATTCTCTAGAGTGTGTAATGTCAACTATTGAAAGAAAAAAAAAAAAAACAACCCAGACATGTGAAGAAAGAGGAAATATAATTTACTAAAAATAAAACCGCATGTGACCCAGATTTTGGATTAGCAGTCAGGACTTTAATATAGTTATGATAAACCTGATAAAGGAATTGGAGGAAAATGTAGGTAGAACTGGTGAGGCAATAGGAAATTTCAGAAAATATACAGAACAGTAAAGAACAAATGAAAAATGTAAAACTGAAAAAGAAACCAATATCTGAAATCAAAAATTCATTGCATTCAACTAACAGGTTGCACAAAAGAAAAGAAATGGTCTGTTACATAAAAAGAAGTCAACAGAAATTATCCAAACCAAAATACAGTGAGCAGGCTGATGGATAATAGAGACTCAGTGGCCAATATATGACAGCATCAAATGGTATAACATACATGTAATCAAAATCTCAGGAGAAGATGAAGGGTTGTAGAAAAGAATATTTAAAGAAATGCTGGCTGTACTTATTGCAAATTTGATCAAAAAGAGCAACTAAAATACAAGACACTCAGTGAATCCAAAACAGAATTTAAAAAATACATCTAGGTACATCATAGTCAAACTATTGATAATGAGAGGAAATTATGTCCAGTGGAACAAGGACATTAAAATATTGCCTGCATCTTTTTTAGAAATAGTGTAAATCAAAAGATAATGGAATAACAGTAATTCTGAAAGAAAAAATTCTATATCCAGGAAAAATATCTAAAATTTCAAGGTAAAAGAAGAGACATTTTCAAGTAAAGAAAAGTTGATAGCACTACAATAGATATACACTAAAATATGGCTAAATAAAGTTTTCTAACTAAAGGTAAATGACTCCAGAATTGAAATCTTTATATATATAGGAAGGAATGGTGACTATTATTTCTTTTCTTAAATTTCTTTAAAAGTAAATTGATCATTTTCACAAATAATAATAATGTATGTGGTGTTTGGAGCATATATAGAAGTAAAACTAATGACAATATAGCTCAAAAACTAAGAGAGACATAAATGGAATTATACTGTCTTTTAAATTATATATATAATGATATAATATTAATTTGTGGTATACTATTATTATCAAAGAATGTTCATTGTATCCTTAGACCAATTTGGAAAAAGATTGTCAAGAGAGACATTTTCTTGTCCAAATTGTTGGAGTAATTTATTATTCCTCTCTATCTTATTCCTTTTAGAAGAACAATTTACTTGAGAAATAAATATTTATATATGATGAAAAAGATTTTTGTACTCAGTTGATCCTTGATAGAAGTCAAACAAACTTTCCTTCCTGTCAATAGACATTTCTGAAGAAAGCCCTCTGTGCTGGTCCAAAGAATAAAAGGTGAATCAGAAAATATCACTGTCTTTTAGAATACAGTATTTTGTACAAATTTGGAAAACATTAAATTTCCAATATTAAAAGTAAATTCCAAATTTCCAAAAAGAATGAAACCTATTTGTTTGAATACTGTAAATAAAAAATACAAATATAGTGTCACCCCACCACCTCCTTTCATTTATAACCCTTAGTTGTAAGACAAGATATTCTCTTATACCATCTTTAGTTCTAAGACAAAGTGTACTGAGTGGATAGAAGATGAGACACCACACCTCATGGTTCTCAGCAGTGTTGCTAATGTAAAACACAGGGTCAAAGTGCATAACAGGTCCAAGGAATCTAGAAAATAACCATGATGGTGGATTTAAAAGTTTTTACTTGCTCTTGTCATCTGAACCTGGGACACGTCTTTCACTGGATCATGTTCCCTAAGGTACCCCATCTGAAGTAGGAAATTACCTGCAAGAAATTTATTTGTACAAGTGGCCTTTTCATAAGAAAGTGAGCACAGTTAGTCACTGATAGTAAAAATAGCATGCTTTCTGATTGTTCTTTCTCAAGGAACACTTGTTTCAAATATTTGTTTGACACGAATTGGAAGAGTCAATAAAGAAGAATGAAGCTCTCTTGTCAATATCTAAAGTGCTGAAATTATTCAAATTGTTGAACAGAGACTTCACTTGCTTTAGATAATATTTCATTAAGTAATTGTGTCAACATACATCATTGAACATATGGTACCATTGTACTCTTGTGAGAAGACAGACTGTAGGAATAAGTCCCAAATAGTTTCTCAAAATGATCTCCAAATTTGCCCTAAAACCTGGAGAAGCATGAACCTGAAAGCTGTACAATTTTAAACACAGGTATAAGCAATAAGAAAATCTCTAGATGACTGTAGTGGGATATCTGAACTTGAAGTTCACAGATTTTGTTGAGCATACCAGAATATGTTATCTGCAAGCTGTACTCTCAAGTTTCAGCTTCATAAATTGTTGCGTAGACTTCGGATGGAGTGATTTTGTATTGTCTGCCTCAAAACGGAAATTCTCATGTTGAAAACACTCAGCTTTTGGTGTAGTTGCTGTGACAATACTGTTTTTAAACAATCTTTTAAGTACATTCCAACTTTTAAGAGTAAAGAAATGTGATTAATGATTTACGTTCTTAGGCTATGTTGGGACATCTTGATCCAATATATTTTAAAACTAAACTAATTTGTTTATATGAGAAAAAGAGATTAGAGTCAAAATAGAATTATAATTTATTCCATTTAAAATGATTCATTTATCTTTCATTGAGTCATTCTCACTCCTTCTGATTGAGACATAAAAACTATAGAAAAAAAAAAAACCCTCTGAATCCATAAAGCTTGAAAAATAGGCTTCTCTTTATGGAGCTGGAAATAGAGGAAAGATTATAAATATGATAAAAGTCTATTATATCTCTTCAAAGTGAAGATATGTGTAGAGAAAAGAGGTTTTACTGATGACTAAAGTAATGTGTGATCATCATAAAATGCCTTTTGTAACACTGCATATTTTATTTTCAAAGTAATACATAGTCATTGTCAACATTTTGGTGAGGAATCTGCCTGGGGTTTCCAACATGTACACAGCATATCTATCATTTTAAATGATCAGAAATGTAGTCAGTATGCTTTTGAATAATATGTTCATTTTTCAATAATAAATTATAGACATATTTCTAGCATTCATTTTCATAAAGATGAAACAAGACCTCTCAGTGCTCAGGAACTGAACATTAGCTGATATATAATCATGTGGTAAATGGTGGCTTAATAGCATTATAACCTATTGCAATAAAAATAATTTGAAAATATTTAGATAGCAAAAAAAAATATTTAACTGTTTTAAAACTTTATCTATCAAATGTTTTATGCCTGATGGTTTTTCCAGGCTTCAACCAGGGCAATAGTGAGGGTTTAACAAGTAATGAGAAATCATAATATGGCTATAAATTTACAAGAAATAATTTAGATAGTTGTCATCAGATATTTGTGATTCCTTGTGTTACCTGAGAAGTGCCATGAATTATATCCCAAATTACCTACTGAGAATTTTATTTTAATTAAAAACTGACATGGTTTATAAGAGGATATTAACTATGTTGCTTCCTTTGAGTTTCCTTTGGGAGACTGACTTATAAACTGTTTTTTCCTTTTAAACTATTTAATACCTATTGTAATAGGAGAACCTATGTCTTATTTATATGAGAACAGACCAGTTTTAACCTTCTCACAATATATTTAATATATCAGAAATTATTAGTAGAAATTGTCATGACTATTTTGTCCTATGGGTTTCCCTGGTGGCTCAGACAGTAAAGAATCTGCTTGCAATTCAGGAGATCCAGGTTTAATCCTTGGGTTGGGAAGATTCTCTGGAGGAGGGCTTGGAAAGCCACTCCAATATTCTTGCCTGGAGAATTCCATAGACAGAGGAGTCTGGTGGGCTAAAGTCCATGGATTCACAAAGAGCTGGACACAACTGAGTTTTATTCACTCACTCATTTTGCCCTATACTGGGCAGAGGTTTTTGGTAACAACTGACACAAATGTTGGCAAACTTAAACATCCATGAAACTTCTGTGTGTGAAGCTTTTTACTATAGTTTTACAAATGTTATGCAACTAATCTTTAAGTGGCTATTGTATAGAGTTTCTGTTTTAAAAAAGGGCAAGAATAGAGGGCAGTCCTAAGATGGCAGAGGAATAGGATGGGGAGACCACTTTCTCCCTCACAAATTCATCAAAAGAACATTTCAACGCTGAGTAAATTCCATAAGACAACTTCTGAATGCTGGTAGAGGATATCAAGCATCCAGAAAAGCAGATCATTGTCTTCAAAAACAGGTAGGAAAAAATATAAAAGATGAAAAAAAGAGACAAAGGAGGTAGGGAGGGAGCTCCATCCTGGGAAGGAAATCTTAAGAAGAGAAGTTTCCAAACACCAGGAAACACTCGCTGCCGAGTCTGTGGTGAGCCTTGGAAGCACAGAGGGCAACATAACAGGAAGGAAAAATAAATAGTTAAATCCAACAGATTATGAGCCCAACAGTACCTCCCCCAGCGGAGAAGCAGCGCAGATGCCTGCATCCGCCACTAGCAAGTGGGGGCTTGCAGGGAGGCGCAGGAGGCGTGGGCTGCAATGCTTTGTAAGATTCGAGCGAAACCCCCCTCATGTAACCAGAATGAACTAACTTGGGCTAGCAAACCAGACTGTGGGATAGCTACCAAGCGAAAAGCTCGAACATAAGACACCGCCAGGACCATGCACAGAACAAAGGACGGAACAGAAATAGCCAGCTGCAGACCATCCCCTTCCCGTGACAGGCAGCCAGAGCCATAAGGGCTGGAAGGGGGCAATCGCAGCCCAAGAGAGACATTACCTACCAAAATGCAAGCAGGCTTCTTTGCTAACTAAGACTTCTGGGGGTTCTGTACAGTCATCAGCCGCCAGAGAAGGGATGCCAGCGATACACCCAGAAATCTGAGCAGCAGAGACGGGAAAAGCGATAAGTCGCAGCGACTGCGCTCGCCAAACACCTGAGCTACTCGGACCTGGGAAGGGCACAAAACGCAGGCCCAACCAAATCTGTGCCTCTGAGGGCTACCTGAGCGCCGAACCTGAGCGGCTTAGACCAGGGAGGTGCATGCAGCTTAGGGCCGGCCTCAGACAGTTCCTGATGGAACAACATAGACCCTGAGAGGTGTGCGCCCTGAGCAGGGGCAGGCCCAGCAGAGCTGAGACACTGCAAGCACAGGCCAGTGTTGCTCATTTGCAGCATCCCTCCCTCCCCACAGCGCGACTGAACAAGTGAGCCTAAAAAAAGTGTCCACCACTGCCCCCTCTGTGACAGGGCGGAAATCAGACACTGAAGAGACCAGCAAACAGAAGAAGTTAAACAGAGGAAACCGCCTTGGAAGTGACCCCACACTGTCCACAACACCAGAGAAAGGGCCAGATATATCATTACTATTTTTACGATCATTCTTTTTGTTGTTGTTGATATTGTTGTGTGATTGTTTTTTCTTTTCTTTTTCCGCTTTTTTTTAACCTTTTAAAATTTTTAAGTCCTCTATTTCTCCTTTAATTTTAATTTTTATAACCTACTACTACTTAAAAAAAAGACCCTATTTTTAAAGCAAATGCCATATATACTCTTTTTGTGGTTGTTGTTGTTTTAAAATAATTCTTGAGGCTTTTTTTTTTCTTTCTTCTCCTTCTTCTTCTTCTTTTCTTTAATATTGTATTTTTGAAAATCCAATCTCTACTCTAGATTTTTAATCTTTGCTTTTTGGTATTTGTTGTCAATTTTGTACATTTAAAAACCCAATTTCAGTACCCAATTTTACCTGACAGTGAGATTACTGGCTTGACCACTCTCTTCTCATTTGGACTCTTTTTCTCAACCAGGTGGCCTCTGTCTTTTCCCTCCCTTTTCTCTTTTTTAGCCAACTCTGTGAATCTCTGTGTGTTCCAGACAGTGGAGAATACTTAGGGAACTGGTTACTGGCTGGATCTGTCTCTCCTTTTCATTTCCCTCTTTTATCCTCCTGGCCACCTCTGTCTCCTTCCTCCCTCTCCTCTTCCCTATATAACTCCGTGAACACCTCTGAGCGGTTCAGACTGAGGAATGCACATAAGGAAGTGATTACTGGCTAGCTTGCTCTCTCCTCTTTTGATCCCACCTCATCTCATTCCAGTCACATCTAACTACCCCCTCCCTCTTCTCTTCTCCATGTAACTCAGTGAACCTCTCTGGGTGTCCCTCACTGTGGAGAAACTTTTCATCTTTAACCTAGATGTTTTATCATCGGTGCTGTATGGATGGAGAAGTCTTGAGGCTACTGTAAAAATAAAACTGAAAACCAGAAGCAGGAGGCTTAAGTCCAAATCCTGAGAACATCAGAGAACTCCTGAATCCAGGGAACATTAATAGATAGGAACTCATCAAATGCCTCCATACCTACACTGAAACCAAGCACCACCCAAGGGCCAACAAGTTCCAGAGAAAGACATACCACACAAATTCTCCAGCAACACAGAAACACACCCCTGAGGTTCACTATACAGGCAGCTCAAAGTTACTACAATCCATTGATGTCTCAGAACCCATTACTGGTCACTCCACTGCACTCCAGAGAGAAGAAACCCAGCTCCACCCACCAGAACTCCAACACAAGCCTCCCTAACCAAGAAACCTTGACAAGCCACTGATAGAACCCCACCCAAATTGAGGAAGCTCCATAATAAAGAGAACTCCACAAACTACCAGAATATACAAAGGCCACACCAAACACAGCAATATAACCAAGATGAAGAGACAGAGGAATACCCAGCAGTTAAAGGAACAGGAGAAATGCCCACCAAAACAAACAAAGAAGGAAGAGATAGGGAATCTATCTGAGAAAGAATTCTGAATATTGATAGTGAAAACAATCCAAAATCTTGAAATGAAAATGGAATCAAAAATAAATAGCCTGGAGACAAGGATTGAGAAGATGCAAGAAAGGTTCAAGGACCTAGAATAAATAAAAAAAGAGTCAATATATAATGAATACTGCAGTAAATGAGATCAGAGGCACACTCTGGAGGCAACAAATAGTAGAATAACGGAGGCAGAAGATAGGATTAGTGAAATAGAACATAGAATGGTAGAAATAAATGAATCAGACAGGAAAAAAGCAAAACGAGTTAAAAGAAATGAGGACAATCTCAGAGACCTCCAGGACAATATGAAACGCTCCAACATTCGAATTATAGGAGTCCCAGAAGAAGACAAAAAGAAAGACCATGAGAAAATACTTGAGGAGATAATAGTTGAAAACTTCCCTAAAATGGGGAAGGAAATAATCATCCAAGTCCAAGAAACCCGAAGAATTCCAAATAGGATAAACCCAAGGTGAAACACCCCAAGACACATATTAATCAAGTTAACAAAGATCAAACACAAAGAACAAGTATTAAAAGAAGCAAGGGAAAAACAACAAATAACACACAAGGGGATTCCCATAAAGATAACTACAGATATTTCAATAGAAACTCTTCAGGCCAGGAGGGAATGGCAAGACATACTTAAAGGGATGAAAGACAATAACCTACAGCCCAGATTACTATACCCAGCAAGAATCTCATTCAAATATGAAGGAGAATTCAAAAGCTTCACAGACAAGCAAAAGCTGAGAGAATTTAGCACCACCAAACCAGCTCTCCAACAAATGCTAAAGGATATTCTCCAGACAAGAAACACAAAAAGGGCATATAAACCCGAACCCAAAACAGTAAAGTAAATGGCAAAGGGATCATATTTATCAATAATTACCTTAAACGTAAACAGGTTGAATGCCGCAACCAAAAGGCAAAGACTGGCTGAATGGATACAAAAACACGACCCCTATATATGCTGCCTACAAAAGACCCACCTCAAAACAAGGGACACATACGGACTAAAAGTGAAGGGCTGGAAAAAGATATCCCATGCAAATAGAGACCAAAAGAAAGCAGGGGTAGCAATACTCATATCAGGTAAAATAGACTTTAAAACAAAGGCTGTGAAAAGAGACAAAGAAGGCCACTACATAATGATCAAAGAATCAATCCAAGAAGAAGATATAACAATTATAAATATATATGCACCCAACATAGGAGCACCGTAATATGTAAGACAAATGCTAACAAGTATGAAAGGGGAAATCAACAATAACACAATAATAGTGGGAGACTTTAATACCCCACTCACACCTATGGACAGATCAACTAAACAGAAAATTAACAAAGAAATGCAAACTTTAAATGACAAAATAGACCAGTTAGACCTAATTAATATCTATAGGACATTTCACCCCAAAACAATGAATTTCACCTTTTTCTCAAGTGTGCAGGGAACCTTCTCCAGGATAGATCACATCCTGGGCCATGAACCTAACCTTGATAAATGCAAAAAAAATAAAAATCATTCCAAGCATCTTTTCTGACCATAATGCATTAAGATTAGATGTCAATTACAGGAGAAAAACTATTAAAATTCCAGCATATGGAGGCTAAACAACACGCTTCTGAATAACCAACAAATTACAGAAGAAATCAAAAAAGAAATCAAAATATGCATAGAAACAAATGAAAATGAAAATACAACAACCCAAAACCTGTGGGATACTATAAAAGCAGTGCTAAGAGGAAAGTTCATAGCAATACAGGCATACCTCAAGAAACAAGAAAAAAGTCAAATAAATAACCTAACTCTACACCTAAAGCAACTAGAAAAGGAAGAAATGGAGAACCCCAGAGTTAGTAGAAGGAAAGAAATCTTAAAAATTGGGGCAGAAATAAATGCAAAAGAAACAAAAGAGACCATAGCAAAAATCAACAAAGCCAAAAGCTGGTTCTTTGAAAGGATAAATAAAATTGACAAACCATTAGCCAGACTCATCAAGAAGCAAAGAGAGAAAAAGCAAATCAATAAAATTAGAAATGAAAATGGAGAGATCACAACAGAAAACACAGAAATACAAAGGATCACAAGAGACTACTATCAGCAGTTACATGCCAATCAAATGGACAAATTCTTGGAAAAATACAACTTTCCAAAACTGAACCAGGAAGAAATAGAAAATCTTAACAGACCCATCACAAGCACGGAAATTGAAACTGTAATCAGAAATCTTCCAGCAAACAAAAGCCCAGGTCCAGACGGCTTCACAGCTGAATTCTACCAAACATTTCGAGAAGAGCTAACACCTATCCTACTCAAACTCTTCCAGAAAATCACAGAGGAAGGTAAACTTCCAAACTCATTCTATGAGGTCACCATTACCCTAATACCAAAACCTGACAAAGATGCCACAAGGAAAGAAAACTACAGGCCAATATAACTGATGAACATAGATGAAAAAATCCTCAACAAAATTCTAGCAATCAGAATCCAACAACACATTAAAAAGATCATACACCATGACCAAGTGGGCTTTATCCCAGGGATGCGAGGATTCTTCAAAATCCACAAATCAAACAATGTAATTCACCACATTAACAAATTGAAAAATAAAAGCCATATGATTATCTCAATAGATGCAGAGAAAGCCTTTGACAAAATTCAACATCCATTTATGATAAAAACTCTCGAGAAAGCAGGAATAGAAGGAACATACCTCAACATAATAAAAGCTATATATGACAAACCCACAGCAAACATTATCCTCAATGGTGAAAAATTGAAAGCATTTCCCATAAAGTCAGGAACAAAACAAGGGTGCCCACTTTCACTGCTACTATTCAACATCGTTCTGGAAGTTTTGGCCACAGCAATCAGAGCAGAAAAAGAAAGAAAAAGAATCCAAATTCGAGAAGAAGAAGTAAAACTCTCACTGTTTGCAGATGACATGATCCTCTACATAGAAAACCCTAAAGACTCCACCAGAAAATTACTAGAGCTAATCAATGAATATAGTAAAGTTGCAGGATATAAAATCAACACACAGAAATCCCTTGCATTCCTATACACTAATAATGAGAAAGTAGAAAAAGAAATTAAGGAAACAATTCCATTCACCATTGCAACAAAAAGAATAAAATACTTGGGAATATATCTACCTAAAAAAGTAAAGACCTATATATAGAAAACTATAAAACACTGGTGAAAGAAATCAAAGAGGATGCTAATAGATGGGGAAATATACCATGTTCATGGATCAGAAGAATCAATATAGTGAAAATAAGTATACCACCCAAAGCAATCTACAGATTCAATGTAATCCCTATCAAGCTACCAGCGGTATTTTTCACAGAACTAGAACAAATAACTTCGAGATTTGTATGGAAATACAAAAAACCTTGAATAGCCAAAGCAATCTTGAGAAATCAAGAAGGAATCAACTTGCCTCACTTCAGGGTCTACTACAAAGCCACAGTCATCAAGACAGTATGGTACTGGCACAAAGACAGAAATATAGATCAATGGAACAAAATAGAAAGCCCAGAGATAAATCCACACACCTATGGACACCTTATTTTGACAAAGGAGTCAAGAATATACAATGGATTAAAGACAATCTCTTTAACAAGTGATGCTGGGAAAACTGGTCAACGACTTGTAAAAGAATGGAACTAGATCACTTTCTAACACCATATACAAAAAGAAACTCAAAATGGATTAAAGATCTAAATGTAAGACCAGAAACCATAAAACTCCTAGAGGAGAACATAGGCAAAACACTCTCCGACATACATCACAGGATCCTCTATGATCCACCTCCCAGAATACTGGAAATAAAAGCAAAAATAAACAAATGGGATCTAATTAAAATTAAAAGCTTCTGCACAACAAAGGAAACTATAAGCAAGGTGAAAAGACAGCCTTCTGAATGGGAGAAAATAATAGCAAATGAAGCAACTGACAAACAACTAATCTCAAAAATATACAAGCAACTTATGCAGCTCAATTCCAGAAAAATGCACGACCCAATCAAAAAATGGGCCAAAGAACAAAATAGACATTTCTCCAAAGAAGACATACAGATGGCTAACAAACACATGAAAAGATGCTCGACATCACTCATTATCAGAGAAATGCAAATCAAAACCACAATGAAGTACCATTTCACACCAGTCAGAATGGCTGTGACCCAAAAGTCTGCAAGCAATAAATGCTGGAGAGGGTATGGAGAAAAGTGAACCCTCTTACACTGTTGGTGGGAATACAAACTAGTACAGCCACTATGGAGAACAGTGTGGAGATTCCTTAAAAATTGCAAATAGAACTGCCATATGACCCAGTAATTCCACTGCTGGGCACACACACCGAGGAAACCAGAATTGAAAGAGACACATGTACCCCAATGTTCATCGCAGCACTGTTTATAATAGCCAGGACATGGAAACAACCTAGATGTCCATCAGCAGATGGATAAGAAAGCTGTGGTACATATATACAATGGAGTATTACTCAGCCATTAAAAAGAATACATTTGAATTAATTCTAATGTGATGGATGAAACTGGAGCTGATTATACAGAGTGAAGTAAGCCAGAAAGAAAAATACCAATACAGTATACTAACACATATATATATGGAATTTAGAAAGATGGTAATGATAACCCTGTATGTGAGACAGCAAAAGAGACACAGATGTATAGAACGGACTTTTGGACTCTGAGGGGAGGGAGAGGGTGGGATGATTTGGGAGAATGGCATTGAAACATGTATACTATCATGTAAGAAAGGAATCACCAGTCTATGTTCGATACAGGATACAGGATGCTTGGCGCTGGTGCACGGGGATGATCCAGAGAGATGTTATGGGGTGGGAGGTGGGAGGATGATTCAGGATTGGGAACTCATGTACACCCGTGGCAGATTCATGTCAATGTATGGCAAAACCAATACAGTATTGGAAAGTAAAATAAAGTAAAAATAAAAATTAAAAAAATAATAAAAATAAAAAAGGGCAAGAATATAACATTCACTCATTCTTTATTTTGCTCATCATTCATTTATTCATTCAATTATTTAATGACAGTAATAATTATATATTTACTGAGACCCAACTATAGACCAGGGATTGTGGCAAATGTTATGGATGTTAGTGTAAACAAGACAGATATGATCCTTCAAATCATATATTTATAGAGTCTAGAAATAGATATGGACAAATAAGTAATTAGGTACACAATGAGAACAGGATAATATGGTAGCATTTATGTTCTGAACAGAATATGTGGTTGGTGACAGCTTCCTAGAACAAAAAGTGAATTAAGTTTAAACCAGATGATCTAGTAGGACTAGCCAAGTAAGAGGAAAATAGAATTGCTCCATGTCAAAGAAAAAGCATGGGGGAAGAACTGGAATCAAGAAATGGGATTGACTCCAGCTGACCTCGGTTATTTTTCACATTCTGCCTTAGAGCCAAGTGTACACTATGCTTCCTATCCTACAGAAGCTCCTCATTTAAAAAAAAGGGGGGGGGGACAAGGAGTTTGAAATTAAACTAAAAACATTTCTAATATCTGGGACTCAACATTCTAGTGGATAAATACTAGAAGATGAGAGTAAAGTGCGATGTGGGGGCCCAGGTCAAATGGTCCCCAGAAAGACACAGAAAGAGATAGAAATTTGTCTCAAGATTCAGCAGTCCTTGGAGGATTTTTAAGTAATAACCTGATGTGATTTTTTACATTAAAAAAAAATCCCATTCAGCTAGGTTGAGGGCAATGATCTTAATTAAGAGATAGTTGGATAAATTATATGAGAGAAAATAGTCTGAATACATGAGGTAGCAGTGCAGATGAAGAGAACAGGGTGATTTCCACAAGCTGTTAATTGGATATGGCAATGACAGACATAAGGCTGGAGATAGCATGACAGTCAAGCATTATGTGAGGATGAAGACTTTTTTAAAAATTGAGGGACAATTCTCACACAAAACTGAGGAACCAGTTTTAGGAGTAGAATTAGAAGAATTATGTCAAACGTACACATCTATGTAACTATCACTCCAACTGAGATACAGCCCAGTAATTTTCTTCATGGTATTTCTAGTCTAACCCCATCCCCAAATGTACCTGCTCTTCTGATTTCACCATTTTAGTTTTGCTCCTTCTTAAACTTCATAGAAATGGGATTACATATTATGTGGTCCTTTGCCTCTGACTCCTTTCACTTAGCAAAAATGCTTTAGAGATTAGCCATATTGTTGGGCTTACGACTAGTTTGTGCTTTTTCATGCTGGGTGGTCTTCATCATATTTTTTTTAACTCTGTTGTTGCTGGATATCCAGATTGTTTTCAATATTTGTGCATTATGGGGAGGGTGGTGGAACTGATATAAGCAAATATCTAGAAGGATAATCAGCATATCAAAGGCTATGAGCACATTCAAGTTTATAAGCTAGTACGAGGCACTATTCTAAATACTTAAAATGCACTATTTCATTTAAACTTCATAGCAATTCAGTGAAGAAAATTATTATCATTATCATCATTTTGAAGATAAAACTTATTCAGAAAGGTTGAGTTACCTGTCCAAGATCACATACTAAATGATGAAGCTAAGATGTGAACATAAGAAATAGTCAGGAAGTACAGCCATAAAAATATTAATAGTGGTTATTTTCAAACGGTGATATGGGTAATTAAAATACTTTTTACTTATATTTTCTAACTTCTCTGAAAGAAACATGTGGAGGAAAAGGGGGAAAAATAGAAACTCGTGTTCAACTTTTTGCGACCCGTGGACTGCAACACGCCAGCCTTCCCTGTCCATCACCAACTCCCAGAGCTTGTTCAAACTCATGTCCATCAAGTCAGTGATGCCATCCAACCATCTCATCCTCTGTCATCCATCTCATCCCAACCTAGTGCTCCTGCATAATATTTTTTGCATTGTTGGATTATATTTACTGATATTTTATTGAGGATCTTTGAGTCTGTGTTCATGTAAGATGTTGATTTGTAGTTTCTTGTAATTTTTTTTTTTTTTTTAGTTTTGACATTAGGATGCTAAGGCTAACCTCATAGAATGAGTTATGCAGTATACACTCTGCTTCAATTCTCTGGATAATGTTATAGATAATAGGTATCACTTCTTTCTCAAATGTTTGGTAGACCAAATAAGCTCTCAACATATATTTGTAGGGGAACACAAGGCAGTCAAGCTTGTGTCCAAGCATACAAGACTTTGGACACACTCAAATGAGGTGTTGTGTGTTGCAGTCTGCCTTTGTTAGGAAAAAAATCTTCGGTAGAATTCATCAGTGACACCAGCTAGGCCTTGTACTATCTTTTTTGTAAGATTGTTGGCTGTTGAGTCACTTCCTTTCATAGACGTGGGCCTGTTCAGATGGTCTATCTAATAGTGTAATTTTGGTAGATGTCTTTCAAAGAATTGGTTCATCTGAGTTATCACATTTGTGGGCACAGTGTTGCTCATTATATTTTTATTATACTTTAATATTACAGAATCAGTAGCAATGGGCCTTCCTACATTTCTGATATCAGTGATTAGTCTTCTGTTTTTCTTAATTAGCTTGGGTAGAGATTTATCAATTCTACTGTTATCTATAAAGAACTAGCTTTTGGTTTTATTTATAATATTCATGTTTCAATTCCATTAGTTTATGCTCTAATTTTTATTTCTTTTCTTGTTTTAGGTTTACATTGGCCTTCATTCTCTTGTCTCTTAAGGCAGTAATTTAGATGATCGATTTTATATTTTATTTCAATTCTAGTATATGAACTCAATGCTTTCAAATTTCCTCTAAGCACTGCTTTTGCTGCATCTTACAAACTTTGATGTTATCCTTTCATGTTCATTTTTTGTGTGTATTGTGTATGACTGCCTTAAGGTTTGTAGTATACTTCTGCAACTATCTAAGTCCACTTTCAAATAACTCTATACAACTTCATGGGTAGCAGAGTAAAACAGAGTATTCTCAATTTCTCTCTTCCATCCTTTACAACATTGCTGTTATGCATCTTGTTTATTCATAAAATATAATCCTTCCATACATTGTTGCTATGTAATTTTGAAGTTATCTTTTAAATTAGTTAAGAATTTTTAAAAGTTTTTTTTAACTGTCATTTATTCCTTCTCTAATGCTTTTCTTTCCTTCATGCAAATCTGAGTCTCTGTCTATACCACCAACAGAATTTCTCTTAACATTCCTTGTAGGGCAAGTCTACTGACAACAGATTCTATAGTTTTTGTTTGTCTGAGGAAGTCTTTATTTCTCCTTCAGTTTTGAAGGACAATTTCACTGGATACTGAATTCAGGATAGGTGAGCTATTTTTCTTCTTTCCAGCCTTTAACTATTTCACTCTACTCTCTTCTTTCTTTCATGGTTTCTGAATAAAAGTTTAATGTAACTCTTCTTCTTTTTTTTTAAGGGTTTTGGCCAAGCATTTTTATTTACTTATTTATTTATTTTAAAATTGTGGCTTGTGAGTTTTATTTAGTTTTTTTAATATAAATTTATTTATTTTGATTGGAGGTTAATTACTTTACAATATTGTATTGGTTTTGCCATACATCAACATGAATCCACCACAGGTATATACATGTTCCCCATCCTGAACCCCTCTCCCTCCTCCCTCCCTGTAGCATCCCTCTGGGTCGTCCCAGTGCAACAACCCCAAGCATCTAGTATCATGCATCAAACCTGGACTGGTGATTCGTTTCATATATGATATTATACATGTTTCAGTGCCATTCTCCCAAATCATCCCACCCTTGCCCTCTCCCACAGAGTCCAAAAGTCTGCTCTATACATCTGTGTCTCTTTTGCTGTCTCGCATACAGGGTTATCGTTACCATCTTTCTAAATTCCATATAAATGCGTTAGTATACTGTATTGGTGTTTTTCTTTCTGGCTTACTTCACTCTGTATAATCGGCTCCAGTTTCATCCACCTTATTAAAACTGATTCAAATGCATTCTTTTTAGTGGCTGAGTAATACTCCATTGTGTATATGTACCACAGCTTTCTTATCCATTCATTTGCTGATGGACATCTAGGTTGCTTCCATGTCCTGGATATTTTAAACAGTGCTGCGGTGAACATTGGGGTACACGTGTCTCTTTCAATTCTGGTTTCCTCGGTGTGTGTGCCCAGCAGCGGGATTGCTGGGTCATAAGGCAGTTCTACACCTTATCTTTGACAAAGGAGGCAAGAATATACAATGGATTAAAGACAATCTCTTAAACAAGTGGTGCTGGGAAAACTGGTCAACCACTTGTAAAAGAATGAAACTAGATCACTTTCTAACACCATACACAAAAAGAAACTAAAAATGGATTAAAGATCTAAACGTAAGACCAGAAACTATAAAACTCCTAGAGGAGAACATAGGCAAAACACTCTCTGACATAAATCATAACAGGATCCTCTATGACCCACCTCCCAGAATATTGGAAATAAAAGCAAAAATAAACAAATAAGACCTAATTAAACTTAAAAGCTTCTGCACAACAAAGGAAACTATAAGCAAGGTGAAAAGACAGCCTTCAGAATGGGGAGAAAATAATAGCAAATGAAGCAACTGACAAACAACTAATCTCAAAAATATACAAGCAACACCTGCAGCTCAATTCCAGAAAAATGCACGACCCAATCAAAAAATGGGCCAAAGAACAAAATAGACATTTCTCCAAAGAAGACATACAGATGGCTAACAAACACATGAAAAGATGCTCGACATCACTTATTATCAGAGAAATGCAAATCAAAACCACAGTGAGGTACCATTTCATGGCAGTCAGAATGGCTGCGATCCAAACGTCTACAAGCAATAAATGCTGGAGAGGGTGTGGAGAAAAGGGAACTCTCTTACACTGTTGGTGCGAATGCAAACTAGTACAGCCACTATGGAGAACAGAGTGGAGATTACAATGTAATTCTTATCCTTGTTCCTCTATAGGCATGTTTCCCTCTTTCCCCATCTTCTTTCAAGATTTTCTCTTTGTGGTTGACTTTCTGATGTTTGAGTATTATAAACTTAGGTGTACATTTTTGGTATTTATCCTGTTGGGGTTCTCTGAGTCCCTGGATCTGTGTTTTAACATATGTCATTAATTTTGGAAAATTCTCAGCCAGTATGCCTTCAGATATTTTGCTCCTTTCTCTCCTTACTTCTTCTGCTGGTACTCTTTTGTAATTGCCCCCGTTTTCTTGGATATTTTATTCCTTTTTATTTTAATTCATTTTTTCCTGTTTGAACTTTCAGACTTGTTTTAGACATTTTTATTGACGTTATTTCCAACTTTACTAAGTTTTCGCTTGTCTATTTCCAGTCTACTGTATTGATTAGCTCATCAAAGGCATTCTTCATTTCTGTTAGTGTGTTTTGTTTTTAGCATTTCCTTTTGATTATTGGAGTTTCCACTTCTCTGCTTAGATTAACCATCTGTTCTTGTGTATTGTCCATTTTTTCCATTAGATCTCTTAGCATATTAATTGCTTTAAATTCCTGTTCTGATAACTCCAAAATATCTGCCAAATCTGAGTCTGATCTGATGTTGGCTTTGTTTCTTCAGACTGCCTATTTCCTTGCCTGGTAGCATGACTTGTATTTTTCTGTTAACTATTGGACACAACAAATTGTTTAATAGGAACTGAGGTAAAGCAGGCCTTTAGTTAATGGTTTCATGTTTATCTGTATAGGACTTAGGCTGTATTTCATGTTTGCCATAGGTGTCAGGGTTTTCAGTTCCTGTAGGTTCCTCATGTTTTTACTCTATTGTGTTTGGATTTCCCTAGTAACTTCTTAAAGGAAGTCTATGTCTTACAACTCTCTTACGTTGTCATCTTCTACAAGAATAGAAGCACCTTGATGACATGATGTGAAGTATTGGGAAAGGGAGGCATTCTATAATCATAAAATAAAATCTTCACCTGGAAGAATGGGGAGGGCAGAATCCCTGGATTATGACCTTCAGAGTAGTTTCTTAGCCTTTTTATATCTTGACTTTTATGAGACCGGAAGGGTTGAGGGGACTGGAGTTACCCTATTGTCCTTCCCCCAGGTCAGGTAAGGCTCTGGTAGTTCCCCTTGAGGATGGACCTTTGTCCATCAGAGACATCAGAATGTTCTAGGTGGATCTCAAAAATTGTTACTTATCCTCTCCTCCAGCCATAAGCACAGGAGGGCTTTTCTCTAATCCATGGTAAGAAACTGGTAGAGTTCCAGAAGTTAAAAGTAATGAAAGTGAGGGGGCCTATAACTGGGCCTCTAAGTATTGATTTTTAATATTTTTTTTTCCTTGTGAGAGTACGAGTAAGGATTCCAAGTTCCTTACATGTCAGGGTATAAAACTGTTATTTTTCATGAAGGAAGAAAAATAATCTGTATGTGGCACTCTATAACCATATGAGTAGGGGCTCTATTCCCAATTTCAAGTCTTTTATGAGAAGCTTAAATGTTTAAACAGACCCAATATTACCTTGTGATGGCTTAATATAACACAGGGAAAAATGAAGAACTTAGGGAGTTTAGAGGAATGGATACTTAATGAATACCTGTACCACCTGTAAAATATTCCAGCTCAAGTGAACATTTGGCAAGTATTAAATCACAATCAATTCACGATTGAATTCTGTGACAACAGCCTGAAGTGATTATATTCATGTAATTCATTAGAGAGATCTGTGCTTTAGGTACCAGATGTGCAGGTGTAGAATTGGCACTCTGTTGAAAAATTGTAAAGTATTACTTGTATTCTTGCCCAGAAGGGCCATTCCATAGGGATACATGGCAGTCTACAGTATCAGAAAAAGGATGTATGAACCAGTCACCTTGCAAGTTATTTACTATGGTAGGTGAGCATGCAGCTGACTCATATAATATTCATTAAAAAACATATATAATGATAGATAGATATAGATATACCTACTTTCAAATCAAAGGCACACACACACACAAACTTAAATTCAAATCAATTATTACATTAAATGTTTAGTTTCCCAGAGGATCTAAGCCAGTCAATGTATCAGAGTATCAGAATACCAGTTAGAATTCCTTAAAATTATTCATATCTGCCTTATATTGCATGGAAAATGCATAGCTTTTTGGTGTACCACACTTAAGAATTATTTTGTGGCACTATTTATCCAAAAGTTGAAGCTCCTTTTTCAGGTCACAACTGAACACTCATAAAAAGCGTAGAGAAATGTAAAAGCAATGCTCACATTTGTAGAACACACAAGTAACTTCTTATAAATAACTTCATTGATCTCTTATCTCATTTAATACTTACAACAACGTTTGAGGGCCTTTGAAGTGTGGTGTTGAGAGTCCTTTGGACAGTAAGGAGATCAAACCAATAATCTTAAAGGAAATCAACCCCAAATATTCATTGGAAGGACTGATGCTTTGCCCACCTGATGAGAAGAGCTGACTCCTTGGAAAAGACCCTAATGCTGGGAAAGATTGAAGGCAGAGGAGAAGGGGACAGCAGGGGATGGGATGGTTGGGTGGTATCACTGACTCAGTGGACATGAGTTTGAGCAAACTCCAGGAGATGATGAAGGACAGGGAAGACTGGTATGCTGCAGTACATGGGGTTACAAAGAGTCGGACACAACTGAGAGAATGAACACCAACAACAATTATTTTCCTCACTTTAAAATGGAAATAATTAGTTTCAAGATGTAGCCATTCCTTTCTCCAGAGGATCTTCCCAACCCAGGGATTGAACCTAAGTCTCTTGCATTGCAGGCAGATTCTTAATGTCTGAGCCATCAGGGAAGCCCAACTAACATACATCCATGATTTCTTTCTATGAAATATAGGGTTAAAAGATGATATATTATGTGAAACTTCTCATATTTTTCTTGACCGATTTTCTGGTGAGAAGAAAGTAAAATATATCCATGTTCAAAGGAAAACAGGACTTCCCAGGTGGCACTAGTTGTAAAGAACCTGCCTGCCAATGCAAGAGACCTGGGTTTGATCCTGAGGTTGGAAAGATCCTGGGGAAGGAAACAGCAACCCACCCAGTATTCTTGCCTGAGAAATTCCATGGACAGAGGAGCCTGGTGGGCTACAGTCCTTGGGGTCACAAAGAGTTGGACACAACTTAGCAACTTAAACAATGATGAGAGCAACAGAAACAAAAAACTTGCTTGACTTTCACACTTGAAATATAAACACGTCCATGAAGGCAATATGCATACCAGATAAAACTATAGACTTTAAACCCAGACAGATCTATTTTTGAATTCTGGTTCTGCTTATACTTCATGACCTTGGCCAAATTACTTAACCTCTGGAAGTCTCTACTTTCTCATTTGTCAAATAAAGATAATACAAGTATATTTTCTTACTTGTCAAATATAGTTAATAGTGAAAATTGATGTATGTAAGGTTATTTACATTTATATGTTATTAATTTATTGATATAGAATATGGTAAATTATGTACTTCTTTTACCCTCCAGACTTGGTGAATACATTATTTATATACATTTTAAATTTTTATTGGTTACTGATAGCTATGGAAGCTAGAGGTAAGTTTAACAAAGAATAGTGTCATGTTGTTTCCCTAGTTATTCTGTATACCATTGTGTTTTTAAATACTATGAAAGAAAGAAAATAAACAAAATTGTTCTATTTGCTATTCAGTGCTTTTTGCTGCAAGAATTCAATACTACTCTGAATTTAAAACCAAGCTATAAAATGTTATGGATTGGGATGTCATGAAGCTAATTTCTTTTTCTAATTTTTTAACCAAATGAGGTGGTTGCTTTTACATGTATATGCAGAGAATTCAGGTTCTAGTGCAATATTTTCTAATTGAAGAATATGTATCTAATCTCTGAAAGATTTATTATCTTACTTTGTTCACTAAGGTTGCCTAAGAAAAAGCTTAAAAAATCTTTGTCTCAGCTAAAAATTTAAATCACTATACAAAGATCACAAAATTACTAAGCAATCAATTGAGAAAATTACAAAAAATATTAAATGAATCTGATTCCATTTTATTTGTATTGAATGAATTTTCCTTTTCCTTTTTTCATGATATAATATAGACAAATCATAATATGCTTTAAAGAGCACAGACCATGCTAACTATAAGAGATAATAAAAACTAAAACAGTATTTCTTATTGGTCTTTAAATCAAAGAACCTTATTTGACAAACACATTCTAATGTAAAGGATGAACTTCTAATGTGATTTAGTGAAAATAAATGATGCATTAAACCTTAACTCCTTAATTATTTTTTATACCCAATTGGAAAATAACTTTAGTTTAAAATCTATAATTACCTTGTTTTCTCTGTATAATCAATAAACATGGTTTTTCAATACAATTTTAATGTAATTGATGAGATTTTAAAATATTTAAATAGATTGCATCATGTATGCAGTCTTAACTTTCTTCTTTAGCCACTATTAGATAAGAACTCCTTTAAAATTTAGTGTAGCCTTATGCTAAAGCACCACAGAATAATCAATACATATTTCTTCTGATATGTTTGGTTATTAACAAATAAACTTTATTTTGGAAGCACTTGTTTATTGAATTTAGATTGTCTTTTAAATTAAATCATTGCATTTCTTGTTTGTTATTTGTGTAGCTAAATCAAGTTAAAAAGAGATGCAATGAAAATAACTTGCTGATACCACAGAGAGAAGTAGAGAAGTAAAAAAACTGAAAATCTAGAGGAAAATGTGGTATCTATAGCAACAGACTGTATAACTTAGAAGAGTCCTTTCTTGTCCAATTTATCAAATAAAATAGTGCATACTGTAATCAAACACCAGTGGCAACAACAAACATATATTAATATCTTCTGTATGTGAGACACAATACTAAATGCTACCTGACAACCTAGCTGGAGAAAGAAGATACACATATGACTGGAGTGAAGAGGACATAATGAAGAGCAATAAGATAAAGAGCAATGTTGTATGAAGACATAGTATGGAAGAATTTGAAAGAAGAAATTAACACTTACTGAACGCTTACAAGGATTCAGGCACAGTACTGAGTCCTTGAATTCAGAAGGCACAGCTTCAGTTCATCACTAAGGAATCTGAAGTGGTGGCTTAAGTGATGTTGTACCTGGGCATTACATCTGGTAACCCTAACCCTAATCTTTTTTGATGTTAATGTTATCACTCATCAAATATGATGCTTACTTGCTCCTGCTATTAATCAAAATTTGGAAGTACAGCTTAAGGTAATCAGTATTTGGAAAGATAAGATGAGGTAAATATCTTACACCTCATCAAAGTTTTATTCTAGATTTAGCATCCATTGGAGATTCTTGCCTGAACAAATCTTTGCTAAGATTACATGGTTTATATACATAACTTTATGTGGTTACAAAATGATTTTCTAGCCCCAGCATTCTTTTTATGTTTGCTAATTAGCTCTTTTGTAATGATACCTCAAGAAACTGTCACAGATTTAGTAATGGTATATGAGTAGACTGGTATGATAGCTGTAAAAAAGGAAAGGGTGAATAAAAAAGTAAATAAGGGGAAAATAAATAGAAGAGTAAAGGATTAGGATGCAGTGAGCCCTGAGAAATTTTTATAATTAAGAAGGAAAAAGAAATGCGGACAACCTAGAATAAATGAATATGCTATCAGAATGCTGGAAGCCACATCAAGGTAGTGATCATAAGTTCATAGCACAAGGGAGTTTCACAAAAGGAAAGTTTGGTTGAAAAAATAAATATAATCCCCAGGTCTAGGCAGATAAGAAATGTCATTAGAGTAGCAATAAATAGAATATTGGAAAGTGAGCATTTTTCAGAAGAATAAGGTCAGATGTAAAATTGCAGAGGTTACAGCTGATAAAGATAAGAATTAAAATGTTGGAATATTAACACATTTTTCAGTGAAATAAAAGATAAAACTTGGTAACTAGGTATAAGTGTGGAGGGGCAAAGGAAAGATTCACTAGTTTTTGTTTCTGTGTTGTCTTAAGAGAAGAAATATTATGTATTAAAGAAGGAGTTGCTTAAGAGAAATAATAGTTCAGAACTAGATAAAGGATCACAGCTTTCTGATGTCAGGAAATGATGAGATCAAGAGCAAATGATTATGGATTACAAAGATTGCTACACCTTCTCCTGTAATTATCTTTCAGAAAATATGAAAACAGGTCAACGAGACTAGATCGATCCACAAGTTCCCATTTCAATGAAGCTAGATGTTAGTTCATCCACAAATACCGCATGTGTGAAATCAGTGAGTTCAAAACTTAGAGGAAAGGTATGATTACTAGTGGGGTCTTCTGTGGTAAACCAGAAAGCAGGAGGACTCCTATTGATGTGGTCTCCGTACCACATGAACTCTGCGTGGCTATCTATCTTCCTCTGGGATTACTCTGTGATTCAGAACAAAAACAGAGAAAGCCAGTATGAGATTCAAAGGACAAAGATTTAGAGAAAAAAAATGGAGCAATAAGAGGAATAAAATTGATGAACATGAAGTTCAGATGATGACATCTCAATTATCTGAAAATGAACAATCAGCAAAATTTAGATAATTTGAGATATAAGGCAATTCCTTACTATTTACATGGTTATGTGTGTGGATGACTTTTTACATTTATGATATGTATAGTTGTGTAGGTATATGTAGTTGTGTAAACTAAATAATATACTGAGATAAGATGCACCTTATCTCTGAAATCTCTGGAACTAATGCAAAGGACTGTGCTACATATTCTGAGAAAAGATTCATTTTAAACATTGACAGCTGAGTCAGTGATGCTTATGACCCCCTCACCTCACTTTCATTTTCCTCCCTACACTTTACTCAGTTTCAGTTCAGTTCAGTTGCTCAGTCGTGTCTGACTCTTTGTGACCCCATGACTCGCAGCACGCCAGGCCTCCCTGTCCATCACCATCTCCCGGAGTTTACTCAGACTCATGTCCATCGAGTCGGTGATGCCATGCAACCATCTCAACCTCTGTTGTCCCCTTCTCCTCCTGCCCCCAATCCCTCCCAGCATCAGAGTCTTTTCCAATGAGTCAACTCTTTGCATGAGGTGGCCAAAGTACTGGAGCTTCAGCTTTAGCATCATTCCTTCCAAAGAAAATCCAGGGTTGATCTCCTTCAGAATGGACTGGTTGGATCTCCTTGCAGTCCAATGGACTCTCAAGAGTCTTCTCCAACACCACAGTTCAAAAGCATCAATTCTTCAGCATTCAGCCTTCTTCACAGTCCAACTCTCACATCCATACATGACCATAGGAAAAACCATAGCCTTGACTAGACGGACCTTAGTCAACAAAATAATGTCTCTGCTTTTGCATATACTATCTATGTTGGTCATAACTTTTCTTCCAAGGAGTAAGCGTCTTTTAATTTCATGGCTGCACACTTTACTGGTCCTTCATTAATTGCCCATCCAGAAGAATGGCAGGAAGGCCATGACTGCCAAACTGGGAGCCATTGATTGGGAAATCTTGTAGGTGGCTTTTGTTCAGAAGTTCTTTTGAGTTACAGCAGGAATAATGAAGTTGGAATAGTGAACATGCTATCTAATACTATAAGCTGGAGTTGATTGGTGCTTCAAATAATAATTTTTTGGAAAGACCTGGACTCGTCATAAATTGTTATATGATGATGAATGTCATTACCTCATTGGGAATTGCAGCCTAATGTTGTTTATAAGTTACAAGAAAACGGATCAGAATCTCAATTGTATAGAGGGACATTGGGCTTCCCTGGTGGCTCAGACGGTAAAGCGTCTGCCTACTATGAGGGAGACCTGGGTTCGATCCCTGGGTTGGGAATTTCCCCTGGAGAAGGAAATCGCAACCCACTCTAGTACTCTTACCTGGAAAATCCCATGGACGGAGGAGCCTGGTAGGCTACAGTCCATGGGGTCGCAAAGAGTTGGACGTGACTTGAGCGACTTCACTTCACTTCACTTTAGTATTCTCACATATACTGAAAGATGTAGATATTTAGATAGGCCAAATTAGAAATTAATTTTAGCTATTAAAAATATTAGACAATTTATATGAAAAGCGCATTCTTTCTTTTTCCCTAGCATGAGGTGAAATTTGTATTTGGTAACTATGTAGGTTTTTTTTTTTAAACATCTAAGTAACTTTTTAAAATCACCAATGTAAGATATCTTTAATTCTTCAAGTCCAAAGAAATTCTGTATGTAAAGTTTACTTGCAGAAAATCCTTAAATTCTATTATTTAATTGTTGCTTCTTAGGTACACTGGAGAAATGGTATGAGAAAATGTAAAGCTTAAGAAAGTCAAAGTATCACGATTAACATTTAGGGAAATAAAACTCGTCCTACAGAGCTGATAATATTTAATGAAAAATTCCTGATTTCAGCAGCATCCCTCTGCCCACGCTCAGTCTCAAAGATAAGAATAAAATTAAATTGGAACATCACATAAACAAGTCCCTCCCATATTCTAACAATCTGAAAAATAATAGAACCAGCATTGAAGAAAGAGTATTTGCATACCATCTAGTGGTAGCTTCAAAAAAAAGCAAGAGTTTTCCCCCCGATTTTTTGTTTACGTAGGAATAGTGTATATGATTATACTTGTCTTGAATATAAATCTCAAAACCTGTCATTTCACTTGTTCAAAAATCAGGTGAAGAGTGCTTTTGTTCACTCCTGACACACCCACAAATAAACTGCCATCAACTAAAAGTTATGATTTCCTACTTGTCTAACGGGCTTCAGCAGTGGCTCAGAGGTAAAGAAGCCACATAAAATGTGGGAGCCGCAGGAGATGTGGGTTCAGTCTCCGGGTCCAGAAAATCCCCTGGAGGAGGTCATGGCAACCCACCCTAGTATTCTTGCCTGGAGAATCTCATGGACAGATGAGCCTGCCGGACTACAGTCCAAAGGGTCACACAGAGTTGGACACGACTGAAATAACTTAGCATGGCACAGCACTTGTCTAATATTTTAAAAGGTATCAAATACAGTGACTTTGCAGTTACTGCACCCATTTTTGTCTGAGATTTATTTTTGTTCTTAAGCTCCACCATACCTTGAAGAGGGAATGACCTTACACTAAATTAAGTTTAAATGAAGCTCCATTTTTAAAAATAACATCAGACAACAAGATACAATAGTCAAAATTGTTAAGTTCTTTCTGAAAATTGGGATCATATTGAAAGCAAAAGCCTTCACATGAACACTTCCTCTGAAGCACATAATTGGAGACCAAGACTGAATGACCAGTTCTCCAACTTCTTGTGGGTAATTTCGTAGTACAGTCTAGTCATATGGCTGATCCCTATATTTTTGAAAAATAAGCTAACTGCTAATCACTTAAATAAAGAATGAGGGTTTGGGGGAATATTTTTTCCCCTTAGGGTAATGTAAATCAGAAGTGTCCAGATGTTAGACTGTGGCTCATTCCCAAAGCCAGTGCTTGCTGTGGTATGCTTAGTCGCTGAGTCGTGTTTGACTCTCTGTGACCTGTAGCCTGCCAGGCTTCTCTGTCCAAGGGATTCTCCAGACAAGAATACTGGAGTGGGTTGCCATTCCCTTCTCCAGGGGATCTTCCTGACCCAAGGATCAAACCCCATCTCCTGCATTACAGGTGGATTCTGTAGAGCCACCAGGGCAGGCCAATACATAATATCCTGGCAAAGAAGACAGGAGGCATGGCTTCTTGACACATGCAGAGTGTGCAGTAAGAGGAAGATGCCAGTGGCAACGTGGCTGTCAGTGACCGGGCCATGTGTGTCCTGATGCCACAGAAAAGTCAAAGGGATGGGAAATTCCTAGCATGTTCTCATGGAATGGATCACACTAAGAAAGGGAAGCTGAATTTCATGATGAAAGTAGAACAGAACACATGAATGGAAGACTCAGTTGGGGGCCTACATAACTGAAATGTGAATCTGCCTTAAGGCTGAGTCTGTGCTGGTAAAACATGTGGGCAGAGGTGTTTTCTGCCGCCGCCCCCCCCCCCGCCCCGCCTTTTTTTTTTTTTTTCCTGCACAGAGCTCTAATTAGGAGAGATGGAAAGAATATAATCCTAAAATGTTCTTACAGCTCTGGGGTGTGGGTTGTGAGCAGTTGAAATTTGGGCTCCACTCATTCTAGTTTCCTTCAAAATTGGAACACATGGTATTCACTTCCTTCCCTAAAGTGCTTTGGTTCAACTATTAATTTTTGGAGTTGGTAGTACCTAGAATTCTTTTTTTAACATAGAGCCAATCAAGGAAGTTAGGTTACACAAAATCAAAGGCCTATAGTTACCCTGCGTTCACCTAGGCTTTTCCCAGAAGGCAGAGCTTTAATGAGAGCTTCTATATGAGTGACTTATTTCAGAAGTGATCCCACAGAAAAAGAGCAAGAGATTGGAAAGAACAAAAACAAAAAGGGGGAGAAGAGGATGGCGGAGGAGTAGGTGGACATGGAGACATCTCTCTCCATGGATGCATCAGGAATACACTTTCAGTCACAGAAGTGCATGCAGACCACCAGCTGAGAGTGGACAGGAGTAACTGACCAGTGGAAAGAATATATAGAACCATGCAAAACTCGGTAGGGTGAAGGAACTAGGGGGAAAAACATTAGTGTTAGTAGGACTGGACCTGCCCTCAGTGGGTGGGGGAACTGAAGCAGGGGTCTGATCCCCACATCGGGGCAATTGTCTGAGTCAGAGAAGAAACATTTAAGGCTAAGAGTGAAACAGTTGATCTGTGGCAGCCTAAATGGAATGAGAATCAGACAATCCTTGCTGCAGCCATATATACCCCAGACAGGGACTTAGATCCCTTGGAAGGTGCAGCAGCTGGGAGCAGGAGTTTAGAGATTGTGGAGCAATCCCAGGGCAAGGGCGGCTGTTGACTGTGGAGAGACAGATCCAAGAGATGTGAGGGAGATTTTGGTGAGAAATGCCTGTAGAGGAAAGCTGGGCAGCCTTGGAAGCAAGGTGATACTGCTGAGTCATGTGTAGGGGGTGGAGCCATCATCGTAGCCTCTCTCCCCATACATGCTAGCATTGGCAGCTGAACAATAGAGAGGCTGGCCAATCAAATGCCTGATGCATTGAGTAAGACCCCACCCAGGGTGCCCCTTTAAGTGCCTGACATGCTGATCTAAAGAGCAGGACTCCAGCCAGAGGGCCCCTCTATGTGCCTGACATGTTGAACAACAGAGTAGGATCCCAGGCAAGGGAGCCCTCTAAGTGCTTGGACAGGTGGAGCTGTGTAGAAAGACTGGCCAAAGAGGCCTTCTGATTGCCAGCTATAAGAGGCTGGAAAAAAAGACTCTGATAGGGCCATAATTCCTGTGGTGGAGGCAGTCTGGGTCCCTGCAAGCCAAGCAGCTGTGCCACCTTCATGCTTCTAACTGGGGCAGAGATGCCACAGGCAAAAAATGTCTTGTGTCTATGCATGCAGGGTCACTTCAGTAGTGTCCGACTCTTTGCAATCCTGTAGATTGTGGCCTGCCAGGCTTCTCTGTTTGGGGGTGGGCAGGGGGTTCTCCAGGCAAGAATATTGGAGTGTATTGGCCAACACTGGTCGCCATACCCTTCCAGAGCACTATGTTTCCTGCTTCCCTTGCTGCCAACTCCCCTGAGTACCTGGTGCTGCCAGAAATCCTACAACCCACGCAGCTGCACCAGCTCCACACCTGTGCCTCACAGGGGCAAACCCATATCCTCCAGGGCAGCCTCAGGAGTAAACCCCAGTGGATGACACACATGCAGAGGTGGAAATAGAACCACAATTGAAACCCAGGGGCAGTGTGACCAAGGAAGAAGACCCCAATCTTCCCACCAGCTGTACAAGCTGCAGATCAAATCCACATGATCAACTGGGCAGACTCTGTGTCTATGGAATATATAAAAGGTCATTGAGAGCTCCCAAAAAAGAAGATGCACTAGTTCTGAGAGCTGTGGACATTGGAGGCAAGAACACAGAGGAGTAGGACCAGATTAGAATCCGAGCTGCCCCCACAATGGGTCTAGAGATCAGCAGTGTTTGAGGGCATCCTAGGGAGGTGAGGTGGACTGTGACTCCAAGCGAGGGAAAGGACTCTGACAGCAGTGACTCAAGGAAAACATTTATTATTTTTATATTTTGTCTTGTTCTGTAGATTATTTTGGATTTCTTTCTTCTTGTTTTCCCCCCCTCTGTTGTAATAGTCAGTTTTGTTGGCACTATGAAATCTAAATAAGCTTTTGAGCTTTTTTTTTCTTTTTTTCCCCCTCAGTCACATATTTTTATTGTTGTTATAAACTCCTGCCTATACATTGGGCTTTTGCAGTTCTGAGGAGTTTTCCTTCTTTTTCTCCTTTTTTTCTTTCTTCCTTTTCTTTTTAACTTCTTTATAATTTTAACTTTTAATTTTTAAAAACCTATTATATTTTTCTACATTTATTCCTTTGTTTGCCTTTCCTACTGTTCTTTTCCCCTTGCAGTTAATCTTGTATATAAATCTTCTTCATCTACCTCTATTTAACTTTCCATATCTACTCTTTCTTTCTTTTCCTCTCAACATATTTGTTAGTTTTGTTTTCATTACTTTATTCCCCACTTGGCACCTTGCTTTAGTTTTGTTTTCCAGTTTGTGCTTTAGTTAGTTTTGTTCTTCATTTTTTTTTCTATTACAACATCATGATTTATTAAAACACAGCATTCTGTACAACAAAGGGCCTTAACAGTTGTCTATTCTCAGCCAAACTTCTCTACAAGTTAGTTTCCCTTAATAAAAAAACATGTTATACTTTAAATTAGTAATTCAACTGATGAGGAAGCTACCATAATACCTATTTTAACATTGAACAAATCTAACCACCTATTGGACATTAATGTAAAATCCTGACATAGAATTTGATATAAAACGTCTCAAAATAAATTCATTATAACAGGTTCCCTGTGAAAATATGTAAGAATGAAAGCTAGCATAATAGCAGGTGCAGTCTTTAAATTTTATTAACCATAAAAGACACTTTTCTAAAGAGTCTAATAGAGACATTAACTGTGCAAAAGCTGATGAGATTTACAGTCTTAAATACAAGCACCAACACAGAAAGGATATTTGTCAGTTCAGTTCAGTTCAGTCACTCAGTCATGTCTGACTCTTTGCGACCCCATGAATCACAGCACGCCAGGCCTCCCTGTCCATCACCAACTCCCGGAGTTCACCCAAACTCATGTCCATTGAGTCGGTGATGCCATCCAGCCATCTCATCCTCTGTTGTCCCCTTCTCCTCCTGTCTCCAATCTCTCCCAGCATCAGAGTCTTTTCCAGTGAGTCAACTCTTCGCATGAGGTAGCCAAAGTACTGGAGTTTCAGCTATAGCATCAGTCCTTCCAATGAACACCCAGGACTGAATTCCTCTAGGATGGACTGGTTGGATCTCCTTGCAGTCCAAGGGACTCTCAAGAGTCTTCTCCAACACCACAGCTCAAAAGCATCAATTCTTCGGCACTCAGCTTTCTTCACAGTCCAACTTTCATATCCATACATGACCACTGGAAAAACCATGGCCTTAACTAGATGGACGTTTGTTGGCAAAGTAATGTCTCTGCTTTTCAATATGTTATCTAGGTTGGTCATAACTTTTCTTCCAAGGAGTAAGCATCTTAATTTCATGGCTGCTATCACCACCTGCAGTGATTTTGGAGGGCCAAAAAGTAAAGTCTGACGCTGTTTCCACTGTTTCCCATCTATTTCCCATGAAGTGATGGGACCAGATGCCATGATCTTAGTTTTCTGAATGGTGAGCTTTAAGCCAACTTTTTCACTCTCCTCTTTCACTTTTCAAGAGGCTTTTTAGTTCCTCTTCACTTCTGCCATAAGGGTGGTGTCATCTGCATATCTAAAAGTCTATTAATTCTACACTTAAGAGGATCATTTCTTTATGTAAACACAATCTCATTTAGGAATTACACGTGATATGTAGTTTAGGATCCATCTACATTATGCTTGTAACTGCATGCTGCTGCTGCTGCTGCTAAGTCGCTTAGGTCGTGTCCGACTCTGTGCGACCCTGTGGACTGCAGCCTACCAGGCTGCTCCGTCCATGGGATTTTCCAGGCAGGAGTACTGGAGTGGGTTGCCATTGCCTTCTTCTAGTTAGTTTTGTTCTTAACTGGTAAATATAATTTTTTATTTCCTTTGTGTCCTGGGTCAATCTACTGTACTTTATTTTTGTTGGACTGTTTTGACTTTGCTCATGGATGTACATATATAAGTGTATACTCCATTATTTTAATGATTATTTGCCTGATTTTGCAACCGACTTGGTCTGGGGTTCATCTTTGGTTTCTCATTTGTGGATATTTGCTTTACTCTCACTTAATGTCATAATAAACCACTTGTGGAATCTTCGTTCCTGACTAGAGATCAAGCCATGAGACTGGAGTGGGAGTACTGACTCCAAGACCCCAGACTACCAGAGAACTAACCATAGGGAGTATCAAATAGTGATAAATCACACAAAGAAAAACACGTGAATACAAGACCCAGAATCACCCAACCACCAGAAGCACCCTGTGCATGATGCCTCGTCTAAACAACAAGCAAAACAAAAATACAAACCCAGTCATCAGCAGACAGGATTAACACCTCACTCAGCCTTGCCCATCAGAGGAAAAAACAAACAAAAACTCAGCACAAATTTCATCCTATTCAAAGCTCACACAAGTCACTGGACCAAACTTAGGAGGGCAGAAACCAAAAGAAAGAATTCAATCTTGAAGCCTGGGAGAAGGAGACCTCAAACACAATAAGTTAAAAAAAAAAAAAGGCAGAGAAATACCACACAAATGAAAAACCAAACTAGAAACACAATAGTCCAATAAAATGAAGAGGAAATAGGCAAACTACCTGAAAAATAATTCAGAATAATGATTGTAAAGATGATCAAAAACCTTGAAAACAAAATGGAGAAAATGCAAGAATCAATTAACAAAGAACTAAAAGAATTAAAGAATAAACATACAGAGACAAACCACACAATTACTGGAATTAAAAATACTCAAGAAGGAATCAATAGCAGAATATCTGATGCAGAAGAATGAATCAATGAGCTGGATGATAAAATGGTGAAAATAGCTTCTGAAGAGCAGAATAAAGTAAAAAGAATGAAAAGAACTGAGGATAGTCTCAGAGACCTCTGGGACAATATCAAACACACCAATATTTTAATTATAGGGGTGCCAGAAGAAGAGAAAAAGAAAGGGTATGAGAAAATTTTTAAAGAGATTATAGTTGAATATTTCCCCAACATGTAAAAGAAAATAGTCAATCAAGTCCAAGAAGTAGAAAGAGTCTCATACAGAATAAACCCAAGAAGTTTAAACTTGGGTTTTAAATAAATTTGGGCTTTAATAAACTTGGGTTTTAAATAAACATGGCAAGACAGATAAAATCAAACTAACAAAGGGATCAATGCAAATAAATAGAGTAAAAGAACAGAATGGGAAAGACTAGAGATCTCTTCAAGAAAATTAGAGATACCAAGGGAACATTTCATGCAAAGATGGGCTCGATAAAGGACACAAATGGTATGGACCTAACAGAAGCAGAAGATATTAAGAAGAGATGGCAAGAATACACACAAGAACTGTACAAAAAAGATCTTCACGACAAAGATAATCACAATGGTGTGATCACTCACCTGGAGCCAGACATCCTGGAATGTGAAGTCAAGTGGGCCTTGGAAAGCATCAGTATGAACAAAGCTAGTGGAGGTGATGCAATTCCAGTTGAGCTGTTTAAAATCATGAAAGATGATACTGTGAAAGTACTGCACTCAATATGCCAGCAAATTTGGAAAACTCAGCAGTGGCCACAGGACTGGAAAAGGTCAGTTTGCATTCCAATTCCAAAGAAAGGCCATGCCAAAGAATGCTCAAACTACCGCACAATTGCACTCATCTCACACACTAGTAAAGTAATGCTCAAAATTCTCCAAGCCAGGCTTCAGCAATACGTGAACCGTGAACTCCCTGCTGTTCAAGCTGCTTTTAGAAAAGGCAGAGGAACCAGAGATCAAATTGCCAACATCCACTGGGTCATGGAAAAAGCAAGAGAGTTCCAGAAAAACATCTCTTTCTGCTTTATTGACTGTGCCAAAGCCTTTGACTGTGTAGATCACAATAAACTGTGGAAAATTCTGAAACAGATGGGAATACCAGACCACCTGGCCTGCCTCTTGAGAAACCTATATGCAGGTCAGGAAGCAGCAGTTAGAACTGGACATGAAACAACAGATTGGTTCCAAATAGGAAAAGAAGTACGTCAAGGCTGTATATTGTCACCCTGCTTATTTAACTTCTATGCAGAGTATATAAGTTAAATGAGAATCGCTGGGCTGGAAGAAGCACAAGCTGGAATCAAGATTGCCGGGAGAAATATCAATCACCTCAGATATGCAGATGACACCACCCTTATGGCAGAAAGTGAAGAGGTACTAAAAGCCTCTTGATGAAATTGAAAAAGAAGAGTGAAAATGTTGGCTAAAGCTCAACATTCAGAAAGCCAAGATCATGGCATCTTGTCCAATCACTTCATGGGAAATAGATGAAGAAACAGTGGAAAGAGTGTCTGACTTTATTTTGGGGGGCTCTAAAATCACTGCAGATGGTGATTGCAGCCATGAAATTAAAAGACGCTTACTCCTTGGAAGGAAAGTTATGACCAACCTAGATAGCATATTCAAAAGCAGAGGCATTACTTTGCCCAGAAACAAACCCATGCACCTATGGGTACCTACAACGGGGCAAAGACAGCCTCTTCAATAAATGGTACTGGAAAAACTGGACAGCTATGTGTAAAAGAATGAAATTAGAACACTTCTAATACCATTCACATAGATACACTCAAAATGATTTAAGATCTAAATATAAGACCAGAAATTATAAAACTCCTAGAGGAAAACATAGGCAGAACACTCAATGATATAAACCAAAGCAAGATCCCCTATGACCCTCCTCCTAGAGTAATGGAAATGAAAACAAAAATAAACAAGGGGGACTTGATTAAACTTAAAAGTTTTTGCACAGCAAAAGAAGCTATAAGCAAGGTGAAAAGACAACACTCAGAATGGGAGAAAATAATAGCGAGCGAAACAACTGACAAAGGATTAATTTCCAAAATATACAGGCAGCTCATACAACTCAATACCAGAAAAACAAACAACCCAATCAAAAAGTGGGGGAAAGACCTAAACAGACATTTCTCCAAGGAAGACATGCAGATGGCTAACACACACATGAAAAGATGCTCAACATAGCTGATTATTAGAGAAATGAAAATCAAAACCACAGTGAGATATTACCTCACGCTGGTCAGAATGGCAATCATCAAAAAAGTCTACTAACTATAAATGCTGGAGAGGGTGTGGAGAAAAGGGAACACTCTTGCACTGTTGGTGGGAATATAAATTGATGCAGCCAATATGGAAGACGGTATGGAGATTTTTTAAAGAACTAGGAATAAAACCACCATATTACCCAACAATCCCACTCCTAGGCATATACCATGAGGAAATAAAAACTGAAAAAGAACATGTATCCCATTGTTCATTGCAGCACTATTTGCAATAGCTAGAGCATGGAAGTAACCTAGAGGGCCACTGACAGATGAATGGATAAAGTTGTGGTATATATACACAATGGAATACAATTCAGCCATAAAAAGGAATGCATTTGAGTCAGTTCTGATGAGATGGATGAACTTGGAACTTATTACAGAGTGAAGTGAGTCAGAAAGAGAAAGATAAATATTGTATCCTGTATGTAGAATCTAGAAAAATGGTACAGAAGAATTCATTTTCAAGGCAGATATGGAGAAACAGACATAGAGAATAGACTTATGAACATGGGGAGAGGGCAGGAGAGGGTGAGATGTATGGAAAGAGTAACATGGAAACTTATATTCAGTTCTGTTCGGTTGAGTTCAGTTCAATTGCTCAGTCGAGTCCAACTCTTTGCAACCCCATGAATCGCAGCACGCCAGGCCTCCCTGTCCATCACCAAGTCCTGGAGTTCAGTCAAACTCACGTCCGTCAAGTTGGTGATGCCATCCAGCATCTCATCATCTATCGTCCCCTTCTCCTCCTGTCCCCAATCCCTCCTAGCATCAGAGTCCTTTCCAATGAGTCAGCTCTTTGCATGAGGTGGCCAAAGCATTGCAGTTTCAACTTCAGCATCATTCCTTCCAAGGAACACCCAGGACTGATCTGCTTTAGGATGGACTAGTTGGATCTCCCCGCAGTCCAAGGGACTCAAGAGGCTTTTCCAACACCACAGTTCAAAAGTATCAATTCTTCGGCGCTCAGCTTTCTTTACAGTCCAACTCTCACATCCATACATGACCACAGGAAAAACCATAGCCTTGACTAGATGGACCTTTGTTGGGAAAGTAATGTCTCTGCTTTTGAATATACTATCTAGGTTGGTCATAACTTTCCTTCCAAGGAGTAAGCATCTTTTAATTTCACAGCTGCAATCACCATCTGCAGTGATTTTGGGGCCCCCCAAAATAAAATCTGACACTCTTTCCACTGTTTCCTCATCTATTTGCCATGAAGTGATGGGACCAGATGCCATGGTCTTCGTTTTCTGAATGTTGAGCTATAAGCCAACCTTTTCACTCTCCTTTTTCACTTTCATCAAGAGGCTTTTAGTACCTCTTCACTTTCTGCCATAAGGGTGGTGTCATCTGCATATCTGACGTGACTGATATTTCTCCCGGCAATCTTGATTCCAGCTTGTGCTTCTTCCAGCCCAGCGATTCTCATTTAACTTATATACTCTGCATAGAAGTTAAATAAGCAGGGTGACAATATACAGCCTTGATGTACTCCTTTTCCTATTTGGAACCAATCTGTTGTTCCATGTCCAGTTCTAACTGCTGCTTCCTTACCTGCATATAGGTTTCTCAAGAGGCAGGCCAGGTGGTCTGGTATTCCCATCTGTTTCAGAATTTTCCACAGTTTATTGTGATCCACACAGTCAAAGTCTTTGGCACAGTCAATAAAGCAGAAATAGATTTTTTTCTGGCACACTCTTGTTTTTTCCAGGATCCAGAGGATGTTGGCACAATTTGATCTCTGGTTCCTCTGCCTTTTCTAAAACCAGCTTGAACATCAGGAAGTTCATTGTTCACATATTGCTGAAGCCTGGCTTGGAGAATTTTGAGCATTACTTTACTAGCGTGTGAGATGAGTGCAATTGTGCAGTAGTTTGAGCATTCTTTGGCATGGCCTTTCTTTGGAATTGGAATGCAAACTGATCTTTTCCAGTCCTGTGGCCACTGCTGAGTTTTCCAAATTTGCTGGCATATTGAGTGCAGTACTTTCACAGTATCATCTTTCATGATTTTAAACAGCTCAACTGGAATTGCATCACCTCCACTAGCTTTGTTCATACTGATGCTTTCCAAGGCCCACTTGACTTCACATTCCAGGATGTCTGGCTCCAGGTGAGTGATCACACCATCGTGATTATCTTTGTCGTGAAGATCTTTTTTGTACAGTTCTTGTGTGTATTCTTGCCATCTCTTCTTAATATCTTCTGCTTCTGTTAGGTCCATACCATTTGTGTCCTTTATCGAGCCCATCTTTGCATGAAATGTTCCCTTGGTATCTCTAATTTTCTTGAAGAGATTTCTAGTCTTTCCCATTCTGTTGTTTTCCTCTATTTTTTTGCATTGATCGCTGAGGAAGGCTTTCTTATCTCTCCTTGCTATTCTTTGGAACTCTGCATTCAGCTGCTTATATCTTTCCTTTTCTCCTTTGCTTTTTGCTTCTCTTCTTTTCACAGCTCTTTGTAAGGCCTCCCCAGTCAGCCATTTTGCTTTTTTGCATTTCTTTTCCATGTGGATGGTCTTGATCCCTGTCTCTTGTACAATGTCAGGAACCTCTGTCCATAGTTCATCAGGCACTCTATCTATCAGATCTAGTCCCTTAAATCTATTTCTCACTTCCACTGTATAATCATAAGGGATTTGATTTAGGTCATACCTGAATGGTCTAGTGGTTTTCCCTACTGTATTCAATTTAAGTCTGAATTTGGTAATAAGGAGTTCATGATCTGAGCCACAGTCAGCTCTCGATATTGTTTTTGCTGATTGTATAGAGCTTCTCCATCTTTCGCTGCAAAGAATATAATCAATCTGATTTCAGTGTTGACCATCTGGTGATGTCCATGTGTAGAGTCTTCTTCAGTGTTGTTGGAAGAGAGTGTTTGCTATGACCAGTGTGTTCTCTTGGCAAAACTCTATTAGCCTTTGCCCCGCTTCATTCCGTATTCCAAGGCCAAATTTGCCTGTTGCTCCAGGTGTTTCTTGACTTCCTACTTTTGGATTCCAGTCCCCTATAATGAAAAGGACATCTTTTTTGGGTGTTAGGTCTAAATGGTCTTGTTGGTCTTCATAGTACCATTCAACTTCAGCTTCTTCAGGGTTACTGGTTGGGGCATAGACTTGGATTACTGTGATATTCAATGGTTTGCCTTGGAAACGAACAGAGATCATTCTATCGTTTTTGAGATTGCATCCAAGTACTGCAGTTCGGACTCTTCTGTTGACTAGGGATTCTCGCCCACAGTAGTTGATATAATGGTCATCTGAGTTAAATTCACCCATTCCAGTCCATTTTAGTTCGCTGATTCCTAGAATGTTGATGTTCACTCTTGCCATCTCCTGTTTGACCACTTCCAATTTGCCTTGATTCATGGACCTAACATTCCAGGTTCCTATGCAATATTACTCTTTACAGCATCGAACCTTGCATCTATCACCAGTCACATCCACAGCTGGGTATTGTTTTTCTTTGGCTCCATCCCTTCATTCTTTCTGGAGTTATTTCTCCGCTGATCTCCAGTAGCATATTGGGCACCTACCAACCTGGGGAGTTCCTCTTTCAGTATTCTATCATTTTGCCTTTTCATACTGTTCATGGAATTCTCAAGGCAAGAATACTGAAGTGGTTTGCCATTCCCTTCTCCAGTGGACCACATTCTGTCAGACCTCTCCACCATGACCTGCCCATCTTGGGTGCCCCACAGGGCATGGCTTAGTTTCATTGAGTTAGACCAGGCTGTGGTCCATGTGATTATATTGACTAGTTTTCTGTAATTATGGTTTCAGTGTGTCTGCCCTGTGATGCCCTCTCACAACACCTACCGTCTGACTTGGGTTTCTCTTATCTTGGATGTGGGGTATCTCTTCACGGCTGCTCCAGCAAAGCACAGCCACTGCTCCTTACCTTGGATGAGGGGTATCTCCTCACTGCCACCCCTCCTGACCTTGAACGTGGGGTAGCTCCCCTCAGCCCTCCTGCACCCACGCAGTCACCACTCCTTGGATGTGGGGTTGCTCATATTACAATATGTAAAATAGATAGCCAACCAGAATTTGCTGTATGGCTCAAGAAACTCTAACAGGGGCTCTGTATCAACCTAGCAGGCTGGGATGAGGAGGGAGATGGGAGGGAGGTTCAAGGGGATATATGTATACCTATGGTTGATTCATGTTGGGGTTTGACAGAAAACAAGAAAATTCTGTAAAGTTTTTATCCTTCAATTAAAAAATAATAATAAAAAGAAACAAAAATGGAGAACATGGAGAGAAAGAGAAAAAAAAAAAAAAAAACAGAAGAAGGGACAGTCATGACCAAGGAAATCAACCTTGACTATTCATTGGAAGGTCTGATGCTGATGGGAAGAGCCAACTCATTGGAAAAGATCGTGATGCTGGGAAAGATTGAAGGTAGAAGGAGAAGGGAGCGAGAGAGGATGAGATGATTGGATGGCATCACCGACTCAACGGACATGAGTTTGAGCAAATTCTGGGAGACAGTGAAGGACAAGGAAGCCAGGCATGTTACTGTCCATGGGGCTGCAGAGTCAGACATGACTCAGTGACTTAACAAAATAACAACAAAGTCATTAACAGCGTGTGAGCTTGAAATGGTCACCACTGTAAGCAACTGGCCTTCAATCCTACTGGGAGCCTCTGAAGATCTTTATGTAATCTGCTTCAGAATTGTCCACCTAAGGGACAAAAGAAGAGAGCACTTTAACCATCAGTGGACTCTGACTCTTTACAGCTTAAAAGAATAGAAGAGAAATTTAGAGCAGAGGAGACCAGAGGACTCACCTGTGCTGTGAAATGAGTGTGAGATGGATACATCTCTATGCATGAAAAGCACACACTAGAACAATTTTCCTAACTTTCCATGTTTTCTGAGACTGCCCTTAATTTTCACTCATACTTACCCATTTCTATTTCTTAGATGACTCTTCTCCATATTAGGTTATTTAGAAGATAGTGGAGGAATTAGATGACAATAGGGTTCTGCATTATTTTGTTTCCCTCCATGATCTCCTGACAAATGGTAGCTACTGAATAGTTTCACAAATGAAGAGATTAACACCTAATTCCACCATAACTTCTCTTCACAACATTGGTTACTTAACCAGAGATTTAACCTGAATCTGGTTCCCTATCAAATTATGGAAAAATAACATCTGTCCTATAGATATGAGGTTTTACTAAGATAAAATCAGATAAAAATTTATGAAAGCACTCTTCAATTGAAAAGTACTTTTCAAATTTAAGTATGCTCTCATACCATTTCAGGCTTTTAGTATCTAATGTCCTCCTTGATGCACAATTATTTTCTGCAAATTTCAAGAAAGGGACCCTTTAAGGCTCTCTCCTAACAAATATCATTTAGCCAGGAAACTCAGGGCTTCCAGGACTTCATTACAGTCCTCTTTTTCTTCCACTGTGTTCAATAGCAATTCATTATACAATAAAAATTAAAAAGCAAACTGTGGCTTGTCCTGGTAAAGGTTGCTATTTTCTTCTAGAACAAAGCATTCAGGGGCCATTTGAGGGGTTTTCTTGGCACCCAGGCTGGATGTGTGATGGACTGAAAAAGCTGCTCAGCGCCCACAGTGCTGAACACTCCAAGTTCTAAATATATAGCTGGAAAACTTCCCAGATTGTACATCTGCGTCTCTAATTTACACCTCAAAGATGAGGGTGAGCAAGAAAGAGGTGAGAAGCCTTAATGAACTACATGGAGCCTGTGCATGTGCTGTGGGACACTGCTCAGCACACACCAAAACCTGGCAGCAAGGACTAGGTGGTAAACATTTGAGCACTGAGTTTCAGTCATGTCCATAACATTCTAATGGTGACCTCGCTTTCAAAGAATAAGCAAGATTCTTTTTCCCTCTTTTTTCTTATCTTCCCTCCATCCTTCCAAGATGCAACCTGGGTCTCAAATTAGACATTCACTAAATTCTCTCATTAAGTTGGTTGCCAAAACACTGGTCCCACCATGACTGGGGACTCTATTATCACATTCTGGATCTTTTCTTTCCCCCCCTAGAAGGCTAGGGGGGAGAAGGCAATGGCACCCCATCCCAGTACTCTTGCCTGGAAAATGCCATTGATGGAGGAGCCTGGTAGGCTGCAGTCCATAGGGTCGCTAAGAGTCTGACATGACAGAATGACTTCACTTTCTCTCTTCACTTTCATGCATTGGAGAAGGAAATGGCAACCCACTCCAGTGTTCTTGCCTGGAGAATCCCAGGGACGGAGGAGCCTGGTGGGCTGCCATTTATGAGGTCGCACAGAATTGGACACGACTGAAGCGACTTAGCAGTAGCAGCAGCAGGAGCAGACTGCTCAGGTAGATACTACGCCTTCACTGGGATCAAAAGTTCACTTTTTAATCAAACTACTAAGACATTGAAATCCACAGGATAGGCTGGCAAGAGCCTGTAAAATCTAAGTTGGTTGTAGTGAAAGAGGAACTAAGTTTGTAGAGAGTAAACTTCTTACTGTTCAATCTTAATTAATGGTGTTTCTCAGCAGGCCATCTTGCAGTCCACAGTGTTAAGAAAATAATCTGCTGCTTATACTTTGGGAAAGGACTTTTGATTATGACTATAAACTCAAGATAGCCCTCAACAGGACATTCCCCAAATCACAGCATAGCAGGTTATGCCAATTTGTCCACATTAAAAAAAAAAAAAATGCTTCTTTATTCTTTCAGGGCTTCTTAACTTGAGGTCTATGGACCCCATATAGACCATGGATAGAATTCAATGTATGAATGTGGATGGATAAAAATTATACCTTTACTTTTGCTAACTTCTAACTGAAATTTCTCATATCTCTCAAAAGTAAGTGTATTCTACACACTTTAGTGTTATTAGTGTTATTAGCAGAACCTGTGACTTTATCACCAACAGAAACCATAGATATTTTCATAGCAGGTTACATTTTTTGCAGGTGTCTCAAATAACATTTAGTTTTTCAACTATTTAAATTAGGGTAATTATAATATTAAGACCAGCAATATATACTGTTATTTTATGCAAATGTATTTTAGAAATCTTTATTCTCATACAGTTAATTTCCATTGCCTTTCTATTTTTTTTTCTCCTTTTGCATTTAAAAATATTAATCTGTAATAAAAACTCACTGAACTGCCAAGGTGGTCTGAACGAAAAATATGCTAACTCCTGTTAGACTTTAACTCCTGTCACACTTTTTGGCCAATTCATTCGGTATGTGCCAGGCAGATGGAGAACAGTGTGGAGATTCCTTAAAAAATTGCAAATAGAACTGCCTTATGGTCATCCCACTGCTGGGCATACACACCGAGGAAACCAGAACTGAAAGAGACACGTGTACCCCAATGTTCATCACAGCACTGTTTGTAATAGCCAGGACATGGAAGCAACCTAGATGTCCATCAGCAGATGAATGGATAAGAAAGCTGTGGTACTTATACACAATGCAGTATTACTCAGCCACTAAAAAGAATACATTTGAATCTGTTCTAATGAGGTGGATGAAACTGGAGCCGATTATACAGAGTGAAGTAAGCCAGAAAGAAAAACACCAATACAGTATACTGACACATATATATGGAGTTTAGAAAGATGGTAATGATAACCCTGTATGTGAGACAGCAAAAGAGACACAGATGTATAGAAGCCTTTTGGACTCTGTGGGAGAGGGAGAGGGTGGGATGATTTGAGAGAATGGCATTGAAACATGTATAATATCATATATGAAAAGAATCGCCAGTCCAGGTTCGATGGATGATACTGGATGCTTATGGCTAGTGCACTGGGATGACCCGGAGGGATGGTATGGGGAGGGAGAGGGGAGAGGGGTTCAGGATGGAGAACACGTGTATACCTGTGGTGGATTCATGTTGATGTATGGCAAAACCAATACAATATTGTAAAGTAATTAACCTCCAATTAAAATAAATAAACTTATATTTAAAAAAAAGTGTAGTTGGGTATTCTTATAAGATGTTATGAAAAATGAATGAACTTTTTGGCCAACCCAATAATAAGCATTCAGTTAATGTTTTTTGAATAAATGAAATAATGAGTGAATTGTTTCTCCTTCAAACAATAAATAACTGGATACATTTATAATTCCAAATCTGAGAACACAAAATATATACATAAAATTATTAATCAATAGGTAATTGATAACTATAGGTAATTGATGACAACAGGTAATTGTGTTCAGTACTCTGCTATGTGATCCCAAGTCCTTTTACATGCTAGGGAATTCATGATTATATAAGTTGAAGAAAAACAAAGTTCTCTCTCTTTCCCTTTCTCTCTTTATCTGTTTCTGTCACACACACACACACACACACACACACACACACACACAATGACATGATGGATAAGATGCTAAAATACAAAGTGTTTGGAGATGCCTCCTCGAGGGAGGAAATGACTGCTGACTTTTATGAATAAGCTTGAACATTTGAATTCAGCAATATCAAATTCCATTCTTTTGATTGTGCTCCTACCCCAACTCCCCAAATGCACTGTCTCCTCCATCACCCATTTCACAAGCATTACTACTTCCCATCTGACCATTCCTTGCTCAGGAAGTTATCTCTTCTACCATGAGGGATGCAGACTGTGAAGAGGAAAAAGGAGGTAATTCATAGAGATGGTGCTATGCAGAAGGAAAAAGAAGGAAAGGGAACTATAGACGAAAGGCTTGGGGGAAAGAATATATTAATATTTAGTTGGTAGTCACCTGAGAAGCAAATGCTACTGATACCTACTCTATCATCTTAACTGAATATCCCTTTGGAATATTTAGTAGAAAAGTCCTTTGGTAGAAAAGTTCTAGTCCTGGCTTTGTCACTAACTATGTTTACGATTTTATAATCCATGATCACTGGTTTTAGGAAAACTCATTTACTCTCTTGGGATTCAAAATTTCTCTGCTGTACAAGAGAGTTCCAGATTATCTATACAATTCTTTCTGTAACTAAACTCTAAGTTTATGTCTCTTTTCATTTTATTGTATAGTCTATGCAATGATTCTTCAGTTTTCTTTTGCTCTTTTAATATAGAGACAAACATAATATTTTCATCTGAATGTAAATAAATGAGCATTTAAAAATTACATGTACATATAATATTTGGGGCTTCCCTGGTGGCTCAGATTGTAAAGAATCTGCCTGCCATGCAGGAGACCTAGGCTCGATCCCTTAATGGGGAAAATCCCCTGGAGAAGAGAATGGCTAAGCACTCCAGTATTCTTTCCTAGAGAATTCCATGGATAGAGGAGCCTGGTGAGTTACAGTCCATGGAGTCACAAAGAGCTGGACATGACTGAGTGACTAACACACATATGCAATATTATATGTTACTTAGACTGTGAATTATTTTAATATCATTATTTATTTTCTAAAACAAATTCATTTGAGTAATTTCAAACCAAAGTAAAGAGGTGACATTAGGTAATATGGGAAAAAGAAAGAAACTCTGCTGAACAGTCCTGGCAACAGTAGAAAGCACACCACTATCTCTGTTCTACAAAGACATAAAGAGAAAATACATAGATAGAGTATAAAAATTTACCAACTCCTGACATTTTAAGAATGGATTATAGTAGTTTATATCATTATTTTCCTATTTTTCAATACCATAATTCCTTGATTCCATATATATGAGTATATATTTCCTGGTATCATTATACCAATCTTTAGAAGAGAAAGATACACTGCTAACTTTGATACATCTATGTCAAGATCCCTTGGGGAAGGAAACAGCAACCCACTCCAGTATTCTTATGTGCAAAATTCCATGGACAGAGGAGCCTGGTGGGTTATAGTCTGTGGGGTCACAAAGAGTCAGACACAACTGAGCAACTGAGCACACACCCACACACATAGGTTAACTGTGCATAAAAAGAATCTGAACACACTGTCATCTAGGTTATTAGCACTGATAAAATCACATACAGCTTATATTTATACTTATACACTTAAAAGCCATTTAAAATGTTCTTTAAGAGTTTTCACTCAATATATGAAGTTTTGAAACAGAAAGGACATAAGAATATACTTATATAATATAAACACCTATTACTAGAGAAAAGCTACATTTCTATGTTTTCTTATGAAGAAACAACCAAGAAACTTTCGGAATTTCAAGACACAAGATACTCACAAATAAATACAGATGTGTTATTCTGTCACTGAGCCCTATTGTTTAGGTCAAAGATCATTGTTTTGTCATTGGTACCTATTATCAAAATAATTGTTTGCCACATTCTAAATAGGGCAATTGTGTGGTCAGGAAGCAACAGTTAAAACTGGACATGGAACAACAGACTGGTTCCAAACAGGAAAAGGAGTACGTCAAGGCTGTATATTGTCACGCTGATTATTTAACTTATATGCAGTGTACATCATGAGAAACACTGGGCTGGAAGAAGCACAAGCTGGAATCAAGATTGCCGGGGGAAATATAATCACCTCAGATATGCAGATGACACCACCCTTATGGCAGAAAGTGAAGAGGAACTAAAAAGCCTCTTGATGAAAGAAAAAGTGGAGAGTGGAAAAGTTGGCTTAAAGCTCAACATTCAGAAAACAAAGATCATGGCATCTGGTCCCATCACTTCATGGCAAATAGATGGGGAAACAGTGAAACAGTGTCAGACTTTATTTTGGGGGCTCCAAAATCACTGCAGATGGTGATTGCAGCCGTGAAATTAAAAGACACTTACTCCTTGGAAGGAAAGTTATGACCAACCTAAATAGCATATTGAAAAGCAGAGACATTACTTTGCCAACAAAGGTCCATCTAGTCAAGGCTATGGTTTTTCCAGTAGTCATTGGAGTCAAGCTGAAACTCCAATACTTTGGCCAGCTCATGCGAAGAGTTGACTCATTTGAAAAGACCCTGATGCTGGGTGGCATTGGGGGTAGGAGAAGGGGACAACAGAGGATGAGATGGCTGGATGGTATCACGGACTCAATGGACATGAGTTTGAGTGAACTCCGGAAGTTGGTGATGGACAGGGAGGCCTGGCGTGCTGTGATTCATGGGGTCACAAAGAGTTGGACATGACTGAGTGACTGAACTGAACTGAATTGAAGCAGCGCAACTAAAGACCATATACATTGCCAGATATCTATAACAAGACCACAGACTTCTCAAAACCAAAATAACTTATGGTGCATTTTGCACCATGAAATATCAGTCAAGTGACATATTTTCATTCCTTCAACTTTTGACTTTCAGTGATGCTACACGACTTTCAGTGATTCAATAAAGAAATTTGATGAAGAAAACTAACCTCAAATTTAACCAAAAAAGAAACAGATGGATATTGTGTCAAACATACCTCAGGATCTTACTGCCAATCTTACAGCTGTTAAATATACTAATTTCAAAACACCAGTATGAAAATGAAGTGCTTTACTCTGATGCTATTTACACTGCTCCTACCTACTGGGGGCCAGCATGAGGAACTCCGCCCATGGCAAAGGTCATGAGGAAGGAGGCTTGGCATATGCAAAGGCGTGATCAAGCCTCAGGAAACCCTCTGTTCCCGAGCATCTACCCCAAAACCAGAGTCTGTTTTATGCTCTCACCTACACCTCTGACTTTACGGGGGGCTCTCCCCCATAACCATTTCTCACGGAGAAGGAGTAAACGTGCAGCTCCAAGGCAATAAAAATTCCTGGGTGTGACAAGAGTGTTTCAGCTTACGGACTCCTCTGAAGGTTATCTAGCCCGCCTGTATAGGTTCATCCGGCCACATGTGATTGTTTACAGCCTCCCAACCTGAGAGGCATGAGATGTTTTAGACTTACTAAAGGTAAATTCTTTGGGGGAGTTGGAAATTATTAGTATAGTGGGTTGGTTAGGAATTATATTGGTGAAGCGTTTTTCATTTGTTGTGTCAATAATTGCTGCTAATTCCCTGCTCTGGGTGGGACAAGGATGTCTCAGGTCAAACCTCTCTGCTGACAGACTAGCTTGTGTGACAGGATTATCCATACTCCTGCCACTACCCACATGATTGTTTTCTACCTCTTAACCATAAACAGCACAGAGAGTTTTGGAGTATTTTGAGAGTCTTAATTAGCATAGGGCTTTTTCTTCTTGTTGAGTCAATGATTGCCGCCAGGCCTCCATATCCATAGGCACCTGGGAATATATTAATCAATGTATTTGGATTATAGAAAAGGAAATATAGTAGTTTTTAAGGTTAGCAATACTAGACTTTTTGAGTTAATGGATTTTCTCTTTTGTAATAGATCACTGTATTTTGTTATAAATCACTGTGTCCTTGCTATGTAAAAATGTAACTTTATTACTATATTAAGACTAAATAGATCTTAAGGGGAGCATTGGTGAAAGGATTTTCATTTGCTGGGCTGATGTTTGCTGCTAAATCTCCATGTTCCCTGCCCTTATAATGAATATAACTAGCATATAGGAGAAATAAGCATTAACCTTTAAGCATATAAGAGAAATAAGTATTAATCTTTAAGATTAATCATGTTAACCTTGGGTTAAATAAATTCCTTTCTTGATTGTAACTCACTACACCCTCATCCTATAGGAATGTAACTTTATTTGGAGGGTGGTGCCTGGTTTAAGAAAAAACACCCTTGGAAAAAATAAGTTTTTTGGTTATCAGAAAGAAAGGATCATAAAATGTCAGCAGGTCTCATGGCCAGAAGATGAGGTAATGTCCCTAAGACCTTTTTTTATACATTTATGAGAAGCACTTGATTTTGATAAAGGTCAGGACTGCTGACTCCCACGTGACTCTGTATTCATCCCTATATGTAACAAAAGATATATAAGCAAACCCCAAAATAAAGAAATCGGATCAGTTTCCGGAAAGACTGATTCCCTCATGTCGTTCTTTTCTGCTCCCCGTTTTTCTGGCTGAATTCCCACCTGGAGCGTGGGTGCCCTCCAAGTCTACTTATTTGCCCCTGTTTTCAAGCCCACGCGAGAAGGAGCCCAAGGGGGGCATCTTCCGATATTCAAGTGGCACCGGTGGCCCAACATAGATGGTGCAAATTGCTTGTCTTGGAATTTTATTGGTATCCCACATAAACCAAGTTATTCAGCCCCTTTTTCTCTCCTACTATTTTCTGGCCGAATTCCCATCTGGTGCATGGGTACCCACCAAGCCTATTAATTTTGCCTGGGCTTCTAAGATCAGACCAGTGGGGCCTCAGTGCCTCCTCTCCTTTGGAAGAATGGGAAGACGCCTGTGGCCGACGTAGGTGGTGTTTGGTATTCCATGTGAACCAAGTTATTCAGCCTCTTTTCTCTGCTAATTTTCTAATCCCTCTCTATCTGTAATTAAATAAGTTATTTCCAAAGACGCCGACACTGTCCCCACCTTCGAATTCCCTGGATCCACTGGGGCTGGACCCCGGCACCTACCATCTTGTATAATTGTCAAAGACAACAAATTACACAAGAATGCATCTATTTCTCAAATATATGATAACACTTTCATGAACAGTGAATATAAGATTTTTGTGTTGATACAAAACCGATAAATTGTACTTGAATATTCATACAAGAGATGTTTAATTAACCCATCCATAGATTTTTAATGAGTTCCATGAACAATGAATTCATTCAGTCAATTAAAAATATGTTTAGCAGAATGTGCTCTAACATAGTTTTCTTTCCTGGTATTTCAGCTAGCCACCTTCAAGTCCGTGTTGTTAACCATTTAGAGACGACCTAAGGCAGTGATTCTCCAAGTGTGGACCACAGCATCAGTATCACCTGAGGACTTGTGAGATAAGAAACTCTGGGAGTATACCCTAGTAATCTCTGTTTTAACAGCCCTCCAAGTGTATCTGATGCATACTAAAATTTATAACCAGTGTTCTAAGGAAAGAATATGAAATCTATACGAGGTTTTTTCTTCTGCTGTCTTACAATAAGATTAAAAGGATATCTGCTCCAAAGCTTGCAGAATGAGAGTATGGTAGAACTAAAATACCCTGAATAACCGAAAAACATCAGTCATTGAAATGGTGCATCAGCACAGAAAATGATAAAAAGGATATTACTTTGTAGGAAAAAGTTTTTAACCCTGATCCCCTAGTAATTCAGAAAAACTTTACTTCCGAATGTGAAGAAGCAAGCTGTAGATGAAAACTTAAATATTTCTATTGAAAAAGAGAGTAGCACTTAAGTCTGTATGCTGTGTGCTCAGTCATGTCAGATGCTTTGCAATGCTTTGCAACTCCTTGGACTGTAGCACTTCAGGCTTCTCTTTCCATGAAAATTTCCAGGCAAAAATACTGGAGTGGGTTGCCATTTCCTATTCCAGGGGAAGTCTAGTAATAATTAAATATTATAATTGGTTAATAATTGTGTGTACATTTAATATAGTATTTTCTCTAGGAAATATAGTACTAAATTATACATATGACATAATAGACATAATATTAGAACTGATTATTAGGAATTAAAAGGCATTAAGCCTATATTAAATATATGTAGGTGAGCCCTTTACTGTAAGAATTCTCAGAGTCTTTGATACTATAAACTTATTGTAAAGTTCCAAGAGATTTATAGACTCATTTGATTTTTAACTCTTGACCCCTGAGAATTATTTACATAAAATTTGGTAGAACCCTAGTTTCAGTGAATTTATTTGGTAAACTTGTTTTGATAAATAAGTAAGATATATTGTGTGTTATTATTAAGAGAGCTAGGGAGATCAGAGACAGGGGTAAAGCACCTTCTTAATCATCTCAGCTTTTTAGTCTGATTTCAAATAGAACAAGGATAACCTCATCCAAACTTTTTTTTTTCCCTTTTCCAATGGTATTTTTATAAGGGATAGCATTTTGAGCTGGGTGGAAAAGAGACTAATTCAATTTGACTTGTTAAATTTGTACTTAAACTGTGGAAACCTATCGGGAACTTCTCTGTACAACTGGTAATCTGAACAGGATGTCTTGGGCAATCTAGGGGGTTCCAAGTAGTCCAGGCAACTGACTTCACTGGCAGATGGAATATTCCACTGCCTAATCTCCATAAGTGTACAGCATGCCTATAGTCCTGTTATGCTAAATTGCTTCAGTCATGTTTGACTCTCTGCAACCCCTGGGAACTGTAGTGTGCTAGGCTCCTCTGTCCATGGGATTCTTCAGGCAAGAACGAATACTGGACTGGCTTGCCATTTTCTTCTCTGGGAGGATCTTCCTGACCAAAGGATTGAACCCTCACCTCTTATGTCTTCTGCATTGGCAGGGGACTTCTTTACCACTAGCGCCCCCTGAGAAGCACTTAGGAATCATTTATTTCCCGTAGCCTCAAGACAACATAAAGCAGGCCATGGGGGTTGGGCCTCACATCTTTATCATTTCTCTGGTGGCTCAGATGGCAAAAAAAAAAATCAACCTGCAATGCAGCAGACCCGGGTTTGACCCCTGGGTCAGGATGATCCTTTGGAGAAGGAAATGGCAACCCACTCCAGTATTCTTGCCTGGAGAATTCCCTGGACCCCTGAGCCTGGCAGGCTATAGTCTATGGGGTTGCAAAGAATTGGACACAACTGAGCCACTAATGCTTTCTTTCACTTTCTGATTCTACTGAACCATAATCATGTCTTAGTTAATAAAATGTTTGTCCATTAGCTAACAATATAAACCAATTTTATTTAAATATGCAAAATATAACAGGAAAATCATAAAACATTTTCAGAATACTTATCAGTTGACAAATAAAACAGAAAAATGAAAAATAAATAATGCATTTAACAAAATCAATACAATATTGTAAAGTAATTAGCCTCCAATTAAAATAAATAAATTTATATTAAAAATGCATTTAAATCCTTTAATAACTATCACTGTCACCACCACATAAAGCAAATCTGGAAAGCCTATCTTTGATGATGTTTTAGGTGACATAGACTGAACTGTGCTTAATGCTAAATTAAATTTCTGTAGCCTTTGATAGCATTTCTGTAGCAAAAATTTATGAATCTTTTATTTTCATAGCATTACAATGACATCCAGTGGCTGTCTCTTTAACTAATATATATTTAGATATTTTATACTTTTTGAGAGAGGGTAGTTTAACCTTGTTCTGAAACTTGTTCTCTGGGTATTTCTAGGCTCTTATATAATAAATCTACACTTTCAACATTCACCCCAGAGGAAAGATAAAGTTTCCATAGGAACACTTGCATAGTGAGCAAATTATTAATATTCCCAGATTCTTTCTGCCTTAATAGTGAATGCACTCTAAGGGATGAATATGACAATGCAGTTTAATTTCCTCATTTTTAGGTTTCCTTGAGACCTAAAAGCTTGAGGCTGCTCTTCCCTGTGGGGACCTAGAAAGAATTTCAGAAGGGCTTTATCCTATGCTGTTTTAATTTCATTTATACTGGCCAGTTTATTATTTACTTGTGACTAGGTCTCAGTTTAGGTCCTACTTATTTTCCTTAGTCACTTACTGCTGCCACAAAAATAGTCTTAGGAAGCCTTGGGACAGCCTTTACTTATCTGCCCTCAAAGAATGTATTTTTAAATTTTTTCTATTTAGAGACTAAAGGGGTTACCTTAGCAACTGCTGCAATGTACATATTCCACTGGGATTTTGTTAGTCTGACTTTTTATAGCAATGTAATATTAACAGAGCACAAGAATGTGGGCACACTTCTTTATAAAGCAAACTTTCAATCTAGGTCACAGATTTGGTTCTCAGAGAAATCTGAGAACTTCATGTAACTGAAACTATGACTTCACAGTCTTTTAATAATCATGAATCATTTCAAAATAATTCCACTTAAATCTTAGCTCTTTTTAAAATAAAGAAGTTGTGGTGCAGGAAGAGAATGAGATGATGGAAAGGATAAATTGAGCTTTTGTTAAAATGTAAAGTATAGAATAATAAATTAGGGGAAATTTTCTAAAACAATGGATAAGTTTCAAGCTTATCATTATGTGACTCTTTGGGAGTAGAAAAAATAATGTTTAAATAAATAAATATTCTCCAAGTTTTAAGAAAAAATCATGCAGTATTAAAGTACAAATTTGATGAATGCATTTCAATAGTTCGTTATTTGAACAGCTGATGATATATACAGTAAGAACTTACTTTCTTACTATTGTTGGAAAATGTCCTATTCTCCATAAATGAATTTAATAGTTAAAATTTGGTTTGCTTTCTGCCAGAATGATGTGCATGTGTATGTGTACCCAGTGAGGACATTACAAATATGTTATACATATTCTTACTTTGGTCTAAAGCTGTTAGTGTTTGCTGTCCCTGCTAGAACTTACAGAGTCAATAAAAATATGCTCATGAGGAAAAATTATTCCCAAAGCCCATCCCTGGTTGTTAGCTGATTTATTTATTTTTTTAAAGTACAATTAACTTTCAGCTGACTCTTTTTGTAAGAATGATAAAAGTTCTCATAAAGGAAGTTTTTAGAAATAGGCATGATAACTAATGAGCATATATTTATTATACATATATATTAATGCATTATAAATGTGCATATAAATTCTAATCAGTCATATTCTTCATCCCTCATCCCATTCTACTTCCACCTCAATCTGAATAAACACTGATGACATTATGGGACATATTTGTAATGTATTCTCTTATGAAGTGATTTTACAAAAATACAAATCAAAGGCAAGAACTTTAAGTTAATTTCTTAATGATTCCTAGGCACAGCTTTCACCATCAACAATGTTCCAAACTGGAATCCAATAAACCCCTGATGAGCTGCTAGGTTGTTGGGATGACTATTTGCTCTCTATACTTAAGAATATATAATAGTTTGATTTTGAAAATATTCATTACTGTTTTTCAAAATTATTCTATTTCTTGTTACTTTTGTTATTGATTACAACTTTTCTCAGGCTCTCACCTTTGTTCTCTAATGAATTATGTTATCCTGCAATAGATTGAGAAATTAAGATAAATTTACTTAGATTTTACATAAATTTAATTAATACATGTTAAGTAGAATTTTTTTGTAGTGCAGTGTACCGATGCATTAACAGAATACCAAGATGTCTAAGATATATATGTCTGATATATATCCTCTTTCTTTAGATATTTTTAAGACTATATTTAAGTCTATATTTATATATTTAATGCTATCCACAGATGCATAGCACCCCCCCATTATCAACATTCTTCACTAGAGAGGTACATGTGTCACAATTGATAAACCTGTATTAGAACACCACAGTCGTTAAAAAGCCACAGTTGGCATTACTCTTCACTCTTGATATTGGACCTCTATGGGTTAGACATTCATCTGTGTACAATGACATGTCTCCGCCCACTCTGCATCACCCAGTGTATTTTCGCTGCCATAGAAGCGTCTGTGCTGCACTTCGTCATTCTTCCTCCACTCCTCCAACCCGTGTCAATGACTGATTTTTTTTTTTTTACTGTCTCCACAGTTTTAGCTTTTTCCAGAATGTCATATACTTGAAATCAAATCTCTTAAAACCTCTTCAGATTGGTCTCTTTCACTTAGTGATATGCATTTAAGTTCCCTCCATGTCTTTTCATAACTTGATAGCTCGGTTCTTTTTAGCACTGAATAATAATTTCATCGTCTGTATGTACCATAGTTTATTTATCCATTCACCTACAGAAAAATATCATGATTGCTTCTGGAATTTGGCAATTTTGAATAAAGCTGCTATAAACATTGGCATGTAGGCTTTTGTATGGACAGATGTCTTCAACTCCTTTGGATAAATACCAAAGAAGGTGATTGCTGGATCATATATAAAAGTATGTTTAGTTTTGTAAAAGACCACCAAACTGTCTTCCATAGTTGTGGTACTCTCCTGACTCCCAGCTGCAATGAATGAGAAAGACAGATAGTGCTAAGTCATGTTCGACTCTTGTGATTCCATGAATTAACTATAGCCTGCCAGGCTCCTTTGTCCATGGGATTCTCCAGCCTGGAGTGGGTTGCCATTTCCTTCTCCAGGGCAATCTCCCAACCTAGAGAGTTCCTTTTATCTCATGTCCTCACAGCATTTGGTGCATGAGTGTGCTGGCTTTCGACCACAGTGGTATCGTGTTTTAATTTGCACTTTACTGATGCTATATGATGTGTTTAGATTTTTACTCTCTATATTTCTCAACATATTGAATTCAGTATTCCCCTCTCTCTTGTTCTCTCATCTCTCTGTATCGCTGCATTTCCTTCCTCAGAGTCAGAGTTGAAGACATTTGTCCATTCAAAAGCTTTTACACCAATGTTTATAGCAGCTTTATTCATAATTGCCAAATTCCAGGAGCAATCATGATATCTTTCTGTAGGTGAATGGATAAATAAACTATGGTACATCCAGACAATGGAATAACTCCATTGTTTCAGCCATCTCTTCTATATATAAGAACACAAAATTTTGAGTATTTGTAACAAACTCCAAAATATAAATTTTTCAGTCAACCAGAGGATACTAACTTAAGGGCTTCCCAGGATAGTGTCTTTTTCATAAACACCAATTTTGTTAGTTATTAACTAATGGGGTGAAAAATCTCAGAATAATTTTGACACCCGTTTTCTACCTCAAATTTCAAATCTAATCAAATCTTGTGGAATCACACTTCTAATGTCTTTTATACCTGTGTATCACATGTATTCCTTTATTTTTATTTCCAGCTGGGGAACAGATAGAGATGAGGAGACTGAACAAGGTTGATGGGGTTCAGAGCTCCAGCCATTGGTCCACAAGGCCTCACTTTGAAAAAATGCAAGCCCCTCAGAGCTCTTTTTTCTTTGTTCACATCTCTTTTCCAGAAAGTGGGACGTTGTCACATTGTGACTCCAGGATAAGCTCCTTATTATTGGAGTTTTGTAAGAAAACTGAGGCTCACCAGTCATATATATATAAATTTACAAGTATTATATAAATTAATAGGCCAATTAAGGGAATATTGCACAGAATTAGCGAGAAGTAAGTTGTCTATGCAGGCTTCCCAAGTGGCATTAGTGGTAAAGAACCTCCTGCCAATGCAGGTTGATGCAACAGACGCAGGATTGGTCCCTTTGTTGGGAAGATCCCTCGGAGGAGGGCACAGCAACCTACTCCAATATTCTCGCCTGGAGAGTCCCATGGACAGAGGAGCCTGGTGGGCTACACAATCCTCAGGGTCACGTGGAGTCAGACATGAGTGAAGCAACCTCGTATGCACGCATGCATGAGTTGTCTATGCAGGCTTCTCCTGTTATCCAAAAGTACAGCATTCTTAATGATGTAAAGGAAAGAAATTATCAACTTAGGACACATCTTGCTGAGATGCACAAAATAAATGGAGATAAAGCCCAGATGCTGATATCAAGAGTTCAAAGCTATGAAGTCTGATGCTGAGATTTTAAATGTCATTTCAGAGGAAAGAGCTTGGTGGTATAACTGTTGCTGCTTGACTCTGTACTGCCTTTATAATGGCTTGCTGCAAAACACAGCAAATAGCTGAATGCTGTTTCCACTTTTTGTCTTTTTTATAAAAATTAAAATCCTCTTCAGGTTTCTTTTGATTTGCAAAAATAGATACTACTGCAGGTAAAATGTATTTCTGTTTTAAATTCTTCCCTGAGATTTGTGTCCTGAACTGATAAAAAGAAAGACTGATATTCATACAATAGTGTATTTTCCTCAAGCTAATCTCCATCTGTTTATCCATTTTCATCTTTCTTGGAACCTCTGCGCAACCACCTATAACTAAACAGTTGCTAGTTCACATTCCCTGTCCTTTCTCGCCTTCATGGTTTTGCTGATGCTGTTCTGTTCTCTAAAATTCATACTGGGTCAATTTACAACTGAATCTACAATTCATTTTTTCTAATTTCAGCCTTTTCTGATGTTCCCAGCTAAAATTCCTTCTGCCATCATCTATAAATGGCTTAACTTTACTCCAAGGATGAATTACTTTTTCACTAATAAATAGTTTTTTCTTAAACAATATTGCCACAGGTTTTTATAGGTATTCTTTGTTAAAGAAATAACTTTCTAGCCCTAGTTTGCTATGAGTTGGAAACAATGGAAACAGTGAGAGACTTCATCTTCTTGGTTTCCAAAATCACTGCAGATGGTGGCTGAAGCCATGAAATTAAAAGATGCTTACTCCTTGGAAGAAAAGCCATGACCAACCTAGACAGCATATTAAAAAGCAGAGACACTGCTTTGCCGACAAAGGTTCATCTATTCAAAGCTATGGTTTTTCCAGTAGTCATGTATGGATGTGAGAGGTGGACCATAAAGAAGGTTGAGTGTCAAAGAATTGATGCTTCTGAACTGTGATATTGGAGAAGACTCTTGAGAGTCCCTTGGATTGCAAGGAGATCCAACCAGTCCATCCTAAAGAAAATCAATCCTGACTATTCACTGGAAGGACTGATACTGAAGCTGAAGCTTCAATACTTTGGCTACCTGATGCGAAGAACCAACTCGTTGGAAAAGACCCTGATGATGGGAAAGATTAAAGGTGGGAGGAGAAGGGGACGACAGAGGATGACATGGTTGGATGGCATCACCGACTTGATGGACATGAGTTCAAGCAAGCTCTGGGAGTTGGTGATGGACAAGGAAGGCTGGTGTGCCTTTGTCCATGGGGTCACAAAGAGTTGGACACAACCAAGCGACTGAACTGAACTGATATACACATATGCAGAGCTTTGGTTTGCTTGGTTTTGCAAAAGTGGATCATTTTATCTTCACTTTCTTTCATGCTTAAAAAATATTCTATCTTCCCTTCACAGTAACAAAAAGAGATTTGATCCCATTAAAAAAAAATTCATTCTTAACGTTATATAATATAAATGATATAAATTTCAACACACGCAAATCAATCCTGCTATGCATTCTTAAGACAATTTTATATTTCAGTTCCAGGCTTCTACTGATATTTTTTGCTTAGAATGTTTATCAAATATGGAAGGAGTCCTTTAAGTTCTCATTTCAAAATCACTGTCCTTTTAAGTAGGTAGATAAAGAGAGAGATTTAATGTCGACAAAATTGTCCTCTCCTATTGGTCACCGCTTACTTTGAAATCTGTTTTAATTGTCATTTAATTATAATAATCTCCTGAGTACTTTTTCAGATAAGGTAGATCAGATAGTGTAAGATGACTGAATCAGTTTCCATCCCCATCATTTCACCTGTTCTAGAATATCATTAACCTGAGAAAACTCTCAGAAGGGTATGGAAATCAGAGGCCTGTGATCAAGCCATCATTTTGCCAAACCTTGAATTGGTGCTTTCCCTTAACTTATGGAACATCATTTCCATCATTAAAGTACAGTTGTTCTTAATGAAGCTTTTTTAACAGTGTACGGAGACAATGCATTTATGTGTTTATATATTGTACACATCTCTTACAGTGTACCAGCACAATCTCTTTCTGTTTAGGTTCATGATTTTTTTTTTTTTTTTTGTCTTCTGTATTGTCAAATGGATGTTCCTGGCTAGCTTCATTTTCCCAATGTTAAGAAAAAGGAAGCATCATTGTTATTTTTTATTGTTATTAATTACAATGCTGTGGCTCTTCACAACTTGTTTATATAGAAACAGTATAGATCTTGCCTCTTCAGTATCTTCAGTTCAGTTCAGTTCATTTGCTCAGTTGTTTCCAACTCTTTGCAACCCCATGAACTGCAGCGTGCCAGGCTTCCCTGTTCATCACCAGCTCCCAGAGCTTGCTCAAACATGTCCATTGAGTTGGTGACACCATCCAACCATCTCATCCTCTGTTGTCCCCTTCTCCTCCTGCTTTTAATCTTTCCCAGCATCAGGGTCCTTTCAAATGAGTCAGTTCTTCACATCAGGTAGCCAAAGTATTGGAGCTTCAATACTCTGTACCATTAATTCACTTAATACCATGGGCTTCCCTGGTGGCTCAGAGGTTAAAGCGTCTGCCTGCAATGCGGGAGACCCGGCTTCGATCCCTGAGTTGGGAAGATCCCCTGGGGAAGGAAATGGCAACCCACTCCAGTATTCTTGCCTGGAGAATCCCATGGAGGGAGGAGCCTGGTGAGCTAGAGTCCATGGGGTCACAAAGAGTTGGACACGACTGAGCTGCTTCACTTTCTTATTGATTTAATATTGTTTACATTGTTACTTAAGACTTCCCTGTAGCTCAAACGGTAAAGAATCTGCCTGCCATGCAGGAAACCAGGGTTCGATTCCTGGGTTGAGAAGTTCCTCTGGAGAAGGGAATGGCAATCCACTCCATCATTCTTGCCTGGAAAATTCCATGGACAGAAAAGCCTGGTGGGCTATAGTCCGCGGGGCCGCAGAGAGTCGGTCACGACTGAGCGACTAATACACACACACACGTACATTGTTACTTAGGACGCTGCATCATCCCTTATGTGGACCCTGAATGCTGTGCTTAGTTGCACAATCCTGTCTGGCTCTTTGGACTGTCTGATCCATGGACTATAGCCCACTTAGCTCCTCTGTCCAAATGGATTCTCCAGGCAAAAATACTGGAGCAGGTTGCCATGCCCTCGTCCAGAGGATCTTCTGAACCCAGGGATCAAACCCAGGTCTCTCACATTGCCAGCAGATTCTTTATGATCTGAGCTACCAGGGAAGCTTGTTGACCTTGTATACTAGCTTTTAGTATTTAGTTGTTAACTGAGCATCATTGATAATTTTCTAGGGTATGCAGGAAAATGGGAAAAATAATTTTTGTTCATGTTAAATTTCCCATTTGGGATTTCATAACATAAATTACACACCTTCCACCTATGTTCTCTCTGTATAGGTTATAATCACTGCATTCCTAAAATGTGATTTTATTCAGTGCTTTCCCCATATGGCCATAAGCAGATGACAGGCGAAGGCCTATAGGCGGACCAAAAAGAGCATTCTACTTGCTCAAGGAATAGCCATCCTTTTCTGGTATAGCTTAGGGCCAAACCAGGACAGCACGATGTCACCAACTGTTGAATGCAAGACATGAAACAATTGCTTTGAAAGCCCCTAGAAAAGATAGGTGCGGTGTCCTCCAGGGGGCTACCCATCATGTAAGCCAGAGCCATTCTAACAGATGGAGAGACTGTCAACAGACTTTAAATATAAGGATATGGATCAGCTGCGGGGAAGGCGATGGCACCCCACTCCAGCACTCTTGCCTGGAAAATCCCATGGACAGAGGAGCCTGGTAGGCTGCGGTCCATGGGGTCGCTAAGAGTCGGACATGACCGAGCAACTTCACTTTCACTTTTCACTTTCATGCATTGGAGAAGGAAATGGCAACACACTCCAGTGTTCTTGCCTGGAGAATCCCAGGGACAGGGAAGCTTGGTGAGCTGCCGTCTATGGGGTCGCACAGAGTCGGACACCACTGAAGCGACTTGGCAGCAGCAGCATAGATCAGCTGAGAGTGAAAGGATAGAAAAAGACTGGCCAGGAAATAATAAAAGGAAGTGGTATCGCTATATTTAATATCAATGAAGAACATAAGGCAAGGAGAGTTGCCAGAAACAAAGAACATTTCATAATGATGAAAAAGTTAACTCAGTGAGGAAATGTAACAATAATACATATGTATTCAGCTAACAAAATATCTTCAAAGAATATTTGCAAAATGTGCAGATATAGATTTACCACTGAATATATCCACTATGTTTTAAAAATAATGTGTTAACTTTGAAATTTTAAATATTTTGAGAATCAGTGTTTGCTACTCACCTTCCTCCCAATCTGATTTTCCAATCCCTTAAGTGAGAACTTCTGGCATAAAAGAATACATCCACTTTCAGTCACTTTGAGGCTGTGGGCTGTAATTCATATAATTGCCACCAGATGGCAGTGGTTACCCATTTTACAGTGCACATTGCCCAATTAAATTCTTTTCAGATGGCAATATCAAAATAAAGGTATGGAGAAAGTTATTTGCTTCCTCTTTAAAACCATAACCTAGTTATAGTGTTATAAAATAATTATTTTATCTAAGAAATATTTTAAGACAACAAATGTTGATTTTGAGGAATCAAGAAGAAATGCAGTTCTTGCCTTCAAGGAGATTATGAAGTTGTGGGACATACTATGTATTCACAAGAGAATGACAATACTATCTATTCAGGAATACAAAACAGAGGCACTGGATTTCATGTGCTCACATCACATGGACATGTAACCTGACTAAGATGAAGGAAGGCTTTCTTGAAGACATGGTTCTATGTAACATAAAATTATTACCATCTGATAAGATGGAAGAAAACTAAAGAATGATCAAAGTTAGCTGGCAAAGAAGTGAAAATAAAGCATTCTAAAAAAAGAAATAGCATGTGCAAAACTCAATGTTTCTGAGATACCTTTTTTTTTTTTTTTTTTTGTACTTTGGTTGAATTCAGAGGCCTAAAAAGCCAAATAATTTGATTTATATAGAAATATAACCTGAAGGAATATTTTAAAGAAACATAACACCCACCTCGCAGGCCCATATTGTTTTGCAGGTGACTTTTACCAAACATTGAAGGAGTAAATAATTCTTCCTTCAAATGAGAGAGGGGTGGGGGAGGAAAGACAATAGAATAGCTAGCTCATTTTAGTTAACTTACTTATTTGGGGCTCCAAACTCACTGCAGATGGTGACTGCAACCATGAAAGTAAAAGATGCTTGCTCCTTGGAAGAAAAGCTATGACCAACCTAGACAGCATATTAAAAAGCAGAGACATTACTTTGTCAACAAAGGTCCATTTGAAGTTATGGTTTATCCAGTAGTCATGTACGGATGTGAGAGTTGGACTATAAAGAAAGCTGAGGGCTGAAGAATTGATGCTTTGAACTATGGTGTTGAAGAAGACTTTTGAGAGTCCCTTGGACTGCAAGGAGATCCAACCAGTCAATCGTGAAGGAAATCAGTCCTGAATATTCATTGGAAGGACTGATGCTGAAGCTGAAACTCCAATACTTTGGACACCTGATGTGAAGAGCTGACTCTTGGAAAAGACCCTGATGTTAGGAAAGATTGAAGGGGAGAGGAGAAAGGGACAACAGAGTATGAGATGGTTGGATGGCATCACCTACTTGATGGACATGAGCCTGAGTAAGCTCCAGGAATTGGTGATAGACAGGGAAGCCTGGTGTGCTGCAGTCCATATGGTCTCAAAGAGTCGGACATGACTGAGTGACTGAACTGAACTAATTTTATGAGACTGGAAAAATCCTATTACATAATTAAGTATAAGAAAAGAAAAGAGTTTATAGATTTAGGACTCCTGATTTCCAGTCAGGCAAGTAAAGAGTTTATAAGTCACCACTTCATCCTAACAGGTAAAAAATTGAACTAGTAAAAACATCAACACCTGTTAGATTCATCAGAGAAGTGAGGCCACAGGACAAACCACTACCCCCCAAATTAGAGAGACAGAGAATCACAATTTCCTGGAGTAGAAATCCACTATCAGAAACTTCCCTGGGAAGCCTGAACAAATTGCTAAAAGTTCAGTGTAGCCAAGTCTAAGAGACAAAAACTCCAGGGGACCCAGTCAGAGGGACTCAGCCACATTTTTATGAGTTTTAACTCATGAAGCTGTAACTGGTTCACTGTGAGAACATATGAGATCAGAGAAAACCCCCTTTTGGGGTTTCCAACAAGAGGAGGGGAGAAATAACCACTTGGGAAATATAGGAGAGGGATCTATCCTTAACCAGGCTTACTCTCAGAAGAAACCTTTACCTATTTAGGTTTTACAAGAGACTAAACTACCTGGAGGAAAGAAAATAGAACTCCAGTACCCTCTGGTCATTCTGTACTAAGATGAAACAAATAAACTGAGAAGCACTTGTGAAGTTCACAGCCCAGGAGCACAGGCTTACTAAAAGACTGTGATCTAAGCACAGGGCCAGAGAATGCCTCCCCTCCTCCTACAGCTTACACCAGTAAAAGCCTATTTGCCATAGTTCTACTTACCTGATTCAATATGTCTGCCTTTCAACAAAAAATTATAAAGACATACCGAAAGGCAAAACACAGTTCAAAGAGGAAGAAGCATCAGAACCAGACATGCAGGGATGTTGGAATTACCAGAATTTAAAACAAGTATGATTAATGTGCTAAGACCTCTAATGGAATAAGCAGTCAACAGGCAAAAACAGATGAGTAATGGAAGCAGGGAGATGGAAATTTTTAGAAACGGAAAGAAAGGTTAGAGATCAAAAACACTGTAACAGAAAGGAATGAAGAAGGCCTTTGATGGACTCATTAGTAGACTGGACACGGCTGAGGAAAGAATCTCTGAGCTTGAGAATATGTCAAAGAATCCCCAAACTGAAAAGCAAAGAGAAGAAAAGAAAAAGTTGGAACAGAATATCCAAAAAATGTGGGACAACTACAAAAGATGTAAAATACATGAAATGGGAATACCAGAAGGAGAAGAAATTTCAAGGGAGAGAAAAAAATATTTGAAACAAATATATTTCTCTCCCAACTCCTCACTCTGGGACTCAAATCCTAGTCTTTATTCTCTACTGTTCCAATCAACAGCATATCTTTAATTGATAAATCCTACAACTATTTTAAATGTTTTCCCAAAAGTATTTCAAAGGCAGAGTCACCTTCATGTTACATTTATTCAAAAGTATCTCATGTGGTGTGGAAAAAAAAGACCCTTTCTAAAATGCAAATTGAAGTTTGTGGCCATCTTATCCAGGGAATAGATATTAAGTAACTATTGATTATTCGTTTCATTAGTTGTCTTTATGAAAAGAATAAAATTATTTAACTTGGGCTTCTCTTACACATTGGCCAGAATATGTGATTTTTAAACTTTCTGTGTTTGTAAAAATGTTAGACATAACACAGCATAACAAATAGAATTGAGAAGGGGTCAGGGAGGGAAAAAAAAGTTAATTAATTTGAACAGAAAATAAAGTTATTCAGAGCAGTATAAATTTGACAGAAAGCAGATGAGGAGACTCTGACCATAGTATTCAGGAACACATTCTTCCTATACCTTCTTCCTAGAGCCAGACATCCTGGAATGTGAAGTCAAGTAGGCCTTAAGAAGCATTACTGTGAACAAAGCTAGTGGAGGTGATGGAATTCCAATTGAGCTGTTTCAAAGCCTGAAAGATGATGCTGTGAAAGTGCTGCACTCAATACGCCAGCAAATTTGGAAAACTCAGCAGTGGCCGCAGGACTGGAAAAGGTCAGTTTTCATCCCAATCCCAAAGGAAGGCAATGCCAAAGAATGCTCAAACTACCTCACAGTTGCACTCAGCTCACACACTAGTAAAGTAATGCTCAAAACTCTCCAAGCCAGGCTTCAGCAGTACACGAACAGTGAAATTTCTGATGTTCAAGATGGATTTAGAAAAGGCAAAGGAACCAGAGATAAAATTGCCAATATCCACCGGATCATCAAAAAAGCAAAAGTTCCAGAAAAAACATCTGCTTTATTGACTATGCCAAAGCGTTTGACTGTGTGGCTCACAAAAAACTGTGGAAAAAACTTCAAGAGATGGGAATACCAGTCTACCTTACCTGTCTCCTGAGAAATCTGTACACAGATCAAGAAGCAACAGTTAGAACTGGACATGGAACAACAGACTGGTTCCAAACAGGAAAAGGAGTATGTCAAGACTGTATATTGTCACTCTGCTTATTTAACTTATACGGAGGTACATCATGTGAAATGCCAGGCTGAATGAAGTACAAGCTGGCATCAAGATTGCTGGGAGAAATATCAATAACCTCAGATGCAGATGACACCACCCTTATGACAGAAAGTGAAGAGGAACTAAAAGCCTCTTGATGAAAGTGAAAGAGGAGAGTGAAAAGTTGGCTTAAAACTCAATATTCAGAAAACTAAGATCATGGCATCCAGTCTCATCACTTCATGGCAAATAGACAGTGAAACAATAGAAACAGTGACAGATTTTTGGGGGCACTCCAAAATCACTGCAGGTGGTGACTGCAGTCATGAAACTAAAGACACTTTCTCCTTGCAAGAAAAGTTATGACCAACCTAGACAGCATATTAAAAAGCAGAGAGATTACTTTGCCAACAAAGGTCTGTCTAGTCAAAGCTATGGTTTTTCCAGTAGTCATGTATGGATGTGAGAGTTGGACTATGAAGAAAGCTGAGCTCTAAAGAATTGATGCTTTTGAACTGCGGTGTTGGAGAAGACTTTTGAGAGTCCCTTGGACTTCAAGGTTATCAAACCAGTCCATCCTAAAGGAGATCAGTTTTGAATATTCATTTAAAGGACTGATTGATGTTCAAGCTGAAACTCCAATACTTCAGCCACCTGATGTGAAGAACTGACTCATTAGAAAAGACCTTGATGCTTGGAAAGATTGAAGGCTGGAGGTAAAGGGGATGACAGAGGATGAGATGGTTGGATGGCATCACTGACTCAATGGACGTGAGTTTGAGCAAGTTCCAGGAGCTGGTGATGGACAGGGAAGCCTGGTATGCTGCAGTCCATGGGGTTGCCAAGAGTCGGAGTCGACTGAGCGGCTGAACTGAACTGATAACCACATCACCTTTGCAAAGATTCTCCCTCACAGCTAGTCTTGTACAAGTCACTCCATGAACACCCAGTCCCCACACCATATCTGATGGGTTAAGGGTATATTTGGAAATTCTAGTGTATTTTATCCATGTTTCTTCGCCTGCCATATAGAATTATCTATCCGTGACTACCCCTTCCAAATTTCTGTTGCTTTGCTACAACCAGACTAGCTTTTCCTCTGTTAATACATTTTGCCTCAGTGTACTGACTAAAAATGCATGATACTGCTTGCAAAGCAGGAGACCCATGTTCAATCTGTGGGTCGGGAAGATCCTCTGGAGAAGGAAATGGCAACCCACTCAAGTATTCCTGCCTGGGAATTCCCATGGACGTAGGAGAATGGAAGGCTATAGTCCATGGGGTCAGAAGAGCTGGACACAATTTACTGACTAAACCACCACCACCACCAGAATATAGGTACTGTGAGGACTGCAATTGTATCCTGATACATAGTACATATCTAATATACAATCATTTGTTTGCTTGTTGGAGAGAGAGAAAGAAGGAAACTGTCAAAATGTTATGTATAATGGCCACATCAGTTTACATACCCATCAGCTATTGTGCTGCTCAAAACTTGGAAAAAAAATTCTAATTTTTTTGACAGTATGAAAGTAATCTCTTTTTCTCTAATTGCTAATGAGCAAGTGCATCACTTCAAACACCTGCTAACTACCCAGGTATAATTTCTGCAGTTACTATTTCTACTTCTCCACCATTTTTTTCTAATGAGTTTCCTATAATTTTCTAGTTGACTTGAGAATATGTTTATACCAACTATTAATACTCCTCTGATTTGAATCATTGCAAATATCTTCTCTCAATCTATGTGTGTTTATAGTGAAGAGAGATCATTGTTTTCAATTTCATCAAATCCACAAATTTTTCCATTATATTTTCTGTTTTCAGGTACTGTATAAGACATCTTAATCCACATAGCGTTAGAAAGCTGTTCCAAATATGATTTTAACAGCTTTAAAGTTTACTTTTAAATTTAGGTCTTTAATCCATTTGGAAATTTTAAATGATGTAAATTAGACATCCCAAACTAATTTTCTCCATAAAGTAAGAAAGTTTTCCATCATTACCTGTAAGAAAATATAGCCTTTCTTCACTGATCTGTTATGGCATATCTCTCATATGCCGATTTTCAATATCTGTAAAGGTCTACTCATGGAATTTCTTTCCACTGGTCTGTTTACCAGGTCTTTCCCAAGCACATCATTGCACATGCTTATGTAAGCTTTAGATACATCCAATATGAAGTACAACTCCTTTCAATTTGCTTTTGCTTTTCAAAAGTGATTGTTAGCTATTCTTGGTCATTTGCATTTCTATATAAACATATACTTTAGAATAAGTTTATGGAGCTCTTTCAATATCCACCAAAAGTTGTGTTTTTTACACAGATTGACTAAAAGCATTAATTCTGTTAAAAATATAGTGTATTTCTCTTTTTATTCAAGGTTACTTTTATATTTCTTTGGTAGTCAGAAAAATGTTGCCTCCTCAACCATATCCATATCCTAATCTCTTGAACATGCACATCTGTTGCATTATATGGCAAAGGGAATTTGAATGAGATTGAAGTTCCAGACTTGAGATGGAGAGATTATCCTGAATTACCTGGGTGGTATTGTTGCTTCAGTCACATTTGACACTTTTCAGCCCCGTACACTATAGTATGCCAGGCTCCCCTGTCCATAGGATTCTCCAGGCAAGAATCCTGGAGTGGGTTGCCATTTCCCTCTCCAGGCCGTCTTCCTGGCCCAGGGGTTGAATCCGCATCTCCTGCACTGGCAGGCAGAGTCTTTGCTGCTGAGCCACCAGGTGAGCATGAACTAATCACAAGTTTTCTTTTTCATGTTTTGTTTTTTTCTTATCATGTTGTTCCTTTTAAAAATTATTAACTAAAGTTCACAGTTTATTTTTTATCTAATATCTTATTTTTTGCCACATTATATTTATTTGCCATGTCTTCTTAGGTTCCTCTTGACTGTGACAGTTTCTCTGAATTTCCTTATTTTTATGACCCAAAAGTTTTGAGGAGTATTGGTCAGGTACACTGTAGGCTGCTCAGTGTTGGAATTTGTCTGATGTTTTTCTCATGGTTAGCTTGAGATTACAGTTTTTGCAACACCATTGATTGTAGCCTTCCAGGCTCCTCTGTACATGGGATTTCAGGCAAGAGCACTGAAGTGGATTGCCACTTCCTTCTCCAGGGGATCTACCTGACCCAGGGATCCAACCTACATCTCCTGCAGCTCCTGCCTTGCACGTGGCTTCTTTACCCCTGAGCCACAGAGAAGTTCCATTATAGATAGGAATGGAGCCTGTAAGATTAAAGGCACAATGAACTGCCCATCAGTATTGTACCTAGTTGATAACATTGTTTCTCAGAGTGGTACAGGTTTATAATTCTGCTGCTGCTGCTAAGTCGCTTCAGTCGTGTCCGACTCTGTGCGACCCCATAGACGGCAGCCCACCGGGCTCCACCGTCCCTGGGATTCTCCAGGCAAGAACACTGGAGTGGGTTGCCATTTCCTTCAATGCGTGAAAGTGAAAAGTGAAAGTGAAGTCGCTCAGTTGTATCCGACTCTTAGCAACTCCATGGACGGCAGCCTACCAGGCTCCTCCGTCCATGGGATTTGCCAGGCAAGAGTACTGGGGTGGGGTGCCACTGCCTTCTCCATTATAATTCTACTGATATACAAAGATAATAAGATTGAAAAACAAAAAGGAAAAGAAAATGAAGTGGCTCAGTCGCGTCCGACTCTTTGCGACCCCCATAAGAGTGCTGGAGTGGATTGCCATTTTCTTCTCCAGGGGATCTTCCCGACCCAGGAATTGAACCCAGGTCTCCCGCTTTACCGTCTGAGCCACCAGGGAACCATGGAGGGAGGATCCTGGTAGGCTACAGTCCATGGGGTCGCAAAGAGTTGGACACAACTGAGTGACTTCACTTCACTGATGTTTAGATCTAAAAATTCTTTTTTCATTACTTTGAATTTATTTTCTTCCTCCTTTTCAATTTTTCTGATTTAAATGCTAAGCTCATGTCTATTTTTTCTTGTTTTGAGTATATATATTAACGTGTATGTATATATTTAGAACTAGAACTTCCATTTTAAAAAATACTACTTTAACAATGACATAGGAATACTGCATTGAAATGTAAGTAATTATTTCCTTTATGACTTCTTTCCTATCCCAAGAATAGACTTAATTTTTTAAAATTACTAAATACATATTTTGTATTGATTTTGAGTTTTACTATTTAACTCTTATTATTTTATTTTAGGGCAGTTTTAGAGTTGCAACAAAATTGAAACAATGGTTCAAAGATTTTCCATTCACCCCTGCCCTGCATATGCACACTGTTCTCCATTATCAGCATCACTCACCAGAACAGTGCATTCTGGATGAACCGACCCTGACACACCATAATCATACAAAGTTCATAGTCTGCTTTCAGGCTCACTCTCGGTATTGTACAGTCTATGATTTTGGACAAAATGTCCTGACATATATTCATCATTATAGTACTACACAGAGTATTTTCATTGTCAGAAACGTTCTCTGTGCTCTCACTATTCTCCCCTCTCCCTGGCAAGACTGGCCTTTTTATTATCTTTATAATTTTTGCCATTTCTTATAGTTGGAATTATACAGTGCATTGCCTTTTCAGATTGGCTTCTTTCACCCAGTAATATACAGTTAGCATCCTCCATGTCTTTTCATGGCTTGGTAGCTCATTTCTTTTTAACACTGAATAACATTCCATTGTCTGGATGTACCAAAACTTACATTAATTCGTGTTAATCCATTCATCTACTAAACGATATCTAGGCTGCTTTTTAGCTGAGTTCAGTCCCTTAGTTGTGTCTGACTCTTTACTATCCCACAGACGGCAGCATGCCAGGCTTCCCTGTCTATCACCAACTCCCAGTGCTTGCTCAAACTCATATCCCTCAAGTCAGGGATGCCACTGGAGAAGGCAATGGCACCCTACTCCAGTATTTTTGCCTGGAAAATTCTATGGATGGAGGAGCCTGGTAGGCTGCAGTCCATGGGGTTGCTAAGAGTCGGACACCACTGAGAGATTGCACTTTCACTTTTCACTTTCATACATTGGAGAAGGAAATGGCAACCCACTCCAGTGTTCTTGCCTGGAGAATCCCACAGACGGGGGAGCCTGGTGGGCTCCCATCTATGGGGCTGCACAGAGTTGGACACGACTGAAGTGACTTAGAAGCAGCAGCAGCAGTGATGCCATCAAACCATCTCATCCTCTGTTGTCCCCTTCTCCTCCTTCCTTCATTCTTTCACAGCATCAGGGTCTTTTCCAAAGAGTCAGTTCACATCAGGTGGCCAAAGTATTGGAGTTTCAGCTTCAGCATCAGTCCTTCCAATGAATATTCAGGACTGATTTCCTTTAGGATGACTGGTTTGATCTCCTTGCAGTCCAAGGGACTCTCAAGAGTCTTCTTCAACGCCACAGTTCAAAAGCTTCAGTTCTTTGGTGCTCAGCTTTCTCTATAGTCCAAATCACATCCATACATCACTACTGGAAAAACCATAGCTTCGACTAGATGGACCTTTGTTGACAAAATGTCTCTGCTTTTTAATATGCTGTCTAAGAGGAGAAGGGGATGGCAGAGGATGAGGTGGCTGGATGGCATCACCAACTCGATGGACAAGAGTTTGGGTAAACTTCAGGAGTTGGTGATGGACAGGGAGGCTTGGAGTGCTGTGATTCATGGGGTCATAAAGAATCGGACATGACTGAGTGACTGAGCTGAACTGAACCGAGGTTGATCATAACTATTTTCCAAGGAGCAAGTGTTCTCTAATTTTGTGGCTGCAGTCACCATCTGCTGTGATTTTGAAGCCCAAGAAAATAAATCTCTCACTGTTTCCATTGTTTCCACATTTACTTGCCATAGGGTAGTGACACTGGATGCCATGATCTTAGTTTTCGGTATGTTGAGTTTTAAGTCAACTTTTTCACTCTCCTCTTTTACTTTCATCAGGAGACTCTTTAGTTCCTCTTCACTTTCTGCCATTAGGGTGGTATCATCTCCATCAGTTCAGTTCAGTTCAGTCGCTCAGTCACGTCCAACTCTTTATGACACCATGAATAGCAGCACGACAGGCCTCCCTGTCTATCATTAACACCCAGAGTTCACTCAAACTCACATCCATCGAGTTGGTGATGCCATCCAGCCATCTCATTTTCTGTCGTCCCCTTCTCCTCCTGCCCTCAATCCCTCCCAGCATCAGAGTCTTTTCCAATGAGTCAACTCTTCACATGAGGTGGCCAGATTATTGTAGTTTCAGCCACAGCATCAGTCCTTTCAGTGAACACCCAGGACTGATTTCCTTTAGAATGGACTGGTTGGATCTCCTTGCAGTCCAAGGGACTCTCAAGAGTCTTCTCCAACACTGCAGTTCAAAAGCATCAATTCTTCAGTGCCTTGCTTTCTTCACAGTCCAACTCGCACATCCATACAGCACTACTGGAAAAACCATAGCCTTGACTAGACGGACCTTTGTTGGCAAAGTAATGTCTCTGCTTTTCAATATGCTATCTAGGTTGGTCATAACTTTCCCACCAAGGAGTAAGCGTCTTTTAATTTCATGGCTGCAGTCACCATCTGCAGTGATTTTGGAGCCCAAAAAATAAAGTCTGACACTGTTTCCACTGTTTCCCCATCTATTTCCCATGAAGTGATGGGAATGGATGCCATGATCTTTGTTTTCTGAACGTTGAGTTTTAAGCCAACATTTTCACTCTCCTCTTTCACTTTCATCAAGAGGCTTTTTAGTTCCTCTTCAGTTTCAGCCATAAGGGTGGTATTATCTGCATATCTGAGGTGATTGATATTTCTCCCGGCAATCTTGATTCCAGCTTGTGCTTATTCCAGCCCAGCGTTTCTCATGATGTACTCTGCATATAAGTTAAACAGCAAGGTGACAATATACAGCCTTGAATTACTCCTTTTCCTATTTGGAACCAGTCTGTTATTCCATGCCCAGTTCTAACTGTTGCTTCCTGATCTGCATATAGGTTTCTCAAGAGGCAGGTCAGGTGGTCTGGTATGCCCATCTCTTTCAGAATTTTCCACAGCTTTTTGTGATCCACACAGTCAAAGGCTTTGGCATAGTCAGTAAAGCAGAAATAGATGTTTTTCTGGAACTCCTTTTTCCATGATCCAGTGGATGTTGGCAATTTGATCTCTGGTTCCTCTGCCTTTTCTAAAACCAGCTTGAACATCTGAAGTTTGCGGTTCACGTATTGCTGAAGCCTGGCTTAGAGAATTTTGAGCATTACTTTAGTAGCGTACGAGATGAGTACAATTGTGTGGTAGTTTGAGCATTCTTTGGCATTGCCTTTCTTTGAGAGTGAAATGAAAACTGACCTTTACCAGTCCTGTGCCACTGCTGAGTTTTCCAAATTTGCTGGCATATTGAGGGCAACACTTTCACAGCATCATCTTTCAGGATTTGAAATAGCTCAACTGGAATTCCATCACCTCCACTAGCTTTGTTCATACTGATGCTTTCTAAGGCCTACTTGACTTCACATTCCAGGATGTCTGGCTCTAGATTAGTGATCACACCATCATGATTATCTGGGTCGTGAAGATCTTTTTTGTATTGTTTTGCTGTGTATTCTTGCTACCTCTTCTTAATATCTTCTGCTTCTGTTAGGTCCATACCATTTGTGTCCTTTATCGAGCCCATCTTTGCATGAAATGTTCCCTTGGTATCTCTAATTTTCTTGAAGAGATCTCTAGTCTTTCCCATTCTGTTGTTTTCCTCTATTTCTTTGCATCGATCACTGAGGAAGGCTTTCTTATCTCTCCTTGCTATTCTTTGGAACTCTGCATTCAGATGCTCATATCTTTCCTTTTCTCCTTTGCTTTCTGCTTCTCTTCTTTTCACAGCTATTTGTTAAGCCTCCCCAGACAGCCATTTTCCTTCTTTTGCATTTCTTTTCCATGGGCGTATTCTTGATCCCTGTCTCCTGTACAATGTCATGGACCTCATTCCATAGTTTATCAGGCACTCTATCTATCAGATCTAGTCCCTTAAATCTATTTCTGACTTCTACTGTATAATCATAAGGGATTTGATTTAGGTCATACCTGAATGGTCTAGTGGTTTTCCCTACTTTCTTCAATTTAAGTCTGAATTTGGCAATAAGGAGTTCATGATCTGAGCCACAGTCAGCTCCCAGTCTTGCTTTTGCTGACTGTATAGAGCTTCTCCACCGTTGGCTGCAAAGAATATAATCAATCTGATTTCAGTGTTGACCATCTGGTGATGTCCATGTGTAGAGTCTTCTCTTGTGTTGTTGGAAGAGGGTGTTTGCTATGACAGGTGCGTTCTCTTGGCAAAACTCTATTAGTCTTTGCCCTGCTTCATTCTGTATTCCAAGGCCAAATTTGCCTGTTACCCCAGGTGTTTATTGACTTCCTACTTTTGCATTCCAGTTCCCTAAAATGAAAAGGGTATCTTTTTTGGGTGTTAGTTCTAAAAGGTCTTGTAGTTGTTCACAGAACCACTCAACTTCAGCTTCTTCAGCATTACTGGTCAGGGCATAGACTTGGATTACCATATTATTAAATAGTTTGCCTTGGAAACGAACAGAGATCATTCTATCGTTTTTGAGATTGCATCCAAGTACTGCATTTTGGACTCCTTTATAAACCATGATGGCTACTCCATTTCTTCTAAGGGATTCCTGCCCACAGTAGTAGATATAATGGTCATCTGAGTTAAATTCACCCATTCCAGTCCATTTTGGTTTGCTGATTCCTAGAATGTCAGCGTTCACTCTTGCCATCTCCTGTTTGACCACTTCCAACTTGCCTTGATTCATGGGCCTGACATTCCAGGTACCTATGCAATATTGCTCTTTACAGTATCCGACCTTGCTTCTATCACCAATCACATCCACAACTGGGTATTGTTTTTGCTTTGGCTCCATCCCTTCATTTTTCTTGGAGTTATTTCTACACTGATCTCTAGTAGCATATTGGGCACCTACTGACCTGAGGAGTTCCTCTTTCAGTATCCTATCATTTTGCCTTTTCATACTGTTCATACCACGCCCTATGTCAGGGGCGGTGGTGGAGAGGTACTACCCCAGGTCCAAGGAGCAGCAGTTGCGTGGGCAGGAGGAGAGGAGTAACTCCTCTCAAGGTCAGGAGGGACAGCCATTAGGAGATACCCCTCGTCCAAGGTAAGAAGCAGCAGTTGTGCTTTGCTGGAGCAGCTGTGAAGAGATGCTCCATATCCAAGGTAAGAGAAACCCAAGTAAGATGGTAGGTGTTGTGAGAGGGCATCAGAGGGCAGACACACTGAAACCACAATCACAGACAACTAGCCAATCTGATCACACAGACCACAGCCTTGTCTAACTCAGTGAAACTAAGCCATGCCATGTGGGGCCACCCAAGACTGATGGGTCATGGCAGAGAGGTCTGACAGAATGTGGTCCACTGGTTAAGGGAATGGCAAACCACTTCAGTATTCTTGCCTTGAGAACCCCATGAACAGCTACACAATAGAAAATCTCAAAGCTGCAATCTAGATTTTGTTCTGTGGCAACATATTATTCTACAACTTGGATTATTACAGTCATTTACCTCTTTTTGTTTCAGTGTTAATCTTTTCAATGTGTTGCTCAGGGAGTCAGAGAGCTGGCACCTTTGGCTCATTATTTTTTCGGGCTGTCCATGTAATTAATAAACTCCCTACATGTTCAAGCTGGTTTTAGAAAAGGTAGAGGAACCAGAGATCAAATTGCCAACATCCGCTGGATCATGGAAAAAACAAGAGAGTTCCAGAAGAACATCTATTTCTGCTTTATTGACTATGCCAAAGCCTTTGACTGTGTGGATCACAATAAACTGTGGAAAATTCTGAGAGAGATGAGAATAGCAGACCACCTGACCTGCCTCTTGAGAAATCTGTATGCAGGTCAGGAAGCAACAGTTAGAACTGGACATGGAACAACAGATTGGCTGTATATTGTCACCCTGCTTGTTCAACTTATATGCAGAGTACATCATGAGAAACACTGGGCTGAAAGAAGCACAAGCTGGAATCAAGATTGCTGGGAGAAATATTAATAACCTCAGATATGCAGATGACACCACCCTTATGGCAGAAAGTAAAGAGAAACTAAAAAGCTTCTTGATGAAAGTGAAAGAGGAGAGTGAAAAAGTTGGCTTAAAGCTCAACATTCAGAAAACGAAGATCATGGCATCTGGTCCCATCACTTCATGGGAAATAGATGGGAAACAGTGGAAACAGTGTCAGACTTTATTTTTGGGGGCTCCAAAATCACTGCAGATGGTGATTGCAGCCATGAAATTAAAAGACACTTACTCCTCTGAAGGAAACTTATGACCAACCTAGATAGCATATTGAAAAGCAGAGACATTACTTTGCCAACAAATGTCCGTCTAGTCAAGGCTATGGTTTTTCCAGTAGTCATGTATGGATGTGTGAGTTGGACTGTGAAGAAAGCTGAGCACTGAAGAATTGATGCTTTTGAACTGTGGTGTTGGAGAAGACTGTTGAGAACCCTTGGACTGCAAGGAGATCCAACCAGTCCATTCTAAAGGAAATCAGTCCTGGGTGTTCTTTGGAAGGACTGATGCTAAAGTTGAAACTTCAGTACTTTGGCCACCTCATGTGAAGAGTTGACTCATTGGAAAAGACTCTGATGCTGGGAAGGATTGTGGGCAGGAGGAAAAGGGGACGACAGAGGATGAGATGGCTGGATGGCATCACTGACTCAATGGACATGAGTTTGAGTGAACTCCGGGAGTTAGTGATGGACAGGGAGACCTGGCGTGTTGCAATTCATGGGGTCGCAAAGAGTCAGACACGACTGAGCAACTGAACTGAATTGAACATCTAAAAGTGACTCATTGTATCTGTACTAGCTGAAACTGTCAGACTTCCCCTTGTTTTGTATATGTGAACCTTTATGATGTTGTCTCAAATGTAATATTTTGTGTAAATCTATTTTTGTCAAAATTGGTATTATTCCAAATGAATATACAACCAGATATAAACTCTATGACATTCGTTTGTGTTTTTTATTAGAAATGCCTATCATCTAGAATTGATATCCTTGTATTATAGAGAGTTTCAATCCATGGACATTGTGCCTCTCTCCATTTGTATAGGCCTTCTTTAATTTCTTTTAATTGTAATTGTTGCTTTGAATGTAGAGGTCTCGAAATATTATTCAAATTTTCCCACAGTACTTTGTGTTTTTGATGTTATTTAATTTTTTTTCACTTTCCATCTGCTTATTTCTGTTATTTAGAAACATAATAGACAGTTCTTTATTTGCTTTGTATTCAGCTACTGGGCTACATCATGGCTTCCCTGGTGACTCAGTGGTAAAGAATCTACCTTCTAATGCAGGAGATGTGGGTTCCATCCTTGGGTCGGGAAGATCACCTGGAGAAGGAAATGGCAACCCACTCCAGTATTCTTGCTGAGAAATCCCATGGACAGTGGAGACAGGCAGCCTGTAGTTCATGGGGTCACAAGAGGTGGACACAGCTTAGTGATGAAAGAACAAGCAAAAACTGCTACATCTAGCTACCTTGCTAAGAATCGGTATATTCAGTGTACACAATCATGCCACTGATAGCTTAATTTCTTGCTTTGCAAACTAATGTTTTATGTCCTTGATATTTTATATTACTAGGATTCTGATATTATGTTTTCTACAAGCAGTGATAGCATGCATCTATGTCCTGTCCTTGATTTCCAGGAAAAAACCTTTCAGTAATTCAACAGTAATTATGATATATGCTGTGTCTTTTAAAAAATACACCCTTGTTAGATTAAGAAAGTTTCTTTCTATATCTAAAATATTTCCCACATTCAACTGAATTTCAAATAATGATTGAATATCTACTAATAAGGATTTATTGTTATGGGATGTGTGTGATAAATGTATATTTAGATTTTATAAAATTCCTTATATTTTAGTGACATTCTGGAACATATGCAGATGAAATGATGTGATGCTAAGGATTTGCACTGAAATAATATGGGTGAGGGAAGTGGCTGGATTGCGGTTGAGGCAGGACTGCCCACAGGTTCATGTTAGTTGGGGTTCATTTTACTATTCTACTTCAATATGTTAAAAATCTTCTGTAACAAAAAAGGCCAAAATGAATATTTTTTTTGAAATGAAATGTTAACACATATTACTCAAGAAAAATATTTTAACTTTAATTCAATGCGCCTGAATTTCTCCATTCACATCTATTGGTGGTAGCTGATATTTCTTTACCTTATCTAAGGAACTCTAGAAATAGTTTTATTTCCCATGGCAAACCAACACCACCAGAAATAGAAAATACAACTATTTGTTAGCTCTAAATCAATTTAACCCTTCTCTTATAGAAACTGAACACTTCACTGACTATCTCATAATATAAAATTTAAAATACTAACCTGTTTTAATGATGGTAGGAACCCATTAAAGTGAATCTGTGTTTGTGCGTATGTGATACAAAATATATATGTGTAAGATTTAAGCATAATGATTGTGAATTTATAATATGTTAAGTTTAACATGTCAAACTTTTAAAGTTTTATTGTCTTCATTTATTAAAATGTTATAAAAACTTCAATTAATTATAAAGATTGAATGAGATGCTGTGCCTGAAGTTTTAACATCAGTTTTGGCACATCATATGTGCCCAATGAAATTGATCTTTAATTTACTATTGAGTGTATTCCAAGCATGGCTTTAAATCTGAACATGAGAAAAAGGTTTTTCTTTTGTTGAATATGAAGAATTCTAATAACATGTAGCTTTCTCCAGAATGAGTAATGTTTGAATATAGACAGTATAATTAGTCATGGTAAAGTGTCTCTTTTCAGGTATAGGAAATGCATATTTAGTTGTGTTTCAAAATCTCAGACAGTCCCTCAATGAATCTCAGCTTAAGCTATAAAGGCTTGGGAGGATCTGGGGAACCGAACTCAGAAATTTAGCCCCATTTTTCTCTTTAGAGAAATGGGAAGCCTGGTTAGGAGTAGAGTTGAAGAGGAGACAAAACCAGCAGAGACACATTAACTTTTCTGTTACTGCCCACAGTATGGACAAAAAACAGAAGTGGCGCGGGTGTATAGATATTTTAAAAATATATATTATCTTCAAGTTTATTCAAATATATTTGGAGATATATTCATGTTCAATAATGTTCAACCACTAAGTTGTGTCTGACTCTTTGTGACCCCATGCACTGCAGCCCACTAGACTTCCCTGCCCTTCACCATCTCCTAGAGCTTGCTCAAACTCACGTCCATTGAGTCGGTGATGCCATCTAACCATCCCACCCTCTGTTGCACATCCTTCTACTGCCATTTTAGAGGCAGCAGTCCATGTTCAATATAAATAATTTTTTTCTATATGCATCAGGTTTAATTGATTCTCTTAATTCTACATTAAGGTAGAATTTGAATTCATTCAGCCCCAAATGGGTTTGGGAATATGGTAAAGTGTTTGAGGATAATAACTCTTCAGAGATTTCAATTTTAACATCACCTAGTCCCAACACCTGCCATGGTAAGTGAGGAAACGTTAGTACAGAGAGGTTAGAGCTTCTTGCAAGGCTGCATATCATTAACCACTAACAGAATCATTAGAAAAGAAAAATCACCACTATTTAAAAAATCATACTTAGAAAATTGAAAGCTGGATTTAGTCTTGGAAATTGTCTTGACATCTCTTCTCATTTTATAGGTAAAATAACTAAGGTCCAGGGATTCCAGGGAGGTGGCTCAAATGGTAAAGAATCCACCTGCAACGCGGGAGACGTGGATGTGATCCCTGGATGTGATCCCTGGATGTGATCCCTGGGTTGGGAAGATCCCCTGGAGGAGAGCATGGCTATCCGCTCCAGTATTCTTGCCTGGAGAATCCCCATGGACAGAGGAGCCTGCAGGGTACAGTCCATAGTGTTGCAAAGAGCTGGACAGGACTGAAGTGACTTTCACTTTCACTTTTCAGCCGACCTGGGATCTGGAACCACACCTGTGACCGCCAGTTAGTTCCCTCTTCCATCCATGCCGCGTTGCCCCGACTTCCTCAGGTGTATCTGTGACGCACTACTTTTAGCTGGGAAATATAATTTTTCAGGGGGGAATATAATTTATATGGTGTAGTACGTGACATAACTGTATATTCACATTTGTTTTATTAGTATTATTGTTTCAGAGAATTAAATAGTAAACAGTATTTTATAGAGATATTTTAACTAAAGAACCACTTCTAAACTTACTTCTTTGATTGGCAAGTATATTCTCCTTTTTTGTCCAACCTTTTAAAAATATTTCTGTTCTTCACCTTACTCTTCCTTTGAGAAATTCCCCTTTATATGGTTACCATGGAAATTGCTCTCTTCCCCTTCAATTTTTCCAGTCATTTGAAGCAATTTATTTTATGGAATATATACTGAGTATCTTCAATACTTCTGGGAAAAATCCACCTTATGTGTTAACAGTGAATTTCTATTTTCCTGTTTCCTGTTATATTTAATACATTTTCCTCAACTAAAAGCTTACCACACCCAGAGAATCTTGATTTTAGCTGTATGTCCTTCATTACGCACAATCTCCGATAGATGTCGCCATACACCATATATTTTATACGAGAACCTTACTGCCTTTTAGTCAACAAATAGATTTTTTGACAAAAGTATGTTGCATTATGGCTCATCAGATACGACACTCTGTGGTTCCACAGATAATAAGGTCTAAGCTGATGTTGTAGAAAATTTGCAATGACATTAACAAAACAAATGACTAACATTGCAATCCTCGCTGTCTAAGTAACATATACACTGCCTTTTATCCTGATGCTGTACAAGGCAGCCAAATTAAAGAAATAAAGGAAGTTAAAAAACTGTTTAAAACAGGGATGCTCAGTATTTGACTTCCAATGGGCATGTGCCTCTTTTATAAGAAATCTCACTGGATTGTTTCAAAATTAGATTCTGAAAGCAAAGTGCTGGTCACATCCTTTTGTAGTGACTGGTGAGTGTTCTATAGCTTTCACTCATGTTATAGATTTAAGAGAATGATTTCTACATGAAATTGTGGAAGATATGTTGAAGATCTCATTTAGACACTTCATGCTACGATTGAGAAACTAATGTTAAAGATGGCAAATGACTTGGCCAAAGCCACAGTGGAGAGTATTGCCAGAACTAAGATTTCTGTCTCATTAGTGCTTTTCTATTTTTCTTACAATTGAAGAGCTAAGCTAACTAGCTTTATTAAGAAGCTAGAGCAGATAGGAAGGAAGATGTGCACAGAAAGCCTTGTACAACAATGATGTTGGCAAACAAAACCATAAAAATATCTACCGTTATGGAACAGTTTATATGATAGTTGTATTGGATAATCTTTGTATTTCGTGCTCCTATTTTTCTACTTTAAGAATGAAGTTATGTGGTGGTAGTTACAAAGCATTGTTGCTATGGTAATGAGAGAAATTACGAACATTCAGAGAAACAGAATAACAATAATGATAATGGCATTGTGTGTACATGCTAAGTCACTTTAGTCGTGTCCAACTCTTCATGACCCCATGGACTGTAGCCCACCAGACTCCTTTGTCCATGGGATTCTCCAGGCAAGAATACCCTCTCCAGGAGGTTTGCCATGCCCTCCTCCTGGGGATCTTCCCAACCCAGGGATTGGACCCATGTCTCCTGTGTCTCCTGCATGGCAGGCAGGTTCTTTACCACTAGCGCCAACCAGGAAGCCCCTAGTAATATTTATTGAACAGGCTGTGGCTTAGCAATAAAGAGTCTAACTGCAATGGAAGAGGCCCAGGAGACATGGATTCAAACCCTGAGTTGGGAAGATCCCCTGGAGGAGGAAATAGCAACCCACTCCAGTATTCTTGCAGAGATAATCTCATGGATAGAGGAAGCCTGGCGGGCTACAGCCCAATGGGGTTGCAAAGAGTTGGATACAACTGAGTATGCATGCAGTATTTATTGAATACCTACTATAGGCCAGGCAAAAATAATGAGTAACATTTATTGAGCACATACTATATGCCAGAGGTTGTGCTAGATCTTTATATAGTCACATATATCTGTTATCCTTAAAGCTGCTCTGAAAAACAATACTATTAGTATTATTATATAGTGAGTATTAAACTGGGAGAAAAAAGAGAGTTAAGAAGGCAAGTAAATTGTGTAAAGGTAGGTAGCCACTAAGGGCTGGAGCTAACATTTTAATCCAAACTCTAGGATGGCACTAGGCTTTCAAGAAATGTGGGGTGGTGGGTATATATTTATACATATATACAGATACACATGCTTCCCTTGTGGCTCTGCCTGCTATGCAGGAGACCTGGGTTTGATCCCTGGGTTGGGAAGATACCCGGAGAAGGGAAAGGCTACCTACTCCAGTATTCTGGCCTGGAGAATCCCATGGACTGTATAGCTCATGGGGTTGTAAACAGTCAGACAAGACTGAGCAGCTTTCATTACCAGTACTACTACACATACACATATACACACATAGAAAATGTATACATATACATATATTCACATGTATAAACACATACACACACATACTAGAAAATAAAATTTAATATGTAAGTTAATAATTCTAGAACCAGGGAGTGGTTTGTAGGAAAAGAAGTACAAATTATCAACTAAGCATGTTAACCCAGAATTTCTGTCTTGGTTCTAGACATGAAACACTTTTAAAAAACAAAGTACAGGAAGTAAAGAAAAGAATGATTCCTCCCTAAGAAATAAACTTGTAAAAGCCTTTCACCCCTCAGTGGAGGATAACAATGAACATGGGAGGGGAAACAGGAAAGGAGGGAGAGCTATCTCAAAGTCCATCTTTTACTCTGCTATCACAAAAGTGAGGATTCTAGAGCCTCTGGGCAAAAGTCAAAGTTGATTAAAAGTATAAAGGTTAACAAAAAGTGACAAAGTGCTTATTTTATGTCAGCCATCTCAGTATCCTAGATTAAGTCAACTATACCACAAATCACCCCACAGCACAAATGGTTAATGTCACTTAAAGCTGCGTTTTGGAAAATCAGTCCTTTTCAGTATTATGTTCCTTGAGCAATTTAGTTAATGCCCTTTTTAGGACTCCATTTCCTCATCCATAAAGTGAGGTTGAGGGATAAAATTTTCTCTAGTGTCTCTTCCAAAAGTAGAATTTTAGATGGTATTGTTACAGCTGTTATTTAATGTAATGAAATTATGGCAATTGAAAGATTGATTTAAGCCACTGTCCTCCATTTGTTTAAATCCCAAAGCAACTGGTTCCTACTCCCTTTGAAGTATTGATTTGCAGGATTTGTAAATGTTGTGAGGATGTGTCATTGTTTGGACTCGGTCATCAGGAACTACCACAGCACTGAAACAAAGGAGCGGATTAGGACAATTCAAAAGCACAGCAAAAGTTTTTGACAAACTTGCATTCAAATGCTAATATGTAGCCTCAGAATACACTAAAGAAAAACTTTAGAACTCTGTACTTGGCTTACTTCTGAGTTCTGCTACTTATTCATTTTAATCGCATCAACATTTTGTGCTTCCTTTTCCTCCTGATTAAAATGTTAATATTGAAAGTATCTAGTCCATAGAATTGTTGTTGAAATTGTTGTTGACCATCTAGTTTTGTAAAGATTTAGAACAATGCCATGTGATCATCCTTCACATTATTTTAAATATTTTTATCAATATTACTGCTGGCTAACTCATACTGTTTTTATCTGGATATGAAGTGGCTATTTTTCAAACTCATCTTTGATATCCAATAACAATGATCTCATTTTGCCCTAGTATGTTTGTTTTCTCTTTTTTCTTTTTCTTTGTTTCTCCTGGAGTCATAATCTCTAGCAATTGAAACTTTAAAAAATCTTATGGAAGCACATGCAAGAGAATGATGCTATACTTGATTAGATTTATTCTGTATTTTTAGATAGTACTTTATTTGTACTTTATGCTGCTAATACATATTCATTTTAATATAGTTCATTTGCTAAAGCCCATTATTCCTGTACTATGCCAAATTAATCTAAATGTTTTAATATTTTTCTAGAAACACATTTCCTCACAGAAGTGGGTGTTATGGAAATCTCTGTCCCTCTTTCTATTATTGTAAAGTGATTGTGCATCTCCAGTTTTTCTTCTCCCCTCTCTCCTATCTTTCTTCCTCTCCTGCTTCTCTTCTCCTCTGTTTTTTTATTTGTTGTTGTTATTGTTCCTATCAACACTTATCATTATATTTGGGTCAAAGGCACTGGTATAATCTGGGCCATCTCATCAGAGGACAAACCAGGTAGCTGTTTCTATTTAATTTATGGAGTTACCCCCTCCCCCCACCAAAAAAAAATGATCTCTATCCCCACCCAAGTAAATCTCTTTCCCTCCTCCTAAAGAAATTCCAGGATTAGAAATCCATTTCTCTGTGTAAATCAATAACCTCTCCAGGCAATCTCTTTCAAAATGAAGATACTCAAGGGAGTGTTCATCATTAAGCTTTTAACACCTCTGTGTGAAGGATTTTCATCAGCTTTTTCCCACTGTGAAAGGACAGCTTGACCCTGCAAGCCAGATTTGGGTTGTGTGGCACCTAGGCTGGAAAGAAAAGTCGGGTTGGGGTGGGGGGGTCAGCTTTAGAAATGGAGATGAGGACAGATTTGCATATAGTTCAAATGCTTCTAGAGCAGCCTCCAGAGAAGCACTCTTAGGCATATGGAGCATGCCTTTTCTAACCAATGTGTACTAAGTGAAAGTCACAGTGTTATTCACTCAATTGTGTCCCACTCTTTGAGATCTCTTGGACTGTAGACGGCCAGGCTCCTCTCTCCGTGGGATTGTCCAGGCAAGAATACTGGAGTGGATTGCCATTCTCTTCTCCAGAGAATCTTCCCAAGCGGGAATGAACCCACATCTCCCACAGTGCAGGCAGATTCTTTACCATCTGAGCCACTAGGGAAGGCCAAAGCATCCTAAGGTGCAAACTAAAGAAAAAGTTAGAGAGTACAGTTTGTCCCCACCAGCTGCTCCAATAGTTCCCTCAGGGCAAATAAATTAGGGTGGCAAAAACTGGTGGTGACTGATGTATTGGGGCCAGATATAAAGACAGTAGGTGAGTGACGAGTCCCAGCTTTGAGTACCATAATGGGGATGGTGACTGGGTGAACAAACAGGAATCCAGGTTCCTGGAGCTAAATCTTCAGGAGATACTCAAGAGAGGAAAGTTTTAGCCACAAATGTGTAGACAGTTTTTGGAAACCAACAGCAGAGCAGGTACAAGACAAACATAAGCTACTCTGAATGCTGAGTGCCCACGCTTCAAGGGAACACTTAAAGAAATAGCAACAACTGTCTCTTTCCACCTCTGCTCTATTCTAACATGACTGTATTCCTTTCCTGAATGCTACAAAACTCACCCTGTTTTCAGATTTTCACAAAAACAAGGTAGGAATACTAGCACTATCTTTTCTAGGAGACAACTTATCTATCTATTGTCTCCGTGCTTTTGCTCCAAGGAGTCCAAAGTGCACAAACAACAGGGCACTCTGTTTTCCCTTTGATCTGCATCGACCATGCAAATCACCATTCTCTCAACTTCTCAGGACGTAAAACCAAGCCAAGCCAATGGGAGGCTGGAGGACTGTACATCTGCCTTTTTTTCCATTGTGCTCTTGGTTGGTTTTCCTGAGAACTTTCAGATAAGGCTGTTAGATGCAGACACATGCCTATGTTCTCTTAGCTGTTGCATGCAGAGAAATAAAATTGGTTAAAATAAGGAACACCAGGCAAACTTGATTTTCATCTGGTGAAAATATTCTCAAACCAACAAAACAAAAATTTTGTTTTTCACATTTGTTCTAAATTCAAACATTTTAATCCCTTCTTTGCTGTTGTTTAGTCACTAAGTGAAAGTGTTAGTCACTCAGTCATGTCCAACTCTTTTGTGACCCCATGGAGTGGGTAGCCGTTGCCATCTCCAGCGTATCCTCCTGACCCAAGGGATTGAACCCAGGTCTCCCACATTGCAGGCAGATTCGTTACCATCTGAGCCACCAGGGAAGCCTTGGTCACTAAGTCATGTCTAAATTTTCTGTGACCCCATGGACTGTAGCCCAGGCTTCCCAAGTGGCTCAGTGGTAAAGAATATGGCTGCCAGTGCAGGAGGTTCAGGAGATGTAAGTTTGATCTCTAGGTGAGAAGATCCCCTAGAGAAGGAAATGGCGACCCACTCCAGAATTCTTGCCTGGAAAATCCCATGGACAGAGGAGCCTGGTAGTCCTATGAGGTCGCAAGGAGGCAGACATGACTTAGTGACTGAATACACATGTATGGACTGTAGCCCACCAGACTCCTTGGTCCACGGGATTTCCCAGGAAAGAATACTGGAGTGGGTTGCCATTTCCTACTCCACAGGATCTTCCTGACCCAGGGATCGAACCCAGGTCTCCTGTATTGGCAGGCAGGTTCTTTACCACTGAGCCACCAGGGAAGTCCATCCCCTTCTTTAGGATGTTACAATTTGAAGCAAGGTTAAAATCTTACCTCCAAGAGTCACCATTTGTCTCCTAATGACATTTGTGCACAAACTCTGTAGAAGCCATGCTAAGGGCTTTTGCAAGTATTGTAGGAGTTCTTTTCATATATACTATCCATTTCTGAGTATTCATAGGAGGCTTTTCAGAAAAAAATTAGCTCATCATTTGAGATTTCAGCATCACTTGTGAGCCCAGTTATGTTTTGTTTTCTTTTTTTGGTCTCTCTATTGTGTGTAGATGAGTACTTTATATCATGGACCTAATCTTGCCCCATTTACCTTGAGTGTGTAATGTCCAAGAGTTTGGCTCTCTGGGCAAATGAAACCCCCCATTGAAACAGTGAAAGTTACAGTCCAATCAACCTGTGCTGTCAAAGAATAAAAACACTGGAGAAAGATTGTATCCTGTAAGATTTTTTGAAATGCTACTTGAGCATAAGTCATGCAATAGCATCAAGTCATGTTCAAACATGCATTCCTTAATTCTGACTTTGGAAAAGTGTGTGTGTGTGTACGCTGAGTTGCTTCAGTCGTGTCTGACTCTTTGCGACCCTATGGACCGTGGACCACCAGGCTCCTCTGTCCATGGGATTCTCCAGGGATGGATACTGGAGTGGGTTGCCATGCCCTCCTCTGGAGGATCTTCCTGACCCAGGAACTGAACCCACGTGTCTTGTGTCTCCTGCACCGGCAGGCAAGTTCTTTACCAGTAGCACCACCTGGGAAGCCCTAGCAAGAAGAGTATAAAAATATTTCAAATTAAAGGTAGTCTCATTTTCCTGCTAGATTGGGCAAAATTTGAGCAAGAGAATCATTGGCAAGAGATGTTTTTAGATCGTCTCCTACTTTGGGGCCTCTTTAAATAAAAAAAAAGTTTAGGGGCAATAAATTTTTTTAAATCTAATCACTAAGTCTAATTCATGTGGTTCAAAAATAAGAACAAAAATTTTTTCTACATTTTTCTTTGGAGATTCACAAAGACTCTCATTCAAGCAGAAAGAAAATGGATAGTATGTTTGTGTATCACCAGATAGTTTGCCAATGACTTACATGCTGTTTCTCTCAACTCTCTGAAGTTGGCAGGGTAGGATAGGTATAGCACTGTTTTCTCCAGCTTATAGCAGGAAATAAAACAGAGGTTCAAGGAGATGACATGACAGGCGCAAGGACATGTAGCTAGTAATTGGCATGGTCAGACTTGAACGCTGGTGTCTTGAGTGTCTCCCAAGATCTGGTGAGTATGTAAATGCTGTTTCATTTAAAGAAAAAGCTGTCTCGCATTGAGCTGCTTTCTATAGCTAAGTTGCTGACTTTCAAATGTGACAACAGTGTCATGATTTTATCCTCTGGCTGGAAGACCAAAAGTATTTTATTCTACATAATGTAGAAGAGAGAGTACCTGGGAATTATGGTATTCCACAGTCATGGCACAGAGCTTGCCATGACCTTTCAGTGAACTTGAGCCTGTGCAGCAGGTTAGGGAGCCGCAGAGTGGTCAGGTGACCACATTACCATCTGCAGTTCTGGACTGGTCATCTGGCCAGTGCTGACCTTTTGGAACATGATCCAGTGAAACTCAAACCCTGAGAGTGGCTAGCAGGCAAAATCTGCTCCTCAATGTCAGTTTCACTTCTGAGTCGTTTAATTGTCCACTACAACTTGTAGAGGGCCCATTAGGCTCAGGTCATGAACCTCCCATTTAGTATTAATGGATAATCAAATCCTATTTGATTGTAAATGCTTTGGTCTTAACTGTATTTCCTTCATAATTATGAATACCTAACACTTTAGTCACATAAACATTAACAGAACATAAAGTTTATAAGAATATTTTTGAAGCTGTTCCATCAAAAAATGTAATTTTATTATTTATATCCCAAAACTAAATAATAATGATATATATTGCAATGATATTGCAGTATATTGATACAGTAGATTTTTATAATTTATTCTTTGGAAATATTTTATGAAACAAAGTGTATATTGTTTTTCTTGCATGAAACAGATGTCTTTTCATCTCAAATATTCTGAAAGTTTTCCGGACCTTTACACAATGGTAATGTATTCATGCATTCTTGCCAGGTGCTATATAGTGCTAAGTACAAGGACCACAAAGATGAATAAGGCCCTGTTCACGAGAAGCTTGCAATTTAGCTGGGATAAAAGACCTATAAAGGTATAATTATAAGACACTTTACTGACAAAGCTCCATCTAGTCAAAGTTACGGTTTTTCCAGTAGTCTTGTATGGATGTGAGAGTTGGACCATAAAGAAAGCTGAACACCAAAGAATAGATACTTTTGAACTATGGTGTTGGGGAAGACTCTTAAGAGTCCCTTGGACTGCAAGGAGATCCAACCAGTCCATCCTAAAGGAAATCAGTCCTGAATATTCATTGGAAGGACTGATGTTGAAGCTGAAACTCCAATACTCTGGCCACCTGATGCAAAGAACTGGCTCATTGTAAAAGACCTTGATGCTGTGAAAGATTGAAGGCAGGAGGAGAAGGGGACAAGAGAGGATGAGATGATTGAGTCTCATCAACAACTCAATGGACATGAGTTTGAGCAAGCTTCAGGAGTTGGTGATGGACAGGGAAGCCTGGTGTGCTGCAGTCCATGGGGTCAGAAAGAGTCAGATATGACTGAATGACTGAACTGAACTGAACTGAACTGATAAGACAATATAAAAAAGAAACAGACTTTGGGGTATTTATGATAATATGGTGTATGAGATTGATACCTTCAACAGTAAAGAAATTAAGGAAAGCTTAAAATAGTTGAATTTGAGCTGCTAATGAAAATCCAGGAAGAAATTACTAGAAGGTAAACCTCAGGAGTAAGGTTAAGCTATTGTTATATATATAGGAATGAGCCTCATATAATCAATAACTGAAGCCATGGACATTTATGACAGAAAGAAAGGAAGTTCAAGAGGAGGCCATTAAGGAGAACCTTCATTTAAGGTATATAAGGAGTTAGAGTAATAAAATGCAAATCCTGACAGCACACTATCATTGCCACTAAGGGAGGGAAGAGATTAAAATGTAGGGAAATATAGTGAAGTTACTGTGATATTTGAATGGTTAATAGTAATAACATTAACCAAAGACCATGTACGTTGGAAAATCCATTGGCTTTGATTTGAAGCTGAGTCTCTGGGATACAAAGTACTGTCCAATATGAATTTCCTTTGGGTCCAGAAGCAATAGCTAATTCAGTTCAGACCTAACCCCAGATCTAAAACAAAGATGGGATGTAAAAGTTATAACTACCTCCCTTTACATGAGGTATCTGGGTAAGAGAAAACTACAGTCTCCTTAAAAAAGCTTCTTTGTAAATTTAAGATGTGTCATTTTTCTAAATGGCCCATATCTATAAGACTAAGGCTATTGGAAGCTAAAATCCTTATCTAAATAGCCAGCAATTATTTAATTATGCGACAGTCCATAAGTTATATATATCTGCACATAACATGTTCTTTAAAAACATGCCACATAACTCTAAGGTAATTCTACAAAGAGGCTATTACTCTGTTGTGTCACAGGATATTATGTTATTAATAATACACAGATGAAAGAAAATTGTCCAGTTAATATGGTTAGCTAGAGACACAAATTGAGAGTTAAGATTCATTGGTTCTATTTTGAGCTCAACCACTAACTCTGAGCTTTCATAAGTCACATATTCTTCAAAATAACATTGATCCCACACCAGCACACAGGATTTTAAAACCAGATGATTTTAAAATTCTTTGAGGGCTTCTGAAGCAGCAGCATTATTTTTTTTCAATTAGCAAAGGATATTAAAAGTTTTCAAAAGTATATGTCAAGTGTGTTCTATTATGTACCCACGTTGCAGAGAAGGGCTTTGAAATATTTTACATTTAGACAGAGGAATTTTTAAAACATAAATTTACTAAATGAGCCATGAATTAAGATATCATGAACATGATCTAATTTGTACAAGGGCTAGGGTTTGAAGATATTTAAGCAACAATTATATTAAAAGGTAATAAATATGAATATGTTTTAAAAGAAATGTGCATATTAGATTCAAACTTTTGTAAAATATGAAACTTGTTACTTCAATTTTGAGACAACTTATAGTATTAGACTGATGTCCCTATTTTCAAATTTAATCAGGAACGCAGTATATAGGACTTGAATGACTGGCAAATTCCCTATAAAGGCTGCCAATTAGAGTCTTGTACGAGTGGGCCAAGGCTCCAGGAGTTTTCGTTTTACTTCTGTTTCTCTGTTGGAGTTCCTTTCAAGCTGTCGGAGCTTGGGAAAGAACCTGAGCTCTAGTTTTTTTAAACACCTTTCATTTTCCTATATGTAGTCAAGTTTTGAAAATTTAAACATGATAAAACTCCATGGGACATGACATGATTCAGTTAATGTTTTGACTGGGTAACAATCTAAACTTAATACTAATAAGAAATTAAAATAGAAAAAATGATTATTACTAGGAAAAATATTACAGTGTGAGGTATGGATAGCCAGAGAATGTCATCTCTCTTTATTTGCCTTAGGGTATCTTAAAATTGCTTCAGAGGAAAGGGATGATAATCTATTCTGTGACTCATATTAGGGAGTGTTACCAACACAGTGTACATAAAATTAAAATTATATATTACATAACATATAACAGGTACATCTATAGTTACATCTATATAACTATATATAGATGCTTTATATAATCATAATCATAATTCATAACAATATATAATGTTTTATATAATCATATATAAAATCATATATAAAATTGAATAAATAGATAGGTTACAATGTCTTTTCTCTTGAACTAAAAATGATTTACATATTATTAGGTTTTAGAGTCTCTCAAGAAAGTTTGGTGAGAAAAGACAAGCAATATGAACATAATATCATCTACAAGATTATTATGGCAACAGTGCTAGCACTGATCATATTAGTGATACCTTGAATATAACCTGTATCCATCTATATGAGATGGGTTAAACAATGGCATAGACTGGAGTATTATTCAATTTTAAAGGGAATTCTCATAATATGGAAGTAAGGTAAAGACTGGTATATATAATATGTGACTTTTTATGTACTAAAAGGGTTAAACTCTTAAATCACATTAATATTTTCTTTCATTTGCATAAATGAGAAGGATAAGAAACAAACTAATAAAATCAGTCATTTAAGGGAGTAGATAGGGATTGGACAGTAGTGAGAATAACTTATTTTTGAGCCATGTGAATATATTACCTTTTAATAAAAATACAGAGAAGAACTTAACAAATGCTTGTTGAATGAATAAATGGTTGAATGAATTAAATTAAAAAACAAAGTAAATTAGCTATGCTGACAAATTAAAAATAGCTTATTTAATTTCCATAGCTATCACCACTGTACTCTGAATCATTACTTCCTTAAAACATATTGGACCAAGTTCACATTAAAATACACTATGCATTCAGAGTTTTACCTTGTTCCGAAGCATCTTTAATGCCTGTACTTTATTTGTATTCTTTAAATAGAACTGAAGCTACTGCAGAGGGGAGATAATCACTTGTGTTTATTTTTATTCTTTCTCCATCATTTCATCTGAGGCCATGATGATAACTAACATTCAATAAATCATCACCCTCTATAAATTCCACTAATGTGTCATATAAGTGATGCTTATTATAGGACATAAAATTTAGATCTCTTTTATCTTCATTCAAATTAATTTAGTCATATCATTTTACAATGATATGAGTCTTGGTGATATGTCATATATTCAGAAATAGTGGCTTTTGGATGTGTTCCAGGTTACAATAAATCCCTAAGTTCCTTTGGATGACCAATTCAAATATGTGGAGATAATTAATAGTACTTGGGTGTGTCTTAGAGTTCTCATATATCTGTTATGGATTTTCTTTAAGAGTTATATGCTTTAATTTTCCTTCCTTTCTCTTCATGAGACTTCAAGTGCTTCCCTGTCACCTAGAAGCCTCACCTCACTGCTCATCATGACCCAAAACACCTAAGCAAAACACAGAAAACTTGACTACCTTTTGCCAATTACTGAAATTCCTTACTCATATCATATGTAGCATTAATTTTATGAAAAGTTTCTGCTGGGTTTCTCTTTAAGTTCTTTGCTCTGCCACTTGTCCCAGGGGCTTTCTCTCAAGGGGTCTTAGGATCCAGATTCATGGGAACATCTCATCATAAGGTTTTGTTTTAATTTTATCATTGGGAAATTTCCTTTTTTTATTCACTTACTTTAAACATTCTGGCTACTGCTTTAGAATTAAGAAGGATGCACACAGTACTTGCTTTTAATAACAGTAATGTTAAGCAAGTAATAGGCACTCAATAATGAATAAATAATAAGGTTTAAATATTTCAATTTATATATGAAGGCTAATTGTATATAATATACTTAGTGATTAACAAAATTATTATTGAAAGTGTTATCTTCACTTATTTAAGCTAAAGCCTTAATAGAAAAATGTTGAGAAAATGAATAATGTCTTTAGTAATGTGTTAAATATATGGAGATGGGAAGCTGTTTGGGAGAAGTACCTGAAAAGAGCACATTTGCAGACATTTGGAGAATAAAATTCTCAAATGCTTTACGAGAGAGACAAGATTTTGACAAATTTTATAAGAATTTGACAAATTTTATAAAGATATGACAACAGAAAATATAAAATGACCTTTATACAGGGTTTTCTGTAGGTTCATCTGGCCTTTTAAATGAATCAGATGGAAACCCGCATTGGAGCTGACAAACAGAAGTGTGATACAGAGGGAACACATGAGAATCATATAGAAAATAGAAAATATAAAACTGAGGCCACAGGTGTTTCATTAAGCTCACAGTGAATTAGCTCCAAACCCTACAAATTGGAGACTTCACATACAAACCCTATTTTCATCTTCTTTTTACAAAGCACTGGGCAGCCTGGGAAGCTTCCCTCCTGACAAAAACTACAGGTAGTTAAAGGTTATCTATTTTACATGGGTGGAGGAGGGTGAGGCGCGTCCCTGGTGACTCAGTGGTAAAGAATCTACCTGCCAGTGCAGGAGCCACGGGTTTTATCTTGGGTCTCAAAGATCCTCTGGAGAAGGAAATGGCAACCCACTCCAGTATTCTTCCTGGAAAATCCCATGGACAGAGAAGTCTACGCGGCTATAGTCCATGGGGTCTCAAGAGTTGGACATGACTTAGCAACTAAAACAAAAATAAACACATTTTATGATGGGGTGTGTTTGCTAGAGTTCCTCTTAATTCCTATTTGGCCAATTTTAAAAATTTATGTTACTTGTGTGTGCCCTATAGACACTTGAGTTTACCAGTCCTGATGTGAAAGACTTTATTTTTTCATCAACTAGATTGTACCAATATCCCTTTCTGTGTGAATCTATATGATTTCTGAGTCATGATAATAAGCAGTTTCGAAACCAAGATAAATATCATTACCACCAGGAGAGCTTGTTAAAAATGTGGATTCCAGTCATTTCCCTTCAGTAGATTTTGTGGGGAGTATGAGAAAGACATAATTTAACAAGTGTCCAGATGATTCTAATGAGTCTACTCCTTGACACTTTGGAAATTACTGAATAGGGTAGAACAGCAGGTACGTTTAGTCAGTTCTTGAGTGTGAGAAACTGAGCCTAAGCTGTTTCTAATTTATTCACAAATGTGACTGTAATAGCTTTGGCTCCTTGCCAGTGGTCTTGGGAATCTTGAGTTATCCCATTGGGTACTCTGATAATGGATGTTATATGAATACTAAATATAAGTTTAAAAAACCTTTATTATCATTTTGAAAAATACCTATCCTCTATGCACTTAAAGACAAATATCAGAGGAGAGGCATATCATTGTAATTAACCGCCACTGTGTATTAAGTCCCTGTCATTAAGAATTTTCAAGATGGAGGAGATCTAGTCTCAGTTTATCAAGTGAGGAATTAAGGCCCAAGGAATTAAAGAACTGATTCAGGGTCACCCAATTTCATAGTGGTAAGGTTGGTCTGGAACTCTAAGCTTCCAGTCTTTTGTTATTTGTTACACCACAGTATATACCAGGTACATAGGATAAATGATGACAGGTATGTTCTAGGGAGGACCAGGGTTGTTTAGGGAGAATTGAGTTCAGTTACAGTGGTGTGCATGACAAGCGCTTTAATGCCTTCTTCTACCTTCCACCCCTTTCAGGCATAAGAAGAACCCAGGTTTGCAACTTAGCCAACTTTTATTAACTGAAAATATGAACTTAAAACTTGTATATGTTAGACAATAAAACATATAACATATTAGTTTTCTCCATAAGGCATTATTTGAATACATGAGCAAATCTTGAAAATAATTAGGACTAATTTACTAATACAGAGGTAACAGTGTTAATAAAATACAAATATATTTAGAGGTTAAAACTGGCAGATTACTCTAACATACTTGGGCCACCTGATGCGAAGAACTGCCTCACTGGAAAAGACCTTAATGTTGGGGAAAGCTGAAGGCAGAAGGATAAGGGGACGACAGAGGATGAGATGGTTGGATGGCATCACCGACTCGATGGACATGAGTTTGAGCAAGCTCAGGGAGTTGGTGATGGACAAGGAAGCCTGGTGTGCTGCAGTCCATGGGGTTGCAAAGAGTTGGACACGACTGAGTGACTGAACTGAACTGAACTGTAACATTCCCTATGAGCCACCAGATGTCACTCTTATAGGCATTATGCATCAGTTTAAAGTAAGATTATTAGAGATTTTAGCTTCAAATCATGCTAACAATTTTGTGTTCATGATCATTGAGTATATTTTGCAAAATATTTTCATATTTTTATAAAGTACATTCTATTATTGCTTTATAACTCTTGATATATAGAAAGAAACTAAAATCACAAAATAAAAAAGATTGTCCTCGGTCTATATACATATGAACCTGTGTAAAATCATTTGAGAAAGATAAAACTCCTGTGAAAGTCCATTCCATCCCCCAAAACTGATAACTTAAAAAATTATGTCTTATTTCAGAACTAGAGCTCTAATGCAGTACGTTATTTTACAATGATTAATTCAATTAAAATTTTAAAGTTGGTCATAATTTGCAGGAGTGTAAGTGTTCACTAAAATGAATAAATATGAACAGGACATGAAAGACTCTATTAAGTTGAAAATCTACTGGAGACACAAAAGCTAAACTAAGGTAAACTTTTAAATATATGGAAATGGGAGGAAGGTGCATCATTTAAGTCTGGGCATCCATCATAAGAGCCTTTATAAGTTACATAATGAAAAATTAGAGGTTTTTTTTTTTTTTAAGAAAAACAAGGTAGGGAAGAAAAAGAACATTAAAAAAGATACTGTTGTGCAATTCACATTACATTCGAGCAGGCAACTGTATGACTGAAGACTAGGAAGTCTGCTGAGCAGTAGTAAGTCCTGAGTCTGGGAAGGTAACCTAGGTCTCGTTGATGAGAGACTTTGAAAGGATTTTAAAAGGACATACTGGTCTTTAATTTTCAAATCATAGGGATCTACCTTATTAACAATTTTTGATAGAGGGAATCATGTGATCTAATTATTATTTTGCAGTGTCTGGCCATACATGCACACATTTGGAGGCGTGAGAGATCAGAGTTAGGGAAGTCATTATTACAATAACGAATGTCCTGGGTGGGAAAAAAGGGAATATAGAGAAAGTGTATCCCAATAAGAGTTATAGAGGCTATGCAACCATTATGCAAATTTTTAAAACTTTTGTCACCATTCATTTTGGGAGGGAGTTTCAGTAAGTTTGCTAGAAAGATGGGACTGGGGACTTTTTTTAATTAAAAAAGTCTAGGTATTTAAAGGGCTTAAATCCTCTAAAGACATATGTGATTATTATTGCTACTGTTTTATTAATGAAATATCTGCAGTTTTAGAACATCGAAAACTATCCTTTAGAGATAGTATTAGAGCACTGTGATTCTAATAAAGTGACACCAAAGGCTACAGATCAATTACAGCCAGCATCCAAATGTAAACATCAAAGCTGACTGATGCAGATTCTTAGGGAAGAAGTGAAATACCTTTCTTCCTCAAAACCTATCCAGCTGTCCTTCCACAATGCCTGAAATACCCACTTCCCACCCCATTGAAGATTTGGTTTCTTAATTAAGGTATTACATTTCTAGGACTGCATTCATCTGTGCAACAAACATTGATTGCTGACTGTGTGTCAGGACTCTGTGGGTTCCTGGGAATACAAAGACAAACGAAATGAGATCCCTGTATTCAAGGACCCCACAGCTTTATGAGATAGACAAGTAAATAAATAATTTTCATACCACAAGAAGTAGACTCCTGTTTCTTTGGGAACACAAAGGAAGAACATACTAACTTTGGAGGAATGAGGCAACTAGGAAAAGATGCCAGGAAAAGTGATGCTTGAGATATCTTGAAAAATGAAGGAAATCCTCAAAATTAGGATAAGCCTAGTGAGCTGGCACCATATGAAGTAAGGGGACCATAATAAGCTATGAAAGCAGCTCACTAGCTTATTGCTGAGATAAATAGACTGACTATCCATTAGTTTCCCTGAGACAATCCTAGTTTTGGCTTTATGCCCCCCTTTCACTTTTAAAAAAGTGCTCATTTTTATAATACCTTTACTTGTATGACAAAATATACAAATAAGGCCATGGCAAAGACAGCTGTTGTCACCAATTGTCATCAAGGCTGGTAGGGCAGGTAGATCCAAGAGGTATGATGCTGTTATAATGACAGAATTGGCAAAGAACCAGTGGCTAGGAAAGCCAAAAGACATGGAATAAGGATCAAGGTACTGAAAATAACCACTCACCTGAAACATGAAGGAAGTGTTGGCATATTTTTCTAATGATATACAGAGAAAAAAGAAAGATTTGTAAGTAATAAAATGCAGTGTTTAAGTTTGGAGAGGGCCTTAGATACCTTCCTAGGATTATAAAATAATAGCTAATATTCACTCAGTGTCTACTTTGCCCAAGGTATTGTACAACCACTTGATAAGAAATAACTTCATTAATACTTACAATGATCACATGAGGCATATGGTAATCATTAGGATGCTTCACTGAATATTTCAGATTCCTCAACTTCTGGACACAGAATAAGGTTTTCTTTTATTATCTCCTGGGATCGAGTAGGATCATAAGACCAGTTATGGCCAAGAACTTTTATGCAGAATTATAGTTGTTACTTGGGGGTTTAGTGTTGAATCCCATGTGTAAGACTCCAGAGCTCTCTTTTCCCTCCATCTCAGCAGTCAGGAATCTATGTGGTGGTCAGTGGTCAGTTTATCAACCTAGGCCACGCAGTGCAGAGGAAAGCAACATGGAGCAGAGCTCCCAGCTGAACCTGAGAAACACTAACTTGAGCAAAAGATGTCTTCAATGGTTTTAATCTCTCAAAATTAGAAGTTGATTTGTAATAGCAGCTCAGTATAACCTCTCTGGATTAGTAAAAGAAAGGTATTTTGCGTGTATTCATATTACAGATGAAGTAACCAATGCTCATAAGGTGAAATAACTTTCCTAAATTTAGAGACAGTGAGTAGATTAGCCAAGATTAGCACTCAGCAGGGGGCTTCCCAGGCAAAGACTCTAACTGCCAATGCAGAAATCACAAAAGACAAGGATTCGATCCCTGAGTCAGGAAGATCGCTTGGAGGAGGAAATGGCACCCTACTCCAGTATTCTTGCCTGGAGAATCCCATAGGCAGAGAAGCCTGGCAGGCTACAGACCATGGGGTCACAAAGAGTCACATATGACTGAGCATCTGAGCAAACACACACATAGCACTCAGCAAGTCCAGAGAGATGAAAGCCTGTGGACCATATTACTATAGAGTATTGAATCTAAAAGACTTTTGTTTTAATCTTGTTTATTGCAAAAGACTTATAATTCTGATCACACCCTTTCTCCTTTTGTTTTCATCCTTAAATTAGGTCATTAGATTTCCTTTATCCAGCACAGACAAAGAAAACATCTCCAAGAGCAAACAGAAAAAGAAGAAAGAAACTTTAGGGTATTTATTTTTCTTTACTCAGAAGTGAAACTCAGACCTCTAATAAAGAGGCAAATGTGGTAAGAACACATCAAGAGCATTTTGGAACAGTTAAAAATAAAGAGCAGGTGCTATACCTAAAAAAAAAAAAGGATTGATGCTAGAAACATAGAAGATTCAAGTAGAAAACAGAGTTATGTAGCAGTATCAGTTATATTAAAATACATGCACATAACAGAATACACAGTTTGCAAGAACACAATATAATAAAAAGTTACACATCCATATGGTTGCCCATTCAGGGAGTGATGGGAGTGGTTAAGGGATGAAAAAAAAGTAATTTTTAAAAAATCAACAAATCAACAACCAACCAATTTACCAAGATAGGGGATCTGTTTACACACAGGATAATAATGTTTTGTGAACTGGTAATATGAATGGCTCAGCTTTGTTTAAATCTCAAGTTTAAAAACAGAAACAAAAAGAAAACTTTCTAAGATCTGGAATACTAACCCTCCCCACACCCGCCAGTTTCTTCTTCAGACAATAATTATTTTGGAATAATTTCAAAGCAGTGTCAGGGGAGTGTGTAATTTCCTTAACTTTGTCTCGTCATGACAAAAATTTGAAACAACTGACGTTAAAGCCCTCAGCGTGTCACGGCTCTCAGACAGATCAGCGTTACAGCTCCGTGTTATAGCTCAGTTTTATTTAGAAAATAAAGGAAAAGACATCCTCGAGACGTGAGGGCATACAGATGTGAAAAGAGAGATACCCGGCCCTTTGGCTCCTCTTTTATAAGTTTTTCCTCCTCCACCTGGGCCTGCCCTGTGTAAATTGGGCTAGCAAGGAGAGCTGTCTGTTCTACCTGAGGTCCTCACTCTGGTCCTCAAACCTTCCTTTGTCTTATTTTCACGGGTTTTTCCCTTCCTTGTCTTTTAGCCACCACCATTCTGGACTCCTTTTTCCTGTTCTACCTACCTAACAGTAGCATGCTGCTGCTGCTGCTGCTAAGTCACTTCAATCGTGTCTGACTCTGTGCAACATACTATTTTACAAATGCAACATTTCTATGAGAACAAGAAGCACAGATACACAGAACGAAAGGTGGAAAATCTTGGCAAATTCAAACTAACTCTCCAACTTTTCAAACTGGCTGGGACCCTAGTTGCCTTCTTACAGATCAGACCCTCTGAAGAGCATAGAATCTCCAAAGAAACCATTATTTGATCTCAGAAACTAATGCATCCATTCCTTCTGCCTTAGTATGCTTCATTTATGTCCATAATTTGTCTTTCTTTCGATGTTAATTATTTGAGGTTCCACAGGAGTCTGGCAAATTTAAACATCAGGGAATTGAAGTGAAGAGTCTCAATGGCATTAGGGAATTTTTACTTCAAGGCGATACAAAACTTTGACAGGAGCTGTGACTCAGGCTGTTTGTCTGGCCAGACCTGGAGATTTGGGAGGCTGGTACCTGCTTTTATTTATTCATATGGAGGGTTATGGAATACAGATGCCAGTGCTGACTGTGAGTTAAAGAGAAGAGAGGATAAGAGCTTAGGCTTAACCTATAGGGGACCTGAGGAATAAAGAGCCCCAGAGTCCAGTGTGGAGAAGAGAGAAGAAAGGGGAGGAAGAAAAAAGACTGAGAGAGATCAGGCTTAATGAACCTTTGCCTGAAGTCAATGAAAATGGGGGAAGTGAAGCCTCAGAGAGCAAGACCATCCCCAAACAAAGCAGGGATAAAGTGGATCAGCCACAGTGTCACCAAATTTGTCAAGAGTTCAGAAACCAGAAAATAAAGATCTGTGGTAAGAAAAACACTCATGTGGAGCCATACACTATCGTTATCATCAAGGTGAGGATGTGAGAGGAAATACATGCCATGTACACAGGCACGCACATACACTTATATCTGATGCTCACTCTGAGAAATCTGAGTACAGATTTTATTATACTGAGGGGTGATAGTCTAACCTTATGTAAAAAAGAAAATGTGGCCAGATATTTTCTTTTTATTCCTATGACTAAAAAAGCTGAAAATGATGAAAAGACTTTATCCTATTATGAAGGAGTTAACAATAAAACCAGAGGCCCACTGATAGCCTTCTTTCCTGGAAAGTGTTGAGGAGTCAAGTTACAGAAACTGTCAGGCTTGGGAGTTACCTCAGGAGAGCAGAAACTGAAGGGAACTTGGGTAGTGCAAGTAAAAAATCTCAATATTTACTGTAAGTGTGAAGTAAATGTATGCATTCACCAAAAGCTAGCTCAAACAACCTTGCTCCTGTGAAATTTTGATTATTGGGAATTGCTAGCATACCACAAGCAATTTTACTTTGGGGAAATGTAGCTTCTTGTCATATTTTATTTGTAAGCAAACATTGTTTGGCTTTTTGATGAATATAGCATTATGACTGAATAACTTATCTTCCAGCTACATTTGTATTGTAAAAAAAAAAAAAAAAAAGACCGTTTGACTATCCACACTCTTACTCTACAAAGTATGACTCACTGTGGAAATAAAATGCATTTTGCTTTTTTCTCCCCTACAATCTCCTTTTCCTAAATTGTTTCTCTAAGTCTTTACATCTGATTAAATGTTGTGCTGGCCAAGAATGACATAGTTTTTAAAAATATAAACTAGAATTAAAATGTTTCCTCTTAGAAATATTCTAATATCAAAGTGGCACACGACTTTAAAACACACACAATGTTGCATCAATAAATGGCTTATGTAAATCTGTTGGGAGACAAAACATAAGTAGCAAGCCCGGTCACACAGAGGCCAAGATTTTGGAGATGCCCATATCTGAGTTGAACTTTCCCTGAGTTACTTGCTGTCTCAAGTTACACTAATCCTGGAGAATAATCAGTTTTATTTGCTTCACAGTTATGTGCTTAAATATAGCCCAGCTGAAGACATCTAGTGCAGTATAAAGGAAGACCTATATTCCAATCCTCACCATTTTCATTTTGCAAATCAGCTGAAGGGAATCACTCAATCCCTTGAAAACTGTTATCTCAACTATGAAATGATTTCTAATAATGGTTATTTTTAGATTTAATAGTCAATGGTTTTAGTTCTCTCTTCTATTTCTTTGCATGCCGACGATAACTTTGAAAGTTTAAACTTATATTAAGAAAATTTCAAAAGTCATGCCAAAGTAATCTGTCTCCAGTGATTCCGTGTGTTAGAGAATGGAAGTTTGTGATTGCATTGGTGCCCTGGTCATCACACACTTTGAATTAAATACTTGGACTTTTATATTTGATAGAAATCACCTTTATGTTGTATACCACTCTTTCTCCCCATCCCATCAAAACATTTTCCTAGTATAAGAGAAGCCTGTCATAAATTTCAATGGGAAAGAGAATAGAAGACAGAGGAAATTTCCCATCATAGGCAGAGACATTCAGAAAAAATGCCTGGTGCACTCTTCAGCTGCTTCTCTTCCATCTGCATGAAAATCCTTAAGTGTATGGAGACCAGAAATGCTAATAGTATCCCAGGAAGTCTGTGCATCCATCATAAGAGCCTTTATATTTGGAGGCTAAAAGAATCCTTGTACCTTAGAAGAGTAAACATCTATTTGTACCTGCTATTGTTTAAAGAGCTAAATAATGTTTGAAATAACTGAATTAGAAAATGGAAATGGGGGATTGATAAATTGGCTTTGAGTATTTGCTATGATGATAGTAAAAATTATGATGATCATCAGTTCAGTTCAGTTCAGTCACTCAGTCATGCCCGACTCTTTGCGACTCCATGGATCGCAGCATGCCAGGCCTCCCTGTCCATCACCAATTCCTGGAGTTCACTCAGACTCACGTCCATTGAGTCAGTGATGCCATCCAGCCATCTCATCCTCTGTCGTCCCCTTCTCCTCCTGCCCCCAATCCCTCCCAGCATCAGGGTCTTTTCCAATGAGTCAACTCTTCACATGAGGTGGCCAAATAGCTGCCATTAATTTAATATCTTCTATTAAAAGAAGGGAGGTGAAAAGCAAAGGAGAAAAGGAAAGATATAAGCATCTGAATGCAGAGTTCCAAAGAGCAGCAAGAAGAGATAAGAAAGCCTTCTTCAGCAATGCAAAGAAATAGAGGAAAAGAACAGAATGGGAAAGACTAGAGATCTCTTCAAGATAATTAGAGATACCAAGGGAACATTTCATGCAAAGATGGTCTTGATAAAGGACAGAAATGGTATGGAGCTAACAGAAGCAGAAGATATTAAGAAGAGGTGGCAAGAATACACAGAAGAACTGTACAAAAAACATCTTCATGACCCAGATAATCACAATGGTGTGATCACTCACCTAGAGCCAGACATCCTGGAATGTGAAGTCAAGTGGGCCTTAGAAAGCATCACTACGAACAAAGCTAGTGGAGGTGATGGAATTCCAGTTGAGCTATTTCAGATACTAAAAGATGATGCTGTGAAAGTGCTGCACTCAATATGCCAGCAAATTTGGAAAAGTCAGCAGTGGCCACAGGACTGGAAAAGGTCAGTTTTCATTCCAATCCCAAAGAAAGACAATGCCAAAGAATGCTCAAACTACCTCACAATGGCACTCATCTCACATACTAGTAAAGTGAAGTGAAGTTGCTCAGTTGTGTCCAACTCTTGGCGACCCCATGGACTGTAGCCTACCAGGCTCCTCCGTCCCTGGGATTCTTCAAGCAGGAATACTGCAGTGGGTTGCCATTTCCTTCTCCAGGAGATCTTCCCAACCCAGTGATTGAACCTGGGTCTCCCATATTGCAGGCAGACGCTTTACTATCTGAGCCACCAGGGAACTAGTAAAGAAATGCTTAAAATTCTCCAAGCCAGGCTTCAGCAATACTTGAACTGTGAACTTCCAGATGTTCAAGCTGGTTTTAGAAAAGGCAGAAGAACCAGAGATCAAATTGCCAACATCCGCTGGATCATGGAAAAGCAAGAGAGTTGCAGAAAAACATCTATTTCTGCTTTATCGACTACACCAAAGCCTTTGACTGTGTGGATCACAATAAACTGTAGAAAATTCTGAAAGAGATGGGAATATCAGACCACCTGACCTGCCTCTTGAGGAATCTGTATGCAGGTCAGGAAGCAGCAGTTAGAACTGGACATGGAACAACAGACTGGTTCCAAATAGGAAAAGGAGTATGTCAAGGCTCTATATTGTCACCCTGCTTATTTAACTTATATTCAGAGTACATCATGAGAAATGCTGGACTGGAAGAAACACAAGCTGGAATCAAGACTGCCGGGAGAAATATCAATAACCTCAGATATGCAGATGACATCACCCTTACGGCAGAAAGTGAAGAGGAACTGAAAAGCCTCTTGATGAAAGTGAAAGAGGAGAGTGAAAAAGTTGACTTAAAGCTCAACATTCATAAAAAGATCATGACATCTGGTCCCATCACTTCATGGGAAATAGATGGGGAAACAGTGGAAACAGGGTCAGACTTTATTTTTTGGGCTCCAAAATCACTGCAGATGGTGACTGCAGCCATGAAATTAAAAGATGCTTACTCCTTGGAAGAAAAGTTATGACCAACCTACATAGCATATTCAAAAGCAGAGACATTACTTTGCCAACAAAGGTCGGTATAGTCAAGGCTATGGTTTTCCCTGTGGTTATATATGGATGTGAGAGTTGAACTGTGAAGAAAGCTGAGCACCAGAGATTGATGCTTTTGAACTGTGGTGTTGGAGAAGACTCTTGAGAGTCCCTTGGACTGCAAGGAGATCCAACCAGTCCATTCTGAAGGAGATTAGCCCTGGGATTTCTTTGGAAGGAATGATGCTAAAGCTGAAACTCCAGTACTTTGGCCACCTCATGGAAGATTTGACACATTGGAAAAGACTCTGATGCTAGGAGGGATTGGGGGCAGGAGAAGAAGGGGACGACACAGGATGAGAAGGCTGGATGGCATCACTGACTCAATGGATGTGAGTCTGAGTGAACTCTGGGAGTTGGTGATGGACAGGGAGGCCTGGTATGCTGAGATTCATGGGGTCGCAAAGAGTCAGACACGACTTAGCGACTGAACTGAACTGAAGTGATATGCAGGATCTCCAGAGAAGGAAATGGCAACCCACTCCAGTACTTTAGCTTGGAAAATCCCATGGATGGAGGAGCCTGGTAGGCTACCGTCCATGGGGTCGCAAAGAGTTGGACATGACTGAGCGACTTCACTTCACTCACATCCACTCACTTCATACTTTATACTCGAGAAGGAAATGGCAACCCACTCCAGTATTATTGCCTGGAGAATCCCATGGACAGAGGAACCTGGTGGGCTATGGTCCACAGAGTCACAGAGAGTCAGACATGACAGAAGTAACTGAGCATGAGCATATTCAGGATCTAGACTCTTCAGAAATATTATTTTAAATATATTTAATAATATTTAGCAATATTATTTCTAGCCTCATTGAAACCCAATAAGACATAAATTTTGCCCCTGTTTTATAAAAGGCAAACCTGAAGCTCAGAGAAATTCAATAACTTGCCCAAGTTTACAGAGTTGATAGAAATTAAACCTGGATTTAAATCTGCTTTTTTCTGGCTCTGGAGTCCATCCATGTTTTTTCTATTATTCCACATTTCCTTCTTCACACAAAATTGCAACTATATTTTATGAATAATACCTTTGTGGCAGAACCTTAATAATCTAATGTTAATATGATAGATCATCACTTCAATATTTTTTTACTAGTACAGATTAGCTGCCTTCAAAATAATAGCAAGTGCATTTCATTTATTTCTTCACTTATTCAACTAATAGTGACTACCTGCTCTGTGCAATATGCTACTATAGCCATAGTGGGAATATCAAATAGGAAGTGAGCAGAGCCTGGAGTATTGCAATAAAAACTAAACATTATTACAGCAGTTAAAAATAATAGGTAGGAGGTTATATGAAATTTCATAAAAATGAGCAAACAAAAAATCAGAATAGGAATTTAGGGGAAAATGCCTCAATACAAAAGGTAGACAGCAGGGTTCTAAGGATAGGTAAATTATTAACACAGATTGACTAAAATAAAGCAAATTACTCACTTCAATTAAATAGTACAAACTATGCTCTGAGATAGAGTACTTTGAGAAGAAAATATTAAGAAGAGACTACCAAAAATACAATAGACAAACTAAAACCATAATTGGAGCAATAATTAGATGGCTAGGATATATCTAGCTGCAATGTTGACTATCCTCTTTCATTTAAAATATTTTTATAGTTATTGCTAGTTGCTTTCCATGAAAACTGATGGGAAAATATAAAAACTAAAAATCATATTTTTTGTAGCTTTTTCTATTTTTGTAGATTAAGATGCCATCACTTTTCCTTCTTTGGAGTATTCTAATGGTATGTAGAAATTTTTAATTTTCTCTGCATAAACACAAATATCAAATCTAAATATTACATTCAAGAGGTATGAAACAAACATTTCCTTATAAGAGCTAAATGTTCTCATTTTACTGGATAGACAAGGGAAATTTCTATAACCAACCACTTCTCTTGACTATCTCTGCACTTTTATTGTGTAAATGCCATTTCTGTAAGTATTAGTTATTAGGAATTATAGCAAACAAAATGATTATTTTCAAAAGAAATAAATGAGTACTTAGGATGTGATTTAGAGGCACAGGCATTTCTCTTGCTGTATGCCACAACAGAGAGAAAGAATGTTTCAGAATTTGGAAGATGAAATAGTACCCAAACCTAGAAGTTGATTTTAGAAAGCTGTTAGAACCCAGGGGTGTAGGTAGAGAAAGGCATAGCCTGCATTTTAGGTTATAATGTTCTGACATCTACAAGCATCTGACTTAGCAGACTTTTTAAAGTGGTGCTTAAAAGTGTTGGTGTGGAACATAAGTAGATAATGCAAATATGTTACCGACCCCTACCAATAGTTGCAATTATGCAAATTTTAAAACCTTCATCTTTTATAATTAGATGTAGTGGGCTTATGCAGTTAAGTTCTCCACTGGCTAGTTCAAATTCCCTAATCTGTTGAGCAGCTTTCCTCCTAAAAATAATGTATTTCAAACAGACAAAAATATGTATTCTGCAAAGGAATGACAGAAATGTTTATGATGAAAAGGAAAGATGTGACAACCTGAATAATTGTTAGTGACAAATGCCTTGTTTGTCATTTAAGAAATGTACTTTTATAAAGAGCTAAGACTCATTGACAATAATTAAGTGTATTGTTGAATTGGTCATAAGAGTAATGATTTTTTAATTAATATACTCCAACTCACTAAAAATAAAATATTTTTGACTTGAGTGCTAGAGGGAAGAATGTTGCCTGTAGTAAAACTTACATGGAATCAAAAATTATCCTTATTAGACAGATAATATGCTTTAGTTATTTCCTAGCAGACACTATAAAAATGTCATTATCCATATTGTTGAAGATATAGAATGTATAATACTATTAATTATACATCCCAAAACCACAGAGATACAAAATTTTCAGTAGACTGATATACATATGTTATATACGTGTGTATATATACTTTATACATACAGTAAAACCTAACCATTTTAAGTTTACATGTCATTAAACATTGTAATATATATCATGTATATATATTGTGACCTTATGGACTGTAGCCTGCCAGGCTTTTCAGTCCATGGGATATCCCAGCAAGAATATTGGAGTGGGCTGCCATTTCCTCCTCCAGGGGATTTTCTTGACAAAGGGATGGAACCCATATCTCCTGCATTGTCAGGCAAATTTTTTTTTTTTTAATCACTGAACCACCTTTGTGTGTTTTATTGGCTTCTCTGGTGGCTCTGACAGTAAAGAATCTACTTGCAATACAGGAGACCAGGGTTCAATCCCTGGGTTGAGAAGATCCCCTGGAGAAGGTAATAGCTACCCACTCCAGTATTCTTGCCTGGAAAATCCCATGAATGAAGGAGTCTGGTGCACAGTCCATAGGGTCACAAAGAGTTGGAAAAGACTGAACGACTAGGTACACAGACAATACCACACACATATTGTATGTATGTGTATGTGTATATATGACATTAACACTTTTGTCTCTCTATAAAAAATAAAGACTCCAGAGTCATGTTGATGTGTCTAAATTTGTAATTAAGTGGTTTAAGTGAATTAAGTTAGAATCTGAGGAGTCTACTTTTTTTTTCAAGGACAGGTCTTGTATTTTGGTAGATTACATTCTAAATAAATTACATACATTTCTTTTATTTTCTAATTTGATAACAGTCTCTGTTTAAGGACATAAAGGTCACCCCACGGGAGGAAAAAGAAAGTACAAAAAGCCAATTCAAGCTTATTTTCCCTTAAATGAATCAGTCATTATGACAGAGAAGATAGGAAAGAAACAATTACTATGCTATTCTAGGAAGAAAAAGTGTTCAATGGAAGGCATCCACAGACTTGTAGGCCATGAGACAATTCTGGAGAGTAGCTTTAGAAATATGGCTTGCAGCTTATTTTTCATAATCTTCCTCAAGCGTTTTATATACTAGGTCCCCAGAAATTCATGGACGATCTCTCATTTGGACAGTAATTAAAAAATAGTACTCAATCGTTGGTTCAAATAATGAAGGCAGAGATGAAATGAAAGACTTGCTAAAGACAGATTTGATCAGTTGCTATTTCAATTATTTCCAAAACAGTGATTTCAAAGTTTTTTTAATTACAGTTATCAGTAACCTGCAACCATTAATAAAAAAATGTTAAAAAAGTAGAAACTACCCAATGAAAATGAATTACAGTGTTTTGTTAGAATGTGCATACACTAATCATGTACCTTCTTTGGTTGCAAATTCTTTAAAACAACACACTTTGATTAGTTCTGCCCTTAGATTCTGTGCAGAATCCATCTGTTCCCAATACTCCTTTCTAAGACCCGCATAGATTGACCACATTTTAGTTAAAAACAACAACAACAACAATAATTTGTGACAGTGTGGGCAGAGAAGTTGATTAGTGGACAAGAATTATTTTTAAGTATGTATTTGCTACATATTTCAGTACTTTGCTAATCTGAAATTAGGGCAAAATCACCCATATTAACTTCTGTATGTGGTTTAGTGCCAAGAAGTCTTTGAAAACAAATACCAAAAAAACAAAACAAAACAAAACAAAACAAAACTAGATTATCAGCACAAGGTGGCACTATGGACCAGCCTCTTCGGAGTGTTTGTGTTTAAGTATTTTTCTCTCTTACCTCTTCAAGATTGATTTATATAATTCACCTTCTTATAAAAATTTTGTATCTATTTTTTTTCTTACAATCTGGTAATTAAGCATGGAATAGTGCTTCCTTAATTTGAATAAAATGCAAATTTGGAGCCCACTGACTGACTAATGGTTGTTGTTAGTCACTAATCGTGCCCGACTCTTTTGTGACCCCATGGAGTATAGGCCGCCAAGCTCCTCTCTCCAATGGGTATTTGTATATAATTAGTTATTACAAATTGAACCTCTAAACTATCCCTATTGTCCTGACAACATATACACTTTCGTCCAAGATGGACACCATTCACCTATTCCTCTTATCATCTCGTGAATGGACTGCATTATACTGATATGACCATCTCCCTATACCGTTTCACCAAGGATCTGATTTCTTCCTATTTTAGTTCATCATACACCCAATCAAAGGAATCGTTTTACTTAAGGCCATTTTCATGTCATCACCATTTCTGTTAAGTATTTTCTATCAATCAACATCTTCCATGAACATCCCATTATGTATTAGTTTAAATATAAATCTTAATTTGATATTCAATTCCATCCTCATCTTAATTCCAAGACACTGGCTTATGTACACACACACACACACACACACACACACAGAGTGACTTCTTTTCTCTCCAGACAAACAAGTCTCATTATTTATCATTTAAAGACATTACGAGAATTCCTGTTACTTGTAAGGCCCTTTTCCTAATACTTGTAATATCTGCCCCTAGAGAACGATTGTTCATTGGTGTTAATCAATTTCTTTAAATTTCTTCCCAGGAATTATCCTCTTAAATAAATCTAAATCTACATTCCTCCAGCACATAAGTCTGTATTTTGTGGCACATTCATAAACACTATTTTTACATGAAATATTTGTAAAATATCTAATGATAAGGTTGTTATTTACAAAGCATGGTCTACAGTTGCTGAGGGACCTGCTTTTCTTTCTATAAGAATATTAGAGCTTCATTATTTTGTGCTTTCCAAACATTTCAAGCCTATGGTGTAACACATTTAGTATTTGACACAAGTTCAGAGAAAAAATGTGTGAGCCCAATTCTTCTAATAGCTTAAAACTGGGAATACTGAAGAATATACACACACAAGTACAAACACACATATATATATATATATATATGCACACACATATGAAAAATCTTAATTGTGAAATAAGTATACATTAATATAAATGAATGTATACTGATTTAATGCAAGTTTCAAAAGTATATTTAAAGGTAGAGTACAAGAGTCAATATTATCACTTAATATTTATTAAGATTCTTAAACATGAGCAGTACTCAACGGAACAGAGAATGAGATAAAAATATAGTGGAGCAAATTTCCTAATTTCATTTCTACTGTTCAAACAATGAGAACAGCAGCTAAAGATAATAACTTCTAAGTGTTAAATATTTAAGATCATATACACAAATTCTACATATCATAAACTATATAATTAACACATATAAGAAGAAAAAATTTTGGATATAAGCCTTTAAGATTACGAATAGAAAGTCAGATGTCTATTTGCAGTCTTTCTTTTAAATATTTAATTATGGATATGAGTTAATTCCACATGCTGAAAACGACGTTTAAACTTAGAAACATCTTCCACTCTTATATTCCACAAAACGATTTTCTTATGCATCTTGTGCACCTTCAAGATCAATTACTTTGTTGCCAGTTGAGTTGGGTCTTTGTCATCTGTAAAGATGTCCTAGAAAGTTCTATGTTTTTGTTTAGGTAGTTTATATGATATAGAGAGTAAACTCTCTATAGTTTTTTATAGGTAGTTTATATGATATAGACAGCATCACACATGCTGTCTTTGGAGCTTTCATCCTAAGTTGTAACTTCCTATTTGTATAACATTTGGAAAGTTTCTGATTTCTGTGTTGCTGTCATTATTTTACTTTTTTTTTTTTTCAGTAATGGATTTTTATAGTACTTGATCTCCGTAACACAGTCAGGCACTATCTTGATTTTGAAAGTGAGCTGTAAAAGATTTACATAAAATGGAATCTAAAAAAATTGGGAGATTTTAGTCCCAAGGATAATAAGTAAACTTGTATTTAACTCCATGAAAAAGTCTAGAGATTATAGGTAAGCTCTGTAATTATCCAAAACTAACACTGATAATGAAAGAACTCAATTATAAGGTATGATCTCTCTTCTAAAGGAAAAAAATGGGGGGAAAATATTTTTGCTTTGAGACACATATGATCTTATTCAACCAGTGGAACCACAATTTGTCAATTATATTCAGATAACCCTGGTTCAATTTCTGAGTCGGGAAGATCCTCTGAAGAACAGAAAGACTACCCACCCCTGTATTCTTGGGCTTCCCTTGTGGCTCAGCTGGTAAAGAATCTTCCCGCAATGTGGGGGACCTGGGTTCGATCCCTGAGGTGGGAAGATCCCCTGGAGAAGAGAAAGGCTCAGTTCAGTTCAGTCGCTCAGTCGTGCCCGACTCTTTGCGACCCCATGAATCGCAGCATGCCAGGCCTCCCTGTCTATCACCATCTCCCAGAGTTCACTCAGGCTCACAACCATCAAGTCTGTGATGCCACCCAGCCATCTCATCCTCTGTCGTCCCCTTCTCCTCCTGCCCCCAATCCCTCCCAGTATCAGAGTCTTTTCCAATGAGTCACCTCTTCGCGTGAGGTGGCCAAAGTACTGGAGTTTCAGCTTTAGCATCATTCCTTCCAAAGAAATCCCAGGGTTGATCTCCTTTAGAATGGACTGGTTGGATCTCCTTGCAGTCCAAGGGACTCTCAAGAGTCTTCTCCAACACCACAGTTCAAAAGCACCAATTCTTCGGTGCTCAGCCTTCTTCACAGTCCAACTCTCACATCCATACATGACTACTGGAAAACCATAGGCTTGACTAGATGGACCTTTTTTGGCAAAGTAATGTCTCTGCTTTTGAATATACTGTCTAGGTTGGTCATAACTTTTCTTCCAAGGAGTAAGCGTCTTTTAATTTCATGGCTGCAGTCACCATCTACAGTGATTTTGTTTGCATTGATTGCTGAGGAAGGCTTTCCTATCTCTCCTTGCTATTCTTTAGAACTCTGCATTCAAATGGGTATGTATTTCCTTTTCTCATTTGCTTTTTGCTTCTCTTCATTTCATAGCTATTTGTAAGTCCTCCCCAGACAGCCATTTTGCTTTTTTGCATACTTTTTCTTGGGGATGGTCTTGCTCCCCGTCTCCTGTACAATATCACGAACCTCCATCCATAGGTCATCAGGCACTCTGTCTATCAGATCTAGTCCCTTAAATATATTTCTCACTTCCACTCTATAGTCATAAGGGATTTGATTTAAGTCATACCTGAATGGTCTAGTGGTTTTCTCCACTTTCTTCAATTTAAGTCTGACTTTTGGCCTAAGGAGTTCATGATCTGAGCCACAACCAGCTCCTGGTCTTGTTTTTGCTGACTATTTAGAGCTTCTTCATCTTTGGTTGCAAAGAATATAATCAATCTGATTTTGATGTTGACCATCTGGTGATGTCCATGTGTAGAGTCTTCTCTTGTGTTGTTGGAAGAGGGTGTTTGCTATGACCAGTGCGTTCTCTTGGCAAAACTCTATTAGCCTCTGCCCTGCTTCATTCTGTACTCCAAGGCCAAATTTGCCTGTTACTCCGGGCAGACAGACTGAAACCATAATCACAAAACAAATAGCCAATCTGATCACACGGACCACAGCTTGTCTAACTCAATGAAACTATGCCATGTCATATGGGGCCACCCAAGACGGACGGGTCATGGTGAAGAGGTCTGACAGAATGTGGTCCACTGGAGAAGGGAATGGCAAATCACTTCAGTATTCTTGCCTTGAGGAAGCTATGAACAGTATGAAAAGGCAAAAGATAGGACACTGAAAGATGAACTCCCCAGGTCAGTAGGTGCCCAGTATGATACTGGAGATCAGTGGAGAAATAATTCCAGAAAGAATGAAGGGATGGAGCCAAAGCAAAAACAACACCCAGTTGTGGATGTGATCAGTGATAGAGGCAAGGTCCGATGCTGTAAAGAGCAATATTGCATAGGAACCTGGAATGTTAGGTCCATGAATCAAGGCAAATTGGAAGTGGTCAAACAAGAGATGACAAGAGTAAACATTGATATTCTAGGAATCAGCGAACTAAGATGGACTGGAATGGTTGAATTTAACTGAGATGATCATTATATCTACTACTGTGGGCAGGAATCCCTTAGAAGAAACGGAGTAGCCATCATGGTTAACAGAAGAGTCCGAAATGTAGTACTTGGATGCAATCTCAAAACGACAGAATGATCTCTGTTAGTTTCCATGACAAACCATCTAAAATCACAGTAATCCAAGTCTATGCCCCGATCAGTAAAGCTGAAGAAGAGCTACTTCAGTTCAGTACAGTCGCTCAGTTGTCTCCGACTCTTTGCGACCCTATGAATCACAGCACGCCAGGCCTCCCTGCCTATCACCAACTCTCGGAGTTCACTCAGATTCCCATCCATCAAGTCAGTGATGCCATCCAGCCATCTCATCTTCTGTCGTCCCCTTCTCCTCCTGCCCCCAATCCCTTCCAGCATCAGGTTCTTTTCCAATGAGTCAACTCTTCGCATGAGGTGGCCAAAGCACTGGAGTTTCAGCTTTAACATCATTCCTTCCAGAGAAATCCCAGGGCTGACCTCCTTCAGAATGGACTGGTTGGATCTCCTTGCAGTCCAAGGGACTCTCAAGAGTCTTCTCCAACACCACCGTTCAAAAGCATCAATTCTTTGGCGCTCAGCCTTCTTCACAGTCCAGCTCTCACATCCATACATAACTACTGGAAAAACCATAGCCTTGACTAGATGGACCTTAGTCGGCAAAGTAAGGTCTCTGCTTTTGGATATGCTCTAGGTTGGTCATAACTTTTCTTCCAGTCACAAAAATTGATGCCATAAAGTACCTAGCTAGTGGCTATAACCTGTTTATAGTGAGGGCTACAAAAATGTGTGCTGAAAACAAAACAAAAAAAAGAATAATTAGATGAGCAAATGCAATCATGCTTTCTTTTAAAAATCTGTATAGTAGAAAAGATATCTATTTTGGAGACTTCTGGAGAGTGGCCTCTTTACTCTCATATACATTGTATCTTATCACTGTGTAATGTAGATGTTGCTCTCTTTTCATGTTTTAATTTCTAAGACTTTTGCCCTTTTTTTCAGTCATGTGACCATCTTTCTAATGTGACTTTATGTTGACTTTGCTATTTGGGGCATTTTATCTTTTCCTATTTCTACAATTAATATAGATTTGCAAATTTTTCACTTTAAATTTAATATGCAATTTTCATGAAATACTGGCCACAGAGGCATGCTCTCTTTTAAGAACTTGGTAAATATTAATTTAAACATTTTAAAATTGATTTAAAGCATAATTCTGATTCAACTTGATCACTGACAAAATATTTTAAAATTGTGCTTTAAATTAATTTTAAGGAAAATTAATTAATTAAGGAAAAATTTAAATATGAAATATTAAATTCATGTTTCCAGACTTAAGTTAACTTTAAACATTTTCTAAAAATATAACTCAGCATGAAATTCCCACTGAGAATCCTTCATACTCTAGTATATTCTAAAACTCATCAAACTTATTTTTGAAATAGTTGAAATGGTAGAACAGGTTTGAGCTGAAGAAAAAATATCCTGGAGTTATAAAAGTGGTTCTACAGGTCCTTGTTAAAATAAATTCAGTATATGGACAATGAATAATTGTTCTTCCCTTGATGTAACAAAAACTTGAAGGGATTTTTTTTGGTCTATATTATAATTACTACTGTCCTGTTTACAAACATCTAATCAGAACAATATGTACTTTAGATACTCAGATAAAAAAGATCACCTTTGCTTAGTTTCATTATGATATAGCATACTTTCTAACTAGCTTCTGAAAACACTCCATAATAACTCTCTCTCAGCTGTTTCCTAGTTGTTCCTTTGTGCATAGTGTTGTCTGGATTCCACAGATTTTAAAAAACAATGGCACTTTTGGTTTATTATCTGACAACAAACACGGCTGTCAAACAACTAAAGGAAACCAATGACATTCTTCTCTGACATGCTTAGATTTAAATAGTTTGATATGATTTATAACAAAGCCACTAAATATTCAATGTTGGATTACATTTGTAAATGGGCTATTAAAGTGACAGGAACATTCAATAAACAAAACCAGTGAATTAGTGATATCCAGTCTTACAGTTCTTTTTCAAGTAATTCAAAGTGTTTACTTTGTTTCTTATTACTTAGATGCTAAGAATTTTATTTTACCCTTTGTTATGGGGTAAGTAGCCAGACTCCTAGAGCAAGAGAACTGCATCAGGAAAGAGCGTTTTTCACCTGAGGTCAACTGGCCCTTTCAAGGCACTAAGGCCACTGATGGTCTGTACCTTATGAAGCTGCTGAAAGAGAACTAGAGCCTCAGCAATGTGTCCTGAGTTCACAGCAGTGCAGATTGGCTGCCTTTACTGTGTTGGTCTATCCTTCCAGGCATGTCCTCAGATGGGCCAATTTACCCACAGGGATGCCTAGATGTCTAGCTAAGAACTGTTCTCGTATCTGACTCATCATAATTAAACCCTTAATGGCAATCATGAAAATCTCCTTTCACTGGTTAGGTAATTGCAGACACAGAGAATAAAAGCTTAACTATAATTGTAGGCCTTGTTGCCAGCTGAATGTTGAAATGTGTTAGTATTGTGATTACTTAATGTCCCAATGTGGCTTGTAGCCAATGCTTAAAGTACACTCTAGAAAACCACAACAAAAAAGCATAAACAAAGCTTCATTATCTAATAGCATTTTGATTCTGCTTGCATTGAGAGTATATAAACTTTGCCATTTGGAACTTAAGCCATGGCATAGGGTATTTTCCCATAGAAACTAAGTTTGAACTGAAGGTAATGTTCTAAAGCTTACCTACCTGGAAATAAAATCATCCCATTATATACCCTGGCTCTTGATTTTGGCAAGTAACTTTTATGACAGTCCATTTTGTTACCTGTTAAGGGATGTATCAATCAACTATTCCTGCTTAAGAAAACATCCTATAATTCAGTGGCCTAAAACAGCCATCAGTTATTCTTTTCCCTGCATCTGCCAAGTAAAGTGCCACCTGCCTTTACCAACAATTCTCTTTGAGAATGGAGTAGGGATTGTGGCAAGCAAGGGATAGCTAGAGGTTCCCAGGTTTCAGGATTTTGATACTTGAACAATGAAAGGGAAGGAAGTCATACAAAAGTGGAGAGATGGAACTATATTATTGCTGTACACTTTTCTGTTCTAATATTAGAAGTGAGCTGAGCTAAGGAAGAGGTGATAGTAGACAATTTTAACAAATGCTACATTTTTATCCTTTTCATTAAGTAATCTGTAGGCTTGTGGCAGAGTTTCTGGGTTCTTCTTCTCCCTGGGAATACATCTCGGATACATTCCCCAGAGTCTACTACAGTTATCACAGTGGTGCAGTGGGTTTCCAGTCAATGGGCTGTGAATAGAGGTGATAGGTATCATTTTGGGGATCAAGGCGATTAAAAATATGTGTACTTTCTGTTCACTCTATTTCCCCATCCATCTATTCAGCACAGAAAAGAACAATGGCCCAGAAAATGGTTGAGCTACATAAGCCTTCTATTTTTGTGAAGCAGAACTCTAGTGCCAACCATATTAGATTTTGATATTTGAAAAATAAAGCTTTATTGATTTAAGATAGTAAAAATTTGGAGTTGCTATTGCCATTAACATATGCTGAGCAAGAGAGAAGATAATAGTAAAAGAGGGATGTTAATATAAAATATCCAAAAATATTCAGCAATAGGCTTAGTGAGTGTGCCATGTGTAATGAAGAACCAATTAATATTGGAGGCCAATAGGCTGGAAAGCTTTGATATTCTTTGGCAAAATATTTGGTAAAACTGCCTGCATAATACTCTGGAAGGTAGGTCTTGTGCCATTGAACAGCACAAGCTTTGGGAAAATTGGAAAGAAGCACTGTAGTAGTGTTTATTAGATGGCTTTGGGTGACCTTGGCCAGGTAGCAAATGAAATAGATGAGCTATAGAACTAATTAATTGACAGAAATGAAATGGAGCTGAGAAGATCAGAAGTTTTGGAACTGGATTCTAGGCAGCCAATAACAAGAGATAATATGTGAAAAGACTGAGTAATAATGAAGATTTAGAAGTATTAGCAGTTGAAGGCAGCCATTCAGCAATGTGGCAAAGATGAGTTTGATTTTAGATGACCTCAAGTTAGCATTGTTGAGGCACAGAAGAATGAGAGGGGAAAAAAAGCCAGAAATATATCAAGTTGAAGAACTGTCTAGAAAGAAATATAGTTACTGGAACATGGATCATATTAGAAGCCAATGGGTCTTAGTCATACCATGTTTTGTCAAAACTCTCTAACGGTAACAATAAAACCATGAGCCTTGGATTGTTCAAATTGTCAAACAAATTTTGGGCACCCAAGCTCATTCCACTAAAAAGAATTGGAAAAATACTGCTCAGTCTCCAATGTGGACACACTCTCAAATGTCCACCTCAGATGTGGTATGTAGAATAACTGATGAAGAAAAAGCTTTCAGAAGTAAGGGAGAAGGGACACCAATAGCAATGGGTGAGTGAGTCCCTTCCAGAGAGTAGCATGAGCCTAACTAGAGCACTAACATCTTGATTACTGGGGTAGGTAACATTAAGCACACCTGCCCACTGGGTATGGAAAGAGCAGGAAACTTTTCTGTTTAGTGCATAGGTTTAGAGCCATGATTGGACTGATGCAGAGTGCTGTCCATCCTATAGATGGCTTAGGCTTTGCACTGGGAGCAAAGACTGGATTCAGTGTTCAATATTGGAATGTGCTCATCATGTTGAGAAAAAGAGATAATATTTCATGGCCAAAATGGCTGACTATGGCATAGGTTGCTAGTTCTTACCATTAAATGTGTTTGTTCACTCTTTCTTGGCCCCGCATTGGTATCTATTTTCCAGATTCCCTTGCAGTTACATAGAACCATAAAACTGAGGAAAAGTTGAAAGGAAAAGAAAAGAAAGAAGAGAAGTAATATGTCATCCCCAGGTTTAGGCGGAAAAGTGTGGGTATGCCTTCTCCTACATCTTTTTCTCATCCATACTATTAAATGTAGAGAAAAATGAGGACCCAGAAGATGTTGCATGTATAGGAGGTAAGGACCCTGAGTCTCTCAATGACAGCAAGGGACAACCCCACATTGAATGATGACATAGAGAGCAGTAAATTTTAACTGTATTAAGACACTGAAAATCTGGTTTCTTTAGTTACAATGGCTAGAACACCTTGCTTTAGTATTTATAAAGCATTATTTTTATATGTTAGGTTAATGTCTTTAAAATTATAAATGTGCTTTAAATATTGGATTTTAACCATGTTTAACCGTTTTAACCATGGTTTGTTTTACATTAAATACATTTTGTAGCCTCTTACTAGTTTTGTTTATTTTGCAGCTCTTTTTTTTTTTTTTTTGGTTATTTATGACTTCCTTCCATCAGATTAATTTCTGTATACTGGAATTCTGTACAAGATATCATAGGAACAGTGGGGTTATGTTATTATAAACCAAGCCAATCAAAATCAGGATGCTTGTTTGATATGTATAATATGCATAGCCATTCCTCTTGAAATTAGGTAATCTGTTTGTATGGCAAGCATAATTTTCTAATGCATAGTAATTTCTAGCCATTTCTATGGAATATATCTTTACCTAGAAGAGGAGTGCTAAAATTGGAGAAGGAGTGGTTGTTGAACTAAGATGGTATTCTGAAGAAGCCAGTGGGCAGAAGACAACTATTTTTAATAATATCGGATGTTCATTATATTCACAGTTTGGAATGGAACTCATTGACCCTTCTAATGCCATGTATTGTACAACCTCTTCAGTATTCAAATAAAGAAACTGAGCTATAGAGCAGTCTATTAATTTTCCCAGGTTCACAAAGGCAGAAAATCCCAGGAACCAGATCTCCTATGCCTAACCCACTATTCTTTCAACTACAATAAACTTCAATCCACTATATATTATACTTTACAAAATCACAAATTCTGGCTTTTGTAAATTCTGCTAACTATTAAAAGATATTATTATAATATCCTTCTAAAATCAATGTATATATTTAATAAAAATCCAACAAAAATCTCAAAGGGATGATTTTAGAGACCGATATATTTTATTAGAAAGATTTAAAAAACATGAATAGTTAGGAAATTGGTAAAAAGAAAATAATGGTAGTGAATTCACCATAGAAGATTTTTAGACTTAACTATAAAATTATACAATAAAAAATGTGATAATAATATTAGAATAAATCTCAGGTTAATAAGATAGAATAAAATAGTCTAGAAACAGACCCTACAAAGGAGCTAATATAAGAGATAGTATTATGAATCAGATGAAATAAACAATCTGTGACTATTATCCACTTTCCACAAACAAGTTTGTCCAAGATTTAGATGCTGCTTTTCTAAGTACAGTTCAGTTCAGTCGCTCAGTCGTGTCTGACTCTTTGCGACCCCATGAATTGCAGCACGCCAGGCCTCCCTGTTCATCACCATCTCCCGGAGTTCACTCAGACTCATGTCCATTGAGTCTGTGATGCCATCCAGCCATCTTATCCTCTGTCGTCCCCTTCTCCTCCTGCCCCCAATCCCTCCCAGCATCAGAGTCTTTTCAAATGAGTCAACTCTTTCCATGAGGTGGCCAAAGTACTGGAGTTTCAGCCTTAACATCATTCCTTCCAAAGAAATCCCAGAGGTGATCCCTTTCAGAATGGGCTGGTTGGATCTCCTTGCAGTCCAAGGGACTCTCAAGAGTCTTCTCCAACACCACAGTTCAAAAGCATCAATTCTTCAGCGCTCAGCCTTCTTCACAGTCCAACTCTCACATCCATACATGACCACAGGAAAAACCATAGCCTTGACTAGACGGACCTTAGTCAGCAAAGTAATGTCTCTGCTTTTGAATATGCTATCTAGGTTGGTCATAGCTTTTCTTCCAAGGAGTAAGCATCTTTTAATTTCATGGCTGCTTTTCTAAGTAGTAGACTGCTTCTCTCTAAGAGAGAGAACAACCTCTTTCTCATCTAATGTTCAAATCTTCTTTGTTTACATGTACTGCAAGTTACTCTTTTTGATTCTGTGAAAGGCTAGAGAAAACTTTGGTTGCACTGAAAAGTTGAGAATTTTCATAAGATGTTACCATAGAGCATTAAGTTCAGAAAGCCTCTTTCCCATCTCCAAAAATAAAAAAAAAACATTCTAAGACATAAGCAGTAAGACCTATTTATTAGTCTCTCTGTATGCATTCAGAAATTCTCTCTTGCAGCCAGTATAAGAGCCTAGAGAGAGGATTCAGCCCTAATTTGCATAAGTCCTAGGACAATTAGATATACTAAGCTCGACTCAGTGACTTCACTTTCACTTTTCACTTTCATGCTTTGGAGAAGGAAATGGCAACCTACTCCAGTGTTCTTGCCTGGAGAATCCCAGGGACGGGGGAGCCTGGTGGGCTGCCGTCTATGGGGTCGCACAGAGTCGGACATGACTGAAGCGACTTAGCAGCAGCAGCAGCAAGCTTACAAGGAAAAAAAATACAGAAATATCAATAGCTTTTAGAACATAATCACCAATATTTTATTTATTAAAATAACATAAAAGCGAATAATCTAAGAAAATATTTAGCAATACTTTTATTTAATATGCAAAATAAGAATTGTATGAAAAACTTCATATAGAACCAACAAGAAAAATGCAAAGCCAATAGGTGAGTGGAGAAAGGATGTTAATAAGAAATTCACAAAGAGTAAATGTAAAGGTCCTAATACATTATAGAAAAGAATGTTAAATTTTACAAGAGTTATAACAAAATATTTGAAATATATATTTCAAGTTTTTGAAACATTGAAACATTTGACCCATTAATCTCCTTGCTGGAATCTACCCCAAAGTAAATATTTTTTAAGGAAAAAAAGATTTACACAGTTCACAGTATTATTGGTAAAACATATTTTAAATTATTCAGATAGAAATCAACCTGAATTAACCAATGCTAGAGAAATGTTAACTAAATTACAATGTACTATTAAGTAACTCTTAAGATGAGGATTGGAGAGTTTTTGATAATCTTTATTTGGTTAAGTTGTATAAAAATGTGGAAATATTCATAAAAATATAGCACAGGCAAAACTGGAAAATTATGTAGTCAACATCTCAAGTTTGTAAAAGGTTATATTCATCCAAAAAGACTAGAAGAAAATACTTGCCAAATAGAAATGAGTCAATAATGCTAAACACTATAATTATGAGTAGCAAATTCTTTTTTACGCTGCTCCAAATTTTAAAAATGTACATTTGTTATTTCAACAGTCAGAAAAATTTAATATTCTTGCTTTCCCCCACACAACTCTACATATAAATATTATTAGATTCAAAAGCTACTGGATTATATAAAGATTGCCTGTAACTATATTTTATTGACCATTCTATTTTTAGAGTTATTAAGGAGATATCACAAAGTTTTATAACTGATTTTCTACTTTCACATTACTAAAAATCTTATTTAGATTAAACTAATAATTGCTTTTATAATTAAAATTCTTTTCCTTTTTTTCCCCTTAATTAGACTGATTAAAATAGTGTTAATTACCATCTTCTTTACTGAAATGTTAAATTTGGATATTTTACTTTTTGTGTCAAATTGCATACTTCAGAATACCCAGTATTTTAATATCTTGTGATAAGTAGTATTTAAATCCAATGATAGCCACATAAGGGCTATGAAATATGTGTTTATCTAATCACTATTTTTCCCTTCAGTCTTTATTACATTGTTTCAAAGAGCTTAAGATGACTATATTCACATCTTGTTCTTACTGCTCTTCCAATTTTCTCAGGTTAGAAAGTTTACCTACAAAACCTCTAAATTGCACTAACAATCCACAAAGGAAATCTCCTACTACATAAAACCAGAGGGTGGGTTGGAAGAGACAGAAAGAAATTTTTCACACTGGTATTTATAGACATTTCAATAACCAATATACCTTTAGTATCATTTCTAAGACCTCTTGCATGACATCAGAAGCAATAAAAATTTCAAAGTTTAGAATAATTCACAGCTAAGTTCAATCTCAAGGACAGCTATCTTTTTATAATATGTAATATATTAAGATCATTTGTATAAACTGAAGTTTTAAAAACTGCATACCACAGAAAAAATAATTTGGTGAAATACTATCTGTTGCTCTATGAAAAGGTAGGTTAAAAGTGAAATTGCTCAGTCGTGTCTGACTCGTAGTGACCCCATGGACCGCAGCCCACCAGGCTCCTCTGTCCATGGGATTCTCCAGGCAAGAGTACTGGAGTGGGGTGCCATTGCCTTCTCCAAAACAGAAGTTTAACCTAGGTTAAACAGAAGTGATATTTGTTCTTCATTACAAGACTTTACAGAGCTTTTAGTAAGCTAATATACATGTTAAATCTTTTCCAGACTTAACACACTACCCTCATTCTAAACTCTCATTATTAAGAATTGCCTCAATACATATCCCTCAGGAAACAGTTAGGAAATACATACCCTGACAATTCTTTGACTACCACTTTTAATGTAAACACTTTTTTGGCCAAATCTGTAACTTTTCTCAATAATATGACTGCAAGTAATCTAAGCTAGGGATCATCTACACTCCTTCCCCAGCACCAAAAGTGACTATGACTATGCGCCAGTTTTTCCTGTCTCCTAAGAATAGTCATACCCTCTGACCATTTTTTGTTTTTGTTTTTGAGAAGATAAATTGGGAAACGTGGAGGAGCAATACAGGTGCCTAACTTGGTTGATGGTGACAGAAACAACTGTCAGAATATACCACAACCACACAGCTGGGTCCCATGGAGAACTGGACGATCATTTAGAGTAAAATAGCTCTAGAGAAGTAAGCTTTCTCCTCAGCACAAGTCACTTCTCCTCTCTGTTTTGCTGTTGCACATGATGCCAACTCACTCATTCTCTCTCTGCATCTACAGCCCCTGCTGTCACTTGCAAGCTGACCCTCATTATTCTTTTCTCTATTGAGGCATTTTTTTTAACCCTGAGTCCTACATCCCCATAGTTTCTGCTTACTGCTTCCTTTCTGTGTATCTCTCAGCAACTTTACCCCCCTATTGTCTTCAGCCTTTCTTTGAATGTCCCATTCAAACTTCACAAAAGAGATGAAAATCTGATCGGGTCTGTCAGTCTCATCCATTTTAAGGCAACCCAGTTGGTAAAAATGCTCTCGCCAGGACAACGTACACTCTGCTGACCAGACTCTATGTGGGTGTCTTTGTGTCCAGTACACACTCTGGGGCTAATTGTATATGGTAAAGTGGTGATGTCACCTGCATAAGGAACCCCTCTGAGGGAATGCAGGAGTAGCAGGGACCTTGGAATCTCCAAGGAAAACCATGAAACTGACAGATGGCTTAGGGTGCCCCCTTTGAGTATTATTTACAACCTCTTTTTATTGCCTTTAATATATCCCTAAGAAGTTTATATTTTTCACTTGTGCATCCTTGTGAGGCATTAGAAAATGTTCCTGCTTATATCTGTATAGAGTACTGATAATGAATAAGGGAAGAATAAGCATAGGAGCTGGAATCCTCATTGAAACCTCAGGAAAAAATAAATGCAAAACTGATTTGAGACATCTGCGAGGAAAGAAATTAAAACTGTCTCCAAGAAAGATCCAGTTTAGTGAACAAATGTGGGTGGTGAAACTGTATGGTCAACTAGGTGCCTGAAATAATGCATTGATGAGGTATTCTTATTAATAAGGGAAGAGATGTTACACCAGTAACATCTAGTAGTATTTTTACTGTTGTGAACTAGAGATGTAGAAAGCTGGGTCTGGGGCTCAGGAAGATTGTTTCTTTCCTTAATCCTTATGGAAGAGTAGACCAGAGATGTTGAGGCTGAGAAGAGGCACGGCCCCCCAACGCAGGACATCAATAAGCCATATGCACTGAAACGGGTTGGAAGACATCTAAGGCCAAGAAAATGACAAGCAGGGAATGTAAAGAGACTTGTGCTCTGTCATCAATAATTTGAATGCTCAAGAGAGGTCAAGACCCATAAGATTAGCCCCTTCTTCTGTCACACAAAAATTGAAAGGCTGGTTTAAACTGTGCTTTTATAATAACAGTAAAAAAGTAAAGTCATTCTTCCATGTATGCCAATAAGAACACTCACATCTGCAGCAATTTGTACCATGGTAAACCATAAGAGCAAAAGAAAGAGCACTTGGTATTCTTAGGGAACCCAAGTGCCCAGAATCAATGAAACCGGAAAGTCACTGAGTGAGCAAGACCATGTCTTGAAAAAGTGGTTGTGGCATTGAAATCATGTTAATTGAGTTACTTCTCTAGCTTAATTTGTACCACTGATAGTAACATTTCCTCTCAGGGTACCAGTGATCAATAAGGTGACTGACGATGGTAAGCAAAGAAGTGTTTCTCTCCTAGTGGCATTAGAGTTGCCTCTGTGACGTTGGTGCTTACCGGCTCTGTTTCTCTGAAGAATGGCGATTCCACACCCTCTCTGACCTGAACGTAGTCCAGGCACTGTACAGACCCTGATGTGAACTTAAAATGGTAAGTAGTCATATCAGTCTACCATTGTCATCAAATTAGATGAAATTTATATTCATGGAAAATAAAAAAATAAATGTTAATGCAACTCTGAGTAATTATAATTCCAAATGCAAAAATCCTAGTTATCTAAATTTGGTAATTTATTTATATATCAACCAATGGAGGAATGTACTTGGATATATCCCAAAATACATAATGTTTCTGGTTATTAGGCTTATTTGGAATTATTCTATATTTGTGACAAATTTAACAGACTTTCAGTGACTAAATTAACTAGCACATTTTCAGATGCCAACACTTCTTATACATAAACCTAGAAAGAAATATACAAAATAATCTATCAAGAGCTGAGAAGGAGTTCTCCATACATATATTTAAGATATGGTCTGGTAATTTCTTGAACTCGAAACAGTTTATCTGAAATAGCTTTCATATGAGGCATAATTAAGAGACATTTTAGGAGCCTAACAAGTTATCATTCCCATTATATATTGGGTTATATTGGAGTCATATTGGAGTGAAGTTTGTAAAGGAAGCAAAAAGTTGACATTTTCAAATTGTTTTCTGGATGACTCTTTATAAAATGATTTGGCAGCTTTAGCATATTTTGAGCTCAACAGGTATGAAGAACACAAAACAATCCAAAACAAGCAGCATTGTTCTTTGGGATAACAGTCTTTTAAGAAAATCAAAGCAGTTCTGAATGAATTGTAAAGAAAAAAAAACAAAAACCCTTCCAGTGATCAGAACACAGAGGGTTGTGGTTCACTGGCTCTGTCTCAAAGGATTCAGGAAACTGGGAGGGGCCACCACTTTCCACACTCCACAGGACTCATGGAAACTTGGCAGATGAAGAAAAATCCCTAGGGCCAGTGACTGGTCAATTATGAATTGTAATTCAACTGTCTCTACAGTTCCCAGAGAAACCAACTTGGGAATGGTGGTACCTTTTGAGACATGACTAAAGAATGGCCGTGGCTGGTAGAATACAGTGCTAAGAAGGGTGTTCAATCCATGTGCTTAACAGTACAATATAGACAATTCCTTACACTTACCAACTGTTTTATTAGTAAAAAGGGAGCAAAACTTGTGGGTATATCAGCATACCACTGCTTCCTAATACAGAACTGACTGCATCTGGTGTTAAACTGAAAAACTGATACTTCAGATACATGAATCTGCCACAATTCAAGGACATGACATCTATTGAGAACAAAAATGTGAAACAAAACAATTTTATAGAGCTGCTAAACACCTTGACAAATATGAAGACTCAATCATGTCAAACTGTTTTTAACATGTCCACTTTGCCATCTCTCTCCAGATACTTAACGTTTCCTAACACAAGAATAGAATAAATACAGGAGAGAAATCAATACCCTGCACATCCAAAGTGTTCTAGCTTGCCGTTGCAATCAAACTTTCTTCTTTTTCTCTGCAAAGAGCTCAGAGGTAGTTTCTCAGTTCAAGGATGAAACATTCTCACCGCTCCTTCTCTAAATATAAATATAGATAACAGAAACATTAATTTCCTTAGGTTTTAGCTGAAGAATTGTTTTTAGCTATGTTCTCAGCAGTAGTTTCTCTAGCTAGATTGAATGATTCTTTTATAAATGACCTTGTCAGGAAAGCCCCTAGTAATTGGTAACTTTTTAATACTTAGAAATTGGTAGACAAGGCCTTTCTCATAATTTAGTGAGAAATCACTTAATGTACAGTTTTTTTAAAAGGATTATTTTCCTTGAACTCTAATACTTACAAAAGCTGTTAAATTAGCAGCCCTGGAGGCTGGAAACTTCCATTTAGCCTCAAAACCTGTAGAGTAGGAAAAGCCTTTTTAAAAGAAGCCCTGGGAATGGCAATGAGAGACTTCTATCTCCAATCCCAACTAGTGTAGGAAAGAGCGTTTTAACAGATCCAGTTTGGGTAATAACTTAGGGTTTGGACAGGAGTGTATCAGTCCAGAACAAGGGTCATCCATTAAATCATTTCCAAGAGACTGTCTAATTATTTTCTGGTATGAAGTAGTCTTCTGAATAAAATAGAGGTCTCCTCCAATCTGCTTCCCAAATCACTGATGTTTTCCACATTTCCTCACCTCTCCTACACTTTAAAAAGATTTCATTAAAATCAAGCTAGGTTCTTTTTCTCTCTTTGATGATCAGTGCTTCTTAGCATAATATTTAGGAACTTTATTCTCAGACATCCTTACAGTCTTTCGAGGGTTCACTCCCAGAACATGCATGAATTCCATGGCAGCTCTTGAAGGCTTGAAAGTCTGAAGACACTGTTCATGGCTGGATGGCCAGAAACTATTGGGTTTTTGAAAAGAATTTCTTAATATTTATTGATTTCTAACAATGCCAAAATGGGAAGCTAGAAATATCAGTAATTTGATTTTTGATGGGAAAAAAAACCAAGAATGCAGTGTCTAAAGACTCAGAGTGTCAGTTTTTGCTATCAATAATTGAGAAAATTATTCTTTGGTTGACTTAAAATATGTCCATTTTTATTCTGAGTATTTATTATTCTGAAGAAATGGCTCCTGAATTACATTTGAGCAAACTGCAAACTGATTAATATAAGGGGAAAACATTTTTAGCTATATTCAGTAACTCCTTGATTCTCCTTCTGGAGTTATATACAGCACATAAAATTTGGAGATCATAAGACATAATACACATATTGTTGTTGTTTAGTCCCTAGGTCATGTCTGACTCATGTGACCCCATGGACTGTAACCCATCAAGTTCCTCTGTCCATGGGATTTCCCAGGCAAGAATACTGGAATGGTTGCCATTTCCTCCTCTAAGGGATCTTCCAGACCCAAGGATGCACCCTGCATCTCCTACATTGGCAGGCAGATTCTTTACCTCTGAACCACTAGGGAAGCTGATATGAAAAGTAATACATATATTACTATTCATGAAAACACTACTATAATTTTTGCTATTGCTTTCATCAAATTAAAAGTTTGAATAATTTAATTTTCCTTTAAAATATTCTTTACTGAAAACTCCTTGTCATGCGAGAAAAGAATATGGAGATTTTTAATTTGATTAAACATTTTTAATGGGTCCATTATATGACTTTGCATAGTCAGATTTCTCCCAGAAAATTAAATAAAATTGAGGAAAACATGTTGAACTGATTTACTCTGTTCATCAAAGTCCTATATGCATATTGCAGGGAGAATGATGATGATAATAATTATAAGTAAGGCCTAAATAAGAACATGTAGTTTAATAAACAACAGATCATATATATTAAAGAGGCACACAAATGTTATGATCTAAGACAGTCATCTTTTCCTTAGTGTGATTATTACTGAAAAAAAAATCCTCCTTTTCCCCCCTATTTCTATTCAGGCTTATAGTATATATTTAAAATATCAAAATCTTAATTTTCTTATGACAAGTTTATAAGATGCGTTCTGGTAAGTGATAGAAAGTATGGCTGATATCGTATATAGTAATATAGTATTTTGAATTAAGGAATTTTTATTACATTTCATCAGCATTCATGAAAATATTATGAAAGGAAGTTACATACCTATATTTTTGCTTTGGAAATGTAATTCTGGAGTCAACATGAAAGGTTGATTAGCATGAGAGACAATAGGAGGTAGAAGTCCTCCTACTAAAGAAGATAATAATCTAAATCACAGATTTAAGATTTACAATAATGAAGTCTAACCTAATTGAAGCAAGAGATGATGAAGCCTTGCAATGGAGAATAAGGTATGGTAAGGAAGCGTTTAGAGATATTTGAGGAAAGTCCTCACATTTGATGATCTAATAGATATGGAGCTAAAGTAAAAACAGGTCTCAAGGTTAAGCTCAGGTTTTGACTTGAGTGACTGGATGGATGAGCCACAGAACATGATGAGAATCAGCAAGAAGAACAGACTCAGTTGGGGGAAGATAATAGCACCGTTACGGAGGTTTCAGCATGCAATACTGGTGGGATAACCAGATGACAGCCACTACAATACTTTGAATAAAACCTTCCTTCTTCATTAGAGAATGAACACATTACTAGAGAGAACTTTATTGAAATATCTCCCAATGAGAGTTCAATTTTCCTCCAGCTCAATGCTGGCACATGGTAAAATCTCAACAACTGTGCATTGGAATTGGAAAACGAGTGAATGTATAAACAGATAAATACATTCTCTTTGACATCTCCCACGTTGACAGCAATTACTTCTGCATGTCTGTATCTTTTGCTGGCTCTGAATTACTTGAGAAGCTATCCTTATTCCAGAATTTAGCAAGTGACCAGTGGATAGAATATAATGAATTAGTGCTTATTTGTTGAAAGTATGAATTAATTAGTGAATTATTGAGGGAGTTAATCATGGATGGCATCACTGACTCGATGGACGTGAGTCTGCGTGAACTCCGGGAGTTGGTGATGGACAAGGAGGCCTGGCGTGCTGCGATTCATGGGGTCGCAGAGTCGGACATGACTGAGCGACTGAACTAAACTGAACTGAATCAACTAGATTATCTATTATTATTATTATTTATTTTGGGGGGAATATGCAAGGCAATTGGGGGAAGACATTACCTCTTTCTAATCCCTGGAGTACTTTGTTAGTTTGCTAAGGCTCCCAAAACAAAGAACTACAGAATGAGTAGTTTAAAAAATAGAAGTTTGTTTTCTCACAGTTATAGAGGTTATAAATTGTGGAATCAAGGTATTGTCAAGGCTGATTTCTTCTGAGGCTTCTATCCTTTGCTTGTAGATGACTGTCTTCTCCCTGGGTTTTCACATGGTCTTCCCTTTGTATGTGTCTGTGTTTAAATTTCCTTTTCTCATTAGGACACCAGTTAGATTGGATTAAGGTCCATTCTAATAACCAGATTTTAAACTAATTACCTTTTTAAGACCCTGTCTCCAAATCCAGTCACCTTCTGAGGTAGTCAGGGGTGGGGGTAGGACTTCAGCATAGGGATTAAGGAAAGATACAGTTCAGTCCCTAAGAGGAGACATACGAAACTCCTGGAGACTATATGACCTTCAAGCATCTTGAGTTCCAGATTTCCTCAGATATCACTAAACTATCTGACTTGTAATCATCATAATGTTTATATCCTTCAAAATTCACTAATTCCTTGGTATTCTATCAGTATATATATCATTCAGTTGGAGAATATAATATAGTTCATTACTATTATTACATATTACACCCCAATAGAAAATGAAAAGTTAAAAAAGATTACTACTTGAATTTCTAAATACTTTTCCAAATATAAATTTAAAGTACTTAAAGATGCAAAATGTAAATTGTGAGGAATGTATATTCTAATATTCTAATATTTTAGAAAATCAAATATATGAGAATACTCTAATTTTCAAAGAATCAACATAATTGTGAGAATTGTTTTCTATATTTCAATAAGAAAAGAACTTATATTTAAAAAACAACAAACATAGAGTAATTAAAAACACCTCTGTTTTTATAGTATTTTCATGTTAATGATGAAATTATGTAGAGACCAAGTGTTTATTTGGAAGAACTCATGCCATTTTTTAAAAATAGTAAACTCAGGGCAAATATTTTTTTGATTAAGTTGAAGTTTCAGATCCGAAGCTATTGTACTACTTCTGCAACAAAGGTGAGGCAGGAAGGGAAGATTAAAATCAGCCTCAGTGTATTTGGGGAAGGCAGGAAGCCAAAGGAAGGATATGACAGATTGGGTGAGCCTACTCCCCTCACACCTTGCTCTTTGGAGAATGTTCCATTTCTCAGCAAAGGAAAGCTTTGGGGCTCAGGAGAGTCATTAAATTCAATTTCCAAACTTGGATTCCATTTTGTCCTTAGTTGCTGATGATTTTTTTTCTTTTCCTTCAAATGAAGCACTATAGGCTCTTGGAACCCAGAGTTTTTCCTATTATGGAATCATCCTACTGTAACTTGTAAATTCCTTGTATCTCTGTAATGAAGAGCTCAAACTTAATTTTTCATTAATGTAAGATTTTTGCATCTAATTTTATGAGCAATGTAAGCTTTGGGAGAAATATTCTCTCCTCTTATTCTAGTTTAACCTGCTCACTGGGCCAACCTAACTTTTTTTTTTTTTTTAATCCTTACCCATTTTACATAAACTACAGTCTGTGTAGCAGCAAGACTGATCTAAATCAGCATGTATGTCAGATAAGAGAATATCTACGTAGAGTAATTTATACAGTGAGCCAATTTAAATGTCTCATTTAAATTTTATGGAAATGGTCTGCCTGTCCAGCAACTGGCTATGGAATCGATTAGGAGGAACTTATTTCCTAGCCCCTCATTTTCTCTGGCTCTCTGACACTGTTTAAAATCTAGCCTCTAATACTCCTTTAACCAAACAACACAAAACAAAAATTATTTTCAGACTAATGTAACTTCTTCAAGCCAATATATTTCTCTTGCAGGTCAACTGACATCTGTTAGAGTAGATGTGGTGTAATATGACTCAAGACAACTTGTAGGCAATTTGACACTGAAGGTCACATTGCCATTCTCTGTCCATATGCAGTATTAAGAACTCAATCTATTGGGTGCTGCAGGTCCTAACCAGCAGTCACAGGTTGTGCACCAAAGGTCTGGTCAAGATTTACAAAGCATGAATTTATTTCCGTTTATGTGCTAAGTAGCTTCAGTTGTGTCCAACTGCAAACCTATGAACCTTAGCCCACAAAGTTTCTCTGTTAGTGGGCTTCTCCAGGCAAGAATACTGGAGTAGGTTTCCATTTCCTTCTCCAGGTGATCTTCCCAACCCAGGGATTGAACCCGAGTCTCTTATGTCTCCTGCATTGGCAGGTGAGTTCTTTACCACTAGCTCTACCTGGGAAGCCCTTATTTCTGTTTATCTTAGACTTTATCTGGCTTTAAAACATCTAGTTTTAATTGAAAGCAGAGGGGAAAGTTTTGAGGTTCATTTAAGTCTCTGCAGTGTACAAATCCCATCATTGATTTTATAGCTTAATAATAACAGTGATTTCCTCCTCAATCTTTACAGTTTGCATATTCACACAGTTTTGCAATGGCCTTTTGTGAAATCTTTAGAATGGTAAAACATAAAACCTTCTTAATAATGAATTTTTATGAAGTATAGAATAATCTGCTTTACCCAACATTGGGCTTCCCTGTGGCTCACATAGTAAAGAGTCTGTCTGCAATGCGGGAGACCCGAGTTCAATCCATGGGTTGGGAAGATCCCCTGGAGAAGGAAATGGCAACCCACTCCAGTATTCTGGCCTGGAAAATCCCATGGACAGAGGAGCCTGGTGGGCTACAGTCCACAGGGTCGCAAAGAGTTGGACATGACTGACAGACTTCACTTTCTTTCTTTCTTTCTTTTGCCCAATATAATCATAGGGACATGTGGCATGCAGAGAAGAGGTGTGTAAGTAGAATTTGGTCACTAAAAAGTGGGCTCATTGGGAAGTCCCTCTGACTCTTGAGACTCAATCAAAAATGTGACTCACTGCTGAACTTGAAAACATCAGCTAGGTCATCCCCATGCTGTAATAAGGAAGTCTTTACATTCTGATGACCATCCTGTTAAGCCTTGTTTGTATTTGGTTTCCCTTACAACATTTTCCCAATTCATCTTATGTGGTCAGGCCACATATAGCTCTACACCCACTTTCTCCAGACCACGGTGTTTGATCATAGATTCATAAATCATTTAACACAAGCAACAGCCATTTCACCAACAGCCTTGCTGTCATTAAGCAGCAGCTACTGTCAAAAGTTCAGGAACAGGCTCAGCAGGATGATGAAAAGAATCAAGACACAGTGCCTTCCCAACTGTCACAACAGCAGAGAGAAGCATCTGGTGTCCAGAACAGCAGGTAGAAAGGGCACCAGCCATGGAGGGCCTGATTCTGCAGGCTTTTTGGAATAGCTCTGCCTACCTCCCAACTCTGTCTCAAGGGACAAGCCAAGGAAGCCCATAAAGCTCCACAAGACACAAACTAATTATTTTGCCAGAAGTCACATACCATTATCAGTTTCAATCAAAGTAAGCTTCCCTGAACACCAAAAATAAATAAATAAATACAATTGCTTACCTAACAAAAATATTCACTTTAAAAATAAATCTCTTTGGTTCTTGAAATTCATATTCATAGTGGAAATGAACAAGTCTCTTTTGTTATGTAATCATTTGTTATCCTGGGTTGCATCATCTTTGACACTAGTTCCTAATATAATGATATTGTGAAGAATAACATACAGAATACATGCAAAGTGTGTTGAATTGGAGTTCAAACAAAATTAACCCTCCCTAAGTGGTAATTTTCTTTACTCAGATTAGTAAATAATAAGTTCCCATCAATTTTACTTAAATGGTATTAAACTGGCAAATACCAAAATTCTAGGCAATAGAGTCGATCTTGCTACCAAAGAAATGAACTCCCCAAACTTGTTTATGAATCAGTCAGTTGGAATGGATTCTTTCAAAGATGTATTAGTAGTGATGAAGGTTCCAGGTCAACCCACAAAATCATTAGCTTTTATGAATTTAAAATAGGGCAATCTTTCAGGGATAAAAGTAAATTCCTCTTTAAAATATCATACCTTTTAGATATCATTGAAAAAATAAATTTTGCTTTTAGTACTATGTCTCTTTAATTTTGATTCTTGAGTAAAACAGCAAGATTAATTAAAAACAACTGACCAGGAAATGAAATCTCTTGTGAAAATTTTACATGGAATACATTTAAGGTTTTGGTGGTGGACTGCTTTATTCCTATTTCACTGTGACACTATTTTCCTAGTTTCATGTATTTCTTTTCCTTTTATCAAAATTTATATTTGGGTTTCCTCAAAAAAGATATGAGCTGTTTAATAACATAAGGGAAGACTAGCATCTTGATTACAAGTAAGATCCATGTCTTATTTAATTTTTAATGGCAGTGCTAGCATACATCTATAGGTCTTATATTATACAAAAATATACAGTTGTTTAATCACTAAGTCATATCCAACTCTTCTGCTATCCCATGGACTGCAGCCCACTAAGTTCCTCTGTTCATAGTATTTCCCAGGCAAGAATACTAGAATGGGTTGCCATTTCCTTTTCCAGGGGACCTTTCCAACCCAATGAAGTAGACTGAATCTACATTGCAGACAGATTCTTTACCACTGATCCACTGGGGAAGCCCACATAAATATATAGCCCATTACATATTTAATATATTTTAATATGAACATGTTTATAATATATGTATTTATATTATATATGTGTGTGTATATATGTATATATATCACATGTATATTGGTATGAGCCCCAAATATAAAAACTATTTAAAGAATGAGGAAGGCAAAGAAAGATGCAAAGAAAGAAAAATCATCAGATGGTCAATACTGAAACCACCAGATGGTCAATACTGAAATCAGATTGATCATACTCTTTGCAGTCAAATATGAAGAAGCTATATACAGTCAGCAAAAACAAGACCAGGAGCTGACTGTGGATCAGATCATGAACTCCTTAGGGCAAAATTCAGACTTAAATTGAAGAAAGTAGAGAAAACCACTAGATTATTCATGTATGACCTAAATCAAATCCCTTATGATTATACAGTGGAAGTGAGAAATAAATTCAAGGGATTAGATCTGATAGACAGAGTGCCTAAAGAACTATGGATGGAGATTCATGACACTGTACAGGAGGCAGGGATCAAGACCATTCCCAAGAAAAAGAAATGCAAAAAGGCACAATGGCTCTCTGAGCAGGACTTAACTTAAAAACAGCTGAAAAAAGAAGAGAAGCTAAATGCAAAGGAGAAAAGAAAAGATATACCCATTTGAATGTAGAGTTCCAAAAGAATAGCAAGGAAAGATTTTAAAAAGCCTTCCTCAGTGATCAATACAGAGAAATAGAGAAAAACAGTAGAATGGGAAAAACTAGAGATCTCTTCAAGAAAATTAGAGATATCAAAGGAACATTTCATGCACAGATGGGCCTAATAAAGGACAGAAATGGTATGGACCTAAGAGAAGCAGGAAATATTAAGAAGAGGTGGCAAGAATACACAGAAGAACAATACAAAAAGATCTTCATGACCCAGATAACCATGATGGTGTGATCACTCACCTAGAGAGACATCTTGGAATGCGAAGTCAAGTGGGCCTTAGGAAGCATCACTATGAACAAAGCTAGTGGAGATGATGGAATTCCAGTTGAGCTATTTCATATCCTAAAAGATGATGCTGTGAAAGTGCTACACTCAATATGCCAGCAAATTTGGAAAACATAGCAGTGGCCACAGGACTGGAAAGGTCAGTTTTCATTCCAATCCCAAAGAAAGGCAATGCTAAAGAATGTTCAAACTACCACACAATTGCAGTCATCTCACATGCTGGAAAAGTAATGCTCAAAATTCTCTAAGTTAGGCTTCAACAGTACTTGAACTGCAAACTTCCAGATGTTCAAATGGGATGTAAGAAAGCAGAGGAACCAGAGATCAAATTGCCAACATCTGTTGGATCATCAAAATGCAAGAGAGTTCTAGAAAAACATCTACTTCTGCTTTATTGAATACACCAAAGCCTTTGATTGTGTGGATCACAACAAACTGTGGAAAGTTTTTCAAGAGATGGGAAAACCAGACTACCTTCCTTGTCTCCTGAGAAATCTGTATGCAGGTCAAGAAGCAACAGTTAGGACCAGAAATGGAAAAATGGACTGGTTCCAAATTGGGAAAGGAGTATGTCAAGGCTGTATACTGTCACCCTGCTTATTTAACTTATATGCAGAGTACATCATGCGAAATGCTGGGCTGGATGAAGTACAAGCTGGAATCAAGATCGCCAGGAGCAATATCAATAACCTCAGATATGCAGATGACACCACCCTTATGGCAGAAAGCAAAGAGGAACTAAAGAGCCTCTTGATGAAAGTGAAAGAGGAGATTGGAAAATGTTGGCTTAAAAGTCAACATTCAGAAAATGAAGATTATGACCTCTGGTCCCATCACTTCATGGCAAATAGATGCAGATACAATGGAAACAGTGACAGACTTTATTTGGGCTCCAAAACCACTGCAGATGGTGATTGCAGCCATGAAATTAAAAGACACTTGTTCATTGGAAAAAAAGTTATGACCAGCCTACTGCTGCTGCTAAGTCACTTCAGTTGTGTCTGACTCTGTGCGACCCCATAGATAGCAGCCCACCAGGCTCCCCCATCCCTGGGATTCTCCAGGTAAGAACACTGGAGTGGGTTGCCATTTCCTTCTCCAATGCATGAAAGTGAAAAGTGAAAGTGAAATCGCTCAGTCATGTCCGACTCTTAGCGATCCCATGGACTGTACCCTTCCAGGCTCCTCCACCCATGGTATTTTCCAGGCAAGAGTACTGGAGTGGGGTGCCATTGCTTTCTCCATATGACCAGCTTAGACAGCATATTAAAAAACAGAGACATTATTTTGTCAGCAAAGATCCATCTAGTCAAAGTTATGGTTTTTCCAGTGGTCACGTATGGATGTGAAAGTTGGACCATAAAGAAGACTGAGCACCTAAGAATTTATGCTTTTGAACTGTGGTGTTGGAGAAGACTCTTGAGAGTCCCTTGGACTGCAAGCAGATCCAACCAGTCAATCCTAAAAGAAATCATCCCTGAATATTTATTGGAAGGACTAATGCTGAAGCTGAAACTCCAATACTGTGGTCACCTGATGTGAAAAACTGACTCATTTGAAAAGACCTTGATGCTGGGAAAGATTGAAGGTGAGAGGAAAAGGGGATGACAGAGGATGAGATGGTTGAATGGCATCACTGACTGGTGGACATGAGTTTGAGCAAATTTCAGGAATTAGGGTAGACGGGGAAGCCTGGCTATAGTCCATTGGGTCGCAAAGAGTCAGACACGACTGAGTGGCTGAACTGAACAGAACTAAAAGAAAGATGGAGTGAAAGCTTTTTTCTTCTAGTAAGCAGGAAGAAGCAAAAGAAAATAGAGAAGAAAGAAAAGCTAAAATTATATGTATCCTTTACTGTGAAAAAGTGAGAACCACAAAATTCTAGTATTTCTTTGATTCTAACATGGGAAAATAGAAGTGTTAAAGTGTGGTGTGGAACCCAGGTTCTATGTATTGCAGGCAGATTCTTTACAGTTTGAGCCACCAGGGATGTCCAAAATGTGGTGTACCTTATACTAAATGGGCTTTGCTGGTGGCTCAGACAGTAAAGAATCTGCTTGCAATGCAGGAGATCTGGGTTCGATCCCTGGGTTGGGATGATTCCCTGGAGGAGAGAGTATGGCAACTCACTCTAGTATTCTTGCCTGGCGAATCCCCATGGATGGGATCCTGGAGGGCTACAGTGCATGAGGTTACAGAGTCAGACAACTGAGCGATTAAGTGCACACATACATATACTAAATAGAGAGGACCACAGGACCTTGGCAGTTGAACGGTTCTGTCACTTAAAGTAACTTGCAACTGCAAATAACACCATGGACACCTTGTGTGTGTGTGTGTTAGATCAGTTGTGTCCGACTCTTTGTGACATCATGGACTACAGTCCACCAGGCTCCTCTTTCCATAGGATTTTCCAGGCAAGAATACTGCAGTGAGTTGCCAGTTCCTTCTCCAGGGGATTTTCCTGAACCAGGAATCAAACTCAGGTCTCTCACATTACAGCCAGATTCTTTATCATGGCCACTTTTCAGGGGCTTACATCAGAGCTTCTTAAACTTGAATGTGCATACAAATTACCTGGGTATCTTATTAAACTGTTTTTCTGATTCAGTAGGTCTGGGGAGGTCATGGACAGTCTACATTTTACATATTCCTAGGTGATGTTGATGATGACTACACTTTAGCAGCAAGACTTTCCGAACTGTTGTATACAGAAATTTGGTGTTTATGGTTGACTGGATGATCAGTCTGGAGTCAAGCTATACCAGGGTTACTTAATGAGCTCAATGTTATCATCAAAACTTTATATCCATCTTTAACACACTCAATATTTTTATGTATCCCCCCTTTTTTATAACTACAGCTCTAATCATTATATTATCATACAACCACACCCAAAGGTGGGAAGCAGAGTGACATACATGAGACCTTTACAGGAGGGCCTCTCTTTTTTCATCAAGGATGAAAACTCATTTCAGAAGGTTTAGAGAACAAGTCCTTGAATAGTTCAATGGCCAGAACTGATCATATGACTATTTCTAGTCTACAAGAGATTGGGAAAGAATTAGCTAGACCTTTCAGTCTCTGTAGTGAGGCGTAGACAGGGAGAAGGGAGTTGAGAAAGGAGTTAGGTAAACAGTAAACAAGTCATCTATAGAAGCTTTCATATGATTAGCCCTTGTGAGAGGTAGACAATTTAATCCTCTGAGTGGAGGAAAGAAAGGCAGAGCATCAACTAATTGATTTTATTAATACATTTTCATTAGGCCATTCTTCACATTTCAAGAATTGTCTGCAGCATATTTCTGGCAGAAGGTGACAGGTGATTTAGAATCATCTATTTTAAGTTGCAATGTCTAATGAATTATAGGTTTAAATGAGGTTTATTTAAAATAAATTGGATTTTCCTGGCTTTTATCTAAAGATATTTATTCTTTCTCCTTAATCTGTCAATGCACCTTACTAGATTACCCATTTGACACAGTTGTACATAGGGAGTATGAGCTGTTCTATAGCTTATTTATTCATAAGACACATAGCAAAAGTTGAAATTAAGGCATGATGAGGGTGCACAGTTGTTGAAATAAAGAGAACAGATGGTGAGAACAAATTACTTGCTGTTTCAGTTGATTTCGTCTCTTTAGGTATTTGTTGAGCAAAAATATGCAACGCCTAAAATGTTTCAAATAATTTATTTAATTCTGTGGATGATAATTTTCTCATCACAAAAGGGAAACTGCAAAGAGAATAACCTTATACCTGACTGATATCTTTTAAGGAGAACTATAAAGAGAAAAACATAAGTTATCTAAAGAAAAGTGGTAAAAACTTCAAAGCATAACAAAGTATCATTTTTTTCGTGTAAATAGTGTCACAGAATAGTTTTACATAATAGTTAATGATTTAACATTATTTTCTGAAATAATTTTGTTTGAAGAATTTAAAACATTTTAGTGGGACAACTTGGAAGAAATGGACATATTCTTAGACAAGTCCAACCTTCCAAGACTGAACCAGGAAGAAATAGAAATTATGAAGAAGCCAATCACAAGCACTGAAATAAAAACTGTGATAAACAAATCTCCTAAAAAACAAAAGCCCAAGTCCAGTTGGCTTCACTGGTGAGTTCTACCAAACATTTAAAGATGAGCTAACATCTATCCTTCTCAAACTGTTCCAAAATATTGCAGAGGAAGGACACTTCCAAACCCATTCTATGAGGCCACCATCGCCCTGATAGCAAAACAGACAAATATGTCACAAAAAAAGAAAATTACAGGTCAATATCACAGATAAACATAGATGCAAAATCTTCAACAAAATTCTAAGAAATGAAATTCAACAGCACATTAAAATGATCATGTGCTATGTGTTGAGTCATTCAGTTGCATCCAACTTTTCCAACCCATAAACTGTAACCTGCCAGGCTCCCTGTATCCTTGGGGATTCTTGAGGCAAGAATACTAGAGTGGGTTGCCATACCTTCCTGCGGATGATCTTCTCAACTCAGGGTTCAAACCCAGGTCTCTTGCATTGCAGGTGTATTCATTACTGTTTGAGCAACCAGGAAAGCCCAAGTTGGATTTGTCCAAGGGATGCAAGGATTCAGGATAGGCAAATCAATGTGATACATCATGTTAACAAATTTTGAAATAAAAATCATATGATAATCTCAAAAGATGCAGGAAAAGCTTTCAACAAAATTCGGTACCCATTTATGATAAAAAAATTCTGCAGAAAATGGGCATAGAAAAAAACTAACAATGTAATTAAGACCATATAAAATAAAGTCACAGCAAACACTATTCTCAATGGTAAAAAGCTAAAAGTATTTCCTCTAAGATCAGGAAGAAGATAAGATAAGGATGCTCACTCTTGCCACTATTATTCAATATAATTTTAGAAGTCCTAGTCCTGGCAATCAGAGAAGAAAAAGAAATGAAAGGAATCCAGATTGGAAAAGAATAAGTAGAATTCTCGGTGTTTGCAGATGACATGGTACTATACATAGAAAACCCGAAAGATGCTATGAGAAAAATACTAGACGTAATCAGTGAGTTTAATAAAGTTGCTAGGTACAAAATGAATACACAGAAATTCCTTGCATTCTTATACACTAACAATGAAGAATCAGAGAGAGAAGTTAAGGAATCAATCCCATTCACCATTGCAATAAAAAGAATAAAATACCTAGGAGTACACTTACCTAAGGAGACAAAACAGCTGTATACAGAAAACTACAAGACACTGATGAAAGCAATCAAAAACATCATAAACAGATGGAGACACATATCATTTCCTGGATTGGAAGAAGCAATACTATGAAAATGACTATACTACCCAAAGCAATCTACAGATTCAATGACATCTCTATTGACTTAAAAATAGCATTTTTCATAGAACTAGTAGAAAAATTTCACAATTTATGAGACAAAATAGACCCCAGATAGCCACAGCAATCTTGAGAAAGAAGAATGGAGCTGGAAGGATCAATCTGCCTGACTTCAGGCTATACTACAAAGCTACAGTCATCAAGTCAGTATGGTACAGTTAAAAACAAAAACAAAAACAAAAACAAAAAAACCCAGAAATATAGACCAATGGAACAAGATAGAAAGCCCAGAGATAAACCCATGCACCTATGGGTACCTTATCTTTGACAAAGGAGGCAAGAATATACAATGGAGAGTCTCTTCAATAAGTGGTGCTGGGAAAACTGAAGGGCATCATAAATAAGAATGAAATTAGAACACTTCCTAGTGTTCTACACATACACAAAAAGATAAACTCAAAATGGATTAAAGACCTAAATTTAAGACCAGAAAATATAAACTCTTAGAGGAAAATATAAACAAAACACTCTTTGACACAAATCACAGGAAGATCCTTTCTGACCCACCTCCTAATATAATGGAAATAACAACAAAAATAAAAAAGTGGGGACCTAATGAAAGGTTTTTCAGAGCAAAACAAACCATAAACAAGATGAAAAGACAACCCTCAGAATGGGAGAAAATAATTGCAAATAAAACAAACCATAAAGGGTTAATCTCCAAAATATACAAGCAACTCAGGCAGCTCAGTATCAGAAAAACAAACAACCCAATAAAAAATGGGCAGAAGACCTAAACAGACATTTCTCCAAAGACATCAGTTCAGCTCAGTTCAGTCGCTCAGTCATGTCCGACTCTATGCGACCCCATGGACTACAGCATGCCAGGCCTCCCTGTCCATTGCCAAACCCCAGAGTTTACTCAAACTCATGTCCATTGAGTCAGTGATGCCATCCAGCCATCTCATCCTCTGCTGTCCCCTTCTCCTCCCGCCTTCAGTCTTTCCAAGCATCAGGGTCTTTTCAAAAGAGTCAGCTCTTCACATCAGGTGGCCAAAGTATTGGAGTTTCAGCTTCAGCACCAGTCCTTCCCATGAATATTCATGACTGATTTCCTTTAGGATTGACTGGTTTGATCTTCTTGCAGTCCAAGGGACTCTCAAGAGGCTTCTCCAACATCACAGTTCAAAAGCATCAATTATATGGTGCTCAGTGTTCTTTATAGTCCAACTCTCACATCCATACATGACTATTGGAAAGACAGTAGCTTTGACGAGATGAACCTTTGTTGGCAAAGTAATGTCTCTGCTTCTTAAAACACTGTCTATGTTGGTCATTCCAACCTATTCCAAGGAGCAAGTGTCTTTTAATTTCATGGCTGCAGTCACCATCTGCAGTGATTTTGGAGCCCAAAAAGACAAAAGACTGTCACTGTTTCCACTGTTTCCCCATTTATTTGTCATGAAGTGATAGGACCAGATGCTTTATCTTAGTTTTCTGAATGTTGAGCTTAAAGCCAACTTTTTCACTCTCCTCTTTCACTTTCATCAAGAGGCTCTTCGCTTTCTGCCATAACGGTGGTGTCATCTGAATATCTGAGGTTATTGATATTTCTCCTGATAATCTTGATTCCAGCTTTTGCTTCATCCTGCCCAGCATTACTCATGATGTACTCTGCATATAAGTTAAACAAGCAGGGTGACAATATACAGCTTTGACATACTCCTTTCCCTATTTGGAACCAGTCTGTTGTTCCATGCCCAGTTCTAACTGTTGCTTGCTGACCTGCATACAGAATTCTCAAGAGGCAGCTCAGGTGGTCTGGTATTCCCATCCCTTTAAGAATTTTCCAGAGTTTTTTTTGTGGTCCAACAATCAAAAGCTTTGGCATACTCAATAAGGCAGAAGTAGATATTTTTCTGACATACAGATGGCTAATAAAAACACATGAAAAACTGTTCAACATGACTTATTATTAGAGAAACGCAAATTAAAACTACAATGAGATATAACCTCCCACTGGTCAGAATGACCGTCATCAAAAAATCTACAAATTATAAATAAATGCTGGAGAGGAATGTGGGGAAAAAGGAACTCTCTTGCACTGTTGGTGGGAATGTAAATTAATACAGGCACTATGAAGAACACTATGTAGATTTCTTTTAAATACTAGGAATAAAACAACCATACGACCCAGCAATCCCACTACTGGAAATATACCCCAAGAAAACCACAATCTGAAAAGGTACATGTACCCCAATGTTCACTGCAGCACTATTTACAATAGTCAGGACAGGGAAGCAACATAGATGCCCATCAGCAGACGAATAGATAAAGAAGTTGTGGTACATATATATGATGAAATATTACTCAGACACAAAAAGGAATGAATTTTCAGTCAGTTCTAGTGAAGTGGATGAACATAGAGACTGTTATACAGAATGAAGTAAGTCAGAGAGAGAAAAAAGTATATATTAATGCAGATATATGGAGTCTTGAAAATGGCACTGATGAACTAATTTGTAAGGCAGCAGTAGAGATGCAAACATAGAGACCAGACTTGTGGACATAGCAGGAGGAGAGGGTGGGACGAATTGAGAGCGTAGCATTGGAACATACATATTGCAAGCATGCTAAGTCGTTTCAGTAATGTTTGACTCTTTGTGGCCCTATGGACTGTAGCCTGCTAGGTTCCTCTGTTCATGGGATTCTCCAGGCAGGTATACTGGAATGGGTTGCCATACCCTCCTCCAGGGGATCTTCCCAACCCAGGATTAAACCTGAGTTTCATGTCTTCTGCATTGGCAGGCAGGTTCTTTACCACTAGAGCCACCTGGGAAGCCCAAATATATATATTACCATATGTAAAACAGACAGCCAGTGGGAATTTGCTCTATGACACAGGGAGCTCAACCCAGAACTCTGTGACAACTTAGAGGAGTGGGATGGGATGAGAGGTGGGAGTGAGGTTCGAGAGGGAGGGACATATGTATACTTAGGGCTGATTCATGTTGATAAATGGCAGAAACCAACATAACACTGTAAAGAAATTACCCTCTAATTAAAAATAAATGATCCCTCCAATAGAGAACTTTGGAGATATTTTGCTGGTCTGAGGGCTTTTAACCATGGGGAGAAAAAGATGTTGGTATTATTCATATAGAATAAGTCCAGGTTGGAAAGATCAATTGGGAGTCTGTATCCAAAACTAGAAGGTAACTCCTGGGATGGATAGAGGTTCTCTTGAAACAGCCCCAACCTAAAGCTACCTCAGGTAAGTAGTTAGAGGAACATTTTCAAGATTTCAGACCAAACAAAGCACTTGTATATTCCTATCCTTTTTATTTAAGAATTAAGGGGGAAAATGAAAACATTGTTCTGAAAACTCAAAAATATACAAATGAACTTTTAAAGAAAAAGACAGCCAAAAAATTAAAAAAACAGTGGCTAAAGAGCTACTCAAATAGGAATTCTCAATAGAAGCAGAGCCTCTCAAAGTGGTAGAATCAAGGGCGATACATTCTGATCTTTTCTCAATCTTTCAGGTCAATGAAGCCTCTTTACTAACTGATGAGATGTTAAGAAATTTACTTATAAGAGAATGATATAAAAAGAACATTTTGATTGAAAAATTTAACTTTCCACAATCTAAAATACTTATTATACCAATATAGGTTTACTGATAAGGCAGATATGATGGTTAATTAGACTAGAATAAAAGCAATGATATTTTATTTTCATGGAGACTAGTATTATGCCTATGAAAAAACCTCATAAATTATCCTTATGTTTTAGCGTAAATCACTTTTCTGCTTAATGGAATTGTTTCCTTAATTTTTCTTTCTGCTTTCTCATGGTTAGTGTATAGGAATGCAAGGGATTTCTGTGTGTTTATTTTATATCCTGCAACTTTACTATATTCATTGGTTAGCTCTAGTAATCTTCTGGTGGTATCTTTAGGGTTTTCCACGTAGAAGATCATGCCATCTGCAGACAGTGAGAGTTTTACTTCTTCTTTCCCAATCTGAATTCCTTTTATTCCTTTTTATTCTCTGACTGCTATGGCTAAAGCTTCTAAATCTATGCTGAATAGTAGTGGTGAGAATGGGCACCCTTGTCTTTTTCCTGACTTTAGGAGAAATGCTTTCAATTTTTCATCATTGAGGATAATGTTTGCTGTGGGTTTATCATATATGGCTTTTATTATGTTGAGGTATTTTCCTTCTATGCCTACTTTCTGGAGGATTTTTATCATAAATAGATGTTGAATTTTGTCAAAGGCTTTCTCTGCATCTATTGCGATAATCATATGGTTTTTAACTTTCAGTTTGTTAATGCAGTGCATCACATTGACTGATTTGCAAATATTGAAGAATCTTTGCATCCCTGAGATAAAGCCCCACTTGGTCATGATGTAGGATCCTTTTAATATGTTGTTGAATTCTGTTTGCTAGAATTTTGTTGAGAATTTTTGCATCTGTGTTCATCAGTGATATTGGCCTCTAATTTTCTTTTTTGTCTGGTTTTGGTATTAGGGTGATGGTGGCCTCATAGAATGAGTTTGGAAGTTTATCTTCCTCTGCAATTTTCTGGAAGAGTTTGAATAGGATAAGTGTTAGCTTTTCTCCAAATTTCTGGTAGAATTCAGCTGTAAAGCCATCTGGTCCTGGGCTTTTGTTTGTTGGAAGATTTTTGATAACAGTTTCAATTTCTGTGCTTGTGATGGATCTGTTAAGATTTTCTATTTCTTCCTGGTTCAGTTTTGGAAAGTTATACTTTTCTAAGAATTCATCCATTTCGTCCAATTTGTCCATTTTATTGGCATATAGTTGCTGATAGTAGTCTCATGATCCTTTGCATTTCTGTGTTGTCTGTTGTGATTTCTCCATTTTCATTTCTAATTCTGTTGATTTGCTCCTTCTCCTTTTTTCTTGATGAGTCTGGCTCATGGTTTATTTATCTTCTCAAAGAACCAGCTTTTGGTTTTGTTGATTTTTGCTATAGTCTCCTTTGTTTCTCTTTCATTTATTTCTGCCCTAATTCTTATGATTTATTTCCTTCTACTAACCATTTGGTTCTTCTTCTTTTTCTACCTGCTTTAGTGTAAAGTTAGGTTATTTATTTGATTTTTCTCTTGTTTCCTGAAGTAAGCTTGTATTGCTATGAACCTTCCCCTTATCACTGCTTTTACTGAATCCCATAGGTTTAGGGTTGTCGTGTTTTCATTGTCATTCGTTTTCTGCATATTTTGATTTCTTTTTTTATTTCTTCTGTGATTTTTGGTTATTCAAAAGTGTGTTGTTTAGTCTCCATATGTTTGTATTTTTTAAGTTTTTTTTTCCTGTAGTTGACATCTAATCTTAACGCATTGTGATCAGAAAAGATGCTTAAAATGATTTCAATTTCTTTGAATTTACCAAGTCTAGATTTACGGCCCAGGATATGATCTATCCTGGAGAATGTTCTGTGTACACTTGAGAAAAAGGTGAAATTCATTGTTTTGGGGTGAAATGTCCTATAGATGCCAATTAGGTCTAATTGGTCCATTGCATCTTTAGTTTGTGTTTCTTTGCTAATTTTCTGTTTAGTTGATGTGTCCATAAGTGTGAGTTCAGTATTAAAGGCACCCACAATTATTGTGTTACTGTTAATTTCTCCTTTCATACTTGTTAGCATTTGCCTTACATATTGTGGTGCTCCTATGTTGCATACATCGGTTCAGTTCAGCTCAGTTGCTCAGTTGTGTCCGACTCTTTGCAACCCCATGAGCTGCAGCGCAACAGGCCTCCCTGTCCAACACCAACTCCCAGAGCCAACCCAAACTCATGTCCATTGAGTTGGTGATGCCATCCAACAATCTCATCCTCTGTAGTCCCCTTATCCTCCTGCCCTCAATCTTTCCCAGCATCAGGGTCTTTTCAAATGAGTCAACTCTTCGCATGAGGTGGTCAAAGTATTGGGCTTTTAGCTTCAACATCAGACCTTTAAGTGAACACCCAGGATTGATCTCCTTTAGGATGGACTGGTTGGATCTCCTTGCTGTTCAAGGGACTCTCAAGAGTCTTATCCAACACCACAGTTGAAAAGCATCCATTTTTCTGTGCTCAGCTTTCTTTATAGTTCAACTCTCACATCCATATTACTAGTGGAAAAAATATAGCCTTGACTAGATGGACCTTTGTTGACAAAGTAATGTCTCTGCTTTTTAATATGCTATCTAGGTTGATCATAACTTTCCTTCCAAGGAGTAAGCATCTTTTAAGTTCGTGGCTGCCATCACCATCTGCAGTGAATTTGGAGCCCCCCAAAATAAAGTCTCTCACTGTTTCCACTGTTTCCCTATCTATTTGCCATGAGTGATGCGATCATATGCCATGATATTAGTTTTCTGAATGTTGAGCTTTAAGCCCATTTTTTCACTCTCCTCTTTCACTTTCCTCAAGAGGCTCCTTAGTTCTTCACTTTCTGCCATAAGGTGGTGTCATCTGCATATCTGAGGTGATTGATATTTCTCCCAGCAATCTTGATTCCAGCTTGTGCTTCTTCCAGCCCAGCGTTTCTCATGATGTACTCTGCATAGAAGTTAAATAAGCAGGGTGACAATGCACAGCCTTGGTGTACTCCTTTCCCAATTTGAAACCAGTCAGTTGTTCTATGTCCAGTTCTAACTGTTGCTTCCTGACCTGCATACAGGTTCCTCAAGAGGCAGGTCAGGTGGTCTGATATTCCCATCTCTTTCAGAATTTTCCACAGTTTATTGTGATCCACACAGTCAAAGGCTTTGGCATAGTCAATAAAGCAGAAATAGATGTTTTTCTGGAACTCTCCTGCTTTTCGATGATCCAGCAGATGTTGGCAATTTGATCTCTGGTTCCACTGCCTTTTCTAAAACCAGCTTGAACATCAGGAAGTTCACAGTTCACGTATTGCTGAAGCCTGGCTTGGAGAATTTTGAGCATTACTTTACTAGCATGAGAGATAAGTGCAATTGTGTGGTAGTTGGGTGCATATACATATTTATAACTGTTATATCTTCTTCTTGGATTAATCCTTTGATCATTATGTACTGTCCTTCTTTGTCTCTTTTCATGGCCTTTATTTCAGTCTATTTTATGTGATATGAGTATTGCTATTGCTGCTTTCTTTTGTCTCCATTTGTGTGAAATATTTTGTTCTAGCCCTTCACTTTCAGTCTGTATGTGTTCCATGTTTTGAGGTGGGTCTCTTGTAGAGCACATATGGGTGTTGTTTTTATATCCATTCAGCCAATCTTCATCTTTTGGTTGGGGCATTCAACCTATTTACATTTAAGGTAATTATTGATAAGTATGATCCCGATGACATTTACTTTGTTGTTTTGGGTTCATGTTTATAAATCTTTTCTGTGTTTCCTGTCTAGAGAAGATCCTTTAGCATTTGTTGAAGAGCTGGTTTGGTGGTGCTGAATTCTCTCAGCTTTTGCTTGTCTGTAAAGCTTTGGATTTTTCCTTCATATTAGAATGAGATCCTTGCTGAGTATAGTAATTTGGGTTGTAGGTTTTTTCTCTTTCATCTCTTTAAGTATGTCCTGCCTTTCCCTTCTGGCCTGAAGAGTTTCTATTGAAAGATCAGCTGTTATCCTTATGGGAATCTCATTGTGTGTGATTTGTTGTTTTTCCCTTGATGTTTTTAATATTTGCTCTTTGTGTTTGATCTTCATTAATTTGATTAATATGTGTCTTGGGGTGTTTCACCTTGGGTTTATCCTATTTAGGACTCTCTGGGTTTCTTGGACTTGGGTGGCTATTTCCTTCCCCAATTTAGGGAATTTTTCAACTATTATCTCCTCAAGTATTTTCTCATGGCCTTTCTTTCTGTCTTCTTCTTCTGGGACTCCTACGATTTGAATGATGGGGCATTTAACATTGTCCCAGAGGTCTCTCAGGTTGTCCTCATTTCTTTTCATTCTTTTTTCCTCTCTGCTTCATTTATTTCCACCATCCTATCTTCCACATAACTTATCCTATCTTCTGCCTCAGTTATTCTACTGTTGGTTCCCACCAGAGTGCTTTTGATCTGTTATTGTATTATTCATTGATTGATTATTTTTATTTCTTCTAGGTCCTTGTTAAACATTTCTTGCATCTTCTCAATCCTATACAGTCTATTTATCTGTAACTCCATTTTGTTTTCAAGATTTTGGATCATCTTTACTATCATTATTCTGAATTCTTTTCCAGGCAGACTTCCTATCTCCTCCTCTTTGGTTTGGTTTGGTTTGGTGCACATTTATCAAGTTCCTTTACTTGCTGTATATATCTCTGCCTTTTCATTTTGTTTAGATTGCTGTGTTTGGGTTTGCCTTTCTGTATGCTGGAATTTTGTGGTTCCTCTTTATTGTGGAGGTTCCTCCCTGTGGGTGGAGTTGGATGAGTGGCTTTTAAGGTTTCCTGGTTAGGGAAGCTTGATTTGGTGTTCTGATGGGTGGAGCTGGATCTCTCTTCTTTGGAGTGTAATGAAGTGTCCAATAGTGAGTTTTGAGGTATCTCTGGGTATGGTGTGACTTTTGGCCGCCTGTATATTAATGCTCAGGGTTATGTTCCTGCATTGCTGTAGAATTAACATGGTATGTCTTGCTCTGAAACTCGTTGGCTCTTGGGTGGAGCTTGGTTTCAGTGTAGGTATGGAGGTTTTTGGATGAGTTCTTATCAATTAATGTTCCCTGGAGTCAGGAGTTTTCTGGTGTTCTCAAGTTTTGGATTTAAGCTTCTTGCCTCTGGCTTTCAGTCTTATTCTTTCAGTAGCTTCAAGACTTCTCTATCCATACAGCACCAATGATAAAACATTTAGGTTAATGGTGAAAAGATTCTGCACAGTGAGGAACACCTGGAGAGGTTCACAGAGTTACATGGAGAAGAGAAGAGGGAGGAGGGAGACAGAGGTGACCAGGAGGAAAAGAGGGGAAATAAAAAAGGGTGAGATCAATCTATCCAGTAATCAATTCCCTATGTTCTCACCAGTCTGGAACACCCAGAGAGGTTCACAGAGTTACACAGAGAAGAGAGAGGGAAGGAGTAGATAGAGGTGACCAGGAGGAGAAGAGGAGGAGTTAAAGGAGAGAGACCGATCTAGCCAGTAATCAGTTTCCTAGGTGTTTACCACAGCCTGGAACACCCAGAGAAATTCACAGAGTTAAGTAGAGAAGAGAAGGGGAAGGGAGGAGATAGGGATAACCTGGGTAAGAAAAAGTAGAGTCAAAAGGGGAGAGAGCAATCAAGCCAATAATCACACCCCACAGTAAAAATGGGTACTGAAAATTAGATTCTTCAAGGTACAAAATTGATAACAAATACCAAAAAGCAAAGACTGAAAATCTAGAGTAGAGGTTAGACTCCCAAAAATACAATATTAAAAATACAAAACAAAATCACAAAAATTATAAAAGTATATATACACAAAATTTGCTTTAAAAATAGGGTCTTTTGGTAATGCATTATAAAAATGAAAATTAAAGGAGTAATAGAGAACTTAAAAATTAAAAAAAATAAAAATGATAATAGTAAAATATATTTAGGAATTTCTCCCGAGCTCAGTTCAGTTTCAGTTAGTTCCTTGTTCCAACTTATACCTTTTCTCTAGGTCTATAAAGTTGGCTTAAATCTCAACATTCAGAAACAAGATCATGGCATCTGGTCCCATCACTACATGGGAAACAGTGTCAGACTTTATGCAGATGGTGACTGCAGCCATGAAATTAAAAGACATCCGTCTAGTCAAGGTTAATGTATCTTTTGATGCTTTTAGACTGTGGTATTGTCTCTTGGACTGGAGGAGAAGTTGAGAATGGCATCACTGACTCGATCTGAGATAATGATTTCAGTTCAGTTCAGTCGCTCAGTCTGTCCGACTCTTTGCGACCCCCATGAGCAAGGCCTCCCTGTCCAGAGTGACTCATGTCCATTGAGTCGGTGATGCCATCCAGTCATCTCATCCTCTGTCCCCTTCTCCTCCTGCATCTCCCAGCATCAAGGTCTTTCCAATGAGTCAACTCTTCACATGAGGTCAAAGTATTGGAGTTTCAGCTTCAACATCAGGAACACCCAGTGATCTCCTTTAGAATGGACTGGTTGGATCTCCTTGCAGTCCAAGGGACTCTCAAGAGTCTTCCAACACCACAGTTCAAAAGCAGTAGCCTTGACTAGATGGACCTTTGTTGGCAAAGTAATGTCTCTGCTTTTAATATGCTATCTAGCTCAAAGGAGTAAGCATCTTTTAAGTTCGTGGCTGCACTCACCATCTGCAGTGCCCCAAAATAAAGTCTGGTTTCCACTGTGCCATGAGTCTGCCATGATATTTTCTGAATGTTGAGCTTTAAGAGAGTTCACTTTCTGCCACTGCATATCCTCCCAGCAATCTTGAGTGGTTTCTGATGTACTCTGCATAAGTTAAATAATCAGGGTGACAATGCCTTGGTGTTCCAATGTCCAGTTCTAACTGTTTCTTCCTGACCTGCACTCAAGAGGCAGGTCAGGTGGTCTGTATTCCCATCTCTTTCAGAATTTTCCACAGTTTATTGTGATCCTCACAGTCAAAGGCTTTGAGTCAATAAAGCAGAAATAGATGTTTTTCTGGAACTCTCTTGCTTTTGATCCAGATGTTGGCAATTTGATCTCTGGTTGCTTGAACATCAGGAAGTTCTTCACGTATTGCTGAAGCCTGGCTTGGAATGGCCTGTCTCTATTGGCCCTGATGTGTTCCATGTTTTGAAGAGCACATCCATTCAGCCAATCTTCAAGGCCCGATGACATTTACTCACTTAGAGAAGATCCTTTAGCATTTGTTGAAGAGCTCAGAATGAGATCCTTGCTGACTGGGTTGTAGGATCGTATGTCCTGACTCAGCTGGGGAATGCAATAAGAGACCTCCTATTTAGGACTCTCTGGCTTGATTTTCTCATGGACTGATTTGAATGATGGGGCATCTGGAGGTCAGGTTGTCCTGGCCTCAGTTGTTGGTGAGTGCTTTTGATCTGTTATTGGATTGAGGTCCTTGGCATCTGCAGTGGTTTTCACATCTGAATTCTGGCAGACTGCACATGTTCCTTTACTTGCTCTCTGCCTTTTCCATGCTGGACCTGTGGAGGTTCCAGTCCCTCTTGAATCTGGAACTCTCCTTTTGGCCATCTCAGGGTTATGTTCAGGTATGGAATGAGTTCTGTTCCCTGGAGTCACTGACAGTCTTATTCTTTCAGTAGCTTCAAGACTGTCATTCTGCACAGTGAGGAACACCTGCACAGAGTTACATGGATGACCCAATGTCATATGTTCTCACCAGTCTGGAACTTCACAGAGTTACACAGACCAGGACCGATCTTAATCAGTTTCCCTGGATTCACAGCAATCAAGCCAATAATCATCTCAAGGTACCAAATACTGAAAATCCTCCCATAGGCCTTTTGGCCCTCCTCTTGAGGGCAGTCAGTTCAATTTCAGTTAGTTCCTTGTTCCAACTGGTCTATAAAGTTGGCTTAAATCTCAACATTAGAACATGGCATCTGGTCCCATCACTACATGCAGTGGAAACAGTGTCAGACTTGGACTCCAAAATCACTGCAGATGGTGACTGCAGCCATGAAATTACTCCTTGAAAGACCAATCTAGATAGCATATTCAAAAGCAGTCCGTCTAGTCAAGGTTATGATCTCTTGAGAGTCACTGCAAGGAGATCCAACCAGTCCATCCTAGAATTCTTTGGAAGGAATGATGCTGAAGCTGAAACTCCAGTACTTTTGGCCACCTCAAGCGGGAGATGGCTGGATGGCATCACTGACTCGATGGATGTGACTCTGAGTGAACTCCTGGAGTTGGTGATGGACAGGAAGGCCTGGCATGCTGCAACTCATGGGGTCAGACACGACTGAGCGGCTGAACTGAACTGAACTAGGTTCTTCCGATGATTTCAGTTCAGTTCAGTCATGTCTTGCGACCCCATGAATCGCAGCCTGCCAGGCCTCCCTGTCCATCGAGTTCACTCAGACTCATAGAGTCGGTGATGCCATCCAGTCATCTCATCCTCTAAAGTCCCTTCTCCTAGCATCAAGGTCAATGAGTCAACTCTTCCAAAAGAGCTTCAATCAGTCCTTCCAAAGAACTGATCTCCTTTACAGTCCAAGGGACTCTCAAGAGTCTTCCATCAATTCTTTGGTGTTCTCACAGTCCAACTCTCGACCACTGGAAAAACCATAGCCTTGACTAGATGGACCTTTGTTGGCAAAGTAATGTCTCTGCTTTTGAACATGCTATCTAGGTTGGTCATAACTCTCCTTCCAAGGAGTAAGCATCTTTTAAGTTCGTGGCTGCACTCACCATCTGCAGTGATTTCGGAGCCCCCCAAAATAAAGTCTGACACTGTTTCCACTGTTCCCCCATCTTTCTGCCATGAAGTGATGGGACCAGATGCCATGATCTTCATTTTCTGAATGTTGAGCTTTAGGCTAACTTATTCATTCTCCTCTTTCACTTTCATCAAGAGCCTTTTTAGTTCCTCTTGACTTTCTGCCATAAGGGTGGTGTAATCTGCATATCTAGATTATTGATATTTCTCCCAGCAATCTTGATTCCAACTTGTGCTTCATCCAGACCAGCATTTCCCATGATGTACTCTGCATATAAGTTAAATAATCAGGGTGACAATATACAGCCTTGACGAACCCCTTTTCTTATTTGGAACCAGGTTGTTGTTCCATGTCCAGTTCTAACTGTTTCTTCCTGACCTGCATATAAGTTTCTCAAGAGGCAGGTCAGGTAGTCTGGTATTCCCATCTCTTGAAGAATTTTCCACAGTTTATTGTGATCCACACACTCAAAGGTTTTGGCATAGTCAATAAAGCAGAAATAGATGTTTTTCTGGAACTCTCTTGCTTTTTCAACGATCCAGCAGATGTTGGTAACTTGATCTCTGGTTCCACTGCCTTTTCTAAAATCAGCTTGAACATCTGGAAGTTCATGGTTCACGTATTGCTGAAACCTGGCTTGTGGAATTTTGAGTATTACTTTACTAGCATGTGAGAGGAGTGCAATTGTGTGGTAGTTTGAGCATTCTTTGGGACTGGAATGAAAACTGACCTTTTCTAGTAGTCAGTGCTAACTGCATGGTTTTAATCTGTTGCACCTGTCACTTTCAAAGTGGTTCCCTCTTCTTCATTTACTTTGGCTTCCTCTGTTTGCAAGTTTCTTCAGTGTCTAATTTCTGCCCTGACACAAGGGGGCAAAGATGGTCCCTTATTTAGGCTTACTTGTTCAGTTGTGCTGTGGGGAGGGAGGAACACTGCAATCAAATATCTCTGATGTGTGTGGGGACGGCTCACAGTATATGGACCACACTGGGTTTGCCCCAGCTCATGGCATGTGTGCTTTCCTGGTCTACACTGCTCAGGCTCATAGTTACTCTGCAGGGGAACTGTCCAAAGCAGGCCCAGGATTTTGCCCACTTCCTAGGTCTGAGCTGCTCAGGTTCAGGTTCTCGAGTACTCCACAAAGGCACAGACTTGGTTGGGCATGTGCTTTGTGCTCTTCCCAGGTCTGAGAAGCTCAGGCAACCAGGTTCTTTGGGAGCTCTCTGTCCCAGGTGGTCTGTTCGTCTTCATCACCTCCCTGGCCCTGGCCGCTTGGTTTCCTGGGTGCACCACAAGAGTGCCATCTCAGGTGTGCTGTATGTCTCCTCTGGGGAGCTGATCTCAGGCTGCAATCTTTCTGGCAGATGTCAATGTCCAGGATCCCAGGAAGACTTGGTTAGCAACTGGGAGCCTGCTCACAATTTGGTGGTGGATGCTATCTTTAGGGCTGAGATTGCCCCTTGCCTTCCAGCTCTGGCTGTCACCCACCTGCCTCTCTGCCTCCAGCGGGGGAATGGGCTGGTCCACAGCTAGATAGCTCTCCTCTGGTATTTACTCAATCCTTTGTTCTGTGAGCTGGCTAGGCTGTGCCTTAGGTTAGAGCTTTTCACGGAAAGTTCTATCTCTCTCTCTCTCTTTTTTTTTTCTCTCTCTGGCTATCCTACAGTTTGTGTTGCTATCTCATGTTAGCTCTCTCAGATTGGCCTCAGGGCATTCAGGCCCAGTCCTTATCCTAAGCAGGCACCCCGCACCTCCCTTTCAGCCCCCACTCAGTGATGGTTGATGTGAGCATCTGGGCTACTTCTCCACTGTGAGTTGCAGTTAGGTGTATATTCTGCATGTTTTTTTTTTTTTTCCTTATCTCCGGGTTATGTTGCCCTCCAAGATTCCAAAACCCCCCACAGACCTGCCGGTGAGAGGGTTTCCTGGTGTTTGGAAACTTTTCCTCCTTCACGACTCCAGCCCTAGGAAAGGTCTCTGTCCCTAACTCTTTTATCTCTCTTTTTGTCTTTTATATTTTGCCCTACCTCCTTTAAAAGAGAATGGGCTGCCTTTCTGGGTGCCTGGTGTTCTCTACCAGTGTTCAGAAGTTGTTTTGTGAAAGTTGCTCTGCATTCAAATGATCTTTTGATAAATTTGTGGGGGAGAAAGTGGTCTCCCCATCCTATTTCTCTGCCATCTTAGGACCACCTCCATGTTTTACTATTATTAATAACCACATTGATAAAGATAGCATCTTACCTTTGCAAAACTTTTCATAGTTCAATAGCAATATCTTACACATTGTTCTATTTGCTCTTTATATCTGGGTGAGATGTTAACCAACTTAGATCTCAATGTCAGAAATGTTAAATGGCGTGCTCTAAGTTAGTCAATCCATAAGAAGAAAAGATAGAAGAAACTAGAATTTCCAAAAGCATTAGTATAGCACCTTCACCACTAAGACAACAATAAACATTAACATTAAATTGTATTGAGCACATGCCCATGCTAGGAACTGTGCTAGGTTCTTTGCATACACTATTGAAGTTAATCCCCAGAGAAATCCTGTAAACGAGGTATTATTAATACCCCCATTGTAGAGATGATGCAGCTCAGAACAGCTGAGAACCATGGTTCAAAGATCATACTGACTCAATACCCCATATAGATTATATTATTAGTTGACATTCCCTTCATTTCAGGTTTGTTGCCAGAGACATTTCTTGACCATACCCAAGGAAAAGCAGGAGAGGAAACAAGTAAGGGAAAACTTATTAAAGAGTGGCCTGAAGGAGAGAATGAAGGAAACAAACTTGGGGTAAAAACATCATGCTTGTATTAAGGACTACTAGCTAATAGAGGAAACAAGCCAGGAACAGTGCTATCATCACCTCTGTTTCGAGAAATAAATCCTTTGCTTAGCACTTGCCCACCCTTCTTTGTTGGGTCTTCTCAGACTGTAAATGTTGCCTTACTGCATCCAAACACTCATCAGAATTGTCTTCTTCCGTCTAACTTACCATCTCAAACAGATGTCAGATCACCTTCTGTATGTCCTTTATTTGTGTATTGCAATGGACAATCTGACTAGATTGTAAGAAGCTAAAGGGTAGGTTCTGGGCTGTTGTGAACAGAACCTAAAACACTGCCATAATTCTCACAGACAAATATTCCACATACACAAGCAAATACAGAAATACACCTTTTAAGTCGAGGAGATGATTCTGACATTGAATATTTCCCCATTTTCTTCAGGAAAAAAATCATATATATTGTCACATTCATTGATGTCACTCAGCATAATCCTCCACCAGTTTGTTCAATTTCCTGAACTCTGAACCTCTCATTCATAGAATATTAGGGACCTTGACCTTGTAAACACTTGATAACTTAATGTTTTCATGACTTTGTCCACAGTTCTTTCTTGGCTTCAAAAACCCTTCCAGCCTTCTTCAAAAGTTTGATTTCCACGTATCTTTCAAACTCAACCCTCTAAACTTATTCTCATCTTCCTCAGCCATAATCATTCAATTCCCTTCTCCTGAATATCCATAGTGCTTTCTTATAATTGAATATAGAAATTAACATACTGACTTCCTCTGAAGTTAATGCTGTACAAATGTTTGTAGTCAGTTTTTAACTTTATTCCACAAAACCTACATGGGATTTCTTGAGTGCAGAGACTTTAATCTTACTTGATTATGTAATCTTTTCAGCTTCTAAATCCAGAAAACTATGACCTCTTCATTTACTTTTGTAATATGACCACTTGACGTATTTAATTATTAATTAGATTAACAATATCTGTTATCATGTAGTGAACAAGTACCATATGCTAAACATTTTAGCTATCTTATTTCAATATATCCTTAAAAAATATTTGGAGTGATGACTAAATTTCTTTTACATATAAAAAAATGAGTCTAGGAAGAGATTAATTTGCCTAAATTCACACAGGAATTATGTCAAATCTGGGATTTCAATCCCACTGTGTATTAAAGGAAGGTCTGTTTTTAACTATGTGCATGGTCTCACAAAAAGCATGTACTCAGTAAGTAGTGAATTTAACTGAATGTTGAGCTTTTAATAAATGAGAATTTGCTATTAAAGAATTGAATAAATTATGAGGAATAAAGCACTATTTTGGTGTTAATGAGGATAAAATAAATATCTAATTCTGTCTAAATAAATTAAGATTTACTGTATAAATTAGCTAACTTTCAAACCAAAACGCTTTTTATACACTGTATATATTAGATCATTACTACTTCTCGACTTTGAGATCCTATTAAGACAATATTCTAAATATTCAATTGGAAAGAGAATAAGACAAAAACTTGATAATAAAGCAATTGGGGAGCAGTAAGTTAAACTTAGAAAATAGGTTATACAATCAATACAAAGGCCTCATCAAAAGGCAGAGGAACCACTCAAGGATTACATTAAGTAATAGGGTTAAGAAAGTAGTCTAAAAAATTGAGTATCTTCTAATAACTATAAGTACATGAGTTTCTAAAATGCCATACATAATATCCATGAAATTATGTTGCATAATGTAATAACACATTATGCTGCCATTAACGCATTATAACTATGTCATTTGGAAGGCTAATTTCTTGTGTAAAACCACTTAACTACATAAAATTGAAAATAATGATTATTGCAACTACTTTCACTTTTCATCTTTAGAAGTTCAGGATTAAATACTCCATATGCAGTTATTTTATGGTGATGTGTTTTTTTTATAGAGTGGTCATACAGTGTTCTAACTAATTGTCTTAAAATTCCCAAATACATAAATCATAAGATCTTTTCACATATTATCATTATGAGAAGTCAAGGTAAGTCACTTAACACCTACTTAACAAAGCATATAGAGTTGAACATATAATTTGGATAAAATCTAAAAAGAAAACTATAAATTTCAAGAAAAAAGTGTTAAACATCTATGACAATTGTAGCAGTTTGATAATGGTTAAGCCTAATTCTCTTGGAAGCATCTATTCATTAAAATACTGATATTCATAAATATTCTAAATCATTTTTAATTAACTAAATTATTTTAGAGGAATAATCTCTCTCCAGATTGGTTTTGGTAAGATCCTTGAAAGAAAATTTAAAAAAAAAAAACAAGGGAAAAAAGGGAGGGAAGCTGAAGTTGTTTTATGGGCTAGGCACTAGCACTATATTTTACAGATAGGATTCATCCAAATTAATGTAAAATAAGATATTTTCTCCACTTTTAGGAATAAGAAGAATGAGACTTAGAGGTAAAAATCTTTTCAATATTATAGAGCTAATGTAGTCAAGGAAGATTTTCAAAATACAAAAAATTTACAAAATACAGCATCAGTAAACTTCATCTGAGCATTTATTAGAAACCAGACATGGCTCTAGATGCTGAAAATTACAAAGATGTTTAAGATAAGGTTTCTGTCCTCAAGAATCCCATATAGTGAAGGCAGACAGGTAAACATATAATGTGACATGTAATGTAAAGGATCTATTTTAAGATACTGTGAGAATTTTAATCTGTGAAGTCTTCCTGTAATGTGGATATCATGGGGGAATAGATTATGGGGAGCAAAGAAATAAAAAACTTCATCTTTATTTGAACTTGTCTTTAAAGGTTTGTATTTACTTCCTGTTTTTCCTTGTCTCTCTTCTATTTTATGGCTAGCTAGGCTTGACTCTTTGACAGAATCTATTCTTGGTGAGCAAAACCCCTGACAGTATGCATGGCACATGGCACATAATACAGCTGTCATTCAAAAGCAGAAACCTAGGATTTTTGAAAAAATCCCGATAGCTAGCCTTCAAGAATAAATGCTGTGTAAACACTGATGGATAGTGTTCAAATGAAGATTAAATAGAATAAAGTCTAAATATGACTCAATTTGATAAACAATACTCTTACCTTGGCTATCACATTGATCTTGCCAAATCTCAACCACCAAGATTCCATGCATCTTTCTATTAAGGCTTCCTCTTGAATTGATCCTTGATGATGCCTATATTCACGATATGAAAGTATTACAGATGGTCATGTACATACTCTATCACATTTAAATTCATAATATTTATTAGTTATATTGGGCTTCCTTGGTAGCTCAGATGATAAAGAATTTGCCTGAAATGCAGGAGACCCGTGTCTGATCCCTGAGTCAGGAAGATCTCCAGAGAAAGGAATAGCATAATAAAATTAGTTATAGCTATAGAAATCCTTAAAAGTATTTGATACTGTATTCTTTTCATCATTTTGTGGTTGATATTCATCATTATATTGTTTTATTTTCCTCTATCATATTTGTTATTTCTTATTTCCTTATCATATATCAGTTCAGATCACGTATCAACCCATTATGTTTTCCTTTTTGTTTCTTTTTCATTTCTTACATTGGAGTTGGCAACATTTCACCATTATTATCAGCTGCAAATTTAATTAACATGCTGTTTATTTCCTCTTCCAGATAATTAATAAAGTTGTTAGCAAAAACTTGGATGAACACCAAACACCCCACTAGACAGCTCCCCTAAGTCGGATGCTCTGCCATTTATAATTATCTTTATCTTATGGTCCTTAAGCAAATTTTCAGTGTTTATTCCAGAGCCAATTTAAATTAATTTGGAGGGAACTTCTTTAAGAAACATACCAACTGTTTCATAGTCCCTTCTTAGAACTTTGATTCTGTAAAATATTTATACTTTATTACTCATGTCAAATGTATATTAATGAAATTGAACATTTAAGCACAAGGAGAAAAAAGTCTGAAAGTTCTCCAAGAGAACATGGTCTTAATAAACATTTAAGGCAAAATTCTAATTGCATTATTTAAATGAGGACCTGGAAGAGGCATTTACTTTTCACCTTTTGTGACACTGATTTCCCATTTTATTTAATGAAATTACTGATTTCAACTTTTATTAATGATTTTCAGCCATATAATATGTTCTTTAGTATTATACTGAAAAATAAATTTTTTGCCAAAATTGATGAAGAGTTTCAGGAAAGCTTTACATTAGTATAATTTCAAGAGTTTTCAAATGTAAACCTTTAGCAATAATGCAGGGTTGTCCTCATAATTTTAAATATACAAGAGGCAATACATCTAAATTTAAATATCTTTAAGTTTATACATTATATGTTAATATATATTATGATCATATTGTGGTTAGCTTTGAATCTCACAATCATAGAAAATTTAAATCTAGAAGATATATGAAATAATAATTAGTAAATTAACTTGTTTTATAGGTGAAAAATCAGTGAACCTAGAAAATGGTTAACAGCCCAGATTGATCAATCTAGTAATATAATCCTAGAAATACTTTCCTCGAACCAAAACTTTAGAGATTCAGATCTTTTAGAGATAGATATTTAAAGTCTTTATTTTCTGGATATGTTGATTATGGTAGCAATCCAGAAGACCATGTATATGTACTGGCTGGATTAAGTGATCGATTCACATCTTTTCCAGAAGTCAAGGGGACATCACTATCAGAACATAACATTGCAAATGAATAACATTAATATAATTAGATTTTTATAACACAACAAATCTATAGTATGTGGAGTTATAGACTGCCTGCTCAATTACTGGAAATGAATAGATATACCAATGGTCATTTGTCGTAGTTAAATTCAAGCTAAGGATATTTATTAAAAGTTCCAGGAACTCTAGAAGCAGGGCCAATAAAGAATCTTAACAGCCAATAACCCCTACTTGTGTCAAAGCACAATAGGGAACCAAATATAACTTAGAAGTTTTAGTTAAGTTTTCTCTTGTTATAACTCACTTATATCCATCACAGTGTAAAACATTTCCAAGGAAAGCAGATTTGATTTTCTATTACTAACTGACACAACTTTTCCATTTGAGAACCCAATGCCATAGGTCTAAATGAACCAATTACATAAGACTTTGATATGAAATAGGTGGTTTCTTTTAAGTGTGAAACTCACACATGCCGAACTCTTCTCCTACATCCAGATTTTTCTAAAAAGGTATTAAGTTTGAGATCATAAGATGCTGTTTAGAAAATGTTCACTTATAGCTGTATCCCAGAATATACTTATAATACTATTAGTTGCAAATTGGATAATGCAAATTCTCTTCTTCACAAATACTTAATATCTTATTGTATATCTATTTCCTTGAAGTGAAATCAGTCCAAATTTCATGATGCTTCCAGTAGTATAAAGAGTATATAGTTCTCTTTTATAATGAGATAACTATACAATTAGAAACTCTACCTGTTCACCTGTTCAAGAAAGTCATAGCTCCAAATTTGGGGGCATTAACTGATGGTAAGAAAATAAAAGATATTGACCTTGATATTGAGATTATATATTTAATTCAAAATATTTTGCTCTTCTAACAGAACCAATGTGAATGTGAGAGTTGAGCCATAAAGAAGGCTGAGCACCAAAGAACTGATGCTTTCAAACTGTGGTGCTGGAGAAGACTAAGAATTCCTTGGACAGCAAGGGGCCAAACCAGTCAATACTAAAGGAAATCAGTGCAGAATATTCACTGGAAGTACTGATGCGGAAGCTGAAGCTCAAATACTGTAGACACCTGAAGCAAAGAGCTGACTCATTGGAAAAGTCCCTGATGCTGGGAAAGATTGAGGGCAGGAGAAGAAAGGGGCAAGGCAACAGAGGATGAGATGGTTGGATGGTATCACCGACTCAAATGAACATGAGTTTGAGCAAACTCTGGGAGATAGTAAAGGACAGGGAAGCCTGGTACACTGCAGTTCACAGGATGGCAAAAAGTTGGGCATGACTTAGTGACTGAATGATTACATACTGCATTCTATGCTCTATAGAACTCAATATCTTTATAATAATAATAATAATATTTCAAATACTATTCATGGAAACTTTTAGAATTAATATAGGTACAAAGTATAGAAAACTAAATTATTATGTATAAATACATATATTTTTTATTTTGTGCTATCATTATATAATACATACTATTATTACATAGTATAAAATTATATAAAAGAAAAGAAATAAGAAAGGGGGGAGTAGGGGTAAAAAGAAAAGAAAAGGAAAGAAAGGAAAGGAAAGGAAAGGAAAGAAGGTAGGAAGGAAGGAAAAAGAAAAAGAGAAAGGAAGGAAGAAAGGGAGAGAAAGAAAAATACAAACTAATGACAGCTAATAAAATTTGGGAGTGGCACAAGAAAGCGGGATGGAGAAAAAGACAGAGTATCAATGTCTTCTCACATATAGATGAAGTATTACATATAACAGTGAAAAGTTATGGTCAAGAAATAAAACAATAGTAATTAGGTTTTTAGGTAGCCCATATAACCAAAGGTAAAAATATAATTCAGGAATTTGAAGTAGCTTAAGAAGAAGACAGTATTAGTGAGATCAATTCATTGTCTTTCTTAATAAGAAACCAATAGAAGCCCTTTATGGTTGACGTATTAGTAGAATTGAGAGCTTAGTATTTAGTGTTGTGGAGGAAAGGAGAGAAAAGAGTTGATAGGAAAACTCACTTTTAATTATATGTCTTTCTGTACTCTAATATTTCTTTTCAAAGTATGGTTACAAATGTAGGAGATAAATTTCCAAGCCAAGGAAGAAAGCTACTTGGAGAAAACGGCAGCCAGTCTGGTGGAGCCCTGTGCTCCTTAGCAGTAGGACATATATTGGCACTTCACTGTTTATTTGCAAGTTATTCTCAATTTCAGCATATATATTTTGTTATTTGCATGATGTAGCTTGATGAAGGCCCCTCAAAATGTTCCATATTTTCAAAGATAGCTTGTATGCAGTATAAAGTGAAAGTGAAAGTTGTTTGGTCCTGTCCAAATCTTTGCGACCCCATGGACTATACAGTCCATGGAATTCTCCAGGCAAGAATACTGAAATGGGTAGCTTTTCCCTTCTCCAGGGGATCTCCCCAACCCAGGGATCAAACCCAGGTCTCCTGCATTGCAGGCAGATTCTTTACCAGCTGAGCCACAACGGAAGCCCTGTATACAGTATAAGTGAAGTGAAGTGAAGTGAAATCGCTCAGTCGTGTCTGTCTCTTTGCGACCCCATGGACTGTAGCCTACCAGGCTCCTCCATCCATGGGATTCTCCAGGCAAGACTACTGGAATGGGTTGCCAGTTCCTTCTCCAGGGGATCTTCCTGACCCAGGGATTGAACCAGGGTCTCCGGCATTGCAGGCAGACGTTTTACCCTCTGAGCCACAAGGGAAGCATACATAGTATAATGTACATAGTAAATGTGTATTAAATATGTGGTTTCTCCATTACTTACATTGCATAAAATATTTTTAAACCACAAGCATCCTACTTCATGTTATCTTAGAAGTTTAACACACAAACATTGAGTTTCCTTAAAATTATAACCTTATCTAAGTATTGCACCATGAAATTACATCCAAGAAAAAAAGAAAAAACAAAGTAAGCTGTGTTTTATTTGGATACATGTTGCTTTGTTATTTAGCCATGTGGAGCTTATGCTACATGACTTAAAAGAAAGAACAAAACATAAGTATTTGGGATCTTAACAGACAAAAAGGAGTTGAAAAAAATGTAAGTTGAATATTTAACCTCAAGAAAATGTTTAAAAATGAACATTGTGAAACAAATGCACATTATATAAGATTGACATATTTTTAAACTTAAACATTACATATCATGCTGTTTTTGAGGAATTTTTAAATCTTATGAAAAATGCTAGAAATATATATGTAAGTTGTATTATCAGGAGTCCAGAAAATAATCTAAGGAAGATAGCTTTGAACTGACTGTATATACTGATATTTAGTTTTTTCTCAGTCACTGTTATGTTTAACTTGCAGTATAATGTTTAACTCTCAAACATCTTCTCTACAAAATTTTAAACACTCAGACAGCAAGTATAATAGCTTATTCATTTCCTTAACAATCTCACCATCTAGCAGAAATTATAAATATTTATTATTTACTGAGTTCCGTACTTAAAGGCAGTAGAGAAAACATAATAGAAAATTAAGTCATTTATCAAGAATTCGATCATAATTTAAAAAAGAGAAATAATATAAATGAAAACATTTTTCTAAGAGAAAAATCTGAGCAAGAATGGCCACGCAAGTGGCCAATAAGAAATTTACATTAGAGAAAAATAACTATAAAATGTGTTAATCTGGTGATATTTTTGAAGATACTTCAAAGATGAGCACAATTGGTTATGAGGGTGTTGGGTGGGGGGTTGGCTTCGACTCAGAGAAAAGCCCTCAAGGCAGGAGCAAGTATATGTGATTGAAGGGTTCTATGTTAGAAAATAATAAACCATTTTTAAGACAAAGTTTGTAACAATTTTCTCATTATTTCTTATTAAATAAAAGACATTTTCTGCATGCTGACTGAGACTACATGGATTCTCACGAGCTTTGGTTTTTTGCTTGTTGGTCTGTGGAAGGGTTTGTGATTACATGGGATATACTGCAGTATAAATAGAGTTTCTTCAATATTTAGCACAACTACACTCTATGTTCATAAATATACATTTCTTTGATTATTTTGAATTATTAAAATCACCTCAAATTTGGGAACAAATAATTTTTTATTCTGGAGAGGAAGTAAATGATAGGACTTAATTTACCAGACAACTTGAATAGGTTGTGCCACCCACTGTGTGACCTATGACTAAAACCTACTTGTGCCTCAGTTACCTAATCTTTGTAAAATAAGAATGATGATTCAACTCAAGAGGTTGTAGTGAGGTTTAAATGAATTGATATTTGTAAAGTACTCAGAACACTGCCTGCTATACATAATAAGCATATCACAAGTACAAGTTATTATAATACTTATCTGAAAATAGTAATTGCCCATGGATAAAAAGTTTAAACAACCAGAAAGATATATATTATAAAGTAACTGTCCCATCTGTGACTGTGTTCCTGCTGCTAGATGTAACCACTATTTCCATACCACCACGTAACTGCATTTCATTTTAAGAACCAAGAGCTCTTTACACTTTAAAGTCTTTTTTCTATGTCCTTCAGAACATGCTACACATCTATTTCTGTAGATCTTGTGTGTTTCTCTTTGGTTTACTTTTTTGGTGTTATATCTCTGAGTTAATACTGAAAATGACAACTTAAGTCACTCAATTTTCTAACTTGATATATTCTCAGTATGTGAGAAATTTGTTGACTTCTGTATTCTAATGTTTCTAAAATGTTCCAGTAACCTATATTCTTTTTATGTTTGGATAGTGCATTCAGTCCAGTTCAGTTGCTCAGTCATGTCAGACTCTTTGTGACCCTATCAACTGCTGCACGCCAGGCTTCCCTGTCCATGCATGACTAACACCTTGAGCTTGCTCAAACTCAAGTCCATAGAGTTGGTGATGCCATCCAACCATCTCATCCTCTGTTGTCCCCTTCTCTTGCCACCTTCAATCTTTCCCAGCATCAGGGTCTTTTCCAATGAGTCAGTTGTTTGCATCAGGTGGCCAAAGTATTGGAGCTTCAGCTTCTGCAAAGATCCTTCCAATGAATATTCAGGACTGATTTCCTTTAGTATTGACTGGTTTGATCTCCTTTCTGTCTAAGGGATTCTCAAAAGTCTTCTCCAACACCACAGTTCAAAAGCATCAATTCTTCGGCACTCAACTTTCTTTATAGTCCAACTCTCACATCCATATGTGACCGCTGGAAAAACCATAACCTTGACTAGACGGACCTTTGTTGGCAAAGTAATGTCTCTGCTTTTTAATATGCTGCCTAGGTTGGTCATAGCTTTTCATCCAAGAAGAAAATGTCTTTTAATTTATTGGCTGCAGTCACCATCTACAGTGATTTTGGAGCCCAAGAAATTAAAGTCTATTACTGTTTCCATTGTTTCCCCATCTATTTGCCATAAAGTGATGGGACCAGATGCCATGATCTTCATTTTTTGCATGTTGAGTTATAAGCCAGCTTTTTTCACTCCTCTTTCACTCTCATCAAGAGACTCTTTAGTTCCTCTTTACTTTCAGCCATAAGGTTGGGGTTATCTGCATATCTGCGATTATTGATATTTCTCCTGGCACTCTTGATTCCAGCTTGTGCTTCATCCAGTCAAGCATTTTGCATGATGCACTCTGCATGTAAGTTAAATAAACAGGGTGACAATATACAGTCTTGACATACTCTTTTCCCAATTTGAATCCAGTCTGTTGTTCAGTGTCCCATTTTAACTCTTGCTTCTTGACCTGCATACAGATTTCTCAGGAGGCAAGTAAGGTAGTCTGGCATTCCCATCTCTTGAAGAAGTTCCACAGGTTGTTGTGATCCACACAGTTAAAGGCTTTGGCTTAGTCAATGAAGCAGAAATACATGTTTTCTGGAATTCTCTTGCTTTTTCTATGTTCCAACGATTGTTGGCAATTTGATCTCTGGTTCCTTTGCTTTTTCTAAATCTAGCTTGAAAATCGGGAAGTTCTCCGTTCATGTACTGTTAGAACCTCGCTTGGTGAATTTTGAGCAATGCTTTGCTAGCATGCGAAATGAATGCAACTGTGCAGTAGTTTGAACATCTTTGGCATGCCTTTCTTTAGGACTGGAATGAAAACTGACCTTTTGGATAGTGCTTTAGCCCCAAATAAAATTTGATTCAGATTCCTAGGCTTTCTAATCATCCTTACCCCATCCTGTGACTGTCTGTGTCTCCAAAGTGGACATATCATGCAATCAGGATATAAAGAAAAAAATCAGACATTGTAGTAGAAATTTTTTCTATTCCCTAATTGCCATGGGAGGGCTTCTTGTTGTGTGGCTTTTCTTGTTGCAGAGCATGGGGTATAGGTTGCACAGGCTTCAGTAGCTGTGGCAGGTGGGCTCAGTAGTTGCAGCTCCTGGTGTCTAGAGCACAGACTCAATAGTTGTGGTGCATGAGTTTAGTTGCTCCATGGCAAGTGGGATCTTCTCAGACCTGGGATCGAACCTGCGTCTCCTGCCATTATCAGGCAGATTCTTTATCACTGAGCGACCAGGGAAGCAAGCCCCTGTAACAGAGTTTTACAATCTAGGAAACAGGAAGAATTTATGCTTTGCTAGATATCAGCAGTGTCCAAAGGAAAGAGGCTCATTGCCATGTATTCCAACCTGAGGAATGAATGAGATTCTTTGATGTGGTTGAAAGAGATGGCCTTACACAGTTATCTGCCTTCAAAATCAATCTAGAATGAATGAAGAATACCATGAAAATCTTCACTAGTTATCTTACAAAAAAGTTCTTAGAAGAGATGTGTTTTTACTTTATAAAAAGGCAAGTCTTTAATGATGACAAATGACTCAAGCGGTATGATAACTAGCTACTTTGTTTAAAAAAAAACATTATATATTGTTTATATTATATAAATATATATAAGATATAAGATATAAGACATATAAACATATTATATCTCTTTAAATAGAAGTGTTTTTATATCAATAGTTGAGAAACTTTATTTTGAAACAAACATGAATATAATAAAAAGTTATAAAAATAGATATTTAGAAATGATTTGTTATTCTGGATTTTTTTTGGCCAAGGTGACTTGTCTACTTAAAAAGAAAAAATCTTGGAAAGAATTTTCTAACATGTTTTGTAATCTCCCAAATGAAGAATTCTAGCAATGTTGAAGCTCTTCATTAAAAACATTAAAATGACACTCAATCCAATTAAATGCAAAAGTAATTGTCATCAGACAGACGGAAATTTACTATCAACATTCAAATGAAAGTTTTTGCTTATTTTGGGGAGGGAGTGGAATTTAAAAATCACTGCAATGATTTCATAAATTCATTTCCTCATAATAACTCTGTAAGGTATTATTTCCAGCTCTGTTAACAATGAAAACTGAGCATCAAAATAAACTGAACCTAGAGCCAGTCTTTGGAAGCTGCTATACCACCAAGAGTTTAACTATGAATTCCAAAAGTAAAAATAAGGAATTGTATCCAATTATATATCATTTACTAAAATATTATATAATTAATATCATTACTAGAAACAAAGCATATTTTACCCAACTAATAAATGAAATGTACATTTTATTTTTTGTCATCCTTCTTAATATTTCTTTATGTATATTTTAGAATATCTATATATTGAGTATAGTAGCAGAAATATAATTTACACATAAATATGTATATATTAAGGATGCTTCCTCACATATTTTACTCATAGAATTGAGAAATACAAAAATTGAAACTGAGCATAAGTCACCACTCAGAGTCCTATAACAGGATTCCAGTGGCTCAAAACATGAACATCTCTTTCCAGGTATCTAACTTACTATCAGTAAACTCACCTGCTTAGAGAAGTATATAGCTAATCTATTGATAGGCTAAGATAATATTGTGCTTTATATGCATTTCTCCACAAACACAGATGCTAAAGAAAATAAAGAGTAAGGAAAGCCTGTTTTCTTATAGTTTTGGTTTGATAATTTATTTTTTAGATATTTATCTAGTTTCTGAATATTTGGTCACTGAGTGGTAAAGAATATTTTAGATCAGAAAACAAAGAAAATTATATATTTAAAATTTATATATATTTTGAAAGATAGCTGAGATTAAAAGATAAAACTTTATGCTAAAATTAAATTTTGTGTATGTAAAATTTTGAAGGATGATGACAGTGTATCTACTTTGCTCCTTAGGGTAGCTTGGCAGATTTTAACAGAACATTCCATAATATTTCAAGATCACTTAATTAGAAAATATTACATTAATGAAGAATTTATTTTTCTAAAAGGTGTGGATATACAATGAAAGAATTCCACAGGAAACATCAGAATAAGTTATTTTTCTCAGTATTTTATAAAAACAAATAGTGAAATTCTCAAAATGTAACTTTCTAGCAGTAGCAGGTTGTATTTGTGATATGCATTTCATTTATGTCTATAAGCTTAACAATTTCTTTCCTTTACCCTTAGATTATGTCTCCTGAGAGCAAGAAGCTAATTTTTATAAGCTGTGCAGAATTGAAATTTGCTCCAAAATCTTAACTGGGTAACTTCTCTTCCTCCTACCTTTTTGGCAAGTTGTTTACAAAATAAAGAATTAAAATAGCGTACATTAGAGTACTAAGTTTAAGAAAGGAAGGATTCCTTGGTAAAAAAGTTCCAAATCAGGCCAACTGTAATACAGTTGTTACCTCAAATATTTATGATATAATTTGTATTTCAGTTTAGTACACTTTAAAAATGTACTTATGTGCAGCTCAATTTCTTTGGGGTCTCATAAATTTCCTAGCAGGAAAGATGTATTCCAGTCCTCTCCGCACATTGTCAGAATTGGGTTCAGAATTCAAGCTCTCTCCTTATACTAGATCCAATAGTGAGAAGGGTTCAAGGCTGAGATGCAGGTAGATGCTCCCTGATTTCCACTCTGCTAGCTGTGTAGTCAGGCTAATACCTATTTCATGGGGGTATCTGGAGGATTAAAAAATAGATTTTTATAAAGCTCTTTGGAGATCCTTGGATAAAAGGGGCTGCTGAGGCACACAGCATTCTTATCTCCCCAGTTGCCACGGAGCCTGCGATTTCCCATGGCATGTTGCATCAACCTGAGAAAAAGCAAGGGTGAGCTGTGGAAAATAGGAACATTGGCAACTGGAAGGGACAGATAGCACGGGCCCATGTGAACTGCACAGGCTGCCTCCTGGGACTCTAGAAGATAGTCAGGATTGTAATTAATGGATAGGGATGTTGATTCTCTTTCTGGGATAACTGTGGCATTGCAAATTGGTGAAATTACACAGTTTGTATTCTGTAATTTTGTTTGACTAAAAAAATTAACGAATAAAACAGCCTCTAGGAAAACTCAAAGGAAGCATAACAACAAAATGTGTAATGTGAACAGCTTAGCATTGAACTTGAAAGATACCCTGCAGTTAACTATTTCATTTATAGGCCAGGAATTTCTACCAACCAAGTTAAGTAAGCATTCTTTATAAAGATCTTGCCAGGATTTACTGAGGATAAAGATGCTGAACCAGGTATTGCTAGAGGGAGAAAGGTCTTTAACTTAAGCTCTGCATTGTTTTAAGTGTCAAAATATATTTTGAACTCCTTTAATTCAAATAAGCCATCTTTTGGCTTTTAAAAAGTACTAATGTCAACTGACTCATTTTATAAATATCATTTCTGAAAAGCATATACTTCTTTTCCCTGCAAAGAACTAATTTACTATTCCATTTTACTATTATATGACATAATGACATTAATTTCATATCTGTGTGGGTGGGGAAGTAAGGCAATGAAGGGAATAATCCTTTTCTCTAGTGCTAGAAATCACTAAAAGTAAAATGCAGAGACTAAAAATATGGGGATAGAGAGGGAAAAATCAATAAATATCTAAATTATTTAAAGAAAAGCTACTACCAAGTGTCTTACTGTCATGCATCATACCCCAGATCTGAAAGCAGACAGGTGAATTGTCTCCAGCCTGCATTGGTTTGGACACTCTTTCCAGCACGCTCATTAGCAGCTCCAAGTCTAGGCTCCCTGTTAGTAGAAAGGCAGGGATCACAGCAGGGAAGTTATATCTCAGGCTTCTCACATTCCTGCTCTATCTTAGTAAAGCTTTACAAAGCCTTTTCTGGCAGCTCATTAGTAGGTGCACTGATGCATAAGAGACAGTCATTAGAAGTGTTTTTCAACATTGGCTTTTGATCAGGTGACTAGTAGCATCGTGGAGACATTTACTTACATTGTTTTCCATAAGAGATTCTGTTGCTATATTGAGAATGACATACATAAAAATGTTGAAAACTAGTTTGACCTTTCTATGACAAAAAGGGAGAAGAAAAAGAAACTCCATTAGTTCCCTGAATGTCGTCTTTATACTGTCAGCTATGACGTAAGAGATGCGTGGACTGCTCTCTCAGCAACTGCTCTCTTTTAGCTTTAATAATCTAAGCTAAGTTCAAATCTATCATTTGATTTAAGGTTATGACAAGAGGAACACTAGTGTGAGCAAATAAAAATGAAATATCATAAGCTTTATAGAGTCTCTTCTAATGCTAGGCATTTGTTTTTTTCACCATAAATCCTGACTTTCCAAATAAGGGCAAAATCCATCATTCACAGCCTAATAAAGCATTGTAAAAAGTTAGCAGGCAAAATTCAAATGTCTGATTAATCTCTAAAGAGAAATTCTATGGTAAAAATTTGTTAAGGCTACAGAGACAATTTTTTAATAAGTAAAAGCATAAAACACTTCATGTGGAGAAAGCATCTGTGGTCAGGTGAACCCCCCCCCCCTATAACATGATTGAATTTGTCATTCTTTTAAGAGTCCACTGTCTGGTAAAATAAAGCAGGTTATTATGGGTAATTGAACTTTTGCTAATAAATCTTCTCTGATAATATCTTTCACTACTGATATCTGCTCTTGTTTTGTCCCCAAAACATTTACTTGTCAAGTCTTAGTTTGGTGAGAATTTTTATTTCATTAGTTCACAGCGTATACAGTTAGCCTTGGGTCCCTTCTCAACAGAAGAAAATCATGTTAAGCACATACCCTGACATGTAACTCAAAAGGATGAGAAGCTCCCTTTGTCATACTTTACTGAAACAAAGTGCATCAGCTTAATCAGGTCTGTTCTTGGCAATGCAGGAACATGACATGCCAATTACATAAACTTTCAACTAAGTGAAGACTCCTGCTGACTAATTCAGTGTTGATTGTTTTCCGCTACTTGGCTTTGACTGCTTGTTAAGACTTCGGGGGGCGGGGGGGAGAGGGGATGGGAGAGGGGTTAAAAATTGTAGGAATTCTCTCCTTCCATCAAACATTCTTATGATTGCCAGCAATTAGTTAAGCTCCTTGGAGGTAAAAATGACAAGATGGAACTTGACCAAACACAATGTGTGGAACTCACAGGCATCCGCCCCAGTTGAAAGACATTACAATGTTTGTTAACCTTACGGGTCATTCCTGATTCACTTCTGCAGACAGAAAACAAGATTTATATAACACAGATCAATACTGCCCTAAGACTTTCGCCATTGAGGATGCTAGATTGAGGCACTTCTCTTTATCAGTTTACCATGACACTAATGTATTTTGCCTGTTTTGCCTGGGCAGTGATGAATCTGTTGGCAAGAGAAAACAAATAAGTTTTGTTGTTGAGAGACATGTTGTCCATGATTTGTCTCAGCAGACATGCCAACTTGCTGGCCAATTCATTTCCTATTTAATTTAAGTGGCATTCTGTCTTCCCCTTTCAGGTATCTCTTTGTCTACTGCACAACCACACTGGCAGTGCTCTGAGAGAGCCGGCCGTAGATCTCTGCAAGGAGATTGACACAGCAGAGCCAAGAACCCAATCTATAATTTTCAGAAGAATCTCTCTGAAATATAGAGCTACCATCTAACCCAATGTCTGGCATGAAACTTACTATTTACCCAGGGTCTGGCATGAAAGAATATTTTAGCAATAATTTTACAAATAGTTCATGAATTTGATCTTACTTCAAAATATAAATACATAGCAAGTGTCCTTTTAGAATCAGAGCTTATTTCTTATATAAAGAATATTTTGTTTACTTTGTGAGTTTAAGCAATAATTATTTAATTATGAAATATATATTGTATAATATATTATATAAAATAAAAATATTTTATTTTGGTATGTTCCGTGTGGGTACAGTTCCTAGTTTCTTCATTAACTCAATTAGTTTTACTCAATACTCTCACGTTTAAGGTATTGGATAATGTTTAAATAGAAGAGAAACAAAACACAAGGTGATTAATTTTAACAGCAATGCTTATATAGTTTAATTTTAAATGAAGCTGCTTTTTAAAGGAAGATAACGTACCCCATCACCAGACACACATGACACCTAACTAAATATTAATAGAAAAGCCAGGGAAGAAATGACTTAACATTTCAATTCATGACAAAGCTGATGCTCTAGGAAAATGTGTCAAGTGGTAAAACCATAGCATAGAACACCTCAAGCTGACAGTCCTTAAGCAACGGAACAGTTAACATAGCACAGCACAGCCCACAAATGTGCCAGCTAAATCTCTGTGTCAGAACACATTAATTATAGCAGTCAGTTTACCTTTCTCCTTCATAACATTTTTGATTAAAATTTCACACATTACAATGATATGTGTCTTTTCTACAAGCTGTGAAATTTGCTCAGCCATCAGTGGGTTTGGATTTTGTTCCTAAGAAGCTTACAAAACATAAAAAGTTGACTTATGAATTTCTGAATAGTGAAATCAAGGACAGCTTCTTTTGGATAGACTTAGAATTTTATATCAGGAGTGGTGTTTCAGAGCAAAACATTCATTAGTAATATTGTACCCCCAAAGCAATAACTTCTCTCTTAATATGCTGGCTCAAAATTTATAACTGTAAGGCTTAATTAAGCTGTAGATTATGTTTTGAAAGGTATAGTCAATTTAATGAATCCCTGAAGATGAAAAATAAACAATAAAAGATAATCAAAACATTTATCTATTTAATGGATTTATATAGTTGTGTTATAAATGTTATTTAACAGATGTGCAAAGATTAATAAAATAATGCAATGATAATTATAAGCATATTCAAATCATTACTATCTAAACAGACATGCAATACTGCTATGTTAACTCTTACAGCTACAGAATACATGTCTATATGTCTATCAGCTTGAAATACAATTACTTTTAAGGATGAAGCACACTGTAGTCTTAGAGTCTATACTTTTAAGGTGAGTTATATAACACTGACTATTCTCAATTTAAAAATCAAAGATATAATAACGTAAATTTGAACCAAAATTTCTTTGATGTTTCATCATTTACCAAGTCTAAAGATTTCATCTATACCAATCATGTTTTGGAGTGACTCTTCTTGAGAGATTCTGTTGTAATAATAATTTAGAAATTGAAATATGACTGTGCATGTGTGTATTCATATATACACACACACATAAGCATATATCTAGCTACCCTCCCACCTATACAGGCACACATAAAATTTTAATTCCCCTGAAACTGCTAAAAAAATCAAACATTAATTTTTTCGCTTAAAAATGCAATAAATACCAAACTTTTCTTATTGAAACAAATTCGTTAGTGAGTAAACTCAACTACTTTATTATAAGAGAAATAAACTGAAATTTAAATACAACATTTCAACTTTTTTATTGAGCTTAAAAGTTATATGAATTTGAATGTCACTTCTCTCAGAAATGAATCACAATCTTTCTATCATGAAAAGAACACCTCTTTTGATAAAGGAGCTATTTGAAACCTCATCAGTCTTCTTCTTCTTCTTCTTCTTTTTTTTTTTAGTTTTAACAACAATTTTTTACAAAGCTCAGTAGTTTGTTTTATAATGGAATATTTTCCAAAAGGAGAATAGCCAATATTTGGAAACGATGGAAAGTATAATGGTCAAATTTAGAAAAATATATAAAGCTTCAGCTAAATGGTAGGTCACTAACTCAAAGATTTCCTAAAATATAAATTGTAAATATCCTTTTAACATCCATGAATAACTGGAGTGAAGTCATTAATGAAGTAGAACTGGTCACCTCCCAAAATACCTTGCAATTTATTGAATTTTTACAGTGGGAATCCACAATACATTCCCAAACTCGGACTAGAAATGAAAATGCTTAGGCTTCCTTCTCTTCAAGTCACAGCTCAATTTGCCACTGAAGAAATCCAGTTTCGTCGATTATGAGACATTCCAGTTAACCCTAATTCCAAGGTCATTCCAGTTAATCTATATCCAACCTACTGCTATTTAAGCTCATCTTTTTATTCTTGTCATTGAAAGGATGAACTACCAGTGACTATTCTCCATAAACTTGAGGTAGAGTGATAGGATGTCTCTCAGCCTTCCCTTTTCTAAATCATTTAATCTGAATTCCCTTAACCTTCCTCACTAGTTGACTTTCAAATCTTCCGGTTATTTCCTCTTTTTTCCTTCATATTGTCTTTGATTTTTGACATTTAGCTTAATGTGAGGTTCCCAAACACCGAGACAGTCCCAAGATGAATACCAAGGTCCAAGCATCAAACTGGTCATGGAAATACTGAGTTTGAACATATTAATAACCATTAAAATACAAAACTAAATATAAATAAACTGCCATTATATCCAATTTCCATGAACTTTACAAATAAAATAGAAAGTACTGCTTATTTAAGAGCCAGCATTTATTAAGAATGTTGGAGGTCACGAAACAAAGAGATCACACCAGTTCTTTTATCAAGCAACATAAACAAGGTCAAGAATAAGTGGTTTTGTTTCCCAATAAAATGATACTTTGAGTATCATTGAGATGGATTTGGTGAAATAAGCTGTACATTAGCAAGACCTTTCTCTGTCTAGACAGCCTAGAAAGGCATCATTTCCTGATTTTGGCAGAGGTCAGCCATTTGGGAGAGAAACATCCATTCTTAAGACTAACTTAGCTTTGTCCTCCTTGGGAAATACACACAGAGTTCTGCTCTCCCTTACCCTCATTGAGTTTTATAGGACTTGATTTCCAATGTCTTACTCCTAGAAATCCTGAATGCTTCTTCCTATTGCTCTGGCATGTGAAAGCTCAAATAATGTAACTCAGATCATCAGTTTCAGATGCTCTAAAACAGAAACAGGCAAATTTTGGTCTTATAAAATTTTAAGAGACTAAATTGGTTCTAGGACTTTTACAACAAACTAGAAGCATTCTCAGCATATCCAAAAACATCAGTGTGGGCCAAGGGTTTTAACACTTTAAAGTATGTCAGAATCACCTAGAAGGTTTGTTAAAATACACTTTACTGAGCTCCACATCCAGAGCTTCTGATTCCGTAGGTCTATGATGAGGCTCAAGAATTTCCCTTCTGCATAGCAAAGGAAATCATCAACAAAATTAAAAAGTAACTTACTGAATGGGAGAAAATGTAAATTACATATCTGATAAGGATACTGAGGGAAGACTGATAAAGGTTAATATCTAAAGTACATAAAGAACTAATACAATGCAATAGCAAAACAATCCAATTATAAATGAGCAGAGGATCTGAATAGATATCTTTCCAGAGAAGACATACTGATGGCTAATAGATTCAAGGAAAAATACTTAACATTACCAATCAACAGGGAAATTCAAATCAAAACCATAATGAGAAAGCATCTCCTACCTGCCTGAACAGCTATCATCAAAAAGACAAGAAATAATAAGTATTGGTGAAGTTGTGGAGAAAAGGGAACCTTTATGAAATGCTGATAGAAATGTAAATTTGTGCAGCCATTAGGGAAAACAGTAAAGTTAAAAATAGAACTACCATATGATCCTGCAGTCCATTTCTGAATATTTATACAAAGAAAACAAAAACATAATTCAAAATTAGTTCACTGTAGCATCATTTACAATGGCTAAGACATTCAAACAAACTAAACGTACATTGGTGGTGTATGGATAAAGAATATCTGAGATATTTATCTATATATCTCCACAAACAAAAATGAAATCTTGCCTATTAAAACAACATGGATGAACCTTGAAGGCATTATGCTAAGTGAAATAAATCAGAGAGAGCTAAATATCATATGATTTCACTTATATATGGAATCTAAAAACAAAAGAAAAAATAGCTCATGGATATAAAGAACAGATCAGTGATTGTATGAAGCAAGAGGTGGCAGGTGGATGAAACAGGTTGAAGGGAGTCAAAATGTGCAAATTTTCAGTTGTAAAATATATAAATAATGGGAATATAATGTACAGGTTGACAAATATAGTTAATAATACTGTATTGCATATTTCAAAAAAGTTAGGAATGGATCTTGAAAATTCTCATCACAAGAAAAAAATTTGTTACTATATGTAGAGTAATGGATGTTAACTGGAGTTATGGTGGTCATTATTCTGTAATATATATGCATATCAAATTAAGAACAAGAATTTTCACTTCTAAGAAGCTCTCAGATAATGTTAATGTGTGTGGTTCTCAAAGTATGTGGATCATACTTTGTGTACTGCTACTGCTGCTGCTGCTAAGTTGCTTCAGTCGTGTCCCACTCTGTGCGACCCCAGAGACGGCAGCCCACCAAGCTCCCCCGTCCCTGGGATTCTCCAGGCAAGAACACTGGAGTGGGTTGCCATTTCCTTCTCCAATGCATGAAAGTGAAAAGCGAAAGTGAAGTCGCTCAGTCGTGTCCGACTCTTAGTGACCCCATGGACTGCAGCCTACCAGGCTCCTCCATCCATGGGATTTGCCAGGCAAGAGTACTGGAGTGGGTTGCCATTGCCTTCTCCCACCACCTAAACCATGCCTAAATTGACAGATTCTAGAAGAGATAGAACTTCCAGGGCTCCATGAAAAATTGACAAAAATACTGGGAATGAACTGAGTCCATCTCCTCCTTTATCATCTTTCTTAGTTTTAACCTACCCTTAGAAAATAACTGAAATGCAGGACTCAGAATTTTTTCTGTCTTCCTATGCTTTTGTAGGCAAGGAACAGTATAGGTATGAATCTAGTTTTAGCTAATACAGTCAGGCCTTCATGTCCCTGAGTTCTCCAACCAAGGATTCAACTAATTGTGAATCAAAAATAATTTTTAAAAAGTTCAGAAAGTTCCAAAAAGCAAAGCTTGAATTTGTCACACACTGGCAACTATTTACACAACATTTAAATTACATTTATAACAATTTGCATTTACATTGTACTGGGTATTATAAGTAATCTAGAAATGATTTAAAGTATATAGAGAGAAGTACATAGGTTATACGCACATACCATGCGATTTTATATAGGGGACTTGAGAATCCCAATTTCCTTTCTATAGGGATCCTGAAATTAATCCCCCAAGGATACTGAGGGAAGACTGATATCTGTACGATATGCCCATTTCACTGTCTCCCTTCCCTAGATCTGTGTTATGGCTTCACTCTCACAGAAGCAGAGCGGAAGGTAGAACACAGCAGCAGCATCTTCCATAAATATGTGCCCATGAGAATACCAAATCCTTTTTTAGCTTTCAAAATATTTTTGGTGACCAAGTAAGTTCAGAGTTCTAGCATTTTTTAGTGGATATTTATTAAATTCCTCCTCTATTTTGCTAATTCTGCAAATTACACAGGGTAGAAAGATAAAAATTTTGGTCTTTAAAATTCAGAGTTTTGGGGGAAGAAATTGAATATCTTCCACTTGTATCACTTTACTATTTGGAACGCATGTAAGAATTAAAGATTTTAAAATTTAAAAAATAAAAAACTTAAAAAAAAAAGACAGTAAAAAAAAAAACCTAATTTTGTATATATTATCAAACATGATCTTCAAAAAACATCTCTGTGAGGCAAGGATCAAATTTACGTAATTACTAGGATTTGTATGTGTTAGTTTAGTTTCACCAAATAGACTCTGAGACAGGATTTGAGTTCAAATAATTTATTTGGAAAGTCATCCAAAAAATACTGTGAGGGAATGAAAATCTGAGCCAGAAGCAGAAAAACTAATAATCTAAAAGTACAAAGCCTTTGACTGTGTGGATCACAATAAACTGTGGAAAATTCTGAAAGAGATGGGAATACCAGACCACCTGACCTGTCTCTTGAGACATCTGTATGCAGGTCAGGAAGCAACAGTTAGAACTGGACATGGAACAACAGACTGGTTCCAAATAGGAAAAGGAGTACATCAAGGCTGTATATTGTCACCCTGCTTATTTAACTTATATGCAGAGTACATCATGAGAAATGCTGGGCTGGATGAAGCACAAGCTGGATTCAAGATTGCCAGGAGAAATGTCAAAAACCGCAGATATGCAGATGACACTACCCTTATGGCAGAAAGTGAAGAAAAGCTAAAGAGCCTCTTGACAAATGTGAAAGAGAAGAGTGAAAAAGCTGGATTAAAGCTAAACATTCAGAAATCTAAGATCATGGCATCCAGTCCCATCAGTTCATGGCAAATAGATGGGGAAACAGTGGCTGACTTTATTTTGGAGAGCTCCAAAATCACTGCAGATGGTGACTGTAGCCATGAAATTAAAAGACGCTTACTCCTTGGAAGGAAAGTTATGACCAACCTAGACAGCATATCAAAAAGCAGAGACATTGCTTTGTCAACAAAGGTCTGTCTAGTCAAAGCTATGGTTATTCCAGGGGTCATATATGGATGTGAGAGTTGGACTATAAAGAACACATGTATGCCTGTGGTGGATTCATGTTGATGTGCGGCAGAACCAATACAATATTGTAAAGTAATTAGCCTCCAATTAAAACAAATAAATTTAAATTTGAAAAAAGAAAATATTAAAAATTAAAAAAAGAAAAAAAAAAGCTGAGTGCTGAAGAATTGATGCTTTTGAACTGTGGTGTTGGAGGAGACTCTTAAGAGTCCCTTGGACTGCAAGGAGATCTAACCGGTCCATCCTGAAGGAGATCAGTCCGGAATATTCATTGGAAGGACTGATGCTGAAGCTGAAACTCCAATACTTTGGCCACCTGATGCGAAATGCTGACTCATTTGAAAAGACCCTGACTGATGCTGGGAAAGATTGAGGGCAAGAGGAGAAGGGGACGACAGAGGATGAGATGGTTGGTTGGAATCACTGACCCAATGAACATGGGTTTGGGTGAACTCCAGGAGTTGGTGATAGACAGGGAGCCCTGTCGTGCTGCGGTTCATGGGGTCACAAAGAGTCGGACATGACTGAGCGACTGAACTGAACTGAAAAGTACATGAATGAACAGGTTCCCACTAAAACCCACAATATATGTATTAAATGGTCAAGATAAAGATGATAATATGTTGTTAGCAAGGAAACATCTATGCCCTATATTCATATATATATTCACATATATATATATAATTTTACCATGACCAAGATTTTTACTATTTCATAAATGCTTCAATAATATTACTTTTGAAAATTAACAATTCTTTTCTCCTGACATATTTGGAATCAAAGTTGACCAAGCTGGTCCTACTCTGGAATTTTAAACGAAATCTAATTAAATCAACAAAATTCTCTGGATGTGGTTAGGCTGTTTCCTGAATATATACGACCCTGTCATTCTGCTTGTAAAGAGCTCTCAGCCCTGTTTTCTGCTGACTTTTCCTTTGAGCTGGCCCTTGATCACTGTTAACAATCCCCAGCTGTATCAGTTCCCTGTCTGCTTTAACCCCAGTTGGCTTGGTTTCTCATCTCTGCAGAGTCTGGAAGACAAATGAAGCCAAGTTGACCAGTACCTCTTTAACATAGTCCCAGATAATAGGTGGTAATAGACATTTAAGTCATTTATTTCGTTCCCGTATATGTGCTATGAAAATTAATAACCTGTATTTTTTAAATCAGGAATAAAAGATAACAATGTGGTGTGTTTGTCAATCTGGTTGCTACTATATCACTATTCTTAACCTCTCTCACCCACTTTGTTGTTTTAAAGATGTTTACAAACCTGCCAGCATAGGCTGGCTGAAAGGTGAAAATCTGTTCAGAATTGGCCACAGATGTGCGATGGCCTCAAAACCCACGTGCACCTTTTCTGCTGCTGCTGCTGCTGTTAATTCGCTTCAGTCATGTCCGACTCTGTGCGACCCCACAGACGGCAGCCCACCAGGCTCCTCTGTCCCTGGGATTCTCCAGGCAAGAATACTGGAGTGGGTTGCCATTTCTTTCTCTAATGCATACATGCATGCTAAGTTGCTTCAGTCATGTCTGATTCTGTGCAACCCTATGGATAGCAGCCCATCTGGCTCCTCTTTCCATGGGATTCTCTCAGGCAAGAATACTGGGGTGAGTACCTCCTCATTATATTTCTAAAACTGACCCCTTCCCAGAGATACCTGTTTATGAAAATCTCAGACCATATTATTAGTAGGCCACATTAGGTTATTTAAATTAAGATTAAGAAAATATCAAAAATCAAGTGTTAGGCATGAAGACTGGCAGAGGGTGAACTTGCAGTATTCAGCTCTTAACATTATTATCAGAAAGGAATCAGGGCCCTCTGTCCTATATGCAGATATTAACAGATATAAACTTAGCTGAAGGCTAGGAGGTTATATGCAGTCCAGAAACTACTGATAAATAAATAGCCAAAATGTGCAAAGACACCCTTTGAATGTTATACATCCCAGCTAACGTCAATCAACTGCCTAACTTTGCTCAAAGTATTAGTTTACACCTGCACGGACACAGTCTCCAGTGTAAGTTCTCATTAGGGACTGTCGTTATTGTTGAGATCCAATTATTTTTCTTAAAACAGCAACAATAAAAAGGAAAGAGACATAGTTGGTCATTTTCCCAGCTCGGGAGACAGTTCTGATTTGCCAACAGCTTTGTGGGTACCATAATCATTAACCAAAACAGTCTTCATGATGAGCTTTAGCCACAATATTAGAACATACTGATGGAGAAAGGAGAAACCACGGACTTGAAATGTTTTAAAGTATCATCCGTTAATTTTCCTAAGAACTTTTGTCAGCATGGGCAATGGTAATATAATATGTAAAACTTTATTTTAAAAAACACACCTGTCACATACATTTTACTTTCTTCTAGACTACCAAGTACAGATACTTTCCAAAGCGGAAGATATGTACATGTTTGTTAAATTCAAGTTTTATTTACATGTATGCTTTCATTCTACAGGTAGATATACCTGTTGTGTGTATGTGTATACACACATGTACACATGGATATGTATGGAGTACATGCATCTCTGTTATTGTATTATTACTATACTGGTTAAGACTGAGGTCCAAAGTGTTAACTTGTTCATATCACTTTGAAAAGATTTTTTTAGAGATAATCACCCTTTGAACAATGTTTCCAGCTAGATATATATTTATTTATAATGCTATATGAATTTATTTTGGTCCTTTGAGTTATGTGAAAGAAATATGAAATTATTAAATAATGTTATTTTAATTGAATCATCTCACTGCCTTTTCTATGGAAACCAGCTTTTATTTCATGTACTTATGCTCCAGAGTTGATTCTGCACTTTGATATGTATGCCACAAAATTCTGAAGACTGAACTGAAATTACCAGGAATAGAATTCATCTTAAAGTTTCCACATAGCTGGCTGGTAAAAAATTTACTTATAATCTTATACTTGTGATATCACAGTTGGCTTCTCAGTGGAAGATTTTCCTGTGAACACTGATTTCTATGATTGAGGAAGAAGGGTGGCTTGTGTGTGTGTGTGTGTGTGTGTGTGCGTGTGTGTGTGTGTGTGTGGTTAATAATATGAATCGTTTTATGTCTAGCCCCCTAGATTGTCTATTTACACCTACTTAAATCAATAGTACTGATTTACATGGTAGTACTATGTAGAGCACTTTAAGTCTGAATTGCAAAGGGCTATTGTAAATGCAACAGTTATTCATGTACCATAAGATGATGAAGGCCAACATCTGAACTTGTGTTGTTGAAAGGATTTTTGCAGCAAATGGTTCAGAGAGTGCTCTTCATTTAGGTCTACTGGGGATAGTGTGTCCAAAGTAAATACCCAAAAGGCGTACCTTCTACTAAGTTCATCACCTGAATTATCCTCTCTCTGTGAAGGATTAATTTTCTAAATGCCTATGAATTTCAAACTAGAAATTGCATGGCACAAATTAATAAAGAGTTTAGCTGTAGGGCAATCAGTGGCACTGTTTCTAATCAAGCTCAATATGCCCAATGTATTCCTTAAGATTGTAATAGTTTACCAAATGTATCTGAAGTCACATGGGCATGTCATCACATGAATAGTCTTATTAGAAAAACAATTCCCTTATTAATAAAATCTGAGAGTATCATGGCCAGAATGTAAGAAGCATGTGATGAATGAGAACCAGCAGTGCCTTTGCTGAAAGTATAAGATAAACTAGTCACTTCTATCTGCTGAATGTACTGGTTGTCAAGATGTTTTGAGAACACTGACTTTACTTTTATTTCAAATTAAAAACTTATGTAAAATAACATCCTTAGCAATTTAGAATTAGACTCTCTCTTTCTTCTTTATTCTGTCGCTTCTTTCATCTTCCATTTTCTTTCTCTTGTATAACCTTGGATGTAAAGGAATAAGGTAAATTTTTAAACCATGATACCTTGTTGTTGTCCATCTCAAAACAGTCAACAGTGATTTATTTTGCTTTTCTTTCTTTCTCCATTGTCCTCATCTTTCTTCCCTTTTGCCTCTTTCCAATAGGTGCTCACTCTAATATGAAAGTAAATTTGTACAATATGTAAGAATCCTTAAAAGATTGTTTTATGTATATCGGGATTTTTACTTTTACATAATATTTATTATGACATAGTTCCTTTTACTTTTTTTTTTACTTTTCTGCTTTTTTTTTAACTCAGCAATAAGTTTTAAGATTTCCTCTTCCTCTGTGTATTTCTAGCTTGTTGCCCCCCGCTGCTGCAAACTATTTCACTATGCACATCCGCACATTTACCTACTCATCTCCTTATTGATAGACCCTTAGATTCTTTCCAGTTTTCTCTCATACACACACACGTACAACTTTGAGATAAGCACTCTGTACATATCCCCTTATGAATCTAAGCAAGCATTTCTCTGAATGACATACACACTTAGGGATGAAACAGTAATATGGCAGAGATATCTGCACATTAAATTCCACTGAGGACTGTCAAATGTTAGTACGAGTAGACTCTCTTATTTTAACTTGCATTTCTCTTTTTACCAGTAGAAATGCTCTACTGGACCATTTTCCTATTTAGTTTCTTGTCTTTTTCTTTTACTGTTCTTTAACTGGTACAAACTACAATGCAGTTTTGTATTTTGGGAATGTGTACAAGGAATCCATTTGTACTTCAATAGTACAGGGATTTTATCCTACATGATCATTATATAACTTTTGACATTTACACAGACGTTTCAAGATTCACATCCTTGGTTGATATTGTTTTAATACATTTACTTTTAGACCTTGGAAATGTATTTGTAAATATTCTCTGCCTTATTTATATTTTATTATTTGGGCTAGCAGCTATTCTAATTCTTTACACTTGAAGGCCTCCATTCTAACACTAACCAGTGACTGCTTTTTAAATTTTTATTGAAACCTGAAGAACATAAATACTTACAGGCAAAGGATTAATTCATTAGAAAATGAAATCTAATGGAGTAAATATTAGCTCTAAACTCTTTATCTTCCTTTATGTTGTTGGTTACTTTCCTGTTTACATTAAAATAAATATATATATTTTCTAAGCCATATATTTGTATATAGATATAAAAAACAGCGATTACACCTTAAAGGCTAGGAGGGACTAGAAGGTGATAAGTATAGTCTTATAAAATGAATTTACAAATAACTAGAAAGAAAAAAATTATTTTTGATTATAACTTTTCATAATATATATGAATTTCATAAGTATGTGGAGTTTATGATTCTTGATAAAAAATTTTATGTTTTTAATGATCTTAATTAAAACTCAAAATCCATACATAAAAGGCTAGAAGAATATGATTTGTTACAGTAACTCTGAGTGTTAGATTCACTTTTCTGTCATCATGGGTGTAGCAGGGTAGCAGAACATGATTAGTAAGGGGTTCTCTCCCATAAACCTGAAGAGTCCCAACATTACCCTGTGTGAGATGTGGAGAAGAATGTCAAGGCATGTGAACATACAAACAGAACAGTAGGAATCCTGGGTGAAGAAGACGCTGACTCAGTCTTAAGCAAACATGCACTTTGAATGCTTTTCCCAACCATGCACATGGATTTCCTCTGATCCTTCCAAACACAATCAGATAGACATCTCTAGTGACAACATATATGCATAAGAAAGTTACCTGTGATAAAGGGTGCGATCCATAATCTCTGTATACAACTAAGCAAATGGGTGCACAGAGTAGCAGATTCATGACCTTGGATTCATTAGCCAGGTGTTCTCACCAACTGCACAACCAACCCTGGATACATACAAGAAATGTGTCCTGCTGAATTTCAATGCCACTTTGCCGTCAGAACTCAATTGTAGAAAATAACCAGACAATCTATACACAAGAGAGCATGAAAGAGGGACAGCAATACAAGAAATTAAGGTCTGATTATTCTCTAAGGTTTCAGTTTATGAATTTGACACTGACTAGTAGCAGATACAGCTCATAGAATATAACATGATTTGTGGTTTGTGAATCATTAATTTATTTAAATTGATCATGTAATTCCAGATTCAGTGTTATTCATGAATCGTGAATGAAAATTCATCAATAATGAATTTTTTATTAACAAAAATAGGAAATTGTTTATGGGTAGTTTTGTTTATAACTGAGTAAATTAAATATAGAGTATCAAAATATAAAGAAATAACCAATGTAAGAATATTATGATTATAACATTTTACACATGATATATTAGATTATATCAAATACTATAAGGTATTTGGAATAGAAAAGACTAAGTGATTATCTATAAGAGGAGTCTATCATCTCTTATAAATGGAATAGAATTATATTACATTATACAAAGTAAATCACAATAAAATACATATCTCTAAAACCAATTGTTGAGCAAAATCAGACTAGCTTCTACAAGAGAATAAGGTAATATACTATGTGAATAATTATACCTTCAATAAAATATATCTTATTATAGTGACTTAGAAAACTGCTAATTAGAGATCAGGATATATTAAGATATGTTTTTCAAATTTTCAGGGGTTAAATTTATATTAAATAGTACTGACAACTGTCAGGCTTTTGGAAGATCTTAAACAGCTTTATCAATTGGAATGTATAAAAAATGAGGAATTCTGATTTAAATCCAAATAAAATCTGATTGAACTGTATTAAATAACTATTTACATAAGACAAAAATAATCAAATTACAGTTCAGTATAATTTGTCTCTGATCTTAGTTGACTGTTGGTCACTTCCCTATTATATAAGCATAACTTCTTAATTTAAAAAAAAAGTGTTTCTTTTTCATGTCTCTCTCTTAAAAAATTAAATATAAAATAGGAGGAAAATGGAAAGGCAAGATAGGGGTATGGAATAGGGGATTATGAAGTACAAACTATCATGTTTAAAATAATTGAGCTATAATGATAAATTTTACAACACAGTGAATATAGCCAACATTTTATAATAACTATAAATGGAAAATAACCTTTAAAAATTGTGAACTATTATGTTGTACACCTGAAACATATAATATTGTATATCAACTATACCTCAGGTTTTTAAGAAGGACCTTTAAAAAATCCTAAATGCCTAATGTGAAGGTATTTGGAGGTAGAGCTTTGGGGAAAATGTATATATATACAGACACATACATACATAGAACAGCAGATCTCAGTGAAGGAAGGGTATGTGGATAAATTGATTCTAACTATAACTCAGTGTTTAATATATTTATATCCAGATAGCAACTAAAGGAAACATTTTCAATATTTTTGCATAACAAATACGAAGAGTTGGGCACCGGTATGTCATTTGAATTTTTATTTTATTATTTTAAAAGTTTGAATATGCAGAACTTCCAAGCTTTTCTAGACTATTAGGAATTCTCATTCTTGGTATTAAATTTTAAAGTGTCTATACATATAACATGGTTATGATGCTAGCTGTACAGAAAATATTTTACTCTTATTTGTGTGCACATAAGTGATTAGACATAAGTTTATACAGAGACTATATATGACAAGTTTGTTTGTCAAGCAGTGTAAACATAGGAAGGTGGAGGAAATAAGAGCAACTGATTTTCAAAATGTGATATTTTGTATTATATTTAGTATCGTTTCTCTCAAACGATTTTTTTGTTTGTTTTATGCTTTTGAAGCTTGGAGGTTGAGGCAAGAAAGATCATGAAATAGAGGTGTGAAAACTCAGATAGCAGTTAATTAGTTTAGTTAGACTGTTAACACGGACATAATGGATTTTCAGCTTTTTCTCTTTTCTATTCTCTGACTTCAGGCAATTATACACTAGCACTTTCTGAACAAGTTATTGCAATGATTTAAGAAAACAGACTGCTTGCAAGTTTAAGCCCTATCTAATTATTTCAATGTATTGAAATTGTTTATTCATCTTAAATCATATTGTGTCTGCTATGGCCATCACTGAGTTCATTCATATACTGTTATCTTTGATGTTGAAGTCACCTATTTTCTTACCATTGGCCCTAGAGGTAAAATAGTATATTGAGCACAACATAATTTAAAAGCCTAACTTTATAGGACAGATTATGTTTATTGATTCTTATCTGCATGGATCTAAAGAGTAAGCCACATTCATGTCTTGAAATTCATTTGAGTATTTTAAACTTCATATTGAAATTTTATTATTTACATTTTATTTTCCTCTATTTAAGACATTGGAAAAATCCAAAACTGGGAACTGAATAAAATCTAGGTTTTGTTTTGTGTTTGTTTTTTTTTTTTTTTTCAAAAATAAGACAATGGGGTAAACATGGGGACTTTGAGAGGTACTTTTTATTTTCTTATGTTATGGGAATATGTATATATGATTTCCTGATTCAGCATAAGGGACTTTTTTATTCCCAAGAGTGACTGTTGTTATTCAGTTGATCAGTTGTGTCTGACTCTTTGTGACCCCATGGACTGCAGTACACCAAGCTTCCCTGTCCTTCACCATCTCCCGGAGCTTACTCAAACGAATGTCCATGGAATCAGTAATGCCATCCAACCATCTTGTCCTTTGTTGTCCTTTTCTCCTCCTACATAAAATCCCAGCATCAGCATATTTTCTAATGAGTCAACTCTTTGCCTCAGGAGGCCAAAGTATTGGAGCTTCAGCTTCTGCATCAGTCCTTCAATGATTATTCAGGACTGATTTCCTTTAGGATTGACTGGTTTGATCTCCCTTGCAGTCCAAGGGACTCTCAAGAGTCTTCTCCAACACCACAGTTCAAAACCATCAGTTCTTTGATGCTCAGCCTTCTTTATGGTCCAACTCTCACATACATACATGACTACTGGAAAACCATAACTTTAACTAGAGGATCTTTGTTGGCAAAGTAATGTCTCTGCTTTTTAATATGCTGTATAAGTTTGTCATAGCATTTCTTCCAAGGAGCAAGTGTCTTTAATTTCATGGCTGCAGTCAACATCTGCAGTGATTTGGGAGCCCAAGTAAATAGTCTGTCACTGTTTCCATTTTTTCCTCATCTATTTGCCATGGAGGGATGCCATGATCTTGGTTTTTGAATGTTGAGTTTTAAGCCAGCTTTTTCACTCTCCTCTTTTACTTTCATCAGAGGCTCTTTAGTTCCTCTTCCCTTTCTGCCATAAGGGTGTGTCATCTGCATATCTGATATTATTGACATTTCTCCTGGCAATCTTGATTCCAGCTTGTGGTTCTTCCAGGACAGCATTTCACATGATGTACTCTGCTTAGAAGTTAAATAAGCAGGGTGACAATATACAGCCTTGATGTACTCCTTTCCCAATTTGGAACCAGTGTGTTGTTCGATGTGCGGTTCTAATTGTTGATTCTTGACCTGCATACAGGTTTCTCAGGAGGCAAGTAGGGTGGTCTGGTATTCCCATCTCTTTAAGAATTTTCCAGTTTGTTGTGATCCACACTGTCAAAAGCTTTAGCATAGCTAATGAAGTTGAGGTAGATGTTTTTCTGGAATTCTCTTGCTTTTTCTATGATCCAATGGATGTTGGGAATTTGATCCCTGGTTCCTCTGCCTCTTCTAAATCCATCTTGAACATCTGGAGGTTCTTGGTTCATGTACTGCTGAAGCCTAGTTTGGAAAACTTTAAGCATTATTTTGCGAGCATGGGAAATGTGTGAAATTGTGCAGTAATTTGAATTTTCTTTGGCACTCCCTTTCTTTGGGATTGGATGAAAACACCTTTTCCCATCCAGTGGCCACTGTTGAGTTTTCCAAATTTGCTGGCATATTGAGTGCAGCACTTTAACAGCATCATCTTTTAGGATTTGAAATAGTTCAGCTGGATTTCCGTCACCTCCACTAGCTTTGTTCATAATGATGCTTCCTAAGGCCCATCTGACTTCACACTGCAGATGTCTGGCTCTAGGTGAGTGATCACACCATCATGATTATTGGGGTCATGAAGATCTTTTTTGTATGGTTCTTCTGTGTACTCTTGCCACCTCTTCTTAATATCTTCTGCTTCTGTTAGGTCCATATTGTTTCTATCATTTATTGTGTCCATCTTTGCATGAAATTTCCCTTGATATTTCTAATTTTCTTGAGATCTCTACTCTTTCCGATTCTATTTTTTGATTATACGGAATGATAGCTCTATCTTAACTTTCCTTGGTGTTTCTGAATTAGAAGATGCTACTCCACTCAAACCTCTTTGCATCCAGGGGGCTACTGTAATACCCACTCCCTACAGCAGGATATGAAAGAATCGCACCAAGATCCCTGAACTTTAGGGAGTTTAAGATTTATGCAACAATCAGGTTTGACATCATTCATTCAACTTTTTTTTTTGTTACTAATTATTTAAGGTTCTGGAAATTGAAAATTTGGAAAATAGAAATCATCTAAAATATTTCTCATACTATATAAATAAAAAAGGAAACATAATCTAACTGTGGGCAATGGGCATGACATTTGAATAAAGACACAATTGTAACAATCTTGCCATCCTACCAGTGTCACATAGGTCTGAAAAAAGCAGACCCTTTTCTAGTTTTTTGTAATGATTGTATCAATAAACTAGAACCCAAAATCTTCAACCAGCCAAAAGATGAAACACATGGCCATCCTCAAATGAAGACATCAACTGTTTAATGAGGGAGTAACATTTTCTTGGCTTCAATCCTCAAGAAATCTTAGAATATTTCCAAAATATACAACAAATAACAACCTACAATGGTTAGCCCCAGTTTGTTAACATACTTGGCCACAATCAAGAAGAACTCTGATACAAGCAAAAATATTACTCACTTATATATATTCTCAGTATTCCACAGAAAGTATTTTATAATATGGTTAGAGACCATAAATAAATTATATTTCTCACTTTGAAAAGAAATGAGTATCCGGTTAGGAAGATGACAGAATGATTAGAACAGGGGAAGATGTTTGTAACAAACAAAAAGGAAACAACTATGTGACATTTTGTAAAAGAAGACAAAGAATGGCATATAGAGGTGACCCCAAAGTTTATCCTACCGAAGTATGCTTGTAATTCTCTATTCTTTGCTTCTTCCTCATTTAGCACCAAGTAGCTAAATATAGATTAAACAAACTTTCACCTGATAATCTGCAGTTTCGTTTCCAGTTTTTATATAAGAAAGTCTACAATTTAACTGAATGTGTATTCAATTTGGATGGAAGTTTTTAACACTAGGTAAGGAAGGCAATGGCAAGCCACTCCAGTACTCTTGCCTAGACAATCTCATGGACTGAGGAGCTTGGTAGGCTGTAGTCCATGGGGTCGCTATTAGTCAGACACGACTGAGCGACTTCACTTTCACTTTTCACTTTCCTGCATTGGAGAAGGAAATGGCAACCCACTCCAGTGTTCTTGCCTGGAGAATCCCAGGGACGGGGGAGCCTGGTGGGCTGCCGTCTATGGGGTTGCACAGAGTCTAACACGACTGAAGAGACTTAGCAAAGATGTTCAGCAGGCAAGATAGAAGCTCAGGAGAGAATATGTGGTTGACTACCAGGAAGAATTATGAGGGAACAAATGTAACAGGGCATTCAGTAGACAGAATGTCAAAGGTCACATCACTTTTGGAGTTATTAATCATCTATTTAAGGCTTGTCTTTGAATTAATTTCATGCCAATGACTAATATATTATTAAAATTTTAAGGTATTTTTTTTTTAGGAAAAATAAAATATCCCTAAATACTTGACTTATGCGTATAGCTTTGTCCGTACTCCTATTCTCAAAAGTCAGGAAAGACACAATTTGGGAGAGTGTTGATGGTGACAAATTCAGTTATCTCAAAGACATATACAGGCTGCCCAGGTCTTGCAATCTATTACCACATAGCATAATGCTGTCTACATTGACTGGGCCAGAAATACTTCATTTCACTGGATCACAATCTTATAAGACAACCTTGTCATTTTAATTTGTCATTCTTTGTCTCCTATATCTCACTGAAGGCTCATCTCTTCAGCCAAGTGCCACAGGCTACTTCTCCCAGAAAAAAATCTTATCACACTGAATAGAAAAAGGAAAGTCACTAAAAGAAAGTTTGTGTCTAAAGACACTACTATAGATTCTATTCCCACAGGCATAGCAGGTGGTATAAATACAATCTAAACTGAGACAGAAAAATGAATTGTTGCTTCTATTTCCTGTCTCCAGTGTCTCTGGGAATGTTATATCTGCTTCTTCTACTCAGCTATTGATTTGGTATCCCTTATCATCCACAGAGCAAAGCAGATGAGGGGGAAGGAAATAGAGAGTATAGGAGGACTAATGTCTGACGCATGGTCTGTTCTTGAAAAAATTGCAATTTCCAATTAATGAGGACTGAAAGCATATCTCCTCCAGAAATCCTTCCTGCTGATTTAGAAAATAGATACCTATTTCAGTGCTGCTCTCCCAGTTCATTCCAGGGAGCTCAGCTCTGTGCACTGTGATGACCTAGAAGGGCGGGATGGGGTCGGGTGGGAGGGAAGCTCAAGAGGGAGTGTATGAATATATATACATAACTTTGTTGTACAGAAGAAACTAACACAATATTGCAAAACAATTATATTCCAAAAATAACACTTTTATTTTTTAATCATGAAAAGAAAAAACTAAATAGTTGCCCTTTTTACCAGGGGCCTACCTTGTATTGGGAAGTGGCATACAAATGAAAGACACTCATTATTGAGGTTTAGCCCCTTTCTCCTAACTTAATCTAAGTATTTGTGATATTGAAAGAACATAATGCAAATGCCATAGTGAATTCTATTGATATATTTCACTATTTTCCTTTATTTAAAAAAGTGATTAAGAACGTTCTCTGATTAATAATGCTTTTCTTTCTCTTTGTCATTGCTCTGAAACCGTCATCACAGATGACAGCCGAGATTCCTATAACTCTTTTAAAACTGGAGAAGTGGAGGTAGAACTATCTATATGTTGAACATATGTTTCTTTCACTGAAATTCTGCTTCTGTTAAGCTTTATTTGAAGATATTTTGCCTTCATAAGACAGGGATTTAATTAACAACAGCATTTTCCATTTTTTTCTGCAGTGGAGAAGACCACAAAATGACCACTTAACTCCAATGAGCCGCTAGGTTTTCTTTTTCTCCTGTTTGAGTGAGTCACTGCCTGGTCAGCAAACTCCCACATACTGAAAGACATACGCCTCTCAACACTAGTGGACACAGCTGGATATTTATTGGGGCCACTAAATCTAGTTAGCCTTCTTCTCAAAGATTTGGGGAAAAAAAAAAAAAACAGTCTTTAAAATTAACAACAATCCAAAAAAGGAAGCCTAACTCTTAAACTTCTTATATAAATTGCTTGTAACAGCCCTTACTTTTCTTTATACCCCTTTAAAATACAGCCTGAGAAATCCTCACATGAAGTTATAAAAGTGAATGAAGATTAATGTAACATAAATGATTCAAACTTGTATGAATGCCCATTATCATTTTCACAAAATATTAATGACAAGCAAGCATATCTTTAAAGCCTATGGCATAATATTAGAATCATATGTATTTAGTTGTGCATATGCCATTCTTATATGTTACTTGTTCTAAACTATTTGCTTTAAGGTCAAAGACCACATATGTTTAACCAGTTCTGCATGCCATTAGGTATAGGTAAGATTCATAAAGAGTTCTTTTTTGTGATGATCTTATACTAAAAGTGTGTTCATTGTCAGAGAGAAAAGAAACTAGAGCTAGATATTAAGGACCAGAAGAAATTATTTGATTCTAGCCACACTTAAAATATGCAACGTATCTTTGATTGCAAGGCTTTCGCTAGCTTTTACTGTTCAATCTCTCTGCATCTGACACTACACTGATGAGTGAGACTCCCTTTAATTTACAATTTTAGAATATCACATGAGAAAGTACTGTTACAGCATTTTTTACCATATAAGGATGCAAAATATAAAATGAATAAACTGAGTATTTAATATGCATGTGCACAGGTGGACATTAAACAAATGTTTCCTGATAAAGATAGCTGTACATCTGTGTGTTCACCTGCTCAAAGAACTACCAAAGCATCAGGAAACACTAGAGTGTGAACTATGTTTCTAAAAATGATGGAATCAATGGGATCTTTAAGAACACAGCTTGACAAGAGAATATAAAGTGTAAGTTTTCTTAAACTAAATTTTATGAATGTATTATGCACTTCTAAGTGAATCTGTTGTCTTGAAAATAGTAACAATTTGCATCACAAAATATAAGAAACAAAATGAAAGAGCAGTCATCACAATTCTGCATTATACACGTGTTGACTGAAGGACTTTGGCTTTTTTAATAGTCGATTTTACACTTGTTCAAATAAAATGGTTGCTTATGTGTTAGTCACTCAGTCGTGTCTGATTCTTTGTGACCCCTTTGGACTGGAGCCTGCCAGGATCGTCTATCCATGGAATTCTCCAGGCAAGAATACTGTAGTGGGTTGCCATGCCCTTCTCCAGGGGCTCTCCCAGACCCAGGAATCAAACCCAGGTCTCACGCTTTGCAGGTGGATTCTTTACCATCTGAGCCACCAGGAAAGCCCCAAAATACTTGCTGCATGTACCAATATACCATTGTTTATTTTTGAACAGGTTTATCGAGATAAATAATTGGCATGTCTTAATAGCCTCCCATTGTAAATACACAATTCAATGTTACTGGTAGATTATACAGATGTGAAAATATTACCATGGTCTAGTTTTACAGCATTTTCATCAACCTCAAAAGTTTCCTGTGCCTTTTCACAGTTAACCCATGTTCTTACTCCCAAGTCTTTGGCAAACACTGATGTGTTTTCTACTTCTATAACAGGCCTTTTCTAGACATTTCAAGTGACTGAAATCATAATATGCAATCTTTTACCTCTATCTCCTTTCCTGAGCATAATGTTTTTGACAAGCAAGTATTCAGTTCAGTTCAATCCAGTTCAGTCGCTCAGTCGTGTCTAACTCTTTGTGACCCCATGAATCACAGCATGCCAGGCCTCCCTGTCAATCACCAACTCCTGGAGTTCTCCTAAACTCATGTCCATCGAGACGGTGATGCCATCCAGCCATCTCACCCTCTGTCATCCCTTTCTCCTCCTGCCCTCAATCCCTCCCAGCATCAGAGTCTTTTCCAATGAGTCAACTCTTCGCATGAGGTGACCAAAGTATTGGAGTTTCAGCTTCAGCATCAGTTCTTTCAATGAACACCCAGGACTGATCTCCTTGAGAGAGTCTGGACTGGTTGGATCTCCTTGCAGTCCAAAGTATTAGTAGCTCAATATTGCATTGTATGTATATACCACAATTTATCAGTTTATCAGCTAATGAACTGAATTTTTTCTACACTTTATTTTGATTATAATGTTGCTCTATTTGTGGATATGTCTTTGTGTGAGAATGTATTTTCATTTGTTTTAGATTCCTAGAAGAGAAATGTATGGTTTATATGGTAAATTGTCATTTAATTTTCTAAGAAACTACCAAAATATTTTCCAAAATGCTGGCAACATTTTAAATTCCCATCAGAAATGCATGAAAATTACATTTTGGTCACCTCTTTACCATCACTTGGTTTTAGTCTCTTTCTTTGATTACAGCCATTTGAATGGATTTGTAGTGGTCTCTCATGATTTTCCTTCACATTTCTATAATGACTAATAATGTTGAGTATCTTATCTATTATAAGCCATTCATATATTTTCTTTTTTTTTTAAAGAAGTGATTTCTTTTTAAAAAAAGTTGAATTGTATATCTTCTCTTGAATTGTTAATATTCCTCTACATTCCAGATACAATTCCTTTATCAGATATATGTGTGTGTGCTTAGTTATGAAGTTGTGTCCAGCCCTATAGACTGTAGCCCACCAGGCTCCTCTTCTCCAGGGAAAAACACTGGAGTAGGTTGACATGCCCTCCTTCAGGGGATATTTCCAAGCCAGGGATCAAACCCAGGTCTCCTGCATTGCAAGCAGATTCTTTGCTGTCTGAGCCACCAGGAAAGCCCATGAATACTGGAGTGGGTAGCCTATCCCATCTCCAGGGGATCTTCCCAACCCAAGCTTTGAACTGGGGTCTCATGCATCTTTACCAGGTGAGCTACCAGGGAAGCCCTTGTCAGATACATAACTTGCCTAATTTTCTTTCAGTGTGTGGCTTGTCTTGATTGATCTGATCATGTGATTTTACTTTTTTAGCCTGCTAATATGGTAGATTCCACTGATAGTTTGAATATATATATTTTTAATTAATTTATTTTTTTTACTTTATTTTACTTTACAATACTGTATTGGTTTTGCCATACATTGACATGAATCCACCACGGGTGTACATGTGTTCCCAAACATGAACCCCCCTCCCGACTCCCTCCCCATAACATCTCTCTGGGTCATCACATGCATCAGCCCCAAGCATGCTGTATCCTGCGTCAGACATAGACTGGCGATTCGATTCTTACATGGTAGTATACATGTTAGAATGCCATTCTCCCAAATCATCCCACCCTCTCCCTCTCCCTCTGAGTCCAAAAGTCCGTTATACACATCTGTGTCTTTTTTTCTGTCTTGCATACAGGGTCGTCATTGTCATCTTTCTAAATTCCATATATATGTGTTAGTATACTGTATTGGTGTTTTTCTTTCTGGCTTACTTCACTCTGTATAATCGGCTCCAGTTTCATCCATCTCATCAGAACTGATTCAAATGTATTCTTTTTAACGGCTGAGTAATACTCCATTGTGTATATGTACCACAGCTTTCTTATCCATTCCTCTGCCGATGGACATCTAGGTTGTTTCCATGTCCTGGTTATTATAAACAGTGCTGCGATGAACATTGGGGTACATGTGTCTCTTTCAATTCTGGTTTCCTCAGTGTGTATGCCCAGCAGTGGGATTCCTGGGTCATAAGGTAGTTCTATTTGCAATTTTTTAAGGAATCTCCACACTGTTCTCCATAGGGGCTGTACTAGTTTGCATTCCCACCAACAGTGTAGGAGGGTTCCCTTTTCTCCACACCCTCTCCGGCATTTATTGCTTGCAGATTTTTGGATCGCAGCCATTCTGGTGTGAAGTGGTACCTCATTGTGGTTTTGATTTGCATTTCTCTAATAATGAGTGATGTTGAGCATCTTTTCATGTGTTTGTTAGCCATCCGTATGTCTTCTTTGGAGAAATGTCTATTTAGTTCTTTGGCCCATTTTTTGATTGGGTCGTGCATTTTTCTGGAATTGAGTTGCAGGTGTTGCTTGTATATTTTTGAGATTAGTTGTTTGTCAGTTGCTTCATTTGCTATTATTTTCTCCCATTCTGAAGGCTGTCTTTTCACCTTGCTTGTAGTTTCCTTTGTTGTGCAGGAAGCTTTTAATTTTAATTAGATCCCATTTGTTTATTTTTGCTTTTATTTCCAGTATTCTGGGAGGTGGATCATAGAGGATCCTGCTGTGATTTATGTCTGAGAGTGTTTTGCCTATATTCTCCTCTAGGAGTTTTATAGTTTCTGGTCTTACATTTAGATCTTTAATCCATTTTGAGTTTATTTTTGTGTGGGGTGTTAGAAAGTGATCTAGTTTCATTCTTTTACAAGTGGTTGACCAGTTTTGCCAGCACCACTTGTTAAAGAGATTGTCTTTACTCCATTGTATATTCTTGCCTCCTTTGTCAAAGATAAGGTGTCCATAGGTGTGTGGATTTATCTCTGGGCTTTCTATTTTGTTCCATTGATCTATATGTCTGTCTTTGTGCCAGTACCATACTGTCTTGATGACTGTGGCTTTGTGGTAGAGCCTGAAGTCAGGCAAGTTGATTCCTCCAGTTCCATTCTTCTTTTCAAGATTGCTTTGGCTATTCGAGGTTTTTGTATTTCCATACAAATTGTGAAATTATTTGTTCTAGTTCTGTGAAAAATACCGCTGGTAGCTTGATAGGGATTGCATTGAATTTGTAAATTGCTTTGGGTAGTATACTCATTTTCACTATATTGATTCTTCTGATCCATGAACATGGTATATTTCTCCATCTATTAGTGTCCTCTTTGATTTCTTTCATCAGTGTTTTGTAGTTTTCTATATATAGGTCTTTAGTTTCTTTAGGTAGATATATTCCTAAGTATTTTATTCTTTTCATTGCAATGGTGAATGGAATTGTTTCCTTAATTTCTTTTTCTACATTCTCATTATTAGTCTATAGGAATGCAAGGGATTTCTGTGTGTTGATTTTATATCCTGCAACTTTACTATATTCATTGATGAGCTCTAGTAATTTTCTGGTGGAGTCTTCAGGGTTTTCCATGTAGAGGAACATGTCATCTGCAAAGAGTGAGAGTTTTACTTCTTCTTTTCCAATTTGGATTCCTTTTATTTCTTTTTCTGCTCTGATTGCTGTGGCCAAAACTTCCAGAACTATGTTGAATAGTAGCGGTGAAAGTGGACACCCTTGTCTTGTTCCTGACTTTAGGGGAAATGCTTTCAATTTTTCACCATTGAGGATAATGTTTGCTGTGGGTTTGTCATAGATAGCTTTTATTATGTTGAGATATGTTCCTTCTATTCCTGCTTTCTGGAGAGTTTTATCATAAATGGATGTTGAATTTTGTCAAAGGCCTTCTCTGCATCTATTGAGATAATCATATGGCTTTTATTTTTCAATTTGTTAATGTGGTGAATTACATTGATTGATTTGCAGGTATTGAAGAATCTTTGCATCCCTGGGATAAAGCCCACTTGGTCATGGTGTATGATCTTTTAAATGTGTTGTTGGATTCTGATTGCTAGAATTTTGTTGAGGATTTTTGCATCTATGTTCATCAGTGATATTGGCCTGTAGTTTTCTTTTTTTGTGACATCTTTGTCAGGTTTTGGTATTAGGGTGATGGTGGCCTCATAGAATGAGTTTGGAAGTTTACCTTCCTCTGCAATTTCTGGAAGAGTTTGAGGAGGATAGGTGTTAGCTCTTCTCGAAATTTTTGGTAGAATTTAGCTGTGAAGCTGTCTGGACCTGGGCTATTGTTTGCTGGAAGATTTCTGATTACAGTTTCAATTTCCGTGCTTGTGATGGGTCTGTTAAGAGTTTCTATTTCTTCCTGGTTCAGTTTTGGAAAATTGTACTTTTCTAAGAATTTGTCCATTTCTTCCACGTTGTCCATTTTATTGGCATACAACTGCTGATAGTAGTCTCTTATGATCCTTTGTATTTCTGTGTTGTCTGTTGTGATCTCTCCATTTTCATTTCTAATTTTATTGATTTGATTTTTCTCTCTTTGCTTCTTGATGAGTCTGGCTAATGATTTGTCAATTTTATTTATCCTCTCAAAGAACCAGCTTTTGGGTTTGTTGATTTTTGCTATGGTCTCTTTTGTTTCTTTTGCATTTATTTCTGCCCTAATTTTTAAGATTTCTTTCCTTCTACTAACTCTGGGGTTCTCCAATTCTTCCTTTTCTAGTTGCTTTAGTTGTAGAGTTAGGTTATTTATTTGACTTTTTTCTTGTTTCTTGAGGTATGCCTGTATTGCTATGAACTTTCCTCTTAGCACTGCTTTTACAGTGTCCCACAGGTTTTGGGTTGTTGTGTTTTCATTTTCATTAGTTTCTATGCATATTTTGATTTCTTTTTTGATTTCTTCTGAGATTTGTTGGTTATTCAGAAGCGTGTTGTTCAGCCTCCATATGTTGGAATTTTTAATAGTTTTTCTCCTGTAATTGAGATCTAATCTTTCTGCATTGTGGTCAGAAAAGATGCTTGGAATGATTTCGATTTTTTGAATTTATCAAGTTTAGGTTTATGGCCCAGGATGTGATCTATCCTGGAGAAGGTTCCATGAGCACTTGAGAAAAAGGTGAAATTCATTGTTTTGGGGTGAAATGTCCTATAGATATCAATTAGGTCTAACTGATCTAATGTATCATTTAAAGTTTGCGTTTCTTTGTTGATTTTCTGTTTAGTTGATCTGTCCATAGGTGTGAGTGGGGTATAAAGTCTCCCACTATTATTGTGTTATTGTTGATTTCCCCTTTCATACTTGTTAGCATTTGTCTTACATATTGCAGTGCTCCTATATTGGGTGCATATATATTTATAATTGTTATATCTTCTTCTTGGATTGATTCTTTGACCATTATGTAGTGGCCTTCTTTGTCTCTTTTCACAGCCTTTGTTTTAAAGCCTATTTTATCAGATATGAGTATTGCCACTTCTGCTTTCCTTTGGTCTCTATTTGCGTGGTATATCTTTTTCCAGCCCTTCACTTTCAGTCTGTATGTGTCCCTTGTTTTGAGGTGGGTCTCTTGTAAGCAGCATATAGAAGGGTCTTGTTTTTGTATCCATTCGGCCAGTCTTTGTCTTTTGGTTGGGGCGTTCAACCCATTTACGTTTAAGGTAATTATTGATAAGTATGATCCCGTTACCATTTACTTTATTGTTTTGGGTTCGGGTTTATACTCCCTTTTCGTGTTTCCTGTCTAGAGAATATCTTTTAGAATTTGTTGGAGAGCTGGTTTGGTGGTGCTGAATTCTCTCAGCTTTTGCTTGTCTGTAAAGCTTTTGATTTCTCCTTCGTATTTGAATGAGATCCTTGCTGGGTACAGTAATCTGGGCTGTAGGTTATTGTCTTTCATCACTTTAAGTATGTCTTGCCATTCCCTCCTGGCCTGAAGAGTTTCTATTGAAAGATCAGCTGTTATCCTTATGGGAATCCCCTTGTGTGTTATTTGTTGTTTTTCCCTTGCTGCTTTTAATATTTGTTCTTTGTGTTTGATCTTTGTTAATTTGATTAATATGTGTCTTGGGGTGTTTCGCCTTGGGTTTATCCTATTTGGAACTCTCTGTGTTTCTTGGACTTGGGTGATTATTTCCTTCCCCATTTTAGGGAAGTTTTCAACTATTATCTCCTCCAGGATTTTCTCATGATCTTTCTTTCTGTCTTCTTCTTCTGGGACTCCTATAATTCGAATGTTGGAGCGTTTCATAATGTCCTGGAGGTCTCTGAGATTGTCCTCATTTCTTTTAATTCGTTTTTCTTGTTTCCTCTCTGATTCATTTATTTCTACCATTCTATCTTCTATTTCACTAATCCTATCTTCTGCCTCCGTTATTCTACTATTTGTTGCCTCCAGAGTGTTTCTGATCTCATTTATTGCATTATTCATTATATTTTGACTCTTTTTTATTTCTTCTAGGTCCTTGTTAAACCTTTCTTGCATCTTCTCAATCCTTATCTCTAGGCTATTTATCTGTGATTCCATTTTGATTTCAATATTTTGGATCATTTTCACTATCAATATTCGGAATTCCTTCTCCGGTAGATTCCCTACTTCTTCCTCTTTGGTTTGGTTTGGTGGGCAACTCTCCTGTTCCTTTACCTGCTGAGTATTCCTCTGTCTCTTCATCTTGATTATATTGCTGCGTTTGGGGTGGCCTTTTTATATTCTGGTAATTTGTGGAGTTCTCTTTATTATGGAGCTTCCTCACTTTGGGTGGGGTTCTATCAGTGGCTTGTCAAGGTTTCCTGGTTAGGGAGGCTTTTGTTGGAGTTTTGGTGGGTGGAGCTGGGTTTCTTCTCTCTGGAGTGCAGTGCAGTGACCCGTAATGGGTTATGAGACATCAAAGGTTTTGGGATAATTTTGAGCTGCCTGTATATTGAAGCTCAGGGGAGTGTTCCTGTGTTGCTGGAGAATTTGGGTGGTATGTCTTGTTTTGGAACTTGTTGGCCCTTGGGTGGAGCTTGGTTTTGGTGTAGGTATGAAGGCATTTGATGAGCTCCTATTGCTTAATGTTCCCTGAATTCAAGAGTTCTCTAATGTTTTCAGGCTTTGGATTTAAGCCTCCTGCTTCTGGTTTTCAGTTTTATTTTTACAGTAGCCTCTAGACTTCTCCATCTATACAGCACCGATGATAAAACATCTAGGTTAAAGATGAAAAGTTTCTCCACATTGAGGGATACTCAGAGAGGTTCACTGAGTTACAAGGAGAAGAGAAGAGGTAGGGGGTAGTTAGAGGTAACTGGAATGAGATGCGGTGAGATCAAAAGAGGAGAGAGCAAGCTAGCCAGTAGTCACTTCCTTATGTGCGCTCTATAGTCTGGACCGCTCAGAGGTATTTACAGAGTTATACGGGGAAGAGGAGAGGGAGGAAGTAGACAGAGGTGACCAGGAGGATAAGAGAGAGGAATGAGTAGGAGAGAGACAAATCCTGCCAGTAACCAGTTCCTTAGGTGTTCTCCACCGTCTGGAACACACAGAGATTCACAGAGTTGGATAGAGAAGAGATGGGGGAGAAAAGTGACAGGCCACCTGGTGGAGAAAAAGGAGAGTCCAGAGGAGGAGAGAGTGGTCAAGCCAGTAATCTCGCTCTCAGGTAAACTTGGGTAGTGAAGTTTGGGTTTTAAATGTACAAAATTGGCAACAAAAACCTAAGAGCAAAGATTAAAAATCTAGAATAGAGGTTGGATTTTCAAAGATACATTATTAAAGAAAAGCAGAAGGAAAAAGGAAGAAAGAAAAAAAAAGAATTATTAAAAAACAAACAAACCAACAAAAAAGAAAAAAAAAAAACCAACAACCATCCAAAGACTATATATGGTGTTTGCCTTAAAAAAAAAAAAGTCTTTTTTTTTAATAGTAATAATAGGTTATAGAAATAAAAATTAGAGGAGAAATAGAAGACTTAACAATTTTAAAAAAGTTAGAAAAAAAAGAAAAAAAATCAAAAGAAAAAAAAAGAAAAAGGAATGATTTAAAAATAGTAAAAATATTTCTGGCCCTTCTCTGATGTTATGGGCCATGTGGGATCACTTCCAAGGTGGTTCCCTCTGTTTAACTTCTTCTGTTTGCTGGTTTTTTAGGCTCACTAGTTCGGTTGCACTGTGGGGAGGGGGGATGCTACAAACAAATAGCACTGTCGTGTGCACACAGTATCTCAGCCCCACTTGACCTGTCCCTTCTCGCGGCACACAAACCGCTCTGGCTCTAGGATGCTCAGCCGGGAACCGTCTGGTGCCGGCCCTAGGCTGCGTGCACTTCCCTGGTCCAAGCCACTCAGGTTCGGTGCTCAGGCAGCCCTCAGAGGCACAAATTCGGCTGGGACTGCACTTTGTGCCCTTCCCAGGTCCGAGTAGCTCAGGAGTTTGGCGACTGCGATCGCCGAGGCTTGTCACCTTTTCTGCCGCTGCTGCTCAGCTTTCTGGGTGGACCGCTGGCGCCCCCCGTGAGGTAGATTGTGACTGTCCAGCACCCCCAGAAGTCTTAGCAAAGGAGCCTGCTTGCAGTTAGGTACGTAAAGTCTCTCCGGGTCTGCAATTGCCCCTTTCCAGACCTTACGTCTCTGGCTGCCTGTCCCTGGCGGGGAATGGTCTGCAGCCAGCTTTTTCCATTCTGTCCTCTGTTCTGTGCTCGGTCCTGGCGGTGTCTTATGTTCGAGCTTTTCGCGTGGTAGCTATCCCACAGTCTGGTTTGCTAGCCCAAGTTAGATCGTTCTGGTTGCGCGTGGGGCGTTCCTGCCCGATTCTTACAAAGCTCTGCAGCCCGCGCCTCCCGCGTGTCCCTGCGCTGCCCCCACTTCCCAATGGCGGATGCAGGCGTCTGTGCTGCTTTTCCGCTGGGGGAGTTACTGGTGGGCTTGTAATCTGTTGGTTTTAATTATTTATCTATTTTTCCTTCCTGTTATGTTGCCTCTGTGTTTCCAAGGCTCGCCACAGACTCGGCAGGGAGAGTGTTTCCTGGTGTTTGGAAACCTCTCTTCTTAAAATTCCCTTCCCGGGACGGGCTTCCCTTCCAGGGACGGAGCTCCCTCCCCAACTCCTTTGTCTCCTTTCTCGTCTTTTATATTTTTTCCTACCTGTTTTTGAAGACAATGGTCTGTTTTTCTGGTTGCCTGATGTCCTCTGCCAGCCTACAGAAGTTGTTTTGTGGAGTTTGCTCAGCGTTGAAATGTTCTTTTGAGGAATTTGTGAGGGAGAAAGTGATCTTCCCGTCCTATTCCTCTGCCATCTTTCCCTCGAACCTCCTTCTTTCTTAATGTTCCAAGGTTCCTTCTTTTATCACTTTCTTTCTGCTTAGAGAACTTCTTTTAAATATTCATTTACCATAGGGTTTTCTCAGAATTTCAGAATTTTTAAATTTACCCTTTATTTGTAAAGGAAAAATTGTAACTGGATACAAAATTTTGAGTCGACAGGTCTATTCTTTCAGCTCTTTGAAAAATATTGTGCCACTTCCTCTGACTTCCATGGTTTCTTTTGAGAAAGTCACTATCATTTGGTTTGTTTCTTCCCTCTAGGAATTGCATGATTTCTCTCTGGCTGTGTTCAAGAATTTTTTCTTTCAGATTTCAGAAATTTGACAAAAGTGTTTCTTTCCATTGATTTACTTGAGTTTATCTTGTTTGCAGTTTGCTCAGCTCTTGAATCTGTAGGTTTGTCTCCTAAAAAATGTGGGAAATTTTAAGCTATTATTTTTTAAATGCTTTTTCAGATACATTAATTTATCTCCTCACTTTCAGGCTACAATGATGCAAATGTTAGATCTTTTGTTACAGTAAGTTTTCTTAAGATTCTGCTCATTTTTTTCAGTCTATTTTTTTATTGTTCAGATTTGATAGTTTCTGTTTTGCTGTCCTCAAGCTGATTCTTCTGTTTTCTCCTTCCTACTCTTGAGCTCATTTATTGAATTTTCATTTTAGTTATAGTGATTTTTTTCCCCACAATGTTCTAAAATGTTCTAAATGATTTAAAATTTCTGTTTGGTTCTTATATTTGTTTTCTGATTCTATATCTTTGATGACACTTTCCATTTTTTAATTTGTTTCAAGCAAGTTCATAATTGCTAGTTGAAGTATTTTTGGTGAACTTCTTTAAAATTATTCAGACACTGCTCACATCTGTGTCATCTTGGTGTTATCATCAATTAAGATTAGTTTTTTTATTCAGGTTGACATCTACCTTTCTATTTGTATAAGTAGCTTACAGTCTAAACCTAAACATTTTGTGTATTATTATATAATACTTTTGGTCTTATTTAAATCTGTGTTTTAGCAGACCTCCTACAATGATTTGACAGGGGAAAAGGCAGCACCACCTTCTTACTGCAGGTCTAAGTACTGCTTCTCCACTCTGACTCCAATGATTCTTAAAAGGGAGGGCTCTTTATTACCACTGGGCACAAGTATGAATTCAGGCTTCTCACTAGACCTGCACTGATACACTGTATTGGGAAGGGGAAAGGGCACCTTGTTATTGCTACCTATGCTGTCTTTCACTTACCCTGAGGTGAAGGGCCTCCTTATCATCCCATGGCGATGAAAGTCCCAGCTCCCTAACAAGGTTTCTCTGATACCACCTCAGAGCAAGGGGAAATGTTGGGGTACCTCATAACATCCTGGTAATGGTGGAAGTTTAGATTCTTTACTTGACTTCTACTGACTGTGATGGGGATAGTGTTTGGCTGGAGTGGTGTGGTTGCTGTGTAAAAGTATTTGTGTCTTACCAGACTTCCCCCTTCTTGGTTTTTTGTCTGAAAAGGGAAGTTTTTATTGAGACTAATGTCATTCCTTGTTGTCACCTTCTTTGTCCCTCATCCTGAGAGATATAAAGCAAGCACATGGGACACTACTATGGTAGTCCTTAGGGCATAAAATCTCCAAGCAGCTGCCTTATTGTTCACAGTTTTCAAATTCTTTTAATGTTTATTTTATACATGATTTCTAGATTTTCAGCAGTATGGAGAGGGAGTATGTCTACTATATCCCCCCCATGCTTTTATTTTGAATACTGTTTTTGATGGATATTGAATTTTTGGTTGACTGATTTATATTTGTTTTTGTTTCCCTGCTTTTTCTTTCAGCATTTTGTATGCGTTATTCCATACTTTGGGCCTCCACTGTTTCTGATGAGAAGTTAGCTGTTAATTGCCATTATTCTCCCACATATGTGATATGTTGTTGTCTCTTTCTTCATCTGTTTTCTCTTTTATCTTTCAAAAATGTATGATGTGTATGTATGTCACATCTTCTAATACTGCCTCTTTTACTTTGGGCTTTGACGATCTTCTTGGGTGTGTAGATTACATTTTTCATCAAATTTGATTATCTCTTCCTTTTTTTTTTTTTTTGCCCTTTCTCTCTCTTCTATCCTTCTAGGACTCTGATGGCTCTAAATATATATACATTGTACACCTTATGTTGACCTAGAGGTCTTTAAGACTGTTCATTCTTTTTAATTTTCCTTTTCAGATTGTATAATTTCCTTGATTTACCTTCAAGTTCACTTATTCTTTTTTCTGCCATCATGAGTCTGCTGTTGAACTGTTTACTGAGTTTTTCATTTCAATTACAATACTCTTCAACTCCAGAATTTCTAAAATATGTGTATGTGTATTATATATGCACACATAATACACACATATTAGATATGTACATATATACATATACTTAATATATACCTGTGTGTGTACATTTATATCTACTTATTGAGAATCCCAATCTGATCCATCAGTGATTAGCTAGTATGGCTATCATTCTTTACTGATATGTCTGTGTCATTTCCAGATTTCAGGACATTTTTTTCAGCTTTACTGAGATATAATTGACATATAACACTGTGTAGTTTAAGACATATAGCACCTTAATTTGATATATGTATTTACACTGCAAAATGATTACTGCTATAGCATTAGCTAACATCTCCATCACATCACATAATTACCATTTCTTTTCTTTCTTTTTTTGTGAGAATATTTACAATCTACTTCAACTTCCCTAGTGGCTCAGGCGGTAAAGCGTCTGTCTACAATGAGGGAGACCAGGGTTCGAGCCTTGGGTTGGGAAGATCCCCTGGAGAAGGAAATGGCAATCCACTCCAGTACTATTGCCTGGAAAATCCCATGGACAGAGGAGCCTGGTAGGCTACAGTCTGCTGCTAAGTCGCTTCAGTCGTGTCCAACTCTGTGCGACCCCATAGACGGCAGCCCACCAGGCTCCCCCGTCCCTGGGATTCTCCAGGCAAGAACACTGGAATGGGTTGCCATTTCCTTTTCCAATGCATGAAAGTGAAAAGTGAAAGTGAAGTCACTCTGTAATGTCTTACTCTTCGCGACCCCATGGACTGCAGCCTACCAGGCTCCTCCGTCCATGGGATTTTCCAGGCAAGAGTACTGGAGCGGGGTGCCATCGCCTTCTCTGAGGCTACCATCTATGGGGTCGCAAAGAGTCGGACACGACTGAGCGACTTCACTTCTCTTTTCAGGTTTTACCTTCTATGTGGGCTCTTTCAGGTTTCCTATGTGCATGTACACAGCCTCTGGGTTGGCCAGAAGTGCATGAATATCTTGGAGCTTCTCCAGTCTCCATAGAGCATGTATACAAAGTCAACAGAATTAAACTGTGCTTGACTGGCAAACAGAAGCTAAGTACACTGAATCACTGACCCTCCCCTCTTCACCTGTCTTCAGTGAAGTCATGTCTACTAACAGTGCTGCTGGGGGTAGGTATCACCCACCATGCTAAATTTAGTGTACTGCAAAGAAGCTGCCAAAAACATCTTATCCCAGCAGGGTAACTGGTGGGGATGGGGAGAGACAGGAAAATACCTCAGCCAGAATGCTATAGATTCAAAATAATCCTTTCAAAAACTCAGCACATTTTTAAGCATAAATTCTTCTCAGATTGTTTTATGGCAATTGTCAATTTTCTGTGCGCTGAAATAGTTGTTTTTATCAGTTTTATGGTTATTTGAGGAAAAAAATTGATAATATCCTCACCTGGGCAAAGTTAAAAACCATGTTCTATTTTAACGAAACTTAGGTAAAGTTATCCTTATATGTAAAAGGAAGGTACATACAGTTTCTAGACATGCCACAGGAATTTCTTTGATATTGTACCTCCTTTAAAAAAATCTGATTTTAATTTAGTTGCCTAGATTTTTAGTACAATATATTGTTTCATGTATATGATTTAAAGTCTGGGAACAGGTCTGAAAAAGTTCAAGCTATTTATCTATGCCAAATATTTCAATCAATTTGTTTTTTTTAAAAAAATCAGTCTATTCAACTAGTTAATCTAATAATTTTCTTTAGATGGTTTCCTTTAGTAAGGACATAATCAGTAATAAACAATAGATACTGCTTATAAGAACCCCAACATGAGTTCTTTTTTAACAAATGTAAATAATCATTGGAATGCTCTTTTTGGTTAAGTCTATCTTTAATTGCTGTTATTTATCCATAAATATAAACTTTCATGTTATCATGTCACTTGCTTTTCGATTTGATTTTTTTAATCAATTTGATTTTTTAAAAATAATATTTATTTCTATTTATTTATTTGACTGTACCAGGTCTTAGTTGCAGTGTGGGATCTAGTTCCCTGACCAGGGATCAAACCTGGGCCCCCTGCATTGGGAGCATGGAGCCTTAGCCACTGGACCATCAGGGAAGTCCCTCAGTTTGATTTCTAATGGTTGTATAGCATTCCATTTTATGAATTTACTATATCCTTCTAAACCAATTTGCTGCAGGTATATGCTTAGGTTATTTATATTTTTATATTGATGATAATAAAATGATGAAAATTATGTATGCTCTCTTTTGCATGCACTTGAACTATTTTAGGATAATTTCTAAGAAATAAGTTAATGAGTAAAAGTTGTACACATTTTTTTACAGGATGCAGTAACTTTTGTCCTAAAGTCTATAGACAAAAAGTGCCCATTTTCTTAGGCTATCATTTATACTAGATGTTAATTGGGAGGTTTCGATTGAATCTGCACATCTTCACAGCTGGCATTGCTATAAAATAACAATAATGCTAAAAGATTTTCGATAATGCCTCTTAAGAAATGCATAAATACACAAAGAGGGAAGCATATAAAAGCCGTGGGTATCTGCATACCATAGTAGACAAGGTATTAAGTACTTAACTGTTTATTTGTCCATTTATAAAACATGTTGTAGCAGGATTAAATTGTATCCCAAAAGAGACATTAACTTGTATTATACTGAAGTATTTATTATTGCAGCATATGTAACAGATAATATTTGTTTACATTTTTAATTACTGATATTTTCAGCCAAGAAAATCTCTGAGGATAATGCTTCATTTACAAGAGTGTCCTGGCAAAAGACAACATAATGTAATCACATATTACCAACAATTCCATGACAACGATGCAGGGGTTTTAAAATGACTTCCAAATAAAAGCTTAATTATAGCAAGCTATAAAAAAATTAAACAGAAGACACAATAATGGCACTAAAATTAAATTAAGGCAAAAATCACACAGTACATAGAGATGTGAATAGAAATGAAGATACTGAAACTAAATACCTGGCATATTGTCCATTATGTTCTGGAATCCCATTGTTAAAGTCTAATTGCTCATTACTCAGAACTCACAATGCTAGATATGAAAGAGCCATAGGGATACACTCAATAATCAGAATTGACTCAATGTATGGAGAAAATAAGGTATTTTCTACTAAAAGTCATTTCTATTTTTTTCTTTTCTGTTAGTGTTGATTGGGGGTATGGACATGGGAAGCAGGATTACATTAATGAGAAGGGCAGGAACCACATCATCTTATCCATTTTTCAATTAACATACATGGTGTTAGTTGTAGTTTAGTCTTTAAGTCATGTGTGACTCTTTGCGACCCCGTGCAGCCCACTAAGGTAGCCCACTGTACCCCCACTAGGCTCCTCTGTCCAGAGAACTCTCCAGACAAGAATTCTGGAGTGTTATGCCATTTCCTTCTCCAGGGGATCTTCCTCATCCAGGAATCAAACCCAGGTATCCTACATTGGCAGGCAGTCTCCTGCATTGGCAGGCGGTTTCTTACATTGCAAGAGGATTCTTAACCGACTGAGCCACTAGGGAATCAGTAAATAGGCTGAAAATATCTAAAGTGTATTCTTTCTTATTGGTTTGGGAACATATTTTCAACTGAGTGTTTTAATATATCTGTACCTGGTGCCTTATAGACCTAAATTTTTAAATAAAGTGACAGAGCCATGGTGAAAGCTTCAACTCATAAGCAGTTGCTGAAGTACAATCAGGAATATGTATTAGATAGAATCCAACCCTGAATACACATTGGAAAGACTGATGCTGAAATTGAAGCTGCAATACTTTGGCTACCTGATGTGAAGAGATGACTCACTGGAAAAGACCCTGATGCTGCAAAAGATTGAGGGCAGGAGGAGAAGGGCATGACAAAGGATGAGGTAGCTAGATGGCATCACCAACCCAATGAACATGAGTTTGAGCAAACTCCAGGAGATGGTGAATGACAGGGAAGCCTGGTGTGTTGCAGTCCATTGGGTTGCAGAGTCAGATACAACTTAGCAACTGAACAAGAAACCAGAAGGTTTATCTTTATGTTAGAGAGTAGAGCTGTTTTTCTCATATACATGAGATATTTCTGCAATTATGAGTTGTGGAAATCTAGTACAATTTATCTCTTCACAAAGCTGTCCACAATGTGAAAGAAGACAAGCTTTGTTATTCACACTGGATTCAACCACTCTGTGACACATGATAGGAGCTAGCCTGGCTATTCTCTGTTTGTGAGCTCACTCTCTGCATGGCACACGACTTCCAAGTAAAGTCACTAAAGATGTTTACTTGTAACATATCCATAAGGAGGTAAAATGAGGTCAATATGAGGGAAACTACAGAAGAGAAAATTGTGGTATAGTACAAGAGGGTTTAAGAAAACGTTATTGGTCTTGCTAGATGCATTTAGAGGACATAAGTGGCGCTAGTAGTAAAGAAACTGTCTGCCAATGCAGGAGACATAAGAGACATGGCTTCGATCCCTGGGTTGGGAAGATCTTCTGGAGGAGGGCATGGCAACCCACTCCAGTATTCCTGCATGGAGAATCCCATGGACAGAGGAGCCTGGCAGGCTACAGGCGAAGGGGTTGCAAAAGAGCTGGACACAACTGAGGCGACTTAGCATGTATGCAGGCAACTAAAATGTAAATACCAAAAGGAGAGTCAAAACTATACTTTAGAATATTATTTAGCTGCAATTGGATTTGTTACTTAATCTCAAAATGCTTTTGAGCATTTTATCTTGGTGAAATCAAAACTAGATTACAAGCTGCATTTATTTTAGCATCTAATGCCATAAGTTTTTCCTAGGGCCTGTGAGGAGCCACTTGTAACTCCAGAGTTGGTATAAAGATGATTAGAGGCTAATGACATTTGAGATTTAACAGATACAGGAATAGCCTTCTCAGAACCTCTGTTATCTGACTAGAAGTAGAAATTTCTGAAAAATGAGGACTGTTAAGAATTCCCTCTTTGAGGTTGCTTCTACGTTTAATATCTAAACAAGAGTTCTGAAAATAAACATTTTAAACAAAGATGCAAATTATTTTTATTAAGAAGTTTTGGTACCTTTGCACTGTGAGCCTACTGCCATGAACATCAATGGTTTGACCCGTAAGGGGAGTAAAAAGTGAAAGTGTTAGTCACTTGGCTTTTTCTGACTTTTTGTGGCCCCATGTATTGTAGCCCACCAGGCTCCTCTGTCCATGGAATTCTCCAGGCCAGAATACTGGAGTGGGTAGCCATTTCCTTCTCCAGGGGATCTTCCTGACCCAGGAATAGAACCCATATGTTCTACATTGCAGTTGGATTCTTTACCATCTGATCCATCAGGGAAGGAAGCTGAGAACCAATTTGAGACAGGAATCCTTTCCCAAGGTATACCCTTTACTACTATTTTCTAAATATAAGACCCTCATCTTTAACTCATTATACAAGTCGAATTATCCTAACTTAACCAGCCCAAGCTGTGCAAACAAACCTAGCAAGAAAACATCATTATTTTTTTCCACTTTATCAGAAATAACAATGATATTATTATTATTTACTGAGTACATACTATGTATAAGTTACCATTCTAATTATTAAATTCATTTAATAATCCTATAAGATAGGTATGATTATTAACCCTACAAGGAAATTAAGGTAAAAGTAGGTTAAATAACTTTCTTAAGATCATACTATTAATGAATGCCCAAAGCACAATTTTGAACCAAACCAGGATGGCACCAGAACCATGCTTCTGCTTAAACTTGTAAACTTCTATGCAAATAAATAGCCTCAATTTTGTAGAAAGAGAAAGAACAACTATGCATTTTAACTTCTTATAATATAGAGCTTATGCATGCAAAGAATATTCTGCAGCAGAGAAAAACAAAAAAATAATGTTTGATAAAATATTAAAAAACAAACAAGGATATCTAAGACAGTAGGAAAATAAGAGGTTTCCTAAGGAAATAAGTAGTAAGGAAGTTTTGATGTCTTTGTTTTCAGGGTGTTTACTGATCTTCCTGGCACCACCTGGGAAAGCAGGACCAAAGTTAAGCAGCGGTCAGATATTATCCTCAAGAAGCTAGATGCCCCAAAAGTATAGACCCTCTTGCAAGTGACTTAAAAAACAATCTGTTACTTAAAGAATACTGACCAGTTTTTCTTTGTTTCTGACTGAAGTCAGAGAAATTGGGGGAAAAAGTTTCCCTTGGAAAATTTCTACTTGTCACTCTATACTCATATGGTTTGGGAACTGGAATTCATTCCAATTTGGATTTCCCCAAATCTCAAGATAAATGTTAAGTTTAAAATGTTACTCAGTTAATAATCCTCCAGGCTCCTAGTAAAAGCATATACAAATCTTCTATGGAAGGTTCATCTTTAACCCAGTCCTCAAAGTATTCCCATAGATAGCATTTATAGATACAGTCTCATAAATTAAAAAAAAGATCACTAAAACAGGTAGAAAGAATATATTATAGAGGGAAAAGATGTATAATTATGGCTAATATGGGCTGTTGTATGGCAGAAACCAACACAACATTGTAAAGCAATTTCCCCCAATTAAAAATCAATTAAAAAAAAAAACACAACTCTATAAGACTGGCCCCAAATAGAAACTCTGGACTCCTGAGTCTCAAGCAAGTTTTCTGGGCCAAAATACTGCACGCATATTCCTGCATCTCACTACTGGAGGAAGAATGTGTTCAGCATAATCCCTCCTAAGAGGAAACATATTGGAAGCCTATATCAGGATTCCTCCAGATTGCCTAATGCATTTTTTAGCATTGCTGATCATTGCAATAAAACACACTGAGGTTAAAAAAAAAATGGCATTATGAGTATAAGCAGAAACAATACTCTTGCCTGGAAAATCCCATAGACGGAGGAGCCTGGTAGGCTGCAGTCCATGGGGTCACTAAGAGTCGGACATGACTGAGCAACTTCACTTTCCTTTTCACTTTCATGCATTGGAGAAGGAAGTGGCGACCCACTCCAGTGTTCTTGCCTAGAGAATCCCAGGGACGAGGGAGCCTGGTGGGCTGCCATCTATAGGGTCTCACAGAGTCGGACACGACTGAAGTGATTTAGCAGTAGTAGCAGTAAACAGAAACAATAAACCTCAAAATCAAACTCACAAGGACTGCAGATGTTTGAATAAATATAAACCATAAAATAGAATATAAATAAGAATGTTTAGCATATTTTTAAAATAGAATTACTCATGTGATGAAGATTTGCAGAAGTGTGAAAAGAATTTCTAGAAAAGATTGTTGTTTTTAGTTGCTAAGTTGTGTTTGACTCTTTTGCAACCCTATGGATTAGAGCCCACCAAGCTCCTCTGTCCATGAGATTTCCCAGGCAAGAATACTGGAGTGGGTTGCCATTTCCTTCTTCAGGGGATCTTCCTTGGCAGGAAGGAATCTTTACCACTGAACCACCTGGGAAACCCTCTAGAAAAGATAATACACAGTAAATACATGTAGAAGTTCATGAAATAACAATAACAACAAAAATAGACAAGGTTAAAAGGGAAATAGTTAAATTGAAAGATTTTTAAAGCAGCCAGGTATAAAATAGACTACCAAAAAGCAATAATTGCACAGATAACTGAACTGATTTCTTATTAAGAAAAACAGATATAAAGGAGGTAAAAAGATTTATTTGAATAACAGTATAACTGTATGTAAGTAATTAAATGTCCAGCAAAGACATGTAATTTCTTCAAAGAAGGAAAAAGTAGTTTTTTTTAACAGTAAGAAGACTGAGAAAATTAATCCTAAACATTCTTATCATAAGGAAAGAATGTATGTTTTTTCAACTTCGTATCCATGAGATGATGTATGTTCATTAAACTTACTATGGTAATCATTTCATGATGGACATAAGTCAAACATTATGCCGTGTACCTTAAACTTTTACAGTGCTGTAGGTCAATTGTGTGTGAATAAAACTGGAAGAAAAAAAACACTTTCTGGTGTCAATTGAGAAAGGGTGTTAGTAACACATCTGTCCTATCGATCCAGTTGCTGGAAAAGTTTTCCCTTTTCCTTCTTTTCCCCTGTAAGTGTTATATTGTTTCCCAGGGTTTGTCAAGAAGCTCCCACTTCAGGACTTTTGAACTGTTATTGTCTTTTCCCTGAATATGTTTCCTTCAGTTAATTGCTTGACTTGGTCCCTCATTTAATTCTGGTTTTAGAAAAAGAAAGGAGGGGGAGGTGGTGGAGGAGAAGGGAGAAGAAGAGAAGAAAACTGAGAGTCAAAAGCTAAGGAAAGCCATCCTCGAGGTTCAAGAGGGAGGGGACATATGTATAGTCATGGCTGACTGAATGTTGATGTTTAGCAGAAACCAACAAAATTCTGCAAAGCAATTATTCTTCAATTAAAACATAAATATTTCTTAACTGCAAAAAAAAAGCACTAAGGAATCTTGATGTATGTACTTTTTTCAAGAAGAAGAAAGATCTGAGATGAAAAATGCAATTGCATGACGGAAAATGTTAAAAGATATATTTGTTCTATAAAACTGTAATAATAACTACTTTGTGAGGCTGGCATAAAATCAAGACAGAATAAAATTTTGTATAACAATAATATCTTAAGAAGTATGTAATCAGAGTCTAAACATTCTAAATGCTAGCATTATTTGAGAGAATGGAAAAATTTTTTATTAAATATAGGTTTTATTAAATTACATATATATGTAAAAATTTCTAAATTAATGAGATTGTAACATATAACTCCCCATTGAGTAAAGAAAATATTAGACTTACTATTTGCAAATGATATGATTTATCTCAAAGAAAATTTTGACATATTATTGGCCAATTGTTGGAATTTAAGAAAAAAAATTAGGTTAAAAAATATTTTAAAGTTCAATATACAAAGGTGTAAAAGTACAAATCAATGCAACAAAATGACATAATATAAATTTACAAAAGCATTAGAAAGATACCATAAATAAATCTAAAAATTATGTGTAAGAATTTACATAGAAAACTATAAAATGTTTTATGTAAAAATGTTTCTGTGTAGAAAACTATATAGTCCATGGAATTTTCCAGGCCAGAATACTGGAGAGGGTAGCCTTTCCCTTCTCCAGGGGATCTTCCCAACCCAGGGATCAAACCCAGGTCTCCCACATTGCAGCCAGGTTGTTTACCAGCTGAGCCACAAGGGAAGCCCAAGAATACTGAAGTTGGTAGCCTTTCCCTTCTCCAGGGGATCTTCCCAACCCCGGAATCAAACAAGGGTCTCCTGCATAGAAGGTGGATTCTTTACCAACTGAGCTATGAGGAAATTCCATAAAATGTCACTGAAACACATTTAAATAAAGAAGCATGGCATGTGCATGTGTAGAAAGAATCAATTCTGCAAAAATACTAATTCTGTTTAACTTGATCTATAGATACAATGCAATTTCAACCAAAATCACAACAGTTTTTTTTTAAATTAAGGATGATGATCTAATTCTATGATACATTTGGAAGATTAAAGATAAAGTGAAGTCGCTCAGTTGTGTCCAACTCTTTGCGACCCCATGGACTGTAGTCTACCAGGCTCCTCTGTCCATGGGATTTTCCAGTCAATAGTCCTGGAGTGGGTTGCCATTTCCTTCTCTAGGGGATCTTCCCAATCCAGGGCTCGAACCCAGGTCTCCCGCATTGTGGACGGACGCTTTACCATCTGAGCCACCAGGGAAGCCAAAGATAGCAAATATCTAATATTCTCCTAAGAGAACAAGTTAGAGGGCATCCTATTAGATACCAGTATTAATTACAAAGCTAACATCTAAAGCAGTGCCGTTTGGTATAGGAATAGATGAATAGATCAATGCAACAGTTTGAGAGCAAACATGTAGAATTCAGAAAAACATGTCGATATAAGGGATGAGAAAGCTAGATATTCAGATCAGTAGAGAGAGAATGAACTATTCAGTAAATGGTTTGGTTATTGTTATCCTTCAGAAATAAATGAAAACAAAAAACAAATGCTCCTTTAAAACACACAGGAAGTTTAGAAACATAACACTAAAGCAACTGTTTTTTATATTAAAAAAAAAAACTATCATCTTTTAGGCAGCACAAAACATAAAGGAAAATAAATTCAACCTTACTAAAATGAAAATTTATATTCATTAAATGAGAAGATGAGAAAAAGAACAACACAAACTATACAAATACAAACTAGGACTGAAAGAAGATAATTATGACACATCCAAGACAAAGAATTAGCATTTATAGTATATAAAGAACTCCCACAAATCAATAAAAAGGTCAAAAGCTCAATAAGATAAAAAACAAATGACATACAAACATATTAAAAGGCATTCAAATTCCTTAGTAATCAGAGAAAATTAAACTCATAAATATGTACTGTATTTCACAGTGCAGTTATCAATTTGATTGATATCAATCAGATTATAATTAAAATATTTATAATCCTAAATCTTGACAATGATTTAGTATAGTGAAACTCTCATATATGAATGAAACTGAGTAGCATAATTTTGCAAAATGATTTACACTATCTAATAAATTTAAAAGTACACATATTCTTTGATTCAGAAATTTTAATTCCAGATGTAAAACTCAGAGATATATACAAGATGCTCACAGAAATACATTAATGCTTAAAATAAACAAATTTTAAAACTTCAAAACAAACTAAACAGTATTTACCAAGAGTATAATGGATTTAACAGTATATTTGAAACAATGTATCTTAAAAATTATACTATCGCTTGCAGCAAATATAAATGGTCTACAAATTGACACATTTTTTTAAAAGGCATAAAGTTGAATGGAAAACAGCAATTCATTAAAAGATACAGACAGTATGATTTAATGTACATAAAATTCAAAACTAGTAAAAAGTAAAATTAAAAAATTAAAACCAGGGTAACTACTTACATGATAAAACCATAAGAAGAGAATTGACATGTACAATTGATATGTACAATTCCCATATATTGTACATATTTCACTCATGGTATGTTTTACACAGAACAGTCAAAATCAATGAAAAAACATGCTCCACAAGTAAATATTTATTGCATAATGGTTGTTCTGACCTGCATGCTCTTTAAGCTTTAACTGTAGTTCTACTTTTTATATATGGTTTGCTCAGCTTGGTACAAGAAAATTACAATCAGTTAATACAAAATTTCATTTTCCCCAGTAAGTCTTATTAGTGTCATGCAAGAACACAACTTTTATGTTTGGATTTGTAAAATCACATGGCTTGAGGGTTCCTACAGTTTCTGTTATACTGTATCTTTAAATAGAAAATACAGCTCCAAATTTAAATATGAGCTTAAAGAGAAAAATAACAATGGAGACCGTAGTGATATACAAATACTCTTAGCTCTTCCTGGAAGAGTCAAATCTATGTTTTGTTTTGTTTTTGTGTGTAGTTTTGTTTTACTGTCCTTTAAAAGGTATAGGGATAATAAATCTTTCAAACTATTCAGGAAACATAAAATTTGAAGAGAATACAAACCCATTTTTCAATTTTTTGACTAAAATATATCACCATCTGCTTGGATAAATTAACAAGTGACATTATTTGCCTTAAAATATTTTTTCCATTTCTTCTAAACCTGCATAAATTCTTACCAACAGAAAATCTAACAAAAGTCAGGTAGACAACCAAAATAGACATCATTAGTAAGGAAAAATTCTGTACCCCAGAAAAAACTTGCTTTGGACTTCAAAACAATATTCACATATGGATTACATCTGATTAAAAATTATTTTTACTTAATAAGTTAATGATCTTCACCTGCTTCTATTTTCAGTATAATCATTTATTTTAGACAGTTGCTATTACATGAATAAATCCATGCAGAAATGCACACATTCATAGGCATATACATGTGAAATATCAAGTCAAAATTTGCTGCTGCTGCTAAGTCACTTCAGTCGTGTCCAACTCTGTGCGACCCCATAGACGGCAGCTGGCCAGGCTCCCCTGTCCCTGGGATTCTCCAGGCAAGAACACTGGAGTGGGTTGCCGTTTCCTTCTCCAACGCATGAAAGTGAAAAGGAAAGTGAAGTCGCTCAGTCGTGTCCGACTTGTAGTGACCCCATGGACTGCAGCCCACCAGGCTCCTCCGTCCATGGGATTTTCCAGGCAAGAGTACTGGAGTGGGGTGCCATCGTAAGGCTAAAACTTATCTAGTAAATGAGATGAAAATAACACAAAAATCACTTAGTCATAAGAAAATTTTAAGACTTTGACTTCACAGTAAAATTGAACTTTTAAAAAGCTCCAAGCTCTAATAAAGCAAGGATTCATTATCAAAAGTTTCTGTGAAAAGGAAACAAAAAAATATTAATGACTTGAAGAGACTAAAAATAAGATGACCTCAGTCTTTAAAAGGGGAACATGAATTATGGAAGTATCTAGCAAAGACACATTTAATACAATTTAGCTTGAGAAATTACATGGCCTTCAGAAATTACCATCCTGGCCACATCACTGTAAGACATATCCCTGGTCATAGATTAATCTGGACATTCTGGGTTTTGTTAATAATATTCTAAAAAGTGTTGTAGCACCTTTTAGTTACAATTCCATTCCAAACAGTGACAAACTTAGTGAAAAGGCTTTTGAAAAACATAAGTAAACCTAAGTTTATTTTGGGTTATATCTCTGTATTAATTAGGACTGTAAAATGCAATTAATAGAAATGAACTCAAGTTAGTTTAAGATATAAATCCCAACACTATAAATAAATCAGAAGTACATTATAACCCCAAAGGAGAAAATATGCAGCTGAACATTATAAAAAAGAAATTTAATTGGTAGTTTATCTCTCTGTGAACTGGCTTTCTCTGCCTCTCAGTCACCACCATGCAGTGGCTGGTGCATGAAGAGTAGCACCCCATACTTGTAAGTCCACAGTTGCTCCTAACTCAGCAGGGATACACTAAAATCAATTATGAGTTCCCTGGGAAGAAAAATATTTTTTCTTCTCAGGTTGAAGAGTTCTCCTTTGGTTCAACAGGAATAGGAAGATTGATTATGTAATCAAGTATAGCTGACAAAAGGCAATTGCAATAGTGGTTATGTGTAAGTTGGAAAAATACTGCAGAGGGTATTTATTACAATCTCAGTAGGGGTTTATTACTAACTCTCGGCCCATTTGCTAACCCGGGAATTTGGGTTGTCTCAAGGAGTCCATATTTGGGCCTGTAGTAATTGTATTCTTACAACATTGTACAGATTAACAGACCTATGCTAATGTACATGTTCTTGGCTTCAGTTCAGTTCAGTCGCACAGTAATGTCCGACTCTTCGCGACCCCATGAACTGCAGCATGCCAGGCCTCCCTGTCCATCACCAACTGCTGGAGTCTACCCAAACCCATGTCCATTGAGTCGGTGATGCCATCCAACCATATCATCCTCTGCCGTCTCTTTCTTCACCATCTGCAGTGATTTTCCACTGTTTCCCCATCTATTTGCCATGAAGTGATGGGAACAGATGCTATGATCTTCGTTTTCTGAATGTTGAGCTTTAAGCCAACTTTTTCACTCTCCTCTTTCACTTTCATCAAGAGGCTTTTTAGTTCCTCTTCACTTTCTGCCATAAGGGTGGTGTCATCTGCATATCTGAGGTGATTGATATTTCTCCCGGCAATCTTGATTCCAGCTTGTGCTTCATCCAGCCCAGCGTTTCTCATGATGTACTCTGCATATCAGTTAAATAAGCAGGGTGACAATATACAGGCTTGACGTACTCCTTTTCCTATTTGGAACCAGTCTGTTGTTCCATGTCCAGTTCTAACTGTTGCTTCCTGACCTGCAAATAGGTTTCTCAAGAGGCAGGTCAGGTGGTCTGGTATTCCCATCTCTTTCAAAATTTCCCAGTTTATTGTGATCCACACAGTCAAAGGCTTTGATATAGTCAATAAAGCAGAAATAGATGTTTTTCTGGAACTCTCTTGCTTTTTCAATGATCCAGCAGATGTTGGCAATTTGATCTCTGGCTCCTCTGCCTTTTCTAAAACCAGCTTGAACATCTGGAAGTTCACGGTTCACGTATTGCTGAAGCCTGGCTTGAAGAATTTTGAGTACTACTTTACTAGCATGTGAGATGAGTGCAATTGTGCGGTAGTTTGAGCAATCTTTAGCATTGTCTTTCTTTGGGATTGGAATGAAAACTGACCTTTTCCAGTCCTGTGGCCACTGCTGAGTTTTCCAAATTTGCTGGCATATTGAGTGCAGCACTTTCACAGCATCATCTTTTAGGATCTGAAATAGCTCACTGGAATTTCATCATCTCCATTAGCTTTGGTCATAGTGATGCTTTCTAAGGTCCACTTGACTTCACATTCCAGGATGTCTGGCTCTAGGTGAGTGATCACACTATTGTGATTATCTGGGTCATGAAGATCTTTTTTGTACAGTTCTTCTGTGTATTCTTGCCATCTCTTCTTAATATCTTCTGCTTCTGTTAGGTCCAAACCATTTCTGTTCTTTATCGAGCCCATCTTTGCATGAAATGTTCCCTTGGTATCTCTAATTTTCTTGTTGTTGGCTTCAGGACACTTTAGTTGGAGAAGACTCTTGAGAGTCCCTTGGACTGCAAGGAGATCCAACCAGTCCATTCTGAAGATCAGCCCTGGGATTTCTTTGGAGGGAATGATGCTAAAGCTGAAACTTCTGTACTTTGGTCATGTCATGCAAAGAGTTGACTCATTGGAAAAGACTCTGGTGCTGGGAGGGATTGGGGGCAGGAGGAGAAGGGGATGACAGAGGATGAGATGGCTGGATGGCATCACTGACTCGATGGACATGAGTCTGAGTGAACTCCAGGAGTTGGTGATGGACAGGGAGGCCTGGTGTGCTGAGATTCATGGGGTTGCAAAGAGTTGGACATGACTGAGCAAATGAACTGAACTGAACTGAACTGAAGGGAATCAAGTAGTGTGCTTCCTTTTGGTGTGACTGCCCTGTGAGGAAGACTATGAGATAGTAGACCCTTGGGTACCATCTGCCTGAGTACGTGACTGACCCAATTATCTCTGAAGGTAATATGAAGGAAGCAATTAGAGTATATTGTTTATGCGGCATTTATCTTTGATGCATACTTTTTTCCACAGATGGTGAGCTATTTAGGGGCCAAGAACGAAGCTTTCAGAGCTAGGATAGCATAGAGGCTATATGGACTGCTGTTTGTGATATACTATCACAGTCCAAACTATAGCTTTGCAATTTACTAGTTGCATGGCCTCCGTCAAGTTAAGTAACCTATCTGTTCAGAAGTTTCCTCATCTTTAGATCTGGGATAAAAATAGATTAAGGAAACTAATCCTAGCAAACTGCTTAGAACAATCCCTGGAAGATGGTAAGCACTCAGTGTTCTGGTTGTTTTATAAGAGGTGATTTTATGAGGTGCTATATTCCTGGCTTGCCAATTCTTTGTAACAAAGCCAGGTACCAAGGCTGATCTACTGCGAAGGTATTTAACGTCGTTCCTGAGTTGTTTCTGACTTTCCAAGGCTTATCAACATATTTTGTATTTTTTTTTGTCTTCTTAAAGCACACCCCAAATTGTATCAACTTCAAGCCCAATAGAACTTAATTCCACCCCTGGTCAAGTAGGATGGACTGATTTAGATAACTATTCAGAACTTTAAGAAAAACTACTTTATTCTTATTGTATATAAGAATAACAATAACTAGAAGAGTACACGGATTATACAGTAGGGTTGTGACCATAACAAAGTACAGCAATGCTATTGTTTCAACTGCTGACTCTAGAGTCTCTTTAGGAGAAAAAGCTATCATTAAGAAAGGAGTAGAGTTTCTTTAAATAGTGGATAGGATTCCCAGCCCTTGGCCGCCAGCACTAAGCCTTGATAGGAAGAAGAAATTAGAAAAAATTGCTCTATGTAATCAAAAGGGAGAAGAATTTGAAGTTCCCCAAGCAATCCACACAAGGGAGGTGGAGGAAAGGACGTGAAGTGAAGTGAAGTCACTCAGTCGTGTCTGACTCTTTGCGACCTGTGGACTGTAGCCCACCAAGCTCCTCCATCCATGGGATTCTCCAGGCAAGAATACTGGAGTGGGGTGCCATTTCCTTCTCCAGGGGATCTTCCCGACCCAGGGATCGAACCCAGGTCTCCCACATTGCAGGCAGATGCTTTAACCTCTGCACCACCAGGAGGAAAGGAAAGCAGAGAGAAAAGCTGCACTTGGAACAAGGTGACTCCTCCTAGGGAGTCTTCTAAATTCTCAATAAAGTCTTTCAAATTTGTAAAAGTTGTGAGTGAGTATTTATTTTGGGGACTGAAGAGGTTGAGTTCCACCCCTGTTTAGCTTCTGAGGACACAGGGCCTCTAAAAATGTTAACAGCCCTGGGAGTATGTGTAAGTCTGAGAGGGTGCCATGGTTTGTGTGCCCCCAGACACAGATGCTGAGACAAGGGTTCTAGTGCAAATAATTTATTTGGGAGGAGAAGAAATCCCATGTAGGAAGCATGGAAATGAGACAAGGAAGGAAAGGCAGCCCAAAAATGTTCCTTATTAAGCTGTCTACCACTGTGGGTGACTGGACTTAATCCTGTTGGGGAAAAGGGAGCCAGTGTGAAACACACACCTCAGAGTTATTCTCCCCAAAGGACTGGGGTATTTATGTATCATTGCTGCCAATCATTGGTTAAGGACTACTCCCAGAGGCTATTTCTTGGCACTTTTGCCCCAAGAGATAGAGGTAAATATGCAAGTGCTGGAAGTTGAAAGTTGAATGAGGTGATATGGCAGGGCACCAACATCATTTACTCCAGTGAAGTTTTGATTTCCATTGACTCTGGAATGGACAGGAATTTAAGGAGAAGTTCACTAGATTTCTGAAGGTCAGAGGAATTCCCAGTGTCTCCAGAACTGCATTACTGTATTTTATTTAGTTTTAAATTCACACCCACAAAGCACTGATTTTCCTTTAAAGAGTCTTTACACAGATATGGCTGGGAGATAACATTATGAGAGAGTGAGTTAGATATGCATTTTCCCCTTGAATCATTCAGCTTCTAATGATTCTCTTCTAAATGTCCACTTTCTTTGTCCCAAGTCCTCCAACATTGAGATAGTTTTCTTTTTGCATAGTGCCACTAAAATTAGTTTTCAAACCTTCACTCTCCAATTTTAATACATAAACTTTAAAATGATATTTAAAGGTATCTATTTTCTCTAAGAATTGCTTATCTGTTTGAATTGTTCTTATTTATCTTTATTTCTATAATTTCATAATCTGCAGTATTAAGGTTATATTCTTCTTGCTTTGGAAAAGAAAAAAAAAATTCCAGATGTAGCTCAAACAGAAAAAGTTCCTAGATTTATAAAGAAATGTAGATATCATTCCATTGTCAGCATAACACTTTTAAACATATGCACATCCTCTTCTCCAATTGTAGCAGCTCAAAGATTAACTGCTTAACCACCTCACATAACATCGAGTAGTCTCTGCAGGCATCAAGTTTGATATGTGTAAATGTTCAATGCATACCTACAAACTGATATGTAGGGAAAAGAAAAACAATCGATGACTTCATTTATCTTGAAATGATACACTTAGGTCTGATAGAAATGTGAATAAATTCAATGATTTGGGGGATATTTCTTTCAGTCACCTCTCTAAAAGTTATTAATTGTTGGTTTTCCATCTAGTGTTTCATGTATCTTTTTTATTTCTAATAGTTTCAACCCCAGTATTGAATTTTCTTTGGCCTGAAAACATTTCATTCCTTTCCCAATGAACAATGATGTCCTTTTCTTCCATCCTTTAACTTCCACAATAGAGTCTCAATACTGGGGGCCATTCCACTCTCCATGATTATGAAGACAGCTCTGGTTCTCTTCCTTCACAGTTCCACAAGGGTTATCAACCTGCTTTCTCTCTACTTCAGGTAGAAGTTTTTCTTGTGAACCAATTATCCTCCCTATCTTTGTCCTCTGAAGAATTGGTTTTCCACTCCCAGCTATTTTCTGTCTTAGGGTAAGTTTTCTGTCTGGGTCATTTTGCTTATTTCTCTACCCTCTTAAAAAGTGGATTCCTCTGCCTTAGAGAATTCTCAATTTCACATAGTATTTGACATGTTTAAAATTTCTTCGATTCAGAGGGAATTTTGTTTTGCTACTATTTGAGAAGTGCAAAGCAGGTCATCAGTTCAAAAACACAGAAACATACGTTACCTAAAGAAAGAACCCACAGCTGTATTTTGCAGGTGCTATAAAAATCATCTTGTGGTGAATTATCCAATTGGGTTTTACCTCCCCCTAACCACCAATAGCTACAAACTCTGGAAATTATTAAACACTGCAAACCTTTTACCAATGACTAAGAAGTGTTTCTTAGTTTAACAACCAATTTTTGTAATTTGTTGGCTATACCCGAATATTTATCTTAACAACAAAAGATGATTGAGTATAAACTGATTCTTTATGAAAATAACTCCTAATGCCTAAATATTTGTCTTAAGAACTCCAATGTTATATTAGGAAGGGTTGACAGTTGTCTCAAACCCATAAAAGAGGACCGACTGCAATAACAATGACATCCAGAAGATAGGAAGGGACTATGCAATGGCTTTTAGATTCACCCATGAAATGATTCTTTTCATATAATTAATTGAGAAGAGAGAACCCTGGCAGTTACACAGGCAAACATATAATCTTTTTGGCCATGGGGAAGAACATGTGTGTACTTGGAGGGATTCAGACTTCTCCTCAAACAGTAGTAGTAGGTAATAGAGAATTCAAGTCAAAGCAAAAGTTTTTGAGATTGCCTAGAGGCTCTCTCCACCTACACAATGGACTTAACAGTAAAACCAAGAAAACATATACAGCCGTAAATCTGGCAAGGAGAGACCTTGGCCAAGTTTTTTTCTGGACCACCAGGATTATTTTCCATTTAACTCATACACTTGAAGCTGCTATGGTTTCTTCATCCTTCTCAATATAGTCATTGTAATTAGAAGGGTTTTCAAATCAAGATCAGCGTCAAGCTTATACTTCAGGAGCTGAAAGCCTCTCAGACCACAGAGACTGGAAAGGGAGAGAGTTGGTCCTTTATAAGTGATTAGGCAGTGATTAATTTTTGCTTCCCTAGTGGCTCAGTGGCAAAGAATATGCCTGCCAAGCAGGAGACATGGGTTCAATCCCTGGGTCAGGAAGATAACCTAAAGAAGGAATTGGTAACCCATTCCAGTAGTCTTGCCTGGGGAATCCCATGGACGGAGGAGCCTGCTGGGCTACAGTCCATGGGGTCACAAAAGAGTTGGATGCCACTTAGCAACTTAACAGCAGCAGCAGCAGTGATGGTGATGGTGACAGGAATCCAGGCCTCCTAGTGGATGACTAAGAGATATTTCTTGGTTATTGTTATGTTTTACCTTCTCAAATATGTTACTATTATTTGATATGTGATAATAGATTTCAGTCCTGTCCTCCACTGCCTGCTTTCTGCACCCTTTCTGCATGGTTAGGCAGTGTTTTACTATCTTCTTCTAGCCACTCTATGCCCATGTACTGTAAAATACAGAGGCATTATTCAACACTCATTGAGAGTAGAAGATTTCGCACCAATATGCAAATCTACATGAAAGTCACTTGGTCGTGTCTGACTCTTTGCAACCCCATAGACTGTACAGTCAATGGAATTCTCCAGGCCAGGATACTGGAGTGAGTAGCCTTTCTCTTTTCCGTGGGATCTTTCCAACCCAGGGCTCGAACCCAGGTCTTCTGCATCACAGGCAGATTCTTCACCAGCTTAGCCACAAGGGAAACCCAAGAATACTGAAGTGGGTAGTTTATCCCTTCTCCAGCAGATCTTCCCAACCCAGGGATCGACCTGGGATCTCCTGCATCGCAGGCAGATTCTTTACCAACTGAGCTATCAGGGAAGCTAGCAATGTTCTTAATGCCTCTAGATGTGCTCTTCCAATTTTCACAACAGTAGATACCATTGTTACCCTCACTGTTTTACACAGGAGATCTAATTGGTACCTTTGTTGGTGGTTTAGTTGCTAAATTGTGTATGACTCTTGTGACCCATAGCCCACCAGGCTCCTCCATCCATGGGATTTTCCAGGCAAGAATACTGGAGTGGGTTGCTATTTCCTTCTCCAGGTAATCTTCCCAACTCAGGGATTGAACTTGGGTCTTCTGCACTGCAGGCAGATTCTTTACTGACTGAACTACCAGGGTTACTGATTGGTACTCTTGAAGTCACAACAATAGGAGTCAGAATTTGAACACAGGCAGTCTTCTGACTCTGTTCTAGAGTCAGAACAATTAACAACTATTTCACCTAAGTAGGATGAAAGCCAGAGAGAAATGTCACAGAAACCAGCGGAAGGAAAAGTTTCAAGAAGATAATGGTCAATAGTGGCAATAGTGCTCAGGCAGGTTGTGTAAGACAAGGGTGGAGATGCATCCACTGGATTTAAACACAGAGAAACCGTATTATGGGTTGAGACAGTGGAGACCTAGAGTAGGGTAGTGAGGTGGGAAGATGAGTTTAATGAGAAGATACAGGACTAGGAGGAGAGGCCGTGAAAACACTGACTGTTAATAGTCTTTCCAAAACTTGAATGCTCAAAACAAAGTGAGATGAGATGGCTATGAGAAGGAAGATACAAGTATGGTGTTTAGGTAGCAACTCCAAATCACTAAGGCACACAGACTTAAAACTAACCAGGTTTGCAGATTTACCCAGTGTAAAGCTGGGGACTATACTGAACTGATTTTTTATGTCAGATGCCCTAAGAACCTGCTAGTTTCCTACTTTGTTCAGTAAAACATCTGGAAATGTTGCCTAAAGAGCACACCAAGAAATATTTTTCAGTTCAATACTATTAACAAAAAAATAAATAAATAAATCTCACGGTAGGTCTAGACTTTACCTTATGTAGGCAGTATGAGAACCCAGTCCCTTCACTATTATTAATAGATGGCATCACCTAATCTATAATAAAACAAAAACTACAGTGAAGAAACTATTCAATATGAGATTATCAATTAAATAGTCCACTTTCCAAGTTAAGCTTCCAAACGAGTAAAACATATTTCTTATTTTGAAAACATCAGCTAGCTCTAGACATCTCAGAAATATATGAAAGAAAACCAGCATTCTTGGTAGCCATAAAAAAGTAAAAAGTATTGGAAAATACTGCTACAGAGAACAGCACAAGAGTTCTGTAAAGTGTTTTTGTGGGACAAATGTCCTCATAAATTCTTGATAAAGAAAATGAAAAAATGGCGTGATGGCAAAAGAAGAAAAAGGGATGTGTTGTAATGGTTCTAATGGAATAAATTAAATGTATATTCTGTGTTTGTGTGTGTGTGTGTGTGCGTATTTTTCATGGGGTTCTCAAGGCAAGAATACTAAAGGAATTTGTTATTCCCTTCTCAGTGGACCATGTTTTGTGTATATGTATGCATATATATTTAACTCCAACAAAATTCTAGAAAATATCATTAGGAGAGTAATTATAAATATATAAATATTAATATAAGGTAGTACATACTAAGTACTCAATAAAGTAGGTATTATTAATTCTATAAGATAAAATTCAGTTTCAGATGGCTGAAGGTTACAATATATTTAAGAACACAAGACTTAGAAGTTCCAAGGCATAGCAAACTATGGGACAGAGACTAATTTAGAAATACCACAACCAAATGTAGAAATCACAGGGTCACAGAATATTAGAGCTGGGAGGAATTTTAGGAACATTTAGCTATTTCTTTTACAGATAAAGGAATGACATAAACCTGTTACGTTTCCTATGAATGGCCTACATGTTGAATGGAGAGCTTGCCTCCCATGACATGTGATATTTTACTAGAGAAGAAAAAAATAACGTACAGTAGACAGACAATTCATTTGTGGCTGACTTTGAATGTTTTACAAGAAATAAGAAGAACATGTTTAAATTACTTATAAGAGAAAGTGTCCTAAAGGCAAGAGCAGTTTAACAATGGAATAGCCACCCAAAGAGGTCATTGAGGAAACATCAATAAGACATTCAGAAAGAGATTAAATATATTTCTAAAGGGAATAATAAAACTGTCTGGCAATAGCATGCATTAGGTACAGAGGTCTGAATACAATGACCTGTCATTTTCCCCATAGTCCCAGTGTCTATGATTCACGTAAAATAATTATGACAGCAAATAGAGGTAAGTTGAATACCAAAGGGAGAAAAATCATGAGAAAAAAATCTAAAAGGACTACCAGAACTGACACGATAGCACAGAAGAAAATCTTTTTTTGGTTGAAGAGCTTACTAAGCAGCATTCTGCTGGTACTTTTTTCTGCTTCTGTCTAGAGGAGCAATGGCAAGACACTCACCATTCTGTCAAAAGACAAGATGTTTCAGAACTGTTTGCAATCCTTAAGAGGTGCACAGGCTGCCTTTAAGTTTTTATGGTCTCATCACTGAAGGGACCAAAAATATAACTTCCATAAGAATGTATAAAGAGTCAGAATAAGCATTCGGTGCGTTTAGTAACTTGTGAAGGTTTATGCTGATAGCAATAATGTTATAATGCACGATCATAAAATCAGAAAATGGTTTAGCTGTAAGAAACTTTAAAGATCTTTAAGCATAACCTCATTTGATTGGAAAAGAGGAATGTGGACTTATGGTCAAACTAAGGCACATTTTAGACTCTAATCACACTTCTCTAGTGGCTAAGTAGTAAAGAATCTACCTGCAATGCAGGAGATCCAGGTTCAATCCCTGGGTCAGGAAGATCCCCTGAATGAAGAAATGGCAACCCACTCCAGTATTCTGGAATTGAAAAGTCCATGGACAGAGGAACCTGGCAGGCCACAGTCCACGGGGCCACAAACAGACACGACTGAGTGACTAAAAAACAACAAAAAATTGGTAGTTTCTACTTTTTAATGAAAAGTAGTCAACATTCTGTCCATTGACTTTATAGTTATGTTGTCACTTAATTCGAAATGCTTAAATTAAAAGAGCACTGAAACGAAATATCACAGAGCAAGTACAATTTGCTTAAATACAGAATGATTTCTTCTTGTTTTTAAACTTTTGAAAAACAGAACAGTTCTTAAGTAGTATTTATCTTTTAAAATTTTCTTGTAAATGTGAACTTGCCACTATGGTGGTGGTGGTGGTTTATTCAAGTCTTGTCTGACTCTTTGGACCTTATGAACTATAGTCCACCAGGCTCCTCCATTCATGGGATTTCCCAGGCAAAAATACTGGAGTGGGTTGCCATTTCCTCCTCCAGGAAATCTTCCTGACCCAGGGATCAAACCCATGTATCCTGCATTGCAGGCAGTCTCCTGCATTACAGGTGGGTTCTTGACCAACTGAGCTGTCGGAATCCTATGGTATACCCTTTTTATGTACAAAGTAGTGCACAATACTGAGAATGGACTTTCATTATTACTAAATATATGGATGGTACAGATATTGGTTCTTTGGTGAAAGAAAAACCAAATGGAAGAGGAGACTGTAACTTTATTTTCTATATTAGTTATTCTGTTATTAATTAAATAGGAGAAAAGGAAAGATATACCCATATGAAAGCAGAGTTCTAAAGAATATCAAGGAGAGATAAGAAAGCCTTCCTAAGTGAAAAATGTGAAAAAATAGAGGAAAACAATAGAATGGGAGAGACTAGAGATCTCTTCAAGAAAATGAGAGATACCAAGGGGATATTTCATGTAAAGAAGGGCACAAAAAAGAACAGAAACAGGGTGGGCCTAACAAAAACAGAAGATATTAAGACGAGGTGGCAAGAACACACAGAAGAACTATACAGAAAAGAACTAATGGCCCAGATAACCACAATGATGTGATCACTCACCTAGAGTCAGACATCTTGAGTGTGAAGTCAAGTGGACCTTAGGAAGGATCACTATAAACAAAGTGAGTGGAGGTGATGGAGTTCAGGCTGAGTATTTCAAATCCTAAAAGATGATGCTATGAAAGTGCTGCACTCAATGTGTCAGCAAATTTGGAAAACTCAGCAGTGGCCACAAGACTGTAAAGGTCAGTTTTCATTCCAGTACCAAAGAAGGGCAATGAAAAAGAATGTTCAAATTCCTGCACAATTGCACTCATCTCACATGCTAGCAGAATAGTGCTCAAAATTCTCCGAGTGAGGCTTCCATAGTACCTGAACCAAGAACTTCCAGATATTCAAGCTGGATTTAGAAGACAGAGGAACCAGAGATCAAATTGCCAACATCTGCTGGATCATAGAAAAAGCAAGAGAATTCCAGAAAAATGTCTACTTCTGTTTCATTGACTACGCTAAAGCCTTTGACTGTGTGAATCACAATACACTATGGAAAATTCTTCAAGAGATGGGAATACCAAACCTCCTCACCTGCCTCCTGCAAAACCTGTGTGCAGGTCAAGAAGCAACTGTTAGAACTGGGCATGGAACAATGGACTGGTTCCAAATTGGAAAAGAAGTATGTCAAGGCTGTATGTTGTCATTCTAGTTATTTAACTTATAGGCAGAGTATATCATATGAAATACCAGGCTGGATGAATCACAAGCTGGGATCAAAATTGCCAGGAGAAATATCAATAGCCTGAAAAATATGCAGATGACACCACTCTTATGGCAGAAAGTGAAGAACTAAAGAGCCTCTTGATCAAAGCGAAAGAGGAGAGTGAAAAAGCTGGTTTAAAACTCAACATTCAAAAAACGAAGATCATAGCATCCAGTCCCATCACTCCATGACAAACAGATGGGAACACAATGGAAACAGTGACAGATTTTACTTTTGGATCTCCAAAATCACTGCCGATGGTGACTGCAGCCATGAAAACAAAAGATGCTTGGTCCTTGGGAGAAAAAGTTATGAGAAACCTAGACAGTATATTAAAAAGCAGAGATATTACTTTGCCAACAAATGTGTGGATAATCAAAGCTTTAGTTTTTCCAGTAGTCACGTATGCATGTGAGAGTTGGACCATAAAGAATGCTGAGCACCAAAGAATGGATGCTTTTGAACTGTGGTGTTGGAGAAGACTCTTGAGAGTCCCTTGGACAGCAAGGATATCAAATCAGTCAATTCTAAAGGAAATCAATCCTGAATATTCATTGGAGGGACTGATGCTGAGGCTGAAGCTCCAATACTTTGGCCAACTGGTAAGCTCCAATACTTTGGCCAACTAGTATGAAGATCAGACTCATTGGAAAACACCCTGTTGCTGGGAAAGATTGAAAACAGGAGGTTAAAGGTATGACAGAGGATAAGATGGCCGTATGGCATCACTGACTAATGGACAGGAGTTTGAGCAAGCTCCAGGAAGTGGTGAAGGACATGTAAGTCTGGTGAGCTGAAGTCCATGGGGTCACAAAGCGTTGGATGCAACTGAGCAACTGAACCACAATTAATTAGATAAATCTTAGTGAGGGTCTACTTTGATCTAGTCACCAACTTAAGCCGGGAGAGTACTTTTCTGACAGAATGTGTTTTAGAATAAAATGAGAAGATAGTCATAAAAAATCAAAACAAGCCATTGTTTTGGAAAATTATTTTCATAATGAAGATGAATACATAGTGTGCGGAAACCTAGCAGAATTGCTTTGGTTTATCTGGAGACTTTCAGAAGGAGCCACAGAGATGATTGTTTTTGATCTGGACCCCGAGCAGACAAGTTAAGTTTAGCAAGAATGTGCTAGTAGTGTTAGTGTCTCAAACAGAGAAGTCATCTTGATGAAAGACACAGCTGTTTGGAAAAACATGATGTGTCCAGGAAATGCTAGTGCCAGAATATTGCTACGCCAAATGAAGAGAAGCAGAAGACAGAACCAGAGGAGTCAGGCAAGGGATGTTCCTGAAATGTAGAGGATTCCTGTGCCTACAGAGCTTCCTTGGTAGTTAAGTCAGTAAAGAATTTGCCTGCAATGCAGGAGATGCAGATTCAATCCAGGGGTGGGAAAAATCCTCCTGGAGCAGGAAACTGCATCCCACTCCAGTATTCTTGCTTGGGAAATCCTAAGGACAGAGGAGCCTGGTCTGCGGTGTCACAAGAGTCAGACTCAACTTAGCAACTAAACCACCACCATCCTATGTTTAAAAGCATAGTGGGGTCGCGGGGAGGAGGATAAATAAGCATCTCGGGCCAGGGTGTAGACACACTACTTTAAGAATTTACTCAGATATTTCATATCTATGAATCTCAGCACGTTTGCTATTCATCTGAGGTATTTCCAGGGCATGGTGGACGGGAACTCACTGAGTGATGGGTTGTAGAATTTATATATAGATGTTTGCACTCACTTCTTTGGTTACAACTACTTGGTTGAATCTCTTTGGAGGAGCCAAAGGGAAGCTGAGAATTGTAATTCACCTCAGCGGTACTTCACCCCCATTCTGTGACTTCACATGCACTGCAGTCACTACAGCTATGGAATCAGTACTGGCTTTTTTGATATTTCAGAGATAACTACATGAGTTGGAATCAGCAGCAAAGCTTTTGAGTAAAACAGTCAGTCCTGTGGTCAAATCCTGGCACCTCCATTATTCTCTGAGTCCATTTTTTTCCTTTATAAAAGAGGCTGAAATATCCTACTTTAACAGAGAAGCTGATGGTTGAATCGGAGAAATGTGTGTGACATTTAGTAGGCAAGTGCTATTTTGATTATTTGGCTTTCCATCACACAAAGAATTAGAATGGGTTCAATCTAGTCTTATATGGTCCTCAGGACTGAGCTTGGTGACGGTGAATTTTTAAAATTGCCTTAATAGGTGGGGCTTATGCCAAGAGTCTGCTAAAGTCTGAACAGCACCGATGTTTTACTTTAAACAGTTAAAATGAAATACATATTAGATCCCCTGCTTCCCTAAGGAGCAGGCATTAGGTTTTATACTCCTACACATTAGCCTCTTGGATAAATAAACAAAATAAGCAATAGTGCACTTTTTCTGTTTTTATATTGTGGCAGAAACATCTTGAAAATGCTTTGAGTGTGAATAGCTTTCTAAATAGAGCTCTCTACACTACTGTCTTTTTAATTTAATATGAAACCTATACACAAAGCTGCCGAGGCAAAGAGGATTTTCACCCATTCATACGGTCAAATACATGTGAGCATAGTAGCCCAGTTAAGTGGATACTTTCACATTCCTTTCTCCCTCCACACCCCCCAGGAAACATATAATTTATAAGTAGAAATGTGAAATTTTCAATTGAGGCAAAATGCAATGGTATGTAGAAATACTCAACTGTACTTCAGGCAGAATGAAAGGAAATTTAACAACTGTTAAAATAGTACAGGTAGGGAAAACAGACTGTGGCTTGATTGTAACAATAACGAAACTCTAATCTTTAAATAACAGCATCAATGTAATTTCAAACAGATTAGAGGATTTGAAAACCTCCCAGAGTAAGCAGCTCATATTTCTTTTTCTTCCCCTCCAGGGAATACTTGTTTGGTAGCTAAAGTTTATCTCATAATATATTTGTTCTCATTTTTTCCAATGTATGACCAAAACATTCATGGACAAATATAAAATAAAGTATATGTCATTAAAAAATTATTTTTACCTTCAATAATTTGGCTCTTCTGAAACAAATAACTGGAGAAACTATCCAAAAGGATTTTGTTAATTATTACAAAGGGAAGAAAAAAAATATGTCAAGGGTGAAAAGATCTACAGAGAATTTTAATTTCAAGAACTTTTTAAACCATAAGATCTCATAAGTTACATGATTCACAGTTTTCCTTTTATTAAACAGAGACTTTATAATTCTTTTATATTTTCCTGCCACTGTGATAAAGATAGTTAGCAACAAAAGAACAAATAACAATACCATGTATTTATCAATTTATCATTTTATTTCATTTTACAGTGTATCTCCCATTATGGGAACTATAGATTTTGTATGTGGCTCTGCTTAAGACTAAACTTTATAAGTAATATATTTTCTTATTTTAATTACAGGAAGCAGTTGTATTATTTGTGTGGGCTGAGGCATCAAGAGGAAAGAATAGAATACATTCATCGAAGATGTTCTTACAATATGAAACCTTAAGACCCATTTTTAACCATTCTTGTTAATAGTGCTTGTGCAGTTTATAAAGATTTATATCTTGATATGACTGGAAAACAAGATGACAATTAGATACAAGTTGGCAGAAATATCTTAAACTTATATGCAAATTGTAAGAAAAAGTAATATAGTGGTATACTGTCAATAATCTCAGCAAATTCATAAATATTCCTTTTATATTTCATAGTTAACTTGAAAAGAGTATTGCTATTTCATTATATTTAAGTTTAATTAATTTAAAAGGTAGGTTATAAACATTTGGGAGCAATTCAAATGAGGACCAAGTGTGACAGACTTTCAGTTGTATTCTTCACTGAGGATTCATGCACATGAGCATGCACAAGTCACGCCCTTCAGGGCTGGGGCAGATGAGTACACTTCAGCAAAAACCAGCGCGATGTTTACTCCTCTCTGTGTCCTACACAGGCATTGAAAAACATCCGAAGACTTCAATATAAAGGTATCAATCCAGGTTTATATGTTTAACTTCCTCCTTTCCTCAAATACTATTGAAAAGTCTAAGGAAATATAGAAATCAGAAATACAGAATTAAGGATGGCAACCAGTTTATATCATATCAAGCAGGCAGATTAAGTAAAGTACCAACTAACAGATAATAGTTTTAATTTCAACCTTGGTGTTAAGGGTTGAATCGTTGGTTCTCAAAATGTATTTAAGTCTAACCCTTAGTACCTTAGTACCTTTAAGCAAGCCATTCCCTGGTGGCTCAGATGGTAAAGCATCTGCCTGCAATGCAGGAGACCCGGGTTCGATTCCTGGGTTGGGAAGATCCCCTGGAGAAGGAAATGGCAATCCACTCCAGCACTCTTGCCTGGAAAATCCCATGGACAGAGGAGCCTGATAGGCTACAGTCCATGGGGTTGCGAAGAGTTGGACACGACTGCGCCACTTCACTTAGTACCTCAGAAAGTGACAGTTTTTAAAAACAGGGTCTTTAAAGAGGTAATTAAGTGAAAACAGGATAATTAGGGTGAATCCTAATCCAAAGAACAGGAAATGAAGACACAGATATAGAGGGAGGAAAGACCACTTGAAGACCCAGGGAGAAGATGGCTGTCTACAAGCCAAGGACGGAGATCTCAAAAAGAAACCAACCCTGCAGATACCCTGATTTGGACTCTAAGTCTCCAAAACTATGGGGAAATAAATTTATGTTGTTTAAGCCAACCAGTCTCTGGTAGTTTCTTACAACAGTCAAAGCAAACTCATAAGCCTGGCAAAGTAAGGGCTTACCTCAAAAGTAATTGGAAGCATTTTCCAAACAAAAATCTGGAAAACTCTCAAGCATGAAGTCATATTTGAAAAGATGCTATAAACTCAGTTTGGGCTGGCAAAAAAAAAAAAGTAGCAGAGAAAAATGATAGAGGAATTGTTAGGTAAGTAGAATGGGGAAAAGGAGTCCAAAATGGCGGTGGCTGCAAGACAAGGAAGGGAAAAGCCCATGAAAATAGAACAAAAGAAGGCCCGAGGACCGGAGTGAGGACCTCAGGTAAACAAACTACACACCTGGCTAGCCCAATTTACACAGGACAGGCCCAGGGAGAGATAAACATATAAATAGAGGAGCCAAAGCTAGCTCTCTCTCTCTCTCTCTCTCCCACGCTGGGGCGCTCTTCTCGTGTCTTTGGAACGATGTGCCCTCACACCTCGAAGATGGATTTTCCTGCTATCCTCTAAATAAAGTAGAGCTGTAACACTGATTTGTCTAAGAGCTATAACATGGTCCATTCGAGACCTGAGAGCTATAACACGGTCTATCCAAGACTTGAGAGCTGTGACGCTCCGAGGGGGCTTTAATGTCCGTCACTCCAAATCTTTGTTGTGACGAGACAAAGAATCGAGGAACATACTCTTACGTGACAGAATCAAATGTTAATAGTTGAGCCCTAGACAAGTGGATGCAGCATTTGTCCTTAATATTTCACTTAATGTAAGTGAACACTAGTGACTTCTGATTGAGACACAAAGAGATGAGAAAATGAGGCTAGCAGCATAATAGATAAATTAAGGTTATCGTAAAAAATGACTACAGAAAACCAAAATGTTCAGAACGCCACCTAATTCCCATAGCATCCCTAGTGTTGAAAAGATGCTATAAACTCAGTTTGGGGATGGCAAAAAAAAAAAAAAAAAAAAGGTAGCAGAGAAAAATTATGGAGGGATTGTTCCCACTGTCACCTGATGCAGACACCTACAAAATCCAACCAGAAGAAGCTGGAGGGAATGCAGGGGAGCAGCCCCAACAGAGAACGCATCAAGAAGCTTTGCAAATTTTACAAGAACTCAACATCTTAAATGACTTCTCTCAAAGTCTATTTGGCATAGGGAACCTGAACATTTCAGTGGCGACTTTAAGCATGTTGAGTCTGGTGGACCCCCATGCTGAATGCAGTAACTTCACTCATCTGCAAGACTAAGCACCACAAAGAAAAGGAAAACCTCAAAATCAGGAGCCCCCAAGAGGGAGACCAAGACACGTTATTTTAAATCTTCCCCTAACTAATGTATACCAGAAGTAGTGGTGAGTAATACATTCAAAGGAATATATATTTAGTATATTTTGTTTTTTTCTAAATTTTAATTCTTAAGTTCTTAGACTCTAATTCTTAGCTTCTAAATTCTTTTTTTTTTTAGTTTTTTATTTTTAAATTTTAAAATCTTTAATTCTTACATGCATTCCCAAACATGAACCCCCTCCACCTCCCTCCCCATAACATCTTTCTGGGTCATCCCCATGCACCAGCCCCAAGCATGCTGCATCCTGCGTCAGACATAGACTGGCGATTCAATTCACGTGATAGTATACATGTTAGAATGTCATTCTCCCAAATCTAAATTCTTATTTATAAAGTTTACATTAAACTTTACAAATACTTGATTGTAATCATGTAAAAAATTATTTGACTAGAAAAGATCTAAGCAACAGTGATGTACTGGAATCAGTTTATAACAGTTCACAAGAATAAATTCAGCATGCTTTCCTAATTCCACATCTCTTGGTATGGATGCTTAAAGACTGAAATTCGCCATGGCAGAAATATTTACACCATGAAAATCAGCAAATTCTAAAATCAGGGATTTTTTAATTTTTGTAGAGATTTACCTGTTAAGTATTTACCAGTACCCATAATTATAATAATTATAAAATGGAGTTTGCAAGTTTGAGAATGAATGATTCAGTTCATCATAACAATTAAAATACAAGATGCTGAGGTTTGAGTATAGTAAGAATTTCTTTCTTCCTATGAAGCTATAAAAAGTTAATGAGGAATATAATGGAAGACATATAAAGTAGGTAGGAGGTCTAAATTTTAGAAAAGATGTCAAATCCCCCCTCCAAAACTATTCTGTAAATTATTGTAATTCCAATAAAATGTTTACAGTTTGGGAGGTTGATCAAGTTGAAGTTTATTTTGTTCATTTGTGAAACAAAATAAATGCTACAGTATAGACAAAAAATGTTTGGAGCGAAATGATAATAGATTTCTCTAACTGGATATTGAAATATTTTATAAAGCCATTTTATTAAAAGAATATGACAATGCAAAATAGTGTTATATCCTTGGAACAATGTAGGGTATAGGAACTTAAATTTATTGTATTAAAAATGATAGCATTTCGAATTTGTGAATGAAAGGGCACATCATTTATAAATAATATTGAAAAATTGGCAAAATTTGAGAAAAAGAGTTAGATCCTTGTTTCACATCACACTACTACTAATATGTCGAAAAAACAGGACTCATAGGTTACAATTATAAACTAACTTTGTCTTTTCCCCTTTTTCCTTTAAATGTGATCTGAGGTCTGTTGACACCTGTCTGCCCAAATTGATGACTCTTAGGGACAAGACCAAAGCTGACCCGACCTAGTATGCTTTTGTGCTGAGGGGCACGGTGAAGAAATTTTTGATTATAGGAAACACTCAGGAATCTCTGCTCTGAGAAATTGTCTCTGCTCTGGAATGCAAATCAGCCAATCGGCAGCAATTTGCCTTCATTCTAACATCAAAGAACCTATTAAACTAATCACCTGTCTCTTAAGTTCTCCACCATGCATCAGACAACTATTATCCATCATGTCCTGAAATTTTGTAAGACAAACTGAACTTGCTAGTCTCCTTAAAGTAAAGAGAGACCCACCTACATCATCCCTCCCCTTGACAATGATAGTAAGATGCACGGTACACTAGGAGCTTTGTCTCAAGAATATCAATTCCTTTAATCAGTAACGTTTGACCTTTATTCTATCCTTGATGCAGTCAAGAAGTTGAAGAGTCCTGAAATCATTAGAATACAAAATTTGAGTGGCTGTATCATGTTCTGGTCCCTCTAGATACTTTAGCATAAGGTATCTATTGTATCTTCACACCTTAACATAACTTCCAATTGTAGGATCTTCTTACACATATTTATAAAAATAAATTCAAAATGGATTTAATATACCATGAATAATAAGAAGTATATATGAAGATATATTTATAATCTCGAATAAGAAAGGACCCTCAGTGGTAAAGAGTCTGCCTCCCAATACAGGACACGTAAGAGATGTGGGTTCGATCCCCGGTCAGGAAGATCCCCTGGAAAAGGGAATGGTTATCTACTCCAGGATTCTTGCTGAAAAATTCCACAGACAGAGGAGCCTAGAGGGCTATAGTCCATGGAGTCACAAAAAATCAGACATGACTGAGCAACTGAGTATGCACACACGTGCACACCTTAAGAGTAGAAAAGACCTATAGATTTGACTATATAAAAGACTACACTGAAGGAGACGTAAAGAATATTAAAAAGAAATTACAAACTCGAAAAACACATGCAACATATGTGACAAAGAAATGGTTAATATCCTTATTGTATAAAGATTAGCATAATACAAAATGACAAAAGGGGCATAAACTGGCAAGTCACTAAAGAAGAAATATGCATGGCCTTCAAATACATGAAAAGATATTAATCTTATTAATAAATGAATGCAAATTAAAACAACAGTGAGGATGTTGTCTATCAGGTTGGCAAACATTACAATGATTGATAGTTCTTCATGTTGTTAAAGATTTGGGGCAACAAGCATTCTATACACCGCTGATGGAATTAGTATATTTTAGCAAATTTGGGGATGGTAATCTGGATATGGTACAATTTATCAATTTATATATGTATCAAGTTATATGACATGCACTGCCTATGACTCAGTGCAGTGACGGGCACACAGACCCTCTTTCAGGAACTCATTGCCCCAGCTGCTGGGAGTGCTGCTGGCAGAAAGCTTTCAGCTGTCAACAGTCTGTGTGTGTCTGCAGAGAACCACCTTGCTCAAGGGCCAGCTTCCTTCCCTGGGCAGCCAGCATCCATCATCTACCTCACTCCAACACAAGAAAACTCAAGCCATCCCAGGTCTGTCCTGGTTTAAAATTTTCCTGGAAGGCCTACCGAGGTTTCCTTGAGACTGCATGGCAGCTAACTCCTCATCAGTTCTGCTTCCTTCCCTTCCAATCCACAGGCATTGCCCCAGAAGTACTTCTTGATATACCTCCTAAGTGCAATCTTACCTTAGAGAGTGCTATTGGGAGACCCAACGTGCAGCACCCAGCAATTCAACAGGTAAGATTTCATCATATGGAAACAGACACAGGTTTATAAAGGTATAAGAGGCAAAATGTCCATTACATATTAGTCTATAAAAGGAAAAAAAAACAAAACTAAATATCCATTAATAGGAGTGTGGTTAAATATATTATAGAAACCATACCATAAAGATAAAAAGCCAACTATAGAAAGATACACATATGGTTAAATTTTTAAATATCCCTAGAGGATATGTTTAGATATGTGTATATATATATGTGTGTCAAAGAATTTGGGAAGATAGCACAGACTCTCAGCCTTGTTTATCCAGGTCTCCACATACTATTGATACCTCTCTGTGTCTGATTTTGTTGTTACTGTTAGTTACATAAAAAGCTACTAAGATACCCAATAAACAATGTAAAAACATGATCACTAAACAGATATAGGCTGAAGGTTTAGGCTTGAACCTCTTCTTGGATAAAGAACACAATATGGGCCTTCTCTAACTTTGTGGCCACTGGATCGTCATGTTGCAAGTTCACAAATTATTTTTATTTTCTCAATTAAAAGTATTTCATTAGGATAATTGTTAGCATGTCTCTAGAAACAAAATCATTCCTCATTATTTATGTACATTCACATAAACATGGATACAACAACTGCAAATGAAAAGGACAACCTAAACATTTAGGTTCAAATTCCAGTTTGATCTCCAACTCAGTTTATAATCTGAAATACCTCTCTGTGTCTCCTCAAAGATGAGAAGTGAATGTGAGAATGCATGTCTTCTTCACAGTTGTAAGGATCAGATGCAATGACATCTAGAAAGTTTCTTTGAAAAAAGAGGAACTTGAGATTTTAACATAAAGGTAGAAAGTAGGGCATAAGTTTTAAATTGTTTTGCCATCTTGGATCTGTATTGTCTCACCTAAGTCTTAGAGACCTATTTGTATTGAGCATTCTTATATAGTTCCAGTTCCCATATAACATCTGTGAGCCCGTTTGTTTGTGCCAAATGGAGAAGTAGCATATATACAGAAATCCGTCCATCCACACATACATAAGTAGTTCAGAAAATAGTGAAGGTATCAAACAGTGTAATAGCTAAGCCTTCTTCCAGTTCAGAAGCACTTTCACTATGTGTTTTTTGACCTTGTTTATCCTGCTTTTAATATTCAGTTTCTCTGAGCTTTAGCATCTTAACTGGCAAAATAGGGACAAGGAGTGGAAAAGGATAACCTCTGGGATCACTCTTTACTCTGACATTTAAAAACCTCTTTATGGAAAAACTGTGTCAAATGTGTGGATGTAGGTGTATGTATGTGTCTCACTTTGGCATCGAAAAAGCAGAAGAGTTCTAGAAAAACATCTACTTCTGCTTTATTCATTATGCCAAAGCCTTTGACGGTGTGCATCACAACAAACTGTGGAAAATTCTTTAATAGATGGGAATACCAGACCACTTGACCTGCCTCTTGAGACATCTGTATGCAGGCCAGGAAGCAACAGTTAGAACTGGACATGGAACAACAGACTGGTTCCAAATAGGAAAAGGAGTATGTCAAGGCTGCATATTATCATCCTGCTTATTTAACTTCTATGCAGAGTACATCATGAGAAATACTGGGCTGGATGAAGCACAAGCTGGAATCAAGATTGCTGGGAGGAAAATCAATAACCTCAGGTATGCAGATGACACCACCCTTACGGCAGAAAGTGAAGAGCCTCTTGACGAATGTGAAAGAGGTGAGTGAAAAAGTTGGCTTAAAGCTCAACATTCATAAAACTAATATCATGGCATGTGGTCCCATCACTTCATGGCAAAAAGATGGGGAAACAATGGAAACAGTGAGAGACTTTATTTTCTTGGGATCCAAAATCATTGCAGATGGTGACTGCAGCCATGAAATTAAAAGACACTTGCTCCTTTGAAGAAAAGTTATGACCAACATAGACAGCATATTAAAAAGCAGAGACATTACTTTGCCAACAAAGATCCATCTAGTCAAAGCTATGGTTTTTCCAGTAGTCATGTATGGATGTGAGAGTTGGACTATAAAGAAAGCTGAGCTCCAAAGAAGTTATGCTTTTGAACCATGGTGTTGGAGAAGACTCTTGAGAGTCCCTTAGACAGCAAGGAGATCAAACCAGTCAAACCTAAAAGAAATCAGTCCTGAATATTCATTGGAAGGACGGATGGTGAAGCTGAACCTGCAATACTTGGCCCACCCGATGCGATGAAGTATCTCCTTGGAAAAGATCCTGGTGCTGGGAAAGATTGCATGCAGGAGGAAGAGTGGATGACAGAGGATGAGATGGTTGGATGGTGTCACTGACTCAATGGACATGAGTTTGAGTAGGCTCTGGGTGTTGTGATGGACAGTGAGGCCTGGAGTGCTGCAGTCTGTGGGGTCATAAAGAGTCGGACACTACTGAATGACTGAACTGAACTCCTGACTGACACTTGTGCAGTTAGTCCCCTGTGACAAACCTCAAGTGGGGAAGCACATTTTAATCATCTTAGTATTTAGTTTTGGTAAAGCAGTATGGGGAATAAAAGTGAACAACACAAATATCCTCTTTCCCTGGACTAACATTTAAATAGGAAAAATAAAAATTGTATGGAAAAAAATAATAGCATAAGGTAGAACCTAATAAGAAATGCATGAGAAGTATAGATGAAACATTAGAAATTCAGAGTAGGAGATGATAGTGCTCCCACCTGAGGGAGTCCTGGAAAACTTCATTAACAATATGACCTTTGAACAAAGCCTTAAATATGAGGAACAACCATTCCAAACTTCTTTGTCTACAAAGATCACAGAAAAGAATTCAAGAGCAGTATCAGAATTTCTTCCTTCTACCAGCAAGTCACATACTAAGTAAGCTGGTGTTTATTACAAATTTTAGAAAGTTCTTGCCTTGTATTGATAGCAAATTAAGTGAAAATTTACTGGATTTCCCCCCTTGAATTTCCATTTGGAAAAACACCATATTACAGCCTAGCTGACTACTATAGAAAACCTAAATATCAATATTACTCCAAAGGTGACCTGGGGGTCTCTGAATAGGTGCACTAATGCTACTTATTGATAACACTCTCAATAATAAAGCTATTTGGATGTGAAAGGCATCAAACATGTGAATTTCTTTCTTGTTTTATTGCCCTAATAGACAAAAACCCCCATAGCCAATAAAGTGAATCTGCTTTTGTTCTTATTGCTTTGTCTTTGAAATTATTGCCCTTGGTATTAAAACCAATGATAGAGTAGTTATAGATGCGGGAAAACAATGGTCACTTTGGAGTGTGATGCTTACTTCCTAGAAATAAATAAGCCATTTCTAAAACATAAAACTGACTTAACTCTGTACTAAGATCTCAGACTTAATAGCCACTCCAATTCTCTCTGACATTTAAAAATTATAAGGCACTGCAAAAAGAAATTGTTAAATGTCAGAATCCTCATAATTTCTTCAACTTTTGCTACTGAATTCTTAACTCTTTCCCCACACCCCCTGCTACCACCCCCACCGGAGAGTACCACATATACGGTTCTGCTGGTAGCAAGGCCAGTCAGCTTGAGACCCACTTCCCATCATTGTCTTCCAGCCAGCTTCTCTGGGAGGCTCCTTCAGAATCACTTCCCTGCATCATTAGACTTATGTTAAAGGTGGAGTTAATGAAAGGAGGAAGGCTGAGAAACTGAGGCACCAGTTTTCTCTCCTGTGTTTCTTTTCCGTTCACTTATCGAGAGCATTCTATTTCTGACCACTGCGGTTGTGTCACATTAGCCTTTTATCGAGTGAAGGCTGAGCCAAGAGACAGCTGAAATCACATGGCAATTCTAAATGGGGAGGCAGTGGCAGGGAATTCAAAAATAATAAGAGGAGGAAGGAGGAAAAATCAAAGGCAAGAGGAAGACACGAAGGAGGGGGAAGAGGACAAGGTGGAGAGGAAAGAGCATAGCATTTATTCATATTTACAATAGGGAAGACACTCTGGAACCTTGTTTCATGATATCAGCACAGTGCAGATGGCATAGTAACCACTGTTTTATATACAAATAACCAGTGGTTGAAGTTCAGAGGTGTATATAACTTGCCTATAATCACATAACTAATAAGTGGGAGAACAGGGATTCAAACTCCCACACTATGTCTCCCTAAGACAGGAAACTAGTAGCTCTAAGAAAATGTTTATGTTTAGGAAAATTTACATATAATAGTCCTCAATCTAAAAATACCAACACATTTCACATGATTTATTGAACGTCTCTCAGTATACTAACATCTTCCAGTCTATTTCTTCTAGTTTCAGTCATAACACTGAAATAAAGCAGAGACATTCTCATCTCTTTCTTAGTATTTTATGTGAAATTATTTCTTATAAATTCCAATTTTAGAGACCATAAAATAAGGGAAGGCTGCATTCACTTTTTTCTCCTATCAAATTTCAACATATGTTCTCAGAGATGGTGTGCACGCGTATGTGTGTGTGAGAGAGAAAGAATCATATGTACACATTACAGTGCACTTCATAAATTATTATTGTTGGGCAACATCTTAGTCAATCCCCTTTTCTCAGTTCCACACTCTGAGGAATCCTGCTGATTCTGTTTTCAGGTTTGTTTTTTTTTTTTTCCAGCATTTACTGACTGCCAACAAAGGAGATTTTATTTTCTACCAGTTTCCTCAATTTAGAAATATAGTAATTATCATTATGGAGAGTATTGCCTAATGTTCTAAAAAAAGGAGATTTAGAAAAGGAAATCTCATTTCCCAGTCTATCAAACCATCACATTATTATAGGAACGTTTTCTCTTAATTCTTAAAATATTGTCTAATCAAACAATGCAGAAAAACCTTGATTTGAGTGTAACCATTTATAGCAACAGAGCAATTTTATATTGCCTTGTCAGAAGTAAACAAACTGTATTCTCTCTAAATTCTACCATGTGTGCTCATTCTGATTTGGTTTGGTTGTTAGTTATAAAACTACTACTAAGCAATAAAACACAGGTCAAAAGTATTAAACCCTTGTTGCAAATACCGCCAAATTATAACAAGGAAATATTAACTGAAAGCCACAATTCCTAGCATTTACTTGTAAAATAAAGTTTAAATAACAGGATTCTTTTTCTTCTTGTAGTGGCCTAAGATTTTGCCTTGTTCCCATTGCTTGCCATCCAAATGAAACAAACTGTTCCTAGAAACTTCTTTATTAAATTCCATTTGACAATAAACTAACTTCAATTATTAAATATTAACAGAGGGTTTAGGTTATATTAATTTTGTCTGGCAAGCAGTTGGAGCCAATAACATTTTGTGGCTCAGATGGTAAGGAATCTGCCTGCAATGCAGGAGACCTGGGTTTGATCCCTGGGTTAGGAAGATCCCTTGGAGAAGAAAATGGCATCCCACTCCAGTAGTCTTACCTCGAGAATTCCATGGACTGAGGAACCTGGCAGAGGCTATAGTCCATGGGGTTGCAAAGAGTCAGACACGACTGAATGACTAACACACAACCATTTGTCTCTAAAGTATAATGAAGGAGGATGAATGTTTCTAATACTTGCTCTGGCTAATTTTTCCCAATCCATTTCCCTTCTTTAAAAATGACAGTACAGTTTTGATCTTTTTTGTGATGTTTTAAGGTTCCATAGAGCTCTTAGAAATGTTCTCTGACTTGTAGTTCTACATAAGGCTATAACACTTACGTAGACCAAGACAACCAGGGACAAAATAGTGAAACAGTGAGTCACAGGGGAGAGCTTGGGCAAAACCAAGCAAGCAAAGCTAAAAAACAATGCTCTGTGGAGATACTGTTGAGTTTTTATTACTATGTGTCATCTCTCATTAATAAAAACTTACTTGACCAAATATTTGTTCCACTTTCCTCCTTTAACTTGACATCGTAATAGATTTATGGCTAGCATTTCTCAACATGCATCATTTTTTATTGGAGTATAATTGCTTTACGTTGGTGTGTTAGTTTCTACTGTACAATGAAGTGAATCAACTGTATTTATACATACATCCCCTCCTTCCTGGACCTCTCTCACATCCCCCATCCCACTCATCTAGGTCATCACAGAGCATCAAGCTGAGCTCCCTGGGCCATACAGCAGCTTCCCGCTAGGTATCAACACGGTAGTGTATATATGTCAATGCTACTCTTCCAATTCGTCCCACCCTCCCCATCCCCCAACCACCATGTCTACATGTCCCCAGGACGTGGAAGCAACCTACATGTCCATCAGCAGATGAATGGATAAAAAGGACGTGGTACATATATACAATGGGATATTATTCATCCATACAAAGGAACAAAATTAAGCTATTCACAGAGACATGGATGGATTTAGAGTCTGTCATACTGAGGGAAGTCAGTCAGAAAGAGAAAAACAAATGTCATACATTAGTCCATATATGCAGGATCTAGAAAAACGGCACTGCTGCTGCTGCTGCTAAGTCCCTTCAGTCATGTCTGACTCTGCGCGGCCCCATAGATGGAATCCCACCAGGCTCCTCCATCTCTGGGATTCTCCAGGCAAGAGCACTGGAGTGGGTTGCCATTTCCTTCTCCAATGCATGAAAGTGAAAAGTGAAAGTGAAGTCACTCAATCGTGTCTGACTCTTCACGACCCCATGGACTATAGCCTACCAGGCTCCTCCATCCATGGGATTTTTTGGCAAGAGTACTGGAGTGGGTTGCCATTTCCTTCTCCGAGAAAAATGGTACAGAAGAACCTATTTGCAGGGCAGGAATAGAGATGCAGATATAGAGAATCAACACACATTTTTAACAAATGGTTGAAAGAAATGTTAGCAGATGTTAACTTGAAAAAGTGTTTAAAGATCAAAGAAGTCTGAGGAATACTAGACTGCAGAAAGTTAAACATGTTTTTTCTCAAGATCTTCTTAGAGCTTTTAGTATGATAAATATTTGCTGTGAATCATAAGAAGCATACAGATTTGTAACATTTCTTCAATATATCTGTCCTGTGAAAATTTTTTCATACAGTATGTTTATGAGAATAATGCTTGACAGAATCCATTTGGGGAGACACAAATACACAACTACAAAATTACTTCTGCGTGCATCTTTACGTGAAAGAGGCAGGGGTGGGTAAATGAAGAGTTTGCTGCTGCTGCGGCTGCTAAGTCCCTTCAGTCGTGTCCAAATCTTAGCGACCCCATGGACTGCAGCCTACCAAGCTCCTCCGTCCATGGGATTTTCCAGGCAAGAGTACTGGAGTGGCTCTTCTAACTCTGAAATAATTGGCTAGAAAGGGAAAGGAACTTAAAACCATTCCAGGAGAAACAATTAATAGAAAAATGAGCATTTTACATGGAAATACTGACACCAACATGATGTGATATGGCATTCTTTTACATAGATGGGTTTAACTTTATTCTAACCTCATGAGGTCAAACTGGTCACAACAATTGTGGTTACAGTGTAGACTATGTCAAAAGGTGATAAAATCTGTGTCACTATAGATATGAAATACAAACTGAATGACTATCTTAAAGCAAGTTGAGGGACAATGGGATTTTGTTTGGTTGGGTAAGATACTCTAAAGAACCCTTCCAACCTTGACAGTCTGTGGTTCCAAGATTGTAGTTTATAGAAATCTGAAAAGTGTTAGTCAGTCAGTAGTGTCAGACTCTTTGTGACTCCATGGACTGTAGCCTGCCAGGCTCCTCTGCCCATGGAATTCTCCAGGAAAGAATACTGGAGTGGGTAGCCATTCCCTCCTCCAGGGGATCCTCCTGACCCAGGGATCAAACCCAGGTCTCCTGCATTGCAGGCAGATTCTTTACAATCAGAGCCGCCAGGGAAATTCACTTACAGTAATCTGTTCCTGAACAATATTACAAACCTACAATTGGTCGTACATTTTCCTCTTAGATATTCTTTAAAGAGTGTCAGAACTGATTATTTTGCTTCTTCTCCCCAAATGATTTAGTGACTCTCATAATGTGGGAGCTAGGAATGCAGTAAATAAATATTTTGTATTTATTTTTTTTAATATTTATAAATTATCCATGTGAACTTGTGAAAATGTTTTGTTTTTTAAATAGCTGGTAAAACAACTTCATCTAGCAGTATCATGGCCAGGTCCTAATGTTAAAGGATTCAACAGCCCACACACTCAGCCCAGGAGCTGACAAGGAAAACAAGTTCAGTGTTATGTGACTGCTGTCACTGCAGGACAGTGTTTCTGTCCATTGCTAAGTCTATGGCATGAGTGGGAGGAGTTATTACTTTATCTCCTCCAAATTAATGAAGCCTTTACTCTTTTAAGATCTGTCTTTATTCCTTACAAATACCCTATCTATTTGAGGAAGAATCAGGCTCCTAGGTCTCTCAGTCTCCCACAATGTCCCTCACTCTAGAATCATGGGTTGAAATTCATTTATTCCTTAAATCCTATATAATTTTTATCATCCTGATGTATTATTTCATTTAGTTACACAATAAGGCTTTAAAAGATAGCTTATGTACATACATATGTCAGGGGCTGGCATATTGCAGTCCATGGGGTCGCAAAGAGTCAGATACAACTCAGCGACTGAACAACAGCAATATTCATATGCACAATTATTTAAGCTCTTCTGTCATATAAGTAAGTACTAATAATGGAGGATTCCTACCAATTTTCTTCTCAGCATGATATAAATAAACAACCTGGAACTAAAAGTCAAAAGATCTTTAGGACCAATCTTTTGCACATACATGCAAACTGTACCTTTAACTCATGTATCACCAATAGTGTAATTCTCTCCAAGACATACTCTTCAAAATTTAACAAATTCTCAAGACATAAGCTTCAAACTTAACAAGTTTCTAGTAAAGCTCACTTTCTAGACTATTGCTTTAAAATAATATATTTAAATGACAATATCCAGTTGACTATGGGTTTCATTCTTGTGTAAAATCAGTAGTGTTATTTCATCTATATCTAAATTTTATATTGAATATATTTCTACTCAATAGAAATTATAATGAATGGGTTATACCTTTGCTTTAAAATTGTCAATGTTAATCTGTCTCCATAAAGTTTATTTCTTTTCATTTATATCTAGGAAAATTCATGACATGTGTATTTGGTTTTATTTGTAGCACAGAAACCCTTAGGCTCTAATGCTGAATCTATCACCACAACCCCCAAGGGAAGAGCTAGAAAAAAAAGGCAGCCTGCCATACGAGGGTTATCAACACCCCCAACACACACACATACCCAATTTCTCTCTTGTTACAACAAGTAATATTCACAACATAAAGTAAAAGTGTGTTGCTGGTGGTCTTTGCCTGGGAATCATTGAGAAAAAAGAGAATTCCCAGATTTTGTTTCTCTATTTTATCCATTTTGTTTCATTTTAAATGAGAAATTAAAGTTAATGAAGACTGTGTATTGCTTTTTTTTGAACTTGATTTAAAATAGTCAATATGCACTTATTAGTCAAATGTGCAAATTCAAATTAGCCAATGTGCACTTATTAGTCAAATACCATATTTATTGACAAAGTATCTACTTGGATGATTAATTCACTGTGAAAGCAAAGTGAGAATAGTGGAAAGAGTGAAAAATCTTATTGTGAATAAGACACAACTTATTATTGTGAATATGACATAACAATATTCACTTCTATTGTAACTTATTAAGATTATGATATAACTTCTTAAAATGCTTGTTCAAATTAATAATAAATACATTGATCTTTAGTCACTACCAATTGCAAACACTCAAACTTCAACCATATTTTAAGAAAGCAATCAATAATAGATTTAAACCTATATAGAGTTATAATTTTTTGTCATACAAGTGAGATATAATTTAGTTACAATGAGCATGTGTTGTTTAAATTACCAGTCAATGGTTTCCTTCATTTTTTACTTAGCATATTTTTGTTTCTATCATTACATATGAAAAGGAATATTTATATAAGAAATATGGTAGAATATAAATCCTGCTTTTTTCAGTAAAAAGTAGAAAAATACCTTATTTTTCATTGTTTTTGACATGATATAATGTAATCAGATGTGACTGATGCAATCTGACAAATCCAGTCACAATATGAAATGTCACAGGAAATAAGGGAAAACTACTGTCTTTATCCAACTGAAAAGGGAAAAAAGTACTTATCATGAAATATAAAAACAAAGGTTTTAGAATATGAGCAAATAATATACCAGCATAGAGTTTGTTCAAATATCTTATATTTAGCCCTTTTGAGACATTAGGATATTAGGCTGATATCACGGATTTTAGAAATTATTTTTTCCACCAGAAAGTATCAGAAATATCACAACCTGAAGCCCTTTTCTTTTTTTAAGCCTGTTTAAATACAACTGGGAAGCCATGATTTCTAAAGGACCTCTCATCTGTGGTGTTCATAATTCAAAGTTTGTGCTTTCTCATAGGCTCCAAGGTAATTCTAAATGGACTTCACTTCAGCTGAGCTGTTTTTCTGAGACTGTACCCTGCCTCTGAACTGTGCTAAAATAACCTTGCATTATCCTAATTAGGATTATTCACAATACACATACATATTGCAAAGGGCCATTTTCATTTTCAATTAGTTGAAAAGGATTAGTTGCAGTGATATTCATATGGTCCTGAATGCTATTATTATTAAACCTAATATTTTTTATTGCTCTTAAAATTATGCTTCTTATAGATGTAACTTAGCTAATGGAGTAAAAAGATGGTATCTTCCTGACAAATCATTCTCTTATCACGAAAACTGTAAAAGTAACAATACATAAACGGAAGAAAATATACGTGTGGTAAAAAGGCTGTTTAATCACAAGTGATGGCAAACCTGAAATTAGTTCCAATTAGAAAAGAAATGCATGAAAACCAGTCTGAACATAGCAGATAAAGGTTGGCATGAGAGATTATTAAGCAGTAGCATATAACAGGCCCCCAGGTGCAGTACTTTCTCATTATACCTATTCTTGAACAGCAATACACTGAATGTACAGTAAACCAGAAAAAAAAAAAAAAACTTCAAGAAATAATTTTACACAGTGGCTACACTTCAGATGAACAAGCACATGTTTTTTGGAAGGACGACTATAACAACTTGGTTTTTACTTCCAAAATACACTGGCATGTTAATTGCTTGATCAGCCAAATGAAACTAAATGTAATTAAGACTAGTGCGGGGTTAATTTGATCCATAATTATGTTATATAAAGTAAATGAAAATTGTTTCTTTCCTAAATTGCAATTCATTAAAATTACAGATATTAAAATAAGATACTATAAAATTACATGAAGCATGTACACATTAATAGCCATTAGTAATAGCTTTATATTTCTATCTAAGCAATAGTTTATTAGAATGCCAAAAGGTGATATTTGACCACTCACATGATTAATTTTTTTATTTTGTTTATCTGCTCTAAGAAATTATTTTTTAATGAAGCGAAATTTTCTAATCTTACTCTGTTTTGCCATTTTCTAGTTATTTATCATCTGCTTAAATATTTTTGGATCAATCCTCACTGAATCTTCATTAAAATACAAACACAGGTATTTAAAAAATCAGAATGGCATACATTTCATTATAACGTCAAATGCATACAAGTAATTGGAAGATTATTTTTCAAAGGGCAAAGTCTGCATCTCTAATTAGAATTATAATCATATGTCTATTTATAGAACATTTTTGTCTTAACCTCATTAAAAAAGAATTGAATGTAAAAAAATATTAATTGAAGGAAAAGAAACTAACATTTATTGAGTGCTTATCCTGTTTCAAGCACAATGTTTTGTGTACTTTAAAGAAGCTATTGTCACCCCTTTATGAAACTGATGTTCTTTTACATGTAAGAGAGTTGAGATTTAGACAGATTAAGGATTTTGCCTTAAATCATGGTGCCCCTTACTTGTACCATTTACTGTGAGCTAGAGAATGATTCTGTTTCTATTAGACATGATGGCAAAACAAAGAAAAACAATCAATTTGTTGTGAAACAACATAGTGTTTTAGTTCCCACTTTAGATTCTTTTTCATTGAAGATAACTTGCTTATTTCTATGAAAATAAAAACCAGAAAGTCATAGGATTTAATCTCTGTGCCCATTCATGTGACAATAAATACAATTTGGGCAAATAATCCTATCATTCCAATTCTCCAAAATTATCTAACAAAGCCTCTTTAGTAATAGAGAAGGAAATACTGATGGTTATGGATCTATCCTATTGAGCAGCAACAAATGCATTATACAAGATTCTACACATGGAAAGACTTATTTAGACTAGGAACAGAAATGATTATAACACTGCTCAATTGGAGAAAAAAGAAAGCATACTAGTGGAAAGGAGTGTAAGACCGTAGAAGGTGTTTCCAGATTCTACTGAAGAAGCCTGGCCTTCTAATATGTATAACGTCTTTACATTTACTTGTTTTGGGATTGAAGACAAGAGTGGTGACTTGAAGATCTGATATAATTTAAAAGGAAAAGCATTTATAATAGGATTTGCTTATAATACACAGCAACAACAGTGTATCTGTTAAAGACCAGAGATATTAACACCAAGTCTAGCTGAAACTTCAGTGTGCCAAATACATTTATTTATTGCTATGAAGCAAGGTATCTGCATACCTGGGAGAATCTGATATACTCTGTTTGCAAAATAAAGTATCACTATATTACTGTTAATAGTAGAATACAAACATCAACAAATATTTCTCAGTAATTGATTGCTCTGTGCTAATAAGGACAACAATCCTTTACATTTCTGGGAAATTGTCTGCATTTCTCCTTAAGTTAAAGGCAGATTTCATCCATTAAAAAAAAAAAACTAAAGGATAATCATATTTAATAAGTTGCCAGAACACATTATTTACAGTAAGAATGTGTGTTTAACAAACCAAATATTTAATATTTCATGCATGAGAAATGGGCAGACATAATTGTCATTAGTATTCCAGGTGAGGCAGAACATGCGAATTTACTCAGCTCTTAAAGAATGAGTCATATGTTATTTATTATAACAAAATAGTTTATGTATATTAGAGTAAACAGTGAAATCACAATAGAAAAAAAAAATGGATTTGGTTCAGATGTTGAGCTGCTCTGTAAACCAATTATCTCTCCGGAGGGAAACTGCTCTGTCTACAACTACTTAGGCTCTAGGGCCTATTACAAACCCTGGAGTGGGCTGTTGTTGATGTTCTCAAGGGAATTTACCACGTCACACTAGAAATAGCTGACAATAATTAGAAAGCCTGCTTCTGCCAGTATTGCACACATTTTTAATACCTTCCTAAGTATTATGGGAGATAATATACAAGGTCTTTAGAATTCTAGTCATGCCACAACAAGCCATGGAAAGGACAACTAGACAATAGCCCCAAACTGGACTGTGACAGGCTAATTATTGTGGCTTCATTATAAAACCTCTTTTTACATAGGTCACCTGGGAAGTGTAATTAAAAATGCATTATTGGTGTATTTTTTATTGAAGCAATTAAATTAAAAAGCCAAAAAAATAATTATATGAGGAGCAAATAATAATGTTGGTCAACAGCGTTTATCTAAGAAAGAGAGAACACGTTAGTGGTTCATTAGCAGTAAATGTGTTAACGGGAATCAGTTTGAAAAATGAGCCATAGAACAGCTTTTAAATACGCAGATTAAAGGATTTATAATGTCAAGTTTAACACAGAAATTACAGATAGTATTACATAACCATGAGTAATAGCACCTTTAATCTGACTTAGTGAAATGATTTACATCATACTTTGTGCTGCTTCAATTGTATGTGTGTTATATGCGCTGCATCTCAGATGGATAATTTCCCTTATATTTTTTACACACTTATGGATCTATTTTTCCTGCTTTCTAATTATGTAGTACATCTAAATAATTAGATGTTAAAATATGTATTATCTAGGGGCAGGATGTTTGTCGTGGACATCCATTCTATGCAGGGATACCAGAACATGACACTGTTTATTCAGGAAAACTTTAACAAAGCCCTAAATGTATCATGTCAAATCATCCTTCTCTTATTTCAAAACTCTCCTGGTACTTCTTTACATCATCATCATCACTCTATAATTATCATGATCACTAATAATTAATGAATGCTTTCTACCTTCCAGGAACTAAACATTGCCTACATTGTTTAGACATTTAATTCTCTGAATAACCTTCCAAGATTGGTATTTTAATCTCCATTTTTTAAATGAGGATAATCAATTAAAATGTAATCAATCTCTCTGGATATATCTATATAAATATTTTCTTCAATAGGCTACTCTAAAATTACAATTATTTTTTCCTCTTACTGGAAATCTATCATATCTTCAGCCTGTTTATTTTAACTGGATATTTTCCAAATATATAAAAGCAATAGTAAGAATATACTAAGTAAGAATTTCACAAGCAAACCTTATAGTCCCTTTGAAGAGGAAAATCAAATTCAGAGAAGCAGTTCAGTTCAGTCGCTCAGTCGTGTCCGACTCTTTGCGACCCCATGAATCGCAGCACGCCAGGCCTCCCTGTCCATCACCATCTCCGGGAGTTCACTCAGACTCATGTCCATCGAGTCCGTGATGCCATCCAGCAGAGGAACATCAATTATGAAGGGCTGTGGATTTCAAGATGAATAAGTGAATGAATGGATAAATGAAAGAACTTTGTTATTAAAATATGGGAATTTTGATTCAATAAAAACATTTTTATGGTTTACAAAAAACAGTTCTATTTATATTTCACATTAAAGCTGAGTATTCGTCTAGAGCTAGTTTTTGCCTTGTTGCTGTTTTTCAGGCACTAAGTCATGTCTAACTCTTTGCAACCCTATGAACTGCATCAGGCCAGGCTATCTCATGTCCGTCACTATCTCCTGGAGTTTGCTCATACTTATGCATTGAGTCGGTGATGCTATCCAACAATTTCAACACTGAAGTTATATCTTGATATATTATGATTAGTTAAATTAACAATTTTATTATTATGTTGCATTATTTCTTTACTACAATATTATTTTTTAATATCAGTAGCACCCACTTTTGAATATCTACTGTAAATCAAGTCTTGTGCCCTGGGTTTTACTTGCATTAACTCTAAGCTTTCATGTATCACAGAATCAAATTATTCTCATTTTAGACGTGAGAAATTTGTAGTTCAGTTCCAGTGACTTTTTCAATGCCATGTGACTGATAAATTGAAAAGCTGAGATTTGATTTCCAATCTATCTGACGCAAAATTTCTTGTTTTTTTTCCAGTCTTCAGCTTTATTTATGAAAGAATGTATAAAAGGTATCAACATAATTTTTAGTTTTTTACATGTAAATCTTCCTTAACCCAAATTTCAAATTCAAATTAATTTAAAATTCATAAAGTTCAAATGACCAAAATGGTTTGCTGAGTTGTATATATTGGTAATTGAGACTTATCAGGAAACTAATTATTATAGCTTTTTGGGTTTCTGAGGGAGAAAAACAGATGAACTAGAATTGCTATGAATTCAGTGTTAAGTATCTTTATAGTAGAACTGTTAAAAATTGGGAATCCAAAATCCATGTGATATGCATAACTGTTACTTTGACTATTAATAAATATTCATGTCTTCAATATTAAATACATGGGAAAGTACTGATTTATCATATATAAAATATGATATACTAAAAACAAAGTTTTCTATGAGTACTTTTTTCAACAGTTTGATAGTTTTTTATTATAGTCATGTTTTAATAGTACATTTGCTGCTTACAATAGTAGCTGCTCTAAATTTTTATGGGCCTAACTGTATGTATTGATTGTCAGAACATTATATACAAAGTGAATCAAAAAACAGAATCTATAATTCACAAAATAGGATCTCTTTAGAGTTTTTCCACTGAAACATCAAACTAATAGTAATGTCTTGGCATAAGATGAGCTAAAAATTAGAGTCTAGGATAATGGAATGAATACAGTAATGTTAGATCTTTAAAGCATTTGGCAATAAATTGTGAGATTATAATGAAAGAGAATTGAAGAGCTTGTTCTCAAAAAGCTCTTATTTTAAGAAAATAGGTAACTGGATAATCATTGGCTGGGTGCATTTCTCCAAATGGTTATCTAAACCCTCTTTAGAGCATTGTTCTCTTCTGTAACCCAGCCGGAGAAAGATATCATTGCTATAGATAGTCACAGATAACATAGGTGTTCAAATAGAACACCCAATACATCAAGCACTTTGGAAAGTTCAAAGTTGACTGTAAACGACCAGGTTCTGAATCTCAGGAACTGACACCAAAATTCAAACTAACATACTTGAAATATAGAAAACTCAAGTTTATTTGTCTATAACATCTATCACCTCATGTATCTGTTACCTGTGTCTAGTATAATGCTGCTGCTGCTGCTGCTGCTGCTAAATCGCTTGAGTCATGTCTGACTCTGTGCGACCCCATAGACGGCAGCCCACCAGGCTCCCTCGTCCCTGGGATTCTCCAGGCAAGAACACTGGAGTGGGTTGCCATTTCCTTCTCCAGTGAATGAAAGTGGAAAGTGAAAGTGAAGTTGTTCAGTCGTGTCTGACTCTTAGTTACCCCATGGACCGCAGCCTACCAGGCTCCTCCATCCTTGGGATTTTCCAGGCAAGAGTACTGGAGTGGGGTGCCATTGCCTTCTCTCAGTATAATCCTGCTGCTGCTGCTGCGTCACTTCAGTCGTGCCCGACTCTGTGCGACCCCATAGACAGCAGCCCACCAGGCTCCCCCGTCCCTGGGATTCTCCAGGCAAGAACACTGGAGTGGGTTGCTATTTCCTTCTCCAATGCATAAAAGTGAAAAGTGAAAGTGAAGTCGCTCAGTCGTGTCTAATGCCTTATAAATAAGTCCCAGAGGCAGTCCAGTTTACCAAACTAAACTAAAGTTACTGGAGTTAATGGAATTCTTTCTGAACCAGCCACAAACACATTGCCTTCCTTTCTTTGTTTGTTTGGAACAGGAAGTATCATTTCTGGTCACTCCTTCAGTCCTTCTACTTAATATCTGAAATTCTTCCTTTTGATGTTAAAATTTTAATTGCCAAAATTGCTAAAAATATTCTCTTGACATACCAGCTCTGATTTTAAGATGTAACTAAAAATAGGGCTACCTCGAATTTAGTGCATGCTAGACACTACCTGTGGCATGCTTTATACTGTTCAGTCGCTAAGTCATGTCCAACTCTTTGTGACTCCATGGACTGTAGCATGCTCGGTTTCCCTGTCCTTCACTGTCTCCCAGAGTTTGGTCAAATTCATGTCCACTGAGTTGCTGATACTATCCAACCATCTCTTCATCTGCCGCCCCTTCCTCTGGCCTTCAATCTTTCTCAGCATCAGGGTTTTATCCAACATATGCCCCACTTAATCCTCAGAGTAAATATGAGGTAGATAGGACTGCTGCTGCTGCTGCTGCTGCTAAGTCACTTCAGTCGTGTCTGACTCGCTGCGACCCCATAGACGGCAGCCCATCAGGCTCCCTGTCCCTGGGATTCTCCAGGCCAGGAATACTGGAGTGGGTTGCCATTTCCTTCTCCAATGCATGAAAGTGAAAAGTGAAAGTAAAGTCGCTTAGTCATGCCTGACTCTTAGCGACCCCATGGACTGCAGCCCACAAGGCTCCCCTGTCCATGGGATTTTCCAGGCAAGAGTACTGGAGTGGGTTGCCATTGCCTTCTCCAGTTAGGACTATTATTCTTGTTTTATGAATGAAAAAAATTGAGACTCAGGAAGGTTAAATAGGACCACATAGATCACAAGTAGTTGACCTGGGATGCAAAATTAGGTCCATTTGACTTAAAGTCAAATAGTTTTTAAAACCAGCAGTTTCCAACTTTTGTGGCACCAGGGACCAATTTCACTGAAGGCAATTTTTCCAGAGACCAGGGTGGTGGGGGTTGGGGTGGGTGGAGGGAGGGAGAATGGTTTGGGCTCAGACCATTCTTTATGTAGGTAAAGTGTCTGCCTACAACGCGGAAGACTTGGGTTTGATCCCTGGGTGGGGAAGATCCTCTGGAGAAGGAAATAGCAACCTACTCCAGTACTCATGCCTGGAAAATCCCATGGACGAAGGAATGTGGTAGGCTACAGTCCATGGGTTGCAAAGGGTTGGACACGACTGAGTGACTTCACTTTCTTTCACCTTTCAAAAGCATTACATTTATTTTTGTCTTTATTTCTATTATTATTCCACCTCATATCATCATCATTATATCCTGGAGGTTGGATATGGCTGCTTTAAACTCTTGTTTTTTTCCATTATGTCCTATTGCCTCAACTAGACTATGAAGAAACAATCTCCTTTCTAGTTTCTTAGGTTGACATCCCCATTCAGACCCTATCCTTTAAAATCGATTTGACAGGCAATACTAATTAGAAGGAACGCATGCCTGTCCCAAGCACTGCTCTCTGTCATAAGGCAAGTGAAACATTTAATTCAAGAATTACACTGAGTGCCACAGAATATCTGTGATGCCTGGACTGAAGCTAGAAGCCTATGATTTTGGGAACCATGGTGGGTAGAAACTTAGGGGGAAAAAAAAAAAACTAAAAATGTCACTTTAAAGTTGCAAAAGTTTCTTATCTGACAAGAGATGAAGAACTCTGGACAGATGTCTTCTGAGAAAACCACAGGACCAATGGTCCTTTTAGATAAACAAATAAAAACCAAAGACCTCCTACCAAAATGGAAACTAGAATTCCTTCAGATACAAGAATATACATATTCTCTATATTTGAGACCAAGGAAACTTTAAAAGAAATTTATCTAGGAGGCATGACAGTGTTGAGATGTCATATTATCAAATAAGATTTAAGAGAGTAGGGGCCAGAAGCCAATGGATCTGTCATCAAAAGAACATTTGTGAGACTTTAAATAGAAGTAGAACTTCTAGAAGAGGGCATGGCAATCCAATCCAGTATTCTTGGTTGGAGAATCCTATGGACAGGGGGACCTGGTGGGCCACAGTCCATAGGGTTACAGAGTTGGACATGATTGAAGGCACTGAGCCTGCACACACACAGAATTTCTTCGAAGTGCAAGGTTTGAACTGAGGCACAGAATTAAGGAAATGCTTCAGTCTTCCAGTCTCTGCTTCAGCACATTGATGTTGATAGACTATTTCACATGGCATCTTCCTTTTTTTTTTTTTTTTAGCTATTCATTTTAAGTTTTCATGGTATAAATTCTATAAGGGACAAATGATGAATATGCTTTCTTCTTAGCCTTAGTTTGCATATTTTTCTATAGTATCAGGGTCCTGTAATCACAATTATTTTAAAATGATATGAAGTCATTAAAACTGGGGTTTTGAGCATCTTTGGGAAGGATGGACTTGAAAAAGAGCAGTGAGTGGCGAAATGATTTCAAATTTCCCCAAACTTCAAATCTACATCATAACTTTAATTTACTATAACCAGAAATTTAATATTTTACTTTTAATTTTTTAATTTCATTTATTTATTTTTGGTCATACCATGTGGCATGCAGGATCTTAGTTCCCCAAATAGGGATCAAACCTGTGCCCCCTGCACCTGCACTAGACCATCAAAGAATTCTCAAATGTATTTTAAAAGTAGATTCTAATATATCCATCAAGGTAAAAGAAATTTATTAAAATTATCATTTTACAAAACAGCTTAAAAAGATTAATTAGAGGATTAAAGAAATTAAGATATTTAAATGTTTTATGTGAAAGAAGAGAGTGAAAATATTGGCTTAAAACTCAACATTAAAAAAACTAAGATCATGGCATCCAGTTCCATCACTTCATGGCAAATAGAAGGGGAATAGTGGAAGTAGTGACATATTTTATATTCTTGGGTGCCAAAATCATTGCAAAGAGTGGCTGCAGACATAAAATTAAAAGACACTTGCTTCTGGGAAGGAAAGCTATGACAAACCTAGTTCAGTTCAGTTCAGTCGCTCAATCATGTTCGACTCTTTGTGACACCATGAACCGCAGCGTGCCAGGACTCCCTATCCATCACCAACTGCCAGAGTCTACCCAAACCCAAGTCCATTGAGTTGGTGATGCCATCCAATCATCTCATCGTCTGCCGTCCCCTCCTCCTTCTGCCCACAATCTTTCCCAGGATCAGGGTCTTTTCAAATGAGTCAGTTGTTCGCATCAGGTGTCCCAAGTATTGGAGTTTCAGCTTCAACAGCAGTCCTTCCAATGAACACCCAGGACTGATCTCCTTTAGGATGGACTGGTTGGATCTCCTTGCAGTCCAAGGGACTCTCAAGAGTCTTCTCCAACACCACACTTCAAAAGCATCAATTCTTCTGTGCTCAACTTTCTTTGTAGTCCAACTCTCACATCCATACATGACTACTGGAAAAACCATAGCCTTGACTAGACAGACCTTTGTGGACAAAGTAATGTCTTTGCTCTTTAATATGCTGTCTAGGTTGGTCATAACTTTCCTTCCAAGGAGTAAGAATCTTTTAATTTCATGGCTGAAATCACCGTCTGCAGTGATTTTGGAGCCCCCCAAAATAAAGTCAGCTACTCTTTCCACTGTTTCCCCATCTGGGTTGGGGAAATTTGAAATCATTTCCCCACTCACTGGGACCAAAGTCTCTCAGATATATTCCTTCCTTTTGATCACCATAGCTGTTGCATCAATTTGATAATACTAGGTATATTCTATGTGCAATACCAAAGTACAAAAAGATTTATTAAGTAATCTTCTCTAGTTGCTTAGTCCATGTCAGAGTAGAGATGAAAACAAGTCATTGCAATATAGAATGACAAGTATTGTGAGAGAGATGCTGAAGGAAAAAAACTAACAATGCCTGGAGAGGTGATCAGGTAAGCATTACAAAGAATGGGTTACTTGAAACTAGTGTTGAAGTACCGTGTATCAGTCCATCTGGGTTGACAAGTTTGTTGTTTAGTGGCTAAGTTGTGCCCAACACTTTTGTGATTCCATTGACTATAGCCAGCCAGGCTCCTCTGCCAATGGGATTTCCCAGGCAAGAATACTTGCTATTTTCTTCCTGAGGGATCTTCCCAACCCAGCAATCCAACCCACTTCTCCTGCTTTGGCAGGCAGATTCTTTACCACTGAGCCACCAGGGAAGCCCAGTAGACAAGTTAGGGGGAGATTATTTCAATCACGGGAAAAAGCATAAAACAATGTAGAGGTAGAAAATGATATGACATACTTAGGAAGCTGTATGTCATTGGGTATGACTGCAGCATATGCAGTGAGTTGGGGAGCTGTGGAAGATGCAGTTGGTTGAATGGATCTACAGGAACCGTATTTTTTCATATAGTGAAAAGGAAACCATGAACACATTTTTTGAGTATGTTCAATTCAGTTCAGTTGCTCAGTCGTGTCTGGCTCTTTGTGACCCCATGAACCACAGCACGCCAGGACTCCCTATCCATCACCAACTGCCAGAGTCTACCCAAACCCATGTCCATTGAGTTGGTGACACCATCCAACCATCTCATCCTCTGCTGTCCCCTTCTCCTTCTGCCCTCAATCTTTTCCAGCATCACAGTCTTTTCAAATGAGTCAGCTCTTCACATCAAGCGGCCAAAGTATTAGAGTTTCAGCTTCAACAGTAGCCCTTCCAATGAACACCCAGGACTGATCTCCTTTCGGATGGACTCATTGGATCACCTTGCAGTCCAAGGGACTCTCAACAGTCTTCTCCAACACCACAGTTCAAAAGCATCAATTCTTCTGTGCTCAGCTTTCTTTATAGTCCAACTCTCACATCCATACATGACCACTAGAAAAACCATAGCCTTGACTAGATGGACTTTGTGGACAAAGAAATATCTCTGCTTTTTAATATGCTGTCTAGGTTGGTCATAACTTTCCTTCCAAGGAGTAAGCATCTTTTAATTTCATGGCTGAAATCACCATCTTCAGTGATTTTGGAGCCCAACAAAATAAAGTCTGACACTGTTTCCACTGTTTCCCCATCTATTTCCCATGAAGTGATGGGACTGGATGCCACAATCTTCATTTTCTGAATGTTGAGCTTTAAGGCAACTTTTTCACTCTCCTCTTTCACTTTCATCAAGAGGATTTTTAGTTCTTCTTCACTTTCTGCCATAAGGGTGGTGTTATCTGCATATCTGAGGTGACTGATATTTCTCCCAGCAATCTTGCTTCCAACTTTTGCTTCCTCCAGCCCAGCATTTCTCATGATGTACTCTGCATATAGGTTAAATAAGCAGGGGGACAATATACAGCCTTGACGTACTCCTTTTCCTATTTGGAACCTGTCTGTTCCATGTCCAGTTCTGTTGCTTCCTGACCTCCATACAGGTTTCTCAAGAGAGAGGTCAAGGCTATAATCCGATTTAAATTGTTAAAAGAATAATTTGAATTATCAAGGAGATGGTACTAGAGAAAGATGAGGCTAGAAGCAGTAAGACAAGTTAAAAAGTTATACTCAGGTCCATGTGAAAAATGTGGGCTCCCTTGAAGTGGCAATTGGGGGACACACTGAGGAAATATTCAAGAAATATTCAGAAAACAGAAATGACAAGATTGGTTACATTATATGTCGGTGGCAAGTAAGAGAAAGGGATTGAGAAAGGTTTCCTAGGTTTCTGACTTATCATGAATATATTGTCTTCTGACTTGGATAGAGAATGCAGGAGAGGGACAGTTCTACCTAAGGGAGAACAGTGTGTGAAGTCTGGAGCATCTCTTGGAATGTAGGTTCTCTAAATCAGCACCTCTTAAACTTGAAAAGGATTCCATGAAGCATTTGAAGATATTGTTAAAAGTCAGATCCTGATTTAGAAGCTCTGTGGTAGAGTCTAAGATTGTGCATTTCTAACAAGCTCCTACATGATATCAACATCACTGGTTCTCAAAGTACACTTTGAATCACAAGATTACAGTGTGCTGATATTTTTCATCTAAAGTACAAACAAGATTCCTGCTAATGACAAGGTGAGGTTTGTGAAAGGAAGGAAGGGAGGGAGTGAAGGAGGAAGAAAGAAAACAAGAGAAGGAAGAGGAGGAGGGACATAGGTAGAGCTAAGAGAATGATGATACTGCAAGAAAAAAGAGAAGAAATGTGCCCTAGGAAGAAAAGAAGCATGGATAAGTAGCAGTTTGTTAGCAACATAACCTTAGTTGCTTTTAAGTCACATCTGCGTCAAAGGATACCTATCCCTCCCCATCTAGAAAATATTATAAAGTGATTTTAAAAAATTGTTAGAATTTGCCAAAGTTTAGTATCAAAGAGCCAATGTAAACAAGAGAGACATAAAGGCTGTTCTTTTGAACCCAAAGCTTTTATTTTATTTAACCAATGTAATGAATGTTATAGGATACAGTTGGTACATTTGTAGCAAGATGGTCAATACTTCTTAAGGAGTAATACTGAAACCCAAAATGAAAAAAAAATTTTTTTCTGGCAAAAATAAAGGGGAATTCAAGAGACCCCAATCCATCTCCCTTTCTATGGGATTTTAGTTTTTAACATTGTTGCTTGGTTTTCAACATTAGACTGAATTCTTACAGGCTTAGTAGTTTTTAGTGTGGTCCTGCCAGAAAGGTGGTAACCTCCATGACCTCTCCAAGTCCTTTCCAACTCTCAAATTCTATGGCTGTTTCTCCTTTTATCTGTGAAGGCTTAACTTGTCTTTTCCTATTGCATTCAACTCAACAAATACCAAGCATACTTCATTTTTGTAAATTTACTAACTGTTACTCATTTTCATTCAATTATTTATTTTTTTCATCAAATTGTTTCAAAATGTTTTCAAGCGTAACTAAAACAGAAAATAACCAAATGCCCATAAGTGTATTCCATTTTAAGAAGCAACCTCTGGTCTATATACTCTCTTTCTCATCACCTAAACATAGTCATAGACAAGGAAATTACTAGGTTAATAGTAGAAAATAATTATTAACCAGGAAAAAAAATCAAAGGCAAGTTATTTTTAGCATTATTTTACCTAGTTTAGTTCTATCAAATATATGTTCTGGTGCCAAATTATGCCAAAAATTTAATTTTTACTGCTTTTATACAACATGTATATGAGTACTAAAAAGTAAGATAATATGATTACTGAGACATTCTATAAAAACCATAAATAATTATTTTCATTTTTCATTCAGATATCCCAAGTGTTTTAATATTTCACAATAATTAACTCATTGATCCTTACCTACTCTGATGGTACAGGTAAATCATCTGATTAACCTTGCATTGTTGCTTTTTTTTTAAGGTAACTGTAAAATGGCTTGCAGTGCTGTTGTGTCTAGGGGGACAGGGATAATAGTCAATTCTTGATTCTTACAGTCTTCACTGAGACTATTTTACCACCAAGTCTCAGTGAATGAATTTCTGAAAAATTGACTGATATTTCTGTTTCTAGTTGTTGCAATTTTTTCTTTGTTTTTCAGAGTTTATTTTTTAGCAGACCACATCTTGCTTGCCTTCTTACCCTGATAGCAGTATCTCTTTTATAACTTGTTCATTGGTCTTCTTTCTGGCTCACCTCAATACCAAGTTTTTCTGCTTGGACATTCTTCTGGTTGAATGCTTTCTCTTAGTATTATTATACATTGAATTCTTCCTTCAAGGCAGAGTATCTTATTGTGCAATATAAAATTTTATTCCATTTTGGCTAATTTTACTTTAAAATTAAGTCATCTGTTCATCTCAGAGGACACTAAATTGAATACTAAAACTTCTGTTCCCTTTCTTTCTTTCTCTTGAAAAATCATTCATATACATTTCAGGAGGAATCATCTTCTCCAAAGCATTTGCCTAAGATGTATCTTGAGCATAACCCACGAACATGCTAGCAGTGCCAATTTGATTTTTTTAAAGCTCTGATACTTTAATTACTTCTTCATATGACAAACTCATTCACTGTTTTCTTCATAACTTCTTTTATAACACAGTCCCTGGAGAAGAATGACCAAAAAAAATTAACTTTTTAAAGTTAAATATGTTTTAATAAAATTTTAAATAAAAATTTAACTTTATTTTAGCTAAATAATTCTTTTTTTTCATCATGTTGAAAATCAGAGCTAAACATCCCAAAGCTTTAACTATCAGTAAAGTATGTTTTAGAATGGAGTTGACAGGGATAGCAGTAAAAAATACTGTACAAAAATCTTGAAATACAATTATAAAATTAAGGCTACTTCTCCATATATTTTTTTAAATTAAGGCCCACCTAGAACTGAAGATTTGGTCCCATCTGTGAACTTTAAATAAATGTGAATCTTATATAGGAATCTCTTGAAGTTATCCTCTGCTTTATGCAACTTCCCTGTAAATAAACTGAATCCAGTGCTAATAGTTTTGCAGAACACCGTATAACATGAATTTAGAGTTAAGTCTATTTGTTTTTATTCTTTCATGTATCCTTCTAGATCAGAGAGATACTGAGGGAGTCCTTTTTTCTACATCTTCCTCACCCTCTGATAATCTTGCAAAGTAACTAAAGAAAGAAGTAGCATATGTAGCAAATATACAGCAAACTGGTAAATAAAATAGCCTAGCTGGGAAATTATGCTAAAAGAATAAAGACATTAAAGTACTGGTCAAGGAGGAGACTATCTAAAGGCATAAATAGCAAGATGATTGAAAAGGTGATCTACTAGGTCATTGGTCCTATCTTTAATTTTAGTTTATCAAGGAAGATTTTTATACTGAAACTAAAAAAATTCTTCCATGTGTCAAGCATTTCTTCTTTGTGCATACCTCATATGTTTCTCAAAATGTACACCAACAATCTTTCTGCCAGTATAGCTAATCAAGTTCATTCCTTACTAGCCTCCTAGGAAACCATTACAGCTTCAGAAATGGACAACAGAGAGTGGAAGAAAACAAAGGGGTAACCAAGTCCCCATTTTAATGTCTTAAAAAATGTGCAGTTTTGTCATATTTAATTGCTAAAAGTTAGATATGTAAACCCACTATATGCAGACCACCTCAAAAATTATCCTGTAAGGAAGAGTATTTATTTAACTTTATCAGTTTAATTTTCTCAGAAAAAAAGAAATATGTGGAAAAGTCTTGACTGACTGCTCAAATGTGAATTACGGTAGCCCTTGAAGTGAAGTGAAGTGAAGTCGCTCAGTCGTGTCCGACTCTTTGCGACCCCATGGATTGTAGCCCACCAGGCTCCTCCATCCATGGGGTTCTCCAGGCAACAGTACTGGAGTGAGTTGCCATTTCCTTCTCCAGGGGATCTTCCCGACCCAGGAATCGAACCCACATCTCCTGCATTGCAGGCAGACACTCTGAGCCACCAGGGTAGTTTTCTACAAATACGTTGTGGCAGTTTTGCTTATAGTTACGTCTCTTCTCAGCAACGTTCTTTCACTTGCCACCGTTCAGTAACACGGCTTCAGTAACAGTGGTAAGCCATCTGCCTGCCACCTCAGGAGACACACGGATTCAATCCTTGGGCTGGGAAGATCCCCTGGAGTAGGAAATGGCAACCTGTTCCAGTATTCTCGCCTGGAAAATTCCATGAACAGAGGAGCCTGGACAGCTACAGTCCATGGATTGCATAGAGTAGGATACAACTGAGTATGCACACACACCATGCACTATTCAGTAATATAAACAGTTTTCATTTATAAAATCCACTCTTTCAGAATTATATCTTCCAAATAAACAGTTTATTTACAGATTTACTAGTATATCCAAAACCTTATGTGCTGAATCTCTTGACTCTAAATCCATAATTCCTTCTCAATAGTTTCTCTAAATTCTCAATGGGAAGAAAAAGAACTACCCAGCATTTCCAAAGGAAAAAAGTGAGTATCTCCCAAGTAAAATTTCAAACACATACACAAAAAATTAGAAAGTGGTTTCTCCTAAACCTCCTGTCAGGACACACAAATGGGCCTTTGGTACCCACCTTTTTTTTTTTTTTTTTTTTTTTACTCTCCTCAAGCTATGGCTATTTGAGCAGTAGCCAACCAGTGTGCCATCCCCAGGCTTATTTACCAGGCCTTGAGTACTCTTGTTATCATCGGGTATCTAGTTGTTCCTATAACATATTCTTTTTTTCAGGTAGTAATAACTGCTGTGAAATAGAGACTAGGCTGAGCGTAGACAAGTGCAGAGAGGCATTAGACGGGACATTTATGCATCCTGCCACATTCTCACTGGCATGTGGTTGTGGGGACAGTAGTGGCAACCTGTTTTGACTTTCCCCACCCCTACAGTAGGTGAGTGATGACACAAAGTAGTGCCCTTTCCTTCCCTACTAGGGAAGCAGAAGAGGACTTCTTTTATCTGTCATACTCCAGGTAGTGCCAGCAGTGGCGTGGCAATGCCTCCCTACTCTACTCTGTGGCAGCAGCACCTGAAAGGTGAAGTTCTTTTGACTCTCTTGGCTCTCTTTCAGATCTCTCAATAAGAGCCAACCAGCCAACTAAGCTCTTACAGTTGCAGCAGTGGCAGCAGAGGCAACTTTGGAGGCCCTCAAACTCTTTTGTCTTGCTGTCTAACCACAACAAAGATTAACAATCCTCTGAGGAACTCAATAAAAGAACTGAAAGAATTAGCAAACCTGAAGATAGAACAATCAAATTATTCATATTGAAATGTATAGGAAAATAACAACTTTTAAAAGTGAACAGAGCCTCAGTTACCTGTAAGAAAATATCAAAATGTCTAACATTCACATCATAAGAGTCCCAGAAGGAAAGGAGAAATAGATTGGCACAAAAAACATTTGAAGAAGAGTGGCTGAAATTTTCCCAAATTTAATGAGAGATTCCAAATTTAGCAGATCCAAGAAACTCTGCAAACCCCAAGCTGGAAACAAGATAGACATAAATAAACAAATAAATAACTTAAAAGCAGTCAGAGAAAAGAATACATTCCTGAGAAAAGGAATAATGATTGGAATGACTATGGATTTCTCATTAGGAATCATGGAGGCCATGAGACAATGGAACAATATTTAGAAAGTGATGAGAGGAAGAAATCGTCAATCCAGAGTTCTATATCTAATGAAAATACCCTTCAGAAATGAAAACAAAATAAAAAAATTTTCTGGTGAGGAAAACTTATGACACTTTTTTAAATAACAGATAAGCTTTAAAAGGAATGCCAAGTTCTCCAAGTGGAAAGGAAATAACAGGAGAGGGAAACCTGAAATATGAAGATTGAAGAAAGAGAGAAAGGGTGAAAATTATCTAGATAAATGAAATACGTAGGGTAGTCAAACTACATTTCTTTAACTAGTGATAGTTGAACTGAAACTTTAATGAAATAAAGATGTGAAGCCTAGAGATAGCTGAGTGGAGCACATTCTAGGCAGAGGGAATAATATGAGCAATGGACCTAGTTGGGAGTGTTTTTGAGAAACTAAAAAGAAGCCAGTGGAAAAAGTGGGAAAGGTGGTAAGAAACAAATTATAAGATGTAGCCAGGAGTTTTTCTCATTAATTTAGATTATCTGTTTGATAGGTAGAACCATTTAAGCTATCATGAAAATTTTTGATTCTATTTTAAATATAAAAATAAGCTTTTGAAAACTTTTATGTAGGGGAGGGACATAATTTAATATATATCTCTGGCTGCTACATGAAGAACAGACTGCAAACGGGCAAGAGTGAAAGCAAAGATACCAGCTAGGAGCATTATAGATGTTGAGGTGAGGTTCATGGTGGATTGGACTATGCTTATAACATTGGAATGATTAGTTTGGGATATATTTTGAAGACTGAGTTTGACAGAATTTAATTAAGAATTAGACTGAGATATGGGGTGGGGGTGAAGCCTAAAGTGTTTGGTCTAAGTAATTAGGCCAAAAATACCTTAGAGGGAAAAGATTTATGGGAAGTTATCAATATCAATAATTCAGATTTAGACATACAGGTTTGAGATACGCAGTAGATATGCAAGTGGAGATATCACTTAGGCAGATGTATACATGAGTTTGGAGTTTAAGGACTAGATCAAGCCAGGGATAAAAATCTGACAATTATCAGCATATAAAAAAAAATTAGAATAAATGGTAAGGTTTCCTATCCAATAACTACAAAAAGAGAACACTGAGGCTTAGGCCCTCTAATTAAGTGATTTGGGTTAGAGGAATAAAAACACACAACTTTCTATTTGTTACCAAATGTTTTCAAGATGTAGGAGAGTGGTCAATTAAAAAAATCACAACAACAAATATCACATAGATATCTAAGAAGTAAGTATAAAATACTAATAAAATAGAACATAGCAAATTGCCTGAATAGAGTGAACTCTTGATTATAACCACTTCAAAAGTTACCTCACAGTGTGTCTCCAGATTTTTCCCTGGTAGTGCAATGGATAGAAATTTTCCTGCCAATGCAGGCAACACAGGTTCTAATCCTGGTCCGGGAAGATTCCTCATGTCTCAGAGCAACTGGGTCTGTGTACCACAAAAACCGAGCCCATGCTCCAGGGCCTGTGAGACACAGCTACTGTGTGCCTAGAGCCTGTGCTCTGCAACGAGAGGCCACCACAATGAGAAGCCCGCACAAAGCGTAGTCCCTGCTCAGCACAGCTAAAAAAAGCCCCACAAAGCAGCGAAGACCCAGCATAGCCAAAAATCAATCAATCAATCAATAATTTTTTTAAAAAAGTATCTATATGGTTTAGTCACAAAATCCCAGGAAGACTAATGTTCATAAAGTACTCACTGATCATAATGACCATATAAAAAGCATGGAGTTCAGCACTTCTAAAAGCATTATTTAATGATCAACACAGCTCTGTAAGTTATTTCTACTTATCCAGATAACAAAATCTGACTCAGTGAGGTTAAACGACTTGCCCAACATCATATATAAGTGATATAACTAATGGCAGAGGTGAGTAGAAGGGGGGATTATAGAAAAGGAAATGAAAAGGCAATTGGGTGAAAGTCTACCTACGAAAGTAGGAAAGCACAGGGGAGAAAGGGACTGGGGGTGGGTGGGGGGGGAGGAGAGTGAATAAGAGAAAGGGAAAAAGGAAAAAGGAAAAGAAGCCGACACTCCCTGGAGTTCAGAAGTACAGATTTACACATGGTCTCATAAAGAACACCCCTCCCAGATAGGCGGTGGTTGGTTGGTGTAGTGGTGACATCAGGGGTGGTGAAGGGCAAAAGCCTAAGCGTCCACGTGTCCTGGTTCCTGGCACTGGGTGTGGATGTCCAAGAGTAACTGGAACAAATTTGGGCCTAGATGCTATGGAACCATAATAAGCATTAATTCCAAAGCGGAGAGTCCAGGACAGGACTCTTGAAAAACAAAAAGGAATAATATTATCTTTCATGAAAATTAGTTAAAAGTAATTAGTCATAAAACGGTTGTCCCCTGAGGCCTGAGGAGCAACTGGCCTTAATAAACTTGCCTGTTTCACCCTGAGCCAAACAAAACAAAAATTGTTTTGATTTTTACAAAATCAAACAAATAAATTATCAATCAAAATCTCTACCAACTATGGAACAGAACCCTTAGGAGAAGCAAATGAAACTCTGAGGATGAAAGTTAATTCTAAGTCTGAATCACTACAGGAATGAAAGATATTCTATTTAGTATTTGGAATTCACTGGAAAATGTAAAGTTCTGGGTCAAGGAAAGATAAAGATTTGGGATAAAAATCATGGTTTTCATAATAATCCTTTTCAGAAAGAAAAAAGTAATGGGAAGTAATTACAGCCATTTAAGGATCCATAAATGTACTGTATATTGTGAATATCATATTTAAATAAAAGAAAAATAACAGTAAGAAAAAAACACAGATTGCACATTCTAGCTTGAATTTTTTTCTTTGCTTTTTCCTGTATAAAGTAAGTGAGGCATAAAATAATACTGTGGTAAACTGCCTTATCTCAAAAAGTATAATATAGATTATAGCAAAGTAAAGTAATACATACTGAGTGATCACTAATGGTTACATTATACTTTTCATATTTAATTTACATTTCCCCCACAATTTACCCTTTTTCAGCCTTTACCATTTATAATTTATCATGTTTCTAATGAATTGAACCTCCTCAGCTATACACAGTTTCCAAAAATGCTTGGTAACTATCCTGCTGTTTTCTGCAGAAGAGGTTTTTGTAAAACAGTCAGAGATTCCTAAACATGCTTCTAATAAATGCCTTGCACCCTCAGAGATGTTTCCTGAGCTGTTGTCCAGGCTAATACTGAAGAATAGGGTTTAATGATTTGTCCCTTGAGATTTTTCTGTTGGTTCCTGGGAATGTATAAAGTCTACGATAATCCTTTTATTAAACGCTTGTGACATGCTTTGTTACTATTGATGTATTAAAAAAAAAGGTAATTTTCCACAATTCTTACTTCTATCTACAACAACTTTTGTTAAGAAAAAGAAAAAGGTTTCATTGTATATCCATCAAGTTGTAAATAGATAGTTGTTATTTCAGCAGATACCTAAACATACACAATCCAAGCATGGCCTCTCCCCTATTTAAATACACTGGATTTTGCTTCCTTGAGGAAAGAAATTTCTTGCACTAAACTGTGTAACATTAGAGTCCTACATATACTACAAATAAATCAATTTATCATAATATTTCATTTCCTAAAATGGTTTGATCTCCATTACATAATTTTCATTTTTATGTATCAAAAAGTGTTCTCAATATTAGTTTGTGAGGAAGAGAAAGACAGGAATTTATGTCAACAAAACTAGACACAAAACCCAGCAGCTTATGGGAATGCAGGTGATTAATTCATGCTTTGGCACAATTCTGCGGCCATTAGGAGGCGAGGTCTGAGGTCATCGTAGCATGCTTGATGCTATGTGGCTTTGGCCAAGTTCCCTACTCAATCAAGCTTCTGTATCATGAAATGACAGTCTATGAACTTTCTGTAAACATCACCTATGAATCTAAGTTGCTCACTGAGAAAGGCATAGATTGTGACAGATTTATTTGGTTACCAACAAAGGCAATTGATTGGCTAGCTTACAGAGGAATGGAATTTATCAGAAAGATACTGTGCACTCCACAGAAACTATACAGTTGGACACTCAGGCCCTAAAAAGAACAAGAGAGAGAGTAGCTCCCAGGTTCCATAAGAAATAAAGAGCAGCTTCTTCAAGGAGCCAGTTTTTGGGTTTTTTGGGTTTTTTTCCCCTATCTTTGCAACATTTTCTCCTGTTAGAAGAAGAAAGAGTTCCATGGGTCTACCTGAGGATATAGGCTGGAGGGCATTGAACCCCCTTATTTAAAGTTTTCCTAAGTGGACTCATAATGATGAACAGTATTTATTTTGAAGAGCAAGGATCTGTTATTAACTACATTAGATAAGATTAGACTGACTAGAAATTAGACTATCTCAAGGTATATTCAGTGCTTCCCAGGTGGTACTAGTGGTAAAGAACCTGCCTGCTAATGCAAGAGATATGAGACGCAAGTTCTGGGTTGGGAAGATCCCCTGGAGGAGGGCTCAGCAACCCACTCCAGTATTCTTGCCTGGAGAGTCCCATGGACAGAGGAGCCTGGTGGGCTACAGTCCATAGGGTTGCAGAGAATTAGACATGAGAGAAGCAACTTAGACAAGCAAGATGAATTCAGAAGTGAAGAGTTGATCCTAAATAAGCAATAGGAGAAGCATCAAACATTTAGTTGGTCTTTTAGTATTATCATTGTAACTTTTTGTAATGTGAACGCGTCTTTTATGGAGACTAGGATTAATATTACAAATGAAATTAATTTCCAAAGAGTAGAAAATAACTGACCACTGATCAAGAGGAATGGTGATTCCACAGAAATTAGGCTGAAGTAGATACTTGGCTTAACAGATTTGTTTTCAAGCACTGAAAATAGCCAGAGGAAACAGTTAGATATATTCTATCTCCTGGATTTTTCAAACAATTGAGAAGACTGGTGTGCTATTTTCTTCAAACAGAGGAAACTTTTAAAATTTGATGGCATACAATGCTGTTTTACTTGACAAGATTCTCTTTCAAATCACCTCTAAATTCTATGGCCAGAGAACCACCATTTTGCCTCTCTCTTTCATTCATGTGTCCATTCGTTTTTAGCATACAAGCCCCCTATTAGATATAACCCTTTATATCAAGAAAGCATTAATACTAAGTACTATCTGAGTGCCTTTGTTCTTCATAAAAGGTAGCTTGGACATCTGGGATGTGTGTTAGAAACCTACCAGGGGCACTTAAGAGGCAAAGAGAAGGCAAGCTCTGCAAACAGGGAGGCTGCCTGAAGTCTACTCTACTGAAACTCACTCTCTGGGTTTCTCCACCCAACAGTCACACTAAAATCCCTAGTGGCTGATGAAACTGAAAAACCCTAATCTATATGCATTTTACATAAAAGCTAAAGCCCTGATTTTTTTTTAAGCCTTGATTTTTGTATCAACTCCCCACTCCCAATTATCTATATTTCTAGCTTGTTTTTGCTTGAAATATAGACCAAATATTTCATAGAGCTAGTTAGCCAAGAACCGTTATACATGTTGGACATGATAAACTATGAGTTTTTCCTTCCCTCAGTTATGTCAGTACCTCTTTAATTTCACTTCAAATTATTGATTTTATTATAAAAAGCTAAAAATTCAATCAAAATGTTTTTTAATATAATAAATAAAAAAACAAGCCAGTAACCATTTTTAAAATTGTATATCTATCTCAAACTTGAAGTTTCATAGCTCTGTGGTACATTGTAACATATTAAAATATTATAAAAGTTAACAATATGGAGTAACCTGAATTTCTTATGGCAAAATTTTCTTTGGGTCACTGAATTTAATTAAAAGATTGTAACAAGCTTACACTTAAACACATAGAATATGCTTACAATTATTTTCATAATGTTTAAATATCTTAAGAGTAAACAAAATAGATGACCATTTTATTCATTTGCACAATATTTTTTTAAGTCTGGCTGACTTTTTTCCCCACACTGGATCAACTTACCACTGAGCTTTATTTTATCACAGTAATGATGAATATTTTTCATTTTAAGTACATACAATCAATAGTTAAAATAAAAGTGTTCTAATATTTAAAAATACAGAAAGAACCTCTGAACAATATTCCTCAAGAGCAGTATAAAGGTAACAGGGTATAAGTAGTTTTTACATTGATCCTGGCATTTATAACATACACTGTTTGGATCATTATAGTAAAACATACAGTGATACCAAAGCGAAATTTCACTTTTGAAATCAAAACTAAAAGCAAAGATGTATCAGGCAGCAGTCACAAAATACGAATAATTTTAAGTAACTTTTAACTTGGAATGGGAGCATAACTATTTACTGATGGAACATTCCAAACTGAATTGCCCCAGGGCTGAGTGCCATTGCCTTTCCTGGTTTTCTTCCATCTGTCTCTCACTGTCTAGATTTTTATTTCAGACTTGTCAAATTTTCTCTTTCTCAGTAGTACACATTTTTGACAGTAGAGGGCACTTTGAATTTAGACAAAGCCCACGAAATCTCTGAATCTTCATTCAGAGAGCTTTTGTTTGACTAGAAAGAAATAAAACGCAATTTTAGTGTACATTTAAAATGACACATTTTTAAACTATGTGATGCTAAAGTTTGTTTCTGTCATGTGAAATCAGTCTCTCAGTATATATTATTTTATAAAAATACTGTAATATGAATTTCACAAAAATATCACTGTGTCTAAAAAAGATCTGTGACACAATAAAATAACACACAAATTAGGAACAATCCATGAATTAATAAATCTTTTATTTTCTTCTAGCCAAAAGAGCCAATGAAGAACAAAACTCCACGTCCATATTAAGTGACACATCATAAAGTACATCTAAATCGTAAAATTACACTGAAAAATATAGTGTCTAAATGAAACTGGAGACACAATATATAATTCTATCTACTCAGCGCACCACAGAAATATAAAGGCTTTCTCCTTCTTCCTCTTTTTATAGCTACTTAAAGAATATTCTTAAAGGAATATAAGTTTTCATATAATCTAACATATCATTTAATAAAAATTCCTTCAATTTCACATTGAAAAAAGTATTTAAATGATCTGATAGTCTATTAATTAATTGTCCTTAAGAGAATTCTTTTTAGAATTTTCTAAAACACGACATCATGTTGTTGAACTATATAAAATAATTTACCTAAATGTAGTATAATTGTTTTTCTAATACAAATGAGTATCTTGATCACATTCACTTCTGTGACAAGTGCAATGTTACTTGTAATTATTTTACTCCATTTCAAATAACCAAATAACAAAATGTAATTCATTTTAAAACTTCAAAAGACAATTACTTCTTCTGTATACTTTAGTCACATAAAATAATTACCTCTTCTAATTTAAAGCACCAACTTCTTTCGCACTTAAAATATTTTAATTTCTTCATTTAATTGAAACTAATCATCTTATCTACACAAGTTGGAATTTTGAAGTTTGGCTTCCCACTTAAAAATGAACCTACTTATGGCTAATTGTGAGGCTGGTAGCTTCCAAACTATGGGGAAATCCCCAGTTTTGCTGTACAGGCACTTATACTTTAAAAACAATTAATTTAAATCTCCAGCAAGTGAACAACTTGCCTAAAACTCTTCAATTGTTAAGTGACCAAATGTAGAAAGACTTTGTAACTGTACAGAAGGGTTAAAGTTCATATATGTGAAATACTGTAAACTTGTAGGGTAGAATTTAAAAGTCATATGGGATAGGCTTAACAAAGGCAAACAGGTTGATTATAAATGCCGAAAATGTACAGTTAGTTTTGCTTGAATATTTACTAGAGGAGAGAAATCCATACTAAAAAGGCTTATTGATTTTTTTGTTTACCTAATTAAGGAAAATAAAGTTGAATGCCTCCACTCACCCTGACTTCCAAAAACATGAGAAAAAAAAAAAATATATATATATATATATAAAGATATGTCTCACATATAGCCTTGCCCTAATTTTCATGAAAGAAAAGCAAATAAACAACAATTGCCACTACTCTAAATGTACCACCGCACTCCCTAAGATTTATCTTTACTCCTTCCCTCATTTATTATTGCGGGTAAACTGTGTATTTGCCACTAACACGGTCTGAATAGATTTGAAACAGTAAGTGTAACAGGCTCAAATGGACGGTGCCTATTATCCCTTCCCTCTTCCCTCTTGCCCTTTAATGGCCTATCACTTCATTCAATCTGTAGCTACATTTGAGTTCCTTTTACAACAAAAAGGGTCATAATGTTGTGTCTGATAATACTGAAATTGCCTCATTCGTTCATCTTTCGGTGGCTTGGAGCTGGTCACCCTCTCAAGTGATGCCTATGTTTATCCCCATCAACTTTGAAAATTAAGGTCTTGTTTAGTCCCCGGCAATTTCACCCACCAAATGCTTTGGGGTTTGATGGGCCACCCCGCAGACAGACGCGCGAGAGGCCCAGGTCTAACTGGCTCAGGCAGCTCGCGCCTGAGGCCGCAGGGACACCGACTAGAACAAATCCGGGTGTCACTGGCGTGCTCCGCGGAAAAGAGAAAGGCGGCTTTGCCAATCCCCAAGGCGAGGGAGAGGCAGCAGCCGGTCAGCTGACGCTGAGAAGGCGAGAGTGAAGGAATGAGAAGAATGTGCTTGCTCAGAAGATGGAAGCGATAGGGACTCCCCACTCTGACCCCCGGCGCTGCAGCCCCGAGGAGAAGCCGGGCCTCCGCACAGCTGTTGCCACTGGGGCTGTCACCTCGGCGGCCGCTGCCTGCGCCACCAGGGCGGGTTTGTGCCGGTGCTGGGCCGGCCGCGGCAGCTGCTTCTGCCTTGACTGTTGCCCCTGACCCTTCTGCTGTTTCTTCCTTGATTTCAGCATCAGCTTTTCTTTTCTTTTCTTCTCCCCACCCCCACACCCCACCTCCTGGCAGTACCTCTTGTAAAAGGCAGAAAATAGCCTCTACGTTTGCAGAGAGCGGGTGGGGTACGGAAAGCTTCTGACAAAGCTGGATTCCTGGGGCCCCTCCTGGCTTTTTCTCCCCGGCTCTGTTTAGCATTTTCCTTCCCGCAGCATCAATGCTTTGTCATCCTTGGGCTGGGAACTAACTCCGCGTAGTCTCCACTCTGACTCCTCTCTGACTTTCCAGGATGCTTCATCCCTCACCTCTCCAACAAGGGGAAAAAATACCGAAGGGAGAAAAGGGAAGTGAATCCTCCAAGAGAACTTCATCGTTGGCAATCCAGATTTTACTGGGATTCCTGTAAGAGCAAACAGATCTTTTCAAGTCCTGAAACAATAAAATAAAAATTAAAATGGATGAATAGGGCAGGTTGGGGAGCAATTAACTGGGAATTTAAAAGAGCTCTTCTTGAGGATTTTCCTGACCTGCCCACTCAGGTTACTTCCCGTTCTAAGATCCTCTTCTCCTTTCGAGGCTAGAAGCTAGGTATAATTCGGCTCATAAAAATATGTGGCAGCAAGTGGAATTTACCCTTTGACCTTCCCTCTCTCACCACCACCTCGCCTACACACACACACACAGTCACACACAGAAGCTGCAATTCACTATCTAGCCCTGTTTTCACCAAACAGATGACTGTGTCACTGTTGAAAACTCCCTTTTTGCACAAGATAAAACTTCTAAGATCCTAGGATGGGACTTACTTGCAAAAGGAGTTCAAAGCTGCATTTTCTCTGGTGCATATGTGAATGCTGAGATAGTTTGGGCAATAGAGAGAGAGAGAGAGAGATTATATACAAAAGTACACACACACATAAAACCCTGTCAGTAAATAGCTATCTTTCTTTTAACACCATTCTCTATGGAACTTGTTTTTGTGGGTCAGTTTGTATGATTATATTCAGAATTTCTTGCAGGCGTTCTAGTGACTAGATTTAAAACACAGGAAAGGGACAGAAAGCTGAGTCTAAAATGTATGAGGAGAATTTTCTAGTTTTTCTTAAAACCTGTTCACCTTTCCAAATAATTTTTCCTTGCCTTTATGCTGTGAAAGCCCCATTACCAGCTATGGAAAAAATAGTGCTAAGTGTTTTGTACAATTTCTTTTTGTGTGTGTGAAGCTTGAAAAGCCAAGAAAATGGGCAAAATACTGAATCAGGCCACCAGGGCCAGTTCAAATGCACAGAGAGACATTTTTACTGCATTATTTGAACTATTACTAAATAAAATGCTTTCTTCCTCGGAGCCTGGCTAAGTACTAATTTTCCAAAACATGAATACAACGTCTGGTAGAAAGTTAGAAATAATTTAAATGCAGGACTACACCATTGTACCCTCTCAAATTAACAATGTTTCCTTCGCCCTTCCCTACATCTTGAGCATACAGACTCATATTACATTAGGAGGGCCTGAAATGTCCAGGAAGCCTTCGAATCTAGAGGTTTGAGACTATAAGGGACAAGTTTAAACACTGTTTTCTCTGTGAAAGTAGACACTAGAAATGATAAATTGAAACAGTTTCTGGCAACTCATTACCAGGTGCCTAAGTAGTGACTAACTGACAAGTTAAAGAAATTGCCCTACAGCAATTTAGTTTTTAACATTAAAATAATTATACTCTTCTTTTTGAAACAATTATTTTGCTCCTTTGTGTTTCCACAACATGCTGTAAACACTCAAAGGCTTGAACCCACAAACCAGAACATACAATAACAATAATGCATACAAAACTACTTAAGGTCTTTACTAAGTAACTCAGCACCATTTTTCTCAAATTGGTATATAAAGCTCAAATTTTCCATAGTAATTTTTCACAGTTGCTAATACTATCTCTGCTTAGCACAGCATAGATGATAATTTAAAAACATCAGTCTATAAGTAACAAATTTTTCTCTGCTGTTTCTAGGTGATGATTAAAGTTTGGGGGTTTTCCTTCTTTTTAAACTCTCCATTTTGTTTGGAATTCATGGATAAAAATAAATCTGCAGATAAGCCTGGATACTCTTTATCATTGTCACTAGCTTAGTGGTGGTCTGCCATTTTTATTGAAACGTGGGCACCAACTGCTGGTTAGAAATTTTTTCATGGAATTCTCTGTACTTTAAATAAACTACTACTTCAAGATCTACCATGTGTCCCTCATTCATCTTTAAGGCACAGAATCTCATGTACTTTCTGTGAGCTCTGACTCTGAAATATCTGTCTCATATGCATTCTCTAGCACTGTCTGAACTCAATGCAGTTTTATTAATGACTTTCAGCAAATTAGGGCAGAAATATGTTTTGAAGGTTTGTGCCATGATTCATCTTAAGCAAAAAAAAAAAAAAAGAAAAATCATTTTGAAAACTCAAGCCTATATTCATTTTCCACTCTTTTTGCCAAAGACTAGTTTTAAAAGGTTTCTGTGTGGGTTTCACATAATGAACATCACAGAGGGGGAAAAAATTGCTGTTCCCTTTGGCATTTCTCCTCTTAAGGTGGTAGAAAAGTACGCATCTGCTTTTCCCGTGGAGAGGGAGATAATATGATAACCTTCTGATTATATACATAAGCGGAAACTGATCAGCTTCTCTTGTGGTTCGTTTTTAAGGGCAAGTTCCAGTTGGACTGTGCTAATGCACATATTCATGAATCTCTCCAAACAGGATTCACAGCTCTCCAGGGAACCCTTGAAGTATGCATCATTGTTTCAATGAAGTATCTTCATTATAAAACATAGGGACTATAAAAGGTGAATACCATTTGCCTCAGCCTAATGTAATCTCTGGCCTGACTTTTCTCCACTCTGATTTCTTTCCTTCCTTTCTTTTGCCTACCATCCTTCTCTTCTTTCTTTCTTTCTCTTTTCTTCCTTTCTTTCATCATTTATTTTTAAACAAACAAAAAAAATGAGAAAAAATCAGATTAGGCATTAGACAAAATCAAGGAAAAGATATGTTTGCTTTCAAAGTCAAACTTAATCTCCTTTGAAATGTTATGTAGGTAGAGGTAGGAATCTTAACTCTAAAATCTAGAAATTCTTTTATTTCTACAAATGTTTTATTTGATAAAAAAAAATAGCTACTTATGGAAATGTTTGGTCTCTGGGTGTGCATAAGTTTCTTGAAAAAAATAAGGCCAAAGGTGGAAGGTATAAAAAAAATAAGTAGGTAAACACCATTAAAGCAGGCAAAGAGGAGAGACACTATCATCAGAACAATGTAATGAAAAAAACAGGCACACAGATTTTTCATCTCATTGGCCTTACTGTAAAGGGTACAATATCTTGAACCGATCAGTCTTTTATTTGTACCAAATATAAATCCTAATGTTTCCCCCTCTTCTCTTTAGAATTCTTCCAGAGAACCTGAGATTTTAAGGAGTTCTACTAATGTGTGTGTTACAAAGAGGTCTTTATTAGAGAGGACATGAATGGAGGTCTGAGTGAGACTACAAAAGCCCTACACTGCACTCGGGTATAATGGGGTGCTTTATAGGGAAGGAACACTGTCTTTGGGGGATGAAGGACAGTTTAATACAACATCTATTGCAAGGGAACAAAGGAGTTATGTAGCTCACAAATTAGGGTATTCACATCCAGATATATTAGTGGTAGAGTGTAGAGGCTTGGAATTCAGTGTAAAATGATCTTGTCATCCAACAGAGCACACTGGAATGTGGCATTCCTTGGATGTAAGTTGTATGGTCATCAAAATAGATTGTACAAGTCACAAATAACTGACACTCGGTGACTCTGCAGCGATTAGCTTCCAAAGATAGTAATTCTTAGTGGCACTAAAAATAAGATGAGACATCTATGATTAAGCAGGAAATGACAAATGCAATTCAAGATACTATATATTCCAGTTGTCTTAGTCTCTCAGTGAAAATTAATTAAGGATAATATTTTTTAAGAGGCCTAAGGGGTAGAGCACATGCAACGTGGAGTCCATGATTTACTGTTGCAGTTTAAGTCACCACTTCAGATGGACAGTCAAATCTCAAATCTCTATTGTTTGATATACCATGAGATGTGAAAGGGAGATAGGATTTGAACAAAAATTCAAGAACTCAGCACGATGCTACAGGAGCTCCTTCTCAAGTAGACAGGCCACCTATAGTATGCTCCCTCCTCACCACTGAAATTAGTAAGGTCATGGCTAATTCCATGTTGCTAAATCCTGTAGATTTGCTTTCAATCCTTGATTCACTGTTACTGTTTTACATCTGACATTTGTATTTGACACTGTTAACCAGACACACTCTCATTCCCTTGGCTTTCCCATATTCAATCTTCATTTTACCCCAGACCCCTCTAGCCACTCTTTTTCACCCTGCTTCTTAGAATCCTTTGTCTTAGCCTGCTCCTAAAATGGAAGTATTCCTCTTAACTGTCTTCAAACCTTTGTTCTGACTGTGATAAACCTTCTACTTGGATGGTATCATCTGTCCTCATGACTTTAATTATCTGTATAATGATGAGGCTACCCCAGCCCTGATTTCTTCTCTGAGCCCAAGCTCATGGAACTCACTCTTTCATTTGAAAACCACCTAGATCTCCCATAAGAATTCTGAATTCACTGTTTCCAAAGCTGAATTCATATTGTCCTCTCCCATCTTCCATATTTAACCTATGTCTGTCTCCTGTATGCTCAGTTTAGAAAAGCATTATCACCCAAACCACTACTTAAGTCAGAAAGCTATGAATCATTCTTCTTTTGTATGCTTTATTACAAATCAGTCATTAATTCCTATCCTAAACGTATGGATTTCCCTCCAGATCCATCTTGGTTCAAGTCACCATGACCTATCATTATGATTATTGCAACAGACTTAATCTGTTCCTCCTTATTGGTCTCCTTACTTCTAGTTATATATACTTTCATCTAATACGTTCTCCCCCTTTTCCTTTCCAAAATACAAATCTGACTGTGACAAAAGTATAATGTGTTTATGTAGAGTAGAGAAAGCAGGGAAGATAGATGTTACATACAGCATGATACTATAAATACCCAATCTATTAACAAATCCTGTTGGTTCTATCATAAAAATATGATTTAAATTAGATTCTTCACATAAATTACTGCAATAGTCCCTATTCAGTCTCCCTATCTCATCTTTATTATCCTAGAGTCTATTTTTAAGAGAACTCTAAGAGTAACAGTGTTACCCCTAAGTCAGATTGAGTTCTGTCTCTACTCAAAAGCCTCTAGTGATTTTCCATTTCATTCAAACTCAAGTCCAACTCTTAATGGCCTACAAGGACCTACTTGACCCAGCTACTGATTTCATGTGATTTCATCCCCTACCATTCTTTCTCTATTTCACCACAGATTCAACATTTAGAAGCATAGAACAAGAAAATCGAGTTGACCAATGCCAGGGTAATTTTGGGACTGTATCCAGGTTCTATAATTACCTGGTTTGGAAACCTTCAGCAAATTATTTTATCCTTCTGAGCATCAGCTTCTTTATCTTTCAAAATAGAATGAAATGCCCAGTTTAAAGGGCTTTTGTGAGGAAATCAGGTATATAATAAGATGTATGCCTGCCATTATAAAATTTTATTTTTCCCCATTTAATCACCTTCAAAAGCAATTCAAGGAGGATTTCTACTTTAAACTAGTACAACATTAATTTTTCCTGGAAACAGAGTTATGTTTATTAATTTTTAAGCCTAGTAGTTCATATAATATCTTACAGTAGACCAGATTTCAAAATGAATCTTTGTGCTATTTTATCCTCAGAAAATTCACTGAATTGTCTTCACTTATCATTACAATTTAAAAACATATAAGGTACTTCCCGGAAGTCCAGCGGTAAGACTGTGCTTCTGCTACAGGGGCTGTGCGTTTGATCCCTGGTCTGGAAACTAAGATCCCCCATGTTATGGGGTGCAGCCAAATAAATAAATTTTAAAAAAACACACATAGAATCCTATTGTCTCTGATAATCTTGTTACAGTTTTCTCTTTTTTAATTTTCTAAAATATTATAAGAAAAAAATGCTGACATAACATACTGAATCAATTAATTGAGCTGTATTGAAATTTCTTCAGTAGAATGCTAAATTATACCCTGGAAGAATTGAATTATTTAGGTTAAGACTATAGAGCAATGTCATAGGTTTCCTATCATACATTAAAAGAAAAAGATGAGTCTGTGCTCACATCCTAATGTCAACTTTTACTAGTTCTGCAACCTTGAGAACACTGTATAACTACTCTGAGTCTCAATTTCTTATTCCATAAAATGTGCTTAATAAATAGTAATCACCTCATAGGAAAGTTTTGAGAATTAAATAAGATATGCAAGTAAGACAGCTCAATAATGGTAAGTAACAGTAGCAGAGGAAAGAGTAATAATGATAGTAGGATATTAGTTTCCTTACGGTAAGACTAGGATTCTGGAAAAGAATGCTGAGTTATCTTGAAAACTCTATATTATGATTGCTTTCTCCATTCTCTTTAGGGACAACCAAGTATTTCTTCACCCTTTGATTTTTATAATTTTCTTAAATTCTCACATATGATTCAAACATAAAACCTGTTTTTGATAGAGTCAGGAAATCACCCACCATTTGATACTGTTTCTGAAAAGTCAAATGATCACACTCAGATTTTTCTGAGGCCTAGCCAATTCATTGCCATATGAAGAAAATAGCCATCAAGAGACTTGATTTTAAAATATGTAGGTTTTATTTTCAGGTCTAACACTCACTAGTTGTAGGTACCTAAAAACAAAAACAACAACAATAAAAAAACTAACACACAAATCCATTCACTGAATACCTATCAAGGGCTCTGGTGTCCACTGGGGGTGGAAGGCAGAGAAAAGGATAAATTTCATGTAGTCCCTGACTGTCAGAGCCTAGTACAGTGGTGAGATATAGACAAAGGTAAGTATGTTCCTTCACTTATTTATTTTATGCAAATTTAAGAGCCTCCTATGTATCAGACACTATTCTAGGCAATGGGGCAAGAACACTGAATAGTTAAAATAAATAAACAAACAAAAATTAAAATCTCACTTCATTGAGCTTATATCACAGTGAGTAGAAATAGACAAAAACCAAAATATGTAAGTATGATATATGATATGTTATATATATGTGTATATATATTTATATACATATGTATATATAAGTCCTCCAGGCAAGAATGCTGGAGTGGTTTGCCATGCCCTCCTCCAGGGGATCTTCCCAACCCAGGGATCAAACCCAGGTCTCCTGCACTGCAGGCAGATTCTTTACAGTCTGAGCCACCAGGGAAGCCATGTTATATAAGTTCGACACAGAATATAGTGCAAGGAAGGAGGATGGAGGCCCAAGCCTTAAATATATTAATCTCATGAGACCTCACTAAGATGACATTCCAGCAAAGATCTGAAGAAGGTGAGAGAAAACTCAGGAAGATATTTAGAGGAAGAGAATTCATGGAAAGAACAGCAACTACTAAGTCCTTGGGTCAGAAACACGTGTGATGAGTGTGGGAAGCAGTAGAAAGTTCTTATACCCAGAGCAGAATGAACAAGGGGTTGAAATCAAAGAGATGGAAGAGAGGCAAGATTGTTCAGCTCCCCAGAGACAAGCTTGTGGACAGATGTCACTTGATATTACAGGGACAGAATGTGCTGAAGATAGAGTACAGGAAGAGAAGGGCAGAATCAGGGAGATGCAGTAGGCACTCTTGTAACAGTCAATGGGGGATGTGACATTGGAAGTTGTAAGAAGTTATGACTTCCCCAGTGGTCCTGTGGCTAAGACTCCATGCTTCCAATGCAGGGGGACTGGTTTGATCTCTGGTCAGGGAAATAGATTCCACATGCCACCACTGCAGCTAAAGATTCTGCAACTAAAAATCCTGCTCACCACAGTGAAGATTGAAGATGCTGTGTGCCACAACTAAGACCAGGTGCAACCGAGATGAATTAAAAAATAAATATGCTTTTTAAAAAGAAGTGATCTCATTATGGGTAGATTTTGAAGGTAGAGCTGACTTCATTTACTGATGGATAGGAGGAATAACTCTAATGTCACACTTATCATATTACAAAACATGCAACCGTAGTCTGGGTCTCTTTTTTCTCTCTTCTTACTACCTCTAAACATGCATACACCACAGATTAATTTTGTCTGAGAGGTTAGGAAAGACTGCACAGGAAAAATGGCATTTAACACTGAATTTGTTCTTAAAGAATGACTAAAATTTCTGGCTGAGAGAAAGGAAAAAAATATTACAGGGTTTTGCAAGTAGTAAATCATTGTAAAACTTTGACAAAGTCAGTGTCAGTGGGGGGCTGGAATATACTACACTTACAAAACGTGTGAGAGTATCCACCCATGGCCAGACAGGAGAAAGGCAAAGAACCATGTGCACGTGGGTGGAGTTGGGCCAGGAGCTTTTGGTTAGATAATACGGAAACTAAATTCAAATGACTTTATTTAAAAAGGAGTGCAAACATGGCTGCATCCAGGATCAGAAAATATTTTTTAGAGTTTGCTCTATTATTCTCCATTTCTTATCTCTGCTTTCCATTATATGTTGCCTTTATTCTGCTGACAGGCTCTCTTCATGAGGGGGTAAAATGACTGCAATAACTTCAGTAAAAAGAGAAACTTGTTTCTCCCATACTGTAATATTTCCCATGAATGGAAGAATTCCTGTTGCAAGGGAAAGGGCAATAGGGTTTGTTCAACCTGCAGCCCCTGTCCATCTCTGTGCCTCACACAGATACTGTGGAATGATGGAGAGGTGACTGATTCCCTAAGGGGAAATGGAAGTGTGGGGCATTTAAAAGAACAGATAGATATTCCAGTTGGCAAAGGAGTTTAGGTCAGATAAAGGGTCTGACGAGCCCAGGGAAGAAGTTTGCATTTTATCTAAAATGCAACCAACAGATTTAAGGCTAGGAATTAACATGAAAAAGTTCACATTTATAAGAATTAGTGGTAATAAGGAAACAGTTTGGGTTGGGAAGAAGCTAAGTGTGGTAGCTTGTATCATTGGTTCCAATTCTTCATTCACCCCTGTATCCACTGCCTTTGTCATAGGACAAAAGAAGCCGAGTATATTTCCCCACTCCATGATTTTGAGTACAAGTCAACATGACTTGCTTTAGCAATTAAATGAACTATAAGTGGTGGGCTAATTCCCAACCTAGATCACAAGAAGCCATCAGAGTCTTTGCTTTCACTCATGTGACACTACAATTCCCATGCCTGGGATATATTCTTGTCCTAGGAAGAAGAAGAAAGACAGGTGGACCAGAGTCAAACTGCCCCAAAGCTTATCTCAGTCTACATCAACCAACAACCAGATGGAAAAATAAGCCAGCCAAGATAAACAAAACACCTGAGCTCCATCTAACATAAAGAGCTGACTCACTGATGCATGAGAACAAATTATTCCTATTTTAAGCAACTGAATGTGGGGTAATTTGTTATAACAAAATTGTAAGTTTGGCCACAGTTAACTGGATACTGTGAGTGCTCTAATATTGAAGACTGCTATAATAATAAGCAACAAGTAGCAGGCAATAAATCAAGACTGTCACAGAGGAGTTAGAGAGGGGGCATCTAAGTCATGATAGACACTTCGAGAGTGTCTTAGAATGAAAAAGAGTTTCTTATTTAATGACGGTAGAAGTAGAGAGACCCTTTGGGGGAAATATTGGAGGTGGCAATACCCAACTTTTGAGTAAACTCCAGGAGACAGCAGAGGACAGGGGAGCCTGCATGCTGCAGTCCACTGGGTCGCAAAGAGTCAGATACGGCTTGGTGACTGAACAATACCCAACTGGCTCCTGGAACTGGGAATCTACTTTAAAAGAATAGAACATAAGTGAGGCTGAAAAAATTAATAATCCTAGAGAGCTCCAATAATAAGGAGTCATAAATATCAGAAACAGCAAAACATTATGATGCTGAAGTCAATGGAGAAAGCATTGGAAAGCTTGATTTCTATACTCAATCATTCAGTTCAGTTCAGTTCAGTCGCTCAATCATGTCTGACTCTTTGTGACCCCATGAATTGCAGCGTGCCAGGCCTCCCTGTCCATCACCAACTCCCAGAGTTCACAAAAACTCATGTCCATCGAGTCAGTGATGACACCCAGCCATCTCATCCTCTGTCATCCCCTTCTCCTCCTGCCCCCAATCCCTCCCAGCATCAGAGTCTTTTCCAATGAGTCAACTCTTCGCATGAGGTGGCCAAAGTACAGAAGTTTCAGCTTTAGCATCATTCCCTCCAAAGTAACCCCAGGGCTGATCTCATTTAGAATGGACTGGTTGGATCTCCCTGGAGTCCAAGGGACTCTCAAGAGGCTTCTCCAACACCACAGTTCAAAAGCATCAATTCTTTGGCACTCAGCTTTCTTCACAGTCCAACTCTCACATCCATACATGACTACTGGAAAAACCATAGCCTTGACTAGATGGACATTTGTTGGAAAAGTAATGTCTCTGCTTTTGAATATGCTATCTAGGTTATTCATAACTTTCCTTCCAAAGAGTAAGCATCTTTTAATTTTATGGCTGCAATCACCATCTGCAGTCATTTTGGAGCCCCCAAAAATAAGGTCTGACACTGTTTTCACTGTTATCCCATCTATTTCCCATGAAGTGATGGGAACAGATACCATGATCTTTGTTTTCTGAATGTTGAGCTTTAAGCCAACTTTTTCACTCTCCTCTTTCACTTTCAGCAAGAGGCTTTTAGTTCCTCTTCACTTTCTGCCATAAGGGTGGTGTCATCTGCATATCTGAGGTTATTGATATTTCTCCCTGCAATCTTGATTCCAGTGTGTGCTTCTTCCAGTCCAGCATTTCTCATGATATACTCTGCAGGGTGACAATATAGAGCCTTGACGTACTCTTTATCCTATTCAGAACCAGGCTGTTATTTCATGTCCAGTTCTAACTGTTGCTTCATAACCTGTATATAGGTTTCTCAAGAGGCAGGTCAGGTGGTCTGGTATTCCCATCTCTTTCAGAATTTTCCACAGTTTTTTGTGATCCACACAGTCAAAGGCTTTGGCATAGTCAATAAAGCAGAAATAGATGTTTTTCTGTAACTCCTTTTTCCATGATCCAGCAGATGTTGGCAATTTGATCTCTGGCTCCTCTGCCTTTTCTAAAACCAGCTTGAACATCTGGAACTTCACAGTTCACGTATTGCTGAAGCCTGGCTTGGAGAATTTTGAGCATCACTTTACTAGTGTGTGAGATGAATGCAATTGTGCAGTAGTTTGAGCATTCTTTGGCATTGCCTTTCTTTGAGATTGGAATGAAAACTGACCTTTTCCAGTCCTGTGGCCACTGCTGAGTTTTCCAAATTTGCTGGCATATTGAGCGCAGCACTTTCACAGCATCATCTTCCAGGATTCAAATAGCTCCACTGGAATTCCATCACCTCCACTAGCTTTGTTCACAGTGATGCTTCCTAAGGCCCACTTGACTTCACATTCCAGGATGTCTGGCTCTAGGTGAGTGATCACACCATCGTGATTATCTTGGTCGTGAAGATCTATTTTGTACAGTTCTTCTGTGTATTCTTGCCACCTCCTCTTAATATCTTCTGCTTCTCTTAGGTCCATACCATTTCTGTCCTTTATCGAGCCCATCTTTGCATGAAATGTTCCCTTGGTATCTCTAATTTTCTTGAAGAGATCTCTAGTCTTTCCCATTCTGTTGTTTTCCTCTACTACTTTGCATTGATCGCTGAGGAAGGTTTTCTTATCTCTCCTTAGTATTCTCTGGAACTCTGCATTCAGATGCTTATATCTTTCCTTTTCTCTTTGCTTTTCGCTTCTCTTCTTTTCACCACTATTTGTAAGGCCTCCCCATTTTGCTTTTTTGCATTTCTTTTCCATGGGGATAGTCTTGATCCCTGTCTCTTGTACAATGTCACAAACCTCCGTCCATAGTTCATCAGGCACTCTATCTATCAGATCTGGTCCCTTAAATCTATTTCTCACTTCTACTCTGTAATCATAGGGATTTGATTTAGGTCATACCTGAATGGTCTAGTGGTTTTCCCTACTTTCTTCAATTTAAGTCTGCATTTGGTAATAAGGGGTTCATGATCTGAGCTACAGTCAGCTCCTGATTCAATCATTATAGGAACATTAATTTATTTTTTAATTTTATCATTTTATTGAAGTTTTTATTATCATATTTTTATTTTTATTAAAAAATTATTTTTACTTTACAATATTGTATTGGTTTTGCCATACATTGACATGAATCCACCACAGGTGTACATGAGTTCCCAATCCTGAACCCCCTCCCACCACCTTCCCCATATCATCTCTCTGGGTCATACCAGTGCACCAGCCCCAAACATCCTATATCCTGTATCGAAGCTAGACTAGCGATTCATTTCTTGCATGATAGTATACATGTTTCACTGCCATTCTCCCAAATCATCCCACCCTCTCCCTCTCTCACAGAGTCCAAAAGTCTGTTATACACATCTGTGTCTCTTTTGCTGTCTCACATACAGGGTCATCATTACCATCTTTCTAAATTCCATATATATGTATTAGTATACTGTATTGGTGTTTTTCTTTCTGGCTTACTTCACTCAGTATAATCGGCTCCAGTTTCATCCACCTCATTAGAACTGATTCAAATGTATTCTTTTTAATGGCTGAGTAATACTCCATTGTGTATATGTATCACAGCTTTCTTATCCCTTCGTCTGCTGATGGACATCAAGGTTGCTTCCATGTCCTGGCTATTATAAACAGTGCTGCGATGAACATTGGGGTACATGTGTCTCTTTCAATTCTGGTTTCCTCGGTGTGTATGCCCAGCAGTGGGATTGCTGGGTCATAAGGTAGTTCTATTTCCAGTTTTTTAAGGAATCTCCATAGTGTTCTCTATAGGGGCTGTACTAGTTTGCTTTGCCACCAACAGTGTAGGAGGGTTCCCTTTTCTCCACACCCTCTCCAGCATTTATTGCTTGTAGACTTTTGGATCGCAGCCATTCTGACTGGTGTGAAATGGTACCTCACTGTGGTCTTGATTTGCATATCTCTGATAATGAGTGATGTTGAGCATCTTTTCATGTGTTTGTTAGCCATCTGTATGTCTTCTTTGGAGAAATGTCTATTTTGTTCTTTGGCCCATGTTTTGATTGGGTCGTTTATTTTTCTGGAATTGAGCTGCATAAGTTGCTTGTATATTTTTGAGATTAGTTGTTTGTCAGTTGCTTCATTTGCTATTATTTTCTCACATTCAGAAGTCTGTCTTTTCACCTTGCTTATATTTTCCTTTGTTGTGCTGAAGCTTTTAATTTTAATTAGATCCCATTTGTTTATTTTTGCTTTTATTTCCAGTATTCTGGGAGGTGGATCATAGAGGATCCTGCTGTGATTTATGTCGGAGAGTGTTTTGCCTATATTCTCCTCTAGGAATTTTTATAGTTTCTGGTCTTACATTTAGATCTTTAATCCATTTTGAGTTTATTTTTGTGAATGGTGTTAGAAAGTGTTCTAGTTTCATTCTTTTACAAGTGGTTGACCAGTTTTCCCAGCACCACTTGTTAAAGAGATTGTCTTTAATCCATTGTATATTCTTGCCTCCTTTGTCAAAGATAAGGTGTCCATAGGTGTGTGGATTTATTTCTGGGCTTTCTATTTTGTTCCATTAATCTATATTTCTGTCTTTGTGCCAGCACCATACTGTCTTGATGACTGCGGCTTTGTAGTAGAGCCTGAAGTCAGGTAGGTTTATTCCTCCAGTTCCATTCTTCTTTCTCAAGATTGTTTTGGCTATTCGAGGTTTTTTTGTATTTCCATACAAATTGTGAAATTATTTGTTCTAGTTCTGTGAAAAATACCGCTGGTAGCTTGATAGGGATTGCATTGAATCTGTAGATTGCTTTGGGTAGTATACTCATTTTCACTATATTGATTCTTCCAATCCATGAACATAGTATATTTCTCCATCTATTAGTGTCCTCTTTGATTTCTTTCATCAGTGTTTTATAGTTTCCTATATATAGGCCTTTAGTTTCTTTACATAGACATATTCCCAAGTATTTTATTCTTTTCATTGCAATGGTGAATGGAATTGTTTCCTTAATTTCTTTCTCTACTTTCTCATTATTCGTGTATAGGAATGCAAGAGATTTCTGTGTGTTGATTTTATATCCTGCAACTTTACTATATTCATTGATGAGCTCTAATAATTTTCTGGTGGAGTCTTTAGGGTTTTCTATGTAGAGGATCATGTCATCTGCAAACAGTGAGAGTTTTACTTCTTCTTTTCCAATTTGGATTCCTTTTATTTCTTTTTCTGCTCTGATTGCTGTGGCCAAAACTTCCAGAACTATGTTGAATAGTAGCGGTGAAAGTGGGCACCCTTATCTTGTTCCTGACTTTAAGGGAAATGCTTTCAATTTTTCACCATTGAGGATAATGTTTGCTGTGGGTTTGTCATATATAGCTTTTATTATGTTGAGGTATGTTCCTTCTATTCCTGCTTTCTGGAGAGTTTTTATCATAAATGGATGTTGAATTTTGTCAAAGGCTTTCTCTGCCTCTATTGAGATAATCATATGGCTTTTATTTTTCAATTTGTTAATGCGAATTACATTGATTGATTTATGGATATTGAAGAACCCTTGCATCCCTGGGATAAAGCCCACTTGGTCATGGTGTATGATCTTTTAATGTGTTGCTGGATTCTGATTGCTAGAATTTTGTTAAGGATTTTTGCATCTATGTTCATCAGTTATATTGGCCTGTAGTTTTCTTTTCTTATGGCATCTTTGTCAGGTTTTGGTATTAGGGTGATGGTGGCCTCACAGAATGAGTTTGGAAGTTTACCTTCCTCTGCAATTTCTGGAAGAGTTTGAGGAGGATAGGTGTTAGCTCTTCTCGAAATTTTTGGTAGAATTCAGCTGTGAAGCCATCTGGACCTGGGCTTTTGTTTGCTGGAAGATTTCTGATTACAGTTTCAATTTCCATGCTTGTGATGGATCTGTTAAGATTTTCTATTTCTTCCTGGTTCAGTGTTGGAAAGTTGTACCTTTCTAAGAATTTGTCCATTCTTCCACGTTGTCCATTTTATTGGCTTGTAATTGCTGATAGTAGTCTCTTATGATCCTTTGTATTTCTGTGTTGTCTGTTGTGATCTCTCCATTTTCATTTCTAATTTTATTGATTTGATTTTTCTCCCTTTGTTTCTTGATGAGTCTGGCTAATGGTTTGTCAATTTTATTTATCCTTTGAAAGAACCAGCTTTTGGCTTTGTTGATTTTTGCTATGGTTTCTTTTGTTTCTTTTGCATTTATTTCTGCCCTAATTTTTAGGATTTCTTTCCTTTTACTAACCCTGGGGTTCTCCAATTCTTCCTGTTCTAGTTGTTTTAGGTGTAGAGTTAGGTTATTTATTTGACTTTTTCTTGTTTCTTGAGGTATGCCTGTATTGCTATGCACTTTCCCCTTAGCACTGTTTTTATAGTATCCCACAGGTTTTGGGTTGTTGTGTTTTCATTTTCATTCGTTTCTATGCATATTTTGATTTCTTTTTTGATTTCGTCTGTGATTTGTTGTTTATTCAGAAGCGTGTTGTTCAGCCTCCATATGTTGGAATTTTAATAGTTTTTCTCCTGTAATTGAGATCTAATCTTAATGCATTATGGTCAGAAAAGATGCTTGGAATGATTTCAGTTTTTTTGAATTTATCAAGGCTAGATTTATGGCCCAGGATGTGATCTATCCTGGAGAAGATTCTGTGAGCAATTGAGAAAAAGGTGAAATTCATTGTTTTAGGGTGAAATGTCCTATAGATATCAATTAGACCAGATCAACTGGTCTGTTGTATCATTTAAAGTTTGTGTTTCTTTGTTAATTTTCTGTTTAGTTGATCTGTCCATAGGTGTGAGTGGGGTATTAAAGTCTCCCATTATTATTGTGTTATTGTTAATTTCCCCTTTCATACTTGTTAGCATTTGTCTTACATATTACGGTGCTCCTATGTTGGGTGCATATATATTTATAACTGTTATATCTTCTTCTTGGATTGATCCTTTGATCATTGTGTAGTGGCCTTCTTTGTCTCTTTTCACAGCCTTTGTTTTAAAGTCTATTTTATCTGATATGAGTATAGCTACTCCTGCTTTCTTTTGGTCTTTATAGGAACATTAATTTAGTATTTAAGGTTTTTTAAAATTTTTTAATTGAAGGATAATTGCTTTACAGAATTTTGTGATTTTTTCTGTCATACATCAACAAGAATTAACCATAGTTTAAAATATACATTGACAATGGAGAGCTTAGTGGCAACCTTGATGAGATTGACTTTAATACAATGAGAAAGAGGGACCAAATTGGGATTGGTTGAGTGTCAATGGAAAAAGGTGGCAGGCAGTAGGAAACTTTCACAAAGTTCAGTCATGACAGGAGAAAGGTTGTTTGACATGTCCAAAGGAACATGGTGCAACTTAATAAGAAGAAACTGAAGATAGAGAAGACAATAACCCAAGAATAAAAACTTGCTTTCCAAAAATCTGTGACACCTAAATTAGACAATAATAATGAAATTACTGTGTGAAAGCAAGGCAATAACAACAATACACAGAGTGCTGAGCATTTTACATGTATTGGGATTCCCCAGGAATGCTAGTGGAAAAGAATCTGCCTGCCAATGCAGGATACTCAAGAGATGTGGGTTTGATCCCTAGGTTGGGAATATCCCCTAGAAAAAGAAATAATAATTGCATTTAAATTCTAAAATAGTCCATGAGGTACAAAAATTATTATTGGAGAGAGATCTGAGACTTAGAGACATTAAATAACTTGAAGACTCTTGAGAGTCCCTTGGATTTCAAGGCGATCCAACCAGCCCATCCTAGAGGAGATCAGTCCTGGGTGTTCATTGGAAGGACTGATGCTAAAGCTGAAACTCCAATACTTTGGCCACCTCATGCGAAGAGTTGACTCATTGGAAAAAACCCTGATGCTGGGAGGGATTGGGGGCAGGAGGAGAAGGGAATGACAGAGGATGAGATGGCTGGATGGCATCACCGACTCAATGGACATGAGTTTCGGTGAAATCCAGGAGTTGGTGATGGACAGGGAGGCCTGGCATGCTGTGATTCATGGGGTCACAAAAAGTCGGACACTGCTGAGTGACTAAACTGAACTGAACTGAACTGAAAGTTACATATAAATCACAAGAAGTGGGGTGGAATTCTGGAGTCAGAATTCTCTTTCTTAGCATATGAGATCTGCAACTTTTTTGAAGCTTTCTAGTGACTGCCCTATAGTTTGCAATGTATCTTTTTCACTAATCCAAGTATACTTTCAAACACTATACAACTTCATACATTCTACAAGTACTTTACAATAAAAAACAATCTAACTTCTACCTGTCCTTGTTTCCATACTGTCATTCATTTCACTTACACACACATATATACATATATATGCATACATATATAGACCTAACTGTCTATGCATAATTGTCACCCTGCTTATTTAACTTATATGCAAAGTACATCATGCAAAATGCCAGGCTGGATGAAGCACAAGCTGTAATCCAGATTGCTGGGAGAAATATCAATAACCTCAGTTATGCAGATGATACCACGCTAATGGCAGAAAGTGAAGAGGAACTAAAGGGCCTCTTGATGAAGGTGAAAGAGGAGAGTGAAAAAGTTGGCTTAAAACTCAACATTCAAAAAACTAAGATGTGGTCCCATCACTTCATGGCAAATAGATGGGGAAACAATGGAAACAGTAACAGACTTTATCTTTTGGGCTCCAAAATCACTGAGGACAGTGGCTGCAGCCAGGAAATTAAAATACACTTGCTCCTTGAAAGAAAAGCTATGATAAACCTGGACAGCTTATTAAAAAGCAGAGACATTACTTTGCCAACAAAGGTCTGTCTAGTCAAAGCTATGGTTTTTCCAGTAGTCACATATGGATGTAAGAGTTGGACTAAAAAGAAAGCTGAGTGCCAAATTGATGCTTTTGAACTGTGGTGTTGGAGAACACTCTTGAGAGTCCCTTGGACAGCAAGGAGGTTAAAGCAGTCAATCCTAAAGGAAATCAACCCTGAATACTCATTGGAAGAACTGATGCTGAAGCTGAAGTGCCAATCTTTGGCCAACTGATAGGAAGAGCTGACTCATTGGAAAAGGCTCTGATGCTGGGAAAGATTGAAAGCAGGTGGAGAAGGGGGCAACAGAGGACAAGATGGTTGCATGGCATCACCAATTCAATGGACATGAGTTTCAGCAAGCTCTGGAAGACTTGGAGGCCTGGTATGCTGCAGCCCATGGGATCACAAAGAGTCAGACACAACTCAGGGACCGAACAACAACAATACATATTTAAAGTATACACCCATCATAAATATATATGTACATACATATATACATAAACATACATAATAAAAGTATACATACATGTAAGAATACATAATTGAATGCACTGCTGCTGTTATTACTTTGAAAAAAACATATCACCTGTTAAACTAAGTATAAAAAATGCAAACTTTTATTTCACTTTCACTTTTTCCTTCTCTAGTACTTTTCCTTTCTTCATGTAGATCTAAGTTTCTAACCTGTATCATCTTCCTTCTCTCTGAAAGACTATTTAATATTTATTGATAGTAAGGTCTGCTGGCAACATATTCCTTCAACTTTTGTTTGCCTGAGGAAGTCTTTATTTTGCTTTGTTTTTGAAGGATAATTTCACAAGGTATAGAATGCCAGCTGACATTTTTTCCCCTTAATATCCTAAATATTTCAGTCTACTTTCTTCTTGCTTGCATGCTTTCTGAGAAGTTGAATGTAATTCTTTTCTTTGCTCCTCTATAAGTCAGGTGTTTTTCCTTCTGATTTCTTTCAAGATTTTTCTTTTAGCTGTGATTTTCTGAAGTCTGAATATTACATGCCTCCTTTGTAGGTTCCTTGGGCATTTATCTTGCTGGGAGCTCTTTGAGCTTCCTGCATGTGTGGTTTTGTGTCTGACATTAACTTCGGGGGATTTTTCAGTGATTATTGCTTCATTTATTAATTCTGTTCCTTTCTTTCTTCTCCTTCTGATAATCCCATTGCATATATATTTCATCTTTTGTAGTTGTCCCACAGCTCTTGGATATTTTAATTTTTTTCAGTCTTTTTTTCCTTTTGCTCTTTCATTTTAGAAGCTTCTATTGATATATCCTCAAGCTCAGAGATTCATTTCTCAGTGTGTCTAGTCTACTAATGAGTCCAGCAAAGGCATTCTTTACTTCTATAACACTGTTTTGATCTCTAGTATTCCTTCTTGATTCTTAGAATTTTCATACCTCTGCTTACACCGCCCATCTGTTCTTGCATTACTTTATCCAGTAGAGTCCTTTCCATATTAATCATCATTGTTCTAAATTTCCCCCTTGATAACAACACCTCTGGTAACCTGAGTCTGGTTCTGACTCTTACTCTATTTCTTTAAACAGTGTGCATTTTGCCTTTTCTTATGCCTTGTAACTTTTTTTGATGACTTGACTAAGAAAGGCACTGCAGTAGACAGGCCTTTAGTAATATGGTGGTAAGATATGAGGGGCAGAGCAAGCATTCTGTGGTGTTATGATTAGGCCTCAGTCTTTTAGTGATCCTGTGACTCTGGACTGTGAACAAGGGTTTCTCAGTCCTCTCCTCCCCCCAACTCCCTAGGTGGGACAAGATGGCTAGAGAGGACTGGGGTTGGGTATTTCCTTTCTCCTATCTAAAAGCATAGTGGGGGTTGGAGCTGCATATTTCCTTCTTCTACACAGATGGCTAAATCAACTGGGATTCAGTGTTTCTCACCCTCGAGTCAGATAGGTTCTGACAGAAGCCTAATAGTTTGGGCTCTGGTAAAATATTTTGTCTTGAGGTCAGGTCTTGCTAAGAACAGAATGCTCAGATATATTTCACTATGGTTCCTTTCCCTCTAGAGGGAATTTTTCTCTAGTATTCACTAGAAGAGCCTGATCAAGATTGTGCAAGTAAAACTCACAAAAGTTTTGGCACTCCTCCCAGGACCAGAATTTTTAACTCTCAGACTTATCCACTAGAAGCTGCTGGCAATTCTTCAATGGGTACTTCAAGTTTTCCTACCCTGACACTGCTTCCCAGAGAGGTTTCTGATATGCTGTGATTCTCTGTATTCGTTTGTTTTTAGGGGTAGTGGTTTTTCTTGTGACCAGATTTTTCTGACAAATCTAGAAAGAGTTGTTGATTTTTCAGTTTGTTCAGCTTTTTCATTGTTGGTAGGGCAGAGGAACAACTTCTATACTCTCTAAAGCTAGGACCAAACCAGATGTCAAAACTGGCTTTTAAAATAAATTTCTTAAATCTGCTGCTAAATTATTTTCATAAAGATAGAAATAGGCAAAAATATGTGCTACTGAGTTTTCTTTTATATTAATTTCACCTAGTATTAATTTCTTTTATATTAATTTCACCTATATTAATTTTCTTTTAACTTTATATATAATTTCTTTTATATTAATCACATATTTACTGGGCAGTTGTAGATTATTTAGATTGATATTTATAGTTTTATAATGCCAAAGTCATATCACTATGGCATCATCTTTCTTTACATTTTGGCCAGGCTTTTTAGTTGCAAACAGCAGAAATTTTCTCATGTTAACTTAAACTGAAAAGGAATTTATTAGAAGGGTGTGAATTAGCATAAGTGAGAATCAGAAAGGCTGGAAAACGGGCCTGGTAAGACTCCAAGAGACTAAAGAATAGCCAAAATCCTCTCCATCTGTTTAAGATGTCACCTAAGGATACAGAAGAACCCTCGAGGAATCAAACTGTAAATCCTCAACACCACTTGTTTTGCTATAAAAACAACTTCAGTAGGACTTATTACCTTTGTTTCAGGTACCTAATACTCAAACTCAGGTAGGAGTGCCTGACAAGACACACATAGGTCACTTGCCTTCCTCTCTAGGGTGTAAGAGGTGAATTATTTGCCAATATTATGAATGCCATTTACATTTGACTTTGGAAGGCACTGTGTGGTTTGTATAGCAAACTTATCCCCTGATTATACTTACACTTAGTAAGAAACATAAAATAAAACTAGTAATTCCTCAAGCCCATTCTACTGACCAGTAGGGGAAGATAGTTCAGAGGCCTACTGGGTGTCATTAACCGTCTGTATAGACATACTCAAATACTGGTTAATCAAGGATTAAGGAGTATTTATGAAAGAAGTTTGCTGTGGTTTGGAAGGACACCTAAATTTAGTGAGAGATTTTGGCACAACTTGAAAGTTGCTTACCTAAGCTTTTTAGAAACTATCTGAACCTGTTCGGTCAGAAAATTGGGCTGTAAATCCCATGATAGTAAATATTTCTTATAAGATATCAAGAACATATATGTTTAAATTGGATTGGAAATTTTGCAAAAACAGCATTTTTTATAGTACTGCCATATTTCTGACTGACGCCTGTCCGAATCCAAGCCATGCATGCATAGCTTCATGAAATATGCAACATCAAATAAATTACCAAACTTTTTGAACTTTGAAAAATTTTAAGAAAAAGTGCTTAAAGTTCAAAAATTCCTTTATTCAAGCCAAATTGTTCAACCTTTATCACAGTGTAACAACCTATTTTAAAAACCTTAAATAAATAAGTTATCCATGTAAACTTGTCACTTCAATTTGCAGATGTTCCTTTTATCCCTGAGCTTGTATACCATATCACACTTACATCTCTGTCTCTTTCTACTATGTGCTACAGACCATATTATAACAGAGTTTCAAAATTGCCAAGCATCATGGGAAAGGTAATATTCATACAAAAAAAAAGCACAGGAGATGATATCTGTTTCAAAACTGCCAAGCATCATGGGAAAGGTAATATTCATACAAAAAAAAAAAGCACAGGAGATGATATCTGTTGCCTTGATGTTCACCTTCAAAAGTTCTTCAGGTGCCCTCTTTCTACTCCCAGCCCCTGTTATAGCATAGCTCTAAGATATTCAGCTAAGGAGCCATTTGAAGAATGACAAATAGTGGAAAGTGAGTTTGAGCTACAAATTAACTTGCCCCTGCGTTAACAAAGTCTTTCTTGCATTCAGCACTTTCAACTGGGATTAAAATTAAAAACAATTTCCAAGAGAATAAGAATTTAAAACTCCCACTGTTAATTAAATGCATTTAATAATAAGAGAGCGATTCCTTCCACTAAAAAATAAGAAAAATACTTGAATATTAAGAGAAACAGGAATTGGGACCACTTTAGTAAAAGGAGGAAATAGGGATAAATGAATCTAAGAAAACCTAAATTTCTAAAAGAAGAGAGATTGTACATTATTACTTTCATGTAAGCTGGCTAATTAGTTATGATGCAAGTAAATAAGGTAAAGCAGTAGTAGTCAGCATTCATATTGAGCATCTATTTTGTGCCAGGAGTATGTGCTATGTGATGATACTGTTCAGATGAAGGAAAAATGGTCCATAAACTCAAGAGTTCATATTTTAGTGTAGGAGGACAGAAATGGAAGCAAATGACTCAAACATATTACATTTAAAGATATACTACTATCTTTTATAGAATGTGTGATATGCTTTTCAAAGCTATGATTATTCAGAGTCTTATATTTATTTTAATGTTTCCATAGATTTAGCCAAGTATTATTTTATTTAACATTAGAACAAAATAAAATAATCTCAAACTCTACAAACCTGGGCTTCATGCCATGTATATAGTGTTTTATTTTGTTTTTAGCCTAGAAACCAAAAGAGAAATTCTAGTTCTCACATTTCATAAATTTTTTGAGTAGTGACTAGATTGTACTGTCATATCCTTAAAGAACAACAACAATTTTGCTGGTAACAGACAACTGACTTGGATAAAATCCAGTCCTTGCCTGCGAGACTCTATCAATAAAGAGAAAATGAAAGACACTAGGAAAAGGTGTGTGACTCACATTTTGGGAAAGTAGCTGTTGTTAGTTTCAATTTTCTTCAATTAGGATGGATGTTAGTGAAGATGTTAACCCCGTCATTCTGGCTTAAGTCCAGCTTGGGTAATTACATCCTGCCTACTTAAATTCTCTCTGGGTCCAAAGAGATCCTTCATTCTCACCTCACACTGTTGTGTGATGATACTGGCATATAGCTAAATCAAGTCCACATTTAACCCTGGGAATGGCAGTGTCCCTGTGGTGAAAATATGATCCTTCTGCACAGTATCAGTATAAATTCACTTTTGGGGTAAAGGTTTTAGAACATATAATGTAATAAAACAAAATTAGTCATATGACATCCTTAACTAAAGATACAACACAAAAATATCCAATAGAATGAAATGTCTCTGACAGGGTCTCTGCAGTAATGAGAGACATTTTTTTTTTTAGCGTGCCCTAGCTGCAAATGTAAGATCATTATCATTAGATCTTTAAAATACCAACAAGCAAAATATGAAGAGATTTAAAGTCACCTTTAAAATCACCCCAAAAGTTCATTCTCAATTATCTACAATCAATGTCATTCTCCTTGGCTAGAAATTGGTACCAGAGAATAAATTCTAAGAGGAAAATTTAACAGGACAATTGATGCTGACAGTTTATCAATGGAAGTGCATTTCTAAGTCGTGCTCATCTATGCACCAAACCTCTGTTTATTTCTCTGCTCCATCTACTTTGCACTCTTGCCACATTTTTGTAGGGACATTAGACATTGCTCAAGAGTAACCTTTCCTACAAATACATCAGACCATTTCTGTAAGATTTCATTTGGTGATATGCATTGAGCTTCATGTACTGTGAGATGGCAAAAATTTTTACAAATGTTTGAAAGTTTCCATGGAGATCTCTTTCTGTCTGTAACACCTCTGAATAAAGCTGCTCAAAGTTTATATTGCTTAAAACCAATTTTTTTAATGACAATATATACACAAGACTATACATATGTATTATAGCTATGGTACAATTACCATATAAACTAAATACCAATTTTAAGATATATTAAGCTAAAAATAGATAAACTGACAAGACAGAGATAACACAAAATGCTAATAGGTAATTGGACAAAGAATTATTATAGGTGATTTATAAAGGTGAAAAGAGCACAGGCAACTTATAAAAGTATTAAAACAAAGGCAATTTATGAAAGTAACAAATGAGACATTTTTAATGTCATAGGAATTGCAGTTAAAAAACCCAACATATACTATTTTTGGCAAACAAACTGTCAAAAATGAAATACTCAATAATGATAAATATTTAATAAGCATTTTTACATTGTTGGTGGGAATGTAAATTGGTACAATACACCTGGATGATATTTATCAAGGAGTCCTATTCTCAGGAACCCTATCACTGGTAATCTATTTTAGGAAAATAATCCTTTTAACTAGATGAAGATTTATGGACAAAGGTGTTTATGTTAGTAAACCATAAAATTGCAATCAATCAACTAATAAGTAAAAGAAACACTAAATGCCCAACTCTAGTCCCCAGAGAGCTTACATCTATTTGGGTGAGAAAAACCATAAATAATAATATGAACTGTAAATTACTTATATAGTATGTTAGATGGTGATAGGTGCTAAAGAAAGAGAAAGTCAAGGAACAGGGAATGGAAGTACTTAAGATGGGGCAGGTTGTAGTATTAAACGGGGTAGTCAGAGTTATTCCTCACTTATAATCAGATATTTGAGCAAAGTGAGAAGGATGTATGAGAGTTAGTTTCCCAAATACTTATGCAAAGAGAATTACAGGCTAAAGGCCCTAAGGTAAAAACATGCCCTGTCTTGTTTAAGGAGCAACACACATGCCAGAATGGTCCAAGTAGGATGAGCAAAGGAGAGAGAAGTGGTACATGAGGGTGGGGAGGCAGAAGACAGCCGGAGCATGGGTCCTTGTGAGCCACTGCAATGACTTAGATTTACTTGGAATGGCATGTGAGCCCCAGACATGGGTTTTGGGCAGAGAAATGACTTGGCCTGACATGTTTTCATGGTATCAGTTTAGCTGTAGGCTTGATTAAAAATTAAAAAAAAAAAATACTGGCTGCCAGAATAGCAGCAGAGAGGCCTATTAAGGAAATCATTATGGTCATACAGATAATCGAAACTGGTGACTTGGACTAAGATGTTATCAAAATGAGAAGTGATCATATTATGAAAATATTTTGAAGAAAAAAATCAATAGGATTTCCTAACAAACTGTAATGTGGAAGTAAGGAAAGGGAAGAGTAATAGATGATTCCAAGTTTTCTGGCCTGAGTAACTAGAGGGCAGATTTGAGGTCAACTGAGCTTGAAAAGGCAGAAGAAATAGGGTTGAGAATGAGAGAGATCAGGAATTGCATTTTAAGAATGCTGACTTGAGATGTCTATTAGACATGGACAGAGAGATGTTGAATAGGTGGTTAGATGTATGAGTGCAGAGTCCAGAGCAGAGGTCAAGATCAGAGATACAAATTAGGGAGTCCTCAAAAAAACGGGAGATTTATTAGCATATAGATAATATACAAAGTAATGACTCTGGATGAAATCACTAGGAAAGTAAATATAAAGGAAGAGGAAAGAGATAGAAGGACAGAGCTTTAGGGTTCTCCAATGTTAAGAGGAATAAGAAAAGAGTGATCAGTGAGGCAGGAAAAACAGTGTGTGAGGTAGGAAAAATAGCCTATGAGGTAGGAAAACCAGTGTCTGACGTTCTTGAATTTGAATAAGGTAAGTACATGAAAATAGAAGCATTGTATTACGCAATGCTGATAATCAAGATGAAAATCAGGAATTGATCATGGCGTTTAGTAACATGGAGATCATAGGTAACTGAGATAGGGCAGTTTTGTGGAGTGACAGGAAAGAAATCTTGTTTGGACCAGGTTTAAGACAATATGTTAAGGAGAATTGCATCATTTCTATCAAAGACAATCACCTCAATCATTTTTTTTAACTGTTTTTCTATTGTCTGTGACTGACCATATGTGGTGGTTATTTTATTCTGTTTATTCCTATTTCAGCTATATTCAGAAAATGTAGGTTTAAACGGAATAATGGCTCTATATAGAACATCATTTACCTCTTGCTAGAAGCATATAAGAAGAAAATCTATCTAAATTTATGACCTCATGGTTAGTGATTCACTGCAATTTTACTCACAAGATCTTGATATTATTATTATAAAATTTAAAAAATATACAATTGGCTTTTCCCAAGCACAAAGCTTGAAGCACTTGACTATTCTAATTAAGATATGCTGAAACTCAGTTTTGAGCCTTACCTATGGATCAGCTTTGATACTAGGAGAACACTGTGTATCTGGAGAATGTAAACTCTGTTCTTCAGAAGTGGTCCTAAATACTCATGGGTCATCAGGCCATCACAGATGGCATATGGGATGGATAGGAGGCAGTTTGTTGCCAGTTTTCAAAAGTTAGTTCCCTTAGGGATGGATGGTACTGTCAACTCAAACTTATCCCATCTGACATCCTACCCAATACTTTAAATAGCTTTAGACACTTTGGCAAAGAGATTAAAAGGAGGACATGGATTCTTAAAGGCAGGAGAGAAAGACTGTTGAGGGTTGGCAGGGCAAAGTAGCAAAAAATAAAAAACTGAAAGGAGATATTAAAGAGAACAAATTAAGGATACTAATTAAATTTTTTAGATATTACATACTTTTCAAAATTGCATGTGACCTAAGGGGCTTCCCTGGTAGCTGAGACGATAAAGAATCTGCCTGCCAATGCAGGAGACCCCGGTTCTATCCCTGGGTAGGGAAGTTCCCCTGGAGAAGGAAATGGCAACCCACTCCAGTATTCTTGCCTGGAGAATCCCATGGACAGAGGAGACTGTCGGCCTATGGTCCATAGGGTCGCAAAAAGTCAGACACGATTGAAGTGACTTCGCACAAAGAAACACTACAACACGAAGACAGAAAATGAAACAAGGCACAAAACAAACAAGTAAACACACAAACACACAAAGATAAAGGATTCGGGGCTAAAGGGAAACCATTTGAATCATAACTGATCTAATGACAAGTGTTACATATGCCGCGAACTGTTAAATGCTACAAATTATATTACTGAATCTTCATACTAATTCTGTGAGGAAGGTATTTTTAGTTTCTTACTTTTAGATGAAGAAATGAAGCCTTAGAGAATTTGAGTTACTTGTCTTAAGTTCACAGTGCTAATGATTATCAAAAGCTGGGATTCCAGTCCCTGGTTCAGTTCAGTTCAGTTCAGTTGCTCAGTCGTGTCCAACTCTTTGCGACCCCATGAATCACAGCACGCCAGGCCTCCCTGTCCATCACCAACTCCCGGAGTTCACTCAAACTCTCGTCCATCGAGTCCGTGATGCCATCCAGCCATCTCATCCTCTGTCGTCCCCTTCTCCTCCTGCCCCCAATCCCTCCCAGCACCAGAGTCTTTTCCAATGAGTCAACTCTTCGCATGAGGTGGCCAAAGTACTGGAGTTTCAGCCTCAGCATCATTCCTTCCAAAAGAAATCCCAGGGCTGATCTCCTTCAGAATGGACTGGTTGGATCTCCTTGCAGTCCAAGGGACTCTCGAGAGTCTTCTCCAACACCACAGTTCAAAAGCATCAGTTCTTCCGTGCTCAGCTTTCTTCACAGTCCAACTCTCACATCCATACCATGGACCACTGGAAAAACCATAGCCTTGACTAGATGGACCTTTGTTGGCAAAGTAATCATGGCTGACTCCAAAGTTGATACTCTTAACCACTTAGACATTAAATTGCATAAGGTGTACATCATAAAGTCTCATACAATTAAAAGGACTTTATGTTTGGAATCAGAGTCCCAGTGGTCAAAGAAAACAATAAACCACATTACAATATGTTCAGATGAAACAAACAAAACTTATTCTTAGGAAAAGTAAAATCTTCACTCCCCTATCCCACAGCCACATACACACCTTCATTTATTCCTGAAAAGGATATGTAAAATGTAGTGGATTCTATCCTCAACAATATCCTATAATAAATATCAATCCAAGTTTTGTATAGTTTTTGTTCATCGAGTCTCTCAACACAAGTCAATGCAAAAATCCAAAATAGAATTCTTTAATTGGATTTCAGGTTATGAAAGAAGTAGGAAAGAAATGAAAGCCAGTTGGGCAGCTCTCTGATGGTCCACTAGATACAAAGTTAACATTGAGAGTATTTAGGATATCTCGGTGGATGGTTCTCAACTGGTGACTTCATCTCTTGTCTGCTTCATTACCTGCTTGCCCCGTACAAGGTACAAGTATCTCAGGAGGGAAGCATGAATTGTGAGGCATATTCAAAATTATTATTTAACATTCACAATATTAAATAATATTATTATTAGCATGCAATATCACTAGAAAGTAAAGCACAACTTATTGACTGGCAGAAATATGCAGAAAATAATTATATTCAATAGATAAGCCTTTAAGATTCTAGGAAAGTATGAGACTTTTATGAAGCAGAAATATAGGTTTAAAAAGGTTGGGAAACACTGATTTTGATGAGTTCAGACCACATATTCTTTGTGCAGCACTCACCATAGCAAATCTGAGATGAAATCTTGAAATTTTGTGTTACTGATTAAGAGCAGATTATAAGCTTTAATAATGAAATGAGCCAAAAATAAAGTTTCCATCCTCTCATAACAATTCATAAGTCTAAACACGACTTTAATCTTATCAGGCAATCCCACTTCCACACAGAACTAGGCCACAGGAAAGTTCATGTAAAACAAACAAACAAAATTATCTTTTCCAAATAGTCCTGAGTCCACTTTATAGACAAGCAGCTATTTGCACTCTTACTTATCTCCTCCTTCAAGATTAACATTCTGAGAACAGTTATATTTGAGAGTAGTTCTGTTGATCATCATTTGGGAGCATGATCATGTAAAGAATACTCAATTTTATAAGATTTTTGTAAGAATTTAGTAGGCAGCTAAGGTCTTGTTGTCACTTGTGAATACATGCTCTTTCTTAACCCTTCCTTAAACAAAAATCATTCTAAACCAAACTATCTTCACTCTGTTTTGAAGATAATGCGGTTTGCCATTCTATACGGTACACAGAAAGAAAACTGGCAAATTTGAGGCAACTTGATGAAGACCAGATAATTTCAAAGAAATTTGTTTTATGTCTCTTCATAGACACGGACCTAAAATAAACAAAAACTAAAAATAAAGAGAAAGTTTAATAATAACATTAGCTCAGAATAACATTAGCTTAGTCTCTTAAAATCTAGGGCAATAGATTTGTTTCTTGGTTCTAACTGTGGTAAATAGACAGTTGCCATGTACCTATAAACATTTGAAAAAAAATCAAACAAAAGAATGCTTAGAAGTTAAATAATTTCAGCTCTAACTCTGTTTTCACAAGCTGTGTATTTCCAGCCCAGAGTCAGAAGGCCAATTTTCTCTCTCTACACTCCAGTCTTGCTTTCAATCTTTATCCATGGTTCCTAAGCCCAAAGCTTAGTCTGTTTTCCTGGTGGGACATTATTGTTTCCCTTCTGTCAGTGAAAATTATATAAGGAAACCCCCAGGGTGGATGGTTAGGTGAGTATTGCTGAACAACAAGGTCTCTTGGATCCTACATGTCTCAGTGGCACTCTCAACCATTAGCACTTGCTCCTGCTACCCACACACACCAACAGCTCCCTGTTTTTTCACAGCTCCTCCAAAGAATGGCAGCTTTTTACAGAATCCTGAATAGCTACAGGAATCCTTCACTACCTAAAATCAACTCTAGCCTCCCTTAACAATTTCAGAGCTAATGCTCAAATTTTATTTAATGAATGAAGTTTTAACAAGCCTTTATGCTCTCCCCAAAACTCCAAGGACAACATCAATGTTGTATAGTTTTCTGTAGAAATAAGGTCATAGTACTTTTGATATGTGAAAGCCTTGACCATATGGATCACAACAAACTGTGGAAAATTCTTAAAGAGATGGAAATAACAGACCACTTTACCTGCCTGAGAAATCTGAATGCAGGTCAAGAATGAACAGTTAGAACCAGACATGGAACAATGGAGTAGTTCAAAATTGGAAAAAGAGTACATCAAGGCTGTATATTGTCACCCTACTTATTTAACTTATATGCAGAGTACATCATGCAAAATGCTGGGCTGAATGAACCTCAAGCTGGAATCAAGATTGATGGGAGGAATATCAGAAACCTCAGATATGCAGATGACACCACCCTATGGCAGAAAGCGAAGAGGAACTAAAGTGTCTCTTGATGAAGGCGAATTAGAGTGAAAAAAAAAACTGGCTTAAAACTCAACATTCAGAAAACTAAGATCATGGCATCTGGTCCCATCACTTCATAGCAAATAGATGGGAAAATAATAGAAACAGTGACAGATTTTATTTTCTTGGGCTTCAAAATCACTGCAGATTGTGACTGCAGCCATGAAATTATAAGATGATTTCTCCTTAGAAGAAAAGCTATGACAAAACTAGATAGCCTATTGAAAAGCAAACATCACTTTGCTGACAAAGGTCCATATAGTCAAACCTGTGCTTTCTCCAGTAGTCACATACAGATGTGAGTGTTGGACCATAAAGAAGGCTGAGAGCCAAAGATTCGACACTAGAACTGGGGTGTCGGAGAAGATGCTTGAGAGTCCCTTGGACCGCAAGGATATCAAAGCAGTCAATCCCAAAATAAATCAACCCTGAATATTCACTGGGACTGAATCAGAAGGAATGATGCTGAAGCTAAAGCTCCAATACTTTGGCCACTTATGTGAAGAGCCGACTCATTGGAAAAGACCCTGATGCTGGGAAAGACTGAGGGGAGGAGAAGGGGGGCAACAGAGGATGAAATGGCTGGATGGCATAATCGACTCAACGGATATGAATCTGAGCAAACTCCGAAAGATGGTGAGGGACAGGGAAGCCTGGTGTGCTATAGTCCATGGGGGTCGCAAAGAGTCGGACACTACTGAGCAACTGAATAACAAAAAGAACTTTTGATATACAAAATGAACATGAGTTTCTATCAACTACAGTGTCACATTTCTAGCTATTTTCCTGGACCTGTTGCTGCTGCAGCTGCTATTGTTGTTTCAGGCAGACTAAACTGACATTTCTGTATCTCCCTCCTGGCAATGATGAAATACAAGTATTTAAACCAGATATTTCTTTTGTCTTGCCAATTGTAAATTAAGACTATGAAATACCCCTGAGCCAATTATAGCTGAATAACGTAAAGCTAAAACTATATTTACTCCACACACATACACACACACACACACACAATTTCCTTACTAAATGAAATTGCTCCTTTTTGTACCTCATGAGTTTGTAACATAAGCTTAATTCTGACATCAATATCAAATTTATTCTACTTGTGTTTTTACCCCAATGCAGTGTTCTCAAGGTCCATTTAACATTTTGCATTACCTTATAATTTAGGACCATGACTCAAAAATATATATATTATCTATTAGCACTTGCACACTTCCCAGATTTTAGAAGAAACCAAATCATACTATGATTTATTATAGCATAGTATGGGTCCAAATAGGAAAAGGAGTACATCAAGGCTGTATATTGTCCCCTGATTATTCAACTTATATGCAGAGTACATCATGAGAAACGCTGGGCTGGATGAAGCACAAGCTGGAACCAGGATTGCCGGGAGAAATATCCATAACCTCTTATATGCAGATGACACCACCATTATGGCAGAAAGTGAAGAAGAACTAAAGAGCCTCTTGATGAAAGTGAAAGAGGAGAGTGAAAAAGTTGGCTTTAAAGCTCAACGTTCAGAAAACTAAGATCATGGTATCCGATCCCATCACTTAATGGCAAATAGATGGGGCAACAGTGGAAACAGTGACAGACTTTATTTTTGGGGGCTCCAAAATCACTGCAGATGGTGATTGCAGCCATGAAATTAAAAGACGCTTACTCCTTGGAAGGAAAGTTATGACCAACCTAGACAGCATATTAAAAAGCAGAGGCATTACTTTGCCAACAAAGGTCCATCTAGTCAAGGCTATGGTTTTTCCAGTAGTCCTATATGGATGTGAGAGTTGGACTGTGAAGAAAGCTGAGCACGGAAGAACTGATGCTTTTGAACTGTGGTGTTGGAGAAGACTCTCGAGAGTCCCTTGGACTGGAAGGAGATCCAATCAGTCCATCCTTAAGGAGATCAGTCCTGGGTGTTCATTGGAAGGACTGATGTTGAAACTGAAACTCATGGCCACCTCATGTGAAGAGCTGACTCATTTGAAAAGACCCTGATGCTGGGAAAGATTGAAGGCAGAAGGAGAAGGGGACAACAAAGGATGAGATGGTTAGATGGCATCATCGACTCAATGGACATGAGTCTGGGTAAACTCCGGGACTTGGTGATAGTCAGGGAGGCCTGGCGTGCTGCAGTTCATGGGGTTGCAAAGAATCGAACACAACTGAGCGACTGAACTGAACTGATGATGCCACTGAGATCAGAAGAAAGCTGAAAAGTCAACTGAGGAAATAATTTTCTTAGGGAGTTTTTATACCTCTGTGTTGAGTGATTATAATCCTTTTTCTTCATTTCAGACTCTACAGTCACTGACTGTGCCAGCAGGAAAAAGGCAAGAACCACTATGCAGAGCAAGGAGCCATCCACCTCAGCAGTCATCACCAGAATATACCACTCTTCAAAGAGTTTCATCTGTGGCCAGCCACCTCTGCTATCAATTCACCGAATTGATAGAGTAAAGAACCTCACTGGATTCGGCTAGTGGAGAATTTAGAAAAAGAAGAGTGATGTAAAATGATATGCTAAGGACAGCACTGAAGTCATTTAATAATTTGAGAACACACTGCATTAATATCAGTAAGAATGCTGGCAGTTTTATTCCATCACATGGAATACTCCATGACATGGCAGAGTCAGTCCTCTTCCCATCCTGGTGTGCGCCTTCTAGGAAAGATCTAACTCATTGATTAAGGTCCTGTCCAATGTCTTCTCTTCTTTCAGCTTTCTTTGAGGACCAGTTTTCTCACAGTTATCCAGATGAAATTAATTGCTTCCTCTTTTGTATTCAGATAATACATTACACAAACCTTAATTTACAGCACTTTCTACATTAAATTATATCCACACATATCAACAACTTCCCATGTTTCAGAAGCTTCCCACCATGTAGCATGTCTGCAGAAAAGGAGAGCTTTTGTTCTTCCCTAGTAGGCCATGAGGACAGTATTCTGTCTCATTATCTTGAAATCTTCATTACCATGCGTTATGCTTAGTACAAGGGCTTCCCTGGTGGCTCAGAGGTTAAAGCGTCTGCCTCCAATGCGGGAGACCCAGGTTTGATCCCTGGGTCGGGAAGATCCCCTGGAGAAGGAAATGGCAATCCACTCCAGTATTCTTGCCGAGAGAATCCCATGGACGGAGAAGCCTAGTAGGTTACAGTCCACGGGGTGGCAAAGAGTCGGACATGACTGGGCGACTTCACCTTCATGCTTAGTACAGAGTAGGAGCTAAGTAAATACTTGTTTCAACTTTTTCTCTTGCTAGTTCTACTTATAAGAAAAATGATTGCCTTATATGAACTGTATTATTTATTCAGTATGTTCCAAAACTATGATACTATATACACTAAGCGATAACAAGAATAATGAAGAAAGAAAAAACTAGTTAATGTGCAAAACATAATGGTTTATTACAAGATCCATAAAACTATGGATGCTTTGCTAGTTGTCCTGTATTATGCAGACTTTCTAGTTTCATTTATTCATTTTATAAGAAATACAAACAAATGCTCACCAATATATAAAGCAATTGAGTGAGATCTTGTTTCAATTCCAAAAATATTTAACTAAATGGGTTTATATGCTTACATTCTATTTTTAAAACAGTATCAACTATTGATGTCAACCTCAGATTATTTATATATTATATAGCTATGATTACATATAAGTAATTACATATGTAAATAATACTGGTAAGATGTAAATAATACTGGTAAATTAGCAGATATAGAACATACATCAAGCAACACTAGTTGCTTGGAATCACTAGTACATTAAAACCAGAAGAAAAAATAGATGATTGTCACCTATAGTATTTTTTGATAGAATTGTTCAGCATAGCAACTTTTCTACTAGGTTCATTCTTAAGGTTTTTTTAGTCACTGAAAAAGAGAGTACAAGATGAAAGTTCTTCTAAAGTACCAAGAATTATCTGTGGCATATATGCCCCCATTAGATCCTGCAAGATGACTAGATGAGTTACTAACAGTGCAAACCAAGAGAGGAAGTGCTTCTGCCAATGTAACATGAATTGAAGCTTTGAAGTCTATTATAAAATTCTGAAATTCTTCACTCTACCAATTATAAAGAAGTCCTAAAGATAAGACTTTGAAGACATACTAGAGTAGAATTTAAGACTAACTTTACTTGTCTAAAGACTTTACTGTATTTCAGTTCATGATAATACATGTATATTCACACGTATGTGTGTATAATAACATGTTTAAACATGTAATATGTACATAATAGCCTATTTGCTATTCCAATCTTTTTTATCAAAAGTAACAACCTGTAACTCCTGTGCAAACTGCCAAATTCTGCTAAATAAGCAATATCTACATGCATATTAATCTTTTAAAATATTTTCAATTACAGAAAATAATATAGCCAGTGTACGGGTGGTAAAGAATCCACCTGCCAATGCAGGAGATATGGGCTTGATCCCTGGGTCAGGATGATCCCCTGGAGAAGGGAATGGCAACCAGTATTCTTGCCTGGAGAACTCCCATGGACAGAGGAGCCAAGCAACTACAGTCGATGGCGCTGCAAAGAGTCGGGCACAATTGAGCAGACATGACTGACTGAATACTTTAAAATAGTATATGTTCTTAATCCTACTGACTCCAACACAACTGTCACTTTTGTGTCCGTTTTTCAGGTCTTTAACACCTGTGCATGTTGGCATAATTATAATCATTGTATGATGGTGAAATCTCTCATTTTTCCTTTACTTATTTACTTAACTACTTCACTATTTAGCTATACAGTTTGTAAAAGTATTTTTGTTCTGCTACAATTTTTTTAATTTCACTTTTTCTGTTTGCCCCAAAAGTGTATACCAGTTTTGTAATCAATAAATACAGAAAGGTATAAAAAAGAAAGGAAAAGCCCCTTCAAATTCCACAATATGAACACAAGCAACCACAAAGGGAATTTTGCTGAAAAACTATAATAGTTTATGATTCAGTACAAAAATACACTTATCAACATATAGGAAGTACATAATTCAAGTAAACAAATTCCTTCTATATACACTCCTTTGCAGCCCAATTCTCTCAACAAGATTTTGTAAAGGTTTTACCATATCAATGTATATCTTTTTATACATTTCATAATTTACATAGCTGATGATTACATAAAAATCTTTAAGCATGCTCCCCCACTGAATCTTATATTCATGTATATTTATACATTTGTCTAAGTATTTCCTCCAGATAAATTCCTACTTGGGAATATGGATTTAAAGAATACAAATTACCTTTGGCAATACAAATATGACACTGACTTGTTCAGGTAGGTCTATATTTTAAAATCTGTCCCATAAGAATTTTCAACTTCTTCCTCAAAATCATGCCATAGCATATACTTGTATAGGGACCCTGCCAAGCCCATCACCCCTCTGGAGAAAGTGAGGGAAGTGATGCTTTCTGCAGGAAGTTGCTGTGACTCTTACTACAGGCGCAGAGGAAAAGCAGACAAGCTACCCGGGACCACCCACTGAGAAGAGAGATTAGAGCATAAAGCAAAAGGATGCACTCAGCAGCTGGGCCTGAAGAAGGACAACAAAGTTTGCTAAGTCTTAGGAAGAAAACAGTCTGATGGAAAAGAGAGTAGCTAAGGAAAACCACTTTAGACAGGTTGATCAGAGAAGACCTCTCTGAGGAAGCAACATTGAGCTAAGTCCTCTATCACCCGAGTTAAGTTCTGTCTGATCCAGGACAAGAACAAAGGAGACAAGTACAAAGTTCTGGAGCTGAGAAAAAAGTGAAAGTCCAGTGAGTATGGGGTGAGTTGCATGAGATGAAATTAGAGATGGGATCATAGAGAGAAATTTGGATTTTATTCTAAAAGCTGCAGATTGCCACTGAATAAATTTGAGTATGTGAGGGTGTGGGGATGGGGATATGAGGGTGTGTATGTGTGACAAAAACCAGCTTTAGAGTTCTAAAAATTCACTGGTTGCTCTGTAGAAAATGTTTTATGGTGAACAAAAATGAAAGCAGAGAAATCATTTAAGCAGTTCTAGGTGTAAAGAGTTGTTATGCTTTAGATTACGGGGTGGCAGCAGAAATAGAGAGGAGAGTCTGGTTTCTATAAGATTTTCTGAGTTATCATAGGTTTTTATCCCTCTGAAGCTTTTAAAACTCACAAACAACAGAACAGTATAATTTTTAAAGATTTTTACAGAAGGTATCAGAAGCTTAGAACATCAAGGAAAGCAGATGTTATTTTACATAGTAGAATTCTGGACTAACTCATGAAAATTAAACGAAGGTGTCATATGGGAAAAATGCAAGGGATTTTGGTCTTTAAAAGCCATGAAATAAAATAAGTAAAACATTTTCATTCTTCAGAAATATTGTGTATGCATGTTTGTGATATTATCTGCTGCAATATTCCCTCAGTATCTTTTTTTACAGGCAAAAATCATTAACATGTTATCAATGTGTCCTCTAAAATAGGACACTGTCACTACTGTGCATACTACTTATTGCTTTAACACTGAGCTTGCTACCAAAGAAAACTGGAATCCTAATCACAATAATTCTGACCATTTAAAGCAATGGGCAAAGAATGTCACTCAAAATTGTGACCTCATTACTGGAGATTTTGCTCCCAAGTTCAAGGGAAGTTGGGGCTGTGTGGACTAATTTTAAATTAACAAGGAGGATGACAGGACATCTTTCTAGAGGTTTTAGATTGGCAGAGAAGAGGCAAAGGATGAAAGTTAACATTATTTAGCCCTATTTTAGAAGGTATATCAAACTCAGTTACTCAGGGCTGATTATACAGTCAAATAACCAGTGTCTTGGCTTCTCTCCTTTCTAAATTCTAAAATGAAAGCATTTCACTAGTCTTTAAAATCCTGGTCTGGACTTCATATTGATGTCTGAGTGCCCTTTCGGTTGAGATGAACAGAGCTCATTCTAGTCACTTGCATACATTAGGAACTTGTTTTAATGATACACAAAGGAATATCAAGAAGTTCCACCATGTTGCCAGGCTTTAAGAAGACAGGACTATCTTCAGGGTCCAAACATAGCTTTAGTGGGATGGCAGATTCCAAGAATATAATTCCAGCATGCACAATTAATTCCAAAAATGTACAAGTATTCCTGAGAAGCAGGTACCCTTGATTCTTACTTTAACATTCTGAAAATATGCCTTGTATATGCCTCCATTATGTTTACAAATATACCAACTACCAGTTGATTATTTCCTATATTTGGCTAAGATTTTGGAAAAAGAGAAAACTGGGCTGGTTAATCATCATTTTACATTTCTGGGCAGAATTTACGTTCAAGGACAAATCACAGATACTTAGGGTTAGGAATCTACTCGCCCAGTTATCCATGTTACCAGGCCTATGGTATAAAGCCCAAAAAGAACTACAGGAACTATTCCTTCAGTGAAGATTGTGGCCAAATGATGGTTACAAAACTGTGGCATATGTGAAAATAACCTAAAGACCTTAATTCAGATGTGAATTCCTACAGTCATCAACTTTCCTCTTTAGTAGTTTTGCCTGGGTACCCACCAGTCTTCCTTCCAGATAAGGGCAGCCCTTTTAGCTCAAATAAGAGAACTTACAATCAACTATAGGAAACAGCTGTATCTGTAGGTCAAAATAGTTTAATATCAACAGTCGCATATGGTTCAACATAACTAGAGGGTTAGAGGGTACTATCCGCCTTTATAAAATAGTTTCTTTTTTAGCTGTTCAGTTACCTCTGATTCATCTTAATTCTTAGTCTCCATTTGTGCTATAGTCCTATTACTTTGAATATTTCTCCTTATCACTGAAACTCTGTACATACACAAACACATAGATATAATCTTTCTACCCCTTTAATTTTTGAAAATGTAGCCCCACCCCCAAATTCTTTAAAGAATACACCTCCTGATTCTAAGCATTTATTATTATTCATCACAATGCATTTTTTGAATGTATGTACATTGCTTTATACAATCTTCCCTGGTGGCTCAGACGGTAAAGCGTCTGCCTACAATGCAGGAGGCCTGGGTTCAATCCCTGGGTCGGGAAGATCTCCTGGAGAAGGAAATGGCAACCCACTCCAGTATTCTTGCCTGGAAAATCCCATGGATGGAGGAACCTGGTTAGGCTACATTCCATGAGGTTGCAAAGAGTCGGACAGGACTGAGCGACTTCACTCACTTCGCTCACATTGCTTTACATGTTCTGCCTGAGACTTCAGTGATATTAGTGTGCATGCAGTCTGAGTTGCCATCATATTTTAAATCCTTTTTAAAGGCAGGAACTCATTTACTTCCACTTTTGCCACAGTCAATTCTCTTCACTTCTTGTTCTCAGAAGTGTGCCTGTTCTGGGTGACTCATTTTGAGGTTGGCTGAGGCTTCTTTGGAGAAGGAACTGGCAACCCACTCCAGTGTTCTTGCCTGGAGAATCACAGGGACTGGGGAGCCTGGTGGGCTGCCGTCTATGGGGTCGCACAGAGTTGGACATGACTGAAGCGACTTAGCAGCAGCAGCAGCAGCAGCAGCAGAGGCTTATCAGCACAGGTGGCTGTGACCTGCGCGCTAAGCGCGGGAGGCTACAACCAGAGCCCTGAGCATGCAGGCACGGCCAAGAGGAGCTACCCCACGTCTGAGATCAGGGGCAGGGGCCGAGAATGCCAGGCTGCGACGGCGCAGGAACAGCAGAGAGGAACTACCCAAGTCCGAGGTCAGGGGCAGCAGCCAGGAGGTGCTACCCCACGTCTGAGGTCAGGGGCCGCGGCCGGGAGGAGCAACCCCACGTCCAAGGAGCAGTGGCTGAGCAGGCGCAGGAAGGCCTAGAGGAGCCATCCCACGTTGAGGGTCAGGAAGGGTGGCCATGAGGAGATACCCCTCATCCAAGGTGAGGAGCAGTGGCTGCACTTTGCTGGAGCAGCCGTGAAGAGATACCCCACGTCCAAGGTAAGAGAAACCCAAGTAAGATGGTAGATGTTGCAAGAGGGCATCAGAGGGCAGACATGCTGAAACCATACTCACAGAAAACTAGTCAATCTAATCACACTAGGACCACAGACTTATCTAACTCAATGAAACTAAGCCATGCCCACAGGGCACCCCAAGATGGGCGGCTCATGGTGGAGAGGTCTGACAGAACGTGATCCACTGTAGAAGGGAATGGCAAACCATTTTGGTGTTCTTGCCTTGAGAACCCCATGAACAGTATGAAAAGGCAAAATGATAGGATACTGAAAGAGGAACTCCCCAGGTCAGTAGGTGCCCAATATGCTACTGGAGATCAGTGGAGAAATAACTCCAGAAAGAATGAAGGGATGGAGCCAAAGCAAAAACAATACCCAGCTATGGATGTGACTAGAGATATAAGCAAGGTCCAATGCTGTAAAGAGCAATACTGCATAGGAACCTGAAATGTCAGATCCATGAATCAAGGCAAATTGTAAGTGGTCAAACAGGAGATGGCAAGAGTGAACGTCGACATTCTAGGAATCCGAGAACTAAAATGGACTGGAATGGGTGAATTTAACTCAGATGACCATTATATCTACTACTGCGGGCAGGAATCCCTCAGAAGAAATGGAGTAGCCATCATGGTCAGCAAGAGAGTCTGAAATTCAGTACTTGGATGCAATCTCAAAAACAACAGAATGATCTCTGTTCATTTCCAAGGCAAACCATTCAATATCACGGTAATCCAAGTCTATGCCCCAAGCAGTACCACTGAAGAAGCTGAAGTTGAATAGTTCTATGAAGACCTACAAGACCTTTTAGAACTAACATCCAAAAAGATGTCTTTTTCATTCTAGGGGACTGGAATGCAAAAGTAGGAAGTCAAGAAACACCTGGATTAACAGGCAAATTTGGCCTTGGAATGAGGAATGAAGCAGGGCAAAGACTAATAGAATTCTAGCAAGAGAAACGCACTGGTCATAGCAAACACCCCCTTCCAATAACACAAGAGAAGACTCTACACATGGACATCACCAGATGGTCAACAGCGAAATCAGATGGTTTATATTCTTTGCAGCCAAAGATGGAGAAGCTCTATACAGTCAACAAAAACAAGACCAGGAGCCGACTATGGCTCAGATCATGAACTCCTTATTACCGAATTCAGATTCAAATTGAAGAAAGTAGGGAAAACCACTAGACCATTCAGGTTAGGCCTAAATCAAATCCCTTATGATTATACAGTGGAAGTGAGAAATAGATTAAAGGGCCTAGATCTGATAGATAGAGTGCCTGATGAACTATGGAATGAGGTTCATGATACTGTACAGGAGACAGGGATCAAGACCATCCCCATGGAAAAGAAATGCAAAAAAGCAAAATGGCTCTCTGGGGAGGCCTTACAAATAGCTGTGAAAAGCAAAGGAGAAAAGGAAAGAAATACGCATCTGAATGCAGAGTTCCAAAGAATAGCAAGAAGAGATAAGAAAGCCTTCTTCAGCGATCAATGCAAAGAAATAGAGGAAAACAACAGAATGGGAAAGACTAGAGATCTCTTCAAGAAAATTAGAGATACCAAGGGAACATTTCATGCAAAGATGGTCTCGATAAAGGACAGAAAACAGTATGGACATAACAGAAGCAGAAGATACTAAGAGGTGGCAAGAATACACAGAAGAACTGTACAAAAAAGATCTTCATGACCCAGATAATCATTATGGTGTGATCACTCATCTAGAGCCAGATATCCTGGAATGTGAAGTCAAGTGGGCCTTAGGAAGCATCACTACAAACAAAGCTAGTGGAGGTGATGGAATTCCAGTTGAGCTATTTCAAATCCTGAAAGATGATGCTGTGAAAGTGCTATACTCAATATGCCAGCAAATTTGGAAAACTCAGCAGTGGCCACAGGACTGGAAAAGTTCAGATTTCATTCCAATCCCAAAGAAAGGCAATGCCAAAGAATGATCAAACTAGCACACAACTGCACTCATCTCACATGCTAGTAAAGTAATGCTCAAAATTCTCCAAGCCAAGCTTCAGCAGTAAGTGAACCGTGAACTCCCTGATGTTCAAGCCGGTTTTAGAAAAGGCAGAGAAACCAGAGATCAAATTGCCAACATCCACTGGATCATGGAAAAAGCAAGAGAGTTCCAGAAAAACATATATTTCTGCCTTATTGACTATGCCAAAGCCTTTGACTGTGTGAATTACAATAAACTGTGGAAAATTCTTTGAGAGTTGGGAATACCAGACCGCCTGACCTGCCTCTTGAGAAATCTGTATGCAGGTCAGGAAGCAACAGTTAGAACTGGACATGGAACAACAGACTGGTTCCAAATAGAAAAAGGAGTACGTCAAGGCTGTATATTGTCACCCAGCTTGTTTAACGTCTATGCAGAGTACATCATGAGAAACGCTGGACTAGAAGAAACACAAGCTGGAATCAAGATTGCTGGGAGAAATATCAATAACCTCAGATATGCAGATGACACCACCCTTATGGCAGGAAGTGAAGAGGAACTAAAAAGCCTCTTGATGAAAGTGAAAGAGGAGAGTGGAAAAGTTGGCTTAAATCTCAACATACAGAAAACGAAGATCATGGCATCCAGTCCCATCACTTCATGGGAAATAGATGGGGAAACAGTGTCAGACTTTATTTTTTGGGGCTCCAAAATCACTGCAGATGGTGACTACAGCCATGAAATTAAAAGACGCTTACTCCTTGGAAGAAAAGTTATGACCAACCCAGATAGCATATTCAAAAGCAGAGACATTTCTTTGCCAGCTAAGGTCTGTGTAGTCAAGTCTATGGATGGAGAAGCCTGGTAGGCTATGATCCATGGAGTCTCAAAGAGTCGGACATGACTGAGTGTATCTAGTCTAGTTTATGGTTTTCCCTGTGGTCATGTATGGATGTGAGAGTTGGACTGTGAAGAAGGCTGAGCACCGAAGAATTGATGTGTTTGAACTGTGGTGTTGGAGAAGACTCTTGAGAGTTCCTTGGACTGCAAGGAGATCCAACCAGTCCATTCTAAAGGTGATCAGCCCTGGGATTTCTTTGGAAGGAATGATGCTAAAGCTGAAATTCCAGTACTTTGGCCACCTCATGTGAAGAGTTGACTCATTGGAAAAGACCCTGATGCTGGGAGGGATTGGGGGCAGGAGGAAAAGGGAACACGGAGGATGAGATGGCTGGATGGCATTACTGACTCGATGGACATGAGTCTGAGTGAACTCCAGGCGTGGGTGATGGACAGGGAGGCCTGGCATGCTGCGATTCACGGGGTCGCAAAGAGTCGGACATGACTGAGCGACTGAACTGAACTGAACCGAGGCTTCTCAGGTGATACAATAGTAAAGAATCTGCCTGCCAATGCAAGAGTCACAGGAGATTCAGGTTCAGTTCCTGGGTCTGAAAGAGCCCCTGGAGAAGGGGATGACTACCCACTCCAGCATTCTTGCCAGGAAAATTCCACGGACAGAGGAGCCCAGTGGGCTACAGTCTATGGGATCACAAAGAATGGGATACAACTGAGCATGCAGGCCAAGGCCTGAAAAATCAAAAAGCAATTGTATTTTCAGCATTATAAATGTATAATTTGTAAACATTTATATACTATCATATTTATTAGAAACTATTGTAAAAGATTTGGAGAGAGAAGAGATTGTAAAACTCATATCTATGTTTTCCTTATTGTATTTGATGATTTTATATCATTTTATAATGACACTGTAATGAGGATTAGCTATACTGGGAGATTTATTATTCATGATTAACCTTTCAAATATTATTTTAAAATCACTAGGATTTGGTAGATTGTGAAGCTTTCAGAACTTCACCAGTTTCAGATGATACAGGATTTCTCAATAATGTTTTATAACTTAAAAATACAATCAGACTGTGGTTTAACTGTGTAACTCTGAGAAGTAGAATGGATCTTTCCAGTATCTACCTGGAAATTACTGAAAATTTTCTAATAATATTTTCTAAAAATGTGTTCAGCTATTCCTGCATTATGATTTATGACTAAAGATTATATTATAGGCAATTTTGAGGATATTTTGAGCCCATGATAATTTCATTTCGCAGACTAGTGCTTAAGAAAAAATACACAGTTAAGTAAACTGTATCAATCTGATGGGAAAAAATATTTTTTCCAACATGAGATCATCTCTTTTTAAGAGGCGCTCAGCTTTCTTATTAAATTTTTAGACAAATAATGATGTTAATGCAAATATTTAAGAGCTCTCTAATCATTTGGCAAGAAGAGATTCCCACATGGAAACAAGCCATTGAAAATAGGCCATGCCTTCAGTTAACACTGTGTCATTTTCCCAAGCGCTCTTAATAAATATTATTTGTTGATAATGGTTTATGAAGTCAACAATATGGGTAGTTTTAAAAATACTGGAGATTCTTATTCGATGATTACGGAATGCTGCCTGCATCATTGTGAAGAACTGGCCATTAGTTCTGTGATTCCTCAATGCGTCATTCCCCTTCTTGACCTCAGTTTCTTTTTAACATTGTTGGCCTTGTTAGCATACTTAACCTTGAGTTTCAGGGACAATGAATAATACTGGAAGTGTATAACCAAGAGGTGAGAAGGGCCACTGTGTAAATGAAAGAATGTATGGTTTGTATATTATAGTACAAGTCAGACCAAGGCAAAGCAGTGGATTTAACAGAAGGCAGATTTCAGTTGGAGAGAGGAAAGGACCTTACAATAGTTCAAGATAATGAAGACCAAATTGCTTCTCCAAGCACATTCTCCCCTTACTGGTATATTTCAGGAAGAACTGTACTCTCGAGGATGGTACGAAAAGAAATCTTGAATTAGTAGGGAGTTTGCACCACTGGATGATTCCTAATGTCCCTTCTACAGAAGCACTTATAAATCTAGGAAAAGCTAGGCACAACAATGTACTTTATTGCTAAAAATATCTCCCAATAAACTTATTCAGTTCAGTTCAGTTCAGTTGCTCAGTCGTGTCCGACTCTTTGCCACCCCATGAATTGCAGCACGCCAGGCCTCCCTGCCCATCACCAACTCCCAGAGTTCACTCAGAGTCGCGTCCATCGAGTCAGTGATGCCATCCAGCCATCTCATCCTCTGTCATCCCCTTCTCCTCCTGCCCCCAATCCCTCCCAGCATCAGGGTCTTTTCCAATGAGTCAACTCTTCGCATGAGGTGGCCAAAGTACTGGAGTTTCAGCTTTAGCATCATTCCTTCCAAAGAAATCCCAGGGCTGGTATGTCTTTTCAAATTTTACCTTTAATCTTAAATTTATAAAATTGGCATAATCTTGGTATTTTTCTTTCATGCATAAAGTTAAAAGTATCCAAGTGTAACATTAGCCCCTTGAACTTGAGAAACAAATTAAAAGTTTTGGCTTTTGAGTCAGGAAGACCAAATTCTTAATTCCTATTCAGATTTCCAAAGTATTTAACTTCTGAGCTTTGGTTTCCTCATCAGGAAAGTGGGAATAAAATGGCTAATAATTGTATCCTGAAGGACATCACATGTTATGCTAGCAAAGATAAGACATTTTGGAGATACAGACACTTCTCTAAGACTTGCCATGATATACAGACTGGAAAGTCTTGAGTTTTCCATGTGATTAAAATTTCTGCTGATGTAAAACACAACATAAAGACACCAAGAAAAATAACATACCTTATAGATGGTCTTCCAATCTGCTTAAGAGCATTGCTAAAACCAAAATCTTCATCTTATCAATGTGGGCATTAGGTTAGGCACATAGTATGTGAGTATTCACAGCATGCCCATATTGTTTTTTCCTCTCACATATTTTTTTTCATGGTATTGTTTACTCTTATCTGTTATTGGTTTCTAAGCAAAAAAAAAAAAAAAGGGAGTTTCCTCCAAGAGGATAAATTAGCTTTTTTAAAGAAAACATGTCACTCAAGACATTCAAATAAATCTCCAGCATCTGAGAAACTCCTTAAGAATTGTGCTTTTATCCTTGACTTTGGGAATCAAATATCGTCAGAGATGCTGTAGAAATTGTGCTCTAGTAACAAACAAATCTAAAATCTACGAGATTTGAAATATGGCCCAGATTCTTTTAGGGCCAGGAATAAACAGACAACTTGGGCCTGTGGAAAGCCAGGTTTGTGCCAATTTTGACATCTGGATCTCCTTAGGTAGTTACACTGGGTTTCTGTCGCCTTTGGCGCTAGGCCCAATGCTAAAGCCATCCTTAGACACAGGAGCCACTTTAGAGTCAACCTTTGGAAACCAACTAAGGAAGGTCATTTCCTCAGGTGGAAAATATGAAGAAAATTTCAGAGGTGTGATTATGCATGCTTGACCCTTAAAAACAAATAGAATTATTTATATAGAAAGCCACTAGATATATTTATAAAATGTATTTTATGTGTTTTGAACAAGTTACACTTGGTCACTTGATATACTGACAGTAATAAGAGACACAGAATTTAGGGTCAAGTCAAAATTGACAATTGTTGAAGCCTAAAACCCATCATCTTATTAATCTATGCTATAATTACTGGTTTATCTTCTTTCCTTGCACCATGTTATCAAGTCCTCCTGTGGAGAGAAAATATCTTATTCCCTGAATCTGTCAAATATTCGAGATTTACAAGACACTTTGAGAATGTGCTAATATAACAAAAATAGCAATAAAAAATGAAAATTGGTAGGTAGCTGATACCCTTTAATGGTTCCACAAAAATAATTATAAGCAACTTTTAATTTTAAGCACAACTTTAATTATATTTCCTCATATAGAGCATACTGATAGTTTTATACTGATTTATTGGCTTATCAGTACTTATTATTGAATTTAACAAATAGCCAGGAAACCTGAATCTAAAGATAACTATTGCACAACCAAAAGGACCCCGGATTTGGAGACAAGAATCTGAGATCTGATCCCAATTTCCCTACCAAATTGGTGGATGACAATGGAAACTGATTTCAGCTCTCTGAGCCTCAGTTTCCATATTTGTAAACCAGAGAAAATCATTCTTTCCTTGTTAATCACATACAGTCACTGTGAGAATTGGATCATATAGTGGATGAGAAATCATGCTGAATGCCCCAACAAATCATTATCTCTATTTAGCCCTAGACTAGGAATCATTCTTTGCAATTAAAGCAAACCATTTTTTTCACAGTAGCTAGAATCATGTCATAGTATTTTTGAGAATGTTGACTTCAGCTATTAGAAAATAGCTACATTTATAGCATTGACTAATTGAAATAACACACACACACAAAATGTGTTAATGAAATTTTTCCATTTTCTCTCACCCTTAGGAGAAGTAAAATATTAGAAACTGTCATTGTCCTCACATCTCCACAACAAACATACTGTTTGAACTGAAACAGTGCTTTTTAAACAGCAAAAATAGAAATGATCTCTTAAATAAACTACTATTATGATCAATAATGGCTATGAAAATCTTTGACTGAAAAGCTAAGCAAGAACTTTATGATGGACAGATAAAACTGATAATCTGTTAAATATTCGAGATTTACAAGACACTTTGAGAATGTGCTAATATAACAAAAATAGCAATAAAAAATGAAAATTGGTAGGTAGCTGATACCCTTTAATGGTTCCACAAAAATAATTATAAGCAACTTTTAATTTTAAGCACAACTTTAATTATATTTCCTCATATAGAGTATTATCAGATAAAACTGATAATATTTAGATTGTATTCTAAATATTCCAAAAAGAGACATAATAGATGACATATGATTCCTGGTGCATTATCATGAAAAATAAACACCACTTTTATAGCTTCCTTGCAAAAATTCAATCCTGAGTCTGGTCAAATTGGGATAACAGATCATGTTAAACAACACCACAGAAATGCAGTCAGCAAAATCCAGTACATAGGAAATTCTTTAATAAATAAATAGCAATAGAATGAGAGGAAACTATTCATTTGAAATATCTTGTGTTCATTGTTCAGTCATGTCTCACTCTTTGTGACTCCATGAACTGTAGCCCACCAGTCGCCTCTGTCCATGGAATTTTCTGGGCAAGAATACTGGAGTGAGTTGCCATTTCATGAAACAAGTGCAATACTGGAAATGTATTTTGGTTCTGATCTGAACAAACAAAACGGAAAAAAAAAAAAAAAATATATATATATATATATACATGTGTGTATATATATATATATATATGAAAATAAGGGAAATTTGTACACTTATATTTAGCTATGCTAAGCATTATTTTAACTATTTTATATTTGATAATGCTCTATCTTATATAAAAGAGTTCTTATATTTTAAGGATACAGACTGCAATATTTATGGATGAAACAACAGGATGCTTGGAGCTTTCTTCAATATATTCCAATAACAACAGCAGAAGAGTGAGAATCTTACCCCATGCAGCAAGTAGAACTAGAATCAATGAAGTAATATACACAAGAATACATATATATATAATGCCGTCAATAATATAATTAGAGAGAATATACATAGGGTTGAATTTTCAATTATTGGATGTGTTCCTAAATATAGAGTAACACAAGAAACTAGAAATCTCTTCTAATGACACTAAGTAACAAATTCATTTTCCAAAGATGAGAGACTACATCAGTTCAGGTCACTTCAGTACCTCAGTAGTGTCCAACTCTTTGCGACCCCATGAATTGCAGCAAGCCAGGCTTCACTGCCCATTACCAACTGCTGGAGTTTACCCAAAACCATATCCATTGAGTCAGTGATGCATTCCAACAATCTCACCCTCTGTCGCCCCTTTCTCCTCCTGCCCTCAATCATTCCTAGCATCAGGGTCTTTTCAAATGAGTCAGCTCTTTGCATCAGGTGGCCAAAGTATTGGAGTTTCAGCTTCAACATCAGTCCTTCCAATGAACACCCAGGACTGATCTCCTTTAGGATGGACTGGTTGGATCTCCTTGCAGTCCAAGGGACTCTGAAGAGTCTTCTCCATCACCATACTTCAAAAGCATCAATTCTTCGGCGCGCAGCTTTCTTCACAGTCCAACTCTCACATACATACATGACCACAGGAAAAACCTTAGCCTTGACTAGATGGACCTTTGTTACAAAGTAATGTCTGCTGTTTAATATGCTATCTAGGTTGGTCATAACTTTCCTTCCAAGGAGTAAGCGTCTTTTAATTTCATGGCTGCAATCACCATCTGCAGTGATTTTGGAGCCCAAAACATAAAGTCAGCCACTGTTTCCCCATTTATTTGCCATGAAGTGATGGGACTGGATGCCATAATCTTAGTTTTCTGAATGTTGAGCTTTAAGCCAACTTTTTTACTCTCCTCTTTCACTTTCATCAAGAGGCTCTTTAGTTCTTCTTCACTTTCTGTCATAAGGGTGGTATCATCTTCATATCTGAGGTTATTGATATTTCTCCCAGCAATCTTGATTCTATCTGTGCTTCTTCCAGTCGAGCGTTTCTCATGATGTACTCTGCATATAAGTTAAATAAGCAGGGTGACAATATACAGCCTTGACGTACTCCTTTGCCTATTTGGAACCAGTCTGCTGTCCCATGTCCAGTTCTTTTTTTTTTTTTCCATGTCCAGTTCTAACTGTTGCTTCCTGACCTGCATACAGATTTCTCAAGAGGCAGGTCGGGTGGTCTGGTATTCCCATCTCTTTCAGAATTTTCCATAGTTTATTGTGATCCACACAGTCAAAGGCTTTGGCATAGTCAATAAAGCAGAAATAGATGTTTTCTGGAAATCTCTTGCTTTTCCATGATCCAGCGGATGTTGGCAATTTGATCTCTGGTTCCTCTGCCTTTTCTAAAACCAGCTTGAACATCTGGAACTTCACAGTTCACGTATTGCTGAAGCCTGGCTTGGAGAATCTTGTGCACTACTTTACTAGCATGTGAGACGAGTGCAATTGTGTGCTAGTTTGAGCATTCTTTGGCATTGCCTTTCTTTGGGATTGGAATGAAAGCTGACCTTTTCCAGTCCTGTGGCCACTGCTGAGTTTTCCAAATTTGCTGGTGTATTGAATGCAGCACTTTCACAGCATCATCTTTTAGGATCTGAAATAGCTCAACTGGAATTCCATCACCTCCACTAGCTTTGTTTGTAGTGATGCTTCCTAAGGCCCACTTGACTTCACATTCCAGGATGTCTGACTCTAGGTGAGGGATCACACCATCGTGATTATCTGGGTCGTGAAGATCTTTTTTGTACAGTTCCACTGTGTATTCTTGCCATCTCTTCTTAATATCTTCTGCTTCTCTTAGGTCCATACCATTTCTGTCCTTTATTGAGTCCATCTTTTGCATGAAATGTTCCCTTGGTATCTCTAATTTTCTTGAAGAGATCTCTAGTCTTTCCCATTCTATTGTTTTCCTCTATCTCTGCATTGATTGCTGAGGAAGGCTTTCTTATCTCTCATTGTTATTCTTAGAACTCTGCATTCAAATGGGTATATCTTTCTCTTTCTTCTTTGCTGTTCACTTCTCTTCTTTTCACAGCTATTTGTAAGGCCTCCTCAGACAGCCATTTTGCTTTTTTGCATTTCTTCTTCTTGGGATGGTCTTAATCCCTGTCTCCTCTACAATGTCATGAATCTCCGTCTATAGTTAATCAGGCACTCTCTCTATCAGATTTAGTCCCTTAAATCTATTTCTCACTACCATTGTATAGTCATAAGGGATTTGATTTAGGTCATACTTGAATGATCTAGTGGTTGTCCCCACTTTCTTCAATTTAAGTCTGAACTTGGCAATAAGGAGTTCATGATCTGAGCCATAGTCGGCTCCTGGTATTGTTTTTGCTGACTGTATAGAGCTTCTCCATCTTTGGCTGCAAAGAATATAATTAATCTGATTTCAGTGTTGACCATCTAGTGATGTCCATGTGTAAAGTCTTCTCTTGTATTGTTGGAAGGGGGTGTTTGCTATGACCAGTGCATTTCTCTTGTTAGAATTCTATTAGTCTTTGCCCTGCTTCATTTCGTATTCCAAGACCAAATTTGCCTGTTAATCCAGGTGTTTCTTGACTTCCTACTTTTGCATTCCAGTCCCCTATAATGAAAAGGACATCTTTTTTGGGTGTTAGTTCTAGAAGGTCTTGTAGGTCTTCATAGAACTATTCAACTTCAGCTTCTTCAGCCTTACTGGTCGGGGCATAGGCTTGGATTACCATGATATTGAAAGGTTTGCCTTTGAAACGAACAGAGATCATTCTGTTGTTTTTGAGATTGCATCCAAGTACTGCATTTCGGACTCTTTTGTTGACCATGATGGCTACTCCATTTCTTCTGAGGGATTCCTGCCCGCAGTAGTAGATATAATGGTCATCTGAGTTAAATTCACCCATTCCAGTCCATTTTAGTTCTCGGATTCCTAGAATGTCGACGTTCACTCTTGCCATCTCTTGTTTGACCACTTCCAGTTTGCCTTGATTCACGGACCTGACATTCCAGGTTCCTATGCAATATTGCTCTTTACAGCATCGAACCTTGCTTCTATCACCAGTCCCATCCACAACTGGGTGTTGTTTTTGATTCATTCTTTCTAGAGTAATTTCTCCACTGATCTCCAGTAGCATATTGGGCACCTACTGACCTGGCAGGAGTGGCGGCTGCCATGGTGCAGGAGTGGCCGAAAGGAGCTACTCCACGTCCAAGGTCAGGGGCGATGGTGAAGAGGAGCTACCCCATGTCCAAGGTAAAGAGCAGTGGCTACACTTTGCTGGAGCAGCCGTGAAGAGATACCTCACGTCCAAGGTAAGAGAAACCCAAGTAAAATGGCAGGCACTGAGAGAGGGCATCAGAGGGCAGATGTACTGAAACCACAATCACAGACAACTAGCCAATCTGATCACACAGACCACAGCCTTGTCTAACTCAATGAACCTAATCCATGCCATGTGGGGCTACCCAGGACGGACGGTCATAAAGGTCTGACAGAATGTGGTCCACTGGAGAAGGGAATGGCAAACCGCTTTAGTATTCTTGCCTTGAGAACCCCATGAACAGTATGAAAAGGCATAAAGATAGGACACTGAAAGATGAACTCCACAGGCTGGTAGGAGAGAGTACATAGTTCTTGGAATAAAACTCCACACCTGTTAGAATGGCTATCAACAAAAAGATAAGAGATAACAAATGCTGGTGAGGATGTGGGCAAAAGGGAACCCTTGTGCACTGTTGGTGGAGATATAAACTGGTTCAGTCATTATGGAAACTAATATGGAGGTGCCTCAAAATATTAAAAATAGAGCTAGCATTAAAAATAGATCCAACAATTCCACTTCTGGGTATATATCTGAAGGAAATGAAATTACTGTTCCGAAAACATATCTGCACCCCCATGTTCACTGCAGCATTATCTACAATATTCAAAACCTGGAAAAAATCTAAGTACCCACATATGGATAAAAGGATAAAGAAAATGCACCATACATATATATATATATATATACACACATATATGTATGGATACATACACACACAATGGAATATTCTTCAGCAATTAAAAAAGACACAAAGGAAAATCTGCCAATTGTAATAACATGGATGGACCTTGAGGGTATTATGCTAAGAGAAATAAGTCAAAGAAAGACAAATTACATATCTTCTCACTAACATGTGGAATCTAAAGAAAACTCATAAAAACAGATTTGAATGTAATCATATGAATTTTTAATATGTACTAATTTACATATTAATAATTGCTGTATTAATTTTTATACTTAAAAAGCTCAATCTATTTCCAATGGAAAAACATTTCAGAACTGAAATTATAGAGTTTTAAATGTCAAGGTGGTCAAGATCACAAATGCCAGATTTGGCTGACTGTCAAAAATTGTTCCTCTCTGTTAGAACTCTGCAGGTACTTGTGAGTGCATTGTTATTGCTACTAGAAAGTTTGGGGAATTAAAATAATTATTCTTAAAAAAAAAAAAAAGCTAATGTAGAGTTTCTACATTTTAGAACACTGAAAAGGAAAAAAAATATCTCCACAAGCTATCCATTCCTCATGTTAAGTGTTGCTGCTTAACTAACAGCAGTGAAGAGTGCTCTTAAATCTTCTACAGTAAAGTAGTCCTTTCCATGTTCTGGGAAACAATAAAAGTAATGATTTTCTTAACTGCTTTAAACACACACACACACATACACACACAGCTAATGAATGGCTATTTTAAAGTCAAAACATAAACACCAAATGCTAGGACTAGTCAATTTCTCAGGTGTATCTTGCAATCCATCTGTACCATATGTTAGAATCACTTAATATACCTTAGAAGTCGGACTAAATCCTTAGGGAACCATAGTTACTTTTTTCCTGGAACTTTCTGTTTATCAGAATATCACAATCAAAGAAAGAAATTTGTCCTCTATAGAACAGGTGATAATAGTCACCATAAGAAGTCATTCTGTAACATTCCACTCTTTGTCTTTGAGAATATTTCGATTTTCTTACATATCAGAAAGTAAAGTGTTCCTTTGGATTCTCATTTTCACCAGGCTCAAAAGACTTCAAGTAAATCTGTGACTTAAGTATAATTTATGAGCATAAAGACCACTCAGTTCTCAGAAACTTGTCTTAGGTTATCAGTCTTCTCAGTGCCAAATAGTGGTCAAAATGTATACAACCCAATATATTTCTCTACTTCAATGGAGTTACTTAATAACCCCATTTATTTCTTTTCTGCATTTCTTGCAAATCTGTCTTCTATTTCTACTAGAACAAGTTTTGCAGGTTTAAAGTCTAAAAGCTAAAATTCAAAAAAATAAAGAAAACCAAAAGCCATCTATTTTCATTATTCTGCAATAAAACTAACTGGATTAAATGCACATGACAAGAAAGTGTTACAGTAAAATTCCAAACTATAGTGTCAGGGGCATAAATTCTGAGTATACTTTGCAACCTTTATTCTTTTATTTATGTAATTACCTGAAAATATAAAATCTAGTACATTAATGCTGAACATTTTTTTTTTTGGTAGAGTCCAGCCAGTTACTAAGCAAAATGGTTAAATTCGTTAAAGATACACATCATGAGAAGGGAGAAAAGCTAATGCAGAGTTTTAAGACCAGTAAGCAAGCCCTCCATTATTACCACAGTATCTGGTGTGATCACAGGCATGACATTCAGAGACCTAGGTGGGCTTCTTTCTGAGCACAATATTTAAAACACAAAGCTTGATCTGAGTCAGCTAAGCTGACAAATAGCTTACAGAGGGTACATCTTTCAGTTTCTCAATGTTCAGTTACTGCAATGGAAGAAAAGTGCTGCTTCTATGAACTGAAACTGACATTAATTGTATGTGTCTGTATTTCATCTTCACTGGGGGAAAAAAGCCTGTCAGAATATAAGAATTCATGAAGAGGAAATGTTTGCTGTATTATTTCTTGGTAGCCTATTATACTTTCAGAATGTTATAAAGCAGACAAAAACGAGTCATTATCCAGAGATCACAGAGTAACAAAGGGGAACAAACCTTTCAGAAGTGCTAATATTTCAGAGGTTGTTTGTTACATGTAAATTGAGAATTATCCTCCAATTAAAAAAAAAAGTAATCTGAGTTTCACTTTCTTAAACCTTAGTATACTGTTAACTATAATAAGGGGGACTAGGGTAGAAGACTTATCTGTTAGAAAAAAAAAAAAGTAAATAAAAATGCCCTACATCTGAATCAGAGGAAAATAAGTTTACTTTTAACCTCTTCCCAGAAATGGATATTAAATTTGGGCAACCCTGTGTAGTGTTTCAGCCAGTATAGATTAATACTAGAAAAAGTAACAAAGCCTTGCTCTCTTCATATATGCAGAGAACATTTCCTTTGAAGAAGTGTGGATATACTGCACGTACCAAACTCAGAGACTTAAGGGATTAGAAGTGGCCTTAGAATTTATCTAGTTTCATCCCCTGCTTCAATTAACTATTGGCTTCATAGGTGGGACAATGGAGGCCCAGAGAGCATCCTGGACTAAGCCAAAGTCTTAAAGCTAGTGTGAAGGTGGTATTAAAACTGAACTATGACAATGTGTGTGTCCCCAGAGTTTCCTCTTTTAATGAGTACAACACACTGTTGCTGATATCTTGGTATTAAACTTGAAAACATTTTTTAAACTTCACTGTAAACTCAGTACATTCTTTCAAAATGTTCATATAACTTCCCACAGGTGCCCTTTTCTTATCTTTGGAACAGCACAAGAAACTTTAGATGCTGGAGAACACAGACACTATATCCATCAGCAGACAGTAAGGCAGAATTGTGTTCCTTCCTCCATATTATGAAAGTTATGTTCTTTCTACATTTATACAACATAGGTATAAATCCTGAACAGCTGAAATAATCACAATAAAGCTTTGCTGATTTTCTAAAATTGTGAGATGTCCCCCCAGTTCCACTCCAGTATTCTTGCCTGGAGAATCCCATGGACAGAGGAGCCTGGCAGGCTACAGTCCATGGGGTCACAAAGAGTCAGACATGACTGAGAAACTCACACACACATAGCATAATCATTTTCAGTGATAAGGAACAACATTGCTCCTAATCAAAATTCACAAAATGAAGGTAGAATTCACACCAAAGGAACATGTTTTGTAGATCTGGGATATATGGAATTTATTTTTTAAAGGGCAGTGACCTCACTGAAAATAAAACTGAACTAGACTTAATGTGTTTATGTAAAAATAGCAGATACATATTCAGGCTTAATCTATTGATGCTGAGATATACTGAGAACCTGGAGAAGATTATAGAAAAAAAAAAAAACATATATTGGGGCTACAAGAGAATTACAAGAGGTAGGGTTATTTGACCTGAAAAGGAATAAAATATGATTCTACATGGGCCTCAGCAACTACATGGAGGTCTCCATTATTGAGAGATCATACCTTTTTAAAGCTCTAAAGAAGATCAAAAACAAATAAAAGAGATTAGATTTGTTAATAGAATTGTTTAATGAGACCACGAAAAGACTAGAATTTTTGCTATATTAGTCCACATCCTCCAAGGAGCAAATATGACAAAATTAGATGTTCAAGACATTTATTGGGAAAAACACATATGAAAGATAAGGAGAAGCCCAAGCAGGAGTAGGTACGGTAAACTTGCAGGGCATGATGCAGGTCTGAGAGGTGGAAAAAGACAGAGGGAAGCAAGCAGAACTGAATAGGAAAAGCACAGTTCTGAGAAAGTGTGGGCCAGGCTAAGAGTCCCAGAAAAAGGACTGCCTTCATAGGAGGGCCTCATTTCCTAGAGAGCCTGATGCTAGTACTCCCCCATGCTTAGTCACTGGCTGGGAGAAGCCCAGGAAGAACGCGTCTTTAATCTGAACATTTAGGTAGATCAGAAGTTGTGACCACTGGAAAATGTCTACCAACTATGTTCCTAGTAGCAGCTTCTCCTGAGGGAAGAGCCAGTTCACCTGCATTGTCTCCACAGGGACTTAACAGATTACAGTCATCAGTAAAGTTATAATTATTTTAAATTTAAAATGCCAGGGATTGAGGAAGTGAAAACAATAACCATTGGTTAACCCTTTCATCACATTCACTTTTGTTTTCAACATTTGGCAATATGTTTAAACAAAAAGATATCAAATTAAACTGAATTATTCAATCTCAGTCTTATGTTTCATAAATTAAAAACATTTGGTTCATGTTTTGTTAAGTAAGCATTTCACAAGAGCTGGTAGATTGAATTAAAATAAATTTTAATTCTTTTTTGAAGGTAGATCACAGCATATTGCCTTTTATTCTTCTAGACTGATTTAAAGCAAATTGCTTTATGTGCTACAGCAATTTTAAATGTATTTAAAGTGTTTTTTTTTTAAATTAGAATTATATGCAATAGTCTAACAGTTTAAGTTTAAAGGAGGCAATTAGCTGGTTACAACTGAAACTACCATCCCCTATTTAAAATAATGAGGTCTGACAGTTATGGAATCTGAATTATTCATTGATAACTAGCTTTTCCTCATCTGCAAACCATGGCTAACATTAATAACAGAGGTGTAAGTGTGATAACCAAAGAGTCTGACATTAAGAACACACATGAAAAGTGCTAAATTCTTATTTAATTAAAAAGGATCACGATAGCAATATTTTCCTGAGAGAAAATCATTAGGCAAAATGTGTTTCCTCATATGCTTTATCTTTCCCTTTTCTGATGTAGATTTTGCATAGGGAAATAATTGTTTTTGATTGCATACAACAAAATAATTTCCTACCTATGCACTGTCAGTAACATATAAGGAAACATAAACATTTCTAATTGTTAAATATTGAAGACAATCATTTTAGAATTCTAGTTCTCTTGTAATCCCAAGAATCAAGTAAATTATATATTCCAACTTCCTAATTGAAAGAAAAAAGTAGACCGTAATAAATTACATGTAAAAAGGCAAATAACTCAATTGATGATCATTTAATCGAAGTGAATACTGTGATTACCATGAACCAATTTACTTATTGGCAGCGTAGTAAAAGACTCATGGAATAAATCAAGTTGTTGTTCCCCATAATTTTGCAACAAAGAAAGAAAACTTGCAAGAGGTCACTAAGCATAAATCCTTATTGTCCTTTACAGTCAAAGTGCTCTAACTAGAGGAACGACTACCCTTGTATGAATGTATGCCTGCGCAAAACTAAAAGGCATACCAACTGTTCCTTTGTACACTGAAAACAAGGTGTGCAAAAAAAATGTAAACAAGCAAAAGTATGAAACCTATCCCCTAGTTTCTTACCCTGCTGGCCCTATGTACCTCTCAACATTGGGACAAAATGAGAAATTCAATTTCTAATTTCCCCATGCTCATACTTAGGTTGTCTATAACCTACAATAATCAGGGTAACTATATGACCCACTAAACTGAGGATAGCACTGGTTTATGTCTGTTGTTTCACTGTAATTATTAAAAACATATATATAGTGATCCTGTTTATCTCCAAATTATCCTGATTTGGCCATCCTATTAATAATAGTAATAATCATCCCACTTATTGAGGACTTCCTATAAGGCAGGCCCTGAGCTTGGGGCATGTATTACTGTTATCTCCAACTGACATTTTAAGAAAATTGAACTTCGGTCAAGTAACTTGCCCAAAGTCACCCATTTAGGTTGAGTGTCATGATTTAGACTTTTGCCACCCTGCATAAAAATTAATGCTCTTATTCATTACAGTAGATTCCTGTTGCTCTTCAATTCATGAAAATTCATGCCATATTACAGAAATCTATAAAATGACAGACACACATACATCTTATATTGGAAAAGACTCTGATGCTGGGAAAGACAGAAGGCAAATAAGGGGGTGGCAGAGGATGAGATGCTTAGATAGCATCTACCATGAATTTGGACATGAATTTGAGCAAACTCCAGGAGACAGTGAAGAACAGGGAAGCCTGGCGTGCTGCAGTCCGTGGGCTTGCAAACAGTCGGACACAACTTGTTGACTGAACATCAACAAAATACATCTCATGTGTGCCCTGACATCAGAAAGCCAAAGAGTTTTATAAAGCATGAGTGGCAAAATAATTTCAGGCTGAGAAATTTACACAAAGAAAAATATACATCCATACAGATGAAGTAAGATAGCACAGCCAGCTAATAGTGCCAGAAAATTCCATATGTTTCAAGTTTTCTCCCTGGTATTCCTCAGCAGCACAACCTAGAGAAAGAATAAGTGACTCTTGTTGAGACTGGAGTGTCCCAGGAGTCCAAGTAAAGGATATCCCAAAACGGGCTTTCGGTTATGTCTCCGTTACTGGATTTACAGCTCAGTGCCTATGCATTTGTAACATAGTGGTCTTTTAGTAAGACTTTCAAAAGGAGGATTTGAAAAATGGCTTTTTTTATTAGTGCAGATATATATGCCATAACCTGATTTTTTTCCAGTACAGATGTCAGTGACAGTATACCTATCATGCTCTGCAGATTGCGTCATTGGTCAAGAAAGGAGAGAAACCCCAATATAATGATTAATAATCAATGTGTCTGGCCTTTAAGCCCACCCAGAGGAGAAATGAAACACTGATACAGAATCTCTCCCTGAAGGAAGAAAAACACTGAGGGTGGAAAAAGAGGGCAGGATGAGCTACCCTTAGAGGAATATAAATAGTGGAGCTGTCGAGTGTTGGGTTCTGCTTGGTTTGGTCTAAAATGTTGTAAGTGAATGATACATGAAGTTTACATCATAGTTTCTTTTTGTAATAAAACCATTAATATAAAATAAAGCAAGTAAAATATAAGAATATCATTTTAGCGGGCTTTTTTTTTTTTTTTTTTTGACAGCTGCCCTGATGTGTCCCTTTTTCTCCCAGCTGAGCAGCACAGCTTGATAACAGATAAAGGACTATTTGACCATTGTGTCTATTACTAATGATATCTGGGCAGGGAATTATTGCAGTTTATTCCCAGACTAGAGTCTAGTGAGACTATCTCTTTAAAAACACTAATCTGTATGCTCGCTGTTGCCCATCTCCTTAATTTTTAACTCTTTTCTCCTCTCTTTCCCTCTCTGTTTTCTCCTGCTGACTACATTTGTCCCCTAAAAGAAAATGTGGCAGAGGTATTTGAAACTCCAATATACAACTGCACTGATTATTTTATGCTAATGAATGAACTATCTAGCAATATAATATTTCACTTTTTGTGCCCTCCTGGTGGGAGCATAAGATAAATTCTGGAGTATCTTTAATTAACTAAAGGAAGCAGAAAGAAATCTCTGTGGATTAATAATATTTATGGCCCTAAAATGAATAAAATAACAGATGAGGGTGGGAGGGGGCAACTAAATGGTAGACAAATCTTAGAGTTAATTAAAACAAAACTCATGCTTATTTTGGCCTTTTTATCTGCATATGGTTCTCATGGCAGGGAACAATAAATAGAGAATTTTAAATGTTCTCATTCTTCCTCCAAGCCTAGTTAGTCTAAATATACCACCCTCCTACATGCCTCTTGCTCCCAAACTCCACCGCCATCCCACACACATATTCTATACATAACTACTCAGTCGTAGCCCTCACACCTTCTCACAAAACTCCAGACTTTGTTCACATTGATGGTGGCAAAGCTCCCCAGGCAGGGGCCTTCCCTCAATATCTGCTTGATTTGTAGATTGAAATGAATTACTCAAAATAAATGAAGCTGCGTGCATACTAACAGCCTAACTGCTTTGTTTCCAAGCATGGAGAGAGGCTATCATTGAAGATTCTTTAGAAAGAACAAAACTAATTCATAGAATTTGTTTGGCTCTAGTTATTTTCCCAAAAGTTATAGTGAGAACCACGCTATTATCAACAAAACTGGTTATCAGAAAAAAGAAAAAACTTAAAAAGATTGAACAGAATGCATGGATGACAACGGTCAAGTAATCCGAGGCTGATAAAAGAAGAAATAGGGAATGGGTCAAAGACACACAGATTGGATTGGCCTTGATATCTGGTCTGCAGTAGACACTCTAGTCTTGAAGACAAATGAACAGCATCTTCTTATTTTAACGATATAGGAAAGAAAAAGAAACAGACAAGTTTGGGATAAGACTTGTATCTCTTAATGGGATGGTAAATTAATTTCTATTTCATTCTCAATATTTTTGTATTTTAAAAATTTTATAGCAAGATAAATTACTGTCACAATGACTACTACTGCTAGCAGTATAAACACAGTAAAAGGATATATCAATATACAACATTGTTACCTAAGTAACAGGTTCAAGAAATATCTAAGCCCAGTGCCTAAAGAGAAACCTGGAGCCCCTTACTTGGAAATTAAAACAATGCCTTCTTTAAAAAGGAGTTTTGACATCTTCATAGTCTGCCGTAATAGTTTTTCCTATAGACTAGTTAAAATGCCACAATAATTGATATCCCTTCAGCGAAAAGCTAAATACATCTAGATCGTTTTCTAGGCTCAATATTAGAGGCAGGTCACTCTGACATCATCTTCAAATAACTATGATTCTTCTTGAGCCAAATCTCATATTTTCCACATTAGTTCTAGCTTCTACTGTACAGGGTGGAGTGTCAGTGAACCCATAGTTAAGCAGCTAGCACTTCTTGCTGCCAGGTTACACCAAAGACAAGTGGAAGTTTCAGGCTTAAATAATTGGTTCTCAAGTTTATAATAAGCATAGTTAGTATTAGTTGCTCAGTTGTGTCCCACTATTTGCAACCTCATGGACTGTAGCATGCCTCTGCCCAATGGAACTCTCCAGGCAAGAATACTGGACTGGGTTGCCATTCCCTTCTCCAGGGATCTTCTCGACCCAGGTCTCTTGCATTGCAGGCAGATTTCTTTATCATCTGAGCCACCAGGGAAGCCTGCTAATAAGCATGTCTTTCTTCATTTTACCAGGGGCCTATGATCTCCACTGGGGAAAGCTGGGGCTGCCAAGTAAGGCTATGCAAGTTGTGTACACAAGTACTGAGGCAAGGAGGAATATGCGGAACTGGAGTCCATCGGATCCCCCTCACCCCAACAACCTTTGTGCCCTGGCTTGAGACTACATCATTTGGAAGAAAGGTCTTTTAGTATTTCAACCACCTAGAATGAGTGCCATTTTGTAATTTATCCTCAGAGGGAAGCTTTTATAAATTCACAAAAAGGTGCTACATGTGCTAGCAGTGACCACGAGGGAAGCTCAGTTTACCAACCTCTTAGCTGTTCAGTTGCAAACATCCGCCAAGATTTTGAATCTTTGAACTCACTGATGCAACTTCCCTGACCTATGTCCCATGCCCTTTGGGCTCTATTTGGAGATAAAATCTGAAAAATAATTCTCACTAAATATTAATTGTTAATATCATAATGTGTTTGTCTTTCTAGAAAGCATTTGCACATTTTAACTGATGGCTCTGACTTGTTTCTAGAGTCACAGGAAACTATGACAGGAAGTCTACCTACTTAAGGGCAGAGCTGGTCCCTCCAGCTCTTCTTTGTACTTCAACGATATACTTTATACATTCTTTAAATTTGATCCAGGGTCTATGCACTCAAAAAATGTGGAGGTTGTACAAAATCATTGGCTCAAGATATAAAAAATGAAGAGGTCAATATCCGACTATATAGAAAGAGACTTTAAAAATATTTCAACTCAAATCCGGAACACTTATAACCTGTGTTACTTTAGTCATGTCACCTCACTTACTTGAACAGTATAGGATTATTTTGAAGGATAAATTAGACATTTAAGACAAAATAGCAGAAAAACAGCATGCACACAAATACAGTGTATAAAATTGGAAGCTGAAAAATTCATAGCTTTATGGATTTGGTACTACATATACTGCTAGCATACAAATAAGCCAAAGATGAGTTCATCAGATTGGGTAATTTTAATAGAAAAATGTAATCAATAACACAAGGGTAGTGACTTTTTAAATTAGTCTTTGAATTTATTCATAATACTACCGTGTTTGATGAAACAAACTGTGCTTACATAAAAATTAAAGAGTATGGGCATAGATGTGTTTGAAACATCACCAACCATACCAGACTTACCATGGCAAAATATTTCTTTAACATTAGAATTCCTTCTTGGCATCTCCCCTCATGGGACTTGTTCTTTCACTGGAATTACTCATTTTAATTGAGAATTATAAAACCACATAGGGGGTATCATCATGCTGAGATGAAAATGACTGAAGTTTTTATAGACTTCTTTTGTGTGGTAGCATGATGATGGCAAGCTCTAGCTTAATTTAAAAGATAAAACAGTTCTATTTCTTAAATATAGAAAACAGATGAAATAATGTTTGCTTTTCACAGCCCAGGTCTAAATAATTATATTCCTAATTTTCATCTTCCACTAAAACATTCACAGAATCTTTCATCAATAAAGTGTACCATTTCTTAACATTATTGTCACTGATTTTTACACTGTTTCTATTAACTTCAGGAAAACACACTCCCACTCATACTTCCTATGGGTGTCTTAATATCCTAAAATTTTCCATGAGTCCATAGTCAACCCTGCCCTATAAACAAAACATAAAGTCAGTGAAATGTGTAAAGGAAAATGTTAGTGGTATAACAAGATCAGTTTGTAACAAAATATTTAAACTCAGACTGGGAATTCCCTGGTGGCTCAGATGGTAAAGTATCTGCCTACAATGAGGGAGACCCAGGTTCAATCCCTGGGTTGGGAAGATCCCCTGGAGAAGGCAATGGCAACCCACTCCAGTACTTCTGCCTGCAAAATCACATGGACGGAGGAGCCTGGTAAGCTACAGTCCATGAGACTGCAAAGAGTCAGACATGACTGAGTGACTTCACTTTCATTCTATACAAAATAAAACATTAACAACTATATCTTAAAATTAATCCTGCACATAGCATGACTTTGCCCAAAATGAGACAGCAAAAGGAGCATTTTTTTAAAAATTACTAAGTATCAATACTAAGATTCTAGAATTGCATTTTTAAAATGTCTAACTGTAACATTAGAAAGAGCTATGGAAATGATGTGATTCATATGTTTTCCTCTTAAAGATAAGGAATCTGAGCTCCAAGGGTCTAAGTATTTTGCTCCAGGTCAAAAAAAAGATTAGAGTCTGAGCCAGAGGAGCCTGGTTTCCTGATTCCTATTTACAGAACACTGTGAAGCTATTGGATCCGGATTCTACTGGAGGAAGGCAAATGGAAGGACATGTTGATGGAAGCTGAAGTTAGAGAAGGACAAGGAAGAAGCCTTCAGGAAAGTAAGAAGGAGCAAGTGCATCTGCGCAGAAATCCATCTTCCCCAATTTCCTCACATGGACCTCTCTCAGTCTCCTTGCATTTGTTTTTCTAGTCTTTGTTCCTTTTTTAAATAAAATGCCTTCTTACGACTTTGGAAGAAGTCCCATTCACATTAATTTCTCATTTGTCAAATGGTCCATCTTCTTTAAAATCATTTCCAAAATGTTAGCTTTCATTGGAAACCTACTATCATAATAAAAATAACTGACATTTATTGAACAGTCGACCTGTGCTCCCAAGTGAAGAACAAAGATTGATGGCCACCTATAACTGTCACAACTCCTCCTGTCTCACAAGGCTGCGTATGTACCATGACTATATTCCACTTGGAATGCTTACCGTTCTACGAAGGGTGGAGGCTGCAGTTAGAGTCTGAGTTGAAGTCCTATCAAGACTCTGCATCTAATAGCCATGCTTCATTAAGCAATTTACTCTTTGCTTTAATTTCCTCATTTATGAAATGGGCTAATAGTATCTCATTGATTAAAGGAATTGATACTTATAAAGCATTTAGAACTTTTCTTTGTAAGCCTCTGGTAAGTTTAAATATTATTATTAGTTTATCTCTAGTTATTTAACTAAATTCTGCTTCTAGACAGGAAGCTCATTGAAAGCAAGGACCATGCGTGATTCACGTTGAGTGCTTTTCTCAAAATAGATCTTAATTTGAATGCAGTGCCTGTGATAGAGATACACGCTCAACATATTGCCCCTTCCTGGGCACACAGCTTAATTATAGTCCCCAGCCCTTTGTACCAAGGTGAAGCCATGAATCGGATCTCACTAATGAACTAGGAGCTGCAGTGACTTGTCTCTTCTAGGATGACTAAGTTAAGAATGGCTGTGCCTTAGCCATTCTTTCTGTCTTCCTGATTGGGGGTTGGATGTTGAATTTCATGCTTTGGAGATGGTGGAACAACTATCAGTCAGGCTCTCTAAATAACTACGTGGAGCAAGCTACCATCTCTAACCTGCACTGAACCATAACGTGAGAAAGGAGAAAAAAGTCTTTGACTTGTTAAGTACACTGAGATTCTGCAATTGCTTGTTAAAGAAATTAGCCTGCCCTGGTGAGTAAAGTCCCTGTCAGTGAGACATCTCTGAAGAACACGGAACACAACAGGAAACAACCACACTGAGAAATGGGTTAGTTGCTTTCAGTTTCCCTAGCAGCACTTCTCTCTGAAAACTTTCCTCCCAGAATCACAAGAATAAATTATTTAAACCCTTTAATATATTTTTCTTATTAAGTGTCCATATCAAAGACTTTTTAATGGCTTAAAAACCCTTGGATTGTAGAATAAACTCATATTTTCGTTATTCTCATGGCTTCTTTTAGATAGTGGATAAATGTTAAGTAAACAGTGAATTGAGGTAAAAAGTTTAAGGCAGAGTTTTTCTGTCTGACCTAGTTCAGTTCAGTTCAGACACTCAGTCATGTCTGACTGTTTGCAACCCCGTGGACTGCGGCATGTCAGGCTTCCCTGTCCCTGTTCAGTTCCCTGTCTGACTTAACTGAATCTTAAAAAAAGACATATAAATCAAACCATTATGCTCTACACCTTAAACTTGTACAACACTGTATGTCAATTATATCTCAATAAAACTGGAAAACAAAATGTTTAAAAATAATAAAATAAAAATAAATGTTTCATACAATTCATCAGGGAAGAAAAAGATATCACATTCAGCTGCTTAAAAAATAAAATTAACCATGATATTTTGTTATATAAAAACCTACAAGAGTTCTCGTTTGACAACCTACTGTCCTAGCATTCAAGGCTCCTTATGTTCTGGCCCCACTTTATCTCAGTCTTTAAGACAGTATGGTATCATGGTTAAAAACTCAAAGACTGGGAACTGATTTCTCAGATTCTAATCCTGGCTCTGCCAGCACTGTGTGCATGATCTTGAGCAAGTTATACAGCTCCTTCAAGCCTCATCTGCAAAAATGGAAATGTCTCATAAAGTTTTTAAGAGGTTTAAATGGATTAATATATCTTATGCTCTTAGAACAGCATCTGACACAGTATGATCAGTCATGTTAATTTTTGTTGTGATTAGACATCATTATATAATCAAATTTTATACTATATTTTATGCTCAAGGGACTATACTGGTTATGTAGGAGAATCAATAAAAACAAAAAGAGTTTTGTCCATTAGAATTTGTCAGGTCAAGTAAAAAAATCTTAAGCTGGAAAAAATATTAGTTTTCGTAGGTTCATGATATATGCCTAATTTAACTGAAAATGTTAAAGAAAGGCTTACACTATGTTTTAAATACGTTTTTTGAAAACAAGCTTCATACCAAAACCCCTTTTCATAAAAATTTTATTAAGTTTTTTTGTTTTCAAACTATACACTCAGCATTTTACCCGGAGGGAAAAATAATTTTCATCTTTAGAGATTTAAAAATGTTTAATATTAGAAATCATATTTCAGATAATAAAAGTAAATATCAATTAGCCATATTAAAAATGTGAAACTTCCTAAAGCTTGTTAATGTTGCTAAGTGTTCTTGTTAGATAGGCAAACAAAAAATAAACTGTATCATTTTTTGTTCCACAAAGATTATCTTCAATTGTGTTTTTAGAGCTCTGTTCATTCTGAGATTAAATATGCAAATAAGAGCTTTCCCATATTTTATTCCCTTACTATTTTTTAATAAAAAATTAACTTCTGCCAATAGCACTTTTCTGTTTTTTAACTTACAATATCCTTCTCCTAATTTTACTTTACTATTTCTGGTTCTATCACCTTGAATCAGACCCTTCTCTTGCTGTTTTTCCAACCTTTCAAAAGCTTGTAGACAATGATGGAGGTAGGGAGAATGCCAGCAAACACAGTTCCAAGACCTCTTTGCCCCACCAGCCCGTAACTCATTTAACAGTATACAAATGATTTAACAATAATACCAGCCGAGTTCCCACAGGAAATCATTTCCATTCCCACCACTGCTTGCAGATGGAGGTCATGTTTCCCTCTCTCCTTAGTCACTGCTCAGCCAAACTATTCATATTTACATAATGCTCCCAGTAGTATCAGGTAAACTTTTTGAAATCAGAGCAGTTTGGTGAGTTGTATATCCAGGAAGGGTTGTGGACGGGAGGACTAAAGATATCCTGCGCCAGGGCATGGATATTTTTTATTTGCTCTGTCCTGGAATATTTTCCATTTTCTCTTCCATATCCACTCCTACCTTTATCCATTCTTCTTTGGGCCCTTGGAGGCTAACTTGTATGGCCTTGTTCTCTGATTTTCTGTCGGGTTTGATCAAACTGAGGCACTGAGGAGATCAGAGGGCAAGAAGAAACTGGAGCTAGAGTATTTATAATTACTGGTTTTCTCCCTGCTGTGCCTCAGATTGGCAATGAGTATATTCCTACACTGACAGCCACAGTTAATTTCTGAAGGCCATCTCTTAACATTACTAATATTTCTAGAAACAGTTTTTTCTCCTTCCCTCTTTAGGCTTTCATTTGTTAACATTTCTCCTACCATTGCTAGTCCCAGGGTGATTCGCTATCCCTTAGTCTCCCTTAATATTACCTACTTCTCTGAAAATAGTGCCTTTGCTGAAGTCTCTTCTATTGCCCTTTATAAGTGTTCTCTCCTTTGCTTACTGGGACACAGGCTGATACTGCCCTAAACCTGGATTATACAGATAATATCAGGTGGGCTCAACCAGGTTCAAACTAGTGCTATCTAGATGGTATCTAAATAACCAGAAAAGAATGACTTTATTTTTTTTCTGAAAATTCAGTAACGTTTGTGTTATTGGAAATCCAGAATTACGGACAAATTTAAGGCAAGATTGCTCAGAAAAAAAATTGATTAGAAGTCTATTAACTTCAAAGCTCCTCAGGGAACTTATCATTTCTTTCATGTATTACACTTCTTAGTCCTCTCATATATCAGCAAATACCTCCATCTGATGAGACCAGCACAAGATACAATGGATGTGATACTGATCTGGGAGCCAGAAACCCTTGTTCCAGGACCAGGTTTTCACTGATAAATATTTTGACCTTGGACAAGTCACTTAATTTTCCTAACTTCAGCACTTTTTCAGTCTTCAATAGGACAAAGCTATAATTCATGGCCTTTCAGTTCCCGCTCCATCTTTAACGTAGGCACAGTCCTCTTGACAGTAAAATCCACTGGTGAAGTACTGGCCTGATCATGGGTGCCAAATCCTAAAGTCCATACTTTAACATGGCCTATAAACCACTCTGCATCCTCATGAGTTACAGTCAATGAGAGAGGAGGGAACCTGCCCTGCGAAATGTGCACTGATGTCTTCTCAGCTTAAACAGGATTTTCTACCTTGACCTCTCAAAACTCTGTGGCTGATGGGGTGGTGTCTGTGAGCTGAAATTTAAATATGAATCAGGATTCCTTCCTGACCTAAAAAGGATGGACAAACACCAACACATCATTATTTGATGCCTATTCTCTAGATAAACAGCTTCTATATCTGGTCTGATCACACTGTATCATTTCCCTAATAAGCTAAGCCTTTTCACAACTCTGTAGTTTTGAAAATACTATTCCCTCTGCCCAAAATATTTATGTTTGTTTTCTAATTTCTCCTTTATCTTCAAAACCTCATTGAAATTCTATGTGAAACATTTTCTTGTATCCCCACTTTTTTCGCTGCCCCTCCTGCCTTTACTATGACTTTATATTGCATTATATTTCTCCCTTTACCTATCGCAGTCCAGTTCAGTTCTTCAGTCGTGTCCGACTCTATGTGACCCGTGGACTGCAGCATGCTGGGCCCTCCTATCCATCACCAATTCCCAGAGCTTGACCAAATTCTTGTCCCTCGAGTCGGTGATGCCATCCAACCACCTCATCCTCTGTCGTCCCCTTCTCCTCCTGCCATTAATCTTTCCCAGCATCAGGGTCTTTTCAAACGAGTCAGTTCTTCCCATCAGGTAGCCAAAGTAGTGGAGCTACAGCTCCAGCATCAGTCCTTCCAAAGAATATTCAGGGTTGATTTCCTTTAGGATTGATTGGTTTTTATCTCCTTGCAGTCTAAGGGACTCTCAAGAGTCTTCTCTAACAACAGAATTCGAAAACATCAATTCTTTGGCATTCAGCCTTCTTTATGTTCCAACCATCACATCTACGCATGACTACTGGAAAAATCATAGCTGTGGCTCTAAAGATCTTTGTTGGCAAAGTGATGTCTCTGCTTTTTAATATGCTGTCTAGGTTTGTCATAGCTTTCCTCCCAAGGAGCAAGCGTCTTTCAATTTCATGGCTGCAGTTACTGTCCACCATGATTTTGGAGCCCAAGAAAATAAATTCTATCACAGCTCCCACTTTTTCCCCTTCTATATGTCATGAAGTGATGCGCCCAGATGCCATGATCTTAGTTTTTTGAATGTTGAGTTTTAAGCCAGCTTTTTCACTCACCTCTTTCACCCTCGTCAAGAAGCTATTTATTTAGTTCCTCTTCACTTTCAGCCATTAGAGTGGTATCATCTGCATATCTGAGGTTGTTGACATTCCTCCCAGGATTCTTGATAAACCAGCCTGAGATTCATCCAGTCTGGCCTTTCACATGATGTACTGTGCATATGCTTCCCTGGTGGCCCAGTGGTAAAGAATTCCCCTGCCAGTGCAGGAGGCTCATGTTCAATCCTCGGTCAGGAAGATGCCCCTTGAGAAGGAAACAGCAACTTACTCCAGTATTCTTGCCTGGGAAACTCCACGGACAGAAGACCCAGGTAGGGTACAGCCCATGGGCTCTCAAAAGAGTTGGACATGACTTAATGACTAAACAACTCTGTGCTTGAGTTAAATAAGCAGGGTGACAACTATGTAGCCTTGACGTACTCCGTTCCCAATCAGAAACCAGTCTGTTGTTCCATGTCCAGTTCTAACTGTTGCTTCTTGACCTGCATACAGGTTTCTCAGGAGGCAGGTAAGATGGTCTGGTATTCCATCTCTTTAAGAATTTTCCACAGTTTATAGATCCACACAGTCAAAGGCTTTAGCATAGTCGATGAAGTAGAGGTAGACGCTTTTCTGGAACTCCCTTGCTTTCTCCACGATCCAACAAATGTTAGCAATTTGATCTCTGGTTCCTCTGCCTCTTCAAAATGAAGCTTGTACATCTGAAATTTCACAGATAACATATTGCAGAAGCCTAGCTTAAAGGATTTTGAGCATAACCTTGAGAAAACCAGCTATTTCTGCTTCATTGACTATGCCAAAGTGTTTGACTGTGTGGATCACAATAAACTGTGGAAAATTCTGAGAGAGATGGGAATACCAGACCACCTGACCTGCCTCTTGAGAAATCTGTATGCAGGTCAGAGAGCAACAGTTAGAACTGGACATGGAACAACAGACTGGTTCCAAATAGGAAAAGGAGTACATCAAGGCTGTATATTGTCACCCTGCTTATTTAACTTCTATGCAGAGTACATCATGAGAAACACTGAACTGGAAGAAACACAAGCTGGAATCAAGATTGTCGGGAGAAATATCAGTCACCTCAGATATGCAGATGACACCACCCTTATGGCAGAAAGTGAAGAGGAACTAAAAAGCCTCTTGATGATAGTGAAAGTGGAGAGTGAAAAAGTTGGCTTAAATCTCAACATTCAGATAATGAAGATCATGGCATCCGGTCCCATCACTTCATGGGAAATAGATGGGGAAACAGTGGAAACAGTGTCAGACTTTTCTTTTTTGGGGCTCCAAAATCACTGCAGATGGTGACTGCAGCCATGAAATTAAAAGACGCTTACTCCTTGGAAGGAAAGTTATGAACAACCTAGATAGCATATTCAAAAGCAGAGACATTACTTTGCCAACTAAGGTCCGTCTAGTCAAGGCTATGGTTTTTCCAGTGGTCATGTATGGATGTGAGAGTTGGACTGTGAAGAAAGCTGAGCACCACAGAATTGATGCTTTTGAACTGTGTGGTGTTGGAGAAGACTCTTCAGAGTCCCTTGGACTGCAAGGAGATCCAACCAGTCTATTCTGAAGGAGATCAGCCCTGGGATTTCTTTGGAAGGAATGATGCTAAAGCTGAAACTCCAGTACTCTGGCCACCTCACGAGAAGAGTTGACTCATTGGAAAAGACCCTGATGCTGGGAGGGATTGGGGGCAGGAGGAGAAGGGGACGACAGAGGATGAGATGGCTGGATGGCATCACTGACTCAATGGACGTGAGTCTGAGTGAACTCCGGGAGTTGGTGATCGACAGGGAGGCCTGGCGTGCTGCGATTCATGGGGTCGCAAAGAGTCGGACATGACTGAGTGACTGAACTGGACTGAACTTGTTAGCATGTGAAATGAGCACAATTTTTCAATACTTTGAACATTCTTTGGCATTCTCCTTTTTTGGGATTGGAATGAAACTGATATCCTCCAGTCCTAGGCCACTGCTAGGTTTTCCAAATTTGCTGACATATTGAGTGCAGCACTTTAACAGCATTGTGATTTAGGATTTTAAGTAGTTTAGTTGGAATTCCATCACGTCCACTAGCTTTGTTCATAGACTTACTTCCTAAGACCCACTTGACTTCACCCTCCAGGATGTCTGGCTCTAGGTGAGTGAGCACACCATTGTAGTTATCCGGATCATTAAGACTATTACTGTATTCTTGCCACCTCTTCTTAATCTCTTCTGCTTCTGTGGCAAAGGAGCTTGTATAACTCAATGAAGCCATGAGCCATGCCATTCAGGACCACCCAAGAGAGACAGGTCAAGCTGAAGAGTTCTGATAAAATGTGGTCTACTGGAACAGGAAATGATAACTAACTCCAGTATTCTTGCTTGGAAAACCCCATGGACATTATGAAAATGCTAAAAGATATGATGCTGAAACATGAGCCTCCTTGATCAGAAGGTGTCCAATATGCTACTGGGGAAAGGCAGAGGGCAGTTATGTGTCCCCTTCATTTCAGTCCAGTTCAGTTGCTCAGTCATATCCAACTCTTTGCGACCCCATGAATTGCAGCACGCCAGGCCTCCCTGTTCATCACCAACTCCCGGAGTTCACTCAGATTCACGTCAGTCGAGTCAGTGATGCCATCCAGCCATCTCATCCTCTGTCATCCCCTTCTCCTCCTGCCCCCAATCCCTCCCAGCATCAGAGTCTTTTCCAATGAGTCAACTCTTTGCATGAGGTGGCCAAAGTACTGGGGTTTCAGCTTTAGCATCATTCCTTCCAAAGAAATCCCAGGGCTGATCTCGTTCAGAATGGACTGGTTGGATCTCCTTGCAGTCCAAGGGACTCTCAAGAGTCTTCTCCACACCACAGTTCAAAAGCATCAATTCTTGTCCCCTTAGACCTCAAGAAAAAACACAGAATAAAAATCTGTGCTTTGAGTCATCAAACATTTTAATGAAGAAATGTATGACAAAACAAAACACATTTCTACTGTTAGAGCCACAAGACTTTCTTTTAAAACCAGTGATTCTTCCTTTGTATAAAGAAAGTGAAAGTGTTAGCCACTCAGTCATATCCAACTCTTTGGGACGCCATGGACTGTAGCCTGCCAGGCTCCTCTGTCCATGGGAATCTTTAGCCAAGAATACTGGAGTGGGTAGCCTTTCCCTCTCCAGGGAATCTTCCCAACCCAGGGATCAAACCCAAGTCTCCAGCACTATAGGCAGATTCTTTGCCATCTGAGCCACCAGGGAAGCTCCTTCCTTTGTATGACTCCACCCTAAAGTCAACACACAACTCACCTGACCAAGAGCAACAACGGCAATAAAACATCTACAAAGTGTAAGATGACCTAAAATCCTTAGCAGCAGAAGAGAGCTGTAATAGCTTTGAAAGAAAGCTGTCCTGTCAGTAGACATAGAGCTAGGAATAAGAGAATAAGAGGAAAAGTTTATTTAGTGGTGGTGGTGGTGATGGGGTTGTTGTTGTTACTATTTTCCCAAAGCCTTTTGAAAGCTGAACATTATCGCCTAAATTGGAGTGCAAAATAAGTCAGCGTACAGCTCTCATGACCTCTGCAAAATTTTTACTAGGGTATGTTGTTGCCGTTTCTCTGGTGCAAAATACAAAGTCAGTTTTATTATGGACTTATATGTTCTTAGCTCTAGGAACAAAAATAGTTTTAAGACACATTTGCTATCCTTGTCTCTGAGGACTCCTTAATCTGGCTTGGGGAATTTACCCATAAACCACTTACTCATCTGTATAAATAACTGCAAACATATTTGGAGGAAGAGAAGGAAACTAGAGTGAGATCTGACAAGAAGAAAATAAAGTCAACACAGGGAGATATACAAGTGCCCATCCTAAGGTACAGTAAGAGATATGGCCAGAGATACAATTTAGAAAAAGGAGGTTGTGGAATGATGTTGGGAAGGTCTCTGAGACACCCAGGAATCATTGACAAAAGATTTGCTCTATGCTAGGCATTTGTGATTCAAGAATGAAAAAATCCTCCAATGCATTAGAAAAGAGCACAAAGGAAACAACTTTACTATTTTTCTTGCTTCTGGTTTTTTTATGGATCTTGTGACTAAACCTGATTCTTTCAAACAGCCATTCACTTTTTGCTCTTAATCCCTGTCCTTATCAATGCATCCTTTTAACATAACCCTATTCACTTGACTTCACTATTAGTCATATAGTCATCTATTGCCTACATGAATGAAATTTTTAAATCAAATAAATTGTGAGTATTTATGTCTTCCACTCCCCTGGGAGATACTACTTTATGTTTTGAGGAGGATAAACCCAAACCATTTATTGACACATTCATTTATTAGCTCGTGAGGTCTTCAAGAGTAGGAAATCAAGTTTTTAGTTTAATAATGTACCAGCTAGGGAAATTCTAAAATCTAAGCTTAGAATTTTTCAGTGGCTGAATAGTCTTTGCTAAGGTCAAAAAGAATTTCAGATTGGATTATTTAAATATTAAGTATTTTTAATACGGTATATACTAGGGATATAAAGAATTTCAAAGTAAATTTGTAATTGGTATACTGTAAAGCTTTTTGAACTGTTTTCTCCATTACTTATGTTTTGTTGCTGTTATTGTCATTATGTATTTGTAAAAGGGCAGAATAACATTTTATGTCTACTGCTGCTACTCATCTAACTACATATAGTCACCATAAGATAGAGTTACAGCTTTGCAGTCTTTTTTCTTTCTTTCTTTTTAATGTTTCAGGAATATTTTAAGACCATCAGAAGAAATCCGCCTTACACTGCTCAAATTTTTGCTTTATATTTTATTTTCCTATAGTACTGCATGACTTGAAGAAGTGAACAATTGTCAGAATATTGTCAGGGGCAAAGCATGCAAAAACCAATCTAGTTTTACCAACCCTATTAGCTTTTCCACTTTCCATGCAAAAATTATTTCTGTCAATATTTTAATTTCAACTAGATGGGGTGGAAGGAATGAGTGACATCTAAGCAGATGGTTGTCAGAAAATTGATGACTGCATACAGTAGTGTGATTAAGAATTAGGGAATAAATATGAGCAGCTAGTTGTAAATACCTAGCATCTACGTACATCCCCCTAAAGAACTCAATCTTAAGAATTATATTTGATTAATAGAAACACATTTTGATAATATATTTTAATAAATGACTAAAGTGTTACATAAATACTGGCTATGCTTTAAAGGTCCAATAAAAAATTTAGTTTAGGTAGACATAAATATGACCTTAAAATCATTATTCAGCTTTCTTATTAACTTTCTAAACACCTTGAAAGATGTGTGTCAGCTGCTCAAATAGAAAGAAGTATAATTAGAATCATACAAATTATTTGCCTGTGGTTATTAGGGTCAGAGAGGACCACCCCAAATCAGTACACTTTATACCATACTGCATCCTTAAATCAATACACAATTTCGCTCTTTTTGAATAGCTTGGTTTTATGGGCTAAATGTGGACAAGGAACGCCTATGCAGAGACTTTCAAACTTTTTGATCATGACCTATCTTCTGGGTTGAACTGGGGCCCAAAGAGACATTAAACTCCTAGTTCCCAAGTGTTCCTGAATGTGGATTTATTTGGAAATAAGGTCTCCGCAGATGAGTTAAGAAGTCGTTAGGGTGGGCCTGAACACAGCATGACTGTGTCATTATGAAAAGGAGAAATCTGCACACAGAAAGAGAAATCCACATATAGAGAATGCTGTACGAATATGAAGGCAGAGATCTGGGGGATGTGTCTATAAGCCAAGGAACACTAAAGGTTGCCAGGAAACCAACAGTAAATAGGAGAGAGGCATGGAATAGTTTCTCCCTCACAACCCTCAGAAGAAACCTATCCTGCTGAAATCTCGATCTAAGATTTCTAGCCTCAGAACTGTGAAACAATACATTGCTGTTGCTTAAGTGATCTAGTTAGTGGTACTTTGTTATGGCAGTTCTCACAATATTATACAACCCATAATCAGAAAGGCACTGAAATCCACAACAGCCGCACCTATATAGAATGTAAAGTTTTCACAGAACAGTTTTTGCCATTACTCTGTGTGATGCACTCTGACGCTTTCTAATCTACATATTTTTAATTTTTTCCTGGTAAAAACTCATAAAATTGATTTTTCACAGATTGGAAAAATAATAGCCTAATAGGAAGAGCAATATTTAGCTCCTATACATTGGGTCCCTTTTATTTGTTGTGACTGAATAAGATTTTAGATGAGATAACATTTTATAAGGACATGGTTCAGTTCAGTTCAGGTGCTCAGTCATGTCCAACTCTTTGTGACCCCATGAATCGCAGCACGCCAGGCCTCCCTGTCCATCACCAACTCCCGGAGTTCACTCAAACTCATGTCCATCGAGGCGGTGATGCCATCCACCCATCTCATCTTCTGTCATCTCCTTCTCCTCCTGCCCCCAGTCCCTCCTAGCATCAGAGTCTTTTCCAATGAGTCAACTCTTCACATGAGGTGGCCAAAGTATTGAAGTTTCAGCTTTAGCATCAGTCCTTCCAATGAACACCAAGGACTAATCTACTTTAGGATGGACTGGTTGGATCTCCTCGCAGTCCAAGGGACTCTCAAGAGTCTTCTCCAACACCACAGTTCAAAAGCATCAATTCTTCCGCACTCAGCCTTCTTCACAGTCCAACTCTCACATCCATACATGACCACTGGAAAAACCATAGTCTTGACTAGACGGATCTTTGTTGGCAAAGTAATGTCTCTGCTTTTGAATATGCTATCTAGGTTGGAAATAACTTTTCTTCCAAGGAGTAAGCGTCTTTTAATTTCATGGCTGCAATCACCATCTGCAGTGATTTTGGAGCCCCCAAAAAGAAAGTCTGACACTGTTTCCACTGTTTCCCCATCTATTTCCCATGAAGTGATGGGACCAGATGCCATGATCTTCGTTTTCTGAATGTTGAGCTTTAAGCCAACTTTTTCACTCTCCTCTTTCACTTTCATCAAGAAGCTTTTTAGTTCCTCTTCACTTTCTGCTGTAAGGGTCGTATCATCTGCATATCTGAGGTTATTGATATTTCTCCTGGCAATCTTGATTCCAGCTTGTGCTTCTTCCAGCCCAGCATTTCTCATGATGTACTCTGCATATAAGTTAAATAAGCAGGGTGACCATATACAGCCTTGACGTACTCCTTTTCCTATTTGGAACCAGTCTGTTGTTCCATGTCCAGTTCTAACTGTTGCTTCCTAACCTGCATATAGGTTTCTCAAGAGGCAGGTCAGGTGGTCTGGTATTCCCATCTCTTTCAGACACCACTAATGGAAAACAATATCAAGTCTAAAAAAATGACAAAAATTATTTACAGGAGATCTTTATTATCATCACTACAAACTCTAGATGAGTAGAATTCTGAACAGTCTTCAAGTATTTTTCTGACCTCAGCTGCCATCCAAAGAATAATTCCTACTCCAGTCACATTCTGATTGCAGTTTACCTTGAACAATGTTGGGCAGGTTTAAGTAGCGGAAAATCTGTGACCAATGGTTAAATCACTAGTCAAATTTTAATAATCTTTAAATGAGAGTTGGTCTTACTTTGTAGCTCACAACTAAAAAAGACATTTTCTCACTGGAACAACTACTTATGAATTACCAACACTCTGTGTCCTTTTATCTATCATTTTCCTTTTCAATCCTTTTTGCTTTTTAAATTCTTTATGAGTTCTCTTATCTCTCACACTGGTCAAAATTTTGATTTCTCCTTCATGCTCAGTTCAGTTCAGCCACTCAGTCATATCCAACTGTTTGTGACCCCATGAATCACAGCATGCCAGGCTTCCCTGTCCATCACCAACTCCCAGAGTTCACTCAGACTCACGTCCATCGAGTCAGTGATGCCATCCAGCCATCTCATCCTCTGTCATCCCCTTCTCCTCCTGCCCCCAATCCCAGCACCAGAGTCTTTTCCAATGAGTCAACTCTTTGCATGAGGTGGCCAAAGTACTGGAGTTTCAGCTTCAGCATCATTCCCTCCAAAGAAATCCCAGGGCTGATCTCCTTCAGAATGGACTGGTTGGATCTCCTTGCAGTCCAAGGGACTCTCAAGAGTCTTCTCTAACACTACAGCTCAGTATACTCAATTTCATTGTTTCTTTTTTTTTTTTTTTAATTTTAAAATCTTTAATTCTTACATGCGTTCCCAAACATGAACCCCCCTCCCACCTCCCCTCCCCATAACATCTCTCTGGGTCATCCCCATGCACCAGCCCCAAGCATGCTGCACCCTGCGTCAGACATAGACTGGCGATTCAATTCTTACATGATAGTATACATGTTAGAATGCCATTCTCCCAAATCATCCCACCCTCTCCCTCTCCCTCTGAGTCCAAAAGTCCGTTATACACATCTGTGTCTCTTTCCCTGTCTTGCATACAGGGTCGTCATTGCCATCTTCCTAAATTCCATATATATGTGTTAGTATACTGTATTGGTGTTTTTCTTTCTGGCTTACTTCACTCTGTATAATTGGCTCCAGTTTCATCCATCTCATCAGAACTGATTCAAATGAATTCTTTTTAACGGCTGAGTAATACTCCATTGTGTATATGTACCACAGCTTTCTTATCCATTCATCTGCTGATGGACATCTAGGTTGTTTCCATGTCCTGGCTATTATAAACAGTGCTGCGATGAACATTGGGGTACATGTGTCTCTTTCCATTCTGGTTTCCTCGGTGTGTATGCCCAGCAGTGGGATTGCTGGGTCATAAGGTAGTTCTATTTGCAATTTTTTAAGGAATCTCCACACTGTTCTCCATAGTGGCTGTACTAGTTTGCATTCCCACCAACAGTGTAGGAGGGTTCCCTTTGTTTCTATATCTGCTTCCTTGTCTTTTCTTGATAGGGCTTCTATCTTTCCTTCCTCATCTTTCTCTGGGTTTTTACTGCTTTCTCTGTCTCTAATTTACATTGATACACAGGGCTTGTATAAGGTAAAATAAAATTAATAACATATCTTGATTGTGACAATAAGAAATTGAATTTCATTTTTTTATTTTATGCATTTTTAAAATGTAAATAGTTGCTTTTCATATGTAGTTGTCCCAATGGCCAGTAGCTCTTGATAAGGGAAAAAATAAAAAGGTTCTTATTCCTCCTTAGAAAACAACTACTCCTTGTAAGTGGTTTCAAAAGTGTTGGTTTGTATATTGTTAACTTATTTAACAGAGAAGGGGAGTTTAAGAGAAACTTTAAAACTAAAGTGATGGGAATTAATGCCAATGAAATATCAACAGAAATAGAAAAGGAAATTCTAATAGTTTAATTATAGTCAATGGAAAATTGATTTTCAAAATCTGAGTTCTCATACAGTCTTAAAGCAGATACATAAAGAATCTTGCAACATTTCAAGTATAAACATTTGCTAGTGGACAATTTAATATCACTCAAAAATATGGTCATGATGATTCTAAAGAAGCTACACTTTCATCAGGCAAAATTGCTTATTGTGTTTCTTTTGCATCTCTGAGAATAATTCACTCAGTTCTAGCCTTCACTCTTATGTTCCCCTAAACCCTGGTCTCTCCTCTTCTCCAAACCCCATATCCCCTAAATACACCAAGGCCTTTTCTATTACTTCCAAATTCCTCTCTCTTTTAATATAGCACATTAAAATAACCATTCTCTGAAGACTCAGAAAGCAATCCATAAAGACAGATTTGGAATGTTATTCAGATTTAAGGATTTCACCACTTAGGTTTAAATAGGGGAAATGTACAATACTATATTCTCACCTTCCACAGGAATCTCAAACAAAAGAAATCTAGTTAAAAATATTCTTGAACTAAATTCTACCATCTTGCCACCACAAACCTCCTATATCTACCATAATCCATCTGTGAGAAAAGAGAAAGCCAGTTATGTTATTGTTTCTTATACTGAGGTCCATATATACATTTGTTTTCTTAGGAGTCTGGAAAAAAAAAATGTGTGTTTTTTTTTAAAGGAATCTTTATGGAGAGGGATTGTGGTAGGTTGAATTATTTGCCCACTCACAGATTTCACATTTTAACCATATAACTTTTAATCTCTCTCTCACATACACAGACATAGTGTATTTCCTGTACTCCTGACTTTTGGCTCAGCTATATGACTTACTTTACCTTTGGAATACTAGCAGAGGCAATGCAAGAAGTCATCTAAAAGGTACCTGTGCTTCCCCCATACAGATGCTGCCCTCTCAGTGTGGACTTCAGAAAGAACACACATGGAGCATATGCATATTGAAGCCAGGTTAGTACACTTGAAGTCTTTTAGCCCAGCATAGTCTAGCTCAGCCAGGCCCTAGTCAACCGCCAGAAATGGGAGCAAGCTCCCCTGAGACCCTGAAGATGGATGGAAAAAAAAGCACTTGTTATTTTGTATGCTATTGAGATTCTGTGTTGAGATTTTTTTTTTTGTTAATAACTGACTTACCCTATGCAAGAGTAAAAGAAGTTCTAGAATTTTAAGATCATCACAGTAACTATAAAGTGATAAAGGTACTAATTTATGTTAGAGGCTAAAAAGGCAAATATATGTGTCTCGATTTTTAAGTAATTAATGTTAATAAAAGGGTAAACATGATAAATTGATGGGTTGGGATAAAATAACAATGCATGATTAGTCAGAAAAATAAAAGTGAGAGAAAAAGAATAAAGAACAGGTGGGAAATAGAAGACAATGGGTATAAACCCTTAATTGTAAACAAACTACTTCAATTAAAACACTAATATTGTTTGACAAGTTAAAAAGTTAAACTCAGAGTCCTTACTGAAAACTCAGCTTTAGTAAGAACACAGAAAGAAAACTCAATTATAATAAGAATATAGAAAAATTAGATGTAAAATGATGGAAAAAAGATTTATCATGTTCAACTGATTGAAAGCAAGCTATTGATGATACATTAATATCATATAGAAGAAATTTTAAGAAAATAAGTATTAGCACAACTAGGGAGAAATTAATAAAGGTAAAGGAGCTAATCACCCAGGAATATATAACTATTCTGAATTTATATCCCTCCAATAACATCTCATCTTCTCACAATTTATAAAGAAATTGACAAAGCTAGATAGAAAAATCCATAGTTATAGCGAAAGATAATCATATTTACAATGGCAAAATAAGCACCCCAAAATTTATCTATAGAAATATAGATCTATAAAATCTATAAAAATCTAGATCTGAAAAACATGATTAATAACTTTAATCTAATTTACATGTATAGATCACTGAATCCAAGAGAGTATATATTCTTTTCAAGTGAATAGCAATAGAAATGAATATATACAATAAGAAATGAAAATCACAATCCAACTTTTTTATAACATAGAGGCAAAAATCCTAAATAAAAAATCCTAAATCAAATCCGGTGATATATAAGAACATAATGTATCACAACCAATTAGATTTCAGGCATATAAAAAATAAAATGTACTACACTAGGTAAATGAATAGCATAAGGGAAAACAGTTGAGATGGTAGAAAAGAAAAACCCTAAGCTCATGAGCACACAGAAATCACAACAATCTGCAGAACAACCATCATTGAAAAAGCCTGAAACCTATCAGAAAAGATCTTCTACAACTAGAGACACAAAGAAGAAATGAAAACAAGACTGGTATGGATGCGAGAGTTGGACTGTGAAGAAAGCTGAGCACTGAAGAATTGATGCTTTTGAACTGCAGTGTTGGAGAAGATTCTTGAGAGTCCCTTGGACTGCAAGGAGATCCAACCAGTCCATTCTAAAGGAGATCAGCCCTGGGTGTTCTTTGGAAGGAATGATGCTAAAGTTGAAACTCCAGTACTTTGGCCACCTCATGTGAAGAGTTGACTTATTGGAAAAGACTCTGATGCTAGAAGGGATTTGAGGCAGGAGGAAAAGGGGACGAACGAGGATGAGATGGCTGGATGGCATCACTGACTCGATGGACGTTAGTTTGAGTAAACTCTGGGAGATGGTGATGGACAGGGAGGCCTGGCATGCTACGATTCATGGGGTCTCAAAGAGTTGGACATGACTGAGTGACTGAACTGAACTGAACTGAGGAAGAGTGGACTCACCATATAGTCAGATCCCATAATTCTCAGATGCACAATCCACAAATTGGAGAATAATTATATTACAGAGGTTCTCCTGCCACAGTAAGAACTTTGAGCCCCATGTCAGGACCCCAGTCTGCAGGTCCAGCACTGGGAATAGAAGCCCCCAGACCATTTCACTTTAAGGCCAGTGGGGCTTGATTGCAGGAGCCCCACAGGACTGGGGGAAATAGAGATTGCCCTCAAAGGCACACACAAAATCTTATTCACACCAGAGCTAAGGGTGGTGTTTTAGTTGCTAAGTCGTGTCCGACTCTTACAACCCCATGGACTGTAGCCTGCAGGCTTCTCTGTCCATGGGATATTCCAGGCAAGAATACTGCAGTGGGTTGTGATTTCCTTCTCCAGAGAATCTTCCCAACCCAGGGATCAAACCTAGGTCTCCTGCATTATGGGCAGATTCTTTACCAACTGAGCTACAAGGGAAGCTGAGCCACCTGGGAAGCCCCAGGACAAAGAGGAAAAGCAGTAATTTCATAACAGACTAGGCCAGACCTTCCTGCTCATCTTGGAAGGTCTCTTGGGGAGGCAGGGAGCAGCTGTGGCTCTCTCTGGGGACAAAGATGCTGGTGGTGAACATATCTGGGAATATTCATCTGCATCTCTCGTGGGGGCTGATATCATGCTTGGATCATTAGCCCCAAGACTTGGCCTCATCCAACAGCCTCTAGGCTCCAGTGCTGGAATGCCTCAGGCTAAAGAACTGAGTGGGAATACATGTGGACCTATCAGCAGATAGACTGCCCAACGATTTCCTAAGCCCACAGCTCCCACTAGATACATCCCTAGAAATGGCCCTGTCTGCCAGAGGGCCGACACCTATCTCCATCCACTAGTGGGCAGGCACCAGTCTCTCCTGCCAGAAAGCCTGCAGAAACCTCTAGACCAACTTTGTCCAATACAGGACAGACACCAGAGGCAAGAAAACAGTGTTCCCACAATCTATATACAGAATTCACAAATGCAGGTTAGATACTACTCTGGGACTAGCTGGCCTTGGCACTTGGATGGCAATAAGAGTGCACTGTTGGAATACATAGGACATCTCTTACAGAGGGCTACTTCTCCAGGAGAAAACGTAACTAATCTACCACATACTTAAAAATAGCAATTTAGACAAAACAAGATGAGAGAGGAATATATTACACAAGAAGGAACAAGATAAAACCCCAGAAGAACTGGCAATAGGAGACAAGAAATCTACCTGAGAAAGAGTTTAGAGTAATGATAAAAAGATGATCAAAGAACTTGGGGTAAGAATGGAGGCACGGGGCAATTTTTACATAATTTGTTGTAATTTTTTAACAAAGAATTAGAAAATATGGAAAACAAACAAACATAATTGATGACTATAACTGAAATGAAAAATACACTAGAAGACACCAATAGTGGACATTATTAGCTTTAGTCATAATAACAACCATACATCACCTTTAGAGTGATATATAATTTGTGACATTTCCATGTCATGAGTATAAACATATACTGATATACTTAGCAACATAAATTAATCTTATAAACACAAACCAGACACAAATTCCATTCACAGAAACTGCATTCACAGAAAGTTTTAAAATAGGCAAATTAGTCAATGGTAATTAGGAGAACAGTGACAAAGAAAGCCCGCAGGCACTCACTTATGTCCTATTTCTTGATATATGGTAGTAACAAGATATTTTTATGAAAAATTGTATGCAAAACATACAATTTACCCTTTTGCAGTAATACTATAATTAAATAAAATGTTTATTTAAAAATTAAGAATATTAAATAGAAACCTATAAATTACTGACTTTGAGACACAATAAATTGCATATCAAGAAACCACTCACCTTCACTTCTGCCCATACCAACTGACCAGACACAGTGTAACAAATCTAGAAGTGTTGCAGGAAGGGGGACCCTTTCCAGGGCCCAAAACTGGGCTCTTGTCTAACACTCGGAAATGAATTGTCCGGGGAGATACATGTGCTGACAAAGCAAGAGATTTTATTGGGAAAGGGCACCCAGGTGGAGAGAAGTAGGGTAAGGGAACCCAGGAGAACAGCTCTGCCATATGGCTTGCAGTCTCAGGTTTTATGGCGATGGGGTTAGTTTCTGGGTTGTCTTTAGCCAATCATTCTGACTCAGAAGGTTTCTATATGCTGGGATAAATGCATCCCATGAATTAGCACATAAATTCCTCAAACTAGCTATGAATAAATATAATTATCTTAATTTTAGAGATGGACAAACTGTGGTTTAAAGCAACTACATAATTTACTCAAGGTTACAAAGCCCCAGGCATGTCAAAACAATACAATTGTCTTTGCTTAATGTTCAATCCCTTGATCCTCACAGATTCTTTTTCTATGAGAGCACTTGACCTGGAGTAAATAGGAAAGTAAAGTATTACAAAAGATAAGAGTTCCTAGTCTTGGTAAGAGACTGGGGGAAGGGGAAAGGGATGCTTTTGCATTAATTGCATCTAGAGTCCAGGGGTAAAGATGACCAGGTATGAACCGGAGACTCCATCTGGGTCCTTCTATTTATTTGCCCCCTGAGTTTTCCAAGTGGATGAACATCAGAGTCACATTTTGTCCTTCTGAATAACTAAACCATATTTAAGATATACTTCAGTTCTAATACTATGGTTCTTCCATTCTTAGAAATGTCATAAGTGTGAGAGGCGCTAAAACATTTTTCCTAAGCAAGAGAGTAAACAAATACTGCTATGAGAGTGTTGAATTCAATATTTTCTGAAGTTTCTCCCTGTGGTGAAGAAATGATGTGCTGTGAATAGCGAAATAGTTTTAGGGATGCACATCTTAAATGCTGTCTCAATCTCAAGATTCAAGGATTTACACATGCTGATTCATAGAGGCCCTTCCTAGAGACTTTGTAAAAGTAGCATAGATTTGGAATACATACTAATGGCAATATTATGGAATAAGATGGGTACAAAATGGACTGCCATCCCTTCTTCGATAGAGTAAATCAGTAAATCTTTAATATCACAAGGGATGTTATAATTCCCCCAAATACCATCTCACTGTAGGACAAAATCTAATTTCCTTCCTATTTTCAAATTATAGACACTGACGAAATAAAATGAGCAAGAGAGTACATGAGATATTTTACTTAGAATAGAAGAGAACTAAAATAGTATCAATAATCTTACACTACAAAAGTTCTTTAACAGTGTAGAAGTGGTTTGCTAAGAAAGAGAATGTCATTTAGAACCAATTCGTATTTGACACCATTCTGGGAACTCCTGCAAAGAAACAAATGCCTTTGGGAAAAAAGGTTGGACTGAAGAACAGAGATTGAAATGAATAGGATTTAGCACAATTTTGAAGGTAGAAAAAAAAAAGGAACTATCCAATCCTGACAAAATATATGAGCGTCTACAATTAATTTTTGGCATTTTCAAATTCATACTGTGATAGTAACTATGGTGCTTGATATTTAAAATGATAATTTTAAGTTCTTAAAAAGTAGATAATGCTAACACTTTTGCTGTTTATTTCACAGAACTGAAAAGCCAAACTAAAACAGGTGTGGAATTCACCTTGTTAAAACTGAAGCTGAATTTGAGATATTAAAAGAAGTTGCAGAGTTTATTAAAAATAAAAAAAATCAGGCGTTGAAATATGTCCCAATGAGAAATAAGGCCATAGTCCAAACATGTTGTTGAGAAGTTAAAAAAAAAAAGAGTAAAGTAATTCTGTGAAGATACTGAATGTTTCCCATATATTACTCTGATATTGTGGTATTATAATTAGATAACATTTTTACTTAATGGAAAAAATTAATTCTAAGAAATAAAACAGCTTCTTATAGATTCTTTATAAACAGTATCTATCTCATCAGACTGATAAGGTTAAAAAGAAAATTTATACAAAGTGTTTAACACCTTGCAAGACATACATTTAGGCACTAAATAAACCTTAAATTCATTATTATGATCTTATTTGTTTCATCAGCATGGATTTAAGAATAAATAAGCAAAGAAGTATATATTTAAATCTTTAAAATATGAATGCAATTTTATTATGGAAATTATGTTTTATTTGATAGAGTTAAATATCATAGAGTAAATTCAGACTCTATGAAGCAATGTTTTTAAAGAACAGGTGTCATTATTACTGAAGGAATATATTTATTGAGAAACTACTATGTGCAGTATTTTTTGCCAGATGCTGCTTTAACAACTCAAACTTTAGACTCTGAAAGTCACTGCTATTTAGAATGTCACTTAACTCAGAATTTTATTGAGGTCTTCCATGAAAACATGTTTCTTCACTATTTTTTTAACCACCAGCACCATCACCCTTCATGATGACTGAATTTAGGAAGGAAATTCTCATTTTAAACAGTGTGTTTTTACAGCAGCTTATCAAACAGTGGCCTTTAGTGGTTGTTCTGTGACAGTCATTCTATTAAAATCTTGATGTAAACAAGAGGAAAAGGTGAACTAGAAGTGCAGATATTTGCACAGCATTACTGTCAGGTAAAAATTTTTTTAAGATAGGTTTTATGAACCCATTACTTGCAGTCAAGGCTTTTGACTGCAGCATCTGAAATCATTTAAGGAGACAAAATGTTTTGTCAAAACATACTGCTGGGAGTCAGTGTGTAGCTTCTTTTTATGTAATTCAATTTAGTCCTGTTGTTTGCATGAAAGAGAAATTCTAGCTGGGCAGCCATAGTGAGCCAGTAAAAGTGACAATATGGTGCACATCAGAGGCAATTAAAATTAAATGCTTTTAGTCTTACATTTTATTTCTTAATAAATGGGTAATTGTGTGTACCTGGTGACAGGACAAATTAAGTAGATACCAGGCATCTTTGCTAGCTCTGTCCATCAAACATAAATTTATTTTTGAATTCTGTATCAGATGAAGGAGAACCCTAAGCAAGTATTCTTTCCAAAAATATGTCTGAAAACCGGGTCCCCCATGCAATCAGTGGGAGTTATTTTGACATAGGTAGGATCTAGTTTAGAAACAACAAACAATGGGATAAGATAAATGAAGAAAGATATATTTAGAGCTCAGTCTGATACTAGTGGAAATGTTAAATTATGGTAGGTATATAATCAGTACAAAAGTGAGTTTACTAGAGGTAATTCAGGAGGTTTTGCAGAGACTAGATCATGCTAAAGAGAATACAGAGTCACTGATGAAAGCGGAGAAGAAAAATCAGATTTGCATATTAGAAACAGTAGTTTAGCAACAACACAAAGTATTAAAGCAAAATATAATCAACAGCAATAATTCAGCTGTCATTCATCATAATTGTAGGACTAAGGCCTGGACTAAGTAAGTAGAAAGTAGGGACAGAGAAGAAGGTAGAAAAGAGATATATCGAGAAGAGACGTTCTGCTGACAGAACTGACTGCACCAGTGGAAGCTGACATCAGAGTCTCACTGGTGGTGGCTGCTGGAAGCTGACATCAGAGAGTCTCACTGGTGGTGGCTGCTGGAAGCTGACATCAGAGAGTCTCACTGGTGGTGGCCGCTGGAAGCTGACATCAGAGAGTCTCACTGGTGGTGGCCGCTGGAAGCTGACATCAGAGAGTTTCACTGGTGGTGGCTGCTGTTGGGCGTTTGGGTGATCAAGTGGGTGATGGCATTCTTTACTACAATTGTGTGAATAATGGTAATAACAACTAACCCTGAGAGCTTAGACATTCATCATCTCTTTGATTTTTATAATATCTAAACAAAGCAGGCACAATTACTATCTGTCTTACTGTAAAAAAAAAAAAAAAAAAAAAAACCATGAGGCTTAGACTGGTTTACTAACTTGCCCAGAATCTCTCAGATAGTATGTGATAGAAGCTGTACTCGAACCCAGAAAAGATTGACTCAAAAGTAAGTTATTCTAGGTATTATTACATATCAAAGAAAATGAGCAGGGTTTATTTTTGACACACTGAGTTTGAGATGCCTGTTGGGATATTTTGTAGGCAGGTGAATAGAAATGTTAGGGGAAGCACACTGATTGAAACCACCCACCCTGGCCAGGCACCATAGTAATCATTTGCATGAGTTGTTTTATGACAGGAGATCCTGATAAGGAATACGAAACTAATAAGCCACCACCAACCGGAAGAGTTCGGGAAAGGTCTAAAGGAGACACCTCGTGTCTGTCCACTTCCCAGAATCCCTCTCACTAGCATCCATCTTGGTTGAGCAATGCGTGTGCCTCCAGGAATTAGTGGTGGCGTGTGCCACCACTCTGAATTAGAATGATTGGCCAAAGACCACCTGGAAACTAATCCCATCACCATAAAACCCGAGACTGTGAGCCACGTGGCAGAGCAGTTCTGGGTTCCCTTACCCTACTGCTCTCCACCCGGGTGCCCTTTCCCAGTAAAATCTCTTGCTTTGTCAGCACCTGTGTCTCCTCGGACAATTCATTTCCGAGTGTTAGACAAGAGCCCGGTTTCGGGCCCTGGAAAGGGTCCGCCTTCTTACAACAGAAAAGTCTGGAGTTTTCAGCATGTGACTGACAGCTGAAGCTATAGAGTGTATATACAAGACACAGAGAAGAGAACGCAGACAGAAGTCAACTGTTTTATATTTAAATGGCAGGGAGAAGATAATGAGCACCTAAAGGAGTCTGAGAGACTAAAAGGAGGAGAAGAAAAGAGAGTCTTGGTGATCAATGCTACTTTATACTGTGCTCATGTTCATGCACGTCTGCCTGCTAAGTCGCTTCAGTCCTGTCCAACTCTTTGTGACTCTATGGGCTGTAGCCCACTAGGCTCCTCTGTCCATGGGATTCTCTGGGTTTCCAGTATTCTCCAGGAATACTGGAGTTCCAGGGGATCTTCCCAACACAGGGATCGAACCTGTATCTCCTATGGCTCCAGCACTACAGGCGGATTCTTTACCTCTGAGCTGTTGGATAAGTCCCATTCACATCCATACATGTTTGCAAATCTTGCCAGTTGTTTAAGACGTAAGGAAAATGTTACCTCCTTCAAGAGGTCCTTTCTGATATTCCTCTTCATAATGAATCTTTTTCCTGAACTCTTTATACTAATTTTCATAATTTTTACCACTTTCTGTCCTTGCAATGTATTGATATATACATTATTTCCATCCATCTATAGTTTTACTTAAGACGTTAATCTTTTTCAGCTTGCATCCCCACATAATATATTTAGGTGGTCAGTGGCAGTTAGTTGAGGGTATGGATTAATGGATACTCTTGTCAAAATGTTAATAAAATTATAGGCATCAAGGAATCTATTGGAAGAACAGAATAACAACGAGCAGACATGATGTTAATCCCAATGATGAAACACAAATGCATATGCAACAAATCACTAAAAAGTTCCTATCACTGCATTTCACACATGATATTACTGGACTCACACATGATATTATTATTACAGAAAAAAACTTAAGCCATCAAAGTGCAGGAATGGTGCAAATGTAACAGCATACTCAAAAAGTCAGTCAACCAGACAGAGAGGGGAAATCCTTGGAGTCTTTAATACCACAAGTGATACAGTAAGTTGAGACCTTAAAAGGTAGTCGGTAACTTACAATTTTGAAAAATCTTATATTTCTTACTTTAGATTTCAATTTTGTCATTTGCCAGTTGTGTGACCTTGGTCAAATTATTTAATATGCTGAAGGTTACCTACTCTTTAAAATTAGGAAAATAAATGATAACTTATACAAATGTTAGGCTTCAGTATATATCAAACACTTAGCATAATGGGGCTCATTCAACAAATCATTCAACTATTTACTGTTGTTGTTGCTGCTGTGGTTGTTGCTAATAAATGTTCAGGGAGATGCAATTAGAACAAATCCAAATATTTCCTGCTTTACCCAGAAGATTATAGACTACTGTAATCCATTATCACTAAGATGTGGTGTTAAACAAAGGAAACAGAAAGATTTTAGAAGAGATGTGACAGACACCATAATCCAGAGATGAAGTTAAGTGCATACCCAGGGAGGATGTCATGCCCTCCTGGGAATACTGGACATTTCCAATTAATACGAACAAGAAGGGAATAGCAGAGGATAAGATGGTTAGATGGCATCACCAACTCAAGGACATGAATTTGAGCAATCTCCAGGAGATAACAAACGACAGAGAAGCCTGGCAGTCCATGGGGTCGCAGAGAGCTGGACATGACTTACCAACTGAACAATAACCACCACAGAATGCTGGACTAGTAGACCATGTGGTCAACTCTTCCTAATAAATATTTAAGTAAGGGCTATGCTATTTGTTTAACTGTATTTCTAAAATGCCAATGTAAGTAAAAAATTTTGTGAAAAAATAAAGAATAAATTCTTCTGTATAGAAGAACTGCAAATAATTGGGATACTCTGTCCTTAGAAGGTAGAACATAATTGCTCCTCTCAATAAGTACAGACCGTACAAGTAATTTTCCAAAGAGAACAGTGTGAGAACGAAGGGGAAAAAAGGAGTAGGTTTACAGTGACAAAACCTGACAAATACTACCTCAGCCAGGTGACCAAGGGTAACATCAATGCTGGGAGCTCACATATACCTTTGATATACGTGAATATAATTTTACTTTATCTCAGTGGTCTTCTCCCCCAGAACTCAGAGACCCAGTCTAATCATGATAAAATATCAGAAAAATCTCAACTGAGGGGCAATCTATAAAACTACCTGATCAATAATCCTCAAAATTGTCAGGGTCATTAAAAACAAGGAATGTTTGAGAGACTGTCACAACCCAGTGGAGCCTATAGAGATGTGAGAACTAAATGTAATGTGGTGTCCTAGATGGGATCGTGAAAGAGAAAAAGGACATTACGGGGAAACTGAGAAAATCTGAATGAAGTGTGAACTTTTCAAATACTGAAAACACTGAGCATCAGTATTGGCTCATTCACTGTGACAAATGTTACCATACTTACGTAAGATGTCAATAACAGGGAAAATGCAGTGTGGGGTCTATAAGAACACTCTGTACTCCTTCATAATAATTTTGTATATATTAAACTGTTCTAAAAGAATCTCTGTAGAAAGTATGGACTTTGGTTAACAATAATGTATCAATATTGGTTTATTAATTCTAACAAATACAGCATACTAATATAAGATGTTGATAACATAGGAAACAGCATGTAGGTCACATAGGAGCTTTCTGTACCATCTTGCAACTTTTCTATAAATCTAAAACCATCTGAAGATAAAGTTTTACTTTTTAAAATAAAAGTGTAACAACAGTTTAATTGAGATGTTTTATTTTTCACTTTTCTCAACTGTTATTTCGAGAGGTATATTCTACTCAGATATATCAGATTTTATCACCATATATCTTTACAATTTTTTGAAAGGTGGAGAAAATTCCCAAAATTCTACAGTTCACACGCATATTTAATAAAATATTTTTATTCCTTGCTGTATAAATCTATAAAACAGGATAGACAATTTAAGTAGATCACCACAGCTGATTTGAAACAGGAACACAAGACTTAAAAAAAGATAATATTTCTACACAATTACAGAAAGGTCACTTGCTCATTCACAATTTCTAGGTTCAACTAGACTGTCTACGTCGTATATCATAACACTGAGATGTGTAAGTGAGGATTTCTGTTTAGGATGCCAGAAACTGAAGAAATACCAAAGTCACTTATCCCTTTTTATCTTTTCTCCCACTTGCATGTTTATTATTGTACTTTTGAAATGGTTTAGCCTTGACATGAGAATCCAGAGGGTTTTTGTTTTTTTTTTTAATGGTGTCTCTAAGCATCAGATGTGAAGCATGTATGTCTGCTTTGGACAAGAATTTCATAACTCCATATCACAAGCTGCCAATATAACCTTGGCATTGAAACTCATCAGACTATAGTCTCTGTGTGTTCCATACCACAGAGAAGTACTTAGTATCTAAAAGAATGTAAATAAAAAGAAAAAACAGTACTAAAGAAAAAAAATTATTTCTATAACAACTATAGCTAACTATGTCAGTTAGTGAGATTAAAAAAAATCCTTTTCAATGAAATGTTATTTTTCTTTGTTTTACTGAGTGTACCAAATGTCCAAAAAATTAAATCAGAATAAATGTTGTTTTCAGTAGCCATTACTACTTTTATGGGAGCCTGACAAAATGATTATTTTTGCATGGCATCTTTCTCAGTTCAAGGATTGATCTCTAAGGAAAGGTATCAGGCAAAGATAGACAATGGATGGATGGATAGATAGATGATAGAAGATTCAGTTCAGTTGCTCACTTGTGTCGGACTCTTTGTGACCCCATGGGCTGTAGCCGACCAGGCCTCCCTGTCTATCACCAACTCCTCAGTTTACTCAAACTCATGCCCATTGAGTCAGTGATGCCATCCAACCATCTCATCCTCTGTTGTCCCCTTCTTCTCCTGCATTCAATCTTTCCCAGCATCAGGGTCTTTTCAAATGAATCAGTTATTCACATCATGTGGCCAAAGTTTTGGAGTTTCAGCTTCAGTACATATATATTACACATATAACACAAACACTTGAATACAGAAATAGTATATTCTGTACACATTTGTAGCTTGCTTTCGGAATATCTGGGCCTCCCTGCTAACTCAGATGGTAAAGAATCTGCTTGCAAAGCAGGACACCCAAGTTCAGTCCCTGGGTAGGGAAGATACTCTGGAGCAGGGAATGGCAATCTGCTCCAGTACTCTCGCCAGGAGAATTCCATGGACAGAGGAGGCTGGTGGGCTACAGTCCATGGTGTTTGCGAAGAGTCAGGCACAATGGAGTGACTAACATTTTTACTTCTTTCAGAATATCTATATTCTGCTTCATCAGAACCCCATTTAGGGTCTCTGTGGTTTCAAGGACACATAGGTGATCTAACTTAAGCCAAGCAGAGCATTTTATCACTGTGACCACAGTAACTGACTCGGGGCAGTCAGCAACTTAAACTGGCTCATTCATGAAGACAATCAGGACTTTTCTAAGAAATACTGAGACCAACACACTCTTTTCCTTGCTGAACGTGAGTAAGGAAGCATTTTCCTCTTATGTGACTGGCATCCATCTTGGGAAAACAGAGTCTTGAGACTAAAGGAAACTGAGTTCTTAGTGACATCATAGAATCAATAAATCAAGCCTTGCCTGAAGCAACTGCTATTTCTAGTTTTTTTAGTTATGTGAACCAGTAAATTATTTTTACTTTTGCCAGCAGTTTAGGTGAGGGTGATACTTGCAACTAAAGGCATCCTAAATAATATACTATTCTTGAATTAAGAAAAAAAAGTGGGGTTAGTTTAGGTCAATTGTTAGGAACACAGACTCTTGTAGCCCAACTACCAGGCTTCAAATCTCTGGTCTGTGATACATTAGTTGTCTAAACTAAGTTTAGTTTACTTTACCTTTATGGATCAGTTTCCTCATCTGAATAAAGGAGGTAATAAGAGTACCATTTTATCAGGTGATAATGAGGTTTAAAAGAATCAATATAGTATGTTCTACCGACACAAAGTATGTGCTCAGTAAGATTATGCTATTATTATTAAATAATAAGCTAATGCAATTTGACAAAAACAAGACAAGTTTATTATATATTCCATGAAGTCTAAATTTACAGATGGTCTGATGCAACTGTAGGAAATGATTGGCATAAAAAAAGTAATAGACATGATTTAATTTCACTCCCTAGAAAATCGTGTAAGTTAAAACAACATTAACCAAACCCTCCTGGGATCAAACCTATTTTGACTCTTCAACTTCATAAAGCAATGCACTAATTCTTTCAAATTACATGATTATATTTTAGAATATTGTATTTTGTCAACTGTCTGAATATACTAATTTTTAGCAACTTGAATCAAATTAATTAATTGTTCCAAGACATTTTAAGTCATATTGGTATTCAAATTTGCTTACAGGACAGAAAGAATAACTGGTGATCATGACGTTGTTTCCAGAACATAGAACAAAAAAAAACATACTAAACTTAAAAAGTCACAATTCTAAAACTACCTAAAATAAGCTACAACATAAACAAGCAATACCAAGTATCAAATATTTAAGAAAACTAGCAGGGGAAAAACTAAAATTGATAAAACTCTAAGCAGTAAGTTAACTAATACTGTCTAGAAACTGGGGAAAAAAATGGCTTTATTTTATTTTAGTGACAAGACCCACCTAGCTCTGCTTAAAACACACCAGGAGCATAGTTTAAAAAAAGAGCAGAGACAAAACTATACACTTAATACAATTCTTTACACACAGAGGGCACATAACAAATGTTTTTGATTGGATGACTGGGAGAATCTGGTTTAACATTTATTCTTCACCTAACCACTGCAGCTTACAAAGTACCCACAGAGATGTTACACTTTCAAATATTACACATGGCCCACTGAGTACAATTGTGCTGTGCCCTTTCAAAATATCTTCCATTATGATCTTCTATCAATGCTGAATGAAATATTAAAGTGAAGTATGCATGCAGTGATTAGTGATCTTGCCTTTCATTTCCTGAAGATTGGGAGTGATTTGACTGCTTGCACCAATCCAAAAGGGGGATTAGCTATTACAGCATGAAAGAAATCAGTATACAATATCCTAACAGCATTTTCAGCATGTCTTCTGAATAGGAACAAATCCATATCATTGTATTTATAGAAGAAAATATTTTTCTGATGTACTATACATTTAGTATCTCAGATCCTGTGCTTAATACTATAATAAAAGAAAATCTGTGAGCAATGAACAAGCTCAGTATCTTCGATGTGTTTGTTTCTGACAGATGATGCTCAGCCTCATGATAACTGGTAGACATTCATATAAAACTGAAATAAGTTCCCAGTAAATTTTACAGAAGATTGCAGACTTTCAATTTTGTTTTTTGTTGTTTTACACTACCATAGGAACCTTTTGCTTTAGTAGTTTCCCACTATCACAGGAAACTATGAAACCAGGTATATATTTATCAGAAGATAATAGTTTGATGTCAACAATGGTCAGAGTGAAAATGTAATGTGTAAATCCAAAACAAAGCTGTTTAGCAACGTATCTCAACACAGATAAATGATAAGTATTTCCACAGCATATGGAAGAGGTATGAAGACATGAGAAGGCAAACTATCTATGGTTGAATTTGAAATCACTATTGTCATAAATTAACTGAAAATCTTAAATGTAAATTACAATGGTTAGCAAAATAGTGTGGAAAACTATTCCTTCTTAAAGACTCCTACATGTGCGCTTAGCTACCAAATTTAAAATTAAGGCTAAAATATTTATTATAACACAGTATAGGCTGCATTATGGGAGTAAGAACCTTTCAACTGTAAAAGTTAAGACGCACATAAGATGTAAATAAGCTTTTTATGTTGCAGGTGTTCTGGAATTTATTTTATTTGCATCAAAAAGTGGGCATAGAAATGGCCCTTTGACATATCTAAACCAAGGCAACAAAGAATTGTTTAAAGTATAAGGATTTCAGTAGACAAGTTAGCAAGGAAACTCTCTAAAATGTGTTTAAAAAGCAGAGTATAAATGCCCTGAAGTTCCTGGATTTTTAAATAAAATAAACTTTCATTCTGTGAGTGTGTTTTAGGGGGGTCAAAAATAAACAAATGCATTTCTTGAAGTCATAAATAACAATTTCAAGATTGACAAGTATTAGAAATCTATAAGTTTGTAGAGGTTGCAACTGCAGTTGGCAGCTCCATGTAAAGCTGGTTACAAAAGCCTTGTTTATGCCTTGTATTTTATTTCATTCAAATTGGAATTTATGGTAAGGTCTTTGCACTAGTGCATCTTCCACAAAACTGACAATGTGGGAGGTTAAGGATGACAAACAAGTGGTAGGTGAGCCCCACTTACCCCGTGCTCACCAGTGAAAGCCAGCGTTCAGAGTTCATTGCACTCCCTGGAACCTGCTTCACAATCCTCAGCACAAGACTCCAGGCAGCCACTCAGCATGAGCTGAATGTCGTTTACCATCCTCACAGTGGCTGGAAATCTGCTGTGATAAGAAATTATTTAGAAAGCTTAGTTGAACTATATTGACACAATTAAGGTAATCCTTTGTCAGTTTTCTGGGCCCAGATTCAGAGACAAGCACTTCTCTGTAGGATGTGTCATTGTCAAATAGTAATTACTAGTATTCCAGGGTAAGCATGCTCAGAACAGGTTCAGGAATAGGAAGGACTTCAAATCTCATCAAACTCAACCCCCTCTCTTTTCCGAACAAGGAAACTGAAGACTACAGAAATGAAATGACTTGTACAATGAAACCCACAGGCAAAGAAGATAGAACACAAGATTCCTTCCAGCCAAGCACTTTAGTTTTTGCACAATATAGCCTCTGAATTGCTGCTGCTGCTGCTGCTACTAAGTCGCTTCAATCGTGTCCAACTCTGTGCGACCCCATAGACAGCAGCCCATCAGGCTCCTCCGTCCCTGGGATTCTCCAGGCCAAGAATACTGGAGTGGGTTGCCATTTCCTTCTCCAATGAATGAAAATGAAAAGTGAAAGTGAAGTCGCTCAGTCGTGCCCGACTCTTAGCGACCCCTTGGACTGCAGCCAACCAGGCTCCTCCGTCCATGGGATTTTCCAGGCAAGAGTACTGGAGTGGGGTGCCATTGCTTTAGCCTCTGAATTCATATATATATATATATATTGTTTCTCCTTCCCAGTGTACTATGAGTGGAAGACAGAGACTGAGAAGGATGAGAGGAGAGACAGAGACAAAGAGAGAGAGTGAGAGAGGAAAGGGGAGAAAGAGATACAGGAGAAAAAAGGGGGAAACGAAAAAGGATAGGACTTTGTTCGATGTACTTAACTACCCACTGATGAGCTGAAGTCACATCAGTAGGGTTCAATTATTTGAAAACAGCAGACAGAAAGAAACTGTGTTGTTGTTTAGTCACTCAGTGTCTTGCAACCCCATGAACTATAGCCCACCAGGCTTCTTTGTCCATGAGATTTCCCAGGAAAGAATCCTGGAGTGGGATGTTACTTCCTTCTTCAGGGCAGGAAGCCCAAAAGAAACTGTACCTAATAACAAATCCAACCCTCTTGATACCTAAATTTCCTTAGCTAAGGTGTGATAACCATGGGTGTCATAGTGGGTTGTGACTGCATTTGAGCACATCTGCCTTTCCACAGATCTGGAAAGAGTTAAAATGCCGATATTTTAAGGTGAGCTTCTCTCTCAATCAGACTCAAAAAGTCAGATTTGAAAGCTAATAGCTATGATATTAGGACTATGATAGATGATCCTCTTTCAGACACCTTTCTTTTCTACTGACAAGTTGCGGTTAAAAATTAAAGTAAAAAGAAGCCTCCTTTTTTGCTGCACATTTTTAATAGACCTGAAGCCAAAATAAGTCAGACTAAATTATGGGAGTAAATGACCTCCCAGGAAGTATTAGACCAAATTCTAAAGTACTGTAAAGACTTTCCTTTGATCTTTTCAGCTTCACAGACTGAAATTCAAAATCTGTATTTAATTTTAGATTGCATTTACCAACTTTTAAATTTTCTTTCCAAAACAGTATATCATTTTTAAAGATAGGACACCTTTAACTTGTATTTCCTAAAACTGCTGACTGTCATTTCTTTATTCTTGCACTCTATAAAAACTGATATAGGTATAATTAATTATTAGAAATATTTGGAATTGGGTGCTATAATGGATAAATCACTGACCTTCACTTAAAAGACAGCACTTTAAAACTCAACCTTAGCTCCTAAGTGAAATGATTCTGATTCAAAATGAAATTTTCAGTTCACACCTGAGAAAGAAGCTGAATAGAGAGAAAAAGAAGACTAAAAAGAGACAAGGCTTTATAATCCCTGTTCTTTGTTGTTGTTGTTTGGATAGCTATATCTTATCCTCAATGCATCTTTTAGCAGGCTGCAAACAGGTGTATTCATTTTCAACACAGCCCTTTCTCTAGCTCCACAGATGCCTTACTTGAGCAGCTTTCAACAATAATGCAGGCCCATTAACACCTGTAAATCATTCCACATTCTCTAACGGAGACAGCCCACTCTTGGCAGGTAAACTGAATCTCTTGTTGGATCTTTTCTATAGATGCTGACTACAAGTGTCATTACCGTGTTTGTAAAGATTAATGCTGCATTGGCTAAGGTACACAGTAATAGTTAGATTTCATAGCTAAGGCTTGCCAAAATTTAACTGTCATCTGTTAATTCAGTTTTAAGCCTGATTGATGTGGTAGAGATCAACAAAAAGAGGAAGTAATAAAGTCAATGTGTACAACCAAGGAATCAAAAATATTATTCAGGTTGTGAAGCACGTGGGATATATGGGAACTGACACAATAAACTTTACATTTACTACCACTGATCTAAAGTATTCACATGGCTTTGACCTAAGTTTGACAAGCACTGCACTTGGTTTTCAGATACTGTACAAAAAAATTGTGTATCCTACTCATATTTACCAAACTTATTTCCTATTTCCCTTGATCAGTCTTCCAGGTTCCAATATGGCCTTAGAAAGATAATGTGATTTCCCTATGCCTGTTTCCATGTCTACAAAGTCAAGAGAATAAATTTTGGTCTACCCACCCCAGGGAGAACAGATGGCAGGGTGAGACAAGTGAGGAACCAAGGCACAAAATTTAAGGAGGCACTCACTCCCAGCATCATGCGAACGTAGGGACATTCAATTGCAGGGTTGAAACTCTCATGAACAAGTACACACTCAGTCATGTCCAATTCCTTGTGACTCTATGGACTCAGGCCTGCCAGGCTCCTCTGCCCATGGGACTGTACAGGCAAGAATACTGAAGTAGGTTGCCATTTCCTTCTCCAAGGGATCTTCCTGACCCAGGAATCAAACCTGCCTCTCCATCATTGTCGGGTAGATTCTTTACCACTGTGCCACTTGGGAAGCCCCCTTAAGAGTTCCTCCTTAAATTTTATGCCCTGTTGCCTCATTAACTTCACTCAAGTCTCAGCCCTGCTCACAAAGTTGGTATGAAGTTGACCAACAGATCAGTTTGAGCTTTGAAGAGCATGAAGGATTAGAAGCCACATGCTATTAATAGTATCAATCACAGTAAGTTTTAGACCACAATCTATCCCTACCACAATGAAACAAGGAGTTCGAATATATTAGTTTCTTTCCTTTTAATCAGCACCTTCAAGGGAATCATAATAATTTCTCATAAAAATTTTGGCCAGAATTTTGGAAATGGGTTTTGAGAAAAGATTTAATTTATGAACAGCCTCTGTTTTGGTCAAATTTGCCAGGTCAAAAATAAAAATAAAGTTTTCTATCTCTTTTGCACCTCTCTGATTCTGCTCACCTTAAGCTTTTTCATGAGTAAAAGTCCTTGAACTAATGTTAAATAGGAGAAGTGTTTGATGCTCTTGTACATTCTCTGGAGCTCTACTATAACTAAAACACCCATTATGAGATGCTCAGAACAAACTCAGAATTTAGTTAATTACCTCACTCAAAAATACTTGCTAAATATTTAGCTACCCATGGGCCAAGAATTGGGCTACATTTTTGATGCAGATTATTTATCTTCCTGAGTAAAACTATAAAAGCTAGGCAAAAAACACACATACATGCATGCACGTGACAGAGAGTGACAAAGAAAGAAAGTACTATTTGGCTATGGAAGATAGCCAAGGCAACTATAACTTGACATGCATATTTCATAACAAAATGGAAAATCACTGAGGTGACTCTAACATTTAATATTGTATTTTCTTCTTGAAAAATTTGCCAACTCACAACAAGGAAAACAGAGGCCAATGATACTATTACTGATATATTCAAAAAATAATATGATAAAATAATGGAGAATTTCACCATAGAAAGCACATCTATATTAAGGATTCAAACAGATATTCTAAAAAAAATAGAACTAAAATTGAGAAATCAATATATGCATTTAATAGCAATAGAGATAGGTAGAAAATCCAGCATGAAACAGTAAAGGAAAAAAAATGGGTGAAATACATGTAAATAAGTGGTATTGGGTCATGGAGAAAACTTTAACATAGGTGTAGCTGGAGTCTTAGAAAGGAAAAAGCAATGAAGGCATCAAAGCAATATTTCAAGAGACGTGGGGTAAGAGCTTTCTAAACAGAAACAAGAAGGTCTGTTAATTTTAAGAGGAGTAACTGCCATATATATATGTATATACATGTGTGTGTGCATATAAACATCACGTTAAAACTTAAAACAATTTAGCACAAAGAGAAATTCCTAAAAGTAGGTTTATAAAAATGACAGTACTTGCGAAGGAATAGTTAAGAAGAATATTCCACTTTCAACATAAACAAGGAAATTCATCAAAAAAGAAATGACACATTTAAAACATTAACATTTTTTAAAAATCAACATCAAATGAATCTCTAAAAATCTCACTCTGGCTGCAGGATCATTTTCATTTTTATAGGTATGAAAAAATTATCTTTTGATGAAATATTTCATATCAAATTTTCTAATTTTTCTTACTTTTTGATTTTCTATGAGTTGTGAATACTGTACTGAGTGCTTAGTCTGATGATACTAATGTATATTGTATTATTTTAGCACAGCTATAGTGTTATTGCTAAAAACCATAATGCTGTATCATATACTTCGATAACAAAATAATTCACACTCCACTGTGCCTTTATGCATGACATTCAGAGGTCACATTTTCTTTTGCCATGGTGGCTCTCCATTAGTGTAAGAAAACAAAGTGTTGCAGTTCAGCAAAGTGTATGGCTCTCAGAACTCAGATGAGTTAAAACTGCAATGCGCGGTGCACGTAGCAGCAATGCCGAGAGATGAGAGCACCGTATACAGTCTCTGTCACAGTGACTGCCTAACTGCTGTTTGCTGGGAAAGCAGCCAGAGAAAACACACAATGAATGAGTGTGACTGCTTTTCAGTAAAACTGCATGAACATAAATTTAAAATGTTACATAGTTTTCACATATCTAAAGGCTACTTCTTTTGATTTTTTAAAAACCATTTACAAGTGTAAAAACCAATCTCAGCCTGTACCTGCATGCTAAGTTGCTTTAGTTGAGTCTGACTCTATGCAACTCTATGGACTATAGCCCACCAGGCTTCTCTATCCATGGGATTTCCCAGGCAAAAATACTGGAGTACATTGTCATGTCCTCCTCCAGAGGATCTTACTGACCTGGGGACTGAACTCACGTCTGCCTGTGTCTCCTGAATTGCAGGTGGATTCTTTACCCACTGAGCCACGTGGGAAGCCCACAAGTCATTAAAAAAAAAAAAAAAATCAGGCAGTGGGCAGAATTTTGCCCATGGGGCATAGTTTCCCAACTCCTACTTTAAATAATGATAAAAGATGTTGGAGCTTTAAAATGTATTAAGAAATAAGACAGATCAGTACAGTTCAGTTCAGTCACTTAGTCGTGTATGACTCTTTGTGACCCCATGAATTGCAGCACGCCAGGCCTCCCTGTCCATCACCAACTCCCGGAGTTCACTCAGACTCATGTCTATTGAGTCAGTGATGCCATCCAGCCATCTCATCCTTGGTTGTCCCGTGCTCCTCCTGCCCCCAATCCCTCCCAGCATCAGGGTCTTTTCCAATGAGTCAGCTCTTCGCATGAAGTGGCCAAAGTATTGGAGTTTCAGCTTTATCATCAGTCCTTCCAAAGAACACCCACGGCTGGTCTCCTTTAGAATGGACTGGTCCAAGGGACTCTCAAGAGTCTGCTCCAACACCACAGCTCAAAAGCATTAATTCTTTGGCTCTCAGCTTTCTTCACAGTCCAACTCTCACATCCGTACATGACCAATGGAAAAACCATAGCCTTGATTAATAAGACAGATAAATGGAGTTAAATGTCTTAATGTGAAAGTAGCTTAGTTTTGTCTGACTCTTTGCGACCCCAAGGAATTCTCCAGGCCAGAACACTGGAGTGGGTAGCCTTTCCCTTCTCCAGGGGATCCTCCCAAACCAGGGATCAAACCCAGGTCTCCCCCATTGCAGGTGGATTCTTTACCAGCTGAGCCACAAGGGAAGTCCTTAAAGCCCTTGTATTTTCTAACAAGTGGAAAAAGTAATGATTTAAGATAGAGTCCTTCTATGGGGTCGCACAGAGTTGGACACAACTGAAGCGACTTAGTAGCAGCAGCAGCTAGTAAGTTAAGTGTGTACATTATAACCTCTTAAATAACTACTAAAATATCAATACACTAATGTATAAATAAAATGGTAACAGAGCAGGGAAATGTAAAGAAAAAAGAAAAAAATAGGATAAACAGCAAATAATACTTCAGTGGTGGATTTAAGCCTCTCAGCATCCATAATTACTTTGAATTAAAATGGACAATACATACATACACTAAAATCCAAGATATGAGACTGAACATGGAATTGAAGACAACTATATATTGCTAACATCTTTTTCACATAAGGAAATAGGCTGAAAGTAAAAAAAGAATAAACACTGGTACACATATATTAGCAAAGTAGATTTAAAGTCAACCAGTATAACTAGAGACTAAGAGAAAAATTTCATGACAGGTGAGTTCAATGTGAAGATATAACAATCTTAATTTTGCAAGCATTAACATAAAAGGCTCAAAATACATAAAGCAAAACTTTATACTGCTTAAAGGAAGAAAAATCTCTGAAGTTTAAGTTAAAGATTTATTCACTGTATAGAACAAGCAAACACAAAATGACAGAACACATTTTTTTCCCATGCTTACTTAAAACATTTAACAAATTGACATTGTTATGGAACATAAAATAATTGTAACAATCATAAACAATTTTACTCTAAGGATAATGAAATAAAGCTTGATATAAATTATAACACACTACTAAAAAATCCACCCAAATTAAGTAATTAGGTAGTAAAATAGTAACTATCTCATGGGTCAAGGAAATCACTATGGAAATTTATATTTATTTATTTATTTATTTATTTATTTATTTCTACTAATTGAGATTAGATATTCAGTTCAGTCACTCAGTTGGGTCCCATCTTTGTGACCCCATGGAATGTAGCACACCAGGCTTCCCTGTCCATCACCAGTTCCCAGAGCTTGCTTAAACTCATGTCCATTGAGTCGGTGATGCCATCCAATCATCTCCTCTGTTGTCCCTTTTCCTCCTGCCTTCGATCTTTCCCAGCATCAGGGTCTTTTCCAATGAGTCAGTTCTTCGCATCAGGTGGCCAAACTATTGGAGTTTCAGCTTCCAGCATCAGTCCTTCCAGTAAACATTCAGGACTGATTTCCTTTATGACTGACTACTTTGATCTTCAGTCCAAGGGACTCTCAAGAGTCTTCTCCAACACCACCGTTTGAAAGCATCAATTCTTCAGCGCTCAGCTTTCTTTATAGATACATATCTAATGACATGTATTAGAAAGCTGAATTCTCAAAATATGTGGGATATAGATGAAACTTTACTTACATAAAATCTATCATCTTAAATGGATATTGTAAAAGAAGAAAGGTACAAAATAAATGATCTGAAAATGACTCAATAGGCCAGTGAAAAGCAGTTAAGTAAACAAAAAGTAAGTGGGCTTTCCTGGTAGCTCAGTTGATAAAGAATCTGCCTTCAGTGCAGAAGACTAGATTTGATCCCTGGGTCAGGAAGATTCCCTGGAGAAGGAAATGGCAACCCACTCCAGTATCCTGGCCTAGAAAATCCCAAGGACAGAGAAGCCTGGCAGGTTGCAGTCTATGGGGTTCCAAAGAGTCAGGCACTACTGAGTGACTAACACTATAAACAAAAAGCAAATAATAATAAAACTGCTGCTGCTGCTGCTGAGTCGCTTCAGTCGTGTCCAACTCTGTGCGACCCCATAGACATCAGCCCACCAGGCTTCCCCGCCCCTGGGATTCTCCAGCCAAGAATACTGGAGTGGGTTGCCATTTTCTTCTCCAATTCATGAAAGTGAAAAGTGAAAGGGAAGTTGCTCAGTCATGTCCGACTCTTAGCGACCCCATGGACCACGGCCTACCAGGCTCCTCCATCCATGGGATTTTCCAAGCAAGAGTACTGGAGTGGGTTGCCATTGAAAAAAGTGTGCAATAGCAAATTCAACAAAGCCAAAGATTTGCTATTTTTTAAAAATAGTAACATTTGTAAACTCCATGAAAGAATAATAAAAAGTGTGAAATTCACTGATCACTCACTGCTGTGTTACTGGTTTGTTTTTTATACTAGACCCTTGATGAAAAATAGATGAAATGAGAAAAAAATGGGGAAAATCACTTTTAACAGGTTGATGACTAATGCAGGATTATCCAGGCTAAGAATTTTAAGGTCACATTTGTTTAGGCGATATGACTTCACAAAAAACATTCCTGGTGAATATTTGTGTTTTTTTTTTTTTGTAATTGTGTGTTATCATATTGAATTTATTTTTCCCAGAGCAAAGAGACTGGATCTATCAGTTTCTACTGACAATACATTAGTGATAAATCTCAATTTACTCTCAATGTTTAAACTTTAAAAATCCAAAAGGTTGGAGATTCTCAGTGGAGCTATCCATTATATCTTGAATTAGTAAGGTTTTGTATTACAAGGATCACAAACGTGTAAACTGTGAAAATATTTGATCTCATTTGCCAATAGGAAGACAGAGTTTTCTCATCTAAATATAAAGGAAAAAAATAAATTACATCATTACTCCTATTTGTTTTTGTATTTCTGAAAAAAAAAAAAGGATGGGGGTAATGAAGAGACTTTCAGTTCAGTTTAGTTCAGTCAGTCATATCTGACTCTTTGCGACCCCATAGACTGCAGCACACCAGGGCTCCCTGTCCATCACCGACTCCTTAGTTTACTCAAACTCACGTCCATTGAGTCAGTGATGCCATCCAACCATCTCATCCTTTATCATCCCCTTCTCCTCCTGCTCTCAATCTTTCCCAGAATCAGGGTCTTTTCAAATAAGTCAGCTCTTCACATGAGGTGGTCAAAGTATTGGCATTTCAGCTTCAAAAACAGTCCTTCCAATGAACACCCGGGACTGATCTCCTTTAGAATGGACTTGTTGGATCTCCTTGCAGCCCAAGGGACTCTCAAGAGTCTTCTCCAACACCACAGTTCAAGAACATCAATTCTTCAGCGCTCAGCTTTCCTTATAGTTGAACTCTCACATCCATACACGACCACTGGAAAAACCATAGCCTTGACTAGATGGACCTTTGTTGACAAAGTAATGTCTCTACTTTTTAATATGCTGTCTAGGTTGGCCATAACTTTCCTTCCTAGGAGTAAGTGTCTTTTAATTTCATGCCTGCAATCAGCATCTACAATGATTTTGGAGCCCCCAAAAATAACGTCAGCCATTGTTTCCACTGTTTCTCCATCTATTTGCCATGAAATGATGGGACCAGATATCATGATGTTTGTTTACTGAATGCTGAGCTTTAAGCCAATTTTTCACTCTCCTCTTTCACTTTCATCAAGAGGTTCTTTAGTTCTTCTTCACTTTCTGCCATAAGGGTGGTGTCATCTGCATATCTGAGGTTATTGATATTTCTACCAGCAATCTTGATTCCAGCTTGTGCTTCCTCCCACCCAGCATTTCTCATGATGTATTCTGCATATAAGTTACATAAGCTTGGTGACAATATACAGCCTTGATGTACTCTTTTCCTGATTTGGAACCAGTCTGTTGTTCCCTGTCCAGTTCTAACTGTTGCTTCCTGACAAGCACACAGATTTCTCAGGAGGCAAGTCAAGTGGTCTGGTATTCCTATCTCTTTTAGAATTTTCCACAGTTTATTGTGATCCACACAGTCAAAGCTTTGGCATAGTCAATAGGGCAGAAATAGATGTTTTTCTCTGGAACTCTTGCTTTTTCGATGATCCAACGGTATGTTTGCAATTTGATCTCCGGTTCCTCTGCCTTTTCTAAATCCAGTTTGAACATCTGGAAGCTCACATTTCATGTATTGTTGAAGCCTGGCTTGGAGAATTTTGAGTATTACTTTACTAGTGTGTGAGATGAGTGCAATTGTGTGGTAGTTTGAGCATTCTTTGGCATTGCCTTTCTTTGAGATTGGAATGAAAACTGACCTTTTCCAGTCCTGTGGCCACTGCTGAGTTTTCCAAATTTGCTGGCATATTGAGTCCAACACTTTCACAGCATCATCTTTTAGGATCTGAAATAGCTCCACTGGAATTCCATCACTTCCACTTGCTTTGTTCATAGTGATGCTTTCTAAGGCCCACTTGACTTCACACTCCAGGATGTCTGGCTCTAGGTGAGTGATCACACCATCGCAATTATCTGGGTTGTGAAGATCTTTTTTGTACAGTTCTTCTGTGTATCCTTGTCACCTCTTCTTAATATCTTCTGCTTCTGTTAGGTCCATACCATTTCTGTCCTTTATTGAGCCCATCTTTGCATGAAATGTTCCCTTGGTATCTCTAATTTTCTTGAAGAAATCTCTAGTCTTTCCCATTCTGTTGTTTTCCTCTATTTCTTTGCACTGATCACTAAGGAAGGCTTTCTTATCTCTCCTTGCTATTCTTTGGAACTCTGCATTCAAATGGGTATATCTTTCCTTTTCTCCTTTGCCTTTCACTTCTCTTCTTTTCACAGCTATTTGTAAGGCCTCCTCAGACAGCCATTTTTGTTTTTTGCATTTCTTTTCCTTGGGGATGATCTTCTTACTTCCACTGTATATTCATTAGGGATTTGATGTAGGTCATCCCTGAATGGCCTAGTGGTTTTCCTTAATTTCTTTAACTTAAGTCTGAATTTGGCCATAAGGAGTTCATGATCTGAGCCACAGTCAGCTCCTGATCTTGTTTTTGCTGACTGTATAGAGCTTCTCCATTTTGGCTACAAAGAGTATAGTCAATCTGATTTTGGTGTTGACCATCTGGTGATGTCCATGTGTAGAGTCTTCTCTTGTGTTGTTAGAAGAGGGTGTTTGCTATGACCAGTGCATTCTCAGTAAACTCTGTTAGCCTTTGGCCTGCTTCATTCTGTACTCCAAAGCCAAATTTGCCTGTTAGTCCAGGTGTTTCTTGACTTCCTACTTTTGCATTCCAGTCACCTATAATGAAAAGGACATCTTTTTTGGTGATAGTTCTAGAAGGTCTTGTAGGTCTTCAAAGAACCTTTCAACTTTAGCTTCTTTAGCATTACTTGTCAGGGCATAGACTTGGATTACCCTATTGAATGGTTTGCCTTGTAAACGAACAGAGATCATTCTGTCATTTTTGAGACTGCATCCAAGGACTGCATCTCAAACTCTTTTGTTGACTATGATGGCTACTCCATTTCTTCTAAGTGTTTCTTGCCCACAGTAGTAGATATAATGGTCATTTGAGTTAAATTCACCCATTTCAGTCCATCTTAGTTCACTGATTCCTCAAATGTAAATGTTCACTCTTGCTATCTCCTGTTTGACCACTTCTAATTTGCCTTGATTCATGGACCTAACATTCCAGGTTCCTATGCAATATTGCTCTTTACAGAATCAGATCTTGCTTCCATCACCAGTCACATCCACAACTGAGTGTTGTTTTTGTTTTGGCTCCATCTCTTCATTTTTTCTGGAGTTAACAGACCTTATATCCTTTTAACTCTGTTGAGGATGCCCATACTATGTGGACCTTGTAAATGATGTGAAGAAAATCTCAGTCTACATAAATTTATAGGTAACTCATTTTTACCAGATTATTTATCACATCAAAACTAAAATACTGGGTATTGTGATATAGTAATTTGAATTTCTATATTTATATCCTAAAGTCATCTTATAATTCTTTTTTCTTATAGGATTTTCTTTGTCAGACATTCTATGCTTTAGCATTGGGAATTAAAATTACAATTTAGAAGAATGAACAGTGTTTATTTCCTGCTTTTGTTCTGAATTATAAGGATTATTTCCTCTGTATAGAAAATTAGAAAGTAAACATATTTAATGAGAAGGAGAAGGAAGGGGGGAGAATAAATAAAGGAAGCAGAGAGAAAGAGAGAAAGAAAGTAGATGGGAAGAAGGGAGGGAGAAAGAGAGGAAGAAGGGAGGAAAGGAAGAAAGGGAGTGAGGAAAATTAGGAAAGAGGGGCAGTGAGAACTGTATTTTTTTTCTTGGAGGAGAGGTCAATTAAACTTACAGGTCAATTAAACTTATTCTGACCCTAATAGTGATGAAGAGACTTGTAAAGGCTTTTAACAGCGTGAGCAATGAGATCTGTACTGTGAAAATGCAACTCTGGCTATGAAGACAAATTGGACTGGAGGTGGCCAATGGAAGCAGCTAAGAGTAGTAAAAAATAGTCCCAGTCAGAAAACATATTAATAACAAGCTGGCCTGATATGGTAAATAAAGAAGGAGATAGATTCAAAATAGTGATTTGTTGTGAAATACGCTCAGTCGTGCTCCATTCTTTGAGACTTCGTGGACTACAGAGTCCATGAAATTCTCCAGGCCAGAATACTGCAGCGGGTAGCCTTTCCCTACTCCAGGGGCTCTTCCTAACCCAGGAACCGAACCCAGGGCTCCCACATTGCAGGCAGATTCTTTACCAGCTGAGCCACAAGGGAAAACAAAGAATTAAGCTTATATCAAATATATACTATGTGAATAATGTACAAAACACTACCCATAGCACTGTTTTCTGATTGCCCTGGCTTCTTATCGGCCAAATTCCATTCAATATCTAGCTGTATTATAGATATTTTAAACTTTCTCTGTGTCTATGTCACTCTCATGTTTCACTGCACTGTTCCAAATCCTGTCTGTATATATAGGCTATCTTCACTTAAGCAGACAAATGCCACCTCAAACTCAATAAGTCTCCAATTTCATATTTAACAACTACCACTTCTACCCAATAATCAACTGGTAGCCAGATCAGTCTTATAAACATCCAAGTTTAAAATCCTGAAGTCCTCTTTTAGCCCTTGATATCTTAATGCTGTCAAATTCACTATTAAATATTTTTCCTTGTAAATGTCTCATAGTTTTGTCTTTGTCTCGCAGTCCTCATTGCCATGCCATCATGTTCTTACTCGATGATCTAATACCGTGGCTGCTGTCCTGATTTTAGCCTTCAAGGTGCCCCCCCCCCAGTGATCTTCAGCTGATATTCACACCTTCGTGTAATTCCTTCAACATATTATCAAAGTTGGTCTTAAGACCAATACAGTAAAGGAGAAAAGTATGTAACTTTCCATATTACATTATAAAAAGACTGCAGCTTCCTTCTTGAGGACACTCTCTACTTTCTCTCTCTTATTCTAGAATCACTCATTTTGATGGAAACCATTTGCTAGGCTGTAAGAACACTCAGGAAGCCTATATAGAAGTCTGTGTTAAGTAATGGAGGTCTTTAACCAACAGCTAATGAGAAACTAAAGCCTGCCAATAGCTACATGACAAAACTTAGAAGTAGATTTTCAAGCCCCAGCAGACCTACAGACCTATGTTGACATTTTGTGAGATAACTTGAGCCTGAACCCTCAAGCTAAAACACTCCCAAATTTCAGGTCTTAGAAAACTGTGAAATAATAAATAGTTAATATTCTAAGCTGCTAAGTTTGGAGGGGGGGTTGTTACACAGCAATAGATAATGAATATAATCTCCATTTTATATATGCTTGTTGTCTTGTTATGCTTGAGTCCAGATTTCTCTGCTTACATTCCAGGTCTTTTTATTATCTGATTCCATCCCATCTAATGTAGACCCCTGAACAATCAAAATTTCTCTGAACTTAATTGCTTGAACCAGTGTTCCCTTTGCTTATGTTTTTCCACCTTCCTGAATATCTTTTATCTTCCTTTATCCATCTTCAAGGACCACATCATGTATAATTACCTCCAGAAAACCTTTTTTGATATCTCTGTCCTGTGCATTGATTTCTTCTATGGAGTTAACTGAATTTTGCTCTAATTATTTCATGTAAGTTGGCTGTTCAGAGTTCATTACTTTGAATCCATTCCCCAAACCTCACCACCTTCACAATATCCACCTCCTTCTCACTCAGTTTCTAGATAACCACTAATTAAATGGATGTTTAATCCTATCACCATTCATTTTCTGAAACGTTTGTCCCAACAAAATTTGATCACAACAGCATTTTGAAACCAATGGTTATTTCTTGTGATCCTTACACTGATGTTATTATAATCTTATGTAATTGTACAAGTGCTTAGAAATGTTATTAATATCTTAGAATAAAGGAAAGAGGTCAGTAGATTGAAAGTATACAAATGAAATTTGCACAAGATACAGTCAAATAGCTTTTATCATATTAGGCAATTTGAAACAGTGACAACAGAAAAATATTTTAATACAAGTACTGATGGATATAGTCATGCTTTAATATTTAGGTCATGGAAAACCTAGAAGAAAAGTAAAAAATAAACAGGTGAACTAATAAGATAGCTATAATGAAGTGACCATATGATTTTAATCTCACTCTTAGGAAGTCATTTCTTTCTCTGAAATTAGAAACTTTGCCTTATTAAAATAGTCAATCATCATTTAACCATCCTTTCCTTATTTTTAATCCATGCTTGGTGTCTAAGTGTGGTGTCAGTGGACTCATATAACAGGAAGAGGAAAATGCAGGTTCTTTTTTAAAGGAATTGTTTTGTTCATTTGTGGCTGACTTTTTCTGTTAAGGTCTCATTTTTTTAATTGTTTCATGTTAGTGCAGTTTATGTATACTCCTGCATTTGTATATTGCAGATACAAAATCCTAAAATAATAAAAGAAGGAAGAGATTTGTATTTCTCCAAACTTGAAGAAAGAATCAGAGTAGTGAATGAGAAATTTTCTATCAGGGACACTCTCCCAAGGGACTCTGTTAGATTTTGAAGTTCTAAAATCTAATGCAAACCATCCTGTGTCTTAAAATAAATTTTTTAAATAATGAAACCTACATAGAACCATGATTTTGAAATCAAACTAAGCTTTTCCTTTTAAGCCTTTATAAATAAAATTATATTAAAGGGAGCTTTGTTTCAGGCTAATTATCAAGTATCTTTATTCTAAGAGACAATATCCAACAACATTTTTCAGGGAAATATCCTCTAAATCCATAAAGAGTTTTGAAATTTGTAAAAACAAATAAATAAATAAAACTACAGCACAAATACCCTGGAAATTCCAGGTGATTTTAAGAAAAGTCTAGAAGCAACTAAAGAATCTCAGCAACAGTCTGAAATGTCACCTATTCAAAGTGAATTTTCTCCTGAGCATCCTCAGAGATTTTATGCTCAAAGATCAGATAGGGATGCTTTTGGTGAAATGAAACTTCAGGGAGACAAGATAAATTTAGAATCAATTTTACAAAAGCTAGATAGTTGTTGCTGGAAAGATACACTTACCATTCATTTATTAATTTTAAAAAAATTTACAAAGAATCTACTCTGGGCCAATACCTGCCTCTATTCTCTAGGTACTCACTATACAAATACAGTAGGTATGTATGTATATAATGTATATATTTCTCACTTTAGTACATTCAAGGTATGAGCCAGATACCACAGGGTACAGAGGGCTGAGTATTTAATGCTATCTGAAGACACAGGATAGGGCTGAAAGGTGGCTTGCTAGAGAAGATAACAATCGAGCTGAGCAGTGAAGAATAAGAAACAATTTCCCAGGTGGACAAGAGGTGAGAGGAGAGTGTTCAGAAAAGAGAAACAGTATGATCAAAGGCAGGGAAGCGAGCAATCCCATGGTTCCTTTCCAGGAATGGGAATAACTAATCCAGATTGAGGCACAGAGTACAGTGGGGACAATGCAGGGAGTAGGGTTGGATGGCTGGTATGGGAAACCATCAAGGGAAACATTTGCCATACAGAGACTTCTGACCCTAAGAGTGACAAAGAGGCTTGTAAAGGATTTTAACAGGGTGAGCAATGAGATTTGTACTGTGAGACTGCAACTCTGGCTATGAAGATAAATTGGTCTGGAGGTGACCAATGAAGGCAGCTAAGAATAGTAAAAATAGTCCCAGTCAGAAATTATATTAATAAAAACCTGGCATGATATGGTAAATAAAGAAGGAGATAGATTCAAAATAGAGATTTAATGTGAAAGTCGCTCTGTTGTTGTGTCTGATTCTTTGTGAGGCCATGGACTATATGGTCCATGGAATTCTCCAGGCCAGAATACTAGAGTGGGTAGCCTTTCCCTTCTCCAGGGGATCTTCCCAATCCAGGGACTGAACCCAGGTCTCCCACATTGCAGGTGGATTCTTTACCAAGTGAGCCACAGGGAAGCCCAAGAGTATTGGAGTAGATAGCCTATCCCTTCTCCAGCCGATCTTCCTGACCCAGGAATTGAACCAGGGTCTCCTGCATTGCAGGTGGATTCTTAACTAACTGAGCTATCAGGGAAGCCCCAAAAAGAGATTTATTAGGAAACATAATCACAACTTAGTGACCAACTAGGAGCTTCCCAGGTGGCTCAGTGGTAAAGAATATGCCTGCAAATTAGGAGACGTGGGTTTGATACCTGGATCGAGAAGATTCCCTGGAAGAGGGCACAGCAACCCTTTCCAGTATTTTTGCCTGGAGAATTCCATGAACAGAATTCCATGGGGTTGCAAAGAGTTGGACACCACTGAAGCATCTTAACACACACACACGGAGGGACCAACTGGATATATAGAGTTAGAAACTCTAGTATGAACTCCCACATTTCTGAGTTGGATACCAAGGTAAAGGTTACTATTCTGAACCAGGTTATGGTAGATAAAGGACAAGGAACTAGTTTTCACACTGTTCTCTTGATATATCTTACAGTCTATTGAAAATAGCCGGTGGATTATTAGATATTTAACTTAGGCTAGCAAGAAAGAAGCCCAAGTTAAAGCTATAGATTTGGGTGACACCAACAGAGCTGGCATTTAACACCTTAGAAGTAGATAACATGTCTAAGGAACTGTGATAAGATATTAGGTGTCATTTCAAAATTAATTGGTATAGTTTTTCAAAATCTACTATATATCCAGGTTTTTATACCCTATCCTACAGTACCTATCCTAGAACTTTGGAAGAGAATGGGTATTTTAGGATGAAACTGATCATTTGAACAGCTCATCAAATGCTGGACAGACTGACTAGACTAGAGATGGAGACACTGACATAAATTTGATTCAATCAGTAGTAGATCATGAGAAGGTTCAATGGTGAGATGGGACTGTAGAACGTTAGAAGGAAGGTGAAGGTAGGAAGTGCACTAAGGAGTGAGGGGAAAAAATAAAACAGAAATAATCATTCTTTCAAGAATGGGTATCACCCCTAGTAGTCATGTATGGATGTGAGAGTTGGTCCATAAAGAAGGCTAAGTGTTGAAGACTTGATGCTTTTCAATTGTAATGCTGGAGAAGACTCTAGGGAGTCTCTTGGACTACAAGGAGATCAAACCAGTCCATCCTAAAGGAAATCAACCTTAAATATTCATTGGAAGGACTGATGCTGAAGCTGAAGCTCCAATACTTTGGCTATCTGATACAAACAGCCAACTCCTTGGAAAAGACCTTGATGCTGGGAAAGGTTGAGGGCAGGAGGAGGAGGCGACAGAGGATTAGATGGTTAGATAGCATCACTGACTCAATGGACATGAATTTGAGCAAGCTCCGGGAGATAGTGAAAGACAGAGGAGTCTGGCATGCTCTAGTCTAAGGAGTCACAAAGTGATTTAGTGACCGAACAATAACAACACCACCAAGAACTTTAGCTGTGAAGGGAAAGAGGTAGATAAGCTCCTACAGAGACAGCATATAGAAAGGGACATCCATTATTTGACAATGTTTATAAGCTGAATTGAAAGCTGCCAACAAAACTTATAGTTCATAATTACTATTTTCTTTTGAGGGAATGAAACAAAATTGCAAATATTTTCAGGAGCTGACATAATAGCTACTCAACTGCCTAACTGCCAGTCATTACCCAAGTTTAATATTTGGCTGCCATCTTGCGCATATCTTCTAGTCATTTATTTTCCACAAGAACCACACAACTCAAAATTATGACATAAATTTTAGAAGATAATCTTGTTGATTCTGTGTCTATTCAAAATCTCCACTAGAATTCATTTTTCTTAGAAGTTTCTCCATCTCTTCCAGATACATGGGCCAAATGATACACTTCTCATTAAATTACCAAGGGGTAACAGTTGAGGCTGAAAATGGCAACCCACTCCAGTGTTCTTGCCTGGAGAATCCCAGGGATGGCAGAGCCTGGTGGGCTGTCGTCTATGGGGTCGCACAAAGTCAGATACGACTGAAGCAGCTTAGCAGCAGCAGCAGCAACAATTGATGGAGGTAGGGAGGTAGTAGGGATGACAAAATGGTTCTTCAGTTTCTCAGATTACAAACAGCAGCAGGAGAATCTAACATTTTACCCCAGGGGAAGGGGAAAGAAAGAAGAGGAAAAGAAAAAAGGAAAGGGACAGGACAGTAGAGACGATAAAACGATAAAGATAACGTTTTTTTTTTTTCCAACTCATGTATTTTCTCTAGTGTTCCAGAAATAATTAAATTAATAAAAAGAAACTTTGATAAACATTCTCTTTATCTGAGACACACTGTTTGCTTTGGAATAAAAATAACTATCCTGAAATTTATATTTCAAAGAGAAATGTGAGTATCTAAAGACAAATGTTTTATATAAGTGAATAATGATTAAATCCTGAAAGTGAAAATTTTGAATACTTAAATTAGTGAAAATTAAGAAAAAAAATATTTAAAATTTGTTTCAGCTTTCAACTTTTTAGAAATCTTCTAGTATTCCTGAATCAAAGTTTTTACCTAACTATAAAAGATTATTTACATGTATTTTACAGAAAGTTTGTGATACCTGCAAAGAAAGGGGAAGATATTAAAGTGATAAATTGTTTGCATTTTAATTGAAAGGAAAAGAAACCATCAAATGTGGTAAGGTTAAAAAAATTAGATCAAGTTACAAAGAATCCCTAATCCCTTCCACAGGTGCTGCTTATGTGAACATCTACTCACTGGCATTGATAATACAAGGGTCTGGTTTCCCCTGTTGCATGAATGTATTGTCTGTGTTTTCCATTAGCATTAATGGGTGTTACATATGCAAAGGAAGAGAAGAACAGACTCCATCTATGATTAATAACAACAGTGTTTTCCACTTTGGTGTAAGCTTCCTAGGGAAACATATTTTATCATCCAGTTCAACAAACTGGACTCCTTCCACTGGACAGGTAGAGATATAGTGTATCTACATAAGAGAGAGAGTTTTAAAAAAAAAATTGCAAAGGTGGAACTAAATCTCCAAGACCTGGTTGTTACAGACCTTGTCAATAGTTCAGATTTGTGTAACAACATTAGACTTACTAAATTGAGCCCTCAAGGTTCTGAGGCAGTGAGTATCTTCTGCACTCATCAATTAATACTCCTGACTAGTGTTTTGTTTTTCTTTCCCCTTGGGAAATGGGAGGGTGGACAGAGAAAAGAATGTATATTCAGCCCTTGGTAACTTCAATTAGTTGCCAACCACAGATTTTATCCTAGTAGCAAAACCAGGAGAAAAAAAATATTTTAAATTAATTTGAAGATGCCTACATTTCTAGAATGGCATTGCTTTAACACAGCTATGCAAATGAGTCCAATTTAGCATCTTGTATTCAGCTGGAAACCATTGCTAAATGATCAGGATAGCCAGTCACAGATATTAAAATGAATTATATCTAATCTGAATTTTAGTCACGCTACATTAACTAATAGAAAGTTATTAACATTTCAAGAGAAAAAAAGCTTTTGCCTGCAAAATTAACAGTGGCTGAGATGTGACCTGTGAGCCATGAAGCCTGATCACTGTAATGACAGTGTAATGGCATATTTACATTAAAATCTCTGCAGCTAATATGGGATTCAGAATTGGACGGTAAGTCGAGGATTATTTAGTCTGGCCTGTTGGCCTTTCTCTAAGTAGTTTTTTTTTTTTTTTAACTTCAATACAAATCTGAAACTTTTCATTTCATGACTATTTATGTGACCAGTTTCTACAGCTCAGTCTTTCCATCTTTATAGGACTAATTTTTGCTTTCATTTTCTCTCTTGCTTGTTTTGCAATATTTTTTATATGTATAGCTGTGTTTCTTTCTCTCCTTGTCCTTTTTTCCTTCTTACTTCTGCCCGTTGGTTTCATGGACTTTAGGAAATTGAGGCTCAATTGCAAACCAGTGGAGAAAAGGGGAGCAACTTCTTTTTCATTTTATTATGATTTGGTTTCAAAAATTTGACCACTTTGATTTTTTTAAATTTTATGCTTGCAAAACACACACAGGAGGCATTTCTGCAACAAGCGCTGGTTTAAAATGAGTAACAATACAACTATCCTTATTAATCTCTAGAAATATGGAAGGCATTCAGGTTATCAGACTGTTTTTTCTATAGTCAGTTTAAAGGTTAAAGATTCAACAATAGCACTCATTTACCTTGTAGATTTAAGTCATTGCTTTTCTTTTTTTCATTGAGGTGAATAAAAAAAGATTACAAATAGAATAATAGGAAGAATATTAACAATAAGAAGAATCAAACTGAACATTAATTTTGCAATTTTATAAGTGTTTGGACTTGAAAGAACCTTTGTTTGTTAAAGAAATCATCTAGAGAATGGCATAAAATCTAGATTAGAGAGACATAAATTCATAAGTTCTCAAATATGTCATCTGTAGACTAGTTTATTTTTTAACCTGTCAAATTGGCAAATATTGAACTCTAAACAAAACTTTGATAATGAAATATAATAAAGAGGCATTTATCTTTTCTAAAAGGACAGAGAACAAAAGACATATAATAGGTTCTTTTAATGCAGTTAATGTTCGACACAGATATTTTGCTACAATTCTGCTTCAAAAATGACTTCAATCCATTCTTCTCCAACCATAATAAACAAAGCAGATACATATTTCTAAACTGTAACTTCTAACAATTTAGTATTTTATTGCCTTTTCCATTTTCAAAGAGGATATTGTCAAATATCCCTTTGCCTCTCTTGAATTTTTAAGTCTTCTAAAAGAGGGCTTTATCTGAAGGCAAATTATCCTGTTTACACTATAAATTTGCACACAAATGTATTTCAGCACAGACATGTGTCAGTTATAAAGGACGTCATGATAAAAATGTCACCTCAGTTCCATTTCCCAATTAGAAAAAGAATATCAATACGGTGACATTGGTTTGACTAACATGAATCTATGCTAACGTCTGCTAGGCTAATATCTATAATAACTACGGACAATGTATTTGTAGTAAAATCAAACCTTCACTCTACTTCTGAGATATTTATTAGAGTACAGGCATATTATAAATGTTGACTGCAGAAATAACTAGAAATTTGATCTGATATAATGTGATACAAATTAAGTTTAAACAGTTTGAGCTTTATTTGATATTTTTGAATGCAGTGTCATATTTTGAATTTTTTAATAAAAAAAAGTCCTAGGCTAAAATAAACAAGTAGTGTCTAATTTTTCTTCGAAAACCCGTTTCTCTCTCCTGATTCACCAATGACAATGGATGCTGCTTCTGTTTTTAGGGAATATATAGAATCTACACAGCTTTGACTACAAACATTAATCATATAAAAGCTTGCTGGTTAAACTGAATCACAGGATGTCAATAAAAGAACAATATTTCCAATTCTGGATACTTGGTAACACCCTAAATATGACAAGGCTCATGTTGTATCAGGTATTTATTTTCTAATATGTTAGACATGCAATCATGTTCTTAAAATTAGCAGTATAAATGCTTGGAAAACAAGACATAGAATCTTATTTAATAACAAATAGGCCACAAATATGGCCTATTTGTTACACAGTTTACAAAATGGTCAATTATAAAATTCAGAATAGATTTCCTGCACACAAACTTCTTGGCTGTACTATTAAAACTACTTGGAGATCCCAACATCCAGACTTAGATTTGTTGTTCTTAGAACCAAGAGGGAACACTGCTAAAATCCCTTTTCCTTTCATAATTTTGTGATTTCATTTTGAAAGGAAGAATAAATTATATATTTATAAATGGGTCCAGGAGATAGGAGGCTGGTGCCCTCTGAGAATATTGGTGCTTTAGGGGTGAAAATGACAAAAATACCTCCTTACATTCTTGACCAAAAGCATCATCTGTATCACTTTTTTTCTTTCCAAAATAGTATGTGGTGGGCTTAGGGAGATGGAAAGAATACACTGATTTTCATCTCTTCTTTCTATCTTAGGTTTTCTTGCCTGCTATCCATTTGGTTTATGGATTGACAGCTCTGATAAGCAAATACTGTTAAAACACATAGGATAGTTCTTTTTAAACAGTGGTTACACAAGTCTAATAATTGTATTTAAGTGTAGTCAATAAATCATTTAAACAAAAATCTATCCTTCTGCTGTTTTACTCAGTTTTCTCAACAAATCCTGAGCCCTTGAAGATAATGCTGAAGTAAATATTAATACAAATAAACATAACAATTTTTTCTGAAAACTTGCACACATATAAAAAGACTAGACTGAAATATTAATGCAATATGGCATATATAATAAATAATATACATATATGTGTGAGTGTGCTCAGTCACTTGGTCGTGTTCGACTCATGGTGGCTCAATGGACTTGTAGCCCACCAGGTTCCTCTGCCCATGGGATTCTCCAAGCAAGAATACTGAAATGGGATGCATTTCTTACTCCAGGGGATCTTCCTGACCCAGGGATCAAACCCACGTCTCTTGCATCTCCTGTACTGGCAGGTGGATACCAAGTACACAAACACACAAACACAGACATGCACGTCTGTTAACTCACTGAAACAGAGGCAACAGGCTGCAGTTGTTTAGAGCACAGATCCTAAAGCCAGATTCCAAACTAAAGTTCTTGGCTCTGCCATTGTACCAGCTGTGTGACTTCAGAAACAGCTAGTAGACTTCCATCTCATTTATCAATGACAAGTTTTACCAATTTCATAAAGATTTTTGAGAATCAAATACTTTGGTAGTATGAAGCACTTATAATAGTGCCTTGTTTATATTAAGTGCTCAATAAATACTCTCTATGATATTAAGTATTACTATTGTTACCATTATTAATTGCATCACCATCTACAAGAAACAGAAGACAGAAGCACAGGTAAAGTTTAAACAATTCATATCTATCATTAGGCACTTTGGTTTACAAATAAAAGCATAGTTTATGTAGGGCCAAATAACAGATATATGTGTTTCTAAGCAAGAAAGAAGGAACTCCTCTCTGTGGCCCCATAAACTGTAGCCCACCAGGATCCTCTGTCTATGGGATTTTCCAGGCAAGAATACTGGAGTGGGCTGCCATTTCCTTCTCTAGGGGTTCTTCCCAACCCAGGGATCAAACCTGTGTCTCCTGCACTGCAGACAGATTCTTTACCCACGGAGCCACTGGATATAATTTTAGGGTATAACCAAAGTTTTCTTATTCACATTTACGTCTCTATCAGCAATTCATGTCAGCAATTCATTTCCTCCATTTAAAGGACTCCATTTCCTCTCATATAAAATGAACAGATTGAAGTCGATGATTTTTAAACTCTTTCTGATCTTGTTGATATTCTCTTTGTTATTATTCAGTAACAACCTATGTTTTTAAAGATAAAGGAAAGTTTTTAAATCCTTATATATAAATGTCTGAAATATGACATCTCTTCCTTAGCTTGCACTTTCCTTTCTTGAGCTTTAGCAAAGAAGAATATAAGAGCAATAGTAGGGCATATTTCCTCTGCCACCCTCTTCTCCTTTTGCCTTCAATCTTTCCCAGCATCAGGTGGCAGAGTGTGAGATGCTTAGATAGAAACACCAACTCAATAGACATGAACTTGAGCAAACTTCAGGAGATAGTGAGGATAGGGAAGCCTGGTGCAGTAGCCCCTGAGGTCACAGAGTCTAACATGAATTAATGACCAAATAACAACAGGGGTTACATAAAGAGAAAATGATCAGATTTACAGAACACAGGGAACATTATTTTAATGTGGAGATGAGGGCCCCTAAACAAAAACTACACATACATCACATCAACTCCAAGGACTGACAAGCATTCTAGGGTATGTAGAAATCTCCAAGCCAACTTATCAAAGAAAAAAGATATCAAGCAAAAAACAGTTAAGTTGTCTATGATCTTGAAATCCCACTCCCAGGCATATATCCAGAGAAAAATGAGATCCTAAAGGACACATGCAGCCCAATGCTCACTGCAGCACTGTTTACAATAGCCAAGACATGGATGAAACCTAAATGTCCACTGACAGAGGAAGGGATAAAGAAGACGTGGTATGCATACACAGAGGAACATTACTCAGCCATTAGAAAGAATGAAATCATGCCATTTGCAGCAACATGGATGGACCTAGAGACTGTCATATTAACTTAAATAAGTCAGAGAAAGAAAGAGAAATATTATATGATATCACTTACATGTGAAACCTAATAAAAATGATACAAAGAAACCCATTTACAAAGCAGAAATAGACTCACAGACTTAGAGAATGAACTTATAATTATCAGGGGGGAAGGGTGCAGGGGAGGGATAGTTAGGGAGTTTGGAATTGATAAGTACACACTGCTATATTTTAAATGGATAACCAAAAAGGGCCTACTGAATAGCACAAGGAATTCTGCTCAATATTATGTAATAATCAAAATGAGAAAAGAATTTGAAAAAGGATACATATGCACACATAATCACTTTGTTGTAACTGAAACTAACACAACACTGTTAATCAACTATAATATAAAGTCTAAAATGAATAAATAGATAAAATTCAAAAAAAATAAGATAACCCACTGTGATTCTGAGAATCACAATAATGTCCTTCTGGTTGGAGCAAGACACTGAAACCAGTAGAAGAAGGAACCAAGATCTTTTTCAGGATCAAACTCAGTTGTGACGTATATACAATGGAATATTACTCATCCATAAAAAAGAACAAAACAATGCCATTTTAAGTAACCTGGCTGGACCCAGAGATTCCCATACTGAATGAAGTCAGTCAGATAGAGAAAGACAAATACCATATGATATCACTTCCATGTGGAATCTTTAAAAAGGCTACAAATGAACTTATCTACAAAACCAAAATAGAGTTACAGATATAGAAAATAAACTTACAGTTAGCAGTGGGCAAGAGGGGAGATAAACTCAGAAGATTGGGACTGACACATATACCGTACTGTATATAAAACAGGTGACTAGTAAGGACCTACCATACAGCATAGGAACTACTCAGTATTCTGTAGCGGCCTATATGGGAAGAGAATCTTAAGAGTGGATTTATGTATTTGTATAACAGATTCACTTTGCTGTATACCCGAAACTAGCACAATATTGTAAATCAGTTATGCCCCACTAGTTTTTTTTTTTTTTTATTGAATTAAATTAGAAAAAGAACTTAGTCGTGCAAAGTGTATCGCAACAAGACTAGGAGGAGAAAATATCCTGTTTTTGGTGAAGATGCAAAAATCATGCCTGTATGAAGCAGGCCTCATGGTGTAGATAGGTCTGATTATCTAAACCATTTGAATTTTTTCATTCTCTTACTTTTAAGAACATGACCAAAGAAGAACATGGAAGAGCATATGCATTTGCGACCACAGCTAAATATATGTCTTATCCTTTTCAGACACAGAACTTCTTAAATGGCAGGGACCTACACTTCGCAGAAAGTGAGACATATCAAATGACAGCAGTCTAGTGGCTAATTAAGCTGGATGTCATGGCAGCTTGGGCTTGAATTTGGCTATATTTCCTACCTGCGTAGACAAGTCATCCTTTCCCTCAAAGACACATTTCCTCATCAACAAAATGGGAATAATAATAGGTCTGTTGTGACCTAATACTTATGAAAGGCTTACAGTATCTGGCAATGGGTATTGATTAGGAAGAATGGTAGCAGTAATATTAAACATTTTAAAATATGCAGCATTTCATCTTGGACACAAAAATATGGGTAGAATAGTCCTTTGATTTACTGGGAAAAGCAGTCACATCACTTGTATGCATTTACGAATGGCCTTAGGAACGTCTTCACTCGCTCAAAATTATCTCAACTTGCTGAAATGGGGGGAATAAAATCAAAGGATGAAATTTATCAGAGATAAATGTTAAGTACTAAACAGAAGATTATTACAGGTGAGACTTGAGACTTCTCTTCACGTGAAAAGAACATGACAATAGGATAGGCAGTAAACCTAAGATGTATTAATGAAGATAAAGTGTCCAGACTAAGGAGATTAACATCTTAACCACTGAGGAATGAATGAAGTCTGAGGAAGATGTAGGCAGGAAAGAAAAGAAATAATAAATGTCAACACTTAGTTATTATCTCTCTATAGTCAAAACAGTATCATATTCAAGAGGTAGTCTACTAATTCTGTACCTTTCTAGAGGCCATAATTTGAATCAAAAGAATGAAGAGGAGGCAGATATTACCACATGTGAATTTATTAGTCAAGGTTTAGACTAAGCTGCTTCAACATATAGTGGTGATGGAAGGAGATGGAATGGTCCGTGGTAGGAAGGTGATCTAGACAGGTAGAAAAAAAAAAAAACCTACTCTATGATTTACCCAGGTATTTAAACTGGAAAATCAACCAGTCATCTCCAACATATGGTTCCATCCTTAAGTCTAAAGCTGCCTCTGCAGTTGTTGCCACATCCCAACTACCAAGATATTAAGGACAAGTAATCTTGTCTATAAACAGATGACCTGGAAGTTCCACAAATTACTTTAGCTCACATCCTACCAACCCAAACTTAATTGCATGGCCACATTTAAATCAAATCCCTACAATTATACAGAGAAAGTGACAAATAGATTCAAGGGATTAGCTCTGATAGACAGAGTGCCTGAAGAACTATGGACAGAGGTTTGTGACATTGTACAAGAGGCAGTGATCAAGACCATCCCCAAGGAAAAGAAATGCAAAAAGGCAAACTGGCTGTCTGAGGAGGCCTTACAAATAGCTGAGAAAAGAAGAGAAGCTAAAGGCAAAGGAGAAAAGGAAAGATATAACCATTTGAATGCAGAGTTCCAGTGAACAGCAAGGAGAGATAAGAAAGCCTTCCTCAGCGATCAATGCAAAAAAATAGATGAAAATAATAGAATGGGAAAGACTAGAGATCTCTTCAAGAAAACTAGAAACACCAAGGGGACTTTTCATGCAAAGATGGGCACAATAAAGGACAGAAATGGTATGGACCTAACAGAAGCAGAAGATATTAAGAAGAGGTGACACGAATACACAGAAGAGCTATACAAAAAAGATCTTCATGACCCAGATAACCAAAATGATGTCATCACTCAGCTAGAGCCAGATATCCTGGAATGTGAGGTCATCACTATGAACAAAGCTAGTGGTGGTGATAGAATTCCAGTTGAGCTATTTCAAAGATGATGCTGTCAAAGTGCTACACTCAATAATGCCAGCAAATTAGGAAAACGCAGCAGTGGCCACAGGACTGGAAAAAGTCAGTTATTCTAATCCCAAAGAAAGGCAATGCCAAAGAATGCTGAAATTACCAAACAATAGCACTAATCTCACACACTAGCAAAGTAATTTTCAAAATTCTCCAAGCCAGGCTTCAACAGTATGTGAACTGTGAACTTCCAGATGTTCAAGCTGGATTTAGAAAAGGCAGAGGAACCAGAGATCAAATAGCCAATATTCATTGGATCTTTGAAAAAGCAAGAAAGTTTCAGAAAACCATCTACTTCTGCTTTATTGACTACACCAAAGCCTTTGGCTCTGTGGATCACAACAAACTGTAGAATATTCTTAAAGAGATGGGAATACCAGACCACCTGATCTGCCTCCTGAGAAATCTGTATGCAGATCAAGAAGCAACAGTTAGAAGTGAACATGGAACAACAGACTCTTTCCAAATCGGGGAGTATGTCAAGTCTGCATATTGTCACCCTGCTTATTTAATTTATATGCAGAGTACATCATGAGAAATACTGGACTGGATGAAGCATAAGGTGGAAGCAAGATTGCTAGGAGAAATATCAATAACCTCAGATATGCAGATGACACCACCCTTATGGCAGAAAGCAGAAAACAACTAAAGAGCCTCTTGATGAAAATGAAAGAGGAGAGTGAAATAGCTGGTTTAAAACTCAACATTCAGAAAACTAAGATTATGGCATCCAGTGCCATTACTTCATGCCAAATAGATGGCGAAACAATGGAAACAGTGACAGACTTTCTTTTCTTGGACTCCAAAATCACTGCAGATGGTGACTGCAGCCATGAAATTAAAAGACGCTTGCTCCTTGGAAGAAAAGCTATGACCAACCTAGACAGCTTATTAAAAAGCAGAGACATTACTTTACCAACAAAGGTCCGTCTCGTCAGAGCTATGGTTTTTCCAGTAGTCATGTACGGATGGGAGAGTTGGACAATAAAGAAAACTGAGCACTGAAGAACAGATGCTTTTGAACTGCGGTGTTGGATAAGACTCTTGAGAGTCTCTTGGGCTGTAAGGAGATCCAATCAGTCCATCCTAAAGGAAATCAGTCCTGAATATTCATTGGAAGGACTGATGCTGAAGCTGAAATTCCAATACTTCAGCCACCTGATGCGAAGAGCTGACTCATTTGAAAAGACCCTGATGCTGGGAGGGATTGAAGGCAGGAAGAGAAGAGGATGACAGAGGATGAATTGGTTGGAAGGCATCATCGACTTGATGGACATGAGATTGAGTAAGCTCAGGGAGTTGTTGATGGGACAGGGAGGGCTGGCGTGCTGCAGTCCATGAGGTTGCAAAGAGTTGGACATGACTGAGCGACTGAACTGAACTCACTGTTAGAGAAGTTGAGAAATGTGGTCTCCAGATATATCAGCATAAAATAGCCAAAAGTCAATCTGTTGGGGTGGGAGTGAGGTGTGATCATTAATTAAAGAGAGAAGTGGAGAATAAACACAAAGAAGGGAGAAGTTAAAAGTTTCTGCCACAGAATCATATAAACATTAGAGCCAATCAGTACTAGAATTCTCACTCTTATGAACCTACTGCACTTTCTTAGTATTCAGAGTTAGTCACAGATACAACAGAAAATATTCCGGAATTCAATAGTGGATGACACTATATGGTAAATGCGGTTCCTTCTAACCCTGACATTTTGTCATTTTAAAATGGCCTTTCAACAAGTCTCTGCTTAACACACTGTTGGATGGAATTTGAAAGTGACTACTCTATGCCCTGATGTCTCATTCCACTTCTTGTATCATTAGGGTAAAGGGCCAAATTCTTAACTTCTGTCAGTGCAGATACTATATTTCATTCATCATAATTTAAAGGGGTACCTATTTTTAAAATAAACATAAATGAAATGTTAGTCAAGTCTCAGATCTCAACTCAGCCATAACTCATAGTATTATTCACCTAATATTTATTTTTTCAGAAAGTTAGTAAAAAAAAAAGGTAGAAAGTTAATAGATAATTTTGCAGCATATATTCAGGTTAAGAATATATAGCTACTGCTTTCTTTAACTATTAATTTATGAGTTATACTAAGGACTTATTTTAAATGTCTGTTATAAATCAATATTACAGATAGGCAAAAGTTTCTCCAAATGAGATTATTCACCTTTGGTGGCAGCCGGGAGGGGGTAATATGGGAAGGAAAAAAAGTAAAACTTAATCCCAGCTGATTTTTCTGAAGTTGTGACTTTATGACAAAGATGTAATTTAAGTAAACAAAATGGAGGCAGAGGGAGGAAGTCAGTCAATTTGTCAGTTTAATTCTACTGGTTACATTTTTCAAACTTTGACCTAACTGTCCCATAAAGATACAGTCTCAGAAGGCTTACTTTATAATTGAAAGTTAAACTTGAATTAAAACGACACAGTGTCTATAAGACATCTCCGTGGGTATTAGAGAAGGTGGAGGATGCCTCCCCTAAAGCAATGACTTGTTCAGTTTAGAAAAGGCTGGATTTACAGTTCCGCCCAGAACTTCAGTCATTTTCATGCAGTATTCAAATGCACAATCTTCTGCAGCACTGAATCATCTTTGGGGGGCTGAGCAAAGAATTAAATTACACGTAAAGCTTTTCTTCAAAGGGTTCATGTTGTTTCTACTACCTTCTTCAGATAAGATAGCAAATTGTGGTAAACAAACATGATTTATCTGGATTCACTTTTCAAAATAATAGTAAATCTAATGAGAATTTCAGAATAACTCAAGAGTAGGTTCTTTATTTCATTCAGTAGTTAGGGGAATATTTACTCTCACTCAGGCTTTATTTTTTAAAAAATCACATAAGTGCTCATGAAATTGAAACTCTGGTAAAGATTGGGAGACTTACCCTTTAGTGACTATTTTGATTATTTTCTCTCAATAAAAATTAATTTACTCATGTAAACCCTTATCTGTCTTACACTGACCGACTGTACTGGGAGATGAATTAGATACATTTATGATTGAATTTCAAAAGCTACAAAACATATATTTATGTATATGCATACATATGCACAACAGTAATTTATTTCTCTTTAGAATAAGTAATATTTGAGAAAATTTATTATTCAAATCCAACTCAGAGTAATCTAAAAAGGACTTACTTCTAAATAACTAGACAAATATTCAGAATTAAAATTAAATATTTTTCAGAATTTTTCAATCCAGCTGCAAATTAACACATTCATTTTTCCATTGTTTCAAGTAAAAATGATTGAAGTGCTCATGAAAAATCGTGCTTCATGTGTGATTAAACTGATTTATTTCTACTTCTAATTCCATTTAGTTTAATAAAATGCTAACATTAAAGGAGCGATCAAGGCTTAAGATGCTGACAGGAAGTTTAGTTTTCAAGTAAAATCATGGGATTGGAGCCCATGCTTGTCTACACCATGATCACTGGCATTTACAGGAAGGAATTTGTGCAATGGGCAGGAAGATTATTGCTAACGCCTTCCAGAGATCATGAGGCTTGCATTTAACAAACATAACTTTATACTTTCCGAGGCCAACCCCTAGCTAGGAGTAAGGATATAGCCCCTCAGCAATTAGGCTGGGGACATGGGTTATTGACTGACGTACCATGAAATACCACCAGACCCTAGAAGGAGAGCTCACTGCAGAATGTGCTAACTGACGCTTAATTGAGACAGTAAGATCTCCATGGCAAATTGTAATATGTAATTGATGCCATTCATGTATCTGCCGCAAACACTCTAATAAAATAAATTATTTTCTAGCACAGAGAAAAATCACACACTGCTAAACCTAGAAAAGTACAGGATTTATCTCTGCCTACAGCCTTTGGAGTTTTGTTCCTTAGTCTTGCTTAAAAATCTTTATGACCAGTATTTGACTTCCATTCAATATTTAAAGTGCATACTGATTTTTTTTTTTTTAGCATTTTCCTTGGAAGACTTAGCCTGATAGCTCTTTCTCCACAAAAATGCTTAAATGATTGACACCCGACTTGCAAGTGGAAGTGGGTAATCAAAGTGTCTACAGAGCTCCTTTTCATTTGCTTCCTACCCCACACCAACTCTTCCAATTCAGTAATTAATGTCTTCTCCTGGTAACTTAGGAACAGCAAAGGAAATTTACAGATGTGGGCATATTACCCTGTATCAAAACTCCCACTCTGATATATTCTATTTTTTTTTTTTTGGCAGTGCCACCTGGCGAACCTGGGACCCCTGCAATGGAAACACAGAGTCTTACCCACTGGACCACCAGGGAAGTCCCCACTCTGATGAATTCTTCAGAGTATTTCTCACTTCTTATGGTGGAAGGAGGAAGTTTTCATGTGACGTCCCTTCACCCTCTCTCTCTGTCTTGTGGGCAGATTCACAGAAACAGCCAGGGTCACACAATTGAACAGCAGTCAGATTCCTCTCACCACGATAGAGCAGAACCCTTCCCAAGTACTGAGCTCAGAGGAGTCAACAGAATCACATTGAGCTTGTCTGAAGAGAAAAATTCACACCACTCCAGGATTCACCTTAATGGCCAGGCTCTCACTAACCAGGCCCCAGACCACAGACCTTTCCCTCTTTCTTCCTTTCTTATCAAGCTTTCCTACTATATCTTATACACCATTTAGGTTCTGATATTAGGTTTGTTGACATCAAAAATTAATTCCTACTACAGTGTGAGGAATTCACCATAGTTTAAAAGTTTTATCTTTCCCCAGGGACATCAACATTTCAAGCAAGACTTCCAGGAATGCAATTTCCTAGTTGTCAAAGTGAATGTCTAATGGTAGGAATTTCAATCAACTAATAACACAGGATGCCAGGAGTGATATTTCAGTGACTTCCACTCCCTCAATCATAGTATATATAATAGTTTTATTTAGTGAGCTCCATCCCAGATACTACGCTAGGTATATATGGAAAAGGACCTCATTAAACAACTTCCTCTGCCTACTTGTAAGGTTAATCCACACCCAGCAGAATAAACACAATATTTGGTTCTAACTAGACTATAAGCTTTGCCTAAGCTGAGTAATTTAAGAATCATTTATTTCACAAAAGCACTGTGTGTGCCAATTATTGCCTAAGCTTGAACTAGTTTCTGACAACCCAAAAGTGAATTATACAAGACTCATGAAATCTAAGGATTTCATTGTCCCATGAGATATAGCTCATAGTCAAAATATACAATATATGTATTATTACAAGGCAGGCTATGGAACTAGTCAACACAACCTCCCTTATAACTCATCCTGCACTAGTGAAGTTTCCAGTTTACTTGTCTGCTCCCTGCCCATCCCCTGTATCCTTGTGGGACAAGACTGTGTCTTACCCATCTTTGTAATTTACTTACCTAACTTCAGGATACAAAACACATTAGATAAGATAGGCAGGTGTGGATAGAGAAACTGACCCTCAGGGATGTTGAGGGTTTAGTCACAATGAAAAACTAGTAAGATCAGAAATGGATTCAAATCTAGGTCCTTTAGCTCTAGGTGACATGCTCTTGCCTTAACATCATTCATCTGTTGACATTCCTTTCCAGGAATCAACCTGACAATAATGCACAGGTAAGCACGAATGCTAAGCATATACACCTACAGTCCTTTCTAGTAATCTACAGATCACCTGCATGTAAATTACTTGCTTTGTGGCTTATCTGTTAGAAATGACTGCTATCAGAGTGGTTTCCACCTGCCAGTGCCATAAATACAGCTCTGCACCTTCTCCCCTGATTACTGCTTGCACAGGAAATGCAGACCACAAAGATTCTAATATTAGCATAGAAGCAACACAATTTAAATAACAAATCTGATGCAACCCACCCACTGCCAATTGACAAAATTTAATATAAATAGTTCTTAAGAGAAGTATATCCCTGCATTAATACAGATAATTAATTATTAATATCCCTACATTAATTACAGATTAATTTAGAGTTTATTGTAAATACTTAACTTTGTTGGAATTTACATTAAGAGAGTCTGTTTTCAGTAGGGGTATTTAAGAATATTGATATGTTCTTTCCTTTCTGAAGCTGCCCACCTCCAGGACACACTGTATAACCTTCACTCTTGGAGGCCCCACAACTCATGCAATCTTATAAGGTAAATCTGGGAAATGCAGCCCTCTCTATTCAAATTGCCATGACACCATTCCATGGAAAGATTTGCTAGAGACCTGCCAATAGTAAAGCTCCCAGGTGAGCAATAGCATCTTTCCACATACAGAGAGCAAATTCAGACTTGTCACAAGTGGCCATTTAATCACGAAACGATTCTCTAGACACCACTTGTGTGATTTAGTTTTCAACATGTAAGTTCTCAGGTATGATTGCAAAAGACCAACCACAATGAGGTTATAAAATTAAACACACACACAGAGAAATAAGACTCTGGTGACTTAAAAAAAAACTTTTTTTGTTCCTTCTTTCACCAAGCTTTTCCTATTCCATCCAGATGGAGAGGACCACAGAAAAATCTGAGGTAGCAGAGATGTCACCAGTACAGTGCTGCTCTGAGGACCACAGGTAGAGTTTTCCTGAAGACTTAAATAGATACAAAGTCTTTTGTCCCTTCAGAATAAAAAGTCTAGCATACTTGACAATGAACCTGTCATTTTAAACCTTGAGGGTTTTAATTTTATACATAATAGAGTTGGAAAATGAACCTATCATATAGTTTTGCTCAGAATTCAGACTTATATTATGTACTCCTACAGACGCCCTAAAAGGTACTCAACTGGCAGGGTGTTGACATATACTGAAGTGGCAATCCTAATAGCTATCTGTCGTGCACAAACTACTTTAGCAAACTACTACAGGAAACCCTTTTCATTCAGCGCTATAGACAAGCAGTTAAACATATATAGTAGCCCAGCTAGTTAGTTATCATCTTGTTCTCACTAAGAAGAGACAAGCATATGCAAACTTGTGGTGGAGGGGAAGGAAAAACGTGAATGTATATTCAAGGTTTTCTAAGGCTACTTAAGATGAGATAATTGCACTCCTATTACCTGGTTCTGAAGATTACATCGCAAAGACTAAATAACTTTGTGTGTGTGTGTGTGTGTATGTGTGTGTGTGTGTGTGTGTGTGTGTGTATAAAATTATATACAGCAAGTGTAGTCATTAATTGGGAGAACTGAATGAATGCGGTATCTGACCACGAAAAAGACAAGATAAAAAACATTAATCAAGCAGCATTTAATCTCCATTTACATCAACTTCCTGAAGAAGCACCTCCAAAACTAATATGTTAGCAACATAAACAAAATTATAATTAAAGAGATAAATTTATCTCTATTTTGAATGTAACATTCACTCCATTGATGAAACTATTTTTCTCCATTTCATGTTTGAAGAAAAGATCCAATGTGTCATTTCAAAATTTGGTTTGGCTTTGCCATATTGCATTTATCCAAGCGAACAGATTCAGCACAGCATACCGTTTTAATGTAATGATATGCCACTGCTTCTGGACCCAGCAATAAGAGGAACATCCAAAAACAGGCATAAAACACCCATGAAGAAATGACAGAGCTTGAAGTCAGCTTGAAATTATCTGAATCATAAATTCTTACAAGCAGAGGGAGAATAAAGAGAAATGGAGAAGCAAGGAGGAGGGGAAAAGAGCAGATGAGTGGCTCATTCTACCCACCTCCAGCACTGAATTTAGGAGCTTTATGCACTTTCCTATTTCTTACTGACAGGGCTCCAGGTGTATATCAACTGACCCACAATCATGGATGCATTAGAAGCTCTGCCTCCACTGTGCTGAAAGGGAAGACTGTGCCCAGTTTGGTGCTCATGCATTTTGCATTCTGGATACAAAGTACGTATATGTGCACAGTTGTGTATAATGGATAATGGTGCACGTTTCGCACCTTCCACATCGGCTTTCTTCAAACTTCATTTTCCTTCCCCAGATATCTGCTGCCTGTCTTCATTCCTGCAGAATGTCACCATTTGATGGGAACTCTGTAAATCTATATTTAGTGCCTGGGATACACCCTTTCGTCTTAACACCCTCAAGATGGCTGAGATCAGCACTTCTGTCAACAGTTTCCAGGTTTGAACTCTGGGGAACTAGGCTGGAATTTTCATCACAGATGAGTAAAGCTTGAGGAACACCACAAAACCCATCCTTTCTGACTAGCACATCCAGCTAGAAACTCTAGTATCTTTGACCACTCCTTTCCTTTTTGTCAATATTTAAATTGGGATTTAGGATGGGTATGTTGCTAAAAATCTAGAGTTCTTAAAACTAAAAAACAGAAAATATAATATGATGATACACCACCTTACACATTCAAGGGGAAAAAAAATGCCTCCAGAAGGCCAAATGCAATGTTTCCATTGGCAGGCCTGGGTGGTGTCCTTTGTACTACTATACGTATATATAATGTGCTCTCAGGGGCTTTCATCCCCCCTCCAGACTGTAAACACCTTGGCAGCATCCAGAACATGGGAGGTTTTCTATAAATGTCTACAGAATTCATTGGCAACATCAGCAGCTTCTTTAAATATTGGGGGTCTAACTCCCCTTTCTTCTGTTTATTATTTTCACTTGGGAATATCTAAGAAGATTTGCCTTTCCAGCCCAAGAACTAGATGAGCATCAGGGAAGAAAAATCATTAGAGAGGTAAGAGAATTCTATAAACAATTCCATGCCCTTGATTTGAACCCTCCAGGTTCCTATAAGTAAGTAGCTTTTTAGGAGCAGGCTACCCCTATTTTGACCTTTAAGCTCATTTTTAATATTAACCACTATGGCAGACATTAAGAAGACCCAAGAAGCACAAAGTGTCTGCAGAGCTAAGCAGAGGAACTCCTTGTACCCAAGATGAACTTTCTCTATACTATATTTGTATATTGGATTTATCTCAAAGCTAAGCTAGATATGGGGGTAATTAGGTATCTGAACAATTATTACTTGGTGAGAGAAAGGTGGAGTAACTATAACCAAGCAGAAGAAAATCCAGGTTTTAAATTGCCTTTAAGTATAGTTTGAAATTATGTAGTTAGTACCCTGTGGTCAGCACAGCTTTCTGGAATGCAGCATATCTGTGAGCAAAAACTTTTCTGTAACTTATATTCTGGATATTTGAATGCTTTATTTTCAATATAGCACTCTGGAAAGAGTTCTGAAAGCCATAAGAAGGCTTAAATAATGCTATACAATGAAAGGCTAGATGACAATCAGAATATTCGAGTGTGTTATTTTTGCTTTAAAAAGAAACATCAGAAATACGGTTTCTGTAATGATCTCATTTTCTGAAAGGAATCCGATTGCAGACAGAGAAGCTTTCGTAGAAGCTAGGGATGTATAGCTTGAGAAACATTGATTTAAAGTGAATACTTAGAATCACATTAACCATTGTTCTGCTGGAAATACCTAGTTAATTATTGATAAACACCCTGATGTCACGATCAGGTTCAATACCCAGGGCTCACACTGCCTGGTTTTTTTGGTGACCTTCCACATCAATAGCTATTCAAATGTTCAGGTGGCTTCCATTTCAGGTTTTATTTATTTTGGTTTACATTTTTTCCCCTCATAAAAGAGCACAAGGTCATTCCCACCTGCATTGTTCCACAAAGGTTACCCAGCACACATTAGAAGCATGCGGTCCATGAGCCAAATATAGCATATGGCTGTGTTTGTTTTGGCTTCCAGATGTTTAATAGATTTCTTTAGATATGGATATGTTTTCCTGTTTGCCAGAGTTCTCACCACTCCCTAATGCTTTTACCCACATATCTACAATTAATTTCTTAGTCTCTACAGACACTTGATTGGAAAGCCCTAGGCTAGCTAGAGTCTAGGCTTTCCCTGATGCAAGAAATATTCTTTATTCCATGCTATTCCTCTCATATTTCACTTGACTGATTTGATTTAGCACTAAAATTTCACATTCATTCATTGTTTGTTGAGCTTCTTCTAGATGTCCAGGACTGACCTGGGCACTGATGACAACAGTGTCTACTGGGGATACATCATGCCTACACTCACAGAGCTTTCATTCTTGATGGGGATGAGACTGCATATGGACAAAAAATAAATACTTTTAGGTGATGATAAATATGATGTAAAGAAAAATGAAGCAAAGGAAGAAGATCGAGAATGACAGGGGATGCGATTTTCAACCGGGTGTTAGGAACATTCTCTCTGACAAGGTGACATCTTAGCACACACCTGAATAAAGTAATAGGATGGACCACAGGCAGATCGGTGGGAAGAACTTCCCAAGCAGAGGTCTCCTCTTAGAAAGAGTGTTGCCTTCTTAGAGGTAAGAATGCTAACTCTAGAATAACTCTTGGTTTCCTCAGTTGATTAGAGAAGAAAACTGCCAGTGGTTTTTTACTTAATTCTGTATTTTTTACATTTAGTTGTTTTTTTTTTAATGAAGTGAAAAAAAAAATCAGTAATTTTCAAACTCTTCCTTCACTATTACAACTTGACTTGATGCTTCTGTTATCACCCAAACAAGGATAATAGAAATTTACTAAAGGAAAGTGTTTATTGAAAAGAATGATTTTAGAAAACTCTCTCACTAAAAATTGCAAGGTTACTTCAAACAGCAACAATAATGACTAACAAACAATGGCATAATTATGCAAAAAAGAATCATATTCCTTTGGCGAGTACCTTTTAAATAATAGAAAGAAATGAACACTCTACCTTTTTAAAGAAAGATTAAGTGGTGGTTGTAAATGAGTAATTAAGGAAGCATAATCTTTGTGTTTTAAGATAGCAAAAATTTCTTAAGAGATCTGAAAAATCATTTATATCAATTCTTACTTTTGAACAATAAGAAAACTAAAGCTCTAAGGGATTAAGTGGCTTGTCCAAGGACAAAGAATCATTTATTGGTCAAGCTAGAATCTGAACCGAAGGTTCCTAATTTTTAGACTGATACTCTTACAACTGTATATATTCCATTCCAATAATGAAGTTAAAAAATCAAAAACTACTATTAAGACTTGTTATCTTCTATGTTGTGAACTAACACACAATGGCTGCAATGAGTTTGATATTTTCTCAGTGTATCCACTATGCCTTCCTCTCCTTGACTACAGGAATGTGAAAGCATGTTCTATCAGGAAGGCTAATTTGTACCTCTTTATATCAAACACTCTAAGCCCTAGTTTATGGTTATGAAGGGCAAGATTAATTTAGGAGTTTCACAGATGCTTTAGAAAGGCATTAGTGCAGCCTCTTGGATCAGAAAAAAGCAGATGTCTAAGTAACAACACTCAATAGAGTCTAAATCCCTTTCTGGGTCTTTGCAGATGCTGATCATGGGAAAGAGGAACCAAGTTAGCTGGCTCAGTTTATGCAGAATCGCTGGGTTGCTAAGTCCACTCTGATCTCCATCTTGTGTATGTTTAATATGTCAATTTACTGCAGAAATAGTCAGTCATTATTTCTTTGCTCATATTCTTACTTTTAAGTGAAAAAACATATCTATGAAATATAAATAAATTAGCTGAAAACTGATATAAAACATCAATATATAATAATTTTTTAAAAGTTCTTCAACTTAAATTGATTTTCAAGATTAACCTAAACCTAAAGTTACCTAGTTACTTTTTTACTGATACCTAAAATTAAATTATTGATCATTAAAAATCCCTATCACCAATAAGATACTATTTTAAAATGCTATGTATTTTACTGTCAGCATAATAGCATGATATTCTTTGCAAACTTCCTATTATTTACATAAAATGTTCAAATCATTAGTTTCAATATCTATATAGTAAACTCACAGAAATGTATCAGTTGTGGATCCCAGTATAGGTTCAGCTTAGTTCAGTTCAGTTCAGTTTAGTTCAGTTGCTCAGTCGTGTCCGACTCTTTGCGACCCCATGAATCGCAGCACGCCAGGCCTCCCTGTCCATCACCAACTCCTGGATTCACTCAGACTCACGTCCCTCGAGTCCGTGATGCCATCCAGCCATCTCATCCTCTGTCGTCCCCTTCTCCTCCTGCCCCCAATCCCTCCCAGCATCAGAGTCTTTTCCAATGAGTCAACTCTTCTCATGAGGTGGCCAAAGTATTGGAGTTTCAGCTTTAGCATCATGCCTTCCAAAGAAATCCCAGGGTTGATCTCCTTCAGAAGGGACTGGTTGGATCGTCTTGCAGTCCAAGGGACTCTCAAGAGTCTTCTCCAACACCACAGATCAAAAGCATCAATTCTTTGGCACTCAGCCTTCTTCACAGTCCAACTCTCACTTCCATACATGATCACAGGAAAAACCATAGCCTTGACTAGATGGACCTTAGTCGGCAATGTCTCTGCTTTTGAATATGCTATCTAGGTTGGTCGTAACTTTTCTTCCAAAGAGTAAGCATCTTTTAATTTCATGGCTGCAGTCACCATCTGCAGTGATTCTGGAGCCCCCAAAAAATAAAGTCTGACACTGTTTCCACTGCATAGAAGTTAAATAAGCAGGGTGACAATATACAACCTTGACGTACTCCTTTTCCTATTGGGAACCAGTCTGTTGTTCCATGTCCAGTTCTAACTGTTGCTTCCTGACCTGCATACAGATTTCTCAAGAGGCAGGTCTGGTGGTCTGGTATTCCCATCTCTTTCAGAATTTTCCATAGTTTATTGTGATCCACACAGTCAAAGGATTTGGCATAGTCAATAAAACAGAAATAGATGTTTTTCTGGAACTCTCTTGCTTTTTCCATGATCCAGTGGATATTGGCAATTTGATCTCTGGTTCCTCTGCCTTTTCTAAAACCAGCTTGAACATCAAAAGTTCACAGTTCACATATTGCTGAAGCCTGGCTTGGAGAATTTTGAGCATTACTTTACTAGCATGTGAGATGAGTGCAATTGTGCGGTAGTTTGAGCATTCTTTGGCAGTGCCTTTCTTTGGGATTGGAATGAAAGCTGAACTTTTCCAGTCCTGTGGCCACTGCTGAGTTTTCCAAATTCGCTGGCATATTGAGTGTAGCACTTTCACAGCATCATCTTTCAGGATTTGAATCAGCTCAACTGGAATTCCATCACCTCCACTAGCTTTGTTCATAGTGATGCTTTCTAAGGCCCACTTGACTTCACATCCCAGGATGTCCGGCTCTAGATGAGTGATCACATCATCATGATTATCTGGGTCATGAAGATCTTTTTTGTACAGTTCTTCTGTGTATTCTTGCCACCTCTTCTTAATATCTTCTGCTTTGGTTAGGTCCCTACCATTTCTGTCCTTTATCAAGCCCATCTTTGCATGAAATGTTCCCTTGGTATCTCTAATTTTCTTGAAGAGATCTTTAGTCTTTCCCATTCTGTTCTTTTCCTCTATTTCTTTGCATTGATCACTGAAGAAGGCTTTCTTATCTCTTCTTGCTATTCTTTGGAACTCTGCATTCAGATGCTTATATCTTTCCTTTTCTCCTTTGTTTTTGACCTCTCTTCTTTTCACTACTATTTGTAAGGCCTCCTCAGACAGCCATTTTGCTTTTTTGCATTTCTTTTCCATGGAGATGGTCTTGATCCCTGTCTCCTGTAGAATGTCACAAACCTCATTCCATAGTTCATCAGGCACTCTATCTATCAGATCTAGGCCCTTTAATCTATTTCTCACTCCACTGTATAATCATAGTGGATTTGATTTAGGTCATACCTGAATGGTCTAGCGGTTTTCCTACTTTATTCAATTTGAGTCTGAATTTGGTAATAAGGAGTTCATGATCTGAGCCACAGTCAGCTCCTGGTCTTGTTTTTGTTGACTGTATAGAGCTTCTCCATCTCTGGCTGCAAAGAATATAATCCATCTGATTTTGGTGTTGACCATCTGGTGATGTCCATGTGTAGAGTCTTCTCTTGTGTTGTTGGAAGAGGGCGTTTGCTATGACCAGTGCATTTTCTCGGCAAAACTCTATTAGTCTTTGCCCTGCTTCATTCTGCATTCCAAGGCCAAATTTGCTTGTTACTCCAGGTGTTTCTTGACTTCTTACTTTTGCATTCCAGTCCCCTACAATGAAAAGGACATCTTTTTTGGGTGTTAGTTCTAAAAGGTCTTGTAGGTCTTCATAAAACCATTCAACTTCAGTTTCTTCAGTGTTACTGGTTGGGACATAGACTTGGATAACTGTGATATTGAATGGTTTAGTGGATACATATTGAGTTTCTATTATGTGCTGCTGCTGCTGCTAAGTCGCTTCAGTCATGTCTGACTCTGTGAGACCCCACAGAGGGCAGCCCACTGGGCTCCCCTGTCCCTGGGATTCTCCAGGCAAGAACACTTGAGTGCATTGCCATTTCCTTCTCCTCTATTATGTGTTAAGAAGATAATAAAAATATTATCTATTTTATATGAGATATAAAATAGATATATATTATATATATTATATATTATATTAAATATATTATATATCTATATTATAATATATAGTATATTAGTGTATATATAGTATATAGTATATAATATATATTATACTATATGTTATATATTATATATAGTATAATACAATATATTATAATATATAATATATATCTATATTATAATAAAAATATTATAGAAATGATCCCTGAACTCAAAAAAGTTAGATTTGACTTAGCGTTTGTTAGATGTCAGAGGCCTGATAAATTTTTGTTTATGTTTTATTTAGATTATAGTGAATCTCCCACCCAAAACTAATCCAACAGCACAGGCCTTATGCTTTAGCTATGCTATGGACGTGTATAATCCCATTCATTTGAAGAAAGTGGGACATGCTATAATCTGAAGAGAATACATGGAGAGGAAGTTTTGGCTTACACATAATAGGCTTTCAATAAAATCCTGATGATTGACCAGCAACTCAGTTCTTCTGTTCCAACTTGGTAACCAAGGAAGGCATCTCTTACAGTGAAACCCTTTCAGAATATCAAGAATCTCCATGGTGTACCCCTCTGACATAACAGGGATTCCAAAAATCCAATGCTACAGAAGAGATGAGAAAAGTAACAGGATTCAGGGAAGTTTCTAGCAGCAGTGAAATCAAAAGTGTTTGGCAATTGTATACATGAGCCATTTGAAATCAGACATTGTTAATTCGGGAATGGTCTGAATACATATTATGCAAATATTCACATGGGTTCATATTAAGTTTCAGTGCATACCCTTTATCCTCTGTAAATCTTGGAGAAGCAAAACACGGCAACTTGATTTATTCTAGAAACTAAATAGTCAGAAAAAACAATCAACTCTTTCTCAATTTCTGAAGGAAAGCATTGCAACATATACAGAAGTTTTAGATTAAATAAACAGCTTAGTGTTGAATACATTTTTAAAAAGGAAAAAGAAAAAAAAACTTTAAGATAGGATAGTCTTTAAATTGAAATATTGGATGGAGAGGTGAAATATCCAGTAGTGTTCTTTTGTCCTAAAGAACTTTCTTTTAAAGAATTTGTGGTCTGGGGAAGAGTATATAATTTATCACTGCCAAATAATTGCTTTACTTTGTTAAAAATCTATATATCTTTATTTTGAAATTTCTAAATAATAAAATAATAAAGAAATATGCTCAAGCAAAAAAGCTATATAATTTTTCTAAATATAACAATGGCTTACAGAGTGTGAGTAGTAGCAAATATCCTGAAATTTTAGGTCAGTGATATGAATATTCAATTAAAATTTTAATAATGAGATACGGCCTAAATGTATCCTTCAAGGACACCAGATGTTTGAACACAGACAAAAATTCAGATATATATTTAAAATATTAACTCAAATATATGCTAAAACTTCTTAGAGTGTACAGTCCAGCTCCTTTACTTTAAAAGTGAAGAAACAGAAAGCCAGGTGATTTCTTTCACTCACTTTCACAAGACTGCATAGTTTACTGGCAGAAGAGAACTCAGCTTTTGCCAATGCTTACCAGTAAACTGTGCTACCTCTAATTAGCGTACTGAGTTTTTAAATAATAGTGAACTACTGATTAGCCTGTACCTTACTAAAAATGAGAACATTTACTTAGACTTTTCCAAAAAGAATGTTTTAAGTAAAATGGGTATCTGCAGTTAAGAACAAGAAACTGCCAGAAAAATGCAGGAAGAGGAGAGAAACATTTAATGTGCTTCAATATTTTGACTAATTCTGGATATCTCAATAATTCAGCATTTTGTCACTCAATTTAGACATTCAATCCATGATGCTAAATCCAGTTAGAAACAACTATGATCTGCGAGAAGAAAATCCTCAATATTCAAGACAGTATTTTTTAATGTATCTAGTAAACATTGTAGATAAGAAGCTAATTCTGATACGGGTAGATTGAATTAAGTCCACAGAGGTTAGCAATTGAAAGGAAAATGAATTACCATATTTTGGAGTTGTATACAGTCGGCAGCCCTGGAATTTGTAGCCACAACAAAGACCACAAATGTACAAGGAAGAAAAGGAACAACGTTAGATAGCATCTACCAAACCAGCCCTATTGCAATTGATTCCATTTCTAGCTTCTCTCTGACCCCACTGTTACCCTCAAATCCCACTCAGCTTCCATGCCGAGTTTTTTATTCTGCTGCTGTTTTCTCTCTACATAGCTTCTTTCCAAACCACCATCCATGTTCCACTCATCAACCACTGCTTTAGAAAGCTTCAGGCTGGATGGCCAGGCATGAAGTGCTGGCAGGTGGTGTAGCTGTTAGCCAGCCTTGTGTATCACAGGAGATCTGATGCTATCAAATTCCTTTTCCCCCAAAGACTAAAGAGAGCAAGCCTCTGTGAGCATGCAGGAGGGGGATGAAAACAGTTTGTCTCCTGAGCAGCCAGCCTTTGTCATATTACAAATGAAATCACTTCGGAAATTTAGAGAATTAATATCATAATGAAGACGGGAGTACCCATTAGGGTGGTCTAATGTTGCTCTGGAGAAATGTGATGGATGCCCAGTGGCTGCAAGCCCTTATTTGCAGAGAGTCACCTCTGCAGTTGCCATTATTAAGAAGATGTCTGAAGCAGAGGATCAGACACAACCATTGCAAGATGAGATAGTGTTTGACTGGTTTCCAGGGAACCGAAGGATACAAGCTTAGTTGTACCTGTCACTATGGCTCCCAGCATTTTCCCCCCTTAATGTCTTTTTTAGCTGTAGGAAGTTTCTCTTTAAAGATTCAGTGCTTCTCTAATGGCATAAAGTGAGTAATGGAAAGCATATAAAAATGTTACCTAGATTACAAATGGATTCGGTCTATTTTAAGGCAATGTGTGCTAGTCCTAAAGAATGATTTTGTTTCGATTTACTTTTCTCTTCAAAATAAATTTAGCCAAACACTGAAATGAACACACCACTGGCATTTGCATGTTCATTTAGCCTTCTAATTTAAATATCTCTTGCTTTCCGTGGCAATATACATGCCTACTCATAAGCTGATCTGCCTTTGATGTTCCTTTCTGTACTGAAGCCTAGAAAACGGTACTTTCAGAAATTATTGCAAAATGTAATTGAATCATCCTTTCTCTCTTGTACTGCTTGCCAGTGATATCAGTATACATAACAGGAAATGGGAAATTTCCAAAACCCCACATCAATTCCAGATTAGATAAAAAGGAAGAAATTTCTCTGAGAAACATTTGGAATGGTGTAAAGGAAAGGAAAGGCTAAATAGTTCTTGGACAGTAAAACCATGTACCTACTTTTTCTCCACTTCACAACTAGTCCTTTTGTCTCTCAGATCTGAATTTTCATTATTTGTATTTCTTGTTACTATGCCTCCCATCCACTGAGTAACAACCCTGCTCAGCCATATTTTTCTTCCAATGTCTGTCCCTTTTCAAGATGGATTTAGAGAGTAGTTCATTTTCTTGATGAAGTCAAATGCAATTTTTTATTTGAGGCTGCTATAAGGATACAAACACCCAGATTTTGGAAATCTTGGTCAATTACAAATGGGAACAACTCAGAAATTATTCCCAGTTCTTTTACCTGTATGAAGAAAAAAAAAAAAAGCTAAACTTGTTTATTTACTAGTTAGGGATTAAACTTGGACTGTCATGGGATTTGGTTCAGTGAATGTCCTGGTTCTTTCTGTTGGGCTACCTTTGATTTCCTGTTCTTACTTCCCTGGTGGCTCAGACGGTAAAGTGTCTGTCTACAATGTGGGAGACCCAGGTTCAATCCCCTGGTTGGGAAGATCCCCTGGAGAAGGGAATAGCAATCCACTCCAGTAATATTGCCTGGAGAATCCCATGGACAGAGGAGCCTGGTAGGCTACAGCCCATGGGGTTGCAAAGAGTCGGACACAACTGAGCGACTTCACTTTCTATATTCAAAACCTTTCAGGAAAGCCAACCTAAAGGGTCAATAAAATCTCTTCCATGGAAAATGGTGAACCAAAACCAAGGTTCACCAAAAAGATGAGCTAACTACTTTCTGAGTTGTCTCTGGTCCCATTTGAAGCGGACACAAATAACTTCATTCATAAATTGTTATTACCTTTTGAAAACAGGAAATTCTACTCACTCTCCAAATACAAAAGGTTGCTGATTATCCATAGGAGTACCTTGCATATCCATTTGGTACTCATTATATTTCAAATTTGCACTTCATCACCTATCTTATGTCTTTAACCTTATCACATATCCAAGTAATTTCCCCCAGCTAGATTTTAGTCTCCCTAAAGCAATAAATATTTGTCATTATAGTACTGAGTCCAATATTAGGTGTATTGTGAGGACTCCATAAATATTTGCTAAATAAAATAAAACTGATATAATCAGTAAATGCTATGAACTCTCTAAAACTCAATGTAAATAAACAAACCCCCCATGAGGAAGGGAAGGTATATGGTCACTCCTCTGTATTGTCTTACATTTCTTTCCAAGCTGTGACATGCACATTCTAATAATAAAGAAATGCATCCTCCACAACACAAGTGAAAATGTCCTAATGAAAGTAATGTACCCCACCAGCATACAGACCCTGAGAACAACAAATGTGATCTTGGCCAGAGAAGAATCTAATGAAAACAATCACATTAAACATAGCTCTTCCCTGCTCAGTGCTCAGTAAGTGAGCAGCAGGCTTTCTCTGTCTAGCTTACAGAAAACAGGAGGTAGCAGTTTGCAAGGAACAGCGTTTTAATGTGATTGGACTATAACAGACAATCTATTTACAGCATGCTCTGGGGAGCTTATAAACAAATGTTGAGTAATTTCAGCCAGCAGTAATTACCCTTGCAGCTGACAAGGATAGCATGAGGCTTTCTCCTTCACCTTCAGCCCAGTCCAGAAGGCAGTGTACACAATGCCACTTCTAATTATTTCTGCATTTCTATGGCTAAAGACCAAAGTGTGTTATTAGAGAACATTTTAGAAGCTTTTAAAAAGCTTATTTATTAGGACAATTAAAAGTCATCACTATGACAGCAAATAAAAGGTTCCGTTCTCAGGAATGCAGTATCAAATGAGCTTCTGTCCACTTACCTTTAAGGCAATGTGGACTTGTTTTGTGCTGACTATTGTTAGGAGCCAGAGACTAGAGCTTGGTAATAAAAAGAAATAGTATCTGGAATGCATTTGGTTTAATTCTGAGATATGCCTTTTGCTCTTAACAATGTCCAAGCAACGTAGAGTATATAACTGAAGTTATTTCTCAAAAAGCATAGAATTTGGAAATGTGTGTTGCTTGATTACAGATGCAGTTGGAGATAGAATATACATAGTCATACTCTCTCTCTTCTTCTACCTCTCACCAGAGGCACCAGATTACCCTGACTGGTTAAAAAGGTTTTATCTGGAGGGGTCACTTATATTGCATCAGTGTGGCATAAGGAAGATGGTAAAAATTCAGAGATCTAAAAATAAACCTTTGGCAGAGAGGCTTCTAACAGAGTACTGAAGGAGTAAAACAATTATGCAGAGCAATCACCCTGAGCGTTTGTAATTAACAATCAAATTACTTCCCAGAAGTGTCCAACAAGAGAACTTTTGTTGAACATTTCTATACATGCCAAACTACCCCAAAGTAATTGGGGAATCAATGAACTGTGGTGTGTGCCAGTTCTCCAACACCACGGCCAGTTTGGCGTTCACTGAGCTTCTGTCCGCCTGGGTAGGTTCTGTTCTGTTCAGACGATAGGAATTGACAGCAGATATCTAATCCCGCAAAGTATACTATTTACATTTTTTGATACGTTACATTACATTACATTCTGTCATGTTGCGTTTCATCAACAGCGGATAGAACGTTGCATAACTTCATGTGAGATGAGGACAGATTCTCTCGCTCTTCCTCTCTCTCTCACACTACACACACACACCACACAACTTTTAGAAGCCGTGTCTGAGGACATACATTCGAATTTGGCCCTAAAAGGATCCTAGAGGTTTTTTGATGATGACCAAAGCCATGGGTCTTTCATGACAATAATATCATGGTGCCCTGCACAGCGACACCTAAGCTTATTCAGTGTCTATGTTGCCACGTGTTTGGAAAGATTTTTAAATGTGTTATTAAGATATACAATGGACCACAAAAGCAGTTTCTGAATGATAAACAATATGCTGAAAATTAGCCTCCTTGAAAGAAACGTTTGAAAAACAAATTTGAGTTTAACAACACACCATCACATGCGCATCCCTGTCACTGCCCTGCTCTCGTGGCTGAGATGTGGTTGGCAGATGGACAATAATTTGTCCTTGTTCTTTAGACGGGCAGGTGTCACTTTGGCCAGTGTGGGATGTGAGTGACAGATATTTTGCAGACTTAGAAATGAGAATGCAGAAATCCAAGAGTACCTCTGGGATTTCCCTGGTCATTTGTGGGCAGCACAAGGGCAGGGCAGGCCTCTGTGCTAACACAGGACTGCTGGTTGCTGCCACTGCTGCCGATTCAGAGCATTTTGAATAATATTTCTGTTAGCAAGGGTGTGCTTCTTCTTTGATGGAAGCATGCACAAAGCTGCTCTCTAGGCTGTCCACTGTATATCATAAACTGCTCTAATTGTTTTCCTGTGCTTTAGTCAGAAATCTGGTAAAAGCTGATTTCAAGGCAAAATTGCTTACAGACAGCACTTTGGAACATGCATGTATTCATACACATTAATATAATTTAACAAAAAGCTGGATGTTTGTTTCCCTCCTCCATCTAAAAAGTGTCAAATTATTTTAGTTTTACCAAAAAAAAAAAAAATAAAATAAAAAACTTATTAGAGGATATTTAAGGGATGATAATGGGAAATAATAACAAACATAATGTAACACAAAAACAAGAGTATGTCTCTTTTCTACTTGGATATAATTGGGCATTTATTTTAGGGGGGTTGATCTAATTTTTATATATTAAAATTAAAGGGAAATTAAACATTTAAATTGCAATATAATAAGAAAACAAGCTATAAATCTTCATGTATATCTAAGCTATATTTTAGGCATGGAATTTTAGGCTCACCTTTCTCAATGAGGTAAGAAAAATTGTTTAAAAATACAATTATCCAAATACAATAATATATAAATATACATATTTATATAGTACTGAACGTTATAAGAATAAACTATGTAATAAGTAAATTATGCAGTGTTTGAGGGTTATAAGAATAAATGGCTAAAATCAGCAGAAAGTCTAAAGACTTTACAAACAAAGTATTCTCCAAAATTTATAGGGATACAGTTAAAACAGAAAGATAAAAATTATTTTTTAAATATGATTTAAAACTATTAAGGTACTTATTTTAAAAAAAAATACTATTTTTGATGATAAGATTCCAAAGAAAGGAATTTCTCCTAAGTTTGAGTCATCCCTGAAATTTACGTACCATAAACACAATACTAGATTTGTGTTTTTCGTTAAGATAATACCAGCTTTTGGACTCAGAGGGAGAGGGAGAGGGTGGGATGATTTGGGAGAATGGCATTCTAACATGTATACTATCATGTAAGAATTGAATCGCCAGTCTATGTCTGATGCAGGATACAGCATGCTTGGGGCTGGTGCATGGGGATGACCCAGAGAGATGTTATGGGGAGGGAGGTGGGAGGGAGGTTCATGTTTGGGAACGCATGTAAGAATTAAAGATTTTAAAATTTAAAAAATAAAAAACTAAAAAAAAAAAATTTTTAATTAAAAAAATTTAAAAAAAATTTAAAAAAAAAGATAATACCAGCTATACTAAGATACACAACTGTTCATTAAATGTGTAGAACTCAGGGAGCTTACCCAAACTAATTTGATGTAGAGAGGATGCATTTTTAAAAATCAAAGTTCTTAGTGCAATTGCTTAAAATAACAATTATATACCATGATACACAACAACATGAAAACTAAGTTTTAGTTACAGGAATAGTTATCTGATTTCATTTTGCATTAATTTCCTCCAGACCACTGTTGAAATATTACCTTGCAAAATTAAAATGGAAACCATATGCTGATCAGGGAAAACAATGTCAGAGCATATTTCAACATTCACAGAAAGAGTTAACACTGAAACTATCTCCAAAGAGAAAGAAGATATGTTGACTCAGATTGATGTTCGAATATGTTGTTTAATGTCATTTGCCAAATGTTGTTTCATTTTTAAAGCAATTACTTATGTTAAATAAATTGAAGCATGCATACAAGCAGCATGATATGAAATTAGCACTTTACTGCAACTTCAGGAACGAAAATAAGACTTTCTTCCCCATGAATAAATAAAACTTCTCCTGAAAAACAATAACATACTGAAAAATAACATACAGTCACAATTACTTTTTTTTTCCTCTACTTACTAATGCAAAGATAAATTGTTCTTCTTCGGAAATAAAATATCTTCCTAACCACCGTGTTTCTTTAATTAAACGGTATTCTTTATAGTGATCAAATATAATTAGCAGTAACAAGTATTTAATGAAAACAAACTGCTACTTCCAAACCTTTACTATATGTTTTGTCTAAATTCCACAGATGCTCCAAGGATCACTGTTTCCATCACAAGTACAAAAGCAAGCCCCCGTCCCCCTCCCAACACTCTGCCCATCCCTATTTGCCAGTGGCATTTAAAACAGCAGTAAAAACAACCACCAAAACTTCTGTAATTCCAAGGACTTTAATTCGCATTAAATCTTTCTGCTCCACTCAAGGCATTTCTTCCAAAGAGGCTTAACACTTAACAGTTCAAATATTTCATCAATTTCTTGTTCAAAAATCCCATTTGATATCTTCATATAACGAAGCATTACTCTGGTATCTTTATTAGTAAGTGACCGAAATAAGAATAAAAGTGCCCATGCTAGACCCGTTGACAGCTAGGTGCTATACCAAGTCTTCTGTAGTTAATTGTGAGAGAAAGGGGGTTTGGTTTTGCAGCCTCATATAACTTTTCCCACATGGCTGAATATATGGTCAGAAGACGTTAGGCAACATTAACTGCCTGCACGTTTCTGCGAGGCTCTCGAGGAACAGCTTGGCACTGGGGCTCCAATGCTGAGAACCCTGGGACATAAGACATCAGTGCCTACCTTTCATCTTTGCTGAGATTTGGAGTGGGTTCAGACCATAGAGGCTTCTTAATTCTTACTAATTCATTTGCTTTCCTGATTCACTTGGCTTGGGATAACCTGAGAATGCTAATGAACCTGCAAGGGGAGCTCTTAGTCCCTTGCCTTTGAATGTGCTCTGCATGGATCGAGGGCTTTCTGTGAATATTGCAAGAGGAAAAGAATCTTATTAGCACTGATTGCTAGTCATGAGGTTTCCTCTAAAATTTGCTATTGTGTTTTAACTCTTGCTTGCTTTCTGCTGACTAACGGGGGAGAAAAGTTAGATTATTTATACAAATGATGTATGATGGATATTTCTGGAAGCTGGGGTGATGTCTTTGCAGTGAGATTTAAATCAAACCCTAGGTATTAACTTTTGTTTGGTGCCCAACAAGAACGGTGTTTCCTATTCACTTCTGTAACTGATGCTAAGTTCTTTTTTCCCATAGATAAACACACTCCTGTACCAGGGAGGGAGAGTTGTCCAAAGAAACATCTAAAGCCTCTTTAAAAAAAAGGAACTATTTTAAGATTTAACTTACACTAGAGTTCTCAAGTTCAGAGGCATTTCCTGTGGTTTTGGAATTCTGTTGAATTGGCACTTTTGCTTTTACAATTAGTGTGCTGTGGACCTTTAACTTCAATCTAGGTAAGAATTTGTGTTTGAGATGAAAAAGTCAATAAATGAACTGGGCAAAGTGGTGTGTTTTAGCGAAGCAATAAAAAGGGCAATTTGGGTCTACTAGTCTAGCCAAAGGTGATCATTCTTTAGATCTTGGGATACCAAATTACCGACCAGATTAAATTACTCCCTTGTTCGGTTGTAACTGTGGTTTCACATGTTTAGTTTTCACATGTTCATGCACAGACTTCCCACGCACATGCTAATCAAAGTTATATTCAGCGGCTGTGATGAAATACATGCACCAAGGGGCAGAAGAGGGCTTGACTCAAGAATTAGAAAGGGACCTTGGTGGCAGAGCAGAGTGCTAACACACTGTGGTACTTTACAAGAGGTGTGTAACCTCTGATGTCATGTGCTTATCCCCCATCTGGGGACTCTCTCATCATGATTTTAAATTTTCTCCACATTCTGAGTGACCGGTGCAACCCACGACATCCATATGTGATGTTAGCAAGTGAGTAGCATGGGCCCAGGCCACAAAACTAAGCTATAAGTCACTGTTTAGAGCATACAGAATACCAGAATGCTATAGCAGAGAAGAGCACAGAGCTCGTCCAATCCCACTCCCAGGGACTTAGAGATGGCAAAACTAGGACCAAGAAGGTCGGAAGACTTGTCTAAGGTCAAACAGCTATTTAGTGATAGAGCTAAGAAGAGAATTCAGTGTTCAGATACCAAGTTCAGTGCCCTGTGTAAGACTGAGCACAACGAGAACCAGAATTTCCATACAGCTGTTCTGACGTTACAGTGCACATGTTCAAGGGCTTAAAGCTAAGGAGAGTATTTTAGCAGTAAGCTGTCCTCTCAAGCTCACCACTGCTCTTCTCCCTCTACTTCCCATTGCCTGAAACCATTAGCTCTGCTTCCATTTTGACTCTTTCCAAGGACACCCCCTTTGAAGTCTTCCTGGCCAGAGAGTGTCTCCACTTAAGCTGACAAATCAGAGATCAAATTCCACCCATTTGCTTTCTTCAGATCACACAATGCCCCTCTCTCTTTGGGATTCTCCTTATTTTTGACCAAACTGGGCAAACCTTTACTAAAATAAAATTTATTTACCATTTATTTCTAAATCCATGAAGTCACTTGATCAGTGCAATTTCATAAAATCTGTCACTTGACATTTTATTTTATATTGGAGTATGACTGAAAGCCATTCAACTTGAGAAACAATTATGAAAAACACATAAACGCTTCCATCAAGGGAACAAGGTCATTTCATAGAATACAGAACAATGATTAAGAGCTGCTAAACCTGGGCTTAAATCCCTAGCCCCTATACTCACTATGACCTTGAGCAAGGTATTTAAACTCATTAAACATCAATTTTCTCTTCTATAACATTTAAGGCCTATGGAGTCCTTCAGAATGCCTAGAACATAATAGTCTCTCAACAAATGTTAGCTATCAGTATTGTTGTTATTGTTTTCTTATTATTAGTATTAGTGGTCTTGTTATTCTATTGGTATAAATAATATTAAGGGTTTCCCAGGTGGCACTAGTGGTAAAGAACCCACCAGCCAATGCAGGAGACGTAAGAGACATGAGTTCGTTCCCTGGGTCGGGAAGATCCCCTGGAGGAGGGCATGGCAACCCATTCCAGTACGCTTGCCTGGAGAATCCCATGGACAGAGGAGTGTGGAGAGCTATACTCTGTAAGGTTGCAAAGAGGACATGACTGAAGTGACAGCATGTATGCACACTCCAGTAGGGAATAAATAAAGGAGTAATATTGATTAAAAAAACACTCATGTCTGGAGCACTGCAAAGCTAAAGGAACTGAGGATTGAATGGACTGGGGGGCTATCTTAGAGAAATAGGAGGGAAATAAATAAGGAAAGCTAATATAAGGCTCCAATCTGAGAGACTGGAAGTGATGACATTACTTGTCACACCCTGAAGGGGTGAATCTCGGAAGCAGGTTCTCATGAAGTGACTTTGATAGCCGTGGATTTGTGTCAGATGAGGGCAACAGAGAGTCATCCAGACAGGCAACTCTGGAGGCCTGGAAGACCATGAATTTGGTTTGATAACCCCTAGGGGAAGCAGCAAAGCTAATTAATGCTGATGTGAGAGCCAATAATGAACCCTAACCAGGACCAAGAATTTCTATTGGGTCCAGAAGAAAGTCAAGGGTAAAAGCTGAGGACAAGCTAACTCATCAAGCAAGAAAAAGAAGAATGCTTAACACAGAGCTAGAGTGGTGTCAGGAGATATAACAGCAGCCCCACATACAGAGATTCCCTCAGAAAATCTTGTCTGTGATCCCTTGAGAGGCAGCAGACCAAGAACTTCCAAAGACCTGGCAGCTGTCTCAGGCCTCTGTGAAGACCCTGATGACTCTGAAATAAAAAGAGAATTTTAGAAGAGACAGTTTGGGGTGGTGATCATGGGGAGAGAAAGCATGGTGTGTGCTTTAATATTCATAATGGAGGTGGGAGTGGGAGCTTCCAGAAGAAATGACAAGCCAAGAAAAAAAGTATGACCCAAACTTAGAAATGTGAGAAATTATTTAGAAGGGTCAAAGAAACGAATATGTATTGAACATCACTGTGCTGCTCCTTCTCACTTAATCCTATTCGTCCTGTGACGAAGGCACTGTCATTCCTGCTTTTGAGATGCAAGAGCTGAGGTTACAAGAAGCGAAGAAATGTATCCAAGTTGATATAATCTCAAAATGGAGGTCCCATAGCATCAGAATTGTTATCTGCCTCATATCAAAGCTCTTTCCACCCAACCCTGCCACTCAAAATTGAAGAGATGAGAATGCACAAGTTCTCTGAGGGACCAAAAAAAAAAAAAACAGAGGCAAGAGTCAAAGAAGTCAAGTAGTGTTTAATGCTACAGTGATTTCAGGAATTAGGACTGATAACACACTGTTGGGTTTGGCAATTAGGAAGACACTGGTGACCTTGGGAAAAGGAATTCCTGTAAAGTGATGAGGCCAGACGCCAAACTGTCAGTGAGTGGGGGTGGTGAGGGAATGATGGCTGTGATAGTAAATTTCCCTTTGGAGAAACTTGGCAGTAAAGTAGGAACTCCAGAGTACCACAAGCTGGAGAAACCTTTTTGTTTCATTAGGGAAGATGTGAAAACATTTGTGGACGGTGATGACAGAGCCACTAGAAATCAATGTTCATTCAGAAAAATAAGGGCATAATTACAAAATGCAGTTATGCAGAAGGAAAAGGAAATATCTCCCTGGTGAAACTTTACTTAAATGGTAAAAAAAAAAAAAAAAAAAAAAGAAAGGAAAGAGAGCTAAAATTACATAGACTTACTGAAGTGGTATGAAGGACACAAGTATAGAGGTATTTGTGATATCTCTATACAGAGATATAAGTTTGAGTGAGACAGAAAATAGGAAAAATGTGTCACAGACCTTTGATCAGTCAAGCAAAAGACAAAGTATTTGCTGTAACTAAGATGTCTTGAAGTAAATCTGGTGGCCCAGCAACTATGGATGAATAAATAAATGACATGGGAGAAAATCTAGACCCACACTTTGGTTAGTGTCAGAAGGAACAGGAGTCTCCAAATAAAATCTCATTATTAAGTGAACTTGAGTCCTGAACAACTCTATGTGTGTTCAAAGTTGACAGGTCAGAGGTGTTACAAACCAACGTTTCTAGGGCTATCACAGTCCACCTTGTAAAATGCATCCTATTGCAGCCCTAGTTGAAGAGAGACACACTGGTTGCACAAATAGCATTAATCCGGGCTCTGTGAGATGCAGTGCTTAATATGTTGCATTGAAACTAAGACAGATAAAATTGTTTGTAGCCGCATTCTCTGCCCACCATAAACAGAGTAAATGGCCAGTACATTGCTCTCATAGGCAGAATATAGCAGATTTTGTCTTGATGCCTAAACTCCATCACTTAAAACAGAAGCCTATAGGTAAATCTAAACTTATTAAAGAAGAAAAGAAGTTTTGCAGTACTCATATTGTGGACATTAAAAAAAAAGCTTGCCTTGAATCAGTAGTAGATTTGACACTCCCTTTGAAAGGACAGGAAAACCTGGCTAATATATCAACCTAGCTATTCAAAGAGATGAGGCAGAATAAGGAAGAGAGGGTGTGGGATCCTGCTGCCTTTTTCTTTTACCCTCAAAAATCTATGACAAATCAATTTCCCTTTATTGATAAAGTATTATCTAACAACTCAGTCAACATCCAAAGCACATACTTGAACAAGATAAGAGGTCAAAAATGACCTTTTTTATCAGTCTTAACACTGAGTTACTTGAATTCTGAAATTCAAATCTAATTTTAAGAAAGTAAAAAAAAGACTTTTTTCTCAGGACTGGTGTCATTTATTACTTTTTCTCAGTACTCATGCATTCTGAGGTTATGATTCTATTAGCCTGACATTCCAGAAACATCCATGAATTCAAACTTTTCAATAAAGCACTTCTATAGAGGCACATGTTGATTTAGAAAGTGTCCTCATGACAGTGAAACAACAAATCAATTCAGCAAAAAAAAAATCAATCAATTCAATAAAAACATCAAACAGGCTGTTTGCTGTCATGAAGATCAAACTGCTGTTTGACAGAACTTTTACTTTGTAATCAATGGTATTGATGTCCACAAAACAGCCCATGTTCACTGTATGAAAGAGGAACCAAGTTGCTATAAGTTATTTCAAGAGCAAAAATGAAAACCTCAACATCAGGCCAGAATTTTAACTTCCATTTTGCAGCTCTTTCCATCATGTGTAATTTCTTTCTTATTAACCTTCTTGAAAAGGAATTAGGTTTTGTGATGGGTGTCATTTATTATGCAGCAAGATATAGCTCAGGTAATGTCATCATATTGAAAAGCATCTTATATGTTTATCTTTAAAAGAAAGGTAGTAGATTTTCACCTTTCTTTAATGTCCCATTCTTTGTCTTTCTTGGCTGATATCTCTAGAATTTGTAGCATATACATCATTATCTAACTGCCAACTGTTTTCAGAGGAGCTGTTGCTTTAAGCTCATTATTTCTTCCAATTGGAGAATCTGCAGAGCCTCTTTCTACCACACACAGCAGTCAGCATGGTACACGTGTACAGAGAACGGTCGGGTTTGTCCTGCAGAGACTCTTTGTACCCAGCTCTGCCCGTGAACAACAGCATGTAATGAGCAGCAAATGCATACTCATGCCTCTTAAAGGTGTAGAGTGAAACCATTAAAAAAATTGCCAAAATAAAGACCGTATTCCATAAATAAGCTGTTAGTACAACCTCAGAGTTCCACAGGTTTCCTACTTAACCTAAGAGTTTGGGGATTATCATGACTCTGATTAGTTTCCTCAAAACTTCCTTGAAGTCGAGTACAGTTGATTGGGCAGTTGCCTTTCAAGAAGAGTTACATGAACTACACTTTGGGAGATTTCCAACCGAATCTGAGAGTGAATGATGAAAGAACCAACATTCAGATTGGAGGAAAAGTAGGTGAAGACTCTATGAATTTTATTAAAGTTCTGTGCAATCATATCCACAGGCACTGAGCTACAATTGGAGAAAAAGATGTGTGTCCCATCACCTCTCTGTAACTCATTATTTAACAACCTAAGTTAACAGACAGAAATGCTTCAGGGTTTTGGAATGAAACTTCAGATTTTCCGTTTGTTTTTTTTTTAAAAGACTGAGTGGGGCTTGGAAGTACTGAAAATGTAAAATTTACTATCTGTCCTGATCTCTAGAGTCTGGTTTGGGACATGAGATAATGGGAAGTGGATCTACAAATAACTGCTAGGTAACCAAAATAAAGCATCCCCCCCTCCCCCGCCCCACTCCTTTCCTTACAACATAGGTCAAAGCAAATATACTTAACACTCCACCATGATCAAGCCTGGTCTTGTACATTATGTGCTGTTATTGTTTTCATTAAAACAAACAAAAAAGGCAAGAGAATGAGTTATTTCAATTATAAATCTGAGTTACAGAAACACAGAAGTCATAGTTCCTCCCTTTTCACAATCTTTCCCATGGCTAAAATCAGCAAGGCTTTAATGAGGTGTAAAAGACAAAGACGTACTGATGCTGGCTCCTGCCGTGCTAACACTCAAGTGTACCACCATTAGTGATCTAGAGTCATTCTGATCTTTAGGTGCTGATAACAATCCTTGATAGTGACGTGAGTGGATCAAAATCATCTCTTACCATGAGAAATATGGATCTGTAACCGAGGACTTTAGCAAGGCTACTAAGAAAATCTGACATGAAAAAACAAATGTATAATACCCTAGGACCATCAGGTGTTAAATATCACAAAGGACAATCAGAAAACAACTATTTTTAAGCTCCCAGCAAGGGCTATAAGCTAATAGTTATATAAATACATTGCAGAACTGAAAGATGGAAGCTGTTCTAAAGTTTCAGAGTTTGTCACAATATACCATTCTATTTTAAAAAATAGACCAGTGGAAGATGCTCTTCTTTCGCAGACATTTCTGTGCTGCTTTATACACAAATTTCTTTGTGGATTCTATTTATCTTCTGGCCAATTCTTTTTAAGTCCAAAAGTAAGGACTGTCCCAATTTCCTAGGTTCTTACGAAAGAAAGAATAAGCTATAGTAGCTCAGTCACTAAATGTCATGTTGCTATGAAATTTAAAGGCCATGGACCAACTAAAAGTTATGATTATAGAAAATACCACCAATGAAACATCTCAGTAATGAGCAGCTGAAGGTGTGTTGGAAAAATCCTTATAAATATGAGGCCATTAAGATGATGCCTGTCTTTCATATTTTTAATTAAAAATTTTGCTAATTTTAGATTAGATAATTGTAGATTCACATGCAGTTATAAGAAATAGCATAGACACATACTTTGCCCAATTGTCCTCACTGGCAACATCTTGAAAAACTATAGTACAAAACCACCATCAGGAAATTAACATTGATACAATCCACCAGTCCTGTCCATACTTCTCCAGTTTAACTTACACTCATTTATATGTCACTTTATGTTTTATTATTTTTTTTAATTTTTATTTCTACTTTATTTTACTTTACAATACTGTATTGGTTTTGCCATACATTGACATGAATCCGCCACGGGTGTACATGAGTTCCTAATCCTGAACCCCCCTCCCACCGCCCACCCCATATTTATGTTTTAAAGATTTCAATATTCCAACAGAAGAATTATTTTCATTAAACTTTGTTAAAGTATGTGATGGGTGGGTGCCATTTGGTGCCTGAATTTAAAGTTAACTATCTCCCTTGGTTCTTTAGTTAGCTATTCAGTTCAGTTCAGTCGCTCAGTCGTGTCCAACACTTTGTGACCCCATGAGTCGTAGCATGCCAGGCCTCCCTGTTCATCACCAACTCCCGGAGTTCACTCAGACTCACGTCCATTGAGTCAGTGATGCCATCCAGCTATCTCATCCTCTGTTGTCCCTTTCTCCTCCTGCCCCTAATCCCTCCCAGCATCAGAGTCTTTTCCAATGAGTCAACTCTTCGCATGAGGTGGCCAAAGTATTGGAGATTCAGCTTCAGCATCAGTCCTTCCAATTAACACCCAGGACTGATCTCCTTTAGAATGGACTGGTTGGATCTCCTTGCAGTCCAAGGGACTCTCAAGAGTCTTCTCCAAACACCACAGTTCAATAGCATCAATTCTTTGGCGCTCAGCCTTCTTCACAGTCCAACTCTCAGATCCATACATGACCACTGGAAAAACCATAGCCTTGACTAGATGGACCTTAGTCGGCAAAGTAATGTCTCTGCTTTTGAATATGCTATCTAGGTTGGTCATAACTTTCCTTCCAAGGAGTAAGCGTCTTTTAATATCATGGCCGCTATGACCATCTGCAGTGATTTTGGAGCCTCAAAAAATAAAGTCTGACACTGTTTCCACTGTTTCCCCATCTATTTCCCATGAAGTGATAGGACCAGATGCCATGATCTTCCTTTTCTGAATGTTGAGCTTTGAGCCAACTTTTCCACTCTCCACTTTCACTTTCATCAAGAGGCTTTTTAGCTCCTCTTCACTTTCTGCCATAAGGGTGGTGTCATCTGCATATCTGAGGTTATTGATATTAGCTATTATATCTGATCAAATTTAACTTTAAGAACGGATGTGCTGCGTAACAGTGATGGTAGCATAGTCCAAGACAAATGTTAAACAAGAAGACATAAAAGCTTGCAAATAACATGGCTTACTTTTCCCCCCCCCAAAACCAGGTGCTTTGAAGAACACCAAAATAATCTTTAGGCTCACTCCTGTGTGCAACAGTGGGTTGATTTGTCATTATTTTTATTGAGTGCCCTTTGGGTATATGGTTCTATATGAGTGAAAGGAAACAGTTTTACAGTTAGAGACACAAGTGGACGACCCAAAGTCCTGAATTCTTGGCTAAATCCTTTTGGAAACCTCTTGAATATAATCCCCAAATGGCAACTTTTATATTCTCTCTGTTTTCAATATAGGGGACTGAAATGCAAAAGTAGGAAGTCAAGAAACACCTGGAGTAACAGGCAAATTTGGCCTTAGAGTACACAATGAAGAGGGCAAAGGCTAATAGAGTTTTGGCAAGAGAACACACTGGTCATAGCAGACACCCTCTTCCAACAACACAAGAGAACACTCTACACATGGACATCACCAGATGGCCAATACTGAAATCAGATTGACTATATTCTTTGCAGCCAAAGGAGGAGAAGCTCTATATAGTCAGCAAAAACAATACTGGGAGCTGACTGTGGCTCAGATCATAAACTCCTTATTGCCAAATGCAGACTTAAACTGAAGAAAGTAGGGAAAACCACGAACCCATTCAGGTATGACCTAAATCAAATCCCTTATGATTATACAATGGAAGTAACAAATAGATTTAAGGGACTAGATCTGATAGATAGAGTGCTCGATGAACTATGGACGGAGGTTCATGACATTGTACAGGAGACAGGGATCAAGACCATCCCCATGGAAAAGAAATGCAAAAAAGCAAAATGGCTGTCTGAGGAGGCCTTACAAATGGCTGTGAAAAGAAGAGAAGCAAAAAGCAAAGAAGAAAAGGAAAGATATACCCATTTGAATGCAGAGTTCCAAAGAATAGCAAGGAGAGATAAAGCCTTCCTCAGTGATCAATGCAAAGAAATAGAGGAAAACAATACAATGGGAAAAACTAGACATCTCTTCAAGAAAATTAGAGATACCAAGGGAACACTTCATGCAAAGATGGGCACAATAAAGGACAGAAATGGTATGGACCTAACAGAAGCAGAGGATATTAAGAAGAGGTGGCAAGAATACACAGAAGAACTGTACAAAAAAGATCTTCACGACCTGGGTAAGCACAATGGCGTGATCACTCACCTAGAGCCAGACATCCTGGGATGTGAAGTCAAGTGGGCCTTAGGAAGCATTACTACAAACAAAACTAGTGGAGGTGATGGAATTCCAGTTGAACTATTTCAAATCCTGAAAGATGATGCTGTGAAAGTGTTGCACTCAATATGCCAGCAAATTTGGAAAACTCAGCAGTGGCCACAGGACTGGAAAAGGTCAGCTTTCATTCCAATCCCAAAGAAAGGCAATGCCAAAGAATGCTGAGACTACCACACAATTGCACTCATCTCACATGATAGTAAAGTAATGCTCAAAATTCTCCAAGCCAGGCTTCAGCAATACATGACCTGTGAATTTCCTGATGTTCAAGCTGGTTTTAGAAAAGGCAGAGGAACCAGAGATCAAATTGCCAACATCCACTGGATCATAGAAAAAGCAAGAGAGTTGCAGAAAAACATCTACTTCTTCTTTATTGACTATGCCAAAGCCTTTGACTGTGTGGATCACAAAAACTGTGGAAAATTTTGAAGGAGATGGGCATACCAGACCATCTGACCTGCCTCTTGAGAAACCTGCATGCAGGTCAGGAAGCAACAGTTAGAACTGGACATGGAACAACAGACTGGTTCCAAATAGGAAAAGGAGTACATCAAGGCTGTATATTGTCACCCTGCTTATTTAACTTTATATGCAGAGTACATCATGAGAAACGCTGGGGTGGATGAAGCACAAGGTGAAATCAAGACTGCTAGGAGAAATATCAATAACCTCAGATATGCAGACGACACCACCAACATGGCAGAAAGCAAAGAAGAACTAAAGAACCTCTTGATGAACGTGAAAGAGGAGAGTGAAAAAAGTTGGCTTAAAGCTCACTATTCCAAAAACTAAGATCATGGCATCTGGTCCCATCATTTCATGGCAAATAGTAGGGGAAACAGTGACAGACTATTTTGGGGGGCTCCAAAATCACTGCAGATGGTGATTGCAGCCATGAAATTAAAAGACGCTTACTCCTTTAAAGGAAAGTTATGACCAATCTAGACGGCATATTAAAATGCAGAGACATTACTTTGCCAACAAAGGTCCATCTAGTCAACCCTATCCTTTTTCCAGTAGTCATGTATGGATGTGAGAGTTGGACTATAAAGAAAGCTGAGCATCAAAGAATTGATGCTTTTGAACTGTGGTATTGGAGAAGACTCTTGAGAGTCCCTTGGACTACAAGGAGATCCAACCAGTCCATCCTAAAGAAGGAGATCAGTCCTGGGTGTTAACTGGAAGGACTGATGTTTTAGCCAAAATTCCAATACTTTGGCCACCTGATGCGAAGAGCTGATTCATTTGAAAAGACCCTGATGCTGGGAAAGAGTGAAGGTGGGAGGAGAAGGGGACATCAGAGGATGAGATGGTTGGATGACATCACTGACTCAATGGACATGTGTTTGGGTAAACTCTGGGAGTTAGTGATGGACAGGGAGGCCTGGTGTGCTGCAGTCCACGTAGTTGCAAACAGTCGGATACAACTGAGTGACTGAACTCAACTGAACTGTTTCTCCACTTGTAAGTTAAAAACTGTGCAGCGTAATAAAGCAAAAAGTATTGACACAGTAAAATTGAAAAAAATCATTCAGTTTTTCCTGCTCTGCTTTTAGAACATTTTGGGCTTCCCTGGTGGCTCACATGGTAAAGAATCCACCTGCAATGTGGGAGACCTGGGTTCGATCCCTGGGTTGGGAAGATCTCCTGAAGAAGGGAATGGCTACCCACTCTAGTATTCTGGCCTAGAGAATTCCATGAACAGAGGAGCCTGGCCGGCTACAGTCCACGGGGTTGCAAAGAGTCGGATATGACTGAGCTACTTTTACTTTCACTTTAGAACATTCTGTTCTCAGTCATAACAGTAACATAATCTAACATTGATGTATTTACTATATACCATGTTCTGTGTTTAGCCCTGTTTATGCACTACCTACTTTCACTACTACCACACCCCAAAGTAATCCAAGAATTAGAGACTTGTCATTTCCCCCATTTCACAGATGACAAAACAGAGGCCTGGATCATTTAACTTACTGAAGGTCATGCAACTGGTAATTAGCAAACTGGGGTTTTGAATTCGTTTCTTACCACAATGCTCCTAACTTGCTCTTACCATTACATTGTAATGCTTTCCCTTCTATTGTCCATGTGTTCTCTCCTACCCTGGGTCAAAAGAAAAAATAACTTCCAGGAACTATTGTGTTTTGACAACAGTTACTGAGATTTCTCTGCACTGTGAAAGTACTACACAATGATCTGAAATAACAAATAAGACAAAAAGAAACATCCCTCAACCATTCCGCTTCTACCCCAGACAGGAAGACTAAAGCAAAACAAACAAACAACAGAAACATGAAAATTAACTTTCTCAAGAGTAACTGATAATTCACAACTCTGGAGCAAAGTAGCACTTAGGACTTCCTGGGTGGTTCAGCAGTAAAGAATCCATCTGCCAATGCAAGAGACACAAGAGATATAGGTTCAATCCCTGGGTCAGGAAGATCCCCTGGAGAAAAAATGGCAACCCACTCCAATATTCTTGCCTAGGAAATCCCATAGACAGAGAAGCCTGTCAGGCTACAGTCCATGGAGTCCCAAGAGTTGGACACAACTCAGTACTAAATTGGAGAAGGCAATGGCACCCCACTCCAGTACTCTTGCCTGGAAAATCCCATGGAGGGAGGAGCCTGGTAGGCTGCAGTCCATGGGGTCGCTAAGAATCGGACATGACTGAGCAACTTCACTTTCACTTTTCACTTTCATGCACTGGAGAAGGAAATGGCAACCCACTCCAGTGTTCTTGCCTGGAGAATCCCAGGGACGGTGGAGCCTGATGGGCTGCCGTCTATGGGGTCGCACAGAGTCGACACGACTGAAGCGACTTAGCAGTAGCAGCAGCAGTACTAAATAACAACAGTTACAGTACTAGTTTGAAAAAAAGAAAAACCTAATGGGTACTAAGTCATTTGCTCACCACTTGATAACCAGCAGCAAGAGTGAAAGTAGAGTCTTTTTCCAGGAAAAGACCAGAGGGTAACTAAATAGTAGGCACATGTATATCCTGTGCTTTAATCCAGAAGCACTGAATTTATGAGTTCTCAGAGGCCTTTTAAAAGGTGGAAGAAGAATCCAGGGCTGGTAGTCTTCAGAGGACACTGCAGAGAACAAAGTCCTGGAAGGCATCCAATCAAGGGATCCCACCCCACTAAGAGGTGGTAATAAGTCTCAGGAGATGCCCACAGCACCAAATGGATCTCTCACGGCACATACGTAAAATACCTTCATTCCTAAAGGCATCAACATTCCTGCCTAAAGAGCCTTCATTATAAAAGAAAGTAAGCAAGTACTCTTCTGTCAGACTCACAGACTGGCTGCCTGCAGCCTGCAATCCTGAGAGCGAGGAGTCCATGCAGCGCACACTGTTTGATGAGTAACTCAGCAGCAAACTGAACCTTGTGGCGGAGCCTGCTGGTGTGCACGCCCCGTCGTACAGAGAGACAGATGGAGGTGATGAGCTGGGGATGGCTTCCAGTGCAGATGGGGTGTGGGAAAGGCGGCTTGTTAATAACACTGCTGCTCTAAGCAACTTCTTGTCAGCAGTCAAAGTTTCAGGATCATGGACTTGTGGCTTCTTGAAAATTGCTGCAGGGCTGACATAATTCCTAGTGTAATTCCTGGTGTAGTTCCATGAAAAAAATAAGAAAAGTCTTATAACACTCCAAAGGGCTATGGTAAGGCCAGTGATATGAAGTGACTGACATTTGATGAAATCTTCTAATCTTGCAGTATTCACACTGTTCAAGAAGATTTTTAGAGTTGATATTCATGTTAACCACACCTTTATTTATTATATTTTTTAAGCAAAAGCAAACAATCAACCCCAAACCACTTTCTTTTTTGAGATCTTTTTCTAAAAGGATTGTCAATGCCTGCTACATCGATGTGAGAACAATCAAGTACGTGGCTCACTATAGAAAGAGTGCATTTTCAGACAAGGTATCAGGCCAGAGTACTGAAATTTCTGCAATGGGTCAGGTGATCTTTACTAAAAATATGATTAATGCAAAACCAAATAGGAAGATTAATTTGAGCATTGTTGGAATTTGACAATATAATTACACACTAGGTTTTTTCCTCTCACACTAACACAGATTATTATAAAATGATGATATTCTTTTCTTTTTAAAATCTACAAATCCTAATAAACATTATAAATGTATTCCTGGGATAAAGCCATATTGAATAAATGTCCTACTGAGACATTTCTTTCTGAGTAAGTTCAGAATTGACACTATATGACAACAAGTCTTAACTAATTTATTGATCCTACAAAATGGAAAAAGTTTATTCATTCAAAATGGAGCTTTGTCAAAAATTAGATGCTAATATGCAGGTATTGATAAAGTATAAAATGTATTTCATAGTTTCCCTTTTTCTAACACCACTTTCTTTCTGCCACTGTAAACTCTAACAGATGGATAATGCAAACAGAGTGCTGGACGGGGCTCCACTTACATCCCTAATAGGAAAACCCTAGTTTCTCAGAGGTTGATGCTAGGTAAAAACAATGATAAATCCTTATATTTTTGGTGAAGCGTTCATATAGGCCAGCCACACATTAACACTGAAACATAGTTTTCTTACCCAATGAGTCAGTCTTTTGAAAATACTATTGTATTATCTAAACATGTCATCATTATGCTGTTTTTTAAAAAATGATCAAGGAGAAAATGTAGAGTCCAAAATTCATAGAGAAAAATGCTGTCAAATCAACTAGATAGTTGAATGTAAACTAAATCATGAGATGAAATTAAAAGCCACAATATATACAAATGGACATTCGCTTACTTGAAAACCACTTTAGCCCAGAGAATGTTAGCTCTAGTAGACCCAAAAGAACATGGCTGCTGCTAAAGCTAGAGAAGACAGACATCTACCTGATTTGATTACTGCAAACATATTTTATTTCCTACCTTCCTTGCCCCCTATTATAATCAATAAACATGATTCAGTTTAAATGGGTTCTGGACTCTGAGTTCCAGACCCTCTTCTATCACATAATGAACATATCTAATGAGTTTTTCAAGCTCCAGGAGTTTCAGTAAATCATGTTTACATAGTTTTGGGGATCATTGGAAGAGTAAAGTGAGATAATGGATACCACATATCTTTGATATCCATAAAGCACTATGTATATAAAGATTGCTTATTATTATAATTAATATCAAGATTTAGGATTAAAGAATTTGACCCACTCTGTGCATTAATGTGTATGATAGTAGTAACTCTTCATTTGGTTAGTATCAATGGAGGTAATTCACTAGAATCTGTAGGAATGATGCCATCTGATTAAACTAATGCTGGCTGAACATATCCTACATACTGAGTTTTATGGGAGGCCAGTTAACTTATACCCTGGAGAAAGAAATGGCATTCTTGCCTGGAAAATCCCATGCACGGAGGAGCCTGGTGTAGGTTACAGACCATGGGGTCACAAAGAGTGGGACATGACTGAGCAACTTCAGTTTCACTTTCAGTTAATTTATAGATGGCACTTATCCCAAACTAGTGCCATCAACCCCAACTTACAGATCAAAATACCAGGGTTCTGAGAGGCTCAGGGTTTGCTCCAAGCTACCTAACTCTTAGGTTATAACAGAAATTTTCTATAGCTAGAAGCATCACCAGAAAGAAAGAAAATTATGCTGGATACCTGAAAAGTCAAGTTACATGTTCCAATCAGTGTGAGTACTAAGGTGACAATGAAACTGAATTATTTTAAAACTGGTTCTTTTCTGCATTAAGTGTAGGACATAAGAGAGAAATACTGCTCTCATCCCTGTCTCTCCCTAAAAATCAATGTTGTTACACAAAGCCACCTACTATGAACTAGCTGGGGATAACCAGAGGCGGGTAAAACTCTATAGACTATAGTCATGCTGTATCCTAGATAACTGTTGGGAGTGGTTGCAGCCAGAGTTTGTGGGGTCTATGTGAAGTGCTTCAGAAGCAAAGGACCAGCAATCACAAGTTTAAAAAAAAAACAAACTTAAATAAACATGACATATTAGGGCATTTTATCAAGCTGTAAGATAAATAGACACCTCTTTTCAAAGAAAAAAATGTTGATATATTTTTCTCTTTCACTTAATTTCTGGTTGCCTTTCAGGTGATGGGGGAAGGGATGAAGTTGGAAGTGAGAGCAAAGTGATGAAGGAAAGCAGCCGGAGTCTGTCTCTCAGACATTGCTGCTAATCTGCTCCCTGCTGCCAGCCCTGTCACTCAGCAGTCTCCTAGGGGCTGAGCAAGTATTACAGAGAACCAGGAAAGAGAGCTGTGGAGGGAAAAAAAAAAAGAGAGAGGGAAGAAATGGACATGGCTGAGGGAAAAGGAAACACTAAAATCTTGTTTATGGTAGACAAATGCATACTTCCCCAAAGCCCCTAGTCAAGTTTCCATTCAGTGTCAATCTCTTTTCATGTATGAATATAAGTAGGTACCTATTTACCTACCTACCTACCTTCCAACTGGCTATGCATTTATAAATAATAAGTGACTTCTCATGGAGAGCATTTGGGTTTATTTTTTAATTCATATTTCAGCATTTCATCCACAACTAGCTAGGTATACATACATAAATAGGGTCACATACTCTAGATGATAAATGAATCAGATAAATCTACTTATAAATAGTTATTGATTTGCTGCTCTCGGCAATATTGCCACTATTGCCACTTCACACAGTAGACCCAGATGATCTATTTTGCTTCGGGACCTTCAGTTTGGCTGTAAGACAATGAAAATGATGTGTTGCTAGAAGGTAGCCCGTTAGGTTTTTGTCCTAAAGACACTGAAGAATAGGAGATGAACAAGCAGGTGAGCTAGAATCGTTCTCGTTTGCTCATTCCCAGTTAATCTGTAAGACTCTTTGCTGGGATAAATCATCCGACAGGAGTCTTTACTATGGAAGAAGAGCCCAGCAGGTAATACACACAGTCAGTAAGCTGCCAGCTTGTTGACAGCCGGTGTGGTGGATTTCATACTCTATGGGGATGTCAGCTTCTAGGGAGTTCAAACAGAAGCCCTAGTGAAGACAAACTCCAAGACAGTAATTTTGCCTGTCAGGAATGCATACCAGCCAGATTTAGCAATGGCCTGACATGTCCAGACTCTAAAGAATATTTTGAAAGGACAGGAAAATCACCTAGGATTCCTTTGCTAGCCATTCCTAGCCATCAGAAACCACAGCCTTAAATTCAAGATCTCAGCAGGAGAACCAAGGGTCATAGGAAGAGATATTTCCATGTGGCAGGGGCAGACGGTCTACCTGGAACTCCACTCACTTCCAGAGTGCTGTCTTTATTTTAAATCAGAATCTTTCTATCCTCAGAGTGATTCTTATGGCAGGTAAATCCACTGCACTGCAGCTCACAACACCTTCCACTGTGGATTTTTATATCGTGCATAGGTTTCTAGAAATCTTTTTTTTTTTTTTTTTCACAAAAGAAAAAAAAAAAAAAGGCTAGCAATGGACAAGAAAAGTCTTCTAAATAAGAGAGATTTTTCCCTGCATGGAAGCCTATGTTTACCCCACAAATACACAATATATTTTTACTTTCCCTCAGTGCCTGGATCATATTAGAGAGAAAAGTGGAAGGCATTTAAAGTGTTTAATTATAAAAAGCAGTTACTAATCAAAATGTGAAGGATCTCACTCTAGAGTTACTACTGACTTGAAATTTCTACTTTACAATGATTAACAAATAAGAATACTTCTTCAAACAGCATTAACTTGGATTTCTTTTCCTTCATAAAAAGAAATGTCAACTGGATAGCAACTTAACAGATTGTCCTAGACTCTTAATATAGACTATCTGCCTTAGTCAAATCAACCAAGCTTTGTGAACATGATCCATGTACTTAAACAGGGAGAAAATTTTCTAACAGAAACTGCAACATATTGCCTGAAATTCTTATAAGGCATTGATGATATATCTATAAAGGGATTGTAGATCAAAAAATCATAGGCAGAAAATAGATTAGTTAGATAGATTGATAAAGATAGTAAGAAGATATTGATTTAGATATAGAAAAAACTAGATATAAAGTGATAAATATTCCTCACATTTTACTTTCATGTGCCATTAGCACATAAAGGTCCTATATTTGAATCTGGAACCAGCAAGTGAGAATGTTCTTAACCTCAGCCCTAAACATCAGTATTTCATACTCATCTTTGAACTACCCACCCTGGCGTGCCTTATAAGGCATCAGCAATATCATATATTCTCATTCTAATCTGGCCTTGTTTAGAATCAGAACTCCCTGGAGGATAATAAGCAATTGCCCTAAGATGATGGTGGGGGTACAGGTTCAAGTATAGGGCCCAGGGGGATGCAGGGAGGGAGGAAGACAAGGTGAAAATATCTCAGTGCTCCAAGAATTCCATCAAGTGGCCCTACTTCAGGGCAGAGGTATACTAATCTTGATCCTATCTGAACAACAACTCCTAAACTGTACTATTTGCTCTGCACTACCTTTGCATTTACTTAGTATCAATATTTTATTCATATATTTATTTTTAATGATTGTTCCATTGTTCTTTAGTTGTATGGAGTCAGTCTTAGCTTGTAAACTCTTACAGGTAGGAGAATATGTTAGTCTCAGTCTAACTAACCCCCAACCCATCTTTCAATTCTGAATGTAAAGTATAAGCATTTAATCATATTGTTCATTTATGGGTTTAGTAAGACACCTTAGTATCATTTTGAAGCATATCATATTCTTCTACCTTATGTAAGTTCCTATACTGTCCAGCTCTATTGATTTATCTACAGGGTTATAAACCCTTCCAGAAATAAAGTGTTTAGTAACATATCTGATAATAGCGAGGTCCCAACATGTATTAATTAGCCTTTTGAGACAGTATCCAGAATGGTAAGTTCACAGGCTTCAGGTTCTATCATTCTCATATTAAAAGTTCCACTATAACACTTTGCTGTTTGTGCTTAGACAAGTCACTTAATACATCTACAGGTAAAATTACATTCTCCATAGCCTTTGACATGAACTAATTCATGTGAAACACTTACTACAGTTCTGATTGTATGACACAAACTTTTTTAAAAAATACTATCATCCCAATAGTTTTTGTCAGGCCATTTAATATTGACTCTCCTTCTGGAGACTTTTGGAACTTTTTCAGTTACAACCTAGGCTTTTTTCTCTCCTGTTTCTGTATCCATCCAATCTGATTCTTCTGCACACACTTCACTTTCTCCCCTCGGTCCTTTAAATGTGGAGATTCTCTAAATTTCTGATCTCAAAACATTTTTTTTTCCCCTCAATACCTTCTAGATTTAGCGGACTTCTTGCACTCTTACAAGGCTACATTTCTATAGCATCATGTATAACCCTGCTTCATATATCTCAGAGGGAAAAAAGAAGCTTTAAGTCAGGAATATCTCCATCTTTTGCTTTCAATCTTTCCCAGCTTCAGGGTGTTTTCCAGTGAGTCAGCTCTTCACATCAGGTGGCTAAAGTATTGGAAGCTAAAGGGAGAAGAGGGTAGCAGAGGATGAGATGGTGAGATAGCATCATGGACTCAATGGACATGGATTTGAGCAAACTCCAGGAGGTAGAAAAGGAGAGGGAAGCCTGGCAGGTTACAGGCTAGGGGGTCACAAAGTCAGACACAACTTAGTGAATGAACACCACCACCACCACCCTCCCCCTATCAATCTCTAAGCCCACCTGCGTCTGCCCTGTCCTCGTTTTAACACTTCTGTACAACATAGGTATGTATCTTTCCTATAAAAAAACAAAGACCCATTCCTCCACCTTTACAGATCTCATCAGTTTCAGCCTTCTCCAGGGCTTTGTACATCTGTTTTCATCTCCTGTTCTATTTAATCTTTCCCTTTCTACCAAATCTTTTCCCTAGGTGTTCAAATATGTTTTATGGTTCTTCCATTTAAAACAAAATACAACAAGCAGCTTTCCTTTTCTCTACATCTCCTTCCAGCACATGCTTTATATATACATATTTTTTCTCTTTTAAAATTAAGCTTCTGGAAGGCATTGCCTGTTTGCATTTCCTCCACTTCCTCATTTCCCGTTCACTCTTCAGCTCAATCCAGCCTGACTTTGGATCCCATAGACCAAAACAAACTTCATTTAGGTCACCTGTGATACCCATGATGCTATCTAATGGACACTGGTCTGTACTTATCTTTCCTGACTTATTAGAAACATAAGTAAAATACTGGTCTACATAGCTTGTTTCCATGACACTGGACTCTCTTGGTTCATCTCAGACTCTTCTACATAATTTTAACTCCACTTTGACTAGTTTCACCTTACCTTCTACCGTATCTCTAAATGTTGATGTGCCTCAAGTCTTGGCTCAGATCTGTCTCCTCACTCTTCTACCTTGTCCCAGCAAGATCATCAACTGGTCTGTCTTTAAATACCTTCTGTGTGCTACATATTTCTTTATCTCTGTAACTGCCTACACCCTGTATGCTAAGCTCAAAAAACTTCATAAGCCATCTACATATTATCTCCAGTTAGAATTATTATAGGCACCCCAAAATTACATTTTCAAAAACTGGGCTCTATTTTTAAATTTTTCCAGCCTAGGACAACAGTATTCCCATCTACTCAATTCTTGAAAGAAATCCACTTTCATACCCCCTTCTTTCTTAACTTTCCATCTGTGATTGATCACCAAATCTCCCAACTCTGCTTCTACTTTTCCTGTACACTACTACCATGCCAATCCAATCCCTGTCATCTCTCACTGGTATTATTATTATTTTTTTATAGTTCTTGGTGATGCCACCACAGCTTGTGGGATCTTAGTTATCAACCAGGAATTGAACCTGTGCTCCCCGCAGTAACAACACAGAGTCCTAACAGCTGGAATACCAGAGAATTCCCTCTCACTGGTATTACTGATATAACCTCTTGATTAAACTGTCACCTTTTTTGATCTCCATTATCCACCTCACCTTCGAGAAAGCACACACACACACACAATACAGATCTTACAAGTCATCTATAATTTGTCACTATCTTAAATCCTAAAATCCTTAGCATAGTCTAAAAAGCCTTGTATGATCTAGTCTTCCGCTCCCTTTACAATTTCGTCTCAGAGTTCATCTCCCTTTTATTCTCCAACCTTCAGCTCCTCTCAGATTCTCTGAGTTCCATGAATACTTAGAGCTTTCTCTTAGCTCAGCATTTCCATACATGCTGTTCCTTCTGCCTGAACTATATATCCAGCATCCTTAGCCCAGGTAAGTCTCTTTTTCTTCAGGTTTCTATATAAACATCTTCAGAAAAATCTTTCAACTTCCCATAATTAAAATCAGATCTCTGCTATAATGCCTAATTCTATCATTGACTTTTTCCTTCATAGAACTAGCAACCATTTAAATTATATGTCAATTTGTACAATATCTGTCTTCCATGGTAAGATCCATGGAGACAGAGGCCATCTCTACTTGTTTACCACCATTTCTGTAATGCAGAATTAGGCAGATAGTAGGTACTCAATGCATGTTTTGATTGAATGACTATTCAAATGTCTAGAATCTCTGTCTAGCCTTAATCCCACTTCTGAAAATCAAATCTTCATTTCCAAATGCCTACTTGACACATCCACAGAAATAAAACACCTTGACTCAGCAAATTAGCAAACAAACATCATTTGTCCCCTCTCAACCTGCTCCCTGCATTCCCTATCTTTGTTATTAGCATTCATCACCTTCTTCCATTTTGAAATCTGCAAGTCATTTTTATTTCCTCTCTTTCCCTCCTGATAGCCAATTAATTGTCCACGTTGGTCACTTCTTCCTCTGTGGCATTTCTCAAATTTCTCCTTCTACTTTTATTTCTACTGCTAACTTTCCATTCAGGCCTTTGCCATTCTCCTAGACTCACTGAATGGCGTTTCTGCTTCCAGTATTTCATTTAGTCACTTCATTTTCTACATTGGAAAGACTGAGATAGCATAATGGTTAAGGAACACAGATTCTGAATACATTATGCCTGGACAAAAATCTGGCTCTGTTTTTTCCTAACTCTACCATTACCAAATTGCTTAACCTTCCTGTGTCTCATTGTAAAAGGAGGCTAATAATATTAACTGCATAAGGAACTATGGTGAGGGTTAATTGAGTTAATATACATTACACATGTCCAATCTTGATTCCAGCTTGTGCTTCCTCCAGCCCAGTGTTTCTCATGATGTAGTCTGCATGTAAGTTAAATAAGTAGGGTGGCAATATACAGCCTTGACATACTCCTTTTCCTACTTGGAACCAGTCTGTTGTTCCATGTCCAGCTCTAACTGTTGCTTCCTGACCTACATACAGGTTTCTCAAGAGGGAGGTCAGGTGGTCTGGTATTCCCATCTCTTTCAGAATTTTCCACAGTTTATTGTGATCCACACAGTCAAAGGCTTTGGCCTAGTCAATAAAGTAGAAATAGATGTTTCTCTGAACTCTCTTGCTTTTTCCATGATCTAGAGGATGTTGGCAATTTGATCTCTGGTTCCTCTGCTTTTTCTGGTTCCTCTGGTTTTTCTAAAACCATCTTGAACATCTGAAAGTTCACGGTTCACGTATTGCTGAAGCCTGGCTCAGAGAATTTTGAGCATTACTTTACTAGCGTGTGAGATGAGTGCAATTGTGCGGTAGTTTGAGCATTCTTTGGCATTGCCTTTCTTTGGGATTGGAATGAAAACTGATCTTTTCCAGTCCTGTGGCCACTGCTGTGTTTTCCAAATTTGACTGAACTAACACATGCCCAAGAATACCTGACACTTACTACTGCTACTGCTAAGTCACTTCAGTCGTGTCTGACTCTGTGCGACCCCATAAACGGCAGCCCATCAGGCTCCTCTGTCCCTGGGATTCTCCAGGCAAGAACAGTGGAGTGGGTTGCCATTTCCTTCTCCAATGCATGAAAGTGAAGTCACTCAGTCATGTCCGACCCTCAGTGACCCCATGGACTGCAACCTTCCAGGCTCTTCCGTCCATGGGATTTTCCAGGCAAGAGTACTGGAATGGGGTGCCATTGCCTTCTCTGACACTTACTAAGCACTCCATAAATGCTAGCTACTACTATCTCATTGTTAAGACGAATATTCTAAAAATTCAGACTAAATCATGTCACTCCCCATCCATGCCTCCCCAGTGCCAACAGAACAATACTTGAACTCCTTCCTATTTAAGACATTCAACAGTTTAAGCTCAACTTATCTTTACCACTACATAGTTCAATTTTCCTCAATTCATAAATTCCAAAAATACCAGATTAATTCAGTGTCCCTAATCACAACATTTACTTTTATGTTTCCATGCCTTTGATTATTATATTTTCAACTTGGGAGGCCCATTCCACATCTTAAACACTTACACATTCAAAGTCAAGACTATTTCTATGAGGGTATCCCTGTGTCTCTTCAGTTCAGTTGCTCAGTCATGTCTGACTGTTTGCGACCCCGTAGACTGCAGCATGCCAGGCTTCCCTGTTCATCACCAACTCCCAGAGCTTGTTCAAACTCATGTCCATCAAGTTGGTGATACCATCCAACCATCTCATCCTCTGTTGTCCCCTTCTCTTCCTGCCTTCAATCTTTCCCAGTATCAGGGTCTTTTCAAATGAGTCAGTTGTTTGCATCAGGTGGCCACAGCTTCAGCATCAGTCCTTACAATGAATATTCAGGACTGATTTCCTATAGGATTAACTGGTTTGATCTCCTTGCAGTCCAAACAACTCTGAAGAGTCTTCTCCAACACCACAGTTCCAAAGCATCAGTTCTTTGGTGCTCAGCTTTCTTTATGGTCCAACTCTCACACCCATACATGACCACTGGAAAAGCCATAGCTGTAACTGGACAGACCTTTGTCAGCAAAGTAATGTCTCTCTTAGTCAGAATTAATTACTTTTTATTGTGTCTCCCCTAGCACTTGTGCCTCTATTTAGCACTTATTTTGGTTTGCTTTACATTATATTTATATCAGTCCTTTTTGCTTCCTTACCTCACCCCGTTACCAACCACCCCCAATGATACAATAAGCCTGAAATCTCTACGACATAGCAACCACGTCTTAAGCACCTTTGTATATCATACAATATTGGTAATGCTATCTGGCAAGTTTACCAGAGAAAAGCAGATACTCAACAGCTATTTGCTGAGTTTAACTGAAAAGGAATTGAGTAGTTAGATTTGACAAAAATAAGACACTCCCTTTTCAGAGACACTATCTAGACAGCATAATGATAGACCAGCATTTATTACTGACATTATTGCCAACTCTTTAATCATGATTGGTGAAAAAACACTATTTTAAACATTTTGTTGATATAAACTATTATTGGAAATTCCCTGGATGTCCAGTGGTTAGGGCCCCATGCTGCTTCTGCAGGGGGTGCGAGTTTGATCCCTGGTTGAAGAACTAAGATCCTGCACACAATATAACATGGCCAAAGAAAAAAATACATATATACATATATTAAAAATATACATATATATTTATGTATCTATTTGTGTGATGGTTTAGTTGCTAAGTCGTGCTCTTACTCTTTGAGACCCCATGGACTGTAGCCCACCAGACTCATCTGTCCATGGGATTTTCCAGGCAAGAATACTGGAGTGGGTTGTCATTTCATTCTCCAGGGGGATCTTCCCCATCCAGGGATTGAACGTGGGTCTCCTGCATTGCAGGTGGATTTGTTACTAATTAAGCCACTAGGGAAGGTGCTATATTTGTGTATATAAATAAGCTAAATATACATAATATAATTATATATAAATTATAAGTATATATTTATATATTATATAGTAATATATACATACTTTCTATTTTAATATTTCTCTCTGTGTGTGTATATATATATATATATACACACTATTTTAAGATACATTATCTTACATTATATATATTTATCTTATCAGTAAACTATTTCCCAATAATAAAAACCAGGGATATTTTGACCAGGGATATTAATGACCAGGTCATTCAAGCATTTTATATTACAAAGGTTGACAAAGCATTCTGAAGCATTTTTCTTTTTCAAAATAAAAAAGAATGCTTTGTTCACTCTCCTACATAATCTCTCTGTTTGCCAAATTTCAGAACAGTGAGAGGTTTGAATTTTTTCCTTTACAGTGAAGTTATTAACCTGAGGAAATGTAATATCTTCAGGGGATAGTAATGGGATTCTGAACAAAAACTTGAAATTGCCTAGAGATGTAGTGTCACTTAACTAGAAGTTTTTATTTCCCCCTTTCCAAACTGCAACGTGCCTCTGTATGGAGCAGGATTTTTGTCTTTTTGGCAACATCTCTGACCAAACTTGAATCTAAGCATCCAGTGCTCTTTTAAAATAGTTCAGTAAGGCCAGAAAAGACAATTGTGCTGACCAGTCCTCCTGTTCCAATACCTACAATGGTCGATTTTTAGACCCAATATCAGTCAAGTCAGGGTATCTCCTGGCTAGGATCTCATCTCATTATTTTTTCAATTCATATTGGATCCACTGTTAAGCTATTTTCAGTCATACACATTGACCTAGATTCTCCCACAGTGTAAGCTACTCCCCAGGAGTATGCTAGGTACTTGAGGAAACTGCATTAACACTTTCAGGTATGGTATGATAACCGGTTTTCTGGTGACTAAAATGAGCTACCTCCCAGGATATTAAAAGATACCTTCATATACTAAAGTGTCTGCTGTGCAAACCAGGGGAACTCAGAAACTAGGAGAAACTATTCACTAAATAGAAGGAAGGCAAATATTTAGATAATAGATTTTTAAAGTTTTTACAGTGAACATTTATCAGCTAGATCTTCATTACATAAAAGTCTCTGATCCAATACTAAAGTCAGCACAAAATTAAAGTCCTATTTTGAAGATCATAAACAACTTCCCCATGAAAGTGTCCTTCTCCCTATCAGTCTCTGCCACCACCATCAAAGGGTATTCTGAAATCTTTTAAAGGTGCTTCTTTATTTTTTTCTCAGTTGAACCTTAAAAGTAGACATATATTCATCTTTTTAGCCACATTATTAATTAGTAGAGAAACCTAACTCAAACTAGCTTCAGTACAAGCAGCTGATTGTTGTTGGCTCTCCTAACTAAAAAATTCAGGGATAGATGTTAGAATGGAGTCAGGGATCAAATACCAGCCAGCTCATTTCAATTTCTGCACTCTTACTTTGCTTCTTCACCTCTAAGCTCCCCTTTCTTCTGCATTTGGCTTCATTCTCTGGTAGCTTCTTCATAAAAGTGGCCCTTTTATAGCCCCAGGCATATCAGCTTAGCAAATCAGCAAAAAACAATGGTTGAGTAAAAGTCCCAGCAATGACTCTGTGAACTGGCCTAGAGTATTTTTACCTTCAATATTTCGCCCAGTTCGTCTTCTACATTGGATAGACCAGAAAGGAGTACAGCATAGTGGCTAGGAGCATGTGCTCAGGGTCTTTAAGGGTGATTAAAAACCCAGCTCTGCCCCTTCTTGACTGTGTGACTTTTGTCAGTCCCTGAATGAGTAACTGCAGCCAGAAGACTGCAGACTGCCTGCATTACGTCCCCACCCCTGAGCAGGAACAAGAAGTGAGATCCATTCCTTCCAGTCTGAGATAACTAAAGAGGAAAACAAAAAAAATCAAGCAGCTGTTATAAGAAAATGAGTAGGCAAAAACTGCAGACATCTATTTAAACTGCTATGGATAACTAACATGCATCCTAGGGCTAAATACAAAATGAACACTAACAGCGTCGGCACCCACATCATCGTTTTCTCATACTGTATTGTTGTTGCTTGTTTACAAGTGTATCTCTCTCAATAAACCCTGAGCCTTTCAAGGTCAGAAGTTGTTTCTAGTGAGGCAAGGAGTATCTAGTATAAGGAGAGACTTAGTAGATGTTTGCTGAATATGGGAAAAGTGGCTCCAATTTCAAACGACTTGTAATAATACATTTACAAATACACTTGCATGTTTCATTTCACTTCCAAGAATTAGGCAGCAATAGTTACTTAGAAGACGACTACAGAATTCAGTAGGATTTAATGGGCTTCCTATTGTTAAAAAAAAAAGTACTGATGGATACCAATATCTTTGATGTTTACTGCCTGTTGTATAGTACTTGAAAAAATACCGTTGAGGGGACAGAGATGAATTAGAACTTGAATTAAGCTAAGGTTGTTGATGGTTCAAATTTATTACCATCAAAAAACCTGTTTACTTGCATTTTTGAAATATGCCAGTGGGTTTAACCCTGTGCTTAAGCTAAGATCTCCTCTCTTCATTAGGATCTCTTCTAGGGAGGAACAGAGGTGTACACAGAGGCCCATGGTTAGACTCGCACTCATTTCTGGTGGCACCCAATTTTTATGGCTCCAAATAAATTTATTGTCTAGGATTACCAATTTATTTTACAGCTCAACTTCTTTTTAAAAATGGCCACACAGAAGCTTCAATAAATATCTGGCTTGGAAACAGGCAAGACAGGAGCAAAATGTTCTCTTATGGTGGTATATAAACTCCTCCAAGCCTTGAAGAGGTTATTTGCTAAACGTCTAAAAGAGTTAATGATCTTCCAAAAGGGAATAAAGATCAAACTCAGTGTCCTCCAAGCGGCACTAATGGCCCAGTACACTAAATCTTTTACTCTTCTCTAAGTGACTTCAGTCTCTTTCTTTTTCCCTATTGAGACTAAAATCCTACCTCTTTAAAAAGGATAAAGGATGAAACTGCTTTACATTGCATTAAAACCATATGCTGCCCAGGAAATTCAGCATTAGCAGGCAGTAAATTACACTTTTAATCAGTTTGTTGTTCCTGGGTGTTGCCACAAACATATTGCATATGTAGTACTGCTTAGGGCCTGGATAACCTATCCATGTCTTTTGGAAAACGTGTTGTATTAATGATGGACTTCCATGTTAACTCAGTCCCGACCCCTCAAGCTGGTTTAAATCATAGCACATCATTTTTAAGTATAAGCAATAAGTGCTTTGGTGCAAATTAATTTAGATTCCTCCATTTTGGAAAGTGAAATTAAAGAGTTTTTTTTTTTAGCCTAATCTCGACTACCTATTAAAGTTGTATATATAAATAAGCCAGGTTATCTTTTTCCTTGTGAGAAATGCTGTTTTATCTAACAGCCGCTCTCCTAGCAGTTCAGTACCACACCACTCTAAATTAGGACACTTTATCTTAAGGCTTCATAATCTTACACGACTATAATTGGAAAGTTTATAAAAAAAAAAAAAATCCTGCTTTGTAAGCTTGGCAGCTGAGATAGAAGGAGGGAATGAGAAGGGCTACAGCAGAATTACACCATCACTGCTAGCCTGACTCCGCTTGACAGAGCCGTTTAATATTTTGACAAGACAAAATATAAAGCAGCATTTTATTCTGTAGAGACTTCACTAGACACAAGCATGGAAGTGCCTGTGATCAATAAAGTTTGCGGTGGAGAGTGATTTATTTACAGCAGGGTATTATGTAGAGAAAGAGCTGTGATATTTCCACAGGCTTTGACGGCATAATGGGCCCCTCTCAATCCTTACATGGAAGGGTTAGATTGTCATGGTTGCTCAGGCAGTATTCAAACGTTATCTGATCAGCCTTAAAGACTTCAGAACGAGACAGATGATTAGTTACCCTAAACGATCCTCATCATGCAGAAATTGATGATTTAATATAGTCAATGACAGACGATTCCATTTGTACTAGATAAAGTGTCTGCGGTTTGTATCAATCATAATAGAGTTATTATTGAGCATAAAAGAAAAGCATGTTTAATATCATTAATTCCAGATATGTCGCTTTCCACATCTGGCATTCATCCATAGACCAGAACCACTCCAGGCTATCATTCCTGCCTCTATGCTGGCGACTCCAGTGTTTTTTGTAATTTCAAAATGTTTTTCAGCACCTCCAGCTAAGCGCAATAACAGTTTACAGATTACCTATGTCATCACATTTTGACAAACTTCTCAATCTGATGTGACCTTCATCTTTAGCCATCTGCTTGCCTTTGTTTCTGCTCTTTTTTGATAAACCTCCACAGCTTAAAGCTGTAGTAGTTTGTTCCATACACTGTACTTCTAGGTCAACACTTCACCTGTGTAAATCCAGAAACGCAGACTGCAGTGTAAAGATGGTGACCTGGGTTCAAGTCCCCAGGTACCTGACCCTCCCTCACCCCTTTAGTTATATTTTTCATCATTCACGTCAATTTCATTTTGATTGTATGGAGGGGAAAGCACACAATCAGAAAAAAAGAAAGTACAAGTGGGAGTTGGGGTGAAGGAAGAGAGAAAAAAAATTAATTAGTATACCTGAGAAGTTATAAAAGATAGGAAAAAATGTCATTTCTAAATCTGCCTTCTCTGCAAACAGTGTAACAATGGCAAAGCCATATAAATAATGAAGGAAGAGACACAAACTTTCTAGAGAACAAAATTATAGTTACCTAAATTAAATGTGTTTCTTATTTTAAATACTTTAACTTCCAAGTGATATGTTGAAATAACAACAAAAAGTTCAGCTTCAAATATTGCACATCAACTTGTTAGGGAGGAAAAAACTCAGTTAAAACAAAGAAAAGAAACCTCTCAGATTTAAGTTACTTCTACTCACAAATGTTTTTGCAGTCCTCTAGGTTGTAAAAGACACTAGGGGGTCTCTTTTTTCTTTTCATAATAAGAGCTAATTTGGAGATGATTTTTATGTATTTATTTAACAAATACTTGTTGAGCACCTACTATGTGCCAAACACGGTTTAGGGCACTGGGGATACAAGAAGAACAAAAAAGACAAAATCTCTGTCATCATAAAGCTCACATTGTAATGTTGATTCCTAATAAAAGGGATTGTGAGCAGTTAAATTGTTAAAGAACATTTTCAAAGATTAAGAACAGGGTCAAAATAAACCTCAGGGAAGATAAAAATCAAGTCTCCCACTACCTTCAGAGGTGTTGTTTAGTTGCTAAGCCATGTCCGACTCTTTGCAACCCCATGGACTAGAGCCCACCAAGCTCCTCTGTCCATGGGATTTCCCAAGCAAGAATACTAGAGTTGGTTGCCATTTCCTTCTTCAGGGGATCTTCCCAACTCACGGATCAAATCTGTATCTCCTGCTTGGCAGATTCTTTATCATTGAGCCACCTGGGAAGCCTCAGAGGTGTTAGGTGTTAGGCATATGTACATTGGGAAACAAAAAAATTTCATCATTCCTAGATTAATTTAGTCTAATTCATTTTCAATTAGGACTTCCCAGGGGGCGCTAGTGGTAAGGAACCTGCTTGCCAATGCAGGAGACAAATGAGACATGAGTTAGATCCCTGGGTCAGGAAGAACCCCTGGAGGAGGGCATGGCAACCCACTCCACGGACAAAGGAACCTGGCAAGCTATAGTCCATAGGTTTGCAGAGTTGGACACAACTGAAATGACTTAGCATGTATGCACCCAATTTTCAATACTAATATATTTGTTTCCTCTCACTTTGCTTTATGGGGTAGAGTAAAAGAAAGTAATACTTCTTCAGGGGCAAAGAGTAAGTTTTCAACTTTAACTCCCATTGACTTATAATTATGCTTTAGCTATCAATGCCTCAACATGACTAGTTTTCCATGACAAAGTCCAAAATCTTCTCCATATATGATTACTCCTTGTTAATTATAGAGGCAACTAAAAGGTTACATAAGTACACATATATTAATGGCTTTCCAATTATTTTGTTGAAAACTGTTGATGACATTTAAGGTATAAATATTAAAGTATTCAGAGCAGTAACTTAGCAGATTAGCCAAATCACATTTAAGTATACAAATTTTATGAAAGACCCTCTATAGTAGTAAAATACTCAGATTTCTAGTATTGAAGCCAGGCTTCAATTTTCTGACTATTTGGCAAACTCTAAACCTCAGGTTTCTTGTTTTCAAAGTAGGACAAAAATATCTGCCTTGCCTTGTTGCAAAAGGTTACCTTAGGAGTGACTTTTAAAAGTCACCTATTTTGCAATACGAAAATCCTTAGGTATGATCTAGTCAAACTCTTCCATTTCATTAATGAGAAAATAAAGGCCCAGAAAACTTGAGACTTACTCCAGGTCAGTCAACTTAATAGCAGAACCGAGATTAAATCATTGTTCTCAATTTCTGGTCCAGTGATCTTCCTTCTCCTCTAAGAGATAATGTAGTAAAAATGCTTTGAAAGCTATGACATGCATAAAGAATATGGTATTATAATGATGGAGCAATATGATGTGATCTTTCTACGCCTTTTGTATTTGTCAAAAAGACATTCCTGAATATCTTACAATGGATTCTACTAAGAATTAAGATAAAATTTATGCAAGACACATTATGTTTCTGATAATAATGATTTTACACCTTGCATAAAATTTTATATACAGATAAGACTAATGAATGTCCATCAACAGTCATTAATAGATCATGCCAAGTTTGATACTTTAGTTCTCTAATAAATTATTCAATTGTCACTACCAACATCATATTGATTGAACCTTATAAAATAATAAGCCATAGTTTTATTTTATTCCTATGACTAAGGTTAGGTTTCTAATCTTTTTGATAATCTAACATTCTCAAAGTAGACAGCAGAAACCAGTAAACAAACATATTGTTATTTGAGAAAGACTTTCTGTTCATTGATGGGTTTAGCCTTGACACTAAAATGTATACAGAGAAAGTGTCAGTCAACTTTTGACATGCAAAATGTTTGTGTCAAACTCACACAAAGCAGGATCAGAAAGTAAGTGACCATAAAGTCACCTAAAGCTAAAAACCAAAAGCTTTCTGAATCAGAGCCTAAGAAGAGCAATCCTACTTCAACCTCATTACTGATTTTACTTTGACCATTAATCCATTCATTGGTCCTAAACATATTTTAAATGGCTATGCCTATTTCCTTGCTCCAAAATCATTGTGTTGACAATTGCTAATTTATAAAGAAATCAGAAACAAAGAGATTTTAACTATATAATTGTAGATTTGCATATAAAAGGAAAATGGAATCTATATGGTATTAATAAAATTGAGGCTGCGGTCCTCCATTTCAGTTCACAAATCTAAAAGGCTAAAAGATACTTTCTCCATGGAAGAAGAACTATGACAAACCTAGACAGCATATTAAAAAGCAGAGACATCACTATGCTCACAAAGGTCCAGACAGTCAAAACTATGGCTTTTCCAGTAGTCATGCATGGATGTGAGACTTGGAAGAAGGCTGAGCACTGAAGAATTGATGCTTTTAAATTATGGTGCTGGAGAAGACTGTTGAGAGTCCCTTGGGCAACAGGGAGATCAAACAAGTCAACCCTAAAGGAAATCAAAACTGAATATTCATTGAAAGGACTGATGCTGAAGGTGAAGCTCCAGTAATTTGGCCACCTGACGCAAAGAGCTGACTCACTGGAAAAGACCCTGATGCTGGGAAAGACTAAGGGCAGGAGGAGAAGGGGACGACGAAAGATGATAAGACGGTTGGATGGCATCACCAACTTGACGGACAGGAGTCTGAGCAAATTCCAGAAGACAGTGAAGGACAGGGAAGCCTTGCATGCTGCAGTCCATGGGATCTCAAACAGCCAGACACAACTGAATGACTAAACAACAACCCTCACTTTGAACTTGGTCAGAGGCATAGATATTCAACTTAGAACTAAAATTATGCAAGAAGTTAATGTGATGCAAAAGGAGGGAACTGAAAAGGGTTTGCCAATCAATTTCCCACTTTTGAACAGCAATCATTGTAAGTAGCAAATAACTTTTCAAATAGAAAAATAAAGAATGTCAGTTTGGATAACTTTCCTCATTTCTCTTTTAAAGACAAAAATGCTATTCTAAAATGTTTTAAGTTTCTTATCTGCAGTTGCAGGCCAGCAGGAAACATGAAGCTCTACACTTTAGAAATTTCTCTTGGCATATACAATTTAAAAAATTAGGGCTAATTTTAAAATTTGTTATTTTATCAATAAATATTTTCTTGTATATGGATGCGAGGCATTTTTTAAACTTATTTTCCTCTCATTTCTGTACCTTTGTTTATGATATACCTTCATCCTGGAATTTCTTTCCTTTTCACCTTCTCCTATAAAAACACTACATTTCCTCTAGTGCCAACTAAAAGTTAAATTTAACCACAAATCTTGCTCTGTTTCAAGCTTTAAAAAAAAAATTTCCTAAAGCTACTGTGGTCTACACTGCATCCTCCAGGAAGATGCAGTATTCACTAAGCACATATTTAATGCCTGGCCTAAACAAAATTTGTGTTAGGCGCCAAGACTATTAAGAGGATGACACATGAGAAAGTATTCCACCTTATGGAGTGAAAGAGAGGAAACTATGCATCTGGTTAACTCAGAAGAAATGTTTTACATATTATCTCATTAACTCTTCATGGCATGACAGTAAGGTAAAATTATCATCCTATATCTCACTTATACCATCAGTGAGAAAACTGAAGACTTATGAGATTGGGTTACTAACCTAAAGATTTCAGAGACAGATTGCTTCCTAATCATTCTCAGTTTATAAATCTCATCCCCACAACCACAATGATGCCCTAGTTCTCTGAGAATTTGGGCATTACTTTTTAAACTCTTTTTCAATCTATGACTTGCTGGGAAAAAAAACATACAGTATATTCACTAAAATTTTCATTGATTCATTGCAGAGTATGAGTTCAATTCAAATCTTAGAGAAAAATCTAATTTTTTAAAAAATGGATGTCACATTTGGAATGCTTTTCTGTATTATTAATAAGGATAGTAAAATCATTTAAAAGTCTAATTAGGACTCTCATAAGGCTGAAGGAAAATTAAATAGATAAAAAACTCAAAGAGCAAAATATTAACAAATGCTAGTTTCTTTCCACTATGATAAAGCTATAGAAATATACAACTGTAAGTTCATTTTAGAATTTTGCAAATTTAAGAGGTCAAATTCACAGACACCTTATCTTACCTAAAAACCAAAAAAACTCAAAATATTCTCAACTTTTCAAGCAACATGCATTGCAGTTAAAATAGCAACTTAAGAGTATGTATGTGTGTGTACCTGTTATGTCATTGTAGTCATGTCCAACTGTTTGTGACCCTATGGACCATAGCCTGTTCAAGCTGGATTTTAAAAGGGCAGAGGAACCAGAGATCAAATTGCCAACATCTGCTGGAACATTGAAAAAGCAAGACAGTTCCAGAAAAAACATCTACTTCTGCTTTATTGATTATGCCAAAGCCTTTGACTGTGTGGATCACAACAAACTCTGGAAAATTCTGAAAGAGATGGGAATACCAGACCACCTGACCTGCCTCCTGAGAAATCTGTATGAGGGTCAAGAAGCAACAGTTAGAATTGGACATGGAACAACAGACTTGTTTCAAAGCAGGAAAGGAGTATGTCAAGGTTGTATATTGTCACCCTGCTAATTTAACTTATATGCAGAGTACATCATGAGAAACGCTGGGCTGGATAAAGCACAAGCTGAAATCAAGATTGCCAGGAGAAATATCAATAACCTCAGATATGCAGATGACACCACCCTTATAAGCAGAAAGTGAAGAGGAACTAAAGAGCCTCTTGATGAAAGTGAAAGAGGAGAGTGAAAAAGTTGGCTTAAAGCTCAACATTCAGAAAACGAAGATCATGGCATCTGGCCCCATCACTTCATGGCAAATAGATGGGGAAACAGTGGAAACAGTGACAAGCTTTATTTTCTTGGGCTCCAAAATCATTGCAGATGGTACTGTAGCCATGAAATTAAAAGATGCTTGCTCCTTGGAAGAAAAGTTATGACCAACCTAGATAGCTTATTAAAAAGCAGAGAAATTGCCAACAAAGGTCCATCTTGTCAAAGCTATGGTTTTTCCAGTAGTCATTTATGGATGTGAGAGTTGGACTATAAAGAAAGCTGAGCACCGAAGAATTGATGCTTTTGAACTGTGGTGTTGGAGAAGACTCTTGAGAGTCCCTCGGACAGCAAGGAGATCCAACCAATTCATCCTAAAGGAAATCAACCCTCAATATTCATTGGAAGGACTGATGCTGATGCTGAAACTCTAATACTTTGGCCATCTGTTGCAAAGAGCTGACTCCTTGTACAAGACCCTGATGCTGGGAAAGATTGAAGGCAGGAGCAGAAGGGGACAACAGAGGATGAGGTGGTTGGATGGCATCACCGACTCAATGGACACGAGTTTGATTAAACTCTGGGAGTTGGTGTTGGACAGGGAGGCCTGGCATGCTGTAGTCCATGGAGTCACAAAGAGTCGGACACAACTGAGTGAGTGAACTGAAGACCTGGACCATAGCCTGCCAGGTTCCTCTGTCTATGGAATTCTCCAGGCAAGAATACTCAATAGATTGCCATGCCCGTCTCCAGAGGCTTTTCTGGACCCAGGGATCGAATTCATGCCTCTTCCATCTCTCGCACTGGCAGGTGGGTTCTTTACCACTAGCACCACCTGGGAAGCCAAGAGTATGTATGTGCACTACTTAAAGGAAACCAGGCAATCACCAAAGGCAAAATGCCGCCTTCAGATCGCTATGAATAATCTCGACTCAGATTCTGTCCTTTCTTTAAAGAAAACAAAAAAATCTCATTTAAGATAAACAAGAGAAAGGCAAATTTGAATTATGGCTCATTATCCTTTAATGATACTTTTTACTCTATGTATATTTTCACATATTCACATACATATTGTAGGGAACAAAAACATCAGATGTCATTTGAATGTTGCAATAACATTATATGAATTTGAAGATAAAATTCCTAAGGGAAAAGGAAAACTGTGGGAATGCAATCTTGAGTGTTAAAACACAGTTAGGAAATATTTCTATAAACCATGTCATATTCTTAGAAATTAAAGTTTTATTCCTGCTTGGTTTCTGTATATGTCAGGATTAAATATTTGCATTTCATAGTGGAAAGAAACTTCACATCTGTAAAGTAATAAAGTAGAAGTATAAGTATGTAAAATTAGAAAGAATATATTATTAATTACCTGCATACTAGAAATGTCATTTAGAAAATATTTAATCTCAAGTAGTCTATTTATCCCTGACACTCAGTACCCTATGCACCTGTTTGTCTTTTGTCAGGATCAACATGCATGTGAAAGGCTCTAAATGGCCAGGTGCTATGGCAAAGAATTACATACACGCCACCCTGGCCTGTCCTCCTAAGGAATGTGGATATAGTGACTAAGGGTTAGCTGCCAGGGCTTAGGCTGCCTTAGTTCAACTCCTGGCTCTACCACTCATTAGCTACTTGACTTAGTATGGATTACTCAATTTCTCTGGACCTCAGCTCCATGATTTTAAAATAAAGCCAAGTAATTCATGTCTTATGAGCATGCCATAAATATCAAATGAGATAATGCATATAAAACACTTAGTACAATGCCAGGCACATAAATAATGGTCAAGAAATATTATAACTACTATTATTAGCCAATAGGAGCTTGTCAGGAAAACCAACGTGCCGTTAAGAGTTTAAGTTGTTCAATAGCAAGGTCATGTCTTAAGTGTTTTTGATGCATTAGTGAATGTGGATTGAATGACGGGCTGAATGTGTAAGTGAAAACCAATAAATACAAACATATACTAGATATACATATTTATGTGTATATATATACACACACATATACATGGTATAAGACATAAGATATTATATATATATATATAAGATCTTTAGCAAAATTATCGATCAAGTAGATTTAGCCAACTCATCAATTAAGTGGAGATAATAAGCAAATCAAACAAATATTTGACTGAATTGACCCACCGACTGACTAAATTCTTATAGGTTCATTCTTATGGTTCAGAATAGTCGAGACCCACTAATATTTAAGGAAAAGAAACACAAAGTCAGTTGAGAAAACAAAGTGAAGATTTTTAGTCGTAAGTAGAGCAAGCAGAAGTATACAGAAGCTGAAGAAAGGGGTACACAGCATATTTTTACACCAGTGGGAGCAGGAGGATTGCAGAGTATGAACAAAGGGGGTTTAGGCAAAAAATGCAAAGTAGAGGAGGCAAAGGGTCTGAAAGCAGAAACTCACTTTCTTTCATAAGAATAGCATTAGAAAAATAAATACACTATCTTGGAGAAATTACACCAAGCATTCCAAAACCACACAAAATAAATGTAGCCAAGTACTTGTCCCTAGAAAGAAATCCCTCCACTATGAGCCTTACTGAAATCATTATTGCATTAAAGACACACACACATGAAAACGTGCATGCAAGCAAACGTGTACACACACACGCACACACAGTCCTTGTCTCTTGGTTGCCTAAACTAGAATTTCATTCCTAAAAGTTCTGAAACCACAAATTTCAGTATAAACAAACAACAAACAGTGACAACAACAACAAATCTGACAAATAGTCTTTAAACAGCCTCTGTGTCTGGAATATACAAATTAGTTACAGACAAAAGTCTATGTTCCTAATTGCAACTCTGGCACAGGTCTGATTGTAGTGACTACGACCACTCACTTATTGCATTAATTTTTCCAGGGTCAGCTAGCCAATGACCCACCATCACAGATAATTCCACTTCTATGAATTTGCTTCTTGTCACAGTCATATCAAAGGAAAAGAAAAATGAGTTAACGGCCAGCACTTAAGGGTTGTTGAAGTGGCAGAAGGTTCAGTTCCTTTAAAACAATGACTCTTGCTTGACGTTGTATGATTGCAAGGTAAAATACTGTCTTACCTGGAAGAGCCTTTGTCTATGCCAAAAGGAAATAGTGTGTCTATTCTTGAAAGTGAAATATGGATCTGCAATTTTATGAGAAAATGTGTCATTAGTCATCGAATATATTCTGAGTATATTTTTAAAATCATTTCTATTCTGTCTTACAAAAGATATTAGGGGCACCGCCCTCTATAGTTTCCTGTCTCTGGCTCTTTCTATCTCTTACCCACATAAACACACACACATCCACATGACATACACACGCCAAAATGATGCTCTACAGTCGGAATTCTGGTATCCCAACCTTGGCGCTTTTGAATCTGCAATGTGTTTGAAGGAGAGGTGTTACATTCTTCACAGTGAAGGGCAAGATTGACTCAATCACTGGAATGTAGTCGGTCTACCAGACTGAAGTACCACTTATCACAACACAGTTCTATCAAGATGGATATGTGTAGAAAACAGACGCACCAAGACACTACAAGAGCTGTTGTATACTCGTGAGGCTGAGCAGAAAAGGTAAAAGAAATGCTCTAAGAAGTTACCTGGAAAATAACATCTAGGAGGACATCCTGGATACCTAGGCCTTTATAACATGAATCTTACCACCCCAAACTTTCAAGCCAACATGGATAAAAGAACACAAAGTGAGCACATCTGCAGAAAGGCTCTGTAGTTATGAACGAAAATTTCTCAAGTCATTCCAGGTCTCAGGATCCGTTGTGACCCATCCTGCAAGATTTCTGCTCTCAATCACTTGTCAGTGTCATTCTCTGTGATAAAAATTAGCAATGTGTGTCATCATATTTGACCAAATCATGATTAGTTTGAGGAAAATCACTAGCAAGTATAAAGAAAAATACACAAAATTCAGAAATCTAAATAATAGCCATTGAAAAAAATACTTTTTCAAATGGTTTGCTCCTTAAATGAATAAAAACAAACTCCATATTTTTATTTGCAATTAAACAAGTTAGACTTCTGGCTTTAATCTATCTTCCACCAACTTAAGGCTGTCTCATAAAATTAATGGATCCAGAGCGGCTCTATATTGGGCTCTGCAGTAGAACTTACAGTCATTCCTACTTGAACTCAATCCACTTAAACTATTTCACTGTACCAGTTCCTCCTTTATCCTCTATCACACACACACACACACACACACAATCACTATACCAACTGGCTGTCTCTCATCATATGTCTTAAGATGACTGACTCATGCCATCAATTATAGACTTCTTTTTGATCATTCACAAATGCCCAAATGCTGTAAGTCTTCAGATTTTTATCATTTCTAGCACCAAGTTTGGTCTATCCCACCCTAAATTCTCCAATCATTGTTGAAATTTTTCATTATTGTTTCCCAATACAGGGCTTACATCTCTCATAAGAGGTACACTCCATGTGTTAGTTCAATAAATAAATGGGTAACTCTTACTTTCTAATTATATATTCACTATATTTTTTACTCATCTAAAATAACTTGAAAACCATGTTCACAACTCTATACTGATTCACTATGCCCAACTGCTAATAATTACCCCATCTCAGTTCCTGTCTTTAATCCTGATGATCATAAAGTCTGTAAGGCCGGTACTTATACAAATGGCCTCTGTCATTATGACATAAGATCTAAATGAGGGACTTGGGACTTTTGGATATTACATCTGTGAATTATCCAGGATAAAGGTAGTATGTATGTGGCAGGTAATATGGTTAGAAGATATACTCATTGGCATGGAGAAAGCATTCAAGTGAACCAGATGCAGGCTTAAGGAGTCCACAATTTAAAAACTTGGAAGAACTTTAAAGCACACAGTTGGAAGAACATGGCTGAGATATTAATACAAATATTCTATTTAAAAAGCCAGCTATTATCCTTCACTGATGTTTGTTCACATTGTGTTCCATGCTGCACCAAAGATTAATAAGTATCACTTCATTCATTTTCAACATGTTTAAATATTTCACTTCACTGATGAGCTATCACAAACATCAGGTCTTAGTAGGAAACATTGGTAAGTGTAGAGGCAGAGAATTGTACAATTAAAATGGAAAGATAATATGTGTGTGTCGTACTCACTTATCATAATGAGTATATCAGTGACAATCTTGAAGAGGAGTGATTGTTTCCTAAAACCAGCTCACTCCAACTATATGGACAGGAAAAATTCTTTGGTACTTTGTAGAAAACAGTATGTGCAGAAGTTAAGCTATACTGCAGGGCTAATGTTAATTGGCTTTTAAATGGTAAGGTGGTTTGCAACATACTGTAACACAAAAACTCTCTGCCTTAGTGGAATTTTAACTTCTAAATTGATGGTTCTAGAACAGAGTCTGTGGCTTCTCCCTTTTTACCCACTCCCCCCCTACACACAACTACACACCCTAACATCCTCAATTTCCATAATCTTTTAAAACCAAAGCCATAGGTCAGGTTAGTTCAATACCTGCAGAGAGAACTCTGAATGACATTTAAGTCAACCTTGGAAATAGCCAGTCATCTCTTTGCTTAGAATGAATACCAAGAATGTCAATTTCACTTATTTTTAAGTAACAGTGCAAGCACTGGAAAGAGAAAAGGTTGATGATGTTGTGTTTTTGTTTTTTGCTGCTATTGCTATTTCCTTTTAGGAGTTTTGTTTTGAGTTTTGATTGTGTGGGATTTATTTACAAGCTGCTAAATGGAGGTTAAAGACTCAAAAACATAATACTATTTTTGAGTTTATAAAATCCTGCTGACCCCTGATAGCATAGAAAATTCCATATACTACAAGGTCAATTTCTTGAACTGTTGACAAATCTATTATTTTATTAATTCCTAATAATTAATTGTTTCCACATACTAGTCTTAGTTATCCAAAAGAACTGTCAATTCTGGTCATAGGGTAAAATTTTATTGTTTTATGGGAGAGACAGAGAAGGCAATAATTATAATATAATGTGATAGAACCTATACTGTATTAATAAAGAGAAACTAAAGGAACTGTGCAGAAGGCTGCCTGACAAGAACTGTGACCCTATATCAACAGATGCAGCCAGCTCGTGTTGATCCCTCAGGGAGGATGCTGAAGCCGTAAGCAGCCGGATTTTTGTCTCCTTCTTCTCTCTCATGCCCTACTTATGCTTGTCAAGTAGCAGCTCCACCAGAAGCTGGAGAGCAAGAAAGCAATTGTGGCTGTCCAAGTAGGTCCACCTTGCAGAGCACAAAGCAGCTGCTTATGGGTAGAAAGTAGATCTTGAAATATAAATGAAAGATAGCCAACACAGACATAGGCTTGAGAGTATGAGTTTAGTTTTGCACATGACAAGCAGCATATGTTTATAGGATATTCAGATGGGATAGAAAGTCAGGGTCTGGAGTTTAGGAGGAAGATTTGTGCTAAACAAATGGATTTAGACCTAATAAACTACATGTAGTTGAAACCATGAGAGTAGATGTACTAACTAATAATGAAGGGTAAAAAAAAAATAAGAGCCAAAGGAAGAATCCTGAATAACTCTAACAAGGAAACAGTGCATAAATGATACAAAAGGCAACACTGACTAGGTGAAAAGAGAACCAGGGGATCAAATTATCATGAAGTACTGAGAAGAAATGGTCAAAATGGGTAAATGCAGTGCAGAGTTCAGGTAAAATAAGGACTGCAAAATGCTCATTCAATTTAGTAATGAGATCACTGGTAACCTCAGTGAAGACAGTTTCACTAGAGAAGTGAGGATATAAGCCTACTGCAGTAGAAGAAGCCTAATGTCCTGGAGACTGATAGAAATTAGAGCCCAAACTTAATTGCATCATTGGGAGGTACAATCCCAAGGCAGCAAAACAGAGGGAAAAAAAAGAATATGAAGCAGGCAAGAAAGAAAGCAAACATAGAGTGCATTATAAACAGGATACAGATTTTTAAGAAATCCAGCTAGCCAGCTGCTTGGTGTCTGGATAAGCCATACGGAACCACCCATAGTGTGGAGCAATCTAATGGAAGGGGGAAAAGAGAAATTCATCTTCTGGATCTTCTCCTCTCCCACGTTCCATCTCCTGCTACACAGTCCTTCAGGGCAGTCACTGCTGCACAGCTCTGCATCTGAGTTCTAAGCTGGAGAAGAAACCAGAGCATTGTGGAGCTAGTCAGCTTAGATCTTAGCACTGGAACAACTGGGACTCTTTCCTATGATCCAGGCCATGCCAGTAGTGCCCAGCTCCTGTTCTCAGGGATTCCCGACAGATAGTAGGTGAGGAGGCAACTTAGGATACAGAAGTTCTCCACTGAAGAAACAGCCAAGAACCTAGGAGGCAGCAGGGCCCAACAAATCTGGAGAGGTACAGAAAGTGAGTGGAATACAGGTAGAAAGTGAAATCTGATAGCGCAGACAGCTCCTTCAGGAAAAGTGAGAAGAGTTGGGTAAAAGGTAAAGAGGAGTCCAGCACAGGAGTTTGACTTAGCGGGAAAAGCACAGAGTATAGCCAGATAGCTTGGGTTTAAATTCTTGCTCAACTTCTCACTATCTGCGTAATCTTTAACAATTCATTTGACTTTTCTCTGCCTCAGGGTCTTTATCCATAAAACACAGAAATAATACCTACTCCATAAGGCTGTTATGTGTTACTTATATAAAAGATTTAGAACTGTGTCCAGCACATACTGGGCATTATTTTAATGTTTGATAAGGATTAAAAGAGGATTCTTTTGTTTCACAGACAATTGAACATATTTTCATGCTGAGGGAAGAAAAGAGAATTTTAAGGGAAACTGAATATACAGGACAGATAAGGAATTACTGATGGGAAAAGCTATCAGAAAGGATAAGATTTCTTCGTTAAGTAAAGGAATTAGTGCATAATAGGCACTTACTGACTATATACTTGCTGAATGATTAGAAATAAGTATTAGATCAAACAAAGTAATTATGTATGGCTTGTGTGTGTGCTTGTTCGGTTGTGTCTGACTCTGCAGCCCCATATATAGCCTGCTGAACTCCTGCCCATGGAATTTTCCAGGCGAGAATACTGGAGTTGGGCACCATTTCCTACTCCAGGGATCTTTCCAGACCCAAGAATCAAACCCACTTCTCTTGCATCTCCTGCATTGGCAGGGGGATTCTTTACCACTAGCGCCACCTGAGAAGCTCACATGTACGGTTTACATAAGCAATATTGTAGTATTTACTAGTCTAATTTTTTAAAGAGCCTCTTGATGAGGGTTAAAGAGGAGAGTGAAAAAGCTGGCTTAAAACTAAATATTCAAAACACTAAGATCATGGCATCTTGTCCCATCATTTCATGGCAAAAAGATGGGGAAAAAGTGGAAACATGGACAACTTTATTTCCTTGGGGTCCAAAATCACTGCAGATGGTCAATGCAGACATGGAATTGAAAGATGCTAGCTCCTTGGAAGAAAAGCTATGACCAACCTAAACAGCATATTAAAAAGCAGAGACATCATTTTGCTGACAAAGGTCCATATAGTCAAAACAATGGTTTTTCCAGCAGTCATGTACAGATGTGATGATTGGACCATAAAGAAGGTTGAGTGCCAAAGAACTGATGCTTTTGAATTGTGATGCTGGATTATGAAGACTCTTTAAAGTCCCTTGGACAGTAGGAGAGCAAACCAGTCAATCCTAAAGGAAATCAACCCTGAATATTCACTGGAAGGACTGAAGTTGAAGTTCCAATACTTTGGCCACTTGATGTGAAGAGCCAACTCATTGGAAAAGACTCTGATGCTGGGAAAGATTGAAGTCAGGAGGAGAAGGGGGCGACAGCAGATAAGATGGATGGCATCACTAACTCAGTGCACATGAATTTGAGCCAACTCGCAATGGCAACCCACTCTAGTACTCTTGCCTGGCAAATCCCATGGACGGAGGAGCCTGGTGGGCTGCAGTCCATGGGGTCGCACAGAGTCGGACATGACTGAAGCGACTTAGCAGCAGCAGCAGCTAGAAGATAGTGAAGGACAGGAAAGCCTGGCATGCTGCAGTTCATGGGATCGTGAAGAGTTAGACATGACTTAGTGACTGAACAGCAACAATTACTTTTTAAATATTATATAATAATGGAACTCACTGTACACTTTAAAAGCCTGGAATAAATAGTGCTTAGCGAATGAAGAACTGAAGCAATGATTAGATGTAAGTTAATATTTACTATTCTTGCCTATTCAGTTGCTACCTTTTCCAGCCTAATCTGTACTATAACCTTGTCTTAAATTCTTAAATTAATCCAGAGCAAGGGAGGCAGAGTATTATGTGAGCTCAGATTCATCAGCCATTAGAGCCTGGAATTAATTTCACGGTGTGTGATGAGCCTGCATTACATACGAAGCACTCATGTATTTGTCATATTACATACAGCTTTTCTCTGAGGCAGTCATGTTCCCTAGTCTGAGTGCCTAGGCATCAGCCTTAAGGTTACTATTCAGAGCTCCAATTACCTTCCAGAATTAAAGTTCAGCCCTTAACTTCAGCCCATGTACTTGAGTCTTTGGTTGCCTTCCTATCTTTTGTCAGAGTAGGAAAGGCTGGACTCTGTCCCTTGACTCCATCCAACGGCTTGGTTCCCTCTCCTGATGACTGACAACGCCAAAACACAATGCTTCTCCCAAACTGGCTGCATGGCCATTACCCTATTTTTTTCCAACTGGATAATGGATGACTTGAGCCTACACTATCTCAGGTTCACCAGGTTTCTCTGGAAATTGTAATACTAGACTGTTGTTTCCCTTCTCTAAAGTTGCCACTAAAATCAGATCATTTCACCCAGCCTCTTTGTAGTTTCCTCTCCCAGCTTCCTTTTCCTCCCCAATGGCCTATTTTTGCAGTGGAGATTCCAACAAACCTGATGATCAAGCCTGTTTCAGGTAAAGCAAGTCCATTCAAAGCATGATTTTCTGCTTGTCCCAAAGATAATGTGAAAATGTTAGTTTGTCAACTCATGTTTGTATGCTTTCTTGTAGAAGTACTGTTTATGATCCTAAGAGGCATACAATGTAAAATTATATATTAGCTTCAATGGGCTATACTTATCAATTCAATGATAAGTTAAAAAAATGGGCAACACTTTGAACACTCCACAATCCCACAACTCTTCCTTTAATACCAAGGTGAACACCAACCAAGTTCTCGAGTTCCTTCTGTGGACAGCCTTCTGATTCCAGAGGCAGTTTAATACATTGGAAAGTACAAGGGCTTTGTAATCAAACAGCCATGAGTTCAAATCCTATCTGTGAAAACTACTTTGTGTCACTTGGGGCAAGTTACTTAGGATCTGAGCCTCACTTTCTTCAGTTGTAAAAAGAGGGTTGATAATAACTGCCACAGACAGTTGTTTGAAGGATAAATGAGATCACAGATCAAAAGCACTCAATCCAGTGCCTGGCACTCAGGGAAAGGTAATTCCCTCCCTTTTCTTTCCTTTCTCCCGGTAATATGAACTAAAGATCAAACAGACTTCAGTATTACTCACAATCAGTTCTATTCCCGAAGATATCCTACAATTTTTATAAGCCGCCCCAATATCAGAACTATGACTATCAAAGCTTAATTGTCTGAATTTTTGTCCATGTGTAGATTAAGCAAATTTGATCAATTCCATAAATTGGAAGCATTTTAAAGCATTTTAAAAACAGAAGCTTATTTATTTAATCATTCTACAGCCTCTGGACATTCTCAGTGAGCAATCAGCTGCCTTGTTACGGCACATTTTTGCTACTGTGAATACAGGGCATATATGTGTAAGGTCCCCTTACAACTGTGGGGTTTTACATTCCCTTTCCCAAGAATTGGGTCTGTTTAATCACTTCAACCAAAAACCTAAAACTTGAAATTTTTTTCTTGAATGCATCTAATTGTCAGGACCTTTTTCAACTACCAGGTAAAAATCACATGCATTTCTTTACATGATCATTGAACAAATGGATGTGTCTGGTAGCTTCAAAACAGTGCATGAATTGCAAACAAACTATGTTATCAGGACAAACTCCATATCACTGCAGTTCTAGGCCTCAGATATCTCTATTAAATTCTATGTCATCATCCAAGCCACCAAATTCATAACTCATACTTCCTAAATTTTATATTTGCTTCAGCCCCTATGGAAACTTGCTCCCCAGACTCTTTGAGATGCCACTTATTGATAAATGTAGTCTACATTCCCTCCTCTTGGACTCTATAAATATTTGATCCATCGAGCCTAGTGTAAATGACACCAGCAGGTTTCATTTTCCAATTTTCTTGGGACACTTGTTTTTGACACCCACCCTATGCTGTGGGGAAGCCCAGGCATCTCATGGAGAGGTCAACAGGCAGAGGAACCAAAAGCCAGAATCAACTTGGCAGCCATGTTAACAAACCATCTTAGAAGCAGGTCCCTTACCTCTTTCAAGCTTCCCCAGTTGTCCCTGCTGAGCCTTGCCAAAATTTTAGATTCAAAGCCCCAATAAATGATGACTATTCTTTTCGACACTAACTTTTGAAGTGGTCTGTTGTACCAAAATAGATAACTGGAACAATCCCCAGAGGTTAGACTCTCCACAGAGAGGAGTTCAGATAATATTTGGAATATAATCAATGGGCTATAATCATTTATCTTTAAAAGGGTAATGGCCCTCAGTTTTCTACAGAGTTTCTGCCTCTGCACTTCTTCCCTCCGCCGTTACCTCTCCAGTTTACTCTACGGTCTTTCCCTTTTAATCTTACATTCCTGGTCTCATCATAGCTCTTCATATATACAAAACAGGCACCCAAATCAAGAACTTTGTATTACTGTCCCTCTAAACCCTCTTTGCCCAGATACCCTCTCAGATAATCTCCGAATCTCAGCTCAAATGTCACTATCTCAGTGAGAACTACGGTATTTAAACTTCATATTCACTTTTACCAGATGACTCATTATCTCTTCTATTCTGCTATAATTCTTTTTTCATAACATTCATTAACTTACCTATTATTTATTTCTCCATCAGTAAAATGTAAGTTGAATAAGGACAACGATTTTTGAGGGGTTTTTTTCCCCTTTGTGTTCACCAGTGTATTCCCAACAACATGGGAATATTGTATTTGGTGTTCAATAAATATTTAATGATTGAATATAGAGATCAGCTATTGCTATTCAGCTTCCCAGGTGGCTCAGGGGTAAAGAATCTGCCTGCCAATGCAGGAGACACAAGAGACATGGGTTCTATTCCTGGATCAGGAAGATCCCCTGGAGGAGGAAATGGCAACCTGCTCCAGTATTCTTGTCTGGGGAATTCCATGGCCAGAAGAGCCTGGCAGCTACAATCCATGGGCTCACAAAGAGTCAGACACAGTTAAGCAACTGAGCACACATGAACTCAGAGTAACTACTTAATACTCTCCTTACTTCAAGTCGAGTTGCCCCCAAATGGAGCAGCTGCTCCTACCCATGAGTCTTCTTATATGGCCCCCTTTGCAGGTCTGAAACTATCATCGTTTACCTCTCAACTATAGGGAGGCAGAAGGACAGTGATCACATACAAACTTTATTGGATGATTTTTCTATTCTCCTCCCAGGGTTTGAAGTCCTGACACAAGCTAAGCCACTCTATTCTGTTTATCTACACAGGCTCAGTCAGGATGCTACTGTTATTCTGCACCACAGCTGTCCAAAGACCGACCCATAAAGCAAGGAAATTGGTATTTGGCACCATCTCAGCATCCTTTGAGTTTCCCAGGTGGCACTAGTGGTAAAGAACCTGCCTACGAATGCAGGAGACTCAAGAGACGCGAGTTTGATCCATGAGTCAGGAATATCCCCGAGAGGAGGGCATGCCAACCCACTCCAGTACTCTTGCCTGGAGAATCCCATGGACAGAGGAGCCTGGTGGGCTACAGTCCAGGGGTCACAAAGAGTCAGATAGGACTGAAGCAACCTAGCACGTCAGCATCCTTTACACTTGCTCTCTCAAACGTGGAAACTAGGCTTTTCTTAGCATCCACAGTCTAGATTCTCTGCCTCATAAAATACATTTAGTCTTTATCTTTTCCCCACCTATATCAATCTCCTCTAAGATGTTAATGACTGATCACAAATTAATGTGTTAGCTACTGGAGGAAAATCTAAATTTTAACAGGGGATTTCTAAAAGAGCAATGATTTTAAAAAAAAGAACAAATAAATTTTAATAGGAAATTTCACACAATGCAGTTGAAATGATACTTGGAAGCAGGGTTCTTTCTAGCAGTCTTCAAAAAAGAAAAAAATCAGGCCATGTAGCAACTGTCATCCCCTTTTCCCTTTATACAACAGCCTGCCTAGAAGTCAACGGGCACTGTGTATCTAGACACACAGCTACTGCCTAAAGAACCCCTCAGGAGCTTAGGGGTTTTGAGGCTGAGTGGGCTCCTGAGACCCTTCTGGAAGTCACACTACTCAGGCTATTAAGGTGACCCTTGCTGTACTAGAATATACCGCTCACTCAAATAGGAAGACTTGCAAGGTTTGTAGGAACCTCTGCTGCTGCGGCTGCTAAGTCAGTCGTGTCCAACTCTGTGCGACCCCATAGATGGCAGGCCATCAGGCTCCACCATTCCTGGGATTCTCGAGGCAAGAACACTGGAGTGGGTGGCCATTTCCTTCTCCAATGCATGAAAGTAAAAAGTGAAAGTGAAGTCACTCAGTCATGCCTGACTCTTTGCGACCCCACGGACTGCAGCCTACCAGGCTCCTCCACCCATGGGATTTGCCAGGCAAGAGTACTGGAGTGGGGTGCCATTGCCTTCTCTGGTAGGAACCTCTAGGATCCAGAAAATAATAGATTTGCATGCAGTACCCATTTCAACTAAATTCTTTCATCGTTCATAGGAGAATTTCACATGCTGACAATCACTTACTCAGCCTAAGAGTTTAATTATTCATTTGGCTCTGCGCTGCACCAGGAATGCAGCAAAGGCTCAGCTGAGTAAGACAGACTCTGAGCAGGGAAAGAGCCCACATCAGTGTTTCTAGGTCTTTTCATAAGAACAGATGCCAGCAAAGGACCTGCAGCATTCATGGTGTGGGGCCATGTGAAAGGCTGAAGATCTCGCTGGTATTTTATCATGAATAGCTGTCCACGAACTCAAATCTCGAAACAGAAGGGAGGAGAGACAGAAATTTTTATGAAGCTAAGACACTAGGCCAAGGACATGGGACTAATTCTATCACATGTCTTCCCTGCCTTCTCCTGACTTTTTGAAGGGCTATGTTCACTTCTTTGGGTCTGATTCAGGCTGCCAAATAGTAATGCTTTGCAATCCCTAGCTGAGTAGCAGTTGACAGATGTCATAGAATCAGCTCAAAATTACACGAGGAAAAAAATTATGTATTATGATGTTATTAATCGAAGCAGTAGATTAATAACTAACATTGTCTCTAAAACAAGACCTGTTCTTTCCATAAATTGATCCAAGCTCTGAGGTCCACAACTCATTTTTTAAAATGAGATCAAAGTAGATATTGGGAGACTTTTAGGTGCCAGACTGTACACTTTAACCTTCCTAACACAAATAAAGGAGCCCCATTTTACAGATGAGGAAACTGGCCAAATTATCTGCCTGCTAGTAAATAGGAGAACAAAAATCTAGGTCTCTTTGTCTCCTGCGCCCAGTATTTACCACTGCACCAAGGTATAATAAAAGTGTTAGTCACTCAGTTGTGTCCGACTCTTTGAGACCCCATGGACTGCATCTCACCAAACTCCTCTGTTCATGGAATTCTCGAAGTAAGAATACTGGAGTGGGTTGCCACTTCCTTCTCCAGGATCTTTTCCTGACCCAGGGACTGAACCCAGGTCTCCTGCATTGCAAGTAGATTCTTTACTGTCTGGGCCATCAGGGAAGCCCAAGGTATAATATTGCACCATCTTTATTTCGAAGCCCATGGAAGTTTAGAAGTTAAATACTAGCAGATATTTACTCCCAACAGCTAGTCAAACATGTCTGTCATTATTGTTCAGTCGCTAAGTTGTGTCTGACTCTTTGCAACCCCATGGATGCCAGGCTTCCCTGTCCTTCACTGTCTCCAAGTTTAACTCTTCCTATATATCCAAGCATGTAACCCCCCTCACCAAAGAACACTCAAAACTTCAGCCTGTCTAGATGTCCATCGGCAGTTCAAAGGCCTGCTACTTAAAAAGGATTTTGCTAGTTTCCTGGAGTTGTAAGACCCAGTTCCTGATATCTGCTCCCTCATCTTAACTCTTGAATCCAAAGTCATTTCTGCATTAACCTTAGCAAGATGCCCTGAGTCTGAAAGGGTCATTCCATCGGGGTTCTTTAATACAGTGGGACATATAACAGATGTATCCCTTTAAATACAGTCTGTATGCTGATGATTCACATTTATACTTCACTTCAGCCTATTCTGAGTTCCAGATTTATATTAACTACCTCCACAATATCTCCATTTGGACATGCACTAGGCATCTCAATAAAGTATGGCCAATATAAGAATTCCTGATTCCATACAAGGTCTCCATCTAAATACATGCCATTTTGATGTCTCTATTTTTCCTACCATCCCGTATCCAATCCATCAATATGTCCTATTGTTACCTACCATCTCTTACCAATTCAGCTGCTAAAACTAAATTCCAAGCCAATATCATCAACAGCCTGAATTAATTCTTCATGGGTCCCCATACCTTGTACCCTACAATTCACTTTCTATACAGCACTTTCTAAAATATAAATTATATTACTCTTATACTTAGACACCTCTCATGAATTCCCACCCTGAATACAATAAAACAAAATCATGACACTGTCTATGAGGTCATAATGATCTCGGTCCCACTCACTTCTCCAATCCTATCTCCCTATAGTTTCTAAGTTCTTTTGCTCTCTTGAAAAGTCCAAAAGTGTTCTTCTCTCAGTGCCTTTTTACTTGCCATTCCCCTACTCAAAGGAACTGCCCTCCTTAAACAGACCTTCTCTGCTACCTCAGGTAAAGCACCCCTTCACTTCTGTTATTCTCCATCACTTTACCACCATTTTATCTAATTGGAAGCACTTTCAGCCAAAGACTTGGCTTCATTATTTATTTATGTGTTTATTATCTCCTCTATTAGAATATATTAATATGTTCCTTTAAAACAGGGGCACGACTATTGTTCTCTGCTGAATTTTCTGTGCCTAGATCAGTATCTGACACACGGAAGGCACTCAGCAGGTAACTGTTTATTGACTCTTGGGCAGATGATTCCAGAAAAAGAGATATCAGACTCTAGAGAAACACTGACAGAAGGAACACCAAGATGAGAGACTGCTACTTGCCTTGACTTCAAGGAAAGAATGTATACTTTGTATTCCTCTGGTATCAGAGGTCAGGATTCTTTCTCACAACTAGCACAGATTGAAAAAGTCAGTGACTGCTCTATTTTCCTAAGTAATAGTTTCTAAGAAGTATCAGCTCCTGAGAAACAATTTATTGAGTTTTGCCTCTAGACCTTGATGGAATTAGGCCTGTGTCACCATTTCATGGGAGAGAAGTCCTCTCAGAAAAAGTGGTCTTATTTATGGAGCCATACCCAGTCCCACCACAGGTCTCCAAACAGTTCCTCAGATTGCAGCCTGGGTCAGCAACCACTGTTTCTGAATGCCATGTGAATTCTCTGACTCTCGAAACTTGGGAATGAGATATCAAAGGTGACCCTGAACAACCCACTAAAATATGAAGTGACCCTTAGGTTTTTCACGGTGTCTCCTGTAGGCAGCTACCAACACTGCAGGACACAGCTGCTGAAGACACTCACCTCCCCAGCATCTCTGCTAGAGGTTCCACACCAGCCTGTGAGGACCCCGGAGCAGCACAGTAAGCTTGGTGGCTTCCCTGCTGAGGGCCGGGCAAGTGCTAGGAAACCTGCAACTGAAGGAACGATTCCACTTCTGCAGCTTAGAGGCAGTGGAGTTTTACCTCTAATTTTCTTTCACACATTATTCTGTTAATTAAATGATTTATAGTTTTCAGTGGAAAGCAGAACAGGACTGTTGGAAAAGCAGTTGGGTATCTGACACCTTATGTGATCTTGGTCAGGCCATCCAGCCCCTCACACTTGAGTTCTGTCACCAGCTCTGCTCCTTGTTTATAGTGACAGTAATGCTAGTCCTTGCTTTGTCTGAGAGATGGGCCTCCTGTGCTCCACAAGTATTAATTTGATGGTGATTAACACCTCCCAGTCTTGGTTTCTCTGTTGCTATGAAGTTGTTAATATTTGTTACCAGATGGTATTTTCAAAATAACTTGGATAGAAACTGCTATTGAAATGCTAATGATTACCTAGCTTATTCCAGAGGACCAATTCATAACTCAGGGTAAAATCAGAAGACAGCTGAAGTACCCTGGGGAAGGTGAAGAACAAAAATCTCCTGGCCTAATACATAAGGACTGAGCAGCTTAACTGTTACCATTATATACAAGAAAGCACAATGACAACAATGTTTTTCTTTTTTTTTTTTTTTTTTTTGCCATGCCACACAGCTTGTGGCATTTTAGTTCCCCAACCAGAGGTCCAACTCAGGTCCTCAGGAGTGAGAGTTCAGAGCCCTAACCACTGGAACATCAGGGAATTTTCCCAACAATACATATTTTTTAAACTACCAGTTTCTGATTATTAATTTTAAAAGTGAATATTTCTGTGGGAAAAACCACTATGAATGAAAACATAAACCACTGCCTGTTTGGTCCTCAGAGCAGAGCATCAGCACCCTCTGAGAGATCTGGGGTCAGCCCAGACCTTCTTAATCAAAATTATCTAGGTTGGCCCAGTGATTTTAACTCTGAGTTCCCCAGATGACTCTCACACACTAAAACTCAAGAAGCACTGTGAGTGCACCAGCGTCACATATAATAGCACAAGGATCTCAAACTCAAATGCTTATAGAGGCAAAGCCAGTAATAAACAGTGACTCAGCCTGGTTTGAACTTGTGAACTGGAAAGCGCAGGTCCCGTTTAAAGGAAACAGCTACCATGCAGCTTTGGCTGATGCTGTTATCTGGAAATGTGAGTCCATCACTGTCAAACTTCCTAAAATTTCAAAGGAGGCCATACGTCTAAAATTCCAAGTAAAAACTGTATCCTGAAATGCTAGCAAATAATGAAAAATTTTAACCAATACTCAGGTAGAACAAAAGTTCTGGTCTGAGTATGTATAAGATATTTGAGGAATAGCCTGGAAGTCTGTGGGTAATTCACATGAGACAAACAGGAGATGAAGCAGGGAGAAGAAGAAGATAAGAGAGAGAAAGAAGATTAGAACCTATAGAGCCTTGAAGGTAAGAAAGGATTGATTTTTCTCTGATGCAATGAGAAGCAATTGGAGGGCTATGCACAGACAAATGGTATAATATAATTTGCATTTATAAAGATTACTCTTACTACTGTTTTTCAGTGGTGGGGCCAGGACCAGCACTAGATCTCCAGCATCTCATTGCAAGAAAACCTATAGTTGTATTCATGAGAAATTCAATCATTCGATGTTATACACCTCGGCATTAGGTCTGGACAGAGACTATTAATATTAATATAGTGGATTCCTGGAAACTGTCTCTCTAGTTTGTCATGAGCACCTCCAATGATGCCCTAAAATATTCAAGGCGGCCATTTCTACTTTCAGACTCCTCTAATCCTTGGAACTAAACCTGAGTCTCCTTTTCTTTTGCTTGCCACGTGGCCAGTGTTGCTCTAGAATTCAGGAAAAGTCAAATCTATGTTCCACATGAAAATGCTCCATTTTTTACTCAGGTTCATTCAACTTTTCCAATTTAATACGGTTTTCTGTTTCCTCTCAAAGTTCTCTTTAAAGGGAATGCCAAACTTTAAGGATAAATGCCCTGTCAAGTCAGGTCATCACAGAATGAACCAGAATATAGTCAGGATATTGTGATCTCATCTTATTATGCTATTTACTCCTTTCATGCCTGTTGTTGAGCTTCCCTTGTGGTTCAGCTGATAAAGAATCTGCCTCCAATGTGGGAGCCCTGGGTTCGATCCCTGGGTTGGGAAGATCCCCTGGAGAAGGGAAAGGCTCCGCACTCCAGTATTCTGGCCTGGAGAATTGTCAGAGTCAGACATGACTGAGCACCTTCCACTTTCACTTCATGCCTGTTGTTAAATCAATTTCTTAAGTACTTTTTCTTTCAACATCCAGAAATTGTACAGTAGGTTTTTCGATGCAAGTGTAGGAGTCTACATTAATTCCAGCTACATTTAATTTATTAGAGCAATGTTGCCAGCTACACATTCATTTGATGTGATTGCTGCCCAAAATATTTGTATTCTTCCTAGTTTGCAATATCTACAATTGTGATAAGCATACCATGTGTATCTTTTAGTCATTCATATAGTGTTGAATAAGACAAAGGCCATTGACAGGTTTGGGCAATCCTTTAAACCTCATTAAGTCACACTACTGTCCTGTAGCCACAACAGACATTAATTATTTACTGTGGCAATCTTCTCTACAGAACTTGGGCCTGGTTTTAAAGTCCTAAACACAGCACTCTTAGTAGCCACTAATCAATGACATTTAGCACTTGAGATGGCAATAATCTGACGTCCCGAGCTCAGAACAAAGCACGGCGACATGCTTCAGAGCCACACCTACCGTGTTTGCTATGGCATGCTATTAAACTTCCTTTGCACTGTGCCCTAAGTCTTCTCTTGTCAAGTTCAAAAGAACTAAAATATAATAATTTCCCACGTTTCACAAAGCATGTTTTGTCGGCTGAAATTTTTTAAATGGAGACTCACCAAACTTCACCAGGTGCCATTTCCTCAGGCTGTCTGCCTCTCCAGTCCATTCTCTACATTACCAGCAATTATCCACTTTCACTCATCGTCCATTCCATTCAATAGACACATTCTGTGTGTGAGCTCTATTTTCAGGGGATTCACAACCTAGAATGACAGACACACATAAACTGTTCATTACAATGGAGCATGGAATAAAGGATGATTTTCTTTTTAAATCCAGATAATAAGACCATCTAATCAGGCACAAGGGGGATAAGAGTTCACAAAGAGCTTCTTGGAGACACTGAGTTTGTGTGTGGATGGGTGGGTGTGCGAGTGTGCATGCGCGTGCACACGCTCAGTTGTGTTAGACTCTTTGCAATCCCATGGACTAAAGCCGGTCAGGCTCCTCTGTTCATGGAATTTCCCAGGCAAGAACACTGGCGTCAGTTGCCATTTCCTTCTCCTGGGGATCTTCCTGACCCAGGGATCTAACCTGAATCTCTTACATCTCCTGAATTGGTAGGTGGGTTCTTTATTAGCTGAGCCACAAAGGAAGTCTTATGAGTGGAGATAAATTCAGTGGATGTAGGAAAACTGAGAAAGGCGTAAAGGAAAAATAGGGTAAGAAAACAGTATGGACTGGTAATACCGCCTGAAAAAGTACTAAGGGATCAATGCTGGTAGGCCTGGGTCAGAAATGGAAAGTCTGCATGAATCTCTTGAACTATTCCCATTCGGCAGCTGAAAGAATTTAAGCAAGGAATGACACAATTAGGTCTGAATTTCAGATGAATCACTGAAAGCAATGTCGTAAATATAACAAATGAGGCAAGACTAAAAATAGTAACTTAAAGATCATTTCAGTAGTCCAGGGAAAAAATGAGTGTCTGAATCAAGACAGTGGGGGTACAGAGGTTAAAAAAAAAGAGAGAAAGATTAGAGAAAAATATAGAAGTACATACAATGTAATAAAACTTGTGGAGTAATTTGATATAGAGAAGCAAACACAGAAGAATTAAGAATAGTTGTTTCTATGTGAACAACTTGGATAAACGGTATGGTCACCAAATGAGAAAGAGAATGGGGAAAGAAGTTAGGAACAAATTGGCCCGTGTTTAAGATGTGTGGGGACATCCCAAGTGGGCATGTCTTGCAAATAGACTTTTTCTTTTTCTTTTTTTTAATTGAAGGATATTTGCTTTACAGAATTTTGTGGTTTTCTGTCATACATCAACAAGAATCAGCTATAGGTACACCCATGTTCCCTCCCTTCTATCCTCTCCCTTCCATCCCCTCCATATCCCACCCTTCAACTTTTTAGTCTCCTTAGTGTGAAGGCGATGGCACCCCACTCCAGTACTCTTGCCTGGAAAATCCATGGACGGAGGAGCCTGGTGGGCTGCCGTCCATGGGGTCTCGAAGAGTCGGACACAACTGAGCAACTTCACTTTCACTTTTCAATCCCAGGGATGGAGGAGCCTGGTGGGCTGCTGTCTATGGGGTCGCACAGAGTCAGACACGACTGAAGTGACTTAGCAGCAGCAGCAGTGTGAAGGAGAGATCAGAACTGGAGATTATTTGGTTAGTTCTTCCCCATGGAATTTAGGATAATGTCAGACCTAGTTTATCATTCCAAGTCTTCTCTTAACACTGCATACCTACATTTACAGATACTAGGCTCCTAATCAGGTCAGTATGTTTTATTCCACAGCCTTGCATCTTTCTACAACGTTAGAACTGCTTTTCCCTTTGAACTCCTATACAAAAGCATATCATACATACAGTGTGAGGTAATGGTCTAAGTTCATTTTACATATGGCTATTAAATTTTCCTAGAACCATGTCTTGAATAAAACTTAATTTTCCTATCAAATTGTATTGTCAACACTATAGACAATCAATTGACCATAAATATAAAGTTTTATCTCTGACCTCCCAGTTCTGTTTCATTGTCTCATTGATCTCATAGCAAGATCATATTTCCTTGATACTATAGATTTAGAATAAAGTTAGAAATTAGATGGAAAAGGAAATGGCAACCCACTCCAGTATTCTTGCCTAGAGAATCCCATGGACAGAGGAGCCTGGAGGGCTGCTGTCCATAGTGTCGCACAGAGTCAGACACGACTGAAGCGACTTAGCATGCATGCATGCATTGGAGAAGAAAATGGCAACCCACTCCAGTATTCTTGCCTGGAGAATCCAAGGGACAGAGGAGCCTGGTGGGCTACCATCTCTGGGATCACACAGATTCGGACACAACTGAAGTGACTTAGCAGCAGCAGCAGCAATTAGATAACATACAAGGCTTCCAACTTGTCTTTCTCAAAATTGTTTTGGCTATCCTAGGTCCTCTGAATTTCCACATAAATTTCAGAATCAGCTTGTCAGCTTCTAAAAAATGACAAATCTGTTCAATTTGTCTAATGCTTGGGTTGGTGAATATATTCCCTCTTTATTTTCTGATTTAGTTAGTTTGAGTCTTTTTGTTTTGTTTTGTCAGTCCCAGTTCATTCGTTCAGTCGTGTCCAACTCTTTGGGACCCCATGGACTGTAGCACGCCAGGCTCCCTGTCCATCAACTCCTGGAGCTTACCCAAACTCATGTCCATCAATTCAGTGATGCCATCCAACCATCTCATCCTCTGTCAGTCCCTTCTCCTCCTGCCTCCAATCTTTCCCAGCATCAGTGTCTTTTCAAATGACTCAGTTCTTCTTATCAGGTGACCGAAGTATTAGAGTTTCAGCTTTAGCATCAGTCCTTCCAATGAACATTCGGGACTGATTTCCTTTAGAATTGACTGGTTGGATCTTCTTGCAGTCCAAGGGACTCTCAAGAGTCTTTTTCAACACCACAGTTCAAAAGCATCAGTTCTTCGGTGCTCAGCTTTCTTCACAGTCCAACTCTCACTCCAAACATGACTACTGGAAAAACCATAGCTTTGCCCAGACGGATCTTTGTTGTCAGTCTACCTAAAGGTATATCAACTTTGCTGAACTTTTCAGAGAACCAACTTGTTTTTTTTTTGGACCACACCACACTGCATAACAGATTTCATTTTCCTGCCAGGTATTGAACCTGTGCCCGCTGCAGGGGCAGCCTGAAGTCTTAACTACCCAAAGAATAAACTTTTAATTTCACTCATTTTCACTATAAAATAATAGATAATAAAAAATATTATTGATTTTCACTCTGATTTTCATTATATTTTTCCTAATAATTACCTTCTGTTCATTTTACCCTCCTTTTCTACTTCCTAAGGTAGAAGCTTAGGTTATTAATTTGAGGCCTTTGTTAACAATATAGATATTTAAAACTATAATTTTTCTCTAAGCACTGTTTTACCTATGTTTCCTACACTGTGATATGCTGTTTCTATTTTTATTAAACATGTTTTCTAAATTTTCTTCTGATTTCTTCTTTGGCCTATAGGTTATTTAGAACTGTGTCACTTACTTTCCAAATACTTGGAATTTTCCTAAAAATTCTTTTTCTTAATAACTTCTTAAATTTAATTCCATTATGGTCATATAACATACGTTGAATGAAGTCTATCTTTTAAAATATACTGAAAAACATTTTTGGTCGAGTATATGGTCTATCCTGGAAAAAAAGTCCTCTGTGCACTTGGAAACATGTATTCTGCTATATTGCAAGATATGTTCTAAATTTATCAGGTCAATTAAGTAGACAGAAGTGTTCAAGCCTTCTATATCCTTGCAAGTTCAAGTCTTCTATATCCTTGCTGATAATCTGTCTAGTTGTTCTACAGTTTTTTAGAGTAGCTGGGGAATTAAACACCAGGTTGAAATTTCCAACCATAATTTGTTAATTGCTTTATTTTTTCTTCAATTTTGTCGTATTTGGCTTAATGTATTTTGTGCTCCTGTTGATAGGTGTGTTTATAGTTATAATGGTTATTTGTGTGTTTCTGATATTGGCCCTCTTATTATCATGAAATGTCCTTCTCATATTTCTTCTCTTAAATTCTATTTTTGTATGATGTTAATATGGCTGCTCTGTCTCTGTTATGATTACTGTTTGTATGATATATCTTTTCCCATATCTTACTATCAACATATTTATATCTCTGTAACTTAAGTGAGTCTCTTATACAGCATATAGTTGATTCTTGCATTATTATTTAGTCTGACAATCTCTTACTCTTATTGGAATGTTTAATCTGTTACTATTTAATTATTGATATAGTAGGATTTATCTTTGTCACTTCACTATTAGTGTTTTAATAATGTGATAACTTTATTCTTTTCTGCTTCCTTGTGTTAAATATACTGTTATGATTTTAATTCCTCTATTAATGTTTTAATGATATTTTCTCAGTGTTGCTCTAGGAATTGCAACATGGATCTTAATTTAAAAATATAGCAACATGTTCCTGTATGGTTCCATTTCCTCCTACCTTTTTATGTGCTATTTTTATCACATCTAGATAGGTTACAAACCAACAGAGTATTGCTTTAAAAAAATCATATTCTTTAGATAAAACAAGAAGAGAAAAAATACATTGCTTTTTAAAAAACATTTACCTGTACACTTTCCAGCACTATGTATTTTTTCATGTAGGTTCAAGTTACTCTCTGGTTCTATAATTCTCTTCACCTGAAGAAATTCCTTAAAGAATCCACCAGCCAGTGCAGAAGACATGAGTTTGATCCCTGGGTTGGAAAGTTCTCCTGGATGAGGAAATGGCAACCCACTGCAGTATTCTTACCAGGAGAATCCTATGGACAGAGGAGCCTGGCGGGCTAGTCCATGGGACTACAAACAGCTGGACACAACGTGGTCCCTGAGTAACAACAATAAATCTCCAAGGTAGGCCTACTGGCAACAAACTCATTTTTCCTTTCAACACCTTAGACATGTCACTACACTACCTTTTTGCTTCCAGTTGTTCAGATGAGAAATCAGCCATTATCTGACCATGTTCTCTTACAGGCTTTCAAGATTTTCTTTTTGGCATTGGGTTTCAATACTTGATTATGACAGGTCATGAATCTCTTTATCTTTATCTCATTTGGAATACACTGGGATTCTTGATCCTGTATATAGTTTAACAACAAATTTGAGAAGATTTTTGACCATTATTCTTCAGATATGTTTCCTATATTTCTTTTTCCTCTCTTATGGGAGGTGGGACTCAATTATGCATATGTTGGCATATTTGATATTATCCTACAGATCTTTAAGGTGCTAATCATTTTTTCTTTAACATTTTTCTATATTTTCTTACCTGGATTATTTATACCAATCAGATCAGTAGATGATGGATAATCTTCAAGTTCTCTGGTTCTTTCTTCTGCCATCTTATATCTGCTATTGATTTTATCTAGTGGATTATCCCCTTCCATTACTGTACTTTTCACCTTTAGAACTTCTGTTTATTTTTGTTTCTATTTCTGTATTAAGATTTCCTATATTATGAATCTTTCTCATATTTTCCTTCAATTACGTAAACACGATTTCCTTTAATTATTTGAAATATTTACAATTGCTGCTTTGAAATCTTTGTTAAAGATCTACATCCTCAGAGACAGTCTATTGACTTTTTGTTGTTGTTGTCCCTCAGTGTGGGTCACACTTTTCTCTGCATGGTTCCTTATTTATTTACATTTATTAAAAGGTAGATATTTTAGATTACATATCGTAGCAACCCTGGATGGTATATTTCCCCTAAGAACTATTGTTCTGATTTTTTTTTTCATTTTTGTATGTTTTAGTATCTAGTCAGGAATTAATCTGTGGAAGCTGTTTCCCTCATAGTGTGTGGCTACCAATGTCTTTGTTTAGTATATTTTATACTAATCTTAATTTTTAAACCTGAAGTCCAGTGGGTCACCCCATGTATATCTGTGAGGTAGTCATCCAATGACTAGACAGAGGTGTCCAAACTCCTCAGATCAATACAGCTTCCCCCTTGTGTGTAGGTAAAGGGTAAAGTTGAGCTAGTTTTCAAGTAAAGGAACCAGGTGTTTGACTTATCTCTGGGTCACATTTACATTCTATATCCTCAGTCTAGAAACTCAAGTCTTTTTCCTGTTGCTCAATTCTAGTTTTCCTGTCTCAAATTCTGCTACATATTAAAGTCTAAGGGCTAGTCCTGTTCTTGAACTGATTATCTAACCTTGTATTTATTCCCCGCTGCACCCTGACACTGGATGCTTCACCTAGATAACCACCTACTAGCCATCAGTAATCTCTTCTGATACTGGGTTTTCTCTCTTATGCATATCACTTTATGGTTTAGCCTGTGTAATAAGCAACTAACCTTCCACCCTAGGTGAATAGGGTCAATAAGGAGGAAATTTCAGAGAGACCATAGTTTATTTATCATGGTATTTCTTATGCCTGTTACAGTGTGGTATTTTGCTTTTTACCGAAGGCACCCCACTCCAGTACTTTTGCCTGGAAAATCCCATGGACAGAGGAGCCTGGTAGGCTGTGGTCCATGGGGTCGTGAAGAGTCAGACAGGACTGAGCGACTTCCCTTTCACTTTTCACTTTCATGCATTGGAGAAGGAAATGGCAACCCACTCCAGTGTTCTTGCCTGGAGAATCCCAGGGACGGGGGAGCCTGGTGGGCTGCCGTCTATGGGGTCACACAGAGTCGGACACGACTGAAGTGACTTAGTAGCAGCAATAAGTGTGGCATTACATTAAGCAAAATCACTACAATTGTTTTCCCTAATTATCTCCTTAGCCCCATGTAAATTTTTTAATTTCCCAAATCTTAGGGAAGTTTTGTAATTTCTGAGCTTATTTTTTATATGCTACTTATCAATCAGAAAAGGCAATTTAAGAGTGGTATTAAAAACTTCTTCATATATGCACACATCAGTTCAGTTCAGTTCAGTCACTCAGTCATGTCCAACTCTTTGCAACCCCATGAATCACACAGCACGCCAGGCCTCCCTGTTCATCACCACCTCCCGGAGTTCACTCAAACTCATGTCTATCGAGTCAGTGATGCCATCCAGCCACATACACATTTACAAATTTATGTTAAGAGCTTTATAGAATTAAAATACCATCATTAAAGAATCTCTTTCTGTTTTAGCAATGGGTTTGGCCCGAGTAAGTAACCATCATGACAGCCATACTCTCTCACAAAGATACACATGAAATAATGATTCTTTACTGGAATAATATGCATATTATTTAGTTCCTACAGCACTTGACAAACTTATGTTTTCACCAGTAAGGTCAGAAAATGCATCCGCCTTAGTTAGCAGCACAGTTAAAAATCCTGAAGCAAGTTGGGGTCACGTAGAAGACTGGGCAACTCAAAGGAAGGGCAAAAGCAGAGAGAAGAATATTTCACAGCCCTGAAATGATGCCATGTGATCTAATCAAGGCACTTTATTTTTGGCATCCTAATCCCTATTACCCACAATTAGAATGGACAGTTCTATTCAATTAGCACATGGCCAGGATGGCTTTCAATTTAGTATTGAAAATATAGGCATGCCACATTAACATTCAAATAATCAAATAAGAAGTCTCAAGGGAATTTGGAATTTTTCTTAACAACTGGTACCAAGCTATGAATAATAATATAAGAAATCTGCCTAAAGAATTTTAAACTTGAGTTATGATTTACTCTAAGGTAAAATGCCAAAATTACCTCAAGTTTGTCTACAAACTGCCAATCAGCTTTTAGATTTTAAAGGTTAAGGACACCCTCAATATAAAAACCTCCATGCACAAATCAACAAAGGGGTTTTCTTTCATTTTTATATTACAGAAAAACACACTGATATTCTCCACAGTAAGATACTCACTAATCTCTGATTTCTAAAAGTCTAAACTTGACCTAGTGAAATATACAGATACATAACCTAATCTGAAACATTGAGTTAATCCCAAAGAGTCAAATTATATATTTGAGTGCAGTGAAATATTAAATTGTCCTAATATATTAAAATGTCATAATAATAATAATAAACTCAAGGCAAATCATTTCAAATAATTCTAGAGTGTAGCAAAGGTTAGTGGGAAGATAAATTCATATATTTGGAGAAGATACACAAACTGGTTTTGAATGTTAAGGTAACAGTTTCTTGATCAAATCCACTATAGACACACTTCACTTAGGAATGAACTAGATGATTCTCTAGTGTAAGGAAAGAACATCATCATATATCATACCTGTAAGCTGAAGAAAAGAATATACTTCCAAAACATCACATATATGTTGAAAGGAATGAAGAAGCAAAATGGCCAAATGTGGCAGGTATTCTTACACAATGGGACTGGAGATCTGAGTTACACTTGTTTTGCCACATCTAACTTTGGGAAAGTTAATTTGACTCTCTGTGTTTCAATGTCTTCATTTGAACACAAGGTTATCAGTATCAGATGATCTAACAGAGGTTCCAAAATGGCAACCTGTTGTGTCGATCTGGCCAGTAGATATATTTGGTTCATATTGGTGTTTTTATACAACAACAGGATTTTCAACTAAAATTTTTCATATAAAATTTCTTTTTTCTTCTTTTAACTCAAAAATCTGTCCCAATACAGTGTTGAAATCACCATATGGCAACACTTTGCTTGAGCTGGAAAGTGACTGCCCTCTACAGATGTAAGCTCCCTTTAGCTGGTTTCAGTTCTTCTCTTCAGGTGTTTGTTTTTCTTTTAATTATTATTTTTATCGAGGTAAGTTGTTACAGAACATTATATCAGTGTCTTCTGTTCAACATTATAATTTGATCTTTGTATATACTACAGAGTGAATGCCACAATAAGTCTAGATACCACGTCACCATGATAATCGATCCCTTTCACCATTCCACCCTCCTACCTTTAGCCTTCAACAGTCATCTGCACTTACCCAGCACATTTTGCTTATTTACTATGTCTGCTTAGCCCTGTAGGCATTCGAAGCTGTGATCTCTAATCCATTAGGTCCCTTCAGGCTCTAAGATTTTGTGACTCTTCTTATTAATAAAAATAGTTTAGCCTGTAATTTCCTAGAATGGTTAAGTTTCTACTTAGATAAAATCAGACAGAGTGGATAAGAGAACAGTTGCACTCTAGGGAACAGATACATTCAAGGAAAACAGGAGGATGGAGTATCGTTCATTTGAATAGTAGACTTAAGACCATCAGGGCAAAACATGATTTCCCTGGGAAATGAGGACACAGGAAAAATGTCACAGCTTGGACAAGAAAGTGCAAAAATAATTTTAGAAATGGAATCAAGAAGAAAACAATCCTTTGTTTCAACAAATGCCCTTTTGAAGCCAGACAAGGTGCTAGTCTCAAATTATTGCTTGATTTGTTAAACCTCATGAGCTGTTAGGTACCTTCCCCATTGTAAGGATGAGAAAATGTAGGCTCATAAAGATTAAGTAACTTGCCCGAAGGCACACAACTAGTAACTGTCAGAGGCAAAATTTGAATCTAACTCTAGAACCACACATCACCAGACATCCTTCAGGGGATCTTCCCAAATCCAAGCATTGAGCCCTGGTCTCCCGCATTGCAGGCAGATTCTTTGCCAGCTGAGCCACAAGGGAAGCCCAAGAATACTGGAGTGGGTAGCTTATCCCTTCTCCAGGGGATCTTTCCAACCCAGGAATCAAACTGGGGTCTCCTGCATTGCAGGCAGATTCTTTACCAACTGAGCTATTAGGGAAGCCCTGGTATGGTCATCACTAACTGCAATAAGATTTCAGAAAAGTAATTCTTCATATTTATTCAGTCATGTTTCTTTCTTATCATGTTATGCTGTTTCAGTAGTCCATATACTCCTAAAAAATACTCACTGAATTAGACAGCTGTACAAAAATCTTACACAATGAATTTTTTTCTGCATTTTAAAGATGAGGAGTATAAGAAACATTTATTTATGACCCAAATTTACATCACTTTTGCTTTAAAAACAAGGCCAAATAGCAAAGCCTCTTCTACTGTTTGTGCTCTATAGTATAACATCTCTTGATTACTCTGACAGAGTTCCAGTCACAGGTTGTGAGTCAGAAAGAGGTTTTTCAATGTCCAGCAGCTAAATGTGTCAGCCATGACATTTCTGAAAGTTCTATTTTTATATACAGAGAGAAGGAAAAAATCACTTCTTTGTATCTGTCTCTTGCAAAATTCTCAGTTTAACTCCAGCTTTAGATATGTACAGTAGTGAATGCATTCTTAGTTAACATGACAAGCGACTGACATTTTTAAACTGGAATAATGCATGCAATGAAAAAAATAATCTATACAAGTTTGTCCCTTCTGCAGGCTTATTCCCTCTTTTAGTCATAAAGACTGTTAAAATGCAGTTGAAATAATACAAAATGCAATTCAAATCTCACTATTGTCCTAATCCTTTTTTTCTACTCTTACATAGCTTATCTAAAAATGTTGAAATGTAACTTGCTTGAGTTATAATATTATGTGAATTAAGAGTCAGCATTGTTTGGAAGCTCCTTTTAATTGGTCTACAGGGAGGTTTTCTGTATATATTAAAATGATTGTATGTCTGAATTATAAGAAACCTACCTTTAAACTTCCTTTGTGTTTAAACATGTATTAGAGGCAAACCATTTTAATACTTTTTGGAGCAGGCTTTATTGCTAAAATTATTGGTTTGGCAATCTTGGCATAAATGGAAATTTCTGATTGGCTGTCATATCAATGTCAGTGGAGCCAGGAAGTGCATGGCTCTGGCTGTTTTCCTTATTTTTATTTATAAATTCTGTTTCATAACAGCAATAAGATGCTTCAGGCCTTGCAGTTCTAGGGGATTATTGCACTTGTCAGGTGGTAAAAATCACTGGCCCCTCTGCCTTGTGCCTCAGAACACCACTAGAGGCATGTAATCACTGAGAAATGCAATTCCTAGAATTTCTTAATATTTTATAAAGACATATTTAACTTTTAAAATAAATGATCTATTTTGAAGGTTAGAAATGTCATAAGAGTATTCAACCACCAGCTAAGAAATGAACAAAACTTAGGCCATAGAGGCATAGAGAAATGGCCAAGCAGTGACCATCTTTCAGTAAGTCCAAAGGATATATAAATCTAGAATAAAGTATATTTTAGATGTAAATTGAGAAGCTGGGCTATGAATAGTCAACATATTCATATAATAATATAAATTGTCTTACCATAATATTCTAAGTTTGTTTTCATCCTTACAAATAAATATTAATATATTTATATACAAAAGCATGATATAGATTGCAAGTATAAGTACATGAAAGTCATACTTGAAAAAGTGTAATTTACTTACACTGAAGGAAAGGATACACACTATTTTTTCCTACAAAAAAAAGTCCTACCTGATATAATTAGAATAATACTTAGTGAAAAAAAAAACTTGAAAAGTATACTCTTGAAAATATAAGCAGGCTGATTTCTCTAAAAAATGAAACGCAAAATTCAGACAAAGTATACAACAGTGGATAGATTGAAAAATGAAGATTAAATTTCTATATGTAAGTAATTGTTTGGAAGTAAATTTCTGTATTTTATCAATTGTTCTAAGTAACAATGTAAGCCAAAGGAGACCAAATTATCTTTCCAGGGAAAGAATACCAAAGTTTTTCTTGGAAAAGGGCCAGTTTTAGGTAGGGGGTGTTTATGGCCTGGGGAGTTACCGTAGCAATAGAAAAAGATTAATAATTTGCACATGTTAGATTCTTGGAAGGCAGGATACAGCTGTAAAGAATTAAGCCCTCTTGAGAGAAGTAAAAACACAGAGCAGCTGAGAGGAGACCTATTGGGAGGGACTAAAAACTATTCAGGCTACAGATGTCCTCAAAGTGAAGCAGAAAAAGTACTTTTGGGAACCAACATGCCTTTGTCTTTGCCTATAAATGGGCAGATAACTTTATAAAAAAAATTAGACAAAAGGAGCAAATTGTGTCCAATTAAAATGTATTATTGAAATATTAAGCAAGCAATATAATGAATTGCTTAAAGAAATGAGTACTACATTGCTTTTCTCAAGGATGTCCTTAAAGCCACTCTGTTAAAAGAAAGTGTGTATATCTGTGTAATGATGCTCTATATCTCTAACTTTCTGAAAGGTCGCTTTATTGAGTGACAAAAGAATTTTTCAGCATACACAAACCTATAAAAGAAATAAGCAACCAAATGAAGACGTTTTTTCAATGGCTAAATGCGAGGTCCAAATGCTATTTTAACTGAAATTGGTGGTTGATTTTTGCTTCTTGGGAGAGAAAAGTGGCTGCTATGCTTCAATGAAAGAAGCCTAACATAACTTTTATAAAGATTTTAAAACACAGGTTTAAAGAGTGATGATACTACCGAAAACATAAAATCTCCTCAAAGTGACTCTCAATCATCATTCCAATTTCATTGAGCCTCAAGCAGAGATGGAAAAAATACACACCTGACTTAATGTATAATTCAGTACCTTGGTGTTTCCTTCAAAATACTGTATCAGTGGTTCTCAAAGTGTGGTCTTGGGTCCCCTGGGGGTCCCTAAGACTCTTTCATGGGCCTTACAAGGTCAAGCTTATTTTCGTAATAATACTAAGACATTGCTTTTTTCACTTGCATTGTCTCATGAGAGTTCAAGTGGACTTTTCAGAGGCTACATGACATGTGATGACATCATCACCCTGGTGGGTAATGGAACATGCCACGCATGGGTACTCTTCTATCTAAGGGGATTTTCTAGGTAAACTCCTTGGGGTCATTAGTAATTTTGTATAAAGTAGTCTGGAGACCAAAATTTTGAAAGGTATTAAAATAAATATGGTCACCTGACCTACCTCACAATAACATCCTTGCCTGTATCTTTGATATTGCAATGCTTTCTACATAGTATTAAACAGATTGCAGTTGCTATTATTATGATTAAAGAGTGAACATACTTGTTATATGTACATTTCAAACTCTGTTCCTAGCAGCAGAGCCTTTAAAAATCAACAAAAGAAAGTTGTGTCATCAGCTTATCTACTTATAGATAAAAAGTAGAGCTGTGTCCAAGGGAAGAAGAAACATAGGACCTGCTTATGAGGCTGCCTCCAAAAACTCCACCAGAGTTTCTTGAATTCCTACTGAGACACTGCAAAAACTACCTGTTAGATTTTCCACACACACAGCACAGACACACACACATATATATAGTTTGTGCATTGTTCTACACATAATATTTGATTTGATTTCAATAACAATCTGGTGAGGTATAAGAAATAGATGTTACCCCACAATAAATACAAAGAAACTGGAAATACAAAGATGGGAAATAAACTGTCCAAGGTCACACACTAGTAAGAGATACAGCCAAGCCTTACACCAAAGCCTTCCAATTCTATGTCCAGAGACCTTATCTCTATACCATTCTAGCTCTACTTGGCACTTTAAACTCCTTATAAACTTAAGCTCAGTTTTTATAAGTATTATATATTTAGCTCTCTTCTTCCCTAAGAATGGAGAGAGAAGAGACCCCTGCACTCATTCTGAGTTTTCTTCAAGAATTATCTTCTAAAACTCTACCTTGGCAAGCACCTCAGTGAAGATAAGAGTCACTAGGGAGATTTCTGTTAGCCTTGCTTCCCAAATAGTAAATAAGCAGATAAATATGAGAGGAGGAAGAGGAGGGCGTAATCATTCAGAAAAGATATATTTCAAGAGGACACTCATTCTGCTTACACTCTCCGCCCCCCCCTTTTTTTTTTTTTTTGCCTAATCCAGTCTCCCAATCCTTTAGTGAGCATAAAAGCTGAAAGAGAGAGAGGTATTGAGAATTTAAATTCATATAGTATACACACATGAGGTGTTTAAAAGGTGTATTTTAATTGAAGAGTACTCACCTTACACCCTTATTTCAGGTAAGTAAACAAACACGACAGGACAAACAGCTTTCTAAGGTCACATAGGCAACAGCTAAACAAAGTTAACAATTAATAAAGCAAATCTATAGAACATCGATTTAATCGCTATATTGTTTTTACCCCTCATTAGGCCATTGTTACTAGACCAGCTTTCCCTGTTCTACCAATTCTTCATTCCTCAGCCTCCAACAATGGTACCCCAACTTTTATCTGCAGCTCAGTCATGTGTTTTGTGGGGGAACAGGACTTTAGCAGGAGTATGAACTTTCTGAGGAACAGGTCAGTCTCCTACTGAGTTGGAATTCTCAACCTTCTTGGGGTTGCCTGGCCCAGATATTTTTTGCTAGACCGAGAATTCAACATGGTCATTATTTCAGAGTTCAGAGGAACATTCAAAAGCAGGTCTGATCTGTCTAAAGCCACATTAAAAGCTCCTGAATACTATTTCTATTAGCCAGTGTATTTCGAATAATTTTTCACTAAAAATAGCACCACATACAAATCAAGTAAAAGAAGTATTTGTCAAGCTGTGTTAGTTAATAGTAACTCTAATATAAAGACTACAGAATGTTCAGAGAAAATGAATCTAATGATTTAACACAATCCTATGTTTAATTAACACAATCTTTTGCATACCAACTTATTCTACTGTTTAAAACAGCATTTTATCACACAAAATAGAATAATATTTGACTTCATAATATTTGTAATCACTATGGCGTATCTAATGTACTGTTAAAAATAAACAGGCATATTAAAAATTTTAAGAGTTATTTTATAAAGCAAAAATTGATACTCATCAGGCAGCATCCAGTCTAGCACACAGAAAATAACTCTGAGGAGCTGAACAAAATGAAAAACTTTTATAGGCAGACTGGAGCAAGAACAAGGAAGTTATACTAGGCCAAAAAGCCAGGTTGTTTATTGCAAGGTTACGTTCCTTCAGGGATGACAGGATCTATCAGGCAGATTACCTAACTAGTGCTCACATGCGATTCCTGATTGACTGATTTAGGATTCTTTTCTGGGAGAGTCAAAACTGTAATTAAGTCTCAGCTTGATGAGGTACGGCTTAGAACAAGCGACTCCATCTGGGGCTTGTTGTCTTATTTTAAATAGTACACAGGGCCTTTGCCAGGTGGGTGAAATTTATTACACCATTTTACAAATACTAATAATAGACACCAGAGAAGGCACCCCCACTCCAGTACTCTTGCTTGGAAAATTCCATGGACGGAGGAGCCTGGTGGACTGCAGTCCCTGGGGTCGCGAAGAGTCCAACACGACTGAGCGACTTCACTTTCTCTTTTCACTTTGATGCATTGGAGAAGGAAATGGCAACCCACTCCAATGTTCTTGCCTGGAGAATCCCAGGGACGGGGGAGCCTGGTGGGCTGCCATCTATGGGTTCGCACCGAGTCGGACATGACTGAAGCGACTTAGCAGCAGCAGCAATAATAGACACAGAAGTTAATATTCTGGAGCCATATCCCAACCACTGGTACTACTGAAACTAAAAGTTGTTGTTTTTTGGGTTTTTTTTTTTTGCTTTCCAGTTAGGTTCTAAAGCTTCTAGGTTACTTTGAGATAATTTTACTATCACAAATGTTTTCTCCTACCCAAAGCATTGTTTATTGAATACAATGAACCAGGGAATTTTACATGTTATCTCACTAAACCCTCACACACCACCCGGCTAAAAAATGATTATTGGTGAGTCCACTGAAGTTCAGAGATGTTAAGTAATTTGCCAAACTTGAATACAACTGAATCAAGGTCCTAGTCCCAAGTTTAAGAATCTACCTTTCACTACCTTGTTCCACTTTCTTCCACTACAAGTTGTAAAGAAAAACATTTCTGCAAACAATCAAATATAATAACCCACAAAGGCTAATATATCCCAAGACAACTTAACAACAATTTATTTTTAAGGGAAAAAAATGACAATTTTTTCCCAGTAGTTACTTTTTTTATTTCTTAAATCTGAAGGCTATAATAGCTTAATTTTTAAAGTAATAAGTTACTAGAAAAAATGAGAAGTGATTAAGAAAAATTCATTCTAAAGCAGGAATCAAAATTTAGCAAATGTATATTGATCTCTATGTTAGCATTATGCTAAGTCCTAGCCTCATGGAGCTTACTTTCCAGAGTATTTTGATACAGAATAAGGAGATTCAGAAATAAGGGGATACAAACAAGAAAAAGAAAAGAGTAAAGAAAAGTTAACTACAAACACCTGCAGTTAAAGTGGGGATGAAGAACCAAACGAGACAGCAAAAAAAGCTCCATCAGGCTGCTTTACAAAAATCCTTTCAAATTATTTTAAGTCACGGACAATTGAAACTTGCTGATTTTCAAGGAAGAATAAAGTTTAGTTTCAGAAAAGACTGTTATATCTGTTTCTTTACCTTAGGGAAGTCTTCAGCCCAATGGGAACATCACGAGAAAAGTCCAGGCCCGTAGAAACCCCATAGTAGCTTCCAGTCTTTTCTCTGATTGGTTCCTCCCCAGACAAGAAGTCTCGCTCTCTGCCTGAGGCTTGTGATTTGTTAGTGAAGTCGCTCAGTCGTGTCCGACTCTTCGCGACCCCATGGACTGCAGCCTACCAGGCTCCTCTGTCCATGGGATTTTCCAGGCAAGAGTACTGGAGTGGAGTACTCTTTGTGGTTTGTTAGTGAAAAGAAAGTGAAGTCGCTCAGTCATGTCCGACTCTTTGAGACCCCATGGACACCAGGCTCCTCTGTCCTAGGGGATTTTCTAGGCAAGGGTACTAGAGTGGGTTGCCATTTCCTTCTCCAGGGAATCTTCCCAACCCAGGGATCGAGCCCAGGTTTCCCACATTGTAGACAGACGCTTTACCATCTGAGCCACCAGGGAAGTCGGTGGCTTCCCTGGTTTGTTAAGGATGGCCTAATTGTGAAAGTGAAGTCGCTCAGTCGTGTCCGGCTTTTTGCGACCCAGTGGACTATAGCCCACCAAGCTCCTCCATCCATGGGATTCTCCAGGCAAGAATATTGGAGTGGGTTGCCATCTCCTTCTCCAAGGGATCTTCCCGACCCAGGGATCGAACCCAGCTCTCCCTCATTGCAGGCAGACGCTTTAACCTCTGAGCCACCAGGGAAGGCCCCTAATTGTGGTTATAGCCTAATGCCAGGTTTATCAGTTTTTATATTTTCAATTAACTAGTCTGGCTATACTAACGACTTTATTATCCTGATGGTACCTGCATGTGGATCCTTTTTAGTGGTTTAAAGAAGAAGAAATGACTGCCCCCTTGCAGGCCACTACCATAAATTGGCCAGCCCTGTGGAGCTTGCTGGTAGCATGGAAAAGTCAGGGTTTGGGGCAGAATTCTGTTGTAGCTAGATGAGTGAGATACCTTATTAACTTGCCATTGTGACAGCAAGGTTTGGAAGGAATTTGTTTTATATGATATTAAGGCAATAGGGCCAGATTTTAGCTCACTGGTAACAAAGTAGCTGAAGTAGTCCCAAAGTAAACACATTCACTTTAATAAAAAAGACTGAAACATTTACCTACAAATACCCTCTTCAGTTAAGCGCTTCCGAGGAGGACCTGGAAGTCTGTTTATTTTTCCAGCAACAACGCATCAGACATTTTTGCTAGGAAAAATCTTCGTCTACTTGACTACTTTAATCTTTTTTTTAATCCGGGATTGGAGAAAGACTTAACTCAGTTACACCCCTTGTTAGCTTTTGTAATTACTGCTCAAGAGAAGCTAAGTTGCTTGCTTGTAGCTCTTGGGCTGCGTGGGGTGGGGGCGGTTGTTTTTAGAGTCCCCTTGAGATAATGATTCTTCTGGGTCAGTCAGAAGAAACAATCTGCAACAATGGCAGTCCCCAGAGTGACACTTCTCGAGGGGCCTGGATTCAGCTGTCAGTCACCTTCAGCCCAGAGCCATCAAATCCATTTACACAAAAGCTGGTTATCACAAACCTTTTGAAAAGCTAAGTAAAGAGGAGATTTACCCATCCCTGAATCTTCATTCTTTTTTCTTTGATTCCCTCATTTCTCCTATCTTTCCTTTTTTTTTCCCCCTAACTACCTCTGAGAACTTCTGGGATTTCCCCCCTTCTTTTGTTCCACCCTAGAGCTTACACTATTGTTATCTTAAAGCTTAAGCTTAAGCTTGAATATAACTCTCCAGATATACAGAAATAAATACCATACTCTTGAAGGAAAATTTTTAATTCTAATAAATATTTTTGTCGCCAAAAGCATAGGATTTTCTGGGGGTTGAGAAAGGATTGTTTAATGTTATAATGTGGAAAAAAGTTCTGTGAGTATTTTAAATATTTCTTTCAGCATGTTTGGCTGTGCATGTACGTTTGTTCATCCCTTCCTATTGTATACATACCTTTTTATTTTTGTAATTTTTTGCACTAAAGGGACTATAATGTAAAAGCTTGAATCAGTTTGCAACTGAAATGATCCTCAACAACCTATACAAATAAAAAAATTATTTTGCAAATATTACTGAATTTCAAATATAACAGTTCTTTCTGTGAATTCTATAACTTTGTAATTATAAGGAATGGATTTCCTTTCACCAAGAAAAGGAGAAATTATGGTCATGCTCTAGAATTTCTGATTTTCTCTGTATAATGGTATCATTATAAACATTTAATTTAACAAATTGAAAGACAGTTTTAATTAGTGAAAAGTATAAATAAAATGCTACATTAAAATGCAAGTTTCATTGATATGCATATGGTTGCCAGAATTAGACTAATAAACTATTGACTAGTATAAAAAAAAAAATGGCTTGAAGGAGCATTTGTAATTAGTTTGTCAACTATAAGAAATGTGGGGCTTCCCTAGTGGCTCAGAAGGTAAAGAATCTACCTGCAATGCAGGAGACCTGGGTTCAGTCTCTGGGTTGGGCAGATCCCGTAGAGAAGGGAATGGCTATCCACTCTAGTATACTTGCCTGGAGAATTCTGTGGACAGAGGAGCCTTTTACATTATAGTCTCTTTAGTTCAAAAAATTGCAAAAATAAAAAGATATGTAGTACAATAGGAAGGGATGGTACACGCACAGCCAAACAGATGTTGAAAGAAATACTTAAAATACTGCAGTCCATGGGGTTGCAAAGAGTTGGACATGACTGAGTAACTAAGTTTTATATATATATATATATACACACACATAAAACACTGCATAACAATATATAATATATAACACTATATAACTATATAACTATATATATATATGTATATAACACTATATAAGAAATTTAGTGTAATGGCTATGGAAAGAAGCATCAGATAGCCTGGGCTTGGTAGAGGTGCTAGGCCTGGAAAGAAGAGCAGGCCAAGGAAAAGCATCAGTTCAGTTCAGTTCAGATCAGTTGCTCAGTCGTGTCCGACTCTTTGCAACCCCATGAATCACAGCACGCCAGGCCTCCCTGTCCATCACCATCTCCCAGAGTTCACTCAGATTCATGTCCATGGAGTCAGTGATGCCATCCAGCCATCTCATCCTCTGTCGTCCCCTTTTCCTCCTGCCCCCAATACCTCCCAGCATGAGAGTCTTTTCCAATGAGTCAAATGAGTCAACTCTTCGTATGAGGTGGCCAAAGTACTGGAGTTTCAGCTTTAGCATCATTCCTTCCAAAAGAAATCCCAGGGCTGATCTCCTTCAGAATGGACTGGTTGGATCTCCTTGCAGTCCAAGGGACCCTCAAGAGTCTTCTCCAACACCACAGTTCAAAAGCATCAATTCTTCGGCACTCAGCCTTCTTCACAGTCCAACTCTCACATCCATACATGACTACTGGAAAAACCATAGCCTTGACTAGACGGACCTTAGTCGGCAAAACATACTTAAAGCCAAAAGACACTTTATAAACAGCATATTTCACATACAATGCAAACAATGTCACTAAGACCAGTACTAACATTACCAGTTGCACGTGATATAACCCAAGTTAATTCAGACACTCATCTGGCCCTGATCTCCTAGTCACTACCAAAAGGGCACGAAATATTTCACTGAAAAATAATTGTATGTTTCATTTATTCATTCAACATTATTTCCTGAGCATTACTACTACTTGCCAGGATATAATAGTGAAAGGATCTTAAGTAACTTACTATGTGGTGGAAGGAACTAACAGTAACAGGTTTTGATCGAAATAGATTATCTTCAAGCAAACATTAAAGTCTTATTTGAAAAATTAATTTTTTTTTCATTAAGACTGTATAACAATGTTAACTATGTCCCAAGAACACTGTTAGGATTTAAGGACATAAAGAATGAATGAAACAGGGACTGAGTCCCAAGACAGCTTCCTACTTGCCTACCTTAGCATAGGCCACTGTTATCTCTTCAGGAACCTGGGCCTGCATGGTTTCAATCTTGCTGAACCCTTAGACTTCTTTGTATGTGCCCATTTTGCTCACATCACATTCTCAACACATGAGTTTTGGGGGGTTTGTTGTTTGCTCTCAGTTGTTGAAACATGTCAGCTCTTTCTCTCCTCAGGGCCTTTGGGATGCTTGTGGTTCAAGTTTGTAAAATTTTATTATGTGGTTCACCGCTGAACTTACTGTGAGGACAGTAGAAGTAAGTTATTAGCTTTTATGGTTGAATGTTACCTCTGATAGGAAATTTTGATCTCTTAATCCACTAGACTCTGATAACTTTGTACTAAATATTTAAAATAAACTCTTCATACTGTCACTCATCTGTTTGATAGATTTACTAATTTTTTTCTATCACTACCACAATTGTGTATTTCAATGCAGTTATACAATTGTGGAAGATTGTTTTATCTAAATATTAATGAAATCCCAACATAACAGTTCTTTCTGTGAGTTCTGTAACTTTGTAATTATAAGGGATGGACTTCCTTTCAGTGAAAAAAGGAGAATGATCATGCTCTATAAATTCTAATCATTTCTCTGTACTCTCTAGATTATGTAGTATTCATTTCCTGAGGCTGTTTTGACAAATTGCCATGAACCAGGTGGCTTAAAACACAGAAATTTATCCTTTCAGTGTTCAGAAGCCTGAAATCAAGGTCAGCCATGCCTCTCTATAGGCTTTGGGAGAGAATTCATTCATGCCTCCCACTTAACTTTTTGTGGTTGCCTGCAATCCTTGGCATTCCTTGATTGGTAGCCATACGTCTCTAACCTTTGCCTTTTTATTTTTGCCTTCTCCTCGACTGCCCTGTGTCTCTCCTCTGAGTGTTTCTTTTAAGGATATATTATGGATTCAGGACCAACCTAGGTAATCCCAAAGAAAGGCAGTCCTAAAGAAAGGCAATGCCAAAGAATGCTCAAACTACTGCACAATTGTACTCATCTCACATGCTAGCAAGTAATGCTCAAAATTCTCCAATCCAGTCTTCAACACTACGTGAACTGAGAACTTCCAGATGTTCAAGCTGGATCTAGAAGAGTCAATTTTGCATAGTCAGTGAAGCAGAAGTGGATGTTTTTTCTGGAATTCTCTTGCTTTTTCTATGATCCAGTGGATGTTGGCAATTTGATCTGTGGTTCCTCTGCCTCTTTTAGACTCTTTTAAACTCAACATTTAGAAAACTAAGATCGTGGCAAACCGTCCCAGCACTTCATGGTAAATAGATGGGGAAACAGTAGAAACGGTGACAGACTTTATTTTCTTGGGCTCCAAATTCACTGCAGATGGTGGCTGCAGCCATGAAGATGTTTGCTTCTTGGAAGAAGAGCTATGACAAACCTAGACAGCATATTAAAAAGCAGAGACATTACTTTGCCAACAAAGGTTCATCTATTCATAGCTATGGTTTTTACAGTAGTCATGTACAGATGTGAGAGTTGGACTATAAAGAAAGCTGAGCACTGAAGAATTGATGCCTTTGAACTGTGGTGTTGGAGAAGACTCTTGAGAGTCTCTCGGACTGCAAGGAGATCCAACCAGTTAACCTAAAGGAAATCAGTCCCAAGTATTCATTGGAAGGACTGAGCTGAAGCTGAACTGACTCATTTGAAAGGACCCTGATGCTGGGAAAGACTGAAGACAGGACAAAAGGATGACAGAGGATGAGACTGTTGGATGGCATCACCAACGTGATGCACATGAGTTTGAGCAAGCTCTGGAAGTTGGTGATGGACAGGGAAGACTGGCGTGTTGCAGTCCATGGGGTCACAGAGTCAGACATGACTGAGAGACTGAACTGAACTGACTAGCTAATCTAGATGTTGTCCTGGAGAATCTTAATTTAATTACATTTGTAAAATATCTTTTTTCCAAGTATAATAGCATTTACAGTTTCTAGGAATTTGATGTGGGCATGTCTTTTGGGGTATCTTCATTTAATCCAATATATATGGGAACTTATTCATTTGCTATGTTATATTTTTCATATGTTTTCCTTTCAAAAACAAATTATTCATGCTGCTTAATACAACTTGAATGATTAATATGTATATACAATGGCACCCCACTCCAGTACTCTTGCCTGGAAAACCCCATGGATGGAGGAGCCTGGTAGGCTGCAGTCCATGGGGTTGTGAAGAGTCGGACATGACGGAGAGACTTCACTTTCATGTTCCACTTTCATGCATTGGAGAAGGAAATGGCAACCCACTCCAGTGTTCTTGCCTGGAGAATCCCAGGGACGGCAGAGCCTGATGGGCTGCCGTCTATGGGGTCGCACAGAGTCAGACACTACTGAAGCGACTTAGCAGCAGCAGCAGCATACTCAATATTTAGCTTTAAAATAGTATTTAATCTATCAGATTCATGATTAAGAATTTTTATAAAATTTTGATGACCTGGTTCTAGGATTGTAAGAATTTTACTGAGGAAAATATTTGGTTCACATTGTGTATAGCAAATTATATATCCTTTTTCCTTATCATAGGCTCATTTTCATAATCTTAGAGAAAGAGGCTGAGGTAATGACTATCAAAATCAACCATATGTTACAATCATTTATTTGAAGTATTGAATAATAATTAATCATTTGATAGAAAAGATACTTTAGAGAGATATATACATTACAGTTAACAATAATTAGGGAAATTAGCAAATTGAGCATCCAGTATGGTTGTTTATTTATTTTTTAAATTTCTTATACTTACAGGGTAGCCTTACTTATAAAAGATTAGAAAGACAAATAAATATGTTTTTTCTTGTGCACATATATATAATCATTATGAGTCATATAGAAATAGACTCTTTGTTAGGTGAAATAGTCACAGATTACAGCTGAGTTGATTGTTTCTAAGATTACATTTTTTCCTTATTCTTTTTAAAAAAATTATATTTAATGAATATTATCTTCTTTTGGAAGTGTACTGGGAAGTTAGGAACTAGAGTGAAGAAAGAATATTAGGTAAGGAAACTATGGTTTAGAGAATGACATTTTGAGAAAAGGAAAATAGCATTAGAAACAAAAGTGTAATGGACTTCAAAACAGCTGTATTATACAGGAAAGATGTACAAAAATGTGTAAAAATACTGGAAAATAGTACTTAGATGGAAAAAATTCACAATCTAATGCGCTGTTTTGTTTGATTAGGAAATAAAAGACAATTTGTATTTTTAACTAAACTCTACAGGAAATTATGATCATCTCAGCATGAAACATTGTATCAAAGCTATAGCAGTCCATAGTTTACACAAACCTTTTCATGGGTTGGCTGGGAGCTATTTGACCTAGCCAGAGAGTTTTTATGTCTCAGATTTTCATTTTTTAAATGGAAGACTATCTGTCATCCATGATTTTTGTGTTGATAATGAAAAAAATTAATTTTCCATCTGGTAGCAAACAAGGTGCTTAGGGAGGCATATTAACTCTACTCACAGCAGCAGCAGTTCACCAAATCAGACTTAAGTTGCCTCAACTAGTTTTTCTTGCCCTGATCTCCAAACCCTCCAATATTTGAGTTATTAATTTACTGGCAAGGAATGATCAAATCACAGCTGAACTGTGCAAGGGAATCCTGGGAAATGGATTGAGTTGAGAAAGACTTTCTATTTAACAAGGATTCCTCATTCCAGATTGCTCTTAAAAGGAAAAACAGATGATAAAGAATGTTAGAAACTGATAAGAGCAAAAAAGGAAAATAGAAGATTATGTACAACGGTGTGTATGTAGAGTGCGTGTCTGTCTGTCTGTATTAACTTGAGAATCTTTGGCACAGGAGTGAGTGAAAACACAGGGATATGTTGGAATCTATTTTGCAGTCTCAGCTATATTGTTTCAGTCTATTGCTTATAACCATTTCCAGCTCTCTCTTTTTCTCACACAGCACCAGGATTTACTCAATGTCATTTCCAAAAGTAACACCTCAAAAAACACTTTCAGAAACAGTTTCTCAATTCCAGGATACTGATACTTTAGCAGCCAGAAAAGAATTTTTGATAATCATCTCAGACCATGAAAATGCATGAACTCTTTTCCCCCCAAAACAAATTGTATACATTGTACACACATTAACACAGATCAAAAAAAAAAAAAAAAGGTAAAAATCAAGCGTAAAGGCTAGAAATATTCAGTGTTGCACAATTTGTTTGAATGTATCTGAATTTTACCTAAAAATCTTGATTTTTCTTTCAGTTATTTTTGGAACAGTTAAGATGTATTGAGATTCTTTTGTAGATGGCAAGGTTTTATTTGGAAAGTGAGAATAAATGTTTTCTTTTACAAAAATTCACTTTATTTACTTGGCCAGTGAAGTCTACTCCCTCCAAGGTTTGCTTTTACTTTTTAAAATATTTGATCCTAGATTCTTAAAAAATCTAGAAAGGAAAAAAAATTCATTGAGGAATATAGTTTATCTTTTTTTTTTTTAGTGAAAGGGTGGTACTATTTCTATTTTAAAAGAATCAAATATATTACAAATGAGGGAATCTGCTTTCTACTGCATGTATCAATGTACATGAATACATATTTATGTAGCTATATGTGTTATTATCTTTATTCCCTTATTTTCAAAGAGAGATGTGTATCATGTATAGTTTAATGATCCAGACCATTATTATAGCGCATAAGTATGGAAAAATCATGAAAAATCTTTTGGCTTAGACTGAAACTAAAACTCAGGTCTGAGATCTTAACCATTTAAAACCTTGAAATCTCATAAATTAAGCATCATTGAACCTGGTCCCATCCTTCATAACAGCTCTCCAGAGAAAAGCCTAAAAGCCGGGGCACTCTAAGATGAGCTGTGGATGATTCAGTAGGTGGCACAATTTTCACTGAGTCAGTACTGAACTGATGCCCCAGCATGGTATGAGGGGGCACTGCACTGCTGGAGGTGTCGTCTAATGGATGAGGGTAAAACCAAGGTCTTGACCACCAGCAGTTATTAAAAATCCCATGGCACTTTTCAAAAGAGTAAAGATGATGTTAAACCCTGTGTCCTGGCTAATTTCCAAATTGGGCAATTATATTCTGCCTACTTAAAATTTCTCTGTAATTTTAGTTGGATAATATATTCCCCATCTTCTGCCCTATGCTTTGCTATTTCCAGTTTAGAGGTGGATGCATTTCTGTGGAGAGGGAAGTGATGCTTCTTTGAAATATGTCTTGCAAGGTCTGAGATCAGAGAATGAAGGTACAACATCCATCTATCAGAACAGGTGCCATATTAGTTTGTTTCTCTGTGATTAGGCTGAGTATAAGAAAATTGCCAAATAAGTGTCTTTAAAAATAGCCTTGTCAGGTAGTCAGAGGTGCTAAGCTTGCAAAGGTTTTCAAAATGGATATTTTAATTCTATTAAGTTGTGACTAAGAAATGAGGCTTCTCTTGAAGTGAATATATTATGTAAATACTAACAATTTAAGCATAAAATTATAGACATTTAATAGGAATAATTAAATTTTCCAACATTTGCCTAGCAAGGCCTATCACAGTCACTCTAAAACATTAGTTAGCATATCATTTTTCACTTATAATATATTAGAATTCTCTCTAGACTAATATTTGTTAAGAGAGAAGGTCACAGTTGGGGAACAAATGGAATTCATTTCTTAAAAAATAAAAAATAATAAGATAATTGTTGGTTAGCTTGCCTTGGATATGGATAAAACATACAAAAAACATTCCTAAGGAAAAAACCGATACTGGGCTGTGTAATGCCAAACCCACACTTCCAAACTGCATTTCCAGTTTCATACAATACTCCTAGAAAAAAATATATAGTAGGAATTTAGTCTCATAGATGGCAACATTTACATTTATCCTGACTATTTAGATGCTTGCCTATAAAATGATAAAAACTATCAACAACTCATTTTTCTTAAGTACAAAATATTTTTCTGCAAAAAACAAAGATCAATCTAATTTCTTAGAGAAACTTCAGAAGTACTTTCATATGTTAACTTTTTGGAACAAAATCTTTCCAAATAGTCTTAAAATGCTGTGTTTCTTTTTTTTTTTTTCTTTCTTTTTTTTTTTTTAGGTTTCTATTTCTAACAATTTTAAATTATTACAAAGACTTTTCCAACTAACTTCAAGTCATTCTACTTTACAGATATATTATAAACTTATTTTGTGCTCATTAATATTAGAGTTAATACCAGAGAATGCTTCAAAGCAAAAGAAAATTTTGGCAGCATGCAGAGACAGTACTAAATACCATCGTAAATAAAGAGAGTAATGCTGTGGCTGCCTAATAAAGGAATCACTTGAATAGGAAACATCATCTATGAAATTTGAACTTGCCTTCAGCAGAAAATATTATGTTTTTAGCCTAGCTTTGACAAGTACAACAGTTTTGAGTAACAGTAAGAGTTCACTTTGTAATAGGAAAAGTAGTCACTCTGATCACTTTGTCTTTTTAGTATGCAGCCCAGAGGATTCAGAAAAAGATTACATTTACCATAATTAACATATATGTAAATGGAGATCATGGCTATGAATGATAAATTTTCATAGCAATTTAAATCTTGTACAAATTAATCAACCATACAGACACTTGATTAATGAAAGGCAGTGTCACTTTAAAATGCAACATGTTAATATATATTACTGTTATCACAGATCAAAGAATCTTTAAATGTAAACCAATTAGAACAAAGTTCAATCTACATTTTTTAACAAATTTAATTCCCTGTAATTATGATCATAACTGAAAAATTATGTCATTCCACTTTATATTTATTTACTAATTTTAGTGAAAAGTTGTAGAAATGAATTTTCGGTGCTTTATCATAGTGACTGAATTCCTAAAATATAAGATTATAGCACAGAACAGTGAATGCAAAAAGCAGTTACAAATTGGATGAAAAATATTTATTCCCATGTCAGACCAAATTTAGAAGTTTTCTTCTAATTTCCCATTTTTGCTTTCACTAAGGGAATTATATTAAAGAGATTACTAAATGACTGCTATCCTCACTCAGTACAATGTTTGAGATGAGATTTTACTGAGAGCTATTTTTCTTGGTCTTTGAGGGATTAAAAGGGAAAACTCTTGCAGACTTGAATTTATTGAGGATAGTTTCTATTTTCATGGTGAACATGAATTCCTAATTTCCAGAAAAAATCTTTTTTTAAAAATGTAAAATTTACTGTTAATAGATAAATACATCTTCAAAATTTAAGATCTGAAATGAAATAGAAATTTCCTCTATGATTATATTTTCTGCAAGCAGAAGTTAGGCATATAAAGAAACAGGCTGCTTGGCAAAGTCAATATAGTTCTATTTTACAAGGGAAGCCCTACAATTGGTCATTAACTTTTATCAGTTAATTGGAAGCCAAAGTTGTTGCCAAATTTACCACTTTAACGAGTACATCACAAAATGTAGTGTTGATAAAGAATTGATAAAATAAATCAAGAAAGAATCCTGTAATAGATGGAAGGATGAAAACAAGATGACACTGAGTTCTATGCTAAACTCCTAATAGCAAACTATGTTCAATATGGCTAATAATTATTGGGCATGTTCTATGTGCCATATGCAGTATTAAGAACTTGGCACTTTAAAATACACATTTGTGATTTCATTATAAATCATTTAATCCTGATAACACCCCTATAGAAAAGAATTATTACTTTGCTGAAATTAGTAAAATTGGAATTTTGATCTTAGTTCTCAAGGCAAAGTTTGTGTTCTTTAAATGCTATGCCATACTGCCTCTCTATGACTATGTGACATTGTTTATCATTATCTTTATATCTAGCCTCTTAAACAGTCTCTAGAGCTAAAATGCTGCTGCTGTTGGTATAGGAGCTCACTGTGAGAGCCACTGCTAATGCACAACAAATTCTATAAAATGTTTAAATAGGACTACAATATCAAGAATAAAGTTTAACCCAGTCTGTTGGAGCTGTAATAAAACCTGTCTTTCATACATTTCATTCCTTTCCTGGAATATGGAGGAAAATAGATGAATAGATAGATAAAATATTAGAAAACCCATTTAGTCATTAAATGGACATTTACTTCTTAGCCAGGATCTGCACTAAGTGCTAGGAATACAACAGTACACCAGACTCCTATGCCCAGGAGTATACAGTATAACGAGAAAGGCACAAAAGTAAACTGACAATTATAAGATTTAGTGATAGTACAAACACCTGGAGTAACGGGCAAATTTGGCCTTGGAATGCAGAATGAAGCAGGGCAAAGACAAATAGAGTTTTGCCAAGAAAATGCACTGGTCATAGCAAACACTCTCTTCCAACAAGACAAGAGAAGACTCTACACATGGACATCACCAGATGGTCAACACTGAAATCAGATTGATGATATTCTATGCAGCCAAAGATGGAGAAGCTCTATACAGTCAGCAAAAACAAGACTGGGAGCTGACTGTGGCTCAGATCATGAGCTCCTTATTACCAAATTCAGACTTAAATTGAAGAAAGTAGGGAAAACCGCTAGACCATTCAGGTATGACCTAAATCAAATCCCTTATGATTATACAGTGGAAGTGAGAAATAGACTTAAGGGCCTAGATCTGATAGATAGAGTGCCTGATGAACTATGGAATGAGGTTTGTGACATCGTACAGGAGACAGGGATCAAGACCATCCCCATGGAAAAGAAATGCAAAAAAGCAAAATGGCTGTCTGGGGAGGCCTTACAAATAGCTGTGAAAAGAGAGGCGAAAGCAAAGGAGAAAAGGAAAGATATAAGCATCTGAATGCAGAGTTCCAAAGAATAGCAAGAAGAGATAAGAAAGCCTTCTTCAGCAATCAATGCAAAGAAATAGAGGAAAAGAACAGAATGGGAAAGGCTAGAGATCTCTTCAAGAAAATTAGAGATACCAAGGGAACATTTCATGCAAAGATGGGCTTGATAAAGGACAGAAACGGTAGGGACCTAAGAGAAGAAAAGACATTAAGAAGAGGTGGCAAGAATACACGGAAGAACTGTACAAAAAAGATCTTCACGGCCCAGATAATCATGAAGATGTGATCACTAACCTAGAGCCAGACATCTTCGAAAATGAAGTCAAGTGGGCCTTAGAAAGCATCACTAAGAACAAAGCTAGTGGAGGTAATGGAATTCCAGTTAAGCTGTTTCAAATCCTGAAAGATGATGCTGTGAAAGTGCTGCACTCAGTATGCCAGCAAATTTGGAAAACTCAGCAGTGGCCACAGGACTGGAAAATGTCAGTTTTCATTCCAATTCCAAAGAAAGGCCATGCCAAAGAATGCTCACACTACCGCACTATTGTACTCATCTCACACGCTAGTAAAGTAATGCTCAAAATTCTTCAAGCCAGGCTTCAGCAATACGTGAACCGTGAACTTCCTGATGTTCAAGCTGGTTTTAGAAAAGGCAGAGGAACCAGAGATCAAATTGCCAACATCCGCTGGATCATGGACAAAGCAAGAGAGTTCCAGAAAAACATCTCTTTCTGCTTTATTAACTATGCCACAGCCTTTGAATGTCTGGATCACAATAAACTGTGGAAAATTCTGAAAGAGATGGGAATACCAGACCACCTGACCCGCCTCTTGAGAAATCTGTATGCAGGTCAGGAAGCAACAGTTAGAACTGGACATGGAACAACAGACTGGTTCCAAATAGGAAAAGGAGTATGTCAAGGCTGTATATTGTCACCCTGCTTATTTAACTTCTATGCAAAGTACATCATGAGAAACGCTGGACTGGAAGAAACACAAGCTGGAATCAAGATTGCCGAGAGAAATATCAATAACCTCACATATGCATATGACACCACCCTTATGGCAGAAAGTGAAGAGGAGCTAAAAAGCCTCTTGATGAAAGTAAAAGAGGAGGGTGAAAAAGTCGGCTTAAAGCTCAACATTCAGAAAACGAAGATCATGGCATCCGGTCCCATCACTTCATGGGAAATAGATGGGGAAACAGTGGAAACAGTGTCAGACTTTATTTTTAGGGGCTCCAAAATCACTGCAGGTGGTGACTGCAGCCATGAAATTAAAAGACGCTTACTCCTTGAAAGGAAAGTTATGATTAACCTAGATAGCATATTGAAAAGCAGAGACATTACTTTGCCGACTAAGGTCCGTCTAGTCAAGGCTATGGTTTTTCCCATGGTCATGTATGGATGTGAGAGTTGAACTGTGAAGAAGGCTGAGTGCCGAAGAATGGATGCTTTTGAACTGTGGTGTTGGAGAAGACTCTTGAGAGTCCCTTGGACTGCAAGAGATCCAACCAGTCCATTCTGAAGGAGATCAACCCTGGAATTTCTTTGGAGGGAATGATGCTAAAGCTGAAACTCCAGCACTTTGGCCACCTCATGCGAAGAGTTGACTCATTGGAAAAGACTCTGATGCTGGGAGGGATTGGGGGCAGGAGGAAAAGGGGGCGACAGAGGATGAGATGGCTGGATGGCATCAGTGACTCGATGGACTTGAGTCTGAGTGAACTCTGGGAGTTGGTGATGGACAGGGAGGCCTGGTGTGCTGCGATCCATGGGGTCGCAAAGAGTCGGACATGACTGAGCGACTGAACTGAACTGAACTGAAGCCACTGAACTGACTGACTGAAAGGAGTCCAGTGCTGCTTTAGCAGCTCCATAAAATCACAGAAGATGCAAGCTCCTTCCTTCCAGCACAACTATTTCACCACTCCTAGGATGTGGTCCTCAATCTCACAGTCTAAGATCGCCGTTAAAATCTAGCTTTCATATCTATCCTCCAGGCAAGAAAAAGAAAAGGAAGGAAGGAAGAAAGACTCAACCCACTTTTGTTTTTAAGGAGACTCTCCTGAGGTACCCCCGAACACTTTCACATATATACATATTACTTGTTGTTGTTGTTGTTATTTTTAGTCACTAAATTGTGTCAGAATCTTTGCAACTGTGTGGACTGTAGCCAGCGTGTCCATGGGATTTCCCAGGAACCACATGTCCAGGGTTGTGGCTCAGCTGGTAAAGTATCCACCTGCAATGGGGGAGACCTGGGTTCGATTCCTGGGTTGGGAAGATCCCCTAGAGAAGGGAATGACTACCCACTCCTGTAGTCTGACCTGGAGAATTCCATGGACTATACAGTCCATGGGGTCGCAAAGAGTCGGACACGACTGAGTGACTTTCACTTTCACATGTCCAGGCTCCTTTGTCCTTGGGATTCCCCAGGCAAGAATACTGAAGCAGTTTGCCATTTCCTCCTCCAGGGTATCTTCCCAACCCAGGGATCTAACCTATATCTCCTGCATTGGCAGGCAGATTCTTTACCACTAAGCCACCAGGGAAGCCCATATATCTCTACCAGAACTGAATCAAATGACCATACATGTAGCAGCAAATGAAGCTAAGAAATGTAGTCACTGAGATGACTGACCAACGTACTCACCTAAAACATGGTGTCTGTCACAGTCATGATTTTATTTTCTTAGCTCATAGAGGTGGCAATCACTATAAACAGAGAAAAAGAATGTTTGCTTTTTTTCTGCCTTAACCTTCCCAAGATACTCATTCCTTTTGAGCAGATTGAAATCTTTGCCACCTTATCTGTTTTGAAGGTAGGGCATAGAATCTCACTGCTTTCTGATTCTGAGATATAATCAGTAAACATAGCTTTTAATTATAAATTGAGTCTTGGGTATGTGTGAAAAATAATATTTATATAGCATTCTTAAGATTAAAAAAACTAAATCCTCCCTTTTCATGACTCTTAAATGTCAAAGTATTAAAATCGTAATGGTAGTATAAATAAGAAAGATGATAATTAAGTCATTTAGTCATTCATTTATCTGTTTTTTCATTCTACAAATACATACTGAAAGTACCAGACTGTGTTCTAAGGGCTGAGAACATGCAAATTAGCAATACTGTTGAGGTATGTTATGGTGAATACATTCTAATGAGAGAAAAAAAGATAATAATCAAGTAAATATATATAAACATTATAATTTCATATATTTTAAGTGATCTTATGAGCTGAATTATATCCCCCCAAAATTCACGTGTTGAATCCCTAACTGCAGTACCTCAGAATGTGATTACATTTGGAGACTGAGCCTTTAAAGAGGTAGTTACATTAAAATGAGGCCCTTAGAGTGGACCTTAATCCAGTCTGATTGGTATCCTCATAAGAAGAGGAGATGAGGACGTGCGGAGCAACAGCACGCTCCTGCGTGTGCATGGAAGGGTGACTATGTGAAGAGGCAGTGAGAGGGCGGCCATCTGCAAGTCAAAGGCAGAGGCCCTAGAGAAAACCTACTGTGTTTGAACTTGCAGCCTCCAGAACTGTAAGAAAATAAATTTCTGTTACTTAAGCCACCTGATCTGTTGTGTTTATTATGGCAACCCCAGCAAACAAATATATGCGCTAAAATGAAAATAAAATAGTAACTGGGAGATTATTTACATTGGTGATCAAAGAAAGAAACTTTTTTTGAGTTATAGTTGATTCACAGTATTATGTCAATTTCAGCTGTACAGTGAATGATCCATATATATAGATAGATATTCATATATGATTTTCCAGATTCTCCTCCATTATAAGTTTTTATAAGATATTGAATATAGTTTCTTGTGCTGCACAGTAAGTCCTTGTTGTTCATCTGTCACATGCAGGAGTATCTATCTGTTAATCCCTCCTAATTTATACCTCTTCCACCTTTCCCTTTGGTAACCATAAGTTTATTTCCTATGTCTGTTTCTATTTCATAAACTCATATTTTTTTATTTTCTTTTATTAGTTTCTAGATGTCACATATTTCAGATATCAAATAATATTTGTCTGTGACTTGCTTCACTTAGTATGATCATCTCTAGGTTCATCCACTTTACTACAAATGTCATTATTTCATTAGCTTTTTATGACTAATATTCCATTTGTGTGTGTGTATGTGTACCTTCTTTATCCATTCATCAGTTGACAGACATTCAGGTTGCTTCTATGTCTTGGCTATTGTCAATAAGGCTGCTATGGACATTGGGGCACATGCATCTTTTCTAATTAGAGATTTCATCTTTTCAGGATATATACCCAGGAGTAGGATTGTTGGATCATATGGTATCTCTATTTGTAGATTTTTAAGGAACCTTCATACTCTTCCGTACTACTATACCAGTTTACATTTCTGCCAACAGTGAAGGAAGTTTCCTTTTTTCTCCACACCCTCTCTCGCATTTACTGTTTGAGACTGTTTGATGATGGCTATTCTGACCAGTGTGAGGTAATACCTCATTGTAGTTTTGATTTGCATTTCTCTGATAATTAGCTATTTTGAGCATCTTTACATGTGTGTGTTGACCGTTTGTATGCCCTCTTTGGAAAAATGTCTCTTTAGGTCTTCTGCCTATTTTTTGATTGTTGTTTGTTTCTTTGATATTGTGTTGTATGACCTGTGTGTATATTTAGAAATTAAGCACTGGTCAGTTGCATTATTTCGAAGTATTTTCTCTTATTCTTTATGTTGTCTTTGAGGGTTTTTTTGTTTGTTTCTTTTTAATAATTTGCCTTGCTCTGCAAAAGCTTATAGTTTGATTGGCTTTGATTAGGTCCCACTTCTCTATTTTTTATATATATCAACTTTTAAACTGAGACTGAAATGATGCAAAAGAATCAATCATATAAATATCTGAGGATGTTTTAATGTGTTCCTAGAAGAAGAAACATCTAATGCAATGACCCATTTTGTCATAAACAAAATAAGCAAAAAGCCAAATAGGCACATATTAATTTTCATCATCAAAAAATTACTCAGTGACTCAGTTCATGGTGCTATGGAAGCCTTGTGGAGCACAAATAGAAAGTGGTATAGTAGGCCATTAATAATGTTATAGTTACTATTTCATTGCACATGCACTTGTCATTGACTATATAATATCTAAATAACTTTGCAGTTTCAGTTACAAAGTTAGCAAATTTATTAGCTATTAGCCAAATACTCACTTTACTCTACAACTACTAGTACACTGCTGCTGCTGCTGCTACTAAGTGACTTCAGTCGTGTCCGACTCTATGCGACCCCATGGACAGCAGCCCACCAGGCTCCCCCGTCCCTGGGATTCTCCACTAGTATATTATACAAATAGATTTTGACTATGTAGAACTGAACTCTTTCAGATATGATAGAAAAAAAATAGAGCTTGGTTCTAATTCAGACTTATCTTCTTAAATGAGCCCTTTACAAAATAGTCATTTGATAACTAAGAATACAAGATATTAAATAGTTTCATGTTTTCTCCAGAATGCAGTAGTAAAAATGATTTGTCATTGTGTTTGTATTCCTTTTTGCCAAATAATCAACTTGAGTTTCACATCATGACTTTTTAAAAGACTGTCATATTATGTAAGAGCATCTTTCTCAGTTCTTCCTACCATTTTGTTACTAATGCTTCCAACACAAATTCTAGAATTCTTTACAGATAAAAAATAATAAGACAATGCTTTACACATTATCGGAATTGACAAGCCTCTTATTGTATGGTGACAGACTTAAGCAAAAGAAAGCAAGCTGTAATTCAGTCAGTATTAACGTAAACAAGCATCTTATTTAGAAAGGAATAAAAAGAGCTACAGGGAATGCATTTGTTAACATGAGAAAAAAGTTTCAAAAGCCAAATTCAGCATACCTGAATATTCCTGATTAGTAACAAAATTCCTAAATGGGAGGGAGAAAAGGCTTATATTAGATGACTTGGCCACAGCACTTTAACGATTAAGAGCAATTTTGTAAATGTGATACATAGGCTAGATAATTCTATGTTTTATGCATTTTTAACATTTTCACTGTTATATGTTTTTATATTTTTTCCTGTTACATCAAAGGGAACATTTCTAACTTATACCTCATAGCGCTTTATAAAAAAATTAAAATAACAACTCTAAGCAGCATTAGCTCAATTTAAATCCCATTTAGTGGTCCCAGTATAGTTTTTATATCATGCAAAAAAAGCCATCATAATTTGCATCCCATCAACTATTCCCTTAACTCTAGAGAGCTATCATGCCACTCCTAGAGTAGGTCTCTAGGGTTGAAACCTGTTCTATCACTCCTACGCTAGATCTATTTGGTAGTAAAATCAGGGTTACTAGCCTGGTGCCCCTTACCTGGGAAAAAAACTCTGTATTAACCCTGTCTTCCCTCTTCTCAGAAAACTGATAATAAATTTTGTCCTTTTACTCTCTGCTTTTTTTTTAATTTCTGGCATTCCAGAAGTTGTTAGACTTGTCTCTCCAGCTCTTTCCTGGAAATAAGAGAGCTGGCATGCTGTTTTAATATTCTAATTTTTTGGAATTTATCTGCTTTGAGCAGTTTCTCCTTTTCAGTCAATATTTTTAAAATTACCAGCAGCTATCTCTCAACACATTCCTACAAATACCGTCTCTCTCCATCTGTTTTATTTCTAAGTCTTTTCTTTTCTTCTTTACCAGTCCAATTGTTTCACCTGTAAATGGACTCTTGGACTCTTAATAATCTTGCTCTCTCTCTCTTTTTAGAGTTACCTTCTAAGGTATTTCCATGTCTTTAACTTAACATTATAGTAGCTTTGCTGACTTAACCAAAATTATGCTGGAAAGCATAAGCTTTGCAAAATATCAACAATACCAGTGAATCAGAGAAGTTTTATGGGGTCAAAAGTCTGAGTTATTTAATGATATTAGGCATCTGATAACCTTAGCATAAAACATTATTTTTAGTTCTTTCTGCTCAGTATTTACTCACAAGAGTAATATTAACTTTTAAAGTTTTGACATTTAAAGTATTGAAATGAAAAATAGAATCATTACTTATTTAAAAAGTCTCTGCAAGATTCTAGTCATCTAGCTGGAGTGAATTATAGTGTTGAATCCCTATTTGTTCCCTGATGTTTTATGGGATTCAGAAAACATGACTGCTATCTTTCACTGAGGGAGACCAATAGTATCCATCGTCTGACTCTGCCACTTAAGACTCATCAGCTAATATAATTATATTTTATTTCTCTATTACAACTCTGCCATTGTTGTACCTGTTCTTAATGAAGGAGATTTCCCAACCAAAATATTGACGTGTGCTGTGAAGAATACTTTCAATTACACTGACAACAACTCCTCTGACTACTTCAGGAGAGGGCTTTTTAAAATGTATTTTCAATGTATCCTTACAAGTGAAAACCAGTCTTCAGAAACTGTAATATCAGAGCTTAAAATATATGAATAAATTTTCCAGAAATCCACCTTTATTTACATATAGAATAATAATAAGGTCATTTGTGGCCCAAATTTATTTCTCCAACATGGCTATATTTAAAAACTCAATGGGAAGGCATCTAAAACCTAGTACAGCAAACTTTGTTTTCAACCAAGGAAACCTAAAAGTCTGTTAGAACTATTAAGATGAATATAACTGAAGACACTGGACTGAGATTCTTGCCAATTTACAACAAACAGTTTAACACTATAGATGCACGTATAGGCACTAATTGTTCTATAAATAGCAATTCATCCTTGTTAAGAGAGATGTTTTCTAATAAATCTTAGATTTAATAAGAATATATTCTTTCATTTGACATTTGTCCCCTTAAGGATCTAGCGGAAAGCTAGCTTAATACTAATGCAAAACCTTAAGCTTTGACTATTCAATAAGGCTGATAAATGATTCTCTTAAATTATCTCACTTTAAAATTTCCATAAAACTCACATAAACTTAGATTCTTTGCTTGTCAATATTTAATATTTGGATCCACTTTATACATTTTTGTTTGTTTTTGAGAAATACTGTAACTTATTAAGAATTCTAATAAAAGAGGGGTGATCTACAATTAAATCATATTTCTTAAGAATTAATTGTTACCATTTCTGACAACTTTTTCCAAAACTGGCATGTCTATATGCTTACAGCATTAGGATAAGTCTCAGTTTCCATGAAGAACTGTATAGGCGATCAATTAACTGTGACAATGGGAGGCAAGAATATACAATATAGAAAAGACAATCTCTTTGACAAGTGGTGCTGGGAAAACTGGTCAACCACTTGTAAAAGAATGAAACTAGAACACTTTCTAACACCATACACAAAAATAAACTCAAAATGGATTAAAGATCTAAATGTAATAATAGAAACTATAAAACTCCTAGAGGAAAACATAGGCAAAACACTCTCTGACATAAATCATAGCAGGATCCTCTATGACCCACCTACCAGAGTGATGGAAATAAAGGCAAAAATAAACAAATGGGACATAATTAAACTTAAAAGCTTTTGCACAAAGAAGGAAACTATAAGCAAGGTGAAAAGACAGCCTTCAGAATGGGAGAAAATAATAGCAAATGAAGCAACTGACAAAGAATTAATCTCAAAAATATATAAGCAGTTCCTGCAGCCCAATTCCAGAAAAACAAATGACTCAATCAAAAATGGGCCAAAGAACTAAACAGACATTTCTCCAAAAAAGACATAGAGATGGCTAGCAAACACATGAAAAGATGCTCAACATCACTCATTATCAGAGAAATGCAAATCAAAACTACAGTGAGGTACCATTTCATGCCAGTCAGAAAGGCTGCTATCAAAAAAATCTACAAACAATAAATACTGGAGAGGGTGCATAGAAAAGGGAACCCTCTTATACTGTTGGTGGGAATGGAAACTAGTACAGCTACTATGGAGAACGGTGTGGAGATTCCTTTAAAAACTGGAGATAGAACTGCCATACGACCCAGCAATCCCATTGTTGGGCATACACACTGAGGAAACCAGAATTGAAAGAGACACGTGTACCCCAATATTCATCGTAGCACTTTATATAATAGCCAGGATATAGAAGCAACTTAGATGTCTATCAGCAGATGAATGGATAAGAAAGCTGTGGTACATATACATAATAGAGTATTACTCAGCCATTAAAAAGAATGCATTTGAATCAGTTCTAATGAGGTGGATGAAACTGGAGCCTCTTATACAGAGTGAAGAAAGTCAGAAAGAAAAACACCAATACAGTATATTAATGCAAATATATGGAATTTAGAAAGATGGTAACGATGACCCTATATGCAAGACAGCAAAAGAGACACAGATGTAAAGAACGTACTGTTGAACTCTGTGGGAGAAGGTGAGGGTGGGATGATTTGAGAGAACAGCATTGAAACGTGTATTATCATATGTGAAACAGATCACTAGTCCAGGTTTGATGCATGAGGCAGGGTGCTCAGGGCTGGTGCACTGGGATGACCCTGAGGGATGGGATGGGGAGGGAGGTGGGAGGAGGGTTCAGGATGGGGAACGTATGTATACCCATGGCTGATTCATGTCAATGTATGGCAAAAACCACTACAATACTGTCAAGTAATTAGCCTCCAATTAAAATAAATAAAAAATCTATTTGACAATGAAATATTATTCAGTCACAAGAAAGAAGGAAATCTTGCCTTTGGCAGCAACATGGATGGGCCTTAAGTGCATTATGGTATGTGAAATTAATAAGACAGAGAAATATACGTACTGTATAATATCATCTATATATGGAATCTATAAAAGCTAAGCTTTTACAGAAACAGAGAGTAGAACAGTGGTTACCAGGGACTGAGAAGTGGGGAAAATGGGGAGATATTGATCAAAGGGCACAGCTTAGTTTTACAGTGAGTATGTTCTAGGCATCTGATGTACAATATTATGATTATAATTAACAATAGTGAAGGTTGAGAGATCTTCTCACACATACCAAAAAAGGTAATTATGTGAGGTGATGAAGTTGTTAACTAACTCTGCTGTGATAATCATTTCATAATATGTAAGTATCAAATAAACATATTGCATACCTTAAACATGGGACTTCCCTGGTGGCTCAAGATGATAAAGAATCCGCCTGCTAGGTGGGAGACCCTGGTTTGATTCTTGGGTTGGGAAGGTCCTCTGAAGAAGGGATAGGCAACCCACCCCAGCATTCTTGGGCTTCCTTGGTGGCTCAGATGGTAAAGAACCCACCTGCAATGAGGGAAATCTGGATTTGATCCCTGGGTTGGGAAGATCCCCTGGAGGAGGGCATGGCAACCCACTCCAGTATTCTTACCTGGAGAATCCCCATGGACAGAGGAGCCTGGTGGGCTATAGTCCATAGCGTTGCAAACAGTCAGACATGACTGAGAGACTCAGCGCACATAGCACATACCTTAACTTACAAAACGTTATACATCAATTACATCTCAGTAAAGCTGGGGGAAAAAATCTAGTAACTTTGAGTGAAAAATTGAGATCAATGGCTTTTGAGATGTTTGTAGGTATTCAGTGAGTAATTATGAAAGTATTTCAAAAAGTAAGAAGCTACTTTGGGGGATTTGAAGTCATTGTTTCATCTTTGGAGGTCACTGGAAAGGTTTCAAAAGCACTCTGAATTTGTTAATAGAAAACAAGTAAAAATCATCCTTTATAGCATTAACCAAAATAGCCAATATTTAGGTGTAATTTCATTTAAACAAATGTATGGTGGTGGTTTAATTGCTAAACCACTATGTCTGACTCTTGCCACCTCATGGACTGTAGCCTGCCAGGCTCCTCTGTACATGGGTTTCTCTAGGCAAGAATACTGGAGTGGTTTGCCATTTCCTTCTTCAGGGGATCGTCCCAACCCAGGAATTGTACCCAAGTCTCCTGCATTGCAGGCAGATTCTTTACCAACTGAGCTACAAGGGAAATCCTAAACAAATGTATACTGCACATCTATTACATATATTAGTTAGTGTTATGCTAAGGATCTGAGGAAATCAAAGAAGTGAATGAGACATGGTCCTGGCTTTCAAGATAATTTCAAGATAGTAATAAAGACAGGCATTTGTTCTTATTTAGTCACTCAGTCATGTCTGACTCTTTGTGACCTCATGGACTGCAGCACACCAGGCCTCCTTGTCCTTCACTATCTCCCAGAGTTTACTCAAACTCACATCCATAGACTCAGTGATGCCATTCAACCATCTTATCCTCTGTCATCCCCTTCTCCTGCTTTCAATCTTTCCCAGCATCAGGGTCTTTTCCAGTGAGTCGGCTCTTTGCATCAGGTGGCCGATATATTGGAGCTTCCATTTTAGCATCAGTCTTTCCAGTGAATATTCAGAGTTTATTTCCTTTAGGATTGACTGGTTTGATCTCCTTGTTGTCCAAGGGACTCTGAAGAGTCTTCTCCAGCACCACAGTTCAAAAACATCAATTCTTCAGCATATTGCTAACTATAATTCAAGGGAGAATAAAGGCATAGTCAATGTTCATTATGGTCAAAGAGGAGGAGCAATTAAGTCTGACTAAGACAATTAAGGAATACTTTATAAGGGAAATACTTCCTAAGTTTATCTTTGAAAGATGAATGAAAACTTAAATTGAAAAAAAGGAAAATTCCAAGATAGAAGCAGTATAATGTGGAGATAACAGTGTGCTTGATGAATTTGAGATATGAAGATGCAAGCGATAAAGACCCGAATAATTAAAGATGGAGACAAATTAAGTTGACTGAGTCAGGCTTCAGGAAAATAATGCAACAGCACTTTTTCAAATGAACTGGAAAATCAATGTATAAGATTAATGAGTACTAACCTAGATTTTCAAAAGCAGAGACATTACTTTGCCAACAAAGGTCCATCTAGTCAAGACTATGGTTTTTCCAGTAGTCATTTATGGATGTGAGTATTGGGCTGTGAAGAAAGTTGAGTGCCAAAGAATTGATGCTTTTGAACTGTGGTGTTGGAGAAGACTCTTGAGAGTCCCTTGGACTGCAAGGAGATCCAACCAGTCCATTCTAAAGGAGATCAGTCCTGGGTGTTCTTTGGAAGGACTGATGCTGAAGCTGAAACTCCAGTCCTTTGGCCACCTCATGGGAAAGAGGAAAAGACTTATTGGAAAAGACTCTGATGCTGGGAGGGATTGGGGGCAGGAGGAGAAGGGGACGACAGAGGATGAGATGGCTGGATGGCATCACCGACTCAATGGACGTGAGTTTGACTGAACTCTGGGAGTTGGTGATGGACAGGGAGGCCTGGCGTGCTGCAATTCATGGGGTCACAAAGAGTCAAACACAACTGAGCGACTGAACTGAACTGGACTGAATAAACCATATAAAAGGTCCTAGCAAAATATCCTAGAAAATGAAAAGGAATAAACAGGTTTGAGCCATATTATTGCCATTGAATTCACTTGACTGAATGAAAGACTTGTAGAATCTCATTAATTCTGATTGGCAGGAGTCTACAGAGTATATGTGGGAGTGAATTATATGAGTGTAGACCAAGGAAGAGAACATATTAGGTTGGATTGGGTTGATAAGAGTTTATTCACTTGGAATTTGTGATTTAGTGTGTTGTCTTGAGAATGTAAGAGTAGTGTTGTCTCTTACGTTGGCTATTCAAAGTCCAGACTCGGTCAGTTGGGTCCAATCCAGTGAGGCTGAGCAACATGACTTCCCTGGTGCAACACAGGGGAAGGAATTAAGTCTCAGAAAAATAAGAGTACTGGAAGGAGTTTATTATGCGTAACTGATTAGCCAATCTTTATATTACCCAAGAGGACCCTGAGCACATACTCTTTACCGAGACCTTAAAGAATCCTTCGATAAGGAAGAGTACTAGTATCACTGAACACTGAAGTAATGCTCTATGTTGGTTATTCTATGTCAGCGAATAATGGGAACAATGGAACTGCCTTCCTTGACGACAGTGGAAATAATAGGATGCCAAAGAGTTAGAGGCCAATTAGGAGTCCTTATTCATTATAGACCAAGGTGGACATAATTATCATAATAAGCCACAGAGCAGTGATAAAAATCCAAGCATTTTGACCTATGGGGATGTTTGGTGGCACTGGCCCTGGAGCCTTCAGAAACACAACAAAAGGGCAGTCAGCTAGGGAGCTTCTTGGCATGTGTAGGGAGAAAAATCTTAGGCCTAGTGGGCATAAAATTAACTTGAGGTACGATAATGAGGATTTATTCTTATCTTGTTCCTAGACTTAAGCTACTTTGCAGACCTGGAGATCTTTATTTGAGGAGGCTAGGGCCTGTATGGAATGACCTGGTAATAGGGTCAGAGATATAGAATGACTCTCCCCTGCAGCTAGTTAACAATGATTGGGTCTAGAGCAGTAGTTCTTAAACTTACCTGAGCTTCAGAATCATACTGATGGAGGACTTTAAAAACAGATCCCTGGGTCCTATTGATTTAGTAACTTTGGGGTGAATAAAACCAAGATTTATGTTTCTAGCAAGTTCTCAAGTGATGTTGGTGTTACTGGTTTAGAGGGCACTCTGAGAATCACTCCACTTGAAGGGAAAGCAGATAGGACCTCATGGGTTTATTAGATATGGTCCTTTAAATGATGCTAATGCCTGAAGACCTGAAATACCACTGAAGTCCATTGGTCGGAGTTGGAATATTTGAAGATCTGATAGTTCTGTATTATCGGATGGCCCAGGTCCGTTTTCAGAAGGGTATCTGGAGAGACTTCAGAACCATTTTTTTTTTTTTCCTAACAGGCCAAGAATATATGGTAAGAATAGGAAAATTTCTTAACAAAGAATTCCCTGATATGGAGTGAGTTCTATTGCATAATAAGGCCAAATGAAGCTCCTCGATTTGTCCTCCTTTGCCAAGATTAACCAAAAGCAATACCTCATCCCAAGAGAATGTGCCACTCCCAATACTTAAAACAATTACAGAGATGGTGAATGCTATGATAGCCTCCTTTTCCTCTCTTGCTATGTAAAAGTCAGATGGGTCTTCAAGAATAAAGATATATTATCAAAACTTAATCAAGTGATGTTGCTAATCACATCTGATATTCCCAGTGTAGTATCTTATGATGAAAGTGGGAAAAAAAAAAAAGATTTTGGAACTTGTTTGTAACTGATACAGGTGAGTTTTTAAATAAATCAGATAGTTTTTGACTACTGGAAGAATATATTACCAAATTTAAAAATTATTATTCACAATGTAATGGCTACAGACATGAAACACCTTTAAATATAAACATATAACTAATACTTTCTCTGTCACTTTGTAAAATGTGTGCTAATTTCTGTGGTGTAAATTCTCTATCTATGGCTAGTTTTAAGCTAACAATGTGGTATCACTGAATGTAAAGTTAGAAAGAGATGGAAAGTAGCCTATTACGTATTATTTCTGTCATACAGTTGCAATAGACTTAAATCTCAAGAACATATGTAATAGTAAAATATAGTAAAATAATTGAGAAATGATGAATTTTGAATACGTACTACTTTTCCTTTAAGTATAATTTATTTAGTTGTAAGTTTATATAGCTTAATTTTTAATAACAGCTGTTTGACAGGACTTGCAAACTTCCAAAACTATACTAGCCTGTTTTCACTAACCAGTCTGTGCTTGCTCTGCCACTCCATTTAAAAATAAAATTGTAAAACAGCCCTGCTGTTATTTATCCCAGGATACTGTATTATCCCTTATGGTATTCTATATTTTGTCTGCACCTTGCAAATAAATAGTTCCTTAATTAAATTCTTCTTAAATTTCTCAGATAGAATGCACTTTCTGATAAAGTCTTGGTGGATAAAAGCATATGTATGTTATTTAACTCAATAAAAAGAATGATAATTTCAAGGAGTGAAAAGAAAAAAGGAGGTATGAGGCCTAGAGCACGCCAAAGTTGGAGATGAAGAAAGAGAACGAAAAAGCTATAAAGGAGATTGAGGAGTAATAGCCTATGAAACAGAAAGAAAAACAGAATGTGTCCTGGATAGAACGAGAAGAAAGTCATATAAGAAGGAAGCAATAATGAACTCTGGCAAATGTTTCAGTTCAAGACAGTTGCTCAGTCGTGTCCAACTCTTTGCAACCCGTAGACTGCAGCACTCCAGGCCTCCCTGTCCATCACCAACTCCCAGAGTTTACCCAAACCCATGTCCATTGAGTCAGTGATGCCATCCAACCATCTCATCCTCTGTCGTTCCTTTCTCTCCTCCTGCCCTTAATCTTTCCCAGCATCAGGATCTTTTCAAATGAGTCAGCTCTTTGCATCAGATGGCCAAAGTATTGGAGCTTCAGGATCAGTTCTTCCAATGAACACCCAGGACTGCTCTCCTTTAGGATGAACGGGTTGGATCTCCTTGCAGTCCAAGGGACTCTCAAGAGTTCTCTAACACCACAGTTCACAAGTATCAATTCTTTGGCACTCAGCTTTCTCCACAGTCCAACTCTCACATCCATACATGACCACTGGAAAAGCCATAGCCTTGACTAGACAGACCTTTGTTGGCAAAGTAATGTCTCTGCTTTTTAATATGCTGCTAGGTTGGTCGCAACTTTCCTTCCAAGGAGTAAGCGTCTTTTAATTTCATGGCTGCAGTCACCATCTGCAGTGATTTTGGAGCCCAGAAAAATGAAAAGAAGAGAAGCGAAACGCAAAGGAGAAAAGGCAAATGTTTAGAAGTCAGGTAACATGAGGACTGATAACTGAGCATTGGCTTTGGCAGGATAGGTTGTTGCAACCTTGATATGTGTGCTTTCACTGGAGTGGTAAAGACGAAAATCTTATTATGGCAAGTTAAGAATGAGAAGTGATTAAGTAGTGACAAGAAGAATAGGATACTTTTATGGTGAGTTTTGCTACTAAGGGGAGTAGAGACAAGGTGATTTCAGCTGGTGGGGAATGTGGAACGATCATCCGCTCTAATATGGAGATAGAAATACATGGGGATGAATACAAATATGTTGGTATGTATAACTGGTGGGTTATGATATGATTCTGTTCTGACTACTTCTGTTTCTCAGGCAAATATTAAGTAATGTCATTGCTTGAGAGTGAAAAAGAATGGGGTATTGAGGTTTATGGGATGAGAGACATGAAATAATTGTTATTGTTTTTGATTTTATGTTATTTTACTGAGAAAGCCCAAATTGAACACACAGCTGTAGGATTGCAAGGACAGTGTGAGGAGAATAAAACCTCTGCATGCTCAGGTCTCTGCTCAGTATTTGGCATACATTAGAAGATTCATTTGTTTATTCACAAATATTTACCTTGTGCCTACTTGTTGTAGGCAACACAGATATAGCATTGAACAAAATGAAAAAAAAAAAAAATCCTGCCTGATTTTTGATGTGTTTGAGCACAGATTGGCAAACTTTTCTGACAAGCAGCAGATACTAAACTTTTAAGCTTTGTGAGCCAGGTGGTTCTTATTGTAACTGCTCGACTCTGTCATTGTAGCACAAAACAAACAGATAATTTTTAGATAATTTATAAAAAGAATGGGCTGGGCTGGTCTCTGTTTTAATAATACTTTACCAAAACAGGTGGCAGGCTACATTTGGCCTATGGGCCCCTGTTTGCCAAGCTTTATGTTAGGAGGATGATCGGTGAAATGAAGAACAAAGCACAGGAGAGGATGGGGAGTACTTGAGGGAAGGGTTTCAGTTTTAAATGTGATGAACCAGTAAGATCATGCTGAGAAGGAAACATTTAAGCCCAGACTAGGAGAGGGTGAAGGACTAAGCCTTGTAGGTGAGTGTTCCAAGAAGAGAACGCCAGTGTAAAATTCTTCAGCAAGAGCGTATTTTGTGTTTGTACAGAATCAAGGTGACTGAGCAGAATGAGTGAAAAGAAATATTGATATTGGGTGAGATTAAGATTTAAGAGGCAGGAGGATAATTTAGGGCCTTGTAGACTACTGTAAGGACTCTGAATGAAATGGAGTGTCAGTAGAGGCTTTGATCAGGGACCTGGCATGATTTAACTTACAGGATTATATAATTACTTTATTGAGATAGAAACAGGCAGGGCTAGAATAATTTCAAGTGAATAAGTGAATGAATGAATGAACAAATGTAAATAATAATGAGTATTACTCAACTGAATATTTGAGATTGGAAATATCAACTGGTGAAGTCAGTGGAGGAGATCATGGAAACTAGAAGTAGGTAGATAGAGAATGAAGGAAAAATTGTGACTAAAACTTTAGAGAAACAGATCAGGGATTGACAAAAAAAAGAATTAGTGAAGGTGATAGAAAGCAAGTAATTAGAAAGATCTATGTTTGGTATTTACTATGTTTTTCATGTCCTTGAAAGGGAGATTCAATAGATGATGGACTAACTACAGATTTTTTTCTACTTGAGAAAACTTAAGTAAATTTGTTAATGAATAGAAGGAAAAAGATAGGAGGGTAACTTAGATAAAAGATAAAAAATAGTAGAAAGCTATAGTTCTCAGAAGAGTTAACATTTTTCTACAGCTTACTTCATATGGGTGAAGTGAAGTGAAGTTGCTCAGTCATGTCAGACTCTCTGTGATCCCATGGACTGTAGCTTAGCAGGCTCCTCTGTCCATGGAATTTTCCAGGCAAGAGTACTGGAGTGGGTTGCCTTTTCCTTGGGGATCTTCCCAACCCAGGGGTCGAACCCAGGTCTCCTGCATTGCAGGCAGGAGCTACTAGGAAAGTATGGGTAACCCAACCAATTAATTTCATTATGAACATAGAGTCCATTCACATGATTCATTTGTTCATTAATGTTTACTGGCCACTAATATTTGCTGATCACTGTATTAGAGACCGATCTCTTCATTGAACACATTTGGCTGGAGATCAGTTATCACACTGACACACAATGTTACTCACCAATCTACAAGAAATTCTGGAAAATTCTAAGGAAGTTGAGTCAATATGTAACTGATGAAAATAAAAAGGTTAAGTACACTATCACTAGCTTCTTGCATTTCTATTGCACTTTATCTCCTTGGGTACCACAGTCTTTCCAAATATTAAGAAAGGAGTTTGTAGGTAAAGTTATGTATAATTAAGCCAGAAAGTCAAGAGCATATGTGAAACAAAAAGTCATGTAAGAATGTTTTCTAGAGGGCTTCCCTGGTGGCCCTTCTCCACTCCAATATTCTTGCCTAGGGAATCTCATAGACAGAGGAGCCTGGCAGGTATCATCCATGGGGTCACAAAGAGTCACACACAACTGAGCGACCAACACACTGGTGGCCCAGTGGTTAAGAATCTACCTTGCAATGCAAGTTCAATCCCTGGTCCAGGAAGCTCCCACATTCTGTGGGGCAACTGATCCATTGCACCACAGCTACTGAAACCCAAGCACCCTAGAGCCCCTGCTCTGAAATAAGGAGAAGCCACTTGAATGAGAAGTCTGTGCACCTCAATTAAAGAGTATCACTCTTCTTCCTGCAACTAGAGAAAGCCTGTGTGCAGCACTGAAGACTCCCACAGCTAAAAATAAGTAAATTTTTTTTTAAAGTATTTATTAGAGTGGAAGAAATGGAATTCAGGTGACATAATATATCAGTTCCACTTACTTATTTATATATTCTAGGAAGTATCTTATTTTTAAATATGCGCATAAAAACATAAATTTTGGTAAGAAGTTAAATGTTTTCATGTTTATTAATCTATTTAAAATGCTAAAAGATGATGCTGTTAAAGTCCTGGATTCATTATGCCAGCAAATTTGGAAAACTCAACAATGGCCATAGGACTGGAAAAGATCAGTTTTCATTCCAACCCCAAAGAAAGGAAATGCCAGTTAGTTCAGTTCAGTTCAATCGCTCAGCTGTGTCCTACTCTTTGCAACCCATGGACAGCAGCATGCCAGGCTTCCCTGTCTATCACCAACTCCCAGAGTTTACTCAAAGTTATGTCCACTGAGTCGGTGATGCCATCCAACAATATCATCTTCTGTCGTCGCCTTTTCCTACTGCCCTTAATCTTTCCCAGCATCAGGGTCTTTTCAAATGAGTCAGCTCTTCACATCAGGTGGCCAATATATTGGAGCTTCAGCTTCAGCATCAGTCCTTCCAATGAATATTCAGTACTGATTTCTTTTAGGATTGACTAGTTGGATCTCTTTGCAGTCCAAGGGACTCTCAAGAGTCTTCTCCCACACAACAGTTCAAAAGCATCAATTCTTTGTCATTCAGCTTTCTTTATAGTCCAATTCTCACACCCATACATGACTACTGGAAAAACCATAGCCTTGCCTAGATGGACCTTTGTTGACAAAGTCATGTCTCTGCTTTTTAATATGCTATCTAGGTTGGTCATAACTTTTCTTCCAAGGAATAAACGTCTTTTAATTTCATGGCTGTAGTCACTATCTGCAGTGATTTTGGAGCCCCCAAAAATAAAATCTGACACTATTTCCACTGTTTCTCCATCTATTTGCCATAAAGTAATGGGACCAGAACCATGATCTTAATTTTCTAAATATTGAATTTTAAACCAACTTTTTCACTCTCTTCTTTCACTTTCATCAAGAGGCTCTTTAGTTCTTCTCTGCTTTCTGCCATAAGGGTGGTGTCATTTGCATATCTGAGGTTATTGATATTTCTACCAGCAATCTTGATTCCAGCTTGTGCTTCATCTAGTCCAGCATTTCTCATGATGTACTCTGCATAGAAGTTAAATAAGCAGGGTGACAATATACAGCCTTGATGTACTCCTTTCCCAATTTGGAACCAGTCTGCTTTTCCATGTCTAGTTCTCCGTGTTACTTCTTGACTTGCACACAGATTTCTCAGGAGGCAGATCAGGTGGTCTGGTATTCCCATCTCTTGAAGAATTTTCCGCAGTTTGTTGTGAGCCACACAGTCAAAGGCTTTGGCATAGTCAATAAATCAGAAGTAGATGTTTTCTGGAACTCTATTGCTTTTTCAATGATTCAGCGGATGTTGGCATTTTGATTTCTTGTTCCTCTGCCTTTTCTAAATCCAGCTTGAACATCTGGAAGTTCATGGTTCATGTACTGTTGAAACCTGGCTTGGAAAATTTTGAGCATTACTCTGATTGTATGTGAGATGAGTGCAACTGTGAGGTAGTTTGAGCATTCTTTGGCATTGCCTTTCTTTGGGATAGGAATGAGAATTGACCTTTTCCAGTCCTATGGCCACTGCTGAGTTTTCCAAATTTGTTGGCATACTGAGTGCAGCACTTTCACAGCATCATCTTTTAGGATTTGAAATAGCTCAACTGGAATTCCATCACCTCCACTAGTTTTGTTCGTAGTGATGCTTCCTAAGGCCCACTTGACTTCACAGTCCAGGATGTCTGGCTCTAGGTGAGTGATCACACCATCTTGCTTATCTGGGTCCTGAAGATCTTTTTTGTATAGTTCTTCTGTGTATTCTTGCCACCTCTTCTTAATATCTTCTGTTTTGGTTAGGTCCATACCATTTCTGTCCTTTATTGAGCCCATCTTTGCATGAAATGTTCCCTTGGTATCTCTAATTTTCTTGAAGAGATCTCTAATCTTTCCCATTCTATTGTTTTCCTCTATTTCTTTGCATTGATCACCTAGGAATGCTTTCTTATCACTTCTTGCTATTCTTTGGAACTCTGCATTCAAATGCATATATCTTTCCTTCTCTCCTTTGCCTTTCGCTTCTCTTCTTCTCATAGCTGTTTGTAAGGCCTCCTCAGACAACCATTTTGCCTTTTTGCATTTCTTTTCCATGGGGATGTTCTTGAATCCTGCCTCCTGTACAATGTCACAAACCTCCATCCATAGTTCTTCAGGCACTCTCTCAGATCTAACAACTTGAATCTATTTCTCACTTCCACTGTATAATTGTAAGAGATTTGATTTAGGTCATGCCTGAATGGTCTAGTAGTTTTCCCTACTTTCTTCAATTTAAGTCAGAATTTGGCAATAAGGAATTCATGAATCTGAGCCACAGTCAGTTCCCAGTCTTGTTTTTGTTGACTGTATAGAGCTTCTCCATCTTTGGCTGCAAAGAATATAATCAATCTGAGTTCAGTATTGACCACCTGGTTATGTCCATGTGTACAGTCTTCCCTTGTGCTGTTGGAAGAGGGTGTTTGCTATGACCAGTGTGTTCTCTTAGCAAAACTCTTTGCCAAGTCTTTGCCCTGCTTCATTCTGTATTCCAAGGCCAAATTTCCCTGTTACTCCAGGTATTTCTTGACCTCCTACTTTTGCATTCCAGTTCGCTATAATGAAAAGGATATCTATTTTAGTGTTAGTTCTAGAAGGTCTTGTAGGTCTTCATAGAACCATTCAACTTCAACTTCTTCAGCATTATTGGTTGGGACATAGACTTGGATTACTGTGATATTGAGTGGTTTGCCTTGGAAACAAACAGAGATCATTCTATTTTTTTTTTGAAATTGCATCCAAGTACTGCATTTCAGACTCTTTTGTTGACTATAATGGCTACTCCATTTCTTCTAAGGGATTCTTGCCCACAGTAGTAGATATAACTCAGTCATCTGAGTTAAATTCACTCATTCCTGTCCATTTTAGTTCATTGATTCCTAAAATATCAGTGTTCACTCTTGCCATCTCCTGTTTGACCACTTCCAATTTGCCTTGATTCATGGATATAACATTTCAGGTTCCTATGCAATATTGCTCTTTACAGCATCAGACTTTACGTCCATCTCCAGTCACATCCATAACTGGGTGTTGTTTTTGCCCTGGCTTGATCTCTTCATTCTTTCTGCTGTTAGTTCTCCACTAATCTCTAGTAGTATATTGGGCACCTACTGACCTGGGGAGTTCATCTTTCAGTGTCCTAACTTTTTGCCTTTTCATATTGTTCATGGGGTTCTCAAGGCAAGAATACTGAAGTGGTTTGCTGTTCCAAATCACTTAGGACAAAGAATGTTCAAAGTGAAAGTGTTAATTGCTCGATCATGTCAGATTCCTTATGACCCCATGGACTGTAGCCTGCTAGACTCCTCTGTCCATGGGACTTCCCAGGCAAGAATACTGCAGTGATGGCATTCCTTTCTCCAGGATGCCTTCCTATCCCAGGAATCTCTCCTGCATTGCAAGTGGATTCTTACCATCTGAGTCACCAGGGGAGTCCAAACTATAGTTGTGCTAATCTCACATGTTAGCAGAGTAATGCTCAAAATTCTCCAAGTTAGGCTTTAACAATACATGAACCAAGAACTTTCAGATGTACCAGCTGAATTTAGAAAAGGCAGAGGAACCAGAGATCAAGTTGCCAACATCCTTTGGATGGTAGAATAAGCAAGGGAATTCCAGGAAAACATCTACTTCTGTTTTCTTGACTATGCTAAAGCTTTTGACTGTGGATCACAACAAACTGTGGATAATTCTTAATGAGATGGGAATACCAAACCACATCACCTGCCTCCTGCAAAACCTGTATGCAGATCAAGAAGCAACAGTTAGAACCTTGCATGTAACAATGGACTGGTTCAAAAGTGAGAAAGGAGTATGTCAGTGTTGTATATTGTCGTCCTGCTTATTTAACTTATATGCAGAGTACATCATGCGAAATTCTGGCCTAGATGAATCTCAGATTGGAATCAAGACTTCTGGGAGAAATAACAACAACCTCAGGTACATAGATGATACGACTCTAATGGCAGAATGCAAAGAGGAACTAAAGAGCCTCTTGATAAAGGTTAAAGAGAAGAGTGAAAAAGCTGGCTTAAAACTCACCATTCAGAAAATTAAGATCATGGCATCCTGTCCCATCACTTCCCATCACTTCATGATTAATAGGTAGGGAAAAAGTAGAAACAGTTGCAGATTTTATTTTTTGGCCTCCAAAATCACTCTGGACTGTGACTGCAGTCATGAAATTAAAAGACGTTTGCTCCTTGGAAGAAAAACTATAACAAACATAAGCAGTATGTTCAAAAGCAGAGAGATCAATTGCCAACAAAGGTCCAGTTAGTCAAAGCTATGGTTTTTCCAGTAGTTATGTATGGATGTGAGATTTGGACCGTAAAGAAGGCTGAGTGCTGACAAATTGATGCTTTCAAACTGTGTTCCTGGAGAAGATGCTTGAGAATCCTTTGGATAGCAAAAAGCTCAAACCAGTCAATGCTAAAGGAAATCAACCTTGAATTTTCATTGGAAGAACTGATGCTGAAGCCGAAGCTCCAATACTTTGGTCACCTGATGCAAAGAGCTGACTCATTGGAAAAGATTCTGATGCTGGGAAAGATTGAGGGCAGGAGAAGGGGGCAACAGAGGATGAGATGTTTGGATGGCATCACCAGCTCGATGGATAGGAGTTTGAGCAAACTCCAGGAGACAGTGAAGGACATGGACACCTGGCATGCTGCAATTCATTGTATTGCAAAGATTTGGAGACGACTTAGACTGAACAATGTTTCTTGATTTTAAACCTCTAAATAGAGCTTTCTCTGCTTACTAGCTGTCTAGAGGTAAGCTGGCCCATGTGAACTTTTACTATAATTTGCTTACACTCATAATGTCAGTAGTCCCAGATTTCAATTTTTTCCATTGCAATACAGGCTTAAATCTTTCAACACTAATATTGAATAAACTCTGGAATGACTTTGAGCTGTAGATACTGACCGTGGTAACCTTGAACCTCCCATAAATTGGGGAAAATCTCTAAAGCAACCAAAACAAAGCTCTTGACTTTCTAAATATAATGTTTGTTTGACTCCTTGACTTTAATTGTGAAGTCTTGCTGTTTTTCCTTGACTGGTTTGCCACTATTATTTGAAGTTAACCTTTTCTCTACTTAGTCAAAAAGCATTCTTCAATGGATTAAAAGATAAAATTGCATTCCTTCTATTAAATCTTAAGATATGTCTAAAAAGCAAAAATACATATGCACGTTAATTTTCCTAAATTATGATCAAGGATGATGAATCCTCCCTTTATTTGTCTTTCCTTTTCTGTCTGACAATAAATTAAGCATGTTTCTTAAACTCTAACGTCTTTAGTTATGTCTCATCAATCCTTATTTTTATTTTGGAGTCTTTCTAATCTTTTGCATTCTGTGAATGTGCCTTTTAAAAATTAAAAAGTTACATGTATTTTTTGTAACAAAATCAGCCATTATAGAATGGTATAAAATTTTAAAAGAGTTTTACTGTATTTTCTTTACCCAAAACCACTTCCTAGAGGTAATTATTATGAAGTTTGAGGATGGAATGTTGAGCATGTCTCTAGACTGTTTTCTCTAAATATAAACATTCACACATTCATCCATATACTCTAAGATTTGTATTTTTAAATTATTATTGTATATGCTACAAATAAACACTGAGTGAGTAAATGAATGAGTGGAGAAATAAGTAAATAATCTCATGAGATACTTGAATATATTTTTAAAAAGAGCTATGATTTTGGAAACTTATATTCTTCTTTTCTGTATTATGTTCATTTAGCATAATACCATTCTAAATTTTAGAAAAAAATATTTAATACACACATTAGAATTAATTCAAACTGTTGACAACTGATAATCTATATTTTTGTCCTCAAAAAGAATGTTGTTTTGTGCTTAATATTTGTAAATTATTCAAGTAGATTCAAAATGTAAATTAAAAAATAACAGCAATATTAACAGAGGTATCTCATTTAAATCATGCTGTCATTTTAACATGCCGTTTTTCTAGATTTACTGCCTTTTTCTAAATAGACCATTTTGACATTATATAATTTTGACTATAGATCCTGTGTATTCTACTGCAGTTGCTGTTCCTGCTGCTGAGTCGCTTCAGTCGTGTCCGACTCTGTGCGACCCCATAGATGGCAGCCCACCAGGCTCCCCCATCCCCGAGATTCTCTAGGCAAGAATGCTGGAGTGGGTTGCCATTTCTTTCTCCATTCTACTGCAGTATTTCCTATTAAAAAAACATGGAACAAATGGAGACTGTTATACTGTGCTTTTGCCAGTTATGAGCAAATTATATCCATTTGGCTTATCACATATGTGTAATATCTCTTTGGAATTTATTCTATATATATCAAAACATTAATTTTGAAATGGTAAGCTTCTTTAAGTGCCTTCAAATTCATAATGCATGAGGTGCCTTCAACCAAATATATATTCGGTTCCCAGCATTATTGGTGTTTCTAATTTCAATAACTATAATATTATCACCTTTGGACTTTTATGGCATCTTTCATCCGTGGACCTTAAAGGGCTTTACAAACATTAATTCACACAACATTCTTGTGAGGTGCAGAAATATCATTAACCCCATATTACAGATGAGGAAACAAGCACAGAAAGGTTAATAATACGCACACTATTTTCTACTTGTATAGCGCCTTTGATTCTAAGTACACTGGAACGTTTATTATACTGGTATACTGGAGAACAGAACTAAAACAGGCTTACAGGCTTACAGATTAACTCATGGAAGACTGTTACACCATAGCATGTATTTCTAGAAATTGCCCCCTTAGTATAGATTGATAATATAATATTGAATTAAATTCAAATAGTTTTCAGTTGTAATTGGGAATCATGAATTCAGAGTTTTCCTTAGTTTTCTCTCTAGTTGGAAAGTATGATGCTTATGCAACATGGGCAACAGACTATATAAAATTGTATGTTGTATTAAAAACTTAAATAATACCTCAAAATGAATTAACAGATAATGACGTGATACCAAGCTTCTTCCTGGATTTTATTTTTAAGGCATTTAAGGTTTAGTCATTTATATTAAAAACGGTAAATAAACAACTTACATTTCATCATATATTTTTATGGTGTTAATCATTGTCATTTAGTTTTTTCATGGTTAAATTCTAGTTTTAACATTTTTCCTTCCTATGTTGTTGTTGTTAAGTTGCTAAGTCATGTCTAACTCTTTGTGACCCCATGGATTGCCTCACGCCAGGCTTCTCTGTCCTTCACTCTCTCCTGGAGTTTGCTCAAACTCATGTCCATTAAGTCGGTGATACCATTCAACCATCTTATCCTCTGTTGCCAACTTCTCCTCCTGCCCTCAGTCCCTGAGTCAGCTTTTCATATTATGTGGCTAAAGTATTGGAGCTTCTGCATCAGTCCTTCCAATGAATATTTGGAGTTGATTTCCTTTAGGATTGACTGGTTGGATCTCCTTGCAGTCCAAGGGACTCTCAGAGTCTTCTCCAACACCATAGTTCAAAAGCATCAATTATTCGGTGCTCAGCTTTCTTCACAGTCCAACTCTCACATCCATACATGACCACTGGAAAAACCATAGCCTTGACTAGATGCACCTTAGTCAGCAAAGTAATGTCTCTGCTTTTAAATATGCTGTCTAGGTTGGTCATAACTTTTCTCCCAAGGAGTAAGCATCTTTTAATTTCATGGGTGCAGTCACCATCTGCAGTGATTTTGGAGCCCAAAAAAATAAAGTCTGACACTTTTTCCCCATCTATTTCCCATGAAGTGATGGGACCAGATGCCATGATCTTTGTTTTCTGAATGTTGAGCTTTCAGCCAACTTTTTCATTCTCCACTTTCACTTTCATCAAGAGGCTTTTTAGCTCCTCTTCACTTTCTGCCATAAGGGTGGTGTCATCCACATATCTGAGGTTATTGATATTTCTTTCGGCAATCTTGATTCCAGCTTGTGCTTCTTCCAGCCCAGCATTTCTCATGATATACTCTGCATATGAGTTAAATAAGCAGGGTGACAATATACAGCCTTGACGTACTCCTTTCCTATTTGTCCAGTTCTAACTGTTGCTTCTTGACCTGCATATAGGTTTCTCAAGAGGCAGGTCAGGTGCTCTGGTATTCCCATCTCTTTCAAAATTTTCCATAGTTTATTGTGATAAAACAGTCAAGGGCTTTGGCATAGTCAATAAAGCAGAAATAGATGTTTTTCTGGAACTCTCTTGCTTTTTCCATGATCCAGCGGATGTTGGAAATTTGATCTCTGGTTCCTCTTGCCTTTTCTAAAACCAGCTTGAACATCTGGAAGTTCACGGTTCATGTATTGCTGAAGCCTGGCTTGAAGAATTTTGAGCGTTACTTTATCAGCATGTGAGATGAGTGCAATTGTGCGGTAGTTTGAGCATTCTTTGGCATTGCCTTTCTTTGGAATTGGAATGAAAACTGACCTTTTCCAGTCCTGTGGCCACTGCTGAGTTTTCCAAATTTGCTGGCGTATTGAGTGCAGCACTTTCACAGCATCATCTTTCAGGGTTTGAAATAGCTCTACTGGAACTCCATCACCTCCACTAGCTTTGTTGGTAGTGATGCTTTCTAAGGCCCACTTGACTTCACATTCCAAGATGTCTGGCTCTAGGTAAGTGCTCATACCATTGTGATTATCTGGGTCATGAAGATCTTTTTTGTACAGTTCTTCTATGTATTCTTGCCGCCTATTCTTAATATCTTCTGCTTTGGTTAGGTCCAGACCATTTCTGTCCTTTATCGAGCCCATCTTTGCATGAAATGTTCCCTTGGTATCTCTAATTTTCTTGAAGAGGTCTCTAGTGTTTCCCATTCTGTTCTTTTCCTCTATTTCTCTGCATTGATTGCTGAAGAAGGCTTTCTTATCCCTCCTTGCTATTCTTTGGAACTCTGCATTCAGATGCTTATATGTTTCCTTTGCTCCTTTGCTTTTCACCTCTCTTCTTTTCACAGCTATTTGTGAGGCCTCCCCAGACAGCCATTTTGCTTTTTTGCATTTCTTTTCCATGGGGATGGTCTTGATCCCTGTCTCCTGTACAATGTCACGGACCTCATTCCACAGTTCATCAGGCACTCTATTGATCAGATCTAGTTCCTTAAATCTATTTCTCACTTCCACTGTATAATCATAAGGGATTTGATTTAGGTCATACCTGAATGGTCTAGTGGCTTTCCCTACTTTCTTCAATTTAAGTCTGAATTTGGTAATAAGAAGTTCATGATCTGAGCCACAGTCAGCTCCCAGTCTTGTTTTTGTTGACTGTATAGTGCTCCATCTTTGGCTGCAAAGAATATAGTCAATCTGATTTCAGTGTTGACCATCTGGTGATGTCCATGTATAGAGTCTTCTTTTGTGTTGTTGAAGAGGGTGTTTGCTATTACCAGTACATTTTCCTGGCAAAACTCCATTAGTCTTTGCCCTGCTTCATTCCATATTCCAAGGCCAAATTTCCCTGTTATTCCAGGTGTTTCTTGACTTCCTACTTTTGTTTCCAGTCCCCTATAATGAAAAGGACATCTTTTTGGAGTGTCAATTCTAAAAGGTCTTGTAGGTCTTCATAGCACCGTTCAACTTCAGCTTCTGCAGCATTACTGGTTGGGGCATAGACTTGGATTACTGTGATATTGAATGGTTTGCCTTGGAAACGAACAGAGATCAGTCTGTCACTTTTGAGATTGCATCCAAGTACTGCATTTCAGACTCTTTTGTTGACCATGATGGCTACTCCATTTCTTCTAAGGGATTCCTGCCCGCAGTAGTAGATATAATCGTCATCTGAGTTTAATTCACCCATTCCAGTGCATTTTAGTTCACTGATTCCTAGAATGTAGACGTTCACTCTTGCCATCTCCTGTCTGACCACTTCCAGTTTGCCTTGATTCATGGACCTGACATTTCAGGTTCCTATGCAGTATTGCTCTTTACAGCATCAGACCTTGCTTCTATCACCAGTCACATCCACAACTGGGTATTGTTTTTGCTTTGGTTCCATCCCTTCATTCTTTCTGGAGTTATTTTTCCACTGATCTCCAGAGCATATTGGGCACCTACTGACCTGGGGAGTTCCTCTTTCAGTATCCTATCATTTTGCCTTTTCATACTGTTCATGGGGTTCTCAAGGCAAGAATGCTGAAATGGTTTGCCATTCCCTTCTCCAGTGGACCACATTGTGTCAGACCTCTCCACCATGCCCGCCCATCTTGGGTGGCCCCACAGGGCATGGCTTAGTTTCATTGAGGTAGATAGGCTGTGGTCCTAGTGTGATTAGATTGACTAGTTTTCTATGATTATGGTTTCAGTGTGTCTGCCCTCTGATGCCCTCTTGAAACACCTATTGTCTTACTTGGGTTTCTCTTTTTTATGGTAGAGCTCAGTATTTCCATATTTACTTTAAGGTTCACTATGTTTAAAAGACAAGAGGCCAGATCTGAATCATGCAGAACCAGGTTTTCTTTATCATTGATCTCCGGTCCTAAAAACATCAGAGCACAGGTTTCCAGTGCATCTACATAAAGTTTTTTCTTTCTCATTCTTTTCACTACTGGAATTTACTAGTGCCCCTTTAGCATTATTTCCCTGCTCTTTCCTCACCACCACCTTCTTAAAAGGATTGTTTATATCTTTTCTATCCTGACAGACTCAATGTATGTGCTGGACACTGGGAATCCCATGGTATAGATGACAGATTGATTTAAAGGAGCTTATAGTCTGAAAGTAGAGACGGACATTAAGGAAGAAGTTATAATTCTATTAATTACATGACCATGCAAAATCTCTGTGAAGAAAAGAAACTATAAAAGGTTAACCCACAGTCTGGCAGCACAATTGTCAGTTAAGAGAGAAGAATTGCAGTAGTGAGTCTATTGTAGCAATGATTCAAGGGAAAAGAAAATAACTTGATGACGTGACTAGTGTTGACAGATCCTGAAATCTGGAATCGTTGGGGTGGAAACCAGCTGGGTTGGGGTCTTGTGCTTACCCATACAGGGCAGGCATTAGTAGTTTAATATCTCAGAAGTGCCTAACAGACAATGATACAATACCAGGCTTGTTCCTATATGCTTTTTTAGGCATTAATGATTCAGTCATTTATATTAAAAAGAATTAAAAAATACAATTTTAAGTTTCTACAGAAAAGCTAGATGGATAGTTGTATCAAAATGTAGATCACCGTTGTATTAGAAAGAAAGCTGTTATGAGAGAAAGAAGAAAAATAATTCCTTTCCTTTCAACATGCATGATACTCATATATTTCTCCCTTCCAATCCAGTTGCTTCTTCTTGCATGCTCTTGCTTTCTGGGGATCTCTTCTCTAAATCTCTACTTCTTCTGTTCCTTCTTCAGCCTGACCTAGCAATGAAGAACTGGTGCTAAAAATTTGGGCCCTTTTATTCCCTCTCTTTATATTGACTTGCTTTCATCCCTGAGTTAGGAAGGATTGCCATAGAAGGAACAATCTTTTAAAGATACGGTTGTGGGTATCAAACCAATTTTGCCTTAGGCCAGCATACTTTATGTTAGTTGTGCACAAGAGTACTTGGGGTAATATGCAGGTATGCATAAGTCTGACAGGAACTTTGCTCACAATTTATTTCATTGAAAGTTGACAGGAATATCTCCACTGATATATCCAGATGGGCAGATGAGCACCGAGACTTCAAATGTTATGCCTTATCTCAACAAATTAAGTAGAAACTCTATTGTTTTTAAGGACATCTCCTCAGAATTGGCCTGATATGATCAGCAGACTGAACTGTTTCTAATGTAACGGAAGTTTAGCTTTGCTCTTCCTTCAGTTCAGTTGCTCGGTCGTGTCCTACTCTTTGCGACCCCATGGACTGCAGCACACCAGGCATCCCTGTCCATCACCAACTCCTGGAGTTTCAAAAACATGGTAAGTAGGCAAAAAAAAAAAAAAGGCGATTTATGCATAGGACTTCAAGTCAGGCAATCAGGAAAAGGATGGAAAAGAAGCAGATTCAGTTTGTGTCACTGTGCTCTGTACAAATGGAACTCAGTTTCAAAACACGGTTAAACACAGAGACTGTCCAATCAGAATTGGGTTCAAATCCCACTAGAGCTTCTCATACATATGTGTCTTAGTGCAGGTTACTTAAACTGCAAGCTTCAGTTTCTTCATCTTTAAGACAGGGTTAATATTACTCTATATGAAGATTGGGAGGCTTAAACTACAGGTGCAGAGTTCTAAACAGCACCCAAGGAAGTTATCATTTGCTATTTCTTGGCACCCCACTCCAGTACTCTTGCCTGGAAAGTCCCATGAATTAAGGAGCCTGGTGTGTTGCAGTCCATGGGGTCACGAAGCGTCGGACACAACTGAGTGACTTCACTTCACTTTTCACTTTCATGCTTTGGATAAGGAAATGGCAACCCAATCCAGTGTTCTTGCCTGGAGAATCCCAGGGACAGGAGAGCCTGGCCGGCTGCCGTCTATGAAGTCACACAGAGTCGGACATGACTGAAGCGACTTAGCATTCATATGAAAACTATATAGCAGAAATGTAGAAATAATAGTCCCATTCCTCTGGATACACAAGAACTCTAAAAATGAATGAAATGAATTCCAACTGATAATCCCGAATCCAACATAAACTACCAACATAAAATGAGTGATTGTATCCTAAATAATCTTTTCTCTCCTGAATTTATTACCAACATATTAGTACATGAGATGTTTAAAATTGATTCAGGCTATTTATTGATGCAGCCTAAGAATCCTGCTATTCTATATTTGAATCATCTTATGTTTTAGTTTTCATCAACTGTAAATTACTTACCCAAGGTCACACAGCTAGCTGGTGGTAAAATACAGAACAAATCGTAGGTGTTATGACTTTTAATCTAGGGCCTTACCTAGCAGATCACACGGCTATTGAAGACATGCACAGGCTTATCATTCTCTAAGCTTGAGAAAAACCTCAGTAATATCATTAGAACATTCCAGGTCTCCTTTTCCATATTCATTTATGTACACCGATCAGCTCATTCTTTTCAAATGCCAGGGATGTATTGCTCACTAGAGGAACTTCAGTACCCAGCAGTCTTTAATGTAAAAGGCAAACCTTTCCACTAATGAGCAGTTTGTCTAGTGTTCTTAACCTTATCAGCAGCTCCTCAAGTGATAAAGGCTTAACTATTATGCATCGAAAGGTGTTGATAATTCTCAATCTTCATGCAGAAAATGGCTCTTTTGTCACTTCTTAGAGTCTGCTGTTATACTTAGCACACTGCTTACAAATTACCCTTCCTATGCCGCAAAGCAGTCAGCTGGAAGTATTAGTGGGCTGGCAGCAGGTGGAGCCTCTTCCTGTCAGGACAAGAATGATACCTGCTGCTTAATAGAAAAAGAACCATCTGCAGTTTAATGATGCAGACCTGTCCCAGGAAATGGACTGAGTTTAAAGACAAGGTAGAGGAAAGAACATTTTTAAAAAGAAAAAAAGAAGAAAATAGGGAAAATGAGATTGAGTATTAAAGACTGTACAAATAGACTTGAAGGCTGGAGGTTTTATCAACTTGAACATTATAGTACCTAGTGACTAAAATTATTTAACCCCTTTGCTTCTAGGCTCCCCTAACCACAGTGGGCCCTCTAAACCAGGCCCACAGTTCCTAGGGCCTGTCTTCCACCAGCTTCTGGAATTGAAGAATACAGGACAACACTGTCTCTATATTGCTGCAAGAGAAACAATAAAAGCTTGATCAGCTGAATGCTTAAATATGGCTGAATGTTTGATGAGATGAAGATGTAATTTTGTCTATGTTCCCTAAGGATCTGGATTAAATATGACTACAGGGCCTAATCAAATAGCTAGTCACTGAACAACGGTCCCAACTGCATTTTTCATTCTAGGCATGCCTTTCTCCCTCACCACCCCCCCAAGTACATTACTTATTCACTGGTTTGTCAGCAGTGTGCATTATTAGCGCTTGAGAGATAAAACTTTAAGTGTTGCTCCCAATTAGCACAACAGTGACCACGCACCATGCTCTGTGCTTAATGCCTGCTCTCAGAGAGGAGCTGGTTTTGAAGGTCTGAGGTGGAGGAGAAAAAAAATGAAACAGCTTAAGCATTCATTTTGAGTGGAGAGACAGCTCCTATTAACATTTAACAGCATTTGTGCAACTTGGTGCGGAGGTTATGATGCAAATGAGGAGGAATTAAAAGTGGCCAGGGGTTTGTCATTGATGGATTGCAGTCTGGCGGTGTTCACACTTCTGCCGTGTCCATCAGAAGCGATTACTGTGTAATTAAACCTTATTTCTCTACTCTTCAGTGCATAATTACTTTGTGAATGTAACCATCATCTAAAAAAGCTACCAAAATGCTTTAGCATTTAGTCTAGCAGTCATTTCCCTAGCTTGTGTCAGATATAACCATCAGACAGTGCAAAAGAACTGTCACTTTTAATAAGAGGCAAAAAATTAAATGAAACAGTATGCTTATTACAGGAAAATTAGGCGTTCAAGTGGTAGAGTCCTTTTCTGCTATTTGCATAATTTATTCTTTTTTGTCCCTCACACCAGAAGCTTCAGGCAATTTTCTTCACATTTAAATAGATCGCACATTTAAGGCTACTTAAGGAAAATTATCACTTTGCATATTTTAATTGTTGTAAAGAAAGTGAATAGAAGAGGTCTGCAGCTTGGACTCTTGAGTCAGTCAGATGCTCAACTGTCTGATTCTGGAGCTCCCACTGCTGCACTAGAGATAACCCTACAGTTCACAGCCATCCACTTGCATTTCATCAGCATGCAAATGCAGCTCCGAGCACTACAATAAGTGGATCTTTGATATTTACAAACTAGCCGCTAATAACTAAAACGTAATTTGTTTGACATAACTTTAGATTTTCTTATCTATGTGCTTTTTTTTTCTTTTTAGAGAAAAACATGGTAAGTCCTTTAGTTTTAGAAAAACTAAGAGACAGTCCACTGAAACTGGATAATGTTCTACAGGTTCTAGAAATTATGCTTTACTGCAAAATCATCCATCTATTTTAGCAAGTCAGTCAACTTCTCAAGTTCTTTCATTTCATTTGGATTCACTTTTAATACAATTAAAAATTCAAAAAAAAGTTACAATAAAAACTCTCTCCCGGAAGAATTCTGTCAAATCTATGGTGTTTCAAACAAGTGATGCAGTTACCATGGGTAGGATGTAATGTTTCAATCTGTGTTCTAATTCAAAGAGATGAGATCAACAGCATGGGCCAGTGCAGAGCAAAAGCTATAAATAGGCTAATGTCTGCACAAACTGTTAATTATGAAACTGGTAAAAGTTAAAAAGGAGATTCCAGTGAAAACTTTGATCAAAACATACTTAGCTTATTTATTGTACTTAAATGGGTTAAAAAAACAAATCTCAGTGGTGTAATTTGCTTAGTTTTCATTACCAATTAAGAAAAAATACAGAGGCAGAATACTGACGTCTTCATTTTTACAAGATAGCAATGCTTTAAAGAATATTAAGACGTGAACTTGATTAACTCAGCAACACTTTTGTTTAATTACAAACAATTATAGGTTCCCTTTGGCTACTGGTCATTTTCATTTGCAATGCTATTGTCCTCCTTAAGTGCAAATTCTAAACACTAATGAATGTCTGAGGGACTACAGTGAGCACACATTTGTAGACACAAAGCAAACATTTGTCTTTAAAAGTAGGTGAAGTAGGTCTTAGTTTACAAAAACTATCAGTGTATGGCAAAGTAATATAAAACAGCACATTATAGAGAGTGATAAAGGTTAGTGTTAGATATGAACTTATAATTTAGAGAGGAACCTACCGTGATTTCAATCTGATGTGACTTTTAGTATAACATTTTCCTTTAAATTTTAAAATGTAGTGTTACAGCTGTATTTAAAGTCAGTGAAAGAGTTTTTCTTTCACTACCTTCATAACTCTGTTTTCCAAATTGTATTTTTATTGTTTGATCATTTTTACTTAAAATATTTGATTGGAAAAAATTAAGTAAATTCTGGAAAAAGTAGAAAAATTTGAAAGAAATCTTAACTATTTATTTCCTAGAAGTAATATGCGGCTGATGTCCTTCATACCTGATTCTAGCATTTAGAGTAGAAATGAAAGAAGTTATTTCAGGTGGCATTGTCTACATCACTGAGCACTTGATTAAATCAGTTGACTCCAAATTTTTCATTTGGATTTTCTTCTTTTTCTCTCTTTTGGAGATGAGTTTTGACTGTGTTGCTTTTACATACGTTTAAAAGAGGATTGCACATATTCTTTGACTCTGCTTACCATGCTCCCCAAACTACCAATGCCAAAATGACAATAGCCAGAAACAAGTGACCTCTCAACATAGTTGAATATATCAGAGAATCAAATGCAGTGATGCACATTTCTAAACACAGTATTCTGTGTTTACCTGTTAATATAGAATTGCTTTTGTGGTTGGAAGTTGGAGAATATCTCTATTTGAGATGGCATTTCTCAGATACATTTCTTGCACATAGAAATAAAGTATATCATAATACCAGGTATACTTTTAGCAGTACTTCATAATGTAGAAGGGCATGATGATAGTTGAAGATAAAGAGGACATTTATAAATAAATTTCTTTTAAGCAGTTATAATGGCACCCCACTCCAGTACTCTTGCCTGGAAAATCCCATGGATGGAGAAGCCTGGTAGGCTGCAGGCCATGGTGTCGGTAAGAGTCGGACATGACTGAGCAACTTCACTTTCACTTTTCACTTTCATGCATTGGAGAAGGAAATGGCAACCCACTCCAGTGTTCTTGCTTGGAGAATCCCGGGGACGGGGGAGCCTGGTGGGCTGCTGTCTATGGGGTGGCACAGTTGGATATGCTTAGCAAGCAGTTATTAAAGGCTCATTTGTGTTTGTAATATTCTTTTTATAAATTTGCTTTCTTTCACTTTTCACTTTCATGCATTGGAGAAGGAAATGACAACCCACTCCAGTGTTCTTGCCTGGAGAGTCCCAGGGATGGGGGAGCCTGGTGGGCTGCTGTCTATGGGGTCGCACAGAGTCGGACACGACTGAAGCGACTTAGCAGGAGCTGCAGCAGAAGCTGGGGATAATAATGCACTAACTCATAGATAGTAGAGTGAGGGAAAATTGCAAGTAAAGTTGACATTATCCTGCATGATATGCCCAATAAACGTAAACTGTTATCTCTAAAATGAATATAAAAATTAGACTAAGAGTATCACTTTGATAGATCAAAAGTGAAGTCCAAGCAACATGGATGGAACTCGAGATTATCATACTAAGTGAAGTAAGACAGAGAAAGACAAATATCACATGATATTGCTTATATGTGGAATTTAAAAAAAATGATATAAATGAACTTACTTACAAAACAAAAAACAGGCTCAGAGAGAAAGATCTTATAGTTGAGGGGGGAGTGATAGATTGGGAGCTTCAGACTGAGAAGTGGGCACTGCTTATTTAAAACAGATAACCAACAAGGACCTACGGTATAGCATAGGGAACTCTGAGCAATTCTCTATAATAACCTAAATGGGAAAAGGATTTGCAAATGAATAGGTAATGTGTATATGTATAACTGAATCATTTTTTTGTAGAAACTAACACAACATTGTTAATCAATATACACCAATATAAAATAAAACAAATTTTAAATGAAGTTCAAAAAATGCTGGCACTCTTTTTTAAAGGACACCATCCTGAATTCTGTACAATGGCTAACAGTCATCTCGATGTTCAGTCACTGTAACATATATACATTAGGTTAATGGAGACTTTAGACAGTATCACGTAATAATGAAGAACACGGCCTTTTGAGTCAATAGAACTGAGTTAAAATTCTCGCTCACTTTGGATACACTACTAAATTTGCTAAGATTTAGTTTTCTTCTCTGAAAAATGAACATTTACCTTACAGGGCTATTGAAAAATATGAGATAAAGCATTTATCACTGTACCAAGCCTATAGTAAATATCTGAAAATGGCACTTGTTCTCACTACTATTGCTATAGTATATTCACCTTTATATATATATCTGTGATGTTATAGGATTCAGATTTTGCCTCATTAACTTTCCTTAATAAAAATAAGAATATTTTGGATTGTGAAAGGCATACATTTTTTAAATGATATGAACTCAAGTTCATTATACATTTGTTTTATTTATAGTAGATTCTTAAATACCTACTAATGTATCTCAGTATAATTCATATTTTCAAATATGAAGTTTATCATTTCAGTAGACAAATAATTTTTTAATGGTAGCATCATAAGACACTGTCATGGAAACAGTGTGTGCATGCTCAGTTGCTTCAGTCGTGTCCAACTCTTTGTGACCCCGTGGCAGGTAGCCCACCGGGCTCCTCTGTCCGTGGGATTCTCCCAGCAAGTATATTGGAAAGGGGTTGCCATGCCCTCCTCCAGGGGATCTTCCCAACCTGGGGATCAGACCTGTGTCTGCTTGCATCTCCTGCATTGCAGGCAGATTCTTTATCAGAGTATCACCTGGGAAGCCCAGTGGAAACAGTATTACCTACTTCTTTTTCTTTTTCAACCACTTTTTAATTTTTTATTAGATTCTTTTTTTTCCCTAAAAATAATTAGCCTTTCATTCTTTGAGACCAGATGTCTATAAACAATAATAATCATCAATTTTGGATCTCCAACTGAAGACACTTTTTATTAGATTTGCCATTTCAAAAACCTGTCACTGACATATAACAACTTTTCCATATTCTATAGATTAGAGAGAATAGAAGATTCTCCATCACAACTGCACTTAACCAAAGCATTTGAAAAGGATATTTAATTATACCTACTATCCATTTTTTATCTCCCCAGTGTTGTTTACTATCTCAGCAAGCAGTATCATTTGCATTGTTAATCTGAAGTCATTCAGCATATTTTTATGAGTTTGGTTTTAGGGGAAATAAAAATAATGTACAAATTTCATGATAAATAAAAATGGAACATCATTTACTTAAGTCCACTTAGTTCTTTTCTGTTCTTTCTGACGTTTCTCTTCTCTGCCTCTCCCACCTTCTTCAACCTTCTTTAAAATCCAACACCTTAAAGAATGCCAGGAAGAAAAAATAAATAAAAAGTGCAGTGGGAGAGTTTGTGATGAATCCACATCCTTAAATAGGTATCCATGACATACATATTGGGTCAACTGGAATTTTAGACAGTGTAGCGTTAACTCATCCCATATATTTAAGTATTCCTACTGAATTGTGTGAATTTTTTCCCTCATCTGATTACTCAACCCTTTTTAGAAAAAGAATTGTGTGTTCCTAAAAATAAAAGAAATGTTAATGTATGGATTCTCCAACTTCATGAACCACATAGAGAACAGGTCATTGAAACTGTTCGACTTTGGTCAAAAAAACTAGCACTAGGTGGTAATGTAAATGTCACTGTCAGGAAGAGGTTAGACAATCTTTCAATTTCAGTGGATGGGAAAGGCAGTTTTGTTATTTTGGCCATTGACCTGTCATTTACTTAAATTAAAACTTAACTACTACAGTAAGGTATCAGTTTATTAATATAATCCAGGTTCTATATTTTTTAAGAGCAGTTTAAGATTCACAGAAAAATCGAGAGGAAAGCAGCACTTTCCTGTATCCAGGCTCAATTTTAAGGCAGTCATTTAATTTGCATACTCGAGTCCTTGTATATATAGTAAAAATAGGCTAGCTAGTAAGAATTGGTATAAATGTTTCCTAAGACTCATGATAACTATTAATGATATGTCTTTATTACTATTTACAGAACTGTATAGGTGAAGTGCATTAAATAGAACTGAGGGACTATTTGGTTACCTAATATGACTTATATTTAGATGACGTCTTAAACTTTCTCATGGCATTTTTAGAGTAATTTAAATATAGGTGATATCATGATATAATAAGGTATTTTAATATAACATGAATGCATATATTATCATTATGGTTATTTATTAGTTTTTTCCATAATTTTTTTAACTTGTAAATTTTCACTAAAAATGGATTGAATTTCAAGGAAGGGTGAGAGTGAAAATAATGATCTCAGCTGTGTATGCACAATCTTTTTATCATCTCAGTGACTTTTCCTTATTTTTTTGTCATCAACATTTTTTAAAGATCCTTGTTTCAAATTGAGTTGTGAAGCATTCAGTCTCAAAGTTGATTAGAATCCAGATCTTTCTGTTTAAGTAACTATTTAGGGAAACCCATGAACAGTATGAAAAAGCAAAAAGACAAGGAAGCCTGGAGTTCATGGGGTCCCAGAGATGCGTGCGACTGAGTGACTGAACTGAATGATGATTTTAAAGTTATTAAAATGATATTTACAGTTCTCCTTCCTCATAATTTCTAGGTGGTAGCCAAATCACTTTTAGCTCACTAAGAGAAGACCACGATGATTCAGCTCCAGATGTTTTCTTGAGTTTCCCACAGAATTGGAGATCTGTTAGGACGAAATTTTTCTACCCCTAGGCCAGTGGTTCTCAAGTCAGCATTTTTGGCCCCATCTGTAAGTTTGATAGAAATGTAAGTAAACGTCCTCCTATTTTCTCTACCAAATCAGAATCTCAGGGTGTTGGGTCCAAGAAACTTAACAAGCTTTTCTAGGTAATTGTTATGTTGCATGTTAAAGGTTGAGAGCCACTGCTTTAGGCCAAAGAGAACAAAAATGTAAGTTAGTGGTATCTAGATGTGGCCGGAAGAGTGAGTATGTAGTTAGTTTCCATTATCTTCAGTTGCTGGCACACAATCATTTGTTCTATTTTCTGTAGAGTTCCTAGACAGTTCTCTAGCATCTTAGCGGTAGTTTAAAAGGAGACATAAAGTGTGTTATGTGCAAGTGGGTGAGGTCAGGAACAGTGACAAGTAGATAGGAAAGTAGACCAGAAAAAGTCTTCTAAATGTGTTGGTGAAAATAGAATGAGCTGATAATTTAATTCTTGGATAATTTCCAAATATTACAATTTAATAGCATTAACTTGAAAATAATATGATATAGAGATCAATTAAAAACTGTGTTATAAAACCATTTTACTATAGTAGGACAAAATTTACAAGATTTTTATGCTACTTGTCTTTGAGAGTATTTGATAAAATGGGATTTTGATTAATACATGTTCTATTTTTCAGCATGTCCAAATGATATGGAATATTTAGCTTTCTTTGTGTAGAAGCTAATGACAGTCATTGTGAACAGAGGAAGCACTTACTCTATTTGTATATTAATAAATAAGACAAAGCAGACAGTTAATATAGAGAGCAAAAATAGAAACCACCCTACATTTTTAAAACATGCCTATAGCAGGTTTAGCATATTGTAAGTCAATATGCTATGTAATCCAAAATTATTCCTTTGCTACTAAAGGAATTTAGTAGCAAAGTATTTCCAAAGTATTCATAATCCAAAATCAAGATCTCTTTGTGCTCTTACCTTTGATATAGTTTCATATCACCCACTAATTTTGTGATTCAGTTCTTTCACACTTGGCATCTAAAACAGTTCTCTTAGAACTAAAGATTACACTTTTGGTCTTTTGTAGGTATCTTTAAAAAGACTATTGAATTTGTCCTATTTCTGATTTAAAGTACAAAGTGCCTGTGCACCACTTTTCAGATGCAATGTAAACTGAATTCCTAGTTGTCAGATTCCATGTCTCTAAAAAGTGGTAGACAGAGAGGAAATCAGGACATCTGCTTATATAAACAGTATGTTTAGGTTTTTTATTTCTAAAGTATAACACTGAAATCAGAAGTAAATTTTATAGAACTTTGCTAGAGAAAAGCACCAGTGGAGATAGCAAATGGAGAAAAGATTAAGCCCTATTTCCTTTTCTTGTAAATATTTGAAAGCAGTTAATTTTATATGTTCGGACTAGTTGCCCTATATCCACAATAAAAACATGTCAGTATTTTATGT